>NW_026294648.1:11200000-12520699 GCF_026119805.1 Tympanuchus pallidicinctus | reverse complement strand
TGCTGATGTAGCAGTTGCAGAAGGCACAGTTTTCTGAAGCTCTGCCATAAACAAGACAGTATGGGCACAACTACTTCTCTGCTTGTTCTCTTAGTGTTTAGAATGGACTCTGTGATGTTCTCCTTTCCTGAAGATTCAAGTTCCTCCAAAAAAAGATGAAAGTAGGACATTTTCTTACATCTTCTCTATTTCCTCAAAACTGTCATACAGTTAATGCTGAAAGGTTTTTTTTTTTTGTTTTGTTTCTTTTTTTTTTTTTTTTCCGGGAATACAGTTCTTCACATCTAAACCTCTGTTCTGCATTTTTTTTGACAGTAAGCTTGAATCTGGTAATCTAACAGAAGAAAAAAGCAGTCTCAGCAGACGTGCTCCAACCTTGTGTTCGACCATATTAAGAATTAATACTTAGTCTTTCCGTACAACCCAGCTTTAATAAAGCTACCTAAATCCTCTTGGCTGCTGCTTTGGCAAGGCAGCATCAATCAGAGTGCTCAACTTTTGTATTTGCTAATTCAATAGGCAGCCTGACAAGGCTTTCAGATCTGCATTTATGGGATAATGAGGCTTTTTACATAGTTTCAATTTTTTCTATGGTGACAGAAAAAAAAAAAAAAAAAAAGCATTTTTGAAAACGATGGATTTTAAGAATATTTTCCTAATAAATGCTTCCTGCATACTGAATACTCTTGATTGGGCTAACCATTTCAACTTTCTTTGAAAATGTTTAGAAGAACTTCAGGAACCTGAGGCAGGGAATATGCTCCAGTTTTGTAACTTCACTGCCTGCTTTTATGAAAGAAGTCTTAAATTATCGTTAGAGCGAATCTAAAATATTTCAAAATTGGAGAACAGGCTTTTTGTGTCTTTTTCTTGTATTTTATGCAGCTTCTGCTTCTCTGGAGTAATACTGCTACCCATTTTGGCAGTTTCACTTACATTTTAATATTTTAAGAGCACAAATATGCATGTTTAGCCAAATGTTTGTGCATCTGAGTGGAAATTTAGGAGACTGTTTAGTGTTGATCTGGTTAAACACAACACCTCCACAAAGAGTTTTGTCTGAGATCTGCCTGCACACAGCTCTTTGTTAAAACTTCACAGTGCAGCAGAGCAGCTTGTCTGTACATTGGCCAGCTCCAGCTCACTCACAGGACAAATGTTAACTCACAGATCTTTTTGATACAAGTTATAAGAGAGAAAGAACACTGCTGTGCTCTGAGCAATTCCGCAATAGATTAATGAACTGATACATAAGAGTATTCATAAGAATAATATATTATAACATTATAACCCATTATAACATGGGTTAAATAGAAACTGCTTACAACTAGTCTACTCATACTTTTTCATCAAATGCTAGGTTTATTGCCTATGTGTTAATAATTCATAAGAGATTGTTGGAAGCGACAATACACTCTGGTAGATACAGACAGGTTTAACAAATTCTGACTTGACCACCTTATGCTGTTGATAACTGACACAATAAAATTTAAGTAGAACTTGTCATGTGACTACTTCTTTTGCCTCTGCAACCAGATGATGTTTGGGACTGCATAGAATTCTTTAAACACATACCCAAAAATGCCAAGGGTTAGGAACTGTTAAACTACAATGGAAACAGAGACTGTATTAGTATACAGCCTCATACCTTGTTCTTGATATTTCTCCTCACCCTGCTTGCAGACACCTTGTCTCTGTAACCTGATAATTTAGTTGTTTCAAGCTCTGCATCTTTTGACATTTACCAAGGTCCTTCATTGATTTATCTTAGTTAAGTACATTCCTATGTTGACAGCTCTTGATGGTTTACTCTTATCTGCCCAAATGTAGCTGTACAAGACAATCACTCTCAATCTTCTAGGAAAGAAATTACCACAAATCAAAGCCCTTAGGTAACTAAATAGAAAACTTAGTGGGCAAACTTTGCAAAAAGAATCAACTGTTATCTTTTTAAAGTAGGTTTTCCTTAGTTTTTCCTCTATTTTTTAACTACCCCGAAGAGAGCTCTGAATGGAATTACTATCCAGTAAGAATCAGTTGTGTTACTAGCTCTGTTTATGAGGTTAACTTGTGGGAAAACATACATAAACAGAATCTGGCACCTTGCTGTTTAAGAGCCATACTTGCTAGTTGCTCAAGTCCATGAATGGCAACGCTGATGTTGTTAGGGAGTTAACTCTCCTATAATACCCAGGTGAATGTAGATGCCTGTTCACATTAAAACCCATTCCTCATGCAATATGCAATGTTGCTCAAAATGTGAGTTTGTCTCCTGCTGCTGCTGAGCCATCCCTTCACTTCTCTAGCCCAGGGGCATGCTGGTTTCTATTCATAAAAGCTTCACATCAGTGTCCCACTGCTGCCTAATTGCAGCTAGGAATTCAAAAGAGCAGCACCGTGTTTTTTTCTAATGGGTTGTGGTTAGAAATTCCCATGCATAATATACTGTGGCAGGATATCAGATTCCTGTCACATAACAAAATTCTAGTTGGCCATTTGAGTTGTAATTGTGTTAACAGCAAACTGGCTGTTTCTGAATTCTTTTTCCCCAGTAACAATTTGTAAAACTATCACAGAGTTTTCAAAGTAGAAAAACATCATTTTCACTAAGTGTGCCTATATTTTCTTCTACTCTGGCAGTATTGTTGTCTTTGCCATTTCTAAGCCTCGTAATTCAGTGAGTTACTCAGTCCTGCACTCTCACCACCACTGCAGGTCAGAGATGGTGACAGTTTTGCAGTCTTGAAAGACCTCGCTGATCTCGCAAGCCCTGTAATGACAGTAGATTTAGACAATTATCAGCATTTTTAACTCCAGTCACTATGGGGTTTGTGACTCAGCCATAAAAATAATCATGTAGTGCTAAAAACGTGACACGAGCTCTAACTTGTACTGCTATTAATATTGGGTTATGCATTTTAAAAGGAAGTCAACAAAATATTTTTTTTTGTCGTAACTGCATGCCAAAGAACAAATCACTGTGGAAGCTATTGTTATTATACTGTTTCATTATCAGATCTGTTTCCAAAGGTGTTCGACAAGATGAAGCAATATGAAAGATAGCTAGTTATTTTATCACAGTGATTTGTTGTGTATATATGCCTACAAGCACAATGAAGCCTTGATTCTCCTTGCATTACATATATTTGTTAAAGGGGAAAAAAAAAAAAAAAAAAAAAACACCCAAAAATCCAAGACACAGACTACTTAAAAACAAACCCTATACTTTGAACTTGATTTTGTAATCATTAGATATCCCAAATAAGCTGATTGAAAACAGGCATAATATCAGCCTAACTAGTAGCTTTATAAACATGAAAGATGATGTAAGAGTTGATGATTACATAGATAATAAAACCATTTATGACTTTCTGTATTGTAATAACAAACAATGTCTCATTATAACTGAATAAATTAGTGTGAACAAAGAATAAAAGTTTTTGTAACATCAGTGAGCAGAAACCACTGTCCTTGTTAAAAAGGTAATGTAATTAGATCCAAAACAGAGTTATTGATATATTTATCACAGACTCTACATTAAAAGTCTGATTAAAATATAAAAGTTAATCTGATTTTTTTAACAATTTTAACAGAATCACAGAGACTCCTCAGGAGTATACATGACCACTAATGACTTACTGTTCATGTTCTGGAAAGCTACTACTTTGAGACCCCTCTTCTGCTTATCACCAATTGTTTGATTTTAGCCAAAGAATATTAGACTTCTTATATATAGCAGGAAAATCTAACATAACTGATATCCATGCATAATTTTATGTACATGTATGCTGTAATTCACTAAGACAAAGGTCTTGTTATATCTGGCAGTCTTGAGGGCTGGTTAGCTACAGTTACATATTTAGAAATACTAAACCTCAAGTTTTTAACTGTAGTTTACATTGTTCATCTGCAGCTGCCAAGAAATTGTGTTTTGGATTTCTGTTGCCAAATTTCAAGAGGTAAATAAACAATTCATGGGATAAAAAATCTGGTTTCTTCCAATTTAAAGAATATTGAACATTAGCAACAAAACAAGCTTATAGATATATAAGATATAAGATAGATATTTAGGGAAACTTGATAATATCTATCACTGAGATCTATGAATGAAAATATCTAGATTTCACTAAGCATGCACCTAAGCATTGTTATTCCCTCAGATCGGAAGAGGAAGGTTAGAGGGACAACAAAACCAACTAGAGGTTTTTCTTTATCTCTATTTTCTTTATCTCATTATCTCTAAATGCCAGATTTATAGAATCTACAGCATTAATCGCTTTCATGCCTATTTTCACTTTCATTCTTACTTTCACACTGAATATGAATGTATGTATTTATCCATTCTATATGCACAATCACTTTTAGTATGAATAGTTTTCATCTGATACCGAGTGCAGAATCTTAATACAATTATCCATTTCTAAATTATAAACCTTGTTATATAAAACAATCCCTTTCATTTTTGCATTTTGAATGCAATGCTAATTTCACATTCATACCAATTTCAAAGGAATACTTAATCAAAATAAAGGATTAAATGGAACCAGTCAGTATAAAATATATAACACAAGAGTAAAAAATAAAAATAAAATTAAGAAGCAAAAAATAATTTCAAGTCAGATCCTTTAAGAGATATAAAATGTCATATTTAATTTTTTATCCTTCTAGACTGGAGAGGGACTGCTGAATTATCCATGAAAGTGAAATAACTTTTGATAATTTGACAGCAATGCTGCTCAACGTTATCCAAAAGAGCAGAGCCACTCCATCATTAACTATCTTATATACAACATCTACTAACTATTAAATACAAATAAACAGTGAACTTTCCAAATTACAATATTCTAATTCTTAATCACTAGAAAATGAAATGTCCACATAGTTGCCAACAACACAAAAGTCACTTTATTTTTTTTACTCTATTAGATTTTTTTTTTTTTTTCCAAATATTCAGACCAGTTGTGACACAACTTTAAATGATTTTACCCTGCAAGCAAGGTATCAGTGAAAGCACTTCCATAAAATGGCTAAGGCTGGCAGGACCTTCTCTGGAGACCATCATGTCTTACCCTCTGCTCAGAGGAGGGCCAAGTAGAACAGGCTGCTCAGAGTTGAGTCCTATTAGGATCTGAGTATCTCTAAGGATCTCATTTTGCAATATAGAGAAACTGTAAACCATTGAGATAAAGGATGTATGTGCTTATGTGCTTCCTTTCTCTGGCATGCTCCGTGTGTAATGCTCCCATAAACCATGCAGTCTTTATTTAATAAAAAGTCAGAGAAGGAAGTAGAAAAAAGTTGCATTCACTGATGTAGATAACTAAGACCTCCCAAGTTACAGAACTATTGCAAATAAAACAGTTTCTTTGTTTTATTCAGTATTAATATTAATCAACTTTTGAAAATGAACTTCTAAACTTTATTCTGCCTAATCAATTGCTGAATTCTTCATATTCAATTCTTAAGTGACTGTTCTTTAAAAAGCAAATAAGATCTCTCCTCACTCATTCAAAATCTTCTGAAAGATTTTCTTCTGGTTTTGTTCATCTCAAATGCTCACATTTTAGCCATGGTGATGGCTACTCTCATGCTGAAATTGCAAACACTTATGTAAAATTCCTGTCCATCAACTTTAAACAAGACATGTCTGTTACAACCTCAGAATGCAAAAAAAATCTGTCTACTGTTTTTAGCTATCAAGCTTTTACTGTCTTAGACCCTACACTGATGATATTTTCTCCTTTGTTTTTACTGAGGCATTTTTATGACTTGGTGGTAACTATGGTGACAGTAATGTCAATGAAGAACAGAACAGGTGAAATAGAAATGATGAGACCTCAAAACCTATATAGTCCTTGGTATGTTAATTTGTATTTATCAATTAATCCAGTTACAGTTCTGTGTTCAAAAAATACTTGAACCTAACTGGCAGCCATCAGCTTTTTTGCAACATTGAAAATGAAATCATGATTGGATTACAAAAAAAAAAAAAAAAAAAAAAAAAAAAAAAAAAAAAGCATCAGTCATACTAAGCACCCATCTGGAAATTAAATGTCAAAGATAAATGCAAGAGAGGGGAAAAAATCAAATCAGAAAGGCAGTGCGCTTACAGGAAGACACAGACTGTTCTGAACAAAATTACCAAAGAAATATTTGCTGAATGTCAAACACTTGTTTTGGTGCGTTTTTTTTTTCAGAGTTTGCCCACCTTAGTATGTTCTAAAAACATAATCTTTTTTGTAAACTCACAAACAGCTATTTCTCTGATACTTTTCAGAGGTTCATCTTGTGCAGCTATCATTAACAGCTGATAGAAAGGGCCACAGTATGAAACACAGAACTTCTTACAACTTTATGACACATAGCAAATCACCAGATATATATGGTAAATACTTGCAAGCCCTGAGATAGTTAGTTCTGAAGTAATAGGAAGAACTATACTCAATTTGCTTTAAATTTCAAGTAAAAGTATGAGTTCTTTATGGCTCATTGTATTGGATTCATTTGAATAGACTATTTCAGTTAGTGTTGCAGCTATCAAAAGTGTTCATAATTATACATGTGGAGATATTCAAACTTTTGTTAGAAGAAATCGCCAGAGTCAACACATGGCATAAAACCTGAGCTGTAAGGAGGCTGCTGAAGGAGAAGTTCTGGCAGGTCGCCTATGATAACTAAGGAGTTAGCAGCTGCTCCTGCAATGCTTCCCCTGGATGTTAACACACACAAAGTAGCTGGGGGAAGAATGGTGAGAACAGCTGGTGGCTTCATAGATTCTCACACCCACAGCAGTCGAGAAAAGGGAATGTCTGCGTGCATCTTCAGTACTGCAGTGTGAAGTCTAAAAACTGAACTTAATCTAGCAGCAAAGTTCATCAGAACTTGCTCTCAGGCACGTTTTGCTGCTCAGAGTGCACAGGCATAGGTTTTTATTTTGATGGAGGGTATCCACTCTTAGGGCCACTTTTCATTTGTCTCAAGAGCAAAGCTACATTCAAAAATTCAATTCAAATTCATATTCAGCAACCTACTTATAAATGTTGCTGGATGTAGAGTCCACTTCAGTCAGTTTTTACATCAGAATTAGGGACTAATGAGAAATACATATTTATGAAAACCATAAATATGCCTTAGAAATTAATTTATTATTGTTGTCCTGTTTTCGTTATACACTTGGTCTTGACAGGAGGAATGGTGCTGCTAAAAGCACTGCAATAGGTTTCATGATATCTTCCTAAATCTGCAAGCATGAGCAAGGTGGATGTTTCACTGAATATTACCACATATGAGCATCAGAGGATATAACCCAATGACAAACTCGAACACTTCCTTGTTTAGACGAGGTGCTCATTAATGAGTGATTCAGACATATGTCAGATTAGGACTTCCGGGAAATAATCATTTAATCAAGTATATGCAACAAGTTTCACTGTTTCACACACATTCAATCACTTTGTACCCTATTGATTTGCCCCTCTGTACAGCACTAAGCCACTTCTTTTTGGTCCCAAGAATTTTTCTCTTGAGGGAATTTCGCAATATTGAATCGCATGGCAGCTATGAATCAAATATAAGCTAGCTTAGTTAGCCTTGATTTAGTCTGGCCCCTTTTTCCATGCAGCAGGAAATACACTGTATTTTGCAAATTGGATTTTGGTAAATCAGTTAATTTAAAAGAAAAAAATACAAACTTGAAGAATATATGGCTAACAACTCTGAAAAAACAAACAGTAAAAACAGTAAGGATATTCAGTTTCTCTAGAATTTCTAGGAAAATGATTATTTGTGTTGCAGTACAAAGGTAGGGTTCAGATTGTTATTAGTGTTAGTAACAAGGTAAGACAGTAAAGGAATTTGCTAATTAATTAGCAGAAAATATCCTGAGCCATTAGGGAGTAATCTGTACGAAAGCATTGACATAATCAATTATCAGGGATGCATTCTTAATTAAGTTTAAGCAATGAGAATGGTTTATTCTGTTAGACTATTATTGAATTATTTGTAAATAAAACTGTGGGTAGAAACAGCAATATAAAATTCATATGAAAAATCCACTCTAACTTAAATTTAATGCTATATTTACTTTAAATTTGGTATTTTATGACCTTTAACCTTAATTGAACTAAATGATATGATTAACAAACACACTGCTGCCCAGCAGAAAAGTACTTTAAAACAAATGTATTTATCGTGCTAAATTCCAGCATTCATCAGCATCCATATGATGGTCTAGGTTCACAAAGAGTGCCCTGTCATAAATAACATCACTAAGTATGACATTTTAATTTTATTAAAGTTTCACTATTCTCAAAGTCTATTTCCAGGAAAATAAATTTTCTGAACTAAGAATTAACTAGTTTCAAAGATTTTTAGGAATACAATTGAGCAGCTAACGCAAGGAGTGACCTATATCACTCCTTGAAATATTGGCTTCAGTAGCAATATTATGGGACACCTATTACTTTATCAGACCATTTCTCATAGCTTACCCTTTTCAGGTTGTGGTGAAGATAGTCTTTCCTGAGGCAGACAGAAATACTTAGTACTTTTGTCATTCTACTGAGAAGAACAACAAGATTTTTTCTTGGATTTACTATGTAAAGATCAAGAATAATTTACTTAGAAGCAGTGTTGTGCTGCTTTCCCAACGCCCATTCAATTTACGCTCTAGATGCCCTCCAGAGGTTCTTTAAACTTCTAGAAGCACGCGTTTCTGTGCTTCTAGGATCATATTTGGAATATTTCCTCCCGTACTGGAGAAGTTTAACAAGCTGGTAAAAAACAAATACAATGTTGTGTGAGAGTAAACCTATTGACAGTGGTACCAATTTGTTAGTGAACAAGCATAAATGAAAGCATGAAAAGAATTTTCTACAAATGTGAGCAGTAGAGCCACGTCATCTTGGAGAACAAGGAGAATGAAATTTTAAAATCAGTTTTGTAACTATTACCACATATCCAATGACAGATATGGAGATTACTTTTCATATACAGCATGACTGGTATGCAAGTAAGCTGTTAGTGTGCACTGCTTTCTTCTATGGAAGCATCCTAAAGTTGAAAAATGACTCATGCCTCAGGGATTATTTATGCTACAGTACAACTGAAATAACTGAATAGGAACACCTTACTGTCAAGGCAGTTACTATTAGGCCAAATCAAACTATATAAATGTGAAAAAGTACTAATATGATAAAACACATCAGTGAGCCATTTTAAAGTGAAAATACACTCTGGGCCCACACCTCATTCCTTCTTCTTGTCTCATGGTTGAGACCTTGCTTGCTGGGTGAGAACTTCTTAATATTGATTTCTCTGCCTCTGTGAGAAAAACTCTTAAAATATGTATTGGTCTCTAGTTCTGTCAGCATGGTACAACTATAAAACATCTTCTGCATAAAAATTTGTAGCTGTCATCACAGTTTTGGCATAGCGATATTTAGGTATCTTTATGTGCCACTTAGATTTGTGATGCATGTGACATGCAAACATGCTGTGCAAACACAATCAATTTGACATGTTCAACACCAGGTCTACTTTGCATGCACAACATGTCTGCATGAAAAGATGTACTTTCTCATCAAATCTGATGCTAAGCAGGTGTGTTCTGGAGATTCCTTCACTCCAAAGTCTTCAGGCACTGAGCAGAGATCATATGAACCCAGAATATACTGGACATGAGGCTACAATCTACCCTCATTGTCATGTGTCTTATGGGGACACCAGAAATGAAGATTTTAGTAATCCAGGTTGGATGCCTTTTTCAGCAAGGTGGCAAGGTACTATTTCTTTTTTCACTTAATTCATGAGGAGGCAGACTGAGCACTGGATATGATTAGAATCCACTTTCATTTTAGCCTTTAGTTGTCTATTCATTCGTTAGTGTCTATTTGGCTTATATCTGACAAGCTGAAGAACACAACTTATCAAAAGTGATTGAAATACATGAAACAGTTTTAATAAATTCAGCCTTAGGTTCTTTTTCTCTGACATTGCTTTTCAGTGTATCTTATATTAAGAAACTTATTTAATAGTGGACCTCAATAGCTTAGAAATACATAATTACATGTTAATTATGAATTGACTTACTCATTGCAGCCAAAGGCATCTATGCTAAAAGTATGCTTTGTTAACCTTCCAAGGAAATAGGATCCAGATATATTACCACAGCTGAAGCATCTAGTGACTGAGTCATTTTTTGAAATACCTTTGACTGAACTGCATTCCTACAGCAAGTATGGAAGAGTGCACGCTGACTGCATTCTCAAAGTGACCCTGTCAGACTTATAGTGACTGTATCTTCTCTCTGAACTTTTGATAAAATGCTCATGATTACATGCTGATTTTGTCAGAAACGCCATCCAGGCATGAACAGTGTATCTAGCGGCAGCAAGGTCATGATACAGCAAGTTTGCATCCCACAAAATAACCTATCATTAAGAACTCATTTTTACCAATTTATAGCCAAAGCTCCTGTGGAATGCACCTACAGATGTTTTCCTTTTATACATAGCTTAGCAGGTGATCTGGTATCCACTGAATTCTAGTAACTCAAAAAAATGCAAAGAAATGCTATTTGTATACAGCCTGTGTTGGAAAAGGATTTGGATAGCACATACAGTAGGGAAACGACATTTTTCCAGGAATTGTTGATAGTTCCATTTCTCAAGCCTCTAGCATTTTAACTATTCATATTATCACTGACTGCCATTTATCTTATAAAAATCAAAATGGTGGCAAAACAAATTCCATACATTTTTACCACTTAAATGCACTTATTTGTTGGAATGCAAATACTTTCTATTAAAAGGGTATCATCTGGTATGCTTCAGTTCAAATTTGGTATTCAGTGTTAAGCCTAACTGTTCTTTTTTCAGTTTGCTTTTCAATCTCTTCTGCTTTTTGAATAGTATTAGGAGCATTTTGTGTATCTGAACTGTGAAGAACCAGTTCTGGTTGTGTAGATTCTCACTGATTCTGCATACCTGTAGTAAATCACAGTATTTTCCCTCTGACCACATTTAAAGATGTTCCCTATAAAAATTACAATAAATTTATTATTTGGAATAGGACTTCCTTTGTTGTTTGTGGTGCGCAGAGGTTGTTCTCTGTGTGCAGAGGTTTTTGTGAGGTTTTTGGTGTGTGTAGCTGTTTTTGCTTGAATGCTTTCCCAAGCTGTAAGTCCTCTCTTCTTTTTTTTTTCATAGCATTGTCATGATCTGTTACCCAATTCATTGTTCTTTCATAAAAATATAATTATACAAAATCATTGAGATTATTTGATATAGATGTCAAGAATTGCAGAGTTTTCCCCATTTCTCCCTGTTAAATTCTCATAGGAAAAAAGTTGTATAGAACGCTATAGAAATTGGTAAAGACAAAAAAAGACACTTAAAAATGCTGACATTTTCTATAAGCTCAAATTTTCATCCTCTTTAACTATTTGTCTCTTGGTTCTGCTTCCCAAATTTTCTGCAGTTTAGTCATTTCTCCCTTACACTTCCACAGTTTATCTGACAAAGCATTAGAGGGTAAAGGCTTTTAATGAGATCTCTTCACCTGTGCTGTATATTATTTGAATATTCTTCTCTTTCCCCAAGGAAGAAGTGGTGTTATCTTACAGGTTGTCTTTTTGTTTACTATTGAGTCTCTCTTGCATAACAACAGGCAAGAGAGTACAGTAGCAAAAGAAGTACTGATACCATTATTGAGATTTAATACTGCATTTATAGTACTATTGGCATTTTAGAAAGAGGGTACAAAAGTGTTTGCTAAAAATAGAAGCAAAATAATTAGGTAGTAAAAGCACTGTCACAATGCTTTGATCATTGCACAGAACCTCTTGCATACTGAAGGAGTTGTTGATAAAGCAGCCTTGTGTAACTGTTCGGTAGAATTGGTATGGTTTGGCAAATGTTCAGTGTTTAGCTGTGTAATGTGAATAAGCTTCTAACAGACGAGTTTTCTTGAGACAACTTTTATGAAATTCTTAAGAAACCAGTTTTGACCGAGTCTTTGAGACCCGAGGAAATATTTAATATAAACTGAGCTTTTTTAAAGTTTTACCCCTTGGCCCTCCTGTCTTCTCAGAGACGAATAATTGGTTAAAATGATTTATTTCAGAACTTCACAATATACAGTGTAAATCACATCATTCTTTTTACTGTACATCTCCTTTGCTGTGGTACCTAAGCTGAGAGAAAACTTTTCAGTGTACTCTGAGGATCACAGATGGACAGAACGATTATATTTGTCATGACAGGACAGATTTGTTATAAATGCAAATCCTTCAAGGCCTATTACTGAATTAGAAATGTATTTTATGTAACATGGTGTTTGATGTACTAAAATATGACATGGGCGACAACATCAGTAGTGGAACCAACCAAAGTATTTTAAAATAGCTGCTTAATAATTCCAGAAGTGTGTCCTGACATGTGTCTTCTAGCACTGTCAAGGAATCTTTATGCCATTTCTTAGCCACCTCCAGCACTGACTTAAAGTCAGAAAGCTCTAACACTACTGCAGCTGTCAGCCTCATATTTCTGCAACAAGGTCAGTCTTGAGCTTTCTCAACCTTGAGGCCTTCCAAGAGAAAAGCATCTGATCTTTAAATCTCTAGTAACCTCTAGCTTATTGCAGATTTGAGACTAATTGAGACAAACATATACTTTGCTTTCAAGTTGAGACTCCTCCTGATCTTAACAACTGTGAAAGATGACAGTTTGGAAATTGGTTTACAGATTCTTCTAAGAGTTGGTCTCCTTTTATCCCTTGATTTGAATTACTGATGCTATTGCTCCTTCATATGGTATGCATTTACTTTTACCGTGTGAAGTTTTAGCCTGGTGGCATGGACAATGACAAATGAAAAGAAAACAACAGTCATTTCACAACTCTGCACTAGTGAGAGCTGATCTGTCTCTGACATGCACCAAAATGTAGGCTTACTCTATTTTTTTTTTTAAATCAACAGTGCTTTTAGCAACAGTGTTTAAGCCGTCCGTCTTAACCTATTGTGGACCTACTTGCTCAACAGTGACCTTATAATGGTGCTTCATGTTGTGCATAGTAGGAAATTCATAGCATCCTTTGATGATGTGTAAAGTGTGAACTAACAATAGATGTCATTCTACAGCAATGTCTCAGAAAACAGCATCCATGCTAATTGTCCAACCCCTGTGTTCACTCACTTTTTGAGACTTTATGGTGAGTTGGAGAATATTCACAACTTCTTGTAGGGGCTGCTGAACAATGTCACTGCACACAAGTATGTTTTAAGATATTCTATATATTCATTAAAAAAAAAAAAAAAACAACACCAAAACACATTTACTGTACAGGCAGTTTTTGTATATTTACATAGTTTAAGAAAAAAAGTATTTTTGACACATATTTCCACTGCTTATTTCTAGGTTGAATCTTACCCACAAGAAGTTTCAAATTAAAGAGATACTTGAATGGCACAGTTTGTAACAGTGTCTTCCAAACACAGTGATTTGATCAGTATTGACTTACAGTGCAATTTATTCAATGAAAAGACTCTAAGGAAAAGAAGGTTGTTTCAGGAATGGTATGAAGTATTGACCTAATGCAACCTCGTTTAGAAAAACTAGCAATATGAGAATTGAAATTGTACATCTGGAGGCAAGAAGGAAAGTGTCTGGTGCCTCTACAATTTACATATTCTCCCAAGCAGTGATATAAAATAAAGCCTGAACTGCTTCTGCAAAGCAAGCCTTCTGGCTATGTGTAAATTTCTGCACAAAATTCTGGTAGCAGATCCTGAGCTGACTTCAGACACAGTAATTTACATCTGCAGATGATCTAGCTCTGTTTGTGGGTTGTTTTGGTTTTTTTTGTTTGTTTGTTTTTTGTTTTTTTTATGTTGCAGTGAGATAGAAAGCTCTGGAACCACATTTCAAATGACTGGCTTATGAAAATGATTTCCCACATGGCTCACAGACCACAGGAAGATCTTTGCATGATCACATTTTAGCCTATGCTGCAACTTTTCAGAAGTAGAAATAGTGATTATTTTTGACCCATGAGAGTAAGAAGAACTCATTTTCCTCTCTAAAATGTAAATCATTGCAGATGCAAAATAAGAAAAAAAAACCCACAAAACAACAAATCACCATCAAGAACACAAAAACACAAATAAGGCATGCTCTCTTTACTAAGCATGATAGTAATATCATAACAATTTCCCCAGTGACAACCTCATAATAATCCACTTATCCTTCTGACCTGAGTTATGGTGCAGGCTAACATTCAGTTCCTCTGGCATACTAAAATCTTACACAAAACAAGATCAGGAGACAATCCAGAAGTTCTGTCTTGTAAGAAATTTCTTAACATTGTCAGCACACACATTTTAAGATTATTTTTTTAATAAATGTCAAAATATTTTCCACAAATATTTTGGCACTTTTGAAGGCAGCATGTGTTGTTTTATTTGAATTCAGCTCACTGTTTTGATATTGTTTGATATTAAAGAGCATTTCTGACAGGTACACTATTTCCTAAGAGCTACAGAAAACTCAGTATCCCTTGTGCAGACTTATCTCCCATTGTGGCATCCTCTCACCTAAGGAGCAGAAATATTTTTGCATAGTTTCATTTTAGGCTTTCAAACATACTCTGCAGTTTGCCTTTTAGAGACTCATCTTGTTTTGAGGGAAACTGTAGTCTTCCTGTTGCCTGCTCAGAGAAAATATGACCTGAAGTGCAGCTTGACACAGAAGCTGAGAGAAGCAGGCTAGTAGACTAGCAGCTCTGCATTCTTGAGAACTGATTAAAAAGCATTTCAAGTTCAAATTAAATTGCATCACTGATATGAAAATCATATTTTTCTTATTTTATTGGTGTAAAAATTCAGATTTTCAGCATAAAAGCCTTTTCTTATTTCCATTTTACAGCAGCTTAATTTTTCCTTAATGAAACTTTGCCTTTAGAAAATCCTCAGAATAAATCAAATGGAAAATCCAAGAAGAAATACATGCGCTATATCGTCCAGTCTGAAGGGACACCTGTTTATATTCCTACGGTACTCTCTTGATTCTGTAAATTTAATGAGAAGTGGCCATTTGCAACACTGGTACATATTCTTAAATTAGAAAAGATTAACCAAATTCACACATGGAATAATGGTTTCTACTTCCAAGTTTATTCTGACTTGGTGCTGAGCCATCAATCATTTCATCATGTGGAAAGTCTGGAACAGAAAACACACATATATACAGACAGACACAGCTATTAAAAGCTCTGATTTACCTAACCCAATCATAAAATAAAAGTTAGTACTTTTCAAACAATGACTGATTCTGCAGTAACAATCTGTACTGAATGGCAAAACAAATATCACTGCTGCAGATAAGCAGATGTATCTTCTCTTGGAAAAGAGACAACGTTGGAGCCCATCATTTCTTTCTGTTCTTCTGTTTGTGTGCTTTGTTAAGGACTGAGTATCTTCTTTTTTTAAAAAAAAAAAAAAAATTCCCTTTTCGTTTTCTTTTCACTATGAAATAGTTAAAATACATACATTTCACCACTGAACAGTAACTGGCCATTCACAACCTGAATCTCCCCCTAAAAATCTCTCATAGCCAACTTTAGTCCTATAACTAACTGATCCAAACTTAAGGCTGGTGAACAGGTTGGATCAGAAAGTGCCGTGTCATTGAGAGTCACTTCACCTACCCTACCTCAAGGCTCTCTTCCCTGAGCTTCCTCCTAGCCCACATGCCCCTGCATTTGACTCCCTACTCCATGCTCCTGCCACAGCAAAGATCTTATTGGAAGAGAATTTTGAAGAGAAAGTGAATTCTGAAGAAGCAGAATGTTCAAAGTATCTATTTTGTCTGATTGCACTTATAATCAAAGTATTTCCTTTATTGTTCTTGTTACTCCTCCAGATCATATAGTGAATCTTCAGCACTAAAGGATGGGCTTTTCCTGCTGTTTTCATTTCTAAATCAGTATTAATTGTAAGAGAAGATAATTGGTAAGTTTTTTATCTAAAATTCAATGAAAAGTAAATTATTGGATATTTTCTATCTGAGGTTGCATGAAAAAGAGAATACTTGATATTATTGATTCATGAGTTTTATCGCAGACTCTGAGAAAAATATTATTAAATCATGTATGGACAATAATAAAAACGATGAATTGATGTTTAAGGGCATTCTTGCTGAAAAGTTGAATTACTGTGATGCAATGATCCTACACTTCAGAGTTAGCTTTATGGAGACAGCTTTATGAATATGTATTGCAAAGCTGTTTTCTTTTTCTAACTTTATATAAAAAGTCTCATATGCAAATTCCCACTGCAGAGAATCTCTAATGAGCCCTGAGTATACTTCTAAATTACAGTCTCTTTTATTATGGACTAACCTTAGAACATTTTTACTTAATGTTCAAGAACAAAATTTACTGTCCTGAAGGTCAAATCATGGGAAAAAGTGCAAGTGAAAAACAGCATGCTTGGAACATGCAATGCCATAGTGATGCTGTATCTGTCTTTCCATCAAGTAGTATTTATTTTAATAATTTTCTAACATTACTAACAGATGCAGAAATAGTCAGTCTTTCCTGTTGTCAATTTTCGGTCATTTGGCTTGCACAACTAATGAAAATAAGAAAGAAAAGAAAGAAAGAAACAAAGAAAAGAAACACCAGGAAAACCAGTTTAAAAATATTATTGCAAACAAAAGATGCTTAGAAGACTGGTGTCACTTAAAAGTTGTATGAGCCTATGTAAAAATGACCTACTTTGACCAAAACACCAATAGAATTTACGATACTTCTAAGTAGTGTCAAACCTCTCAGATTACCCACAAAACACCACTGCTCTAAGAACGTTACTGAAAACCAGAGGATTGCACTAAGTTGTTCTTGTTAAAACAGCTTAATCCATTCAACAACAGAAGTTCATGTTTTACAAGCCATTTAATTCCACCCCATCATTAAGAGTTTTGGAAACATTTTGTTTATACAGTGAGGTTTTGATGTATGATATTGCATGATATTCCATGGTAGTTTTTCAAGGACATCTGCTGGATTTTGCTGAACATTCTCAAAGGTATTGCTGAAAAATATCCATGCTCCAGCAGTTTCAAGCAATTTTTAAAATTTTGGGTTTTTATTCATGGAGTGAAAGTATTTGTTGTTGTTGCTCCTTGTTAACAGTCACTGTAAAATGCAATGCAATTAGCTGGACTGATTTACTATAAATAGTGTAGAACAATGGTATCTTTTTTTTCTACTCTCCTGTTTTTGCTTATGTGATAGAACATCTCTTCTATTTATAAATTAAAACACACACACACATATGTATATATATATATATATATATATATATATATATATATATATATATATAAATGTAGAGCTGCAACTACTGGATAAAATAATTATGGTGCCTCCAGGTAGTTGTGGAGATATTAGGCCTATAGCTAGGCCTAATTTATAAGTGAAGTCAAGTTTAGCTTGTCCGCAGCTCAGGATAAAGTAAATTTATTGTCTGTAACTCTGTTTTGTTGCTGTGGATAATAAATTTAAAACAAAGCTGCTGCCAAACCTAAAAAATAAAAGGAAACAATTTCACTCTGAACATTCTTCCTTTCCAGTACTGAGACAGTATGTATATGGCTCTACTACAGCTATATTATTACAGTACTATAATTGGTATTGTAATTGCACATGACGTGGTGCAAAATGTCATCTTCTGAAGTGACAACCTTGTTCTTTCAAGTTACCACATTGAGAAGAAAAAAAATAAACGATATGTTTAATAATGTAGGATTCAAAAATAAGATAAATACATTGAGCCAAGAATTTTTTTTTCTTTCTTTTTTTTTTAGTTTATGTCAGTAGAAATGTACATAAAAGCAAATTAACTTACAGATTTATAGCTATTACAGTCCCTGCACACCTGACCGGTTATACAGAAACTGAAGAGAATCACTCAGTATGAGTACATATATACTCACATATACTAGCATATTGCTACTGAGCTTACACTTTCAGATACCGTCTTGGATCTTTTGTGGCTTAGAAGAATTTTAAGTATTTTCTTGGGGATTTTTAAGTGGTTGCAAATGTTAATGGTTGACATCATGTTAAATTTTAACCACTTTAGGTAAATAAGCCTTTTCCACAAGTTTTCAATGTTTTTTTTTCTAAATCATTACTTAAACTTTACTAGTTTATTTGAATCACAGAATCACTATGGTTGAAAAAGACTTCTGAGATCATTTAGTCCAACCGTTCACATACTACTAATGTTGCCCATTAAACCATGTTCTTTAATACGACATCTAAACATTTCTTGAACATTTCCAGGGATCGTGACACAATCACCTCTCTGGGCTGCCCATTCCAAACCTGACTGCTCTTTAGAGAAGATAAAACAATATGATTTCAGGAAAAAAAAAAGTAAACTAATTTGTAATGTTACCATTTGTATTATTACAAAAATAGAAACCCTATACGTTGAAGCAAAACAAAAAAAGTGGTGTGCTCTTTAAGAACAAAACAAAATAAAACAGATGGGAGACAGATGCAGACAGATTACTTAACAGAATGGAATAAGAAAACATGAGGAATGACAAGATATCAAAAAAGTGCATGGCTGACTGTTAAAAGCATCTGATCGCTCATATAAGATGGGAATGACTAAAAATGTGTGATTAAAAGTTTAGTAACAGTAGTTTCAATTGAGTGCAGAAGATGAAGTGAGACAGAGGAAAAGAGTTCCAGACAACCTTAATGAGAATACTGAATATAACAAAGAGAATAGAGAGAATGGAAGAAGTGTTTTAGGTCTTTTTTTTTTTTTTTTTTTTAAGGCTGAGATGTTTAACATCCTATCATGTTTTTATTTTCAAGGAAAATAAAGAAAATGAAAGATAAAAACAGAGCAAAAAGTATAAGAGAATGTGATAGGATTAGTAGGATAGGAAATAGATGAGAAACTTGCGCTTCTTTGTAATGAAGGATGTTTGTGATGGAGAAAAGAATGTCAAAACAACACGAAGGCATACATAAACACCTCATTTTTTCAGTTTTATTTTCAGAAGAAAGTGACAAGATATTATGTAGAGATGTAAAAAATTTGATGGAAGCAAGAAGGAGAAGAAGGAAGCACAGATTTGAAAGAAGTTTAAAACAAGTCCAAAAAAGTCCAAAAAAAATCCAAAAAAGGATGCAGTATACATGAAGAGGCTGATGGCAGCATTGAATGCATCCACTGAAAAGGAGAAACAACATGCCTCAAAGAAAAAAGTGCTCAATGAAGTAGGAAAGAAAAGCTATTTTGAAAGAGAGAACTCATGAAGTAGGGGCACAGATTATATGAAAATGTGATCAAGGAAATACACAGCTCAAAAGAAATTGGTGATAAACCTGAACGCTGAAACACCCAGAATGAAGGCAGAATATCACAGGGAGAAAAACAGAGAACCAGGTGGAAATCTGCTGCTGCTAATGGGAAGAGTTGATTGAAGAGCAAATGTCAGTAAGTTAGAACAAGAAAAATAGAAGCTGTCTGCAGCATCACTCTGGGAAAGAGAAACCATGGGAAGAGAAAAAAAAAACAAAAAAACCAAACTTTTAGAAAATGAAGTATTTCAAATGGAGTGTAAATAGAACCTGTCCGATACCTACTTGTCATGGTTCGGCCTGGTTCAGCCTGGTTTTCCATTTAAACTTAAGAACAGATCACTGGTTATTTTATTTAACAGACTATTCAGAAATATGTTTGGGCAGACCTTAATAAAGAAAAAGATTCTGGAGGTTGAAAGTTACAGGTTGTGAAGGAATTTTCTTATAAATTTGAATTTTACTCCTTTTTGATAAAGAGGTCTTTAAAAGTTTTTAGGGAAACAGACCAAAGGATTAACCCCACTTTTTGCATATATTTCTATCCTACCTACACTTGCTACAGAACTAATCAATTGCATATTAAGTGCAGTGTTATGAAGGCACTGGGCAATTAAATGTTAATTCAGTTTGAAAGGAATATAGGACAAAATGTTTTTATTTTTCTTTTATATGTGCTTTCTTTTTAGTGATCACTGTGATCTATTTGCTGTGCAAATAAGTTTGCATACTGCAGGTGATCATGAATAAGTGCCTTGTAGTTTGTACATGGCATGAAGGTAAAAGATAGGATAAAGGATAAAATTCTCAATCTGATAAGATCAGATAATATAACTAGTAAGTACACTTGAGGTACAACTTGATGCACTGCTGATCCAATATCTGAGCAGAAAGCCAGAAATTTCAAAGGGCCTCCTTCTGTGTTTCTCAGAACATTTAATCATTTAGATTATGTAATCACTGCAGATTTGCCTGAGATTTGTATCAGAACTTACCTGTCTCAAAACATCTTACAGTGGAAGTGATTTAAATCCACCAGCTAAAGCAGTGGAAGATTTACAAGTTATAACGTAGGCAAATGCTTTCATTTACATCAGAACCCCCTTTCTACAATGAGGATTCAGGATAAATCATGAGGGTTAACAGTCTTCAAAAGTTGATGGTTTCACTAAAATTTACATAACTAGCTCTCAATATTTAATTAAAAAAACAAAGTTAACAAAATTGGATATATGCGATCAGATGATAAAGGAATGTGATTTCAATGAACTGGTGAGCAAACTGCACATTTTTCTGAATGCAGATGCTTACAAGTCTTACAAGTCTTGAAGATGTTCTTAAAATTACAGTGTTTTGCACTACGCTTTCAGTTATGGAAATAAAGCAGCATTTGGGGTACTCATCTTTTGTCTTTAGAAAAGTAAATCTGATAAAATGCTGTAATACTACTCTGAAAGTGAGCATGGCTAGACAAAGTTGAGAAGCATTTCCCAGAAGAAAGAAGCAATCTATAAGAAAGTCATTCTCTGCTCTCATTCTGGACAGAGTTGCCAAAACTACTCCTATTCATCTACAATACTACCTTAGAGATAGCCTTGCTTGCAGGAATTTACCAGTGTTGCCATCCTCAAGAAGGTTAATTGGAATTAACTAAAATAGATGAACTTTGAAGTGAATTAATTACATTATCCTAAGTCCTGGTGCAGATATTCCTATTTAAAATTAAAATGATCTTAATTTAGTTTAGCTTATTTCACTCTTAAACTAAAGATAAAATGAATTAAGATAATTTCGAAACTCATTTGCATTAATTTTCCTGTGTATACATGTGTAAACAAGCACCAAGATCCTAAAACCTCATTTAGTTTCATTAAGCATATCAATAATGTATCAGAACTGGAAGACTAGTTTTCAAACACAAGTTCTTCACACTGACATCATGTGGGATGATCACAATCTATGAACTTTGTAAATTTTTAAAAGTCTTTCTGTAAAAGCAGAAATTTCTTTAACAGAAGAACTTTCTACACAATATTACTTGTAAGAGGGGGAGAGCAAATGGCAAATTATAAACATCCTGATTTACACATATTTCATCTTTGAAAATGAAGGCAGGAGTTTGCAGAAGTATTTCACACACAAAAAAACCCACATCCTCTGATTACTATGCTTCTTTAAAATTGATGAGCCTAAAACACATGGGAAAATATGGAATTCTGCACCTCAGAAGATAAAATAATTTTTGAGCAGCCCTGATAAATGATGGCAGACTATTCATTGAGATTATTCAGAAAATAGAAGATGAGTAAGAAATTTTAATGAAACCTATGTACATAACTAAGGAATTCTGAGTAAAACACTGGGTATGTGGTAAAAAAGAAGTCAGAATGCACTGTCAAAGGCAGTTTAACTCGTATTATTGCAAAACAAACAATAACAACTGTAACAAAAATATTTAAGAAAACCAATGAGAATGTTGCTTCTAGTAGAAATTCCTTTTTTTTTTTTTTCTTTATCATAGTAGAGTAATACATAAACTGGCAAAAAATATATTCATGAGAGAGCTGTTGAAATGCTTCCTGTGTGAGAAAATGGTCCAGAGGAAACAAGAGATTTTTATACAATTAGCAAATTAACTCTTAGTGAATAACACTATTAAAGGAGCAGTACATTGCATTCCCAGAATTATAGTACAGTAATTAGAAGGATTTTCATCAATAAAATACAAATTGCACTGTACCACTCTAATGACTATATCTTATTAATTATGGATAGAAAAAGCATCAGAGGAGATGTATTTCACGTTAGTAGATAAAAATAATTTTTCTTAAAAGAAACAATATTTCTTAAAGTTTTGCTATATTAGATATATCTTAGATCACAGTTTTAAACAATCACCTTCAAAATGTTCTTTTCTTATGGTTTTCTGACTGTCTCATGACTCGTGCAAAGACAGCTTCCTGAACACTTCTATGATGAAGCAGTATAATTGTGGTAACATTGTAAACAAGGATGAAGTGTTGTAAGGGACAGGAATCAGGACAAACCAGGACTGCTTCTAAATCTACTTCAAGTATTCTATGTGTATCTAAACACACAATCTTGTAGGTACCTATCTCCTTTCCTCAATTTTTCAGCTGTATTTGGTTGTCTTTGTTATACATAAAACTAAAAAGAGATGTGATAAAGTTTCATGCTGTTGAATAAGATTTTTATTATTGTTAGACCATAAGATTTTTAAAAAGAAAAAACAACAAAGAAAAAACAAAACAAAACAAAAAAACCCCCAGCTTTTCAAAGATAGGCTCAGCACAGCGCTCAGTTGCTCTGTCAAAGAATGGGAGAATGCCTGAAAAACCCCACAGTCCTTACGTGACAAACGAATTTGTTAAAAATAGTGGAGGAAGATCAGTCAGGAGTTAAAAGACAGATTTGAAAAGAATCAGAATGCAAAGTTTTCTTTTAGATCTCTGTCAGGCTCGAAGTTTTCTCAG
This sequence comes from Tympanuchus pallidicinctus, assembly GCF_026119805.1. Lineage (NCBI taxonomy): Eukaryota > Metazoa > Chordata > Aves > Galliformes > Phasianidae > Tympanuchus > Tympanuchus pallidicinctus. The sequence goes on along the minus strand of NW_026294648.1, from coordinate 12,497,822 downwards.
TTATGTTTTGCATCTTATAACTACTACAATTTATAATGTAGTTTTCAACTGCTGTTATTCCTCCTCATCTCAGGCACACAGCTTGGGCAAAGCATGTGCTGCCTTTTCACCATAATCAGAGCACTGAGAGAAGAAAGAATAACATTAGTTCATATTGCTGCTGGTCTGACTGCAATTATAAGACAGAACTATGACTAGTTTGTGTTCATTAAATAGGAAGGTCACAGGTATCTTTGAACTGACACTCATTCTTTGTGCGCAAACATATTCTCTTTCATGTTCTTACCTCAGACGGTGGCTTTTAACTAAACTGTAAAAAAAAAAAAAAAAAAAAAAAAAAAAAAAGAATTGGCAGTACATGCTTCTTTCATAATATCTAATATAATTTTTTTTTGAGACTTCTTAAAATATTTTAAAGGAAACATTTAAAAAGTCAACTCATTAGGAAAGAAATTTATAGTAAAAACTTCTATAACTGAGGGCAATAACAAAAACCTCTCTGAAAATCTTCTCCAGACAATAAACAATGTCTTTGAGTTTGGCACTTTTCAAAGTGATTAATGATGACTTTCTCAAAAAGTTATTTTCTAGATGTACTCAATTCAAGGAAACGTTGCCAAAAAGAGGAAAGCATTCTAAATTCAATTTATGGTAAGTTATAACATTTTATGTCCCGAGATGCATTAGAAAGGTAAAAAGCATTTTTTGAAAGTCCTGTCACTTTTCCTATCATTTCCTCTATTTGTAACAGCAAAAGTTGAGTTTGCTTCTGAACCTTACAGTAACTGTGAATGAGCAGGATCTCCAGTAAAGATAGCATGTAAACTGTATGCTCATGAGATGCAGTTAATGGACATCTCTGTTAGCTTATGTGAGGAACGTAGCAGACATCAAAGTAAATTCCAATTCAGGCTACAATGCTGAGTGAAGCCTACCTTTGATTCTTCTGGAACATCATTCACAGTAAGATCTATGCAATATTAACCAACAATCACATAGCTCAACAGTAAGTACATGTTGCTTATTCTAGCCTGCATAAATGCACAGCAATGCAAGACACTGAGACTACACTACGTAAACATTAAAAAAAATAAAAAATCATTAACCTGCATGTCAGGTGTGCAGCACCAAGATGTCAAATTAGAAGCACTACAGTAAGTGAAATAGTCTTTCTTTTACAATCCCATCTAAGGTACATTTGTGGGATACTTGCTGCACCCAAGGTATTTGTGCAATATCTGAAGGACCTCTTACGTCAGAAAAATGCAAGGTGAAATTGCCAGTTTAAAGCAGAGTGCTTGGGCACATCCCTGTAAGTGCGCCAGATTCTTTATAAGTCTGCTTCTGTTTTCTTTCATTTTCATTTTCTATTGCTCATGTTTCCCCTTTATAGAATAACTGAATATTGATTCTTTATTTCCATCATTGCTGCCCATTCAGGTGGAGAACAGACAGACAAGTGTTGAACTTATTCTTATCTGAACTTCCTGGTTCAGAACTACTCAGCCAGGAATACAAATTACACATCCACGGCGATCCTGTAAATTATATCACTCTAATGCACCTCACGCCTCAGCAGACTCACACTTTTTGATAGCATAATATGCAGAACCAGAGAAGCACTTTAAATATGCCCATTTCTAATTCAGTAAAGACAGAAAAAGAAGAAATGTTTTTTGTAAGACTGTCTCTTCTGCATCTCATGCTGAAAGTATTTCTAGAAAGAGGATAGAATTTTGCTCTTTTAAAAATGAGTTATGTGATGATTACCTCAAGGAATATTAAGAGAAACATGAGGATAATTCCATCAAGGCTTTTAAAAATCCTGTATGTAATTTGTCTTTCTTTTCAGAGTTAAGAATCTAAACTGCAATAGCAGAAACAACCATTTATCTGCCATTGTTCATTCCCAGGAGTTATTCATAAGCCCCACATTAGTTTTCAGAAGGAGCTAACTACCTCAACTTTTATTCCAAACATGTACTGTCTGCACTGTTCATTGCCTGGTCATATGCAATTTACTCTTTGATGCATTCTCATCTCATTTTTGCTTTCTTATTTAAATGCAGTATTATTTATTGTGATGTAAAAAGAAAACAGCCTCAATCCAAGGTGATTGCTAAGACAAAGCAAGTGCTAAGTAGCTTTTGCCATTGCCCTCATAATGTCATTATCAACCTGCTTGTGCTTACCATTGGGAGAGTCCTAAGTGGTTCATTTTTTCCAGATCTTTATTTCCAAGATAGTTCTCAACCACTTTGTAGTTACTGAGAAGCCAATAGTCCAAAAAGATATGGAAATGAAGAGTCATAAGCACACTATAGCAGTGTTTGATAGAATCAAATCATAGAAACACAGATATTGACACAATGGATTTTAATTGCTATCATTGCCTCTTTTTCCACTTTCTATTTCTTACAAGCTTTAAAATGTACTTGAAGATAACACGAATTATGGTATTCACTGTCTTCCATAAGCTGCAGAAATGTGCAATCTTTGATCAATCAGTAGGAATCATGTGTGCACTCATGATGCCACTAATTTCAGACAGGGGATTGTTAAGATTGAAAAAGTCAAGGACTCAGAGAGATGATATGTCTCAGTTAAGCTTGTCTTTGCAACTTTTGAGGCCTTTCTATGTCTGCAGCATGATGCAGTTTTTGATTCTAATGTCTTTATTGCCAAGTATTCATTTAACTCGTTCATTTTGTTGGTGTGTCTTCATTAGTGAATGACTAATTTCTTTTTATTGCACATGTCAGGCTCAGCTCTCAGGACGGACCTGTTCACCTCTTCTCGGGAGAAACATTCATCTCTCTACTACCTCTTCTATAACATTCATCACTGAGGTATCTGACTTCACTAATATTAATGTATCTACTTGGGCAGAGTTTTTGTGAGATGAAGTATGTGACAGACTAGAACTATGGAAATTAATGTGAAGAGAAATAAGATTAAAGGTACTCTCAAAATTCTGATTATCAGACTGAGGCAGTTAGAACCTGTTAGTTCAGAGTACTTATATCACTAATAAACAATATACTTTCCATTTAAACTCTTAAAAAAAAAAAAGGTAGAACAAGTTTACACTTACACAGGCTTTAAGAAGTTTGCCAGAATAGTTGCTTGCTGTTTTTGATTTCTCAGTACTCCATTTTTGCATTTCTGCATGCATGACAGCTGTTCTACTCATTTCTTGAAAGCCCTATTTCTATTTTATTTCCTTCAGGAAAGCATTTTACATTATCTTAAGGAGAATGATACATAAATTGTGTTCACTTTGGAGTACAAACAGGCATTGCTATAGATACTCCACCTAATTGTGAGATTATATGGATCGAGTCTTCTTCTGTATCTATAACTATTTCCCATTAAGCTATCTAATGATCCTAGGATATTGGTGAGTTCTAACTATTTTTTAATAATGGTTATTATGACTCATCCATCCACCCTACTTTACTTTTCAGTGCCCCATTGAAAACATAGGAAGCCTTTTAGTAACATATCCTAATATATCATAGCAATTTAACTCCTAATAGATTTTATTATTGCTTTTAATTCTTTTTTTTTTTTTTTTCCCAAGAATATTGATTTTGGGAGTACAGTATTCTTGCAATTAGATAGAACTAGTTTTTCAGTATGTAATCATTTTTGTTTTGTAACTTTTGCTGGAGACAAACTGCCTTAATATAACCTCAGATCTCTCTGGCTTGTACAGATGTTGAAATAACATTAATATGATACACAAGTGAGTGAATACAAAACAAGACTGTATCTACAATACTTTAGAGAAATGGCTCTATTGTCTGACTTGTCAACACATTAAAACCTAAAACTACTCTATACCTATACACACACAGCTCTTAAAAAGCAGTTAGGTGAAGCAGACAAAGGTAACATAGCTTTTCACTGGGTAACAAGAAATGCCTTTGTGGTTGTTTTTTTTTTTTTTTTTTAAGAGTTCTTGTGAACAGCCTACTAAGAAATAAAGAAGTCATCTTCATGGCAGTCTCAGCCATCCCTTTCTCAGCAAGCACATACTCCAGCCTCAGCAGAAGTATTCTGCAGAGAACATATTTTATGGTCTGCTTCCCTGTGAAAATTTACATAAAACCAGCAAGCTTCTTTGGTTAGAAGGCAGTGCTTTACAGGACTAGATCACTGTTCTATCAATAGTACTTGCTTGAGCATTACACTGTGAACTGTTTCTCCTTTATTAACAATTTTGCTGCTGTTCTTCATATATTAAGCAGAAAGTGAGGCAGAAAGGAGGCATTAAACCTTGACTAGAAAGGTTATTCTAATATCATCACAAAAAATATTATATTTACTATTCACAGGAGGAGAATAAGTATCGATGTTTAGTTCTTTTTGAAACATAAAGTATTAAGTACGACATGGAGTTTTGTCAGTATCTTTTTTCACAATTAATGCTGAGTTATATATATATGTAAACCAATCAAAATGTCTGCTTTGTTATTATAACCTTTGTTACCCACTCACAGCCTTTAGTTTTTAATCCCAAGTTACCTTTTACTTTTGGGGTACTTAGAGTAAGAAATAGTCATTTTTTCTCAGATAGCAGCAGGGTGGTACAAGTCCTTTTATTTATATCTTTTCCAGTACAATACTAAATGACAGATTATTGCCAGAGAATATAAGGAACTAAGCAAAGATCCTGCTTAGCGCTCTGGAGTAGAAATAGTCATTTCTCATTATTCTATCAAAATTCAAATAGGATTTGAATGACTGAGAACCTCAAGTACAACTTGAGAATGGAGATGTCATGCTTTAAACACTTTCAATGTGCACACCAGCACTGTAGTCAATACTGCCTCAATATCTTTCTTGAGCAACAGGAGAAATTACCCTAAAACTCTTCATATTTTTAAGTAATTATTGCCTTAAGTGATTTAGATTAGTACAGTTTTTGAGAAAGCACCAGAAAATTTGATTTATAAGAGTTATTCAAATAAACTCCAAACACTTTTGGAACCACACAGAAATCACTGTGCCACTGATCACCAAGAGCTGTCATGAAGTCATCTAAAAAATCTGTAGGAACAAATTTAGGAATTAGCCTTTCTGTTTTTGTCTTTCTAGTCACAAGACCTCACATTTTTTTTCTGCATGTATATCTTCTTTTGCTGTTAAGAGAAAGATTAGCTTATAGTGTTTATAATGAAGACACCAAGCACACAGCATCCTTCCTCAGAAACAACAAGCTTCTGCATCAGCATGGGTATCTGAAATACACAGAAGTATAAAACTGTCCAAGACCATTATTGATTTTAACATGTATAAAGCAACTCAAGCATTAGACAGCAGACATTGCTAGTCATAAAGATTACAAGGCATCGCTGTATCTTCAGCAAACACATAACGCTTCTGTTAATGCAGCAGATTATTCACTTTGGAATCAGAGTCCTGGAAGTGTCCTTGCTGTCTGCTTCTACATACTTCAGTTGCAATCACAATAAGAAGGGTAAGGCTACTGCTACTTATCGCAGTGTAATGCCATCTTAAGCAAATACCTGAATAGCCATCTTGCTGGTGACTTTGTAATTGCAGCTGAAAATCTATCCTATATGGGAGCCTTCAGAACTTTTTGTAGCCTTATTAGACACTAGAGTCAAGCAAGCTCCATGGCACTGTGCTAATGCAAAGTAACCCAAAAAAGCTTAACTGACTGTATCACCGTCAGTTTACAGGAACAAACAATAGCAAACAAATATCAGCAAAAACACTCAGAACTGTAATGGCCTTATTTTAAATCACACACTGTACTGGGATTAGAAAATAATTTTTCTTCTTTTAGGTAAAGAGATTATCATTCTATAATTATTCTCAGCAGAATATAAGAGATGAGAAAATGATCTAAAACTTTTCCTGATAGAGCTAAACTCATGACTAGGCCTAACAGGCTCGTTATAATGATCAATTAATTTTGCCTTGGTAGATCTAGAAAGAGAATTGCTATTAAGATAACATTATTTACAGCTGATTTTCAATATACAAAATTCTGTTGCTGCCTATACTATCACACAACTAAAGTTGAAATAATCCCTTTGTATTTCAATGCAAAGAAAGTTCATTTTAAAAATGACTTAAGGGTAGTTTATATACAATTTGGGCATTTTAAAAACATCTCACCTGAGCAAAAAGATAACTGGGCAAATTTGATTAACGGATTGGGCTACTTATAAGAGGGGTAACAGTGCTCCCAATACCCAAGCCAACATGCTCAATGCTTTCTCATATGGAGGTGTTCTTTAAGTTGGTGTGGTCTGAGGGAATTATCAACCTACTGGCATCTGAGTGTCCAAATTGTATATTTCACTTAGAATTATGTTTGAAATCTAAGGGATGTTTATAAGTGCTGACTGAATGTAGTAGACTGACTCACCACAAGCAGTGATGCAATACTTGAACTTTTAGGGATTTCATTACATGCAAATAATTGAATCAGTCTCCATACAGTTAGAGAGGAGGAGTTAGAAATTGTTTATGAACTGTATGACAATTTATAGCCCAGAAAAGTTAACACAGATAGCAGATAGCTGTTTGAACAAGAGCCTCTACAAATTGTTTTCTTGTTCTATGGCTGAGTAAGCAGCCACATCAAAGTTCACTTTAGTTTACCACTGCAGTGATTTGAAATGAAATTGGAACTTGTTATAGGAATTACTGAAGTATAAGATCTTACTCTCTGGGTGGGTTTTCCCCAGAAACCTGCAATGCTGATTACAAAACTCAATTACGAGCATTTTTAATTTTCAGATGTTTATCAGTTTTATAATTTGTTATCATAAAAAATATTATTTTACAAGTTCATATTTACCTACATTTAACAAATGAACAAATAAAAAAAATAAGAAAACAATAGGTTAAGTCCATTAGGATTTTCATTTAGTTTCAACAGAGTACTAAAATGTATTCAGTTTATATAAACTGAATTATTCAATGATGGGTCACAAAACAAAATGTATAAATAGAAAAGGGTTTTTTGAGAATGATTTTGCAATATTTGTTCACACAGACTGTTTTAGAATTTATTCTGTTTATTGCAAAGTGCTACTAAAGCACAGTAACTCTGATGCTCACTTCTTTTGTTGAAAGTATCATCTAAATCAAATCCTTAGCATGCTATATTGTCTATTGTCTCTTCAAATGAGTAAAAAAATGCACTCATTTACTTATAAATAAATATCTTCCACATGAAAAAAAAAAGAACATGTTGATCAGGTCTTGAAACTAGACAATAATATTTTTATTTGAAACCAACCGTGCTATTGAAAATCATCAGTTTCCAGTAGCATTGTAAAGCATTTTGTAGCTAATACTTAAGTTTATGGTGAGAACACCATAAAGATGAGTTGTTCACAGAAATAAATAAAAATACATAGATATATTAATGAATAGTTCTTTTGTTTAAAGAAAAAATACACATCCACGAAGAAGGCATTTCAAATGAAGTAAACAGCCTAATAATAGGTTATTTATATTGACTCTTTAATTGTAGAGCTACCATAGTCATTACATGTTATTTTGGTCAATCAAAATGATATGAAAAGTCTTGTGAATAAGGAACCAGAATATGGTAAGAATAATTTATCGCCATTTCCTGTCCATCACAGATATTCTAGGGGATAAAAATGTTTTATTAAGTCTTTTTCTGCCTGAGTTTCCACCTTTAAAACAGAATCCAGTGACGACCTACAGAAGAAGCTTTACAGAGATGAACTGAACAGTGTTGATGAAGTACTTAGATAATGTCAGGAAAAAGGTCAAGAAGAAAATTTATCAAGCTTTTCTTTGAGTGTTTCTTTGAACAAGCTAATTCGCTGCACTATGAATACAAGAAAAAACACTGATACAATGTTACAAAGCATTTCCTCATTTTATGCTGGATTGGTGGCTCTGAAATCTGCATATTCGTCTTCCTAAAAGATGAAAATAAAACATAACAGTTGAGAAACCACAGTAAAATGTGTTTACAATTGAGATTGAAAAGATCAGAGAGAAAATTTCCCTCTCACTGGAAAGGAGCAGTGGGCACGGAGCAAATTCAGAAAATGGTAATGTTGTTATTACCATTTGATGTTACTTGTTGTACAACAGTAAAATGCAAAAAGTAAGGACAGAAATTTAGTATTTCTCCCCATGTATCCTAGAGCAAACAATAGCTGCTGAACCATATCTACTTCAACTCAGATACCTAAATCTCATTAGCTAATATCCCATTGTTAATCGTACTCAGTCACATCCCTACAGATCAGAAAGTTTTATAAGGTATATTGTGTGATGTATTCTATGACTTATATTCTGCAGAAATAAAGTACACAAAACAAAAGCATTGATTTCCCTAGCATAACAATAAAAAAGTATCTATGTGAGAAATTTGCATATAAAGGATGTCATATAAACGTCAAGTTTTTAAGTTCAGCTTTCTACTTTAATATAAATAACAGTGACTTTAATCTGCATTTACAGATACTCCACTCTGTTACTAATTAACCAACCACTTTCCTCATGAGCAGGCACAACACATGAAAGCAACTAGAAACATGGTTTGATTTTTGATTTCTCATGTAGTCACATTGCATAATATCTATACTATCATGCATTCAGTTCTGATCCATGCCATATGTCCTGCCAGAGAATAGACTACTTGATCTAAAGAAAAGCCATCCCTATCCTTTTCCACTTGTTTTAAAAACATTTTTTTACTATACTCAAAATGTAAGTAGTAGCAGCCATTTCACTGATTGCATTCAGTTGTCAAAACCAAAACATCTCCAGAAGACTGAAGATTTTGACACTTAGGAAACAAAACCTTCCCTTAACATAATTTCAAACCGCATTTCTTTCAATTAAAAAAAAAATAATCTTGAAAACTCAACAACAAATTACGGGATTGCATCCACAAATATTATTTTAATTCGAACACCTCAAATCCTTTTCTGTCATGGCTTAACTGGTCTTGAAAAATATGAGCTACTGTGACAAATGAACAACTCCTCAGAATATTTGACAGCACATGTATAAGGGCTGATGCATATTTCAGTATGAAATGTTAATTGAAAACTACAAGTTCCAGGAGTTTTGGACACTGGGTTTTGTGAGGAATGTTTAAAATTGTATGTTTAATATGTTAAAAAGTATTAAATATTTTAAACATATAAAAGCATAATAGTACTTGACTGTTAAGGGTAATAAGATACTTCAGAATAAAGGCTGATTAAAAATTAGCCCTCCTTAAACATGAAAACAAACAAGTGATAAATAATCATCAACTCGTGTGACTGGAAGTTGTGATTATAGAGGCCAAGTTCATCTTTCACATCAACCATGTCACATGCACCTGTATCTTCCATGTACGTATCTTGTTCATTAAATGTACATGTCGAGTTCTGCTTCCACTGTAAGAGAGTAGCTTATTTCATTGTATAAGAGGCAAACCATTATTGCAGATTAAGAATTAACAGTAAATCTGCAGTGAATCAGAAGCTGATGCAGCGCTTTTGATGTTGCTTTACTATTTTGTTTTGGAGGCATTCTCTCTTGGTTTGTAGAAGGCTTTTACAACACATAAGATATGTCAGGCAGAAGTTATATACATTTGCCTTAAAAACAGGGTCAAAAGGCAACCCTTTTAAGAAATGTTAAAAAAAAAAAAAAAGCAAAAAAATATACACAAATGCAAAATGCATTACTTTGGGCATGAAGTGGCTTACCTTTTGTTAAATTGGGCTGGATAGAGCAACAATATTCTGGAGTTACTTATGAGGTGAAGATTATTTTTTTGTAGCAAAAAAGAAAGTTCTGTAAGCATTGTGGAGATTTTCAGAAAGAAGAAAACAGATAAATTCTGAGAAATTCTGTTTCTGATTATGGGAATCTAATATCAGTGTTCTTAGTGATACACATCACTATGAAGATGAATCATTAAGTTAGCATAAACAGGCCAATCCCCTAACAATATACTAAACATTGCAATAAAGAATGTGGCTTGGATGTACCAGCCAGGAACTGGAAAAGGCTCAACATTATTATTAAAGAGATGGGAAAAATGTAATCAGAAAGGGTTAAGTATAAAACAGATTTTTGTTTATTTTAAATGGTCAGTACAGTACACGAAGATTTCTAGGATGAGAAGTCAAAACAGTAAATTGTTTGGCTAAAATTAGGCTGCTTTGGAGTTAAAAATGGTATTTTTTCAAGGTTTCTGAGTTACCAGTTGAAGAATGTCGGTGAGGTTCTTTTGCCTCCAGTGTCTTCTTAGTCACTACAATCATTGCATTTGAGAGATCATCTCCCTTGGGAACTTATTATGCAGGAAATAAGGCTGTTAATTTATAGGGCACTTTACACTTGCTACACTTGTAGACTCTGCTACCATACTGTCAGAATTTGCTCTTCCTTTTCAAAACCCAGTAACAGTAAACATAGAGAATATATGTGGGGAAGTAGCATGGATCACTAAATGTGATGTAGCTTCCCCATTATAGGTACCCCTTTCAAATACGAAGTTATTTATGCAGAAAGCACAGTAAAGTTCAATCATTATGTGTGAGAGCACTTACTATAGAATCCCTTGCTCAAATTTCCTTATCCTAGGAGCCCCCATTAACCATTGTAATATGATTAACCACAGATAATATGATTAGATTTCACTCTACTGTAGATGTCAGAATTGTTCCTCTTTATAATAGAGAATTAAAGGAAAAATAGTTCAGTACAGAAGTAAACATAAGCATAAACAATAAGAATAATTGCAAAATATGAAAATAGTGCCTTTTGAGCTACATTAAGTTGTGCTTCAATGTCTTAGAAAACACTGCATGCCTACTACAGTGCCATCCCCATTAACTTTGCATATGACTTGTTCCTACAATTAATAGTAACAGTGCTAAAAAAACAGAAGTTTTAAGAGCTCAAGCATGAAATGTGATCTTCGTTGCAATTACTGTGTGTTCTGAAGTTTTGCATTATACCGCTGCTGGAAGCTACAACATTTGGTTTTTATTCTGTTCAGTGGAAAGTTGAGCACTTGCAAATGTTACAACTTAGCAGATTTTTGTGGTCTTACACAAAAGCAAAGGCTGAAGCTAGAAATTGAAGGAAGAGATTTGTTAGATAAAAATTAATAGTTACTTTGCCCTGGACAGAAAAGAGAATTTTACATGGAGTTCCTATGAGAACTTCAGCTTGTATGCTGTTTTATAGACCATAACATAGCCTGAATAAGCCTCTGAATCTTGTATTCCTTGCTCTGCCTCAATTTATTTGTTTTATTAAACTATTAGCTTGCAAATGTGTTATGGGAATGTGGAAAAAAAAAAAAAAAAAGAAGTATTAGTAGGAGATCCAAAACCAAGTGTTTCTTTCATTTATGGCTGCTGAGAAAACAAACTAAATAAATAAAAGAACAGGAAATGTAACAAGTTTTACAAGAATAAATGGAAAATATCTGAAACAGTCACCCCCAAAATTCAAAATTCAACATTAATACTTGGAATCCTTCCTAAAGCTCTCTTTATTAAATGTGAATACAAATACAAATGGAATAATGCATTGTTCTTTAGAATCTGTAGCAAGTGACTGTGCTGTGATATCAGAGCTGGGGAGTCACATTTTTTTCATCAACTATCTGGAAAAGTAAAATTTTCCATGCTGTTAATAATGATTCAAACTTGCACAAAAAAACAGAAAGGCACAGAAATAGAAAAACCAAAGTAATGCCACATTAGCACTCCTCAATCTATATGACTTTGTGACTTTAATAGTGATATCTGACCTTAAAGTGTTGGTTTTTTTTTCAAACATTTCAATATGCTCTATCCATTTGAAAATAGAAATGATAACCTTTTGCACTGTGAAGTATCTACATGAGCTGAATTATTTGAGGGTAGTTCAGCTCATCACATTATTTGTGGCATTTCTTAAAGCAGGATGTGAATATATTCAGCTGAAGGCTTTCCAATACAATTTGCAAGGAGTTATGAAAATTGGATGTATTTTTCCTTTTATAATATACACTACATCACTTCTCCAAAGGCACTGCCATTCTTTAATGAATATTTCTGATTATTTATAACAGAGTAAGGGTCAAGGAGCATTAGAAACTGAATGCAGGCAGAACAGAGCTGCTTCCCAGGATACAATGCTAGCAGGCAAAGTCTGAGATTTCTTTCACTTTGTTGTTAGTGACCTCAGTCCTGACCCATCTGTAAATGTGAGAGGTAAATATGTCTGCTTCCAGCACAGACCAAGGCCTTTGACAACCATATACCGGGCAGTTGTACGTGACTGAATATGTCCATCAGCTTGTTGAGCTTGGTTTATACTGCAGTCCACAAACATGTCTTCTGACTATATTTTTCCTACCATGCCCCAAAAACTGATGGAGTTTTATCTTTGTTACTTTATGTTAGTGATCTCAATTACCAAATAATTATAAATGATATTTCAAAATTGGTTAAAACATGCAATATAAATTATAAGCAATTTTAGCAGTAGTTTTTTAATAACGTATCTACTATGTATATTGCATATGTTATAGATTAGCTAATTCCAAAGTAATGGGATAAGTGCAGCAATTACCCATTTCTCAATATGATGAGGTATCTGTGTATCTGCAAGAAATTGTTATCTCAAGACCACTTGCAAAGCAAAATTAAATAGAATTGGAAGGTGAATTGGAAAAGGACTAAGCCAAAAAAGGAGTCGTTAATAAAAGAAACTGAGATGTCAACTGTTGAATGTACATAGATGTATACATCGAGATACAGTGCTATATACTCCACATACAAATATAAACTTTTCTACTGAAGTCCATATGAAAGAATTCCTTGTCCAGGCTAGAAATAAGACAAAAGCATTAAGATGATATAATACTTTTTAAAAGTGTGATTGGTGGGCGGAATTATAATCATTTATTCTAATTCATGTAGTCAGCAATATCATATTCAAGTATTAAATGGATTCATCCAAATTTATGAATATAATCAAAACTGCAAAATGTAAAGGCTATTATTTTATATAGTCTTGTTCTTTTCTACCCATGATCACCTTGCAAGTCCTAATGTACTAATTCTCCATCTGCAATTCTATTGCACTGCTAATTTTCAGAATATCACCATATCACCTTTGGAGCTCAACAAAGGTTTACCTGGGTTACCTCATTCAAGTGAAATAAAAAAACAAACAAACATATAAACAAAAGGAACAACAAAACCAAAGAATTAAATAAATCATTTCTGTAGATTATTTCTTTTGCTACTAAGATACTTCCTCCTATTACGTAACATTTTTAAGACGAGCAAAATTTCCACTGACAAAAAGGTTAAGTCAATACTTTGGAGGAAACGGTTTTATTTAAAGCATTTGAAAAAAAAAAATCGGTTTTCTTTGTAGAGATACACAACTGTCAGATATCATACTGAGCCTTCTATATTCCAGACAATATAATTTTAAAATTATAGGCTCTGAAATCAGTCAGAAAATGTTCTAAAAACACCAAGTAGTCAAAACACAGGACTGAAATTAGCTCTACAAAGAAAAAGCAAATAAAAACTACTCCCTAATGGCAGACTTCAAAAACACCTAATGGAACACATTTTCTTAAATAACCCACTGGAAACTCCAGTTTACTGCAAAATAGAATGTGCTGCATTTACCCTTTGAGTCCATATAGTGATATTAATTAAAGTTGGAAATATACTATTTATTTTTGTAGTCTCATCTTCCTTCCAGTCCAGACAGTGGCTACAGAACTTAGAAGTCTCTTGGCAAACTGACACACACACACAAAATTATTATTCGTTATCTACAACATTCTATCTATTTTGTTTAATTTTGGCATCTCTAGAACTAAAAAGCTTCACTTGTACTTGGATGTTCAAACAGACAATCAGTTCTTCATGAGCATTTGTCTTTAAATTATTTGACTATTTCAAAATTAGTGCATTGTTGTATTAGATACATGAAAATCATAATTAATGCTGCAAGCATAGTGCACAAGGAAAAGATGTGACTCAGATCATGGGAGTCTTTAGAGATTTATCATAATTATGAGATACTGTGAGTTATGAAGTATTAGGAACTAAATGCATAAAATACATGGGTTTTGCCCCGAGCATTTTTAACGGGTTAAAAGACATTTCACAGACAAAAGCAATTAGAGAGTATGTTTGGAAATGGGTAATACCATCTTGATGTGGCTCTGAAGATGCCAGAGGGTTCAATTTGAATCTTTCTGATGTTTCAAATTTTAGTTAATGATAAATCTTTTTCTGCAGGAGTTTTTCATCTAAGTATATCAGGCAGCAAAATTATGTCTGTGTCCTTCTCTAACATCTCCCTTCTCCATTTCTCTCATTCTTTCTAAGCATTATGGATAGTTACTACAATTAGGATATTATATATACTAATATATAAAATATTAGTAATAAATACATCAATGAAGTTATATCAATAACTGCAACTAGGTCAACAGATTAAAGTAGAATTAGCATATTCAACATTACCGAGATGCCCTTCAAGATGTGGTCTTGGACAGCACACCAGTAACGTCAAGTAAAATCCTTACAAAATCATGGGAACTTCAGGTTATATGGAGCAGTCTAATATCTCACTACTGCTCATAGAATCACAGAATGGTTTGGAAGAGACCTTACAGCTTATAATGTCCCAACCCCCCCGGCATAGGTAGGAACACCATCCTCTAGATTAAACTCCCTAAGGCCTCATTCAATCTGCCCTTAAATATTCCAGGGATGGGGCATCCATAGCTTTTCTGGACAGCTGTTCCAGTGCCTCATTACCCTGACAATGCAGAATGTTTCCATGATATCTTATGTAAATCTACCATCTTTTAGTTTAAAACTATTTCCTCTTGTAATGAATGGCTTCACCCTCAGCTTTTCAGGAGGCTTCCTCTAGGTAAAGGAATGCTGCTATAAGGCCTCCCTGCAGCCTTCTGTTCTCCAGGGTGAAAAACTCCAACTCCCTCAGACTGTCTTACTAGGAGAGGTTTTCCATAGCCTTCTAAGCATTCTCATGGCCTCCTCTGGACTTGCTCTAATAGATCCACGTCCGTTTGGGGGCTCCAGACCTAAATATGGTACTTCAGGTGAAGTCTCACAAGAGCAGAGTAGAGAGGGAGAATCATCTCACTTAACCTGCCTTTGATGTAGACCAGCACACAGCTGACAATAACTGATCATTATTGCAATAACTCGTTAGTTTTCCATATGAAAATAGAGTTGAAGATTTGAACCTTTTATTGTAAAAGGAGATAAAAAAATCCTCTTTAATACAATAAAATCATTATTTCTTAATTTTTTTTTTCCAGACATCATTTCTTTATTTGGATGACAATTATTGATAGTCCAGTTGCTCTTTCAAAAAAAGATCCAGCAGAACATGCTATTGAATCTCTCTTACATCAAATTACAGAAAAACAAATATATAAAGTTGGAATACACAATGAAGAGTAAATTCCCAACTTTGGTTGCCATTGCTTAAGACCTTCTTTGAGATGTATTTTAACTCTCTTTTTTTTAAGAATCCCAAAACAACTGATTATGGTAAAAAAACATCTTAATTTCTTAGCGCAAGCTGTATGAAAGAAGATCTCTAAGATGAAGCATAAGGCGAAAAGGCAAATTCATACTGGACAGTCATGGTGAATTAATTCTGTGCTAAGGTGTAGACAATGAACAGATCACAGAGAAAGCAAAGACTGTACATATTTGTACTTAGACATCTCTTTCAGCTACTGAAAAATGAGTTCTGTACAAGTCTGTACTCAGGTCTTGACTTATTACACGTTAGGCCTATCTGGGTAAAAAGCAGCCTATTCAAAAAAAGCAAGAAATCTTTGTGAAGAGGATTTATCTGAAAATCTAAGGCTGAGAAAAATAATTTGAAGAGAGAAAATGTTATTGTCAATGAAAATGTCAGTACTAGGCCCAACCAAGATTTTCAAATACTCACTTTCCTTCCAGAATTAGATAGTTTGCACAGTGAAGAGCAAGTAACATTTTGGATTCTATCTTAAAAAAAAAAAAGCAAATGAGTATTGTAGAGAAAAAAAGGCGACTTCATACTTCAGGATATTGTACCAAATCAAAAAGAATACCTTCTTTGTAAAAAAAAAAAGAATAAAATTAGCACGTGTAGTGATTATTTCTTCTATTGCTGCTTTACAAATCTTTGCATATTAAATAACTTTTGCCTATCAGGCCATTCATTGCCAACAAATTATTAAATGAATTATGACTGCAAGTGAATTAGAAAATGACATGCAGGACCTTGTTTCTACATGGATTTTACAGGCATTTTCATCAGTGGCTTTGCACAGTACTGTTTTTAGTTTAATGTTCAAGTATACAAATATAATTTACTGAGCTATCATTTTTTGGTAAACTGCACTTTGCAGACAGCACAGAGAGATTTGATGACTCTCAGGGTGGATAATAGCATGAATAATTCATTAGACTAACTGAAGTTGTTGTATTCAAGGTTAATCATAGAATGACTTATAGTGGAGGTGACCTTAAAGATCATTTAGTTCCAACCCCCTGCCTGAGCAGGGGTGCCAGCCACTACACCAGGCTGCCCAGGATCTCATCCAAAATGGCCTTGAATGCTTCCATATCTGGGGCATCCACAACCACTCTGAGCAACCTGTTCCATTCATCACACCACCCTCCGAGTAAAAACTTTCTTCCTCACATCTAGCCTAAATCTCCTCTGTTTTAGTTTTAAGTCTTTCTCCCTTGTCCTGTTGCTATCAGACCACAGAAAAAATTGTTCTCCCTCTTGTTTGTAAGCTCCCTTCAAGCACTGGAAAACTGCAATGATGTTTCCCCAGCACCTTCTCTTCTCTAAGCTAAATAAGTCCAGTGCCCTTAATCTTCCCTCATAGGAAAGTTGTTCCATCCCTTTGACCACCTTCATAACCTTCTGATAAAACTTTTGGAACTGTTCCAACAGCTCCACATCCCTCCTGTGGACCAGATTTGGACACAGTACTAGAGATGGGTTCTCACAAGAGCCAAGCAGAGGGGAACAATCACCTCCCTCTCCTGCTTGCCCTTCCTCTTCTGATGCAGCCCAGAATACTGTTGGCATTCTGGGCTGCAAGAGCACATTTTTGGTTCATGTTCAGCTTTTTGTTGATTTGGACCCTCAAATCCTTCTCAGCAGATCTGCTCTCAGCAACTTCTTCTCCCAGGTCTATACTTATATCCAGGATTGCTTCGACCCAACTGCAACACATGACCTGCTGGAGAGCAGCTCTGCAGAGAGGGATCTGGGTGTCCTGGTGGACAACAGATTGGCCATGAGCCAGCAGTGTGCCCTTGTAGCCAAGAAGGCCAATGGCATTCTGGGGTACATTAAAGACAGTATGGCCCTCAGGTCAAGGGAGGTGATCCTTTCCCTCTACTCTGCTCTAGAGAGGCCAAAAAAGACAGGGATTTCCTTGAAAGAGTCTAGCAATGGCCCATGAAGACGATAAAGGGCCTGGAGCATCTCTCTTACGAGGAAAGGCTGAGTGACCTGGGTCTGTTCGGCCTTGAGAAAAGAAAACTGAGAGGGGTTCTGATCAATGTCTCTAAATATCTAAGATGTGGCAGACAAAAGAATGAGGCCAGACTCTTGTCAGTGGTGTGGCAATAGGACAAGGGGAAACAGCCACGAACTGGACCATAGGAAATTCCACACAAATGTGCATAAGAACTTGTTCTCAGTAGGAGTGACGAAGCATCTGAATGAGCTGCCCCAGGGGGTTGTGGAGTCTCCGTCTTTGGAGACATTCAAGACCAACCTGGATGTCTACCTGTGCAACCTGGTCTAGAGAGCCTGCTTTGGCAGGGGGATTGGACTAGATGATCTCTAGAGGTCCCTTCCAGCCCCAACAATTCTGTGATTCCGTGATTGTTAAACCAGATCAGATTCTCAGATTCTCATGTGCCCACTTTCCAAGCATGTACACATCCTTCTGGATGGTGTACCTCCCTTCTGCTGCGTCAACTGCACCACACATGAATATGGCATGGAAACATATCAAAGGCATTGCACAAATCTAGGTAGACAACATCAGTTGTCCTTCTTTTGTCCACTGATGCTTCCACTCCATCACAGAAGGCCACCAGATTGGTTAGGCATGATCTGCCCTTGGCAAAGCCATGCTGGCTGTTTCAGATCACTTCTACATTTAGCATGTGCCTTAGCATCACTTTCAGGAGGACATGCTCCACATTCTTTTCAGACATAGATGTGAAGTTCACCAGCCTGCGGTTCCCCAGATCTTCCTTTCTTGAAAATGGGAATTGATGCTCTTCTTTGTCTAGTCAATTGGGACTTCGCCTGACAACCATGATTTTTCAAATATGATGGAGACCAGTCTGACAACCACAACAGCCAGCTCCTTCAGAATCCTAGAACGAATATAATCTGGCCCCATAGCTTGTTCATAGTTAGCCTCAGGCTTGCTCTACTCTTACACTGAGAGGAATTTTACTCCCTTGGTCCCTGCCTAGAAGTTCAGGGACACAAGAGGCATGAGAAGCCTGACTGGCTGTGAAGACTGAGGCAAAGAACTCATTAAGTATCCCAGACTTCTCCCTGTCTGAGAAAGCCAGCTTTCTCTTTTCATTTATCTGAAGAGGTACGCTCTCCTTTGTCTGTCTCTTTTGCCAGTGTATCTAAATAATCTCTTGTTGTTTTTCACATTCCTCACCAAATTTAATTCCACCTTCGCCCTGGTTTTTCTGACACCATCCCAGCACATCTGGACAGCATCCCTATATTCTTCCCAGGCCACCCACTTCTGTTTGCACTCTTCATTTTTTTTTCCCCTGAACAACTAAACAAGTGATTTCATTTATTAAGGATTGTAAAAAAAAAGCAAAATTAAGGGACAATGTCTAAATTGGTTATGGTATTATGTATGGTTAACGAAATTAACAAAAGTAAAGTTGTGTGCTATTTAGTAAAAAACACAAACTGTAGCATTCAGATTATCCTCTGGCAAACTGAGGGGGGAGAGGAGAGGGGAAGAACATGAATACACACACAAAAACCTCTGAGAAACAAAGCTATGGAAATGAGTCAAGTTGTTTGGCTTATGGTTGATTTAATTAAAAGCAGCAGTCAGACAGCTAACTACACCTAACTAAACAGCTTTACTGTGTCCCCTACTCCTTCTGCATGGCAAAACCAAATTCCGCAGAATACGAAGTCCTTTCTGATAAGAGCAGCTTTTACCTCTGCTAATAACTCCCTGATCAAAATCCTGTTGAACCCAGGATGAAACAAGAACTTTGTTGATCATGCTGAAAAGATTCAGCACCTTAAAGAGGGATATCTTGGCCTCTGCAAGTGATGTTACAATGCAGATCATTTGGAAGGGAGTATTTCCACAGAGACAGAGACAAAAACTCACTTAAAAGTTCAAGGGATGCTGGACACCAGCTACCTTAGATTCTCTTATTCTTTAGAAATTAGAGCACATGTTAAATAATCTCTTGTGTATGTAAGTAATGGGGCTTAATCCCAATTACTTCATTGACTACAAAGGCTTTCTCACATGCACAGTAACATGAATGATGACTCCTGATGTAAGGTAAGGCTTTGGAAATATGCTCTACTTCAATATGGATACTCTGTCTAATCACACTGAAAGAACAAAAATAACTTGAAAGCATCACTGAATGTTTATCTATTATTAATGTACTGCAGGTAATAAACTATTGTGGAAAACCATTTCAGTTTGCTTGCATTCTACCAATATATTTCAAGGATTTACTGTTAGTGATATTTGTTTTCTACCATGGCAGTGGTTCTGTTCATTTAGCTGATTGCCATCTCTCTTCTTTTTTTCTTCAGCATATGATAACAATTTATTAATTTGTCTACAGATGACATCTACTCACAGCATAATGCAGAAAGCTACACCAAAGAAAATAGTAATACAATTGCTTAAAAAGGCCTAATTGTCAGCTACCAGGTACTGTCATCATTGAAATAAATTAACTGTATTTCTGTTCTGCTGATGAAATAATAGTCCACGCTACAAAAGCTGTAATCATAAAGCAAAACTGCACTCCAAAGGAAGTGTCACTTAACAAGCCTGGGAAACTGAAAACAGAACCAATCCCATACTACTCTTTACTCACAAAGCAAAAATTGAATTCCCTGAGAGGAATTGTAACAAGACCATGTGATTTCCAAACATTAGCGAAGGTACAGGACATGTGGGGTTTTCACAGAGTTCAGGTGAAAATAAAAAGCTATATGCAAATTTGTTATTATGGGAGATAATTAATGAGCTCTCTAACTCCTGCTAACAAAATCAGGAACTCTTCCCTTCCAACACAGGTATGCACACATTCTTTTCCCACAAAGCATGCGTACGGTATGAATACTGTAGAAAGTTTTGAAAAATCTGACTTGAAATTACAGTCACAAGTTCTAGAATTCCAGCAAGAAGACGTAAAAGTAACAGCTTTTTTTTTTTCCCTTTTTTTTTTCTTCCCATCTTGAAACTCAAATAAAGTAATGACAAAAGATTAATTTAAATCCTGAAATATATGTCTAACACACCAACCATTTCATGGGCACAAAAACCATTAAAATAGACAGTAGGCACACATCTCTAGGCTGGAATTCAGAGAACTTACCTAGAATTACAATACAGCTAATTGCCAATTCTGAATGAGTAAGAGCATTTTCTCATTCCAAAAAAGCAGGAATGTACCCATATTTTCCACATTATTTCAAGACCGTATTAATTTTAAGTATTAGGAGTTAGAGTGCAGCATTATGAGCCTGTGAGCACATTGGAGAAAAATTCAGAGTGATTTAAGAGGAAATGCAATATATAGGAAGTAAAAATCAAAGATAGAAAATGGCAACCTTTAATTATTAAAGGGTTTCCTTTTTTTCCTTAAGCATAATATACACGGATCAATTTTTAGCTCAGTCCCTCAAGAATATTTTCCTTCTCTACCCAACATCACCCAAGAGCTTCATGTTTCCCTAGCGGGGATTATAATTTATTTTCCTGCAAAAGTTGATCTAAAAGACTATCTCCTCTTCAACTGAAGTTTTATATGATGGTGAAAAATCTTTCGATTTTCAGTTTAAATTAATTAATTTTAATTAATTTAATTAATTGAATCATCCTAATTAGGAAGATTAGCTTATGGTACTGGGACTTCCTAAATTAACAATTCAAAAATATGTTCAAAGTTGCACAACATGAAATTTAAGTTTACAGCCATATAAACGGCCAATATTATTTTCTATTTGTATGTACAATTTAACATATCTAATCTGATTACTTTTGGCTAATACCAAAAGTTGTTCATTTTCCTTTTTAAGAAGTTAACGTAATTGACATTTTTGTTTATAAAGACAATAATAAATACTTCATTTGAAAGTAAGATTGTTTTGTCATTTGAAAAAGAGTTTGTATGCTCCAATAAACATTTCTATGTTTAGTCCGATTAATAACTCCCATAACTGCTTAAAGGTCATTAACATTGATATTTAAAAGTCATAAAGAACATGCATTTTGTGGGAGATTTCTGGAGGGGGAAAAAGACAGGCAGCAACTGAGAGAACAAAGTTACCAAAATGAACAGGAAGCTACCAAAAGCACACCAAAAAAATACCTAAGCCCAAAAGAAACTGAGCAAATTAAGATTCATAGGATAATACTGGCTGTGGGTTCCTGGCAAGCCATATAGCTCTCAACTCCAATTTCCACTGTCACATTTACTACTCTGATAGCACAGTAAATGATTTTCTAATGCTGGCAGTAATACTGTGTCGAGCTAACGCTTGCAGTTGGACAGTAAGTTCAGTCAGTCACAATTATCTATTGCCAAAACTCAGGAAAATATTCTCTGTGGCTGTTATTCCAAAAGCATTTCTAACCATTTCAGATGAGTGGGTTTGCCGATCTTTTAACTGAATTTTTATGAAAGGCATCTTTTCCTCCTGTAAATTTTATATATGTCAGTTTATTTTTTTAATTATTATTTTGCTCTCAGACATCGGTGACAGCACATAGCAGTCTCTCCACGAAGTTTACAAAGGCTGAGATGCTACTGCTGGATTTCTGTTTCAGAATAATGAGAATGAATGACGTCAAACAAAAGATTGGGAAAATGAAAAATGTCAGCAAAGCTTTGAAAAATACATTTGAAGATTTCTTTCTACTTTTGTGTGTGTGGACTATTCTGAGGACATTCACCTTATTACTACTTGTGGGAATTGGGGGTTTGATCTTCAAATCTCCATACCTTCTATATTATCTTTTAAAAATTCTACTAGTGAGAGTAGATTTGCAGAGGTGTGGCTTTTTAATTAATTGTTTAATATTTGCCTCTAAAACAAAACTTTTCTTCATGAAACAAAAGAAATTCATTTTTTCTCACAACTTTCTCACAACTGCTAGAAAAATCCAACTAGTAAATAGGGCAAGAGAAATCAAACAAAACTCCTTAAAAACCTTTTCTTATGTTACTTTGATGTAAACATCATTTGTGTTTGGCTACCTAGAAAATTATTTAATTGTAATTATCAGCTATGATGAATGTTTAAAAATATTATCACGAAGAAAATACTTGAGAAATGTATTTACTGAACTCTCGAATTCATTTCTGAAAATTCTTATTATTTCCATTGCTTGATTGCCCTACTACAAGAAACTACCAGCCATTTTTCCCACTATGTATCACACATTTTCATACTTTCATGACTCATTTATCAGACAACCTCTTCACATTACAAATTGGATACATATTTTTACTGCCTCTTAAAATAAAATGAAAGCATATCAGACTATTTTTAACTACCTAAGCAAAAACAGGTTTTGTTTGCTTGTTTGTTATTTCTAATTTGAGACACGGAAAACAAGACATTTGAGTATGGAACACAACCAAGGGCAAACAGAAATAATGATTTTCTCTTCCCTATCTTGAAAAAGAGATATTATTTCAAGTTATTATTCGTATTGATGAAAACCTTGTGGGAGGCTATGACACTTGTGTACAGACTGAGAACACAGGAAGATGTCCACCATATTTTCTAGTACAAAATCCAACTTCTGAGCCACGTATTCACGTACGTGGGCTAAATGCGCATTTACAATAAAGTAAATGCACAGTGTAAAACCTTAGGTACTGGGGAAGTTTTCATACCCTCTGTAATTCAAACCCATCCTTATTTATAAACATTGATCAGATATGAAGACTGTGGTCTAAATAAAGTTCTCGAAGATGCTGATAGGATGTCATCCTACATATTTTTGTAGTCTAGTTTATCTTTTCAAAAATAAATGATTTTGCACTTCCTTGCTTAATCCTGCTGAAAACCCTTTCATTGTCACATTAGGCAGGATTTACGAACATTTATAATATGACAAGACTACACATTCCTTCATTACTGCTTTTTAGCTATCAGGAAGGCCTGTCACAGCCTTGCCAGGTTTTCAGATAGTGTAATTCATTTGGCATGTATAGTCTGTTCTATCAGAAGGCACAATGTTTACTTCTCTATTAGATTAAACAATTGCTAGAAAATAAATATATATTTTTAGTATTTCGAAAATGGAATGGAAGTATTTCACTTTATCATTTCTATCAACATATTAATATTCTCTTCGGTATTATTATATATATCTAATACAAACAGTATCTGTAGAAGCAAGTTGTAAGTTACCATTTCTCCCAAGATGAACAATTATTCAGTTAGATTCATACTGTAATAGTATGTACTTTTTTTTATATCTTCCATTATTTCACTTATTAATGTTTCCTAATATTAAAAAAAAAAAAAACACAAACAAAATCATTTCCCTGAAATCCTTCAATCATAAACATTTCTTACAATTATTCTGTATTTTCAGAGGAAGCAGAATGAAAATCCAAAAATGCACACAATGTTTGAAGGATCACTTTCACTCTTCACATGAGACATACATATGGCATCTCTTGCACTTACTGCATAACAGTATTTCCATATGAATATATGAAATCTCTGCAAGGAGTATGTGTTATTCATAAGCACATAACTTATAACATTCTGCAGAGATACTGATAAAGTTTTCAAACTGAGGGTTTTCTAATCTCAGTCTCTGTTTCTTTTTCTTCTATTTTCTTGGATCTTACAGAATCATGTCTTTCTCCATAGATGTTTGTGTTTTTATTCCAGATAGGCAACCCCAAACATGTACTTTCCAAAAGTAGGCAAGAGCTGAGTTTGTGACTGTGCTGCTACTGGAGAAAGCCAGATTGAGTTGGCATCATCTGCATCAAGGTGGACTGCCATTCACTGCTGGTAGCATATATATACACAATGAAACACACTGAAAGTCTTGTTTTCTATTACAATTTTGCAAAATACTTCATTTTTAAAACAATTCAAGTTCTATATGCTCTGTATTTATATATATGTAAATATAAAATTAAGTACATGTATTTAATTAATTAAATTTATATTTAAATTGATAACACGTTCTAAAGAGAGTGAGAAACAACCACTAGCACCCTTGGTCCCCCCCACGTAAAGCTGAATAAAAATCAGAAGAGATGAGAAGTTTCTGTATTTCCTTATCTTTAATCTACCTGCTGTTCTCTGCTAGAAAAGCATATTTAATCAAACCTAAGAAGACTATTATGTTTTGTTAAATGGAGACGTTAAATTCAGTAGCTACACTCTGAAATATCCTGCAGTGGACTGGTAAGACAGCTAATGAGTTTATTACTAGCATCAGAAAATCTTTATTTTTCCTCTTCTATTTGTTTTCCTGGTATTATTAGAGAGTTGATACATTTTTAACAAGCTTTGTTTAAAGCA
Organism: Tympanuchus pallidicinctus; assembly: GCF_026119805.1. Lineage (NCBI taxonomy): Eukaryota > Metazoa > Chordata > Aves > Galliformes > Phasianidae > Tympanuchus > Tympanuchus pallidicinctus. Next base: position 12,472,940 of record NW_026294648.1, on the reverse strand, counting down.
AACAATCAAACAAACAACATTTCCTTTCTTGGTTTTTGCCTTGTGGTATTTCCATTGAGCAATGTAGTTAAAACATCACCATTTTCTGCGAGAAGTTCACTAACAGACTGAATGTGGTGGGGTCAAGAGTCATCCAAAACACAAATTTTCTGATTTTTTTTTAATCAATAACTGAACATCTTTTCTTGTGCTGAAAGTATAACACCATGTTATTAGATTGGCAAAGGAAAACTTATGTGCACAAAGTGTATATAATAGATGTTCGCAATACATGTACTTTCAGCACTTCCATCTTAGAAGTACAATCTCAAGTGAAACATGAATTTCTTACAAGTAAAGCACTGAGATTACGTTCATTATTAACCAATCTTTCTACAAACTTTTCAGTATTTATAACACAGGTGTTTCATTGTTGCAACGTTTGATTATTATCTTATGAGTAGTCTTAAAAGTTACACAATTCAAATGTATTTTTTAAAGATATAACACATCAGAAATAATGTCTTCTTTTTTTCAATATGAAGTTATTTATATAGTGGTAAAGATCTGTTAATGACAGCATGATCAAAACCCAGAAGACTATGGATAATATTCTTTCAACCCTACAGTGGATTGGTAATCTTCATCCCCCATGACTACATGCAGAAGTCTTATCTCATTAAATCAGGCCAACCTAACAAAGGAGAATACACAAACAGGTGTTTTCTCAGGTGTTTTTAAAGAACTCATAATAAAATATCTACTCATGAAGTACATTACTTTTTCATCAATGATGCCATGAATGTCAGTATCAATACTATGTCTGGGAAAGAACCCAGCCATTATGGCCATCATTCATTAGAGGGATTTTAGAAATCAGAGCGTGCTCGGAATTACTGTGTTACAGATTTCCATCTGGATTCTTTAACAGTATCTGGTATAAGAAAAACAATAGCACGGAGTAACTAGCACCAAGTTTTCTTTTCATGTTGATAATGAAGATAAAATCAATACTACCTTAGACTGGCAGATATACTGCCATACAGCTTGTTACTCTATTCATAGAAATCCCAGTTTGAAGTTGAGGAGATTTTTTTGAGAGCGCCTATTTTAATAATTTTCACACAAATGGAAAAAAAAAAAAAATAAAAAGCCATAGGACAATTTAGGTTAATGAAAGGAATTTATATACCTATGCTCTTCTTTCAAAGACCGAATGCTTTTGTGACCAGAGAAAGCTGTGAAACTAGATTGCCAAGCATTAAAAATTTCAGTCATTTTTGTAACAAAGGAAGAATAAACAATGTATCTGTTTCAGGAAATGCACTGTTAAAATTCTACTAATTAATGGGGAGAGGATATTGCTAGTTCCAAAGAATATCAAAAAAAGCAGACTCTGCAAGCTGATACCATCTCAGGTGCTCACTAAGCCCCTGCAGCTCCCCCACAGCGCATCTCTGTACTCTGCTCCTGCAAAGCCAAACCATGGCACAAACTCATCATAACCCCTACCAGTGCCCTCTCCATGCTTTTGTGGAGTGAAGCATGCATGCTTGAGACACTTTATTAATTTTAGCATAATTCTTGATGAGGAAGCGCAAGATAATTATAGGGTCTTACAATGAGTCTGCAGAAGTATGCATGCCTGTGACAGGCTGGCATTACTGATAAGTTTTCTGAATATCCAATCTCTACATTATGCGAAGTGTTATAATTGTATTTGCATAGCTCCTGTACAGTCCTGGATAAGAGTTTTTACAAGATTACTTTCCCATTTGTATATATAAATGTATATAAATATATAAAAATGTAGCAACTGTACTGTTGAAAATAGTGCACTTACAAAGATTTAGCAAAGTTCTTTACTAAACACATACAGTTATTACAATTCAGCATAATATAAGTCGTTTACAGAATTTGTTTTTATAAAGGGCTTTGGGAAGTAGGATATCAGGTCTGTTAAAAAAAAAATGTGTTTAATTATAATTAAATGTCTTCAGTGTTTTAGATTTTTTTTCAGACTGGATTTCAATCATCACTTCAATTAAATTCAGTGACAAAATCTAGTGCAATCATCCATTTGTATTTACCCTTTTTTATGACTGTTTATACTGGGAAAATTAAGTCTCAAAAAGAAGCTTGAAAACGTGACTCTGATATTTGTTCTGTAAGATATTATCTGTGGACAAAGCTTTACTTATCTCCAGGTCTCCTCTGTTCCTCTGATTGCAATCTCATTTCACTTGTCCTTGGGATCTCATGTCTGCTATGACCTCCAGATTGTTAAATATTCAGCAGAAAGTTTATGGACTTTCCCATAACCTTGATTAAAAACCTATGGGGAAGCTGAATGCTGAAAAAACCTTTTATTTGAAAAGTAACTCGAGTACACTGTGCTGATTTCTGTTTCACTAATAGTATTTACAATCAGCAGTCATTGGCAAGGAATCGAAGCCAGAGGAAAAAATGATGATTCTATCTTACCTCTTTAATAATTACTGTATTATCATGCTGATATAGTGGAGGCTCATTTAACTAAGCCAAATATGTGAAGCAAAACAGAGATGGAGTGGAAAATTCAAAGAGAGATGCACACAGAAAGAATATTCGCAGAACTACAAAATTTTATGCCTCTGTCCACCTTATGGGAGGAATATTATCAGTATTTTTTAGATGTGAGTTTCTGTGGTCTTGGGTGACACTGTCTCCTAACATAAAGATGTTTTGCAGTACTGCTCCCTTTGTCAGTCCAGGTCTGTCTGCTGGCTTGCCTTACATCTCTTTCCACAGCTCAAGTCCTGCAACAACTCTGACTTCAACCATGGTTATTGTGAGAGAAGTACTACAAGAAAACAAGCAGATATCCCCTTTTTTGTAGGGTCTTTTTAGCATTTAACCATCACTGTTGGGCACTGAGTATTTAAGCAGTACAGGAGACAGATAAACTCCTTCTCACGTTTAGTTTGTCATTGTATCTGCTCTGATTCCTCGTCTTTTTTTCCTCTTTCAGTCAAGGACAGAGATTTTTCCTTCTATAAATGTCAGGTGATTAAAGACCCATGAGGTAATATTATACTTAACTATTATATCCTTTCTTACTTTAGGCTTCAAAATAATTTGATCTGAGTGATTCTATTTTTGATCAAGACACACTAACTGAAAGATATGTCAACTTTTATTGGGTCTTTTCTGTTATGTCAGTAATTTTCTTCATCAGCACTTTTGGAAATTATCTCAATACATGAGGAAAAGATAGTATAAAAGGCAAGTGATGTCCAAAACTTAAGCATGTATTTAAGCGTTAAGTAGACCGGCTGCAGAGGATGCTGTACTGTCCAACACAATTCTCAGTCATACACAGATTTGTCACATGGAAGTAGGAAGACATATAAAGCATACAGTAGAACAAAAATTAAGACAACATTTCCAAAACAGAAACATAACAATTAATATGTCAATCAGTCTTTTCACTCATGAAAGCATTTTGCTGCTATTAATCATTGTTTTATATTTAATTCTCCCTCAATTATATAGTAACAGGAGAATGAGTGAGATAGTTACAAATTCTAACTCTGTTCAAAGGCTAAAATGGAAATAAGAGGTAATACTTGCCTCAGGAAGTTCTGACTCTTCATCATACCTAATTATCATAGATAGTAATACTTGCAAGAAACTATAATAAAATAGAACATAGATGCTGTTTTTCATTATTGCCATCTTATATTAAATTATTCTTGAACTGAAGTGACTTTATAAAGTTATTTTTGTTATATACAATTGCAAACATGTATGCAGTTTTTATCTAACTATAATCATACTAACAGCATCATTTTCTGAATGGATTACCCATGTGTTGCATTGATTGGGATCCTTGAATAAGATGCAAACCACTGAAGAGGTTTAAACAGCTATATTCTTTCTAAAGTACTCTTTAATTAATGTTGTCTAGAGTACTAATTATGAAAGCTCATAAAGCCCAAAGCCTGAAAACACTTATGCACCTACTTAACTTTGCTCACTCAGAGTAGACTCACTGAATTCTTGGAACAGTTCAGAGCACGTAATTTAACTACAGAATGCACACAGACTGTTGCAGGTTAAAAGCCAAACAGTGAACACCATTTTGCACACTTAAATCAATGAAGGACTTTAAAGCATAAAGGCTCTTCCATTAGAATATCTGTCTTTCTCCAAAAATGTGGAATTGCTCCCTAATAATCTCTTTGATAAAATATTAAATTAAGAAAACTAAAATGCTGAATTAAGCAAAACTAAGCCATGACTAAGTGGGATATGAAATAAGTACCTATATATGCACATGTCCAATTTTGTTCACTTCATGAAGGCAGATAAATCTACACAAATGTGCACATAGACAAGCATAGACAAAAAAAAAAAAAAAGGAAAACTTAGACTATAATTCAGCTTCTATTCTGATGTCAGTGGAAAACCCCTAACTTTTAAAAAATAGAAAGCTAATATTTCTAGTTTATTTATTTTTACTGCAGAAACTCCACATTTACTTTGCTAAACAAATTTCCATTTATGTAAATAAGAAATGTGAACAGAGAATTTTTAAAAGCACAGATTACCAGGACTCCTTTTTATAAGCACTCTTTCTTAAGTTACTATACTTTATTTTAAAGAAAAAAAAGCCTAACTCAAGAGATGACATAGGGCACTAGATGCCACAATTGTATTTCACTGATATATTTCATCTTCCTCATATTTTTATCATTTATTTCTAATTTTTGGCCTGGTTGTGTATGTGCTGGTTGTCCAAACAGCTGGCAAATATTAAACATATTTTCTTGTCCCAACTATTGGCAGGTCAAGCAGTGACTCTGAAGGAAGTGGTTGGCCAAGTGGGCACACAGGTCCCTTTTGTAAGCTTGTTAGAAATACATAGCTAAATTCCATCACCTGTCCAAGAACCATTCCTCTGCCCAGCAAAACCAGACAGTGATCCCAAAGATCAAGACTGCCAATTATGTTAGTGTGTCAACTAGATCATTTACAACTTTGTCTGTTGTGCTCCCCAGTTCTCTTTGTTAGGATCAAAAAAGTGCTGAGGAGCAAGAGGAACACTAGTCTCTATTCAGACCAATTTTGAAATAAGATAAAATAATTGCATGGTAGAAAGTATTCATTAAAGATAAGATAAACATTAAGAGGCCACTCGAACTGCACTGTCTATCATATGACTGAATAAGCAAGATTTGTTGTAGAAAAAGATTGGAGTCAAAGATCAAGTAAGTATCATATAGTATATGCAAACAATACCAAACTAAGATCATATATATATCTCTACATATATATAGGTGTTAATTCTCATTTCACTCTTTTGTGTATGTTTGGTTTGGAAATCTTAAACAGCTCTACATGCAAATTATGGCCACAGTGACAACAGTGGTGTAATTCAGTCTTCACATGGAACTCCTGCAAATCCTGTTTTCGTTAAATGAACAGCTACAGAACAAAAGGCTAAACAAAACATTTACAATAAGTCAAAAAGTAACATTTTTCATTTAGATATATAAAAGCACACTAAAAGAGGGGCATCTGACTCAGCAGAGAATTTGTCTATGATTCACTGTGTTGTTTATGGAACTATGCCATTAGCAAAAAGGAGTCACTGGTTCAGACTGGTACATTCCTTTCCCTGCCTTACATTATTTATGACAATTGCCTTAATGCAAGACTTGAAGTTCTCCAATAGAAATCTTTTGCAGCTAGTAAAAAACTCATAGGTTTAAACTAGCATATGATAGTTGCATTAAATTATATGTGGATTTGAATCTTTCCCATGATAAAGAACACTTAGCCTCAACTTTGGCTTTAATGATGGAGCATTTTCACTAACAGAACACCATATAATCTGTGTAACAGCAATAAGAAATCCCAGGAAATAGCAGAACGACATACATTTTACTACATATGCCATAGAATTTCTAGATCAGCTGTTTTATTCCATACTGCTTTGGGGAAAGGCTAGGGGATAAAGCCACTCTGTCAACAGCAAGTGTTAAGTATCACATAGTGCATGATTTAAACCTACAGATGCAGATAAATTATCTCTGCTATCACTGGGGAGACATCAAGAAGAAAGAAGTTGCTGCAAGATGAAAGAAGTAACTTTGAAATTCAACACCCAATTGTATGTGCAACATTTGGAATGGAGTATAAAATTATGAAAGAAGTTCATCCTACTGCCATATACTTTCTTATCCATATGATCCTCTGGACCAGAATTTGAATCTCCAAGAAAAAGACAGGTTTTTTTGTTGTTGTTGTTTTTGTTGTTGTTTTTTTACTGCAAGTTTTGACTTGCAGTCATGACTCAACTATAGTAAGTTTCTCAGTGTACAGTGAGTAAGTAAGAATACTCCAAGAATTTCCTAAAAAGTTAATCTTCTAGTGTGTAAACAGAGCATTGAATTGTTCCTAGTGACATTCTACCCCCAATGGGGTAGGGCAGAAGCTTGTGACATTAGCAACAAGTAAGACTTTCTCCACTTACATATTCTTCTGGAGAGGCCCTGTGGAGGGCTGGAGAGCCTCGACAAGTTAAGTACGGACACTTTCTCTGCTGCCTGTCACCCCATTACATCAGAGCTGAATCCAGATTAATACAATGATAAATCAGAGAAATATTGTGGTATTATGAATCAGCTTTATAACACCTGATGCTGAAGATGGTAAGACCATCCTTGAATAACTAGACTGCAAGTAGAAATTTCCACTCCAATTGCAATCTGGCTTTGTACATACATCCCACAGTACTAACGCTCAGACAAGAAATAAAAAACTCTAAAGTGAGTTTTCCAGCACAGCACAGGTATTAAAAATGCACCATCAGGTCCTTCAGTAAAGAGAAGGACAATAAAAATTGAACCACAAAAATTTCCCTACATGTCCACATACTCATGCAGAATTAACGCTCCTTTTAGTTAAACATGTTTGTCCTCAAAATTCTAAATAGCAGTGCAATTCTAGACAGGATTGAAAATACATTTCATGACTTGCTTGGTACAGTACTATCAGATAAGGCATATGAAAGGCATTACTGCTACTATGTAAGGATCATTGAGTCTTAGCTCATCTCACACTAAGATGATGCATGTTTGCAATCCATTTCTGTAGTTGCTTTACCAAGTGTAATAGTGGCTAGGGAACTGAGAGAATACAAATGAGATGCTATCATTTGATCTACAGCATTTCCTTAAAATTCCAAATCCTGCTACAAGAGCTCTCATGCATACTTAAAACTGCCATTGTTCAATAATTACTCATTATAAATGAGCACAGGCTCAAGCCTGACATACTGTTCAGTTTTCTGAGCACATACAAGTTTCAATGTTAAAACGGAAATATAATATACTTCAAAACAATTTCAGTGATCAAATGAGCTGGATTTAAATCTAGGAATAGTTTGTTTTTCTGATGACAAACCCTCTTTGTAGCTCCTAGTGACTTGCAGTACCACAGCGTAAAAGGTTATTTGAAATTACATTAATACATCTCCTCAGAGTTAAAGAATACAGACCCTTGAAGAAACTGGTCCATATGAGACTGCATGTTAACTAGATATTTCTTTGATTTGATATCATGCCTGTAAGTAATGTATGCTGCATTACCAGCAAATGATATCTGCTTTGAAAACTACCTTGATAGTTATACTCCATTTTCCAGAGGGAAACTGGAGTTATGCTCATCTTTCAGAAGCCCATGACAGGTAGTTAGTAACATATTCAGAAGTCTGAAGTAAAGCATACTAATATCCCTTGGAAATACAGTCTAGGATCAGTGTTGAGCTGCTGCAATTTAGTATGTTGTAGATGATAAGCTCAACCCTCAAGTTTGTCAGTTAGTCACAATCCCAACCTCTCACATTTAAGAGCTACAAATTCTCAAAATACCAGTGAATTTGAGACAGGCAATCTCCAAAATGAGTCACTGCTAAAGGCTTAGTTATATATAAGTATACACACACTTCGAATTCATAACATGCCGTGGTTGCTACCGGAAAAGCCACAAAGATATTACTGTCTTTTAGTCTAATAATAATTACCTAAAAGTGTTCACCTTACAAACACATGAAACCTCTTGTGTCCTATCAAAATTTTTCTTCTGCTGTGACTCCTCCTGCAAATATAGCAAATTTTTAGACGTGGCTGTCTGTTAGCAATGGTCTTTTGTCTATTGCTTTAAGTACTAAAAATAAAAAGTAATCTCCACAAGTCCAAATAGTCTAACTTGTTTGCATTTTATTCATAGTGATTTATGCAGTGATTTATGCAGATCTATCACTTTATTCATTCCACTTCATAATGAAGTTTGGCCTTGGTTGTGCCTCTTACATGTGCCTTGAGTTACTGAACTTAGATCTTAACATTTGAAATTGCACAGTAATTGTAATGATTTATGGACTGACAGTTCTTGTTATTATTCACAGTTTCATTGATTTGAAGCCAGAACATCTGTCCTACAGGTCTTTGTCATATATAACTTCAATCCTGATCAACTATATTAACCCCAAAATTAGACTAGAAAAATACATCCCTCAAAAGCCCAAATAGATTGCAACGGACAGAGCAACAATAACTAGAATCACACCAGTACCTGAGACCCACTCGGTGATAGATGATTATTTAGATAAGATATGCCCAAAAGAGCCAGGATGACAAACCTGGGCTTTGCTGAAAGGTAATTCTATAAAGTATGACTAGGAAAATCTATATTACAACCTATCACTTGATGTTGAACATGTGAGCAAGCTGAAGCAGACGAAAATAAAAAAAAAATAGAGAAAACTTGCACTAGCTCTGTTGAAATTTTCAGAGCTTTTCTTTTCTCTTCTCAGCCATTCATCTGTTGGCTCTATTTAATCAAGGCTGCAAATTGTCCAGGTCAGTCAGGGTTGCTCAACGTTTTTCCAAACTAACCAAGTACAATCAATGCAACATTACTATTATGTGTTATACATCCTGGACATCAAACTAGAATTATTTTCTCACCAAATAAACCAGAAGGTCTTTCAGTTCAAGATTCTCAAACAGTAATCTACAAATACATTTTACAACTAATGCATTTTCTGACATGAACAGAAGGTAGATAAATTTCTGGCACAATGGGAATGAAAATACAAGTTCAACCAAGGACTCGCAAGCAAGTTTTCATATTCTCACAAAATATGAATGATAAGTGGCATCCCACTTGTTAACTGAAGTTCTCTTCTGGAAAAAAGAACTTGTGGAAGCACAACTGCAAAGTTTGCTCTTTATCTTACTGATTTTAGAATGAAGTCTGCTGAACACAATGCTGTGCTTTCTTACGGATAGCTTTACATACTTACACTCTCAGACTTTCTATTTTTCATTTCTCTCTTCCAAATTTGAAGTTATTTCTTGTACAATATCAAGAGTCAGACAGACTATGAGCAGCCCAAAGATAAGCTCTGAACAGAGATGACTCACTGTGCAACTGTACAGTGCTGTAGCATAAACACTCCTCACAGCAAGAGCTGTGTTTATACAGACACTCTTAAATATGTGGCTTTACATAGCAAACACAACACACAAATGCTATGAAGTTAACTGGTGGTATAGAAAGTGGTATGAAATCATTATTTATATATTTACCAAAAAAGAGTTGTGGAAACATTTGTAGGTGCGGGATATTTTAAAAAATAACGTGTGAGCCCATCCCAAGCACAAGGAGCAGCCTCTAGGAAATCAAGGACAGAGAACATAGCCATAAATACTGCCTCACTCAATGGGAGCTAAAAAGGAAGCTATCTGGACTTTAAATCAAAAAAGGAATTAAGAGAGTAAAGTGAGTCAGTAGTTTTAAAGTACTTTCAAGATCAAGATCAGAATGTGAACTCATGCTCAGTTTCAGAAGGTAGTCATGAACATAACCAAAGGTTGAAAATATGCCCAGTCTAACAGATATGAATGTCACTGAAGAAGCTGGACATTCTCACTGCATGTTAACTGCACTGCATTTGAGAAAAATAATTTAGTAAAAAACTGTCACAAATATATATATAAAAGAATACTTTTTAATTTGCTAGTCCTTTTCTACGTTATTATTTTTACCAGCATAGGTATATTTGAGAAGCTAAAATTTTGCCAGATTTTTCCAATTGTATCAGAGATCTGTCAAATTTTTTCAATAAAATGCAATTGTCACCCACAGAATTCTTACTTAGAAGTCTTATTTAGAAATGTACAAATTGACATCAGATTTTCAATTTTTTTAATGCTGTATTAATAGCTTTTTATTTTTAAAAACATATTGTTCTTCCTTTGAAGTAGCCTATATTGAAGGAGAAATGCCATCTTTAATCTTGAGATATCTGCTCCTATTGGATTGTGTTCTAGCCTTATTATTTAAAAGCAATTATTTGTATTTAACATCTTACCTCAGCATGCTACATGGTTATGGATTAGAATGCATTTACTAGGAGAAAAGGACAGAGTGGCTGTGAATTAGAAATGCTGGCTGATTGGGTCACCATTTCCCTACTAGCTTCTGGGCCAGAAAAGTCTCTTTGTGAATCCCCTTTTCCTTATTTCAAAGGATAAACATTTATGTGCTTATTTTAAAATTATGCTGCAGTAGCTGAAGAAGGGTTAGCAGAGGATGTTTGATCCAGTTTCTCTCATTCACTGTAAATACTAAGATACAGTTACAGTATATGCTTAGAGTGCAATCAATTTTTAAGGCATAAATGAAACATAATACAGTACTATATATTCTGGAGCTTCATCCGTGTTCCAGGTAAGAGAACAATCTTTCTGTCTACCAGTGCAGGAAGTTGTCTGCTTCTGGTTTCTAAATTCATGGATCAGGCCACCTGTAATTCAGCTTGCCAATCATTTGACTAAAAAGCCAAGATCTTTTCTGACATACAGTCTATTCTAACCAAATAACCTAGAAAACTACTTAGGTAATGCCAGTTCCAGTTGAATAATACAGTGGATAATCTGTGTCTACACGTCAGTGGCAATCACCTGCCCTGTCTGCAACGCTGCCTGCGTACAAAGGACCAGGCTGGGGCAGGCAAGCCCCTCAGGCTGCATGCCTGGTGCCCTAATGAAATGGGTAATGATTGTAAGACCACCTTGGGAAAAAAAATTAAAAATAAACAACAGCATGAACATCACAACAACATTCTTATTTGGAGTCAGCATTTCTTTAACAATTCTCAGACAACATTAAGATGGTGAGGGTAGTGTCGGTAGCATTAAAATACACCACAACCACACCACGATGCTATAGAAAAAGATTATGGGAGAAATGGCAGCTCTGTCAGAGAATTAAACACTTCTTTTTATCATGGTCATGAATAAAGACTGAACCAATCCACATTTCACAGACTTGTTAAGTCTTAAATAGAATGAGCAGCTACCATTTCTTTTAAATTCACTCTGAAATTGTTACTGGATAAAGCATTCCATCAAATAGCTGTGCAGCACAGCTGTTTATCAGATTTCTATTTTTACTTGACTTTCGACTGTGACTATGTATAGGAGTTTCTTCAGCCAGTAAAGCACTTTCTAACAAGAAATATTAATGTACCGTTATATATAGCATCCTCACTCCTTATTCAGCAAGGATAGCTGTTATACAAAACAGAAAACATCTGCTTAACAGTGGGATAATTTCTCTTCAACCCACCAGATTAGAAATAGAAAGTTAATGGCAGAGGTTAATGAAGATTGTACCAAGGAGGATTGAGTTTCTGCAAGTACGTTTCAGAAGCAAAACAAACCCTAGAATTCAGCATTTATAAAAACATAAAAAAAACTAGTTAAAAGTTTCTATTAAGAAATCTCTACTGACTACACTGTTATCTTAGGCTTTGTAATTCCTGTAAGTATAACGATTCACTCCTAACTCAGGAGCTTGAATCAGATTAGGGCATTTACTTGTTTTCCCTGCTCCCAGATATCTTGCTTTTCTTGGGATTTCTGCCAGTATTGTCAAGCAGTGTAGTTGATTTTTGTGCTGGTGCACTGAATTATCATGATGTGGACAGCTGTCTCCTTGGCAATTTTATGTAACGTGAATCTCTTTTCTCCCTTTGCTTTCAACTGCTTTGGCTCTGTGAGAAGATCTCTGATTGCAAGATGCCTGTCACAGCATGCTCTCTATGAGAAACAAACACTACTCTGAAATGCTCCTTAACGGCCTCACTGTATTTGCCTCATCTTAGCTCAAAGATAGAAAATCTCCTGCTGCTTGCAGCGAGATTTTGTGAGTTGGCTTTCTTGTTACAAAGGCAGACACTTTCACATAAACCGAGTGCACTCATTAAGTTTATTGGGCAGTTAAGTATTAATGTTAGAGCCCTCCTAACTGTTATAATAGCTGATTCCAGTAGAAAAGTAAGTCATAGTAATGTCAGAGCTCTCTCCTTAGTCCTTTTTTTTACTGTGCCAGTTACAGGATGACAGAATATCATTTCTGAAGCTGTGACACAAATCTGGCAACCCACTCCATTCTGACACAAATTAAGGGCCAGAAATCACACAATGATTCTGACACAAATTCCTTCCACAGAAATGCCCTCACTCTATCAAACAATCAGAAGAGTATAGGAAAATAAAAAAGGGAAATCAAAAAAAAGAGAAAAGAACTATCCTTTTCCAGCTCCAGAACACTTCACAGCATTGCACTTCTGAAATCAGTCTGTAGATTAGTAGAGTCATATAAAAGCATAACAATGAATTGAAGAGAAAGTACCTTAGTTAGATTTTTGGGAAAATGCTATCTTGCAATTACGAATTGTCAAACAGAAAACTAGTTATTTTGATATGCAACCTGATATCCAACTGTTCCTCTCCTTTAGAACATACAAATCATAATTTAATCAGCTAAACTAATTATCATACAACTCAGATTCCACATAGAGACATATCTAAATGCCTTTCCATTCACAGGACTCAGCAAAGAATTGTAAAGGATGAGCTTTATTTGCAGATCTCTGGCACGGATCTTTTTCACAATGATGTGAATACATTCCAGTATGGAGGCAGGTCAGAGTGATGATATGCTGACAGTCAGTGGGGCCTGTGGAAAGAGATGCTTGCAATCTTCCCAAAAAAGAGAATTAACAAGCTAATTTTAAAGACAGATGTATAGGAGCTCCACCCCCAACAGAATATGTAATCAGTGATATTTGATTCCCAGTGAAAAAAATTAGCATGTGAATAAAGAGGAGCTTTGATATCAATTGTATTATGATAAAAACAGTTTTTGCTTTCATAGTTTTCAAAGTGCTTTCTCTCACCAACCCAATCTCCCTTTACTGCCACTGTTTTTCTTCATGTGTAACACTACTGAAGAGTGGCAGAGGTGTTCTTTCATTTTCCAAGCTGTTCTTCAGTATGTGATTGGTATGAGACTCAAGTACAGTCTTTTTCTTCGTAAGAGAAACGTTTGCTTTCTGTTAAAGTATTAGGTAAGTGAGGGATGGATTTTATAACGTTTCATCCCAAAGAGGACACATCTTCTGGGACATTTTTGGACAGTCAATCAAGATAACCAGACAAAAGAACAACTATTGAAACAGTGCCATTGTTCTTCCTGATATGTCAAGGAAGCAGAGTTTTTCTGCGTAAGAGGAATTCAAGCACAGTAGTAGTAGGCAGAATTAGATCCAAATCCTTAAATGTGGAAGGAGCATTTCAAAGGGATCACTTGTTGTTTCCAAAGACTATCTAGAGGGGATTTTAATTTGAGGACCTAAGGCTTTAAGCAGAGCTTTAAAATGTTTCTGAAGAAGCATTGCAGCACTGCTGTTTGAAAGCAGGACATGTCAGAAAAAAAATTTAAAAGCACAAAGCAGAAAAAGAGGGAAGATACTGTGAGCTCCTGTTCTATCTCACTATCACATCTAAATCGCTTGATTTAGGCACCAACAGTTAAGATCGCAGACAAGTAACACAAATAACACAATTTTTAAATAAAATCAGCAAATCAGCGTTAGTAATGTGCACAGATTCAGGTGAACACTTGCCAGACGCTTTACATGGTAAGGTTAAACCAACTTCCTACTGCAAGAATCTGAGAGAAACAGCTGATCTGACAGACAGGTGACTGCATATCAAACCAGCATGATGCTGGCCCACCATGGCACTGCACAGCACTGTTAGTGCATGCTAACATCTCCACATTCAGAGAACACTCCTGCCTGTCCACAACATGATGAGTTACCCAATCCACACCATTATTAACAGTGTGATTAGGTTTAGGGGATCTAGTACAGAACAAGCTACCTACCTAATTTCACAGGATGAAATAAGAAAAAATAAAATTGATATGCACTTACAAGTGTTGCTAGTATAGCATATGTTGTTTGTATAGATCAGCACCACTTATATTATGAAAGTATGATGTATGAAAGTATGAAAGAGATCATTTTTACTGCAACTATATCATAAAAATCAGTGTAGCAGCTGCATTGTGCTCGGACTCAAACAAACACATAGCAAAAGCGCTGCCTGTAATACAGCGAGTTTACATGGATATGTACAAATAACCAAGAGAGCATGCAAGCAGGATGAAAGTTATGAAAAGAACACGTGAGACATCAGCATCTGGCTGAAATTATTTTGAAATTGAGAATATACACAGCTCCAAAACCAACTCTGAACAATTAGAATGTCACTTGGTTTCATAATATAAGTATAGAATAACATTTTATTCTGAGTAAAACAATCCACTAAAAAAACATCTTGCAAAATCACTCAAAAATTGTCACCATAAATATTTGGTTTATGTCTCTCCAGCTTAACTCAGACATTTATTTCATCTTTCAGAATGTGTGTAACAATAGTGGCCAGGAGACTTCAAGAAAAATTGGCATTATCACACCAGGATCAACAGTATGTAGACTGCCAACAGCCCTACGTTCCTTTGATGCAGGGCTTGCACAAGTACTTCTCTTGACCTTAACGTAGAAAGGTTAAGGTTTACTAAGCAACCAGAAAATAAAAGCATGACAATGCAGATTAGATAACCTCAAAATATACGAAAACAGCAGTTTGTTGAAAACATGCTGCTTTGCTTTTCCAGCAGGCAAAAAGATCTTTGAAGAGTAAAGGCAAATTATCTCACTCATTCAGTAATGAGAGTATACCTGAGCTTTTAGAAACAAAATTCCAACTGTTTTTAGTTTGTAACCAAAATTCCACTTAGAGAAAATATATCAATGGATGTTCATCCAGGACCACATCTCTTCACAATGACAACAATCACTAGATTGACTGAATTGATGAGATCTGTCTCAGCAAATACTGCAACTTCAAGAGTACAGTCAATTGCAAATCTTCTTTCTTCTTCTTAATTTTTAAGGCACATTGGTAGTTGTAATCAAGTAATAAAATAACATACTTCAAACACAATTATAAATGTGCATTTTTTTTCCATATGGTTTAAGTAATTTAAAGTGTAAAAAAAAAAAAGATTTTTTTTTATTTTTCTATTTTTAAAACAAGAACTAAACACTAACAAATGTCTTAACATTTCATATAGCCAAATGCTCTTCTTGGTGCTACTGATCACTTTAAACTGAAAAAAAGAAAGGAAATCAGATTGCATCACTGTAGTCTCAAAAAAAAAAAAAAAAAAAAAAAGCAGCCGTGAAAGTATCAGACAAAATAAGACTGACAGAAAGACATGAAATGAATTGTCTCATGTAACTGAGAAACACAGATGTCATATTAAGCTTATTTTACTGTATGGGTGGCCCAGGAAAAATTGGAAGTAAAGGCAAGCTCATCAAAAGAAGACCACTTCTTCCCTCTGATGGAGCACTCACTCGAGCTGGGTGACATCGAAGTCCCTGTGACTGTTGTTGTCACTTGGCACTTGTGCCAGGTCTTCACTTGTCATTTTCAAACACAGTGTACAAGATAAGGGATTGCTTTGCTCACAGAGATCTGCTTCTCTGTGATAAACTTCTATCTCATCCATAACTAGATTTAAGATAGGTAGGATACACTCATCTTCAAAGCTGTCACCAGAAGGGAACTCTATCAATGGCTTCAGCTTTCATACATTACAGATAAACTTTCCATTTTAATCAGTGCCCTTTGTGACTTTTCAAGCTATCATAACCATCAAACGCCTAATATACTCCCAGATACAGGGTGCTCCAAATTAGATTCCACTTACCCAGTCAAGCTTCAGGGCCTCTATTTACTGCAAATGTGACAGCTAATCAGATTTAAGAAGAGTTTGAAAAAGTAGAGGGAAGAAATTTCCCTACCCACCTCTGTCCTGCCAGGCTGCCTGCCACAGCAATGTATTTTAAAACTTTTACAAACCTCAAACAGAAAAAAATATATAGACTTACCCATTACCATGTCAGCTTGAGTGATAACATAAATATGTATTATAGAATGTCTGCCACTACATCACTATTTACAGATGTCAGAGTTCATTTATTATTAAAATAGAAAAAACAAAAAACCAACAATACAAAACCAAATGTTTTAAAGTCTTCTTTATTATTTCACAAGAAATGACTGATTTCTAAACTGTAAGGTGGAGCTATTCTTTCTAATCCTTTTATGCTGACTTCTATCATAAATGCTATTAGATGCCATTCACAAACACAACATTACTGCCTGGACTACTTCTTCCCAGTGTGTAGTGTAAAAGATCAACAGAGTGCTGGTGAGGCCACAAAGAGAACAACTGCATGATTCTGCATGAAAGAAAACACCACATCCAGGAAAATGCGCATTTTATCTTCCTTATCTTCCCAAAGTAGAAAACGTATATTAAGGTTTTCTTCATAGTCAGATATCAATAAAACATCCATAACTCTTTTTAAAGAAAATTTATATAGAGTGCTCCTTATTTACTGGAATGAAAAGATTTTTTTTTTTTTAAAATCACTATCTGTATTTATAGTGCTGTTGTCCTCTGTGTGTTAGTTAGAGCTGCAGGATATTTTGCAATTGTAATTTTTATTTCATTCACTTTGTCCATTTCCTCCCCTTTGCGCTAGCTGCTTTAATGATACTTAAGTCAGGCACTCAGGGATCAAATTATCAAATCGTAGAATTATTTCTGAATATGCAGTCTCTAGGTACAAGTAAAAGTCCACTTGCAAAAATCACTCACCTGCATTGCTGTAAATTCAATTCTGCAATGTGACCTTGTCCCCCCCCCCTCCCATCTCCAGTCATCAGAAAAAAATCAAGAATCTCATAACAGTTTGTTCTACAGAAATTTTTAGAATCACAGAATCACTAAGGTGATTCAACCACCTCCCTGGACAACCACCTCCCTAGACAGCCCATTCCAGTGCCTGACTGCTCTTTTAGAGAAGAAACTTTTCTTAATGCTCAATCTCCAACTTGAAGTCATTCCCTTTATTCTATCATGAGTTACACAGAAGAAGGTGACCCCCATCTCGTCACACTTCCTTTCAGGTAGCTGTTGAGAGTGGTAAATTCTCCACTGATACTCCTCCAGGCTAAATAATCCCAATTCCCTTAGCTGCTCCTCCATGAGTCCTGGAGACTTGTGTTACAGACCTCTCACCAGCTTCATTGTCCTTCACTGGACATGTTCCAGGGCCTCAATGTCTTTCTTGTAGTGAGGGGCCAAAAACTGTACACAGTACTCAAGGTGCAGCCTCACCAGTGCCAAATAAAGGGGATGATCACATCATTGCTTCTGCTGGCAACACTACTTCTGATACATGTCAGGATGCCATTGGCATTCTTGGCCACCTGGGCACAATGCTGGCTCATGTTCAATTGACCAAAATTCAATTCATGTTCAATTGACCAAAAACTCCAGATCCATTTCCTCCACACAGTCTTCCAGTCACTCTGCCCCAAGCCTGTAGTGTTGCATGGGGTTGTTGTAGCCACAGTGCAGGACTTGGCACTTGGTCTTGTTGAACTTCATCCCATTGGCCTCGGCACAATGATCCAGACCCCTCTGTAAGGCCTTCCTACCCCCAGGCATATTGACACTTCCTACCAGCTTGGTGCCATCTGCAAACTTACTAAAGGCGCACTCAGTATCCTCATCCAGGTCATCAATAAATCTATTGAATGAGACAGGTTCTAATAGCAAACCCTGGCAAACACCACATGTGATCAGGTGTTGGCTTACTTCATTATATGTGATTATGATTAGATAGAGATTTTATGAACAAACTGCCAAAACATCTGGAAAATATACACAGTTGTCAGCCTCAGACATTTAGTACCTTCAAAGATATGCCAAAATTATATGAAGGTGCACTTCACTTTAAAATGTAAATGCTGAGTACATCCTGATTTTGATCTCTGCTCATTTCCCATCTTTTAAATCAAATGCTCACCAGATGACTACCCTATTGGCTGACATGCACCTGATTCATGGTGGTGCTCTCAGGAGGTTCATCAGAAAGGTAGGCATTTCAAAAGAATGGTGCAGAGAATTAGTCAGCCACTACATACTCCCATCTACATACAAGCTAATTTGATTAAAGGTAGAGGATCAAACTCTGTTGCCTCAGAATGATTAATTACCTCAGCACTTTCAGAATTAATTATTAGTACACAGCCACAGGGATAGGAAAACCCAATATAGCATAAGTAGAGGCACCCAGTGGGCAGATTTACTACACTGGGATCTATTTTAGCCCAGAATTTATTATCCTTAACTAATGACAGTGTCTTACTATTTTTCTCAAATTACAGTTAAGTGCTACAGTGAGTTTACAATTTAGCAGTGATGGAATTAAAATACTCTTGGATTTCATCCTTACTGTGATATGAAAAGCACATGAAAGCAACAAAAAAAACCCCCCAAACTAACATAAAATTATGTCAGTTTTTAAGCAGGGAACAAAATGCTTAAAATGCTGAAATTTTATTTTTTTTCTTGTGTCTCAGGACAAGATCCCAAGTCCAGCTGCCAGAGCAAAGTTACTCATGATGCTCAAAGAGCATATTTCAGCAACTTCAGTGTTTCTGATTATCAGACAAGTCAGTATAGCCAAAAACGCTGCCATTTTCACCAGGGATAGAAAGCTTCCTATCATCAGCTGTCTGCCAGCAGCAGCGCTGGCCCCATCTTCATAACAACATCAGGGAGATTTACTGGATCATGCACATCATTATGAAGGCTAACTTCCCACAGGGCCACCAGCTTGGCTCAAACAGCCTGTGTGGTCACCAGCAGCACACTGCAATTTGCAGCCAGGAGCTGGAAGCAGAGTAGAGCTGAACTGAGTTGGCCAACATTTGTTGACAACTTCTATACTGTGAACAAAGAAAAGAGAACCTCCTGGATAACAGGATACATTTGCTGCAGTTACACAGGGCATTCTGTTTGCTCCTCTCATAAATTTATCAAGCTCCTGTTTGAATCCACTTAGTGTTCTCTTTCTCTGTTTTTCTACTTACTGTTCTCAAATATGAAATCTCAAAATGTCTGACCTATCCTGGCTTACTGACAGCGCCATTTGTCCATAGAGCAAACAGGTACTTTACTCTGCCACCACAATCTCTCTTTCCCCATTCTCTATTATTCGAGAACAGTCCAGGTTCTCAGCCACATTTTACTCTGCTATTTAAACAAACTAATATTAATTTCTTTTTCTGTGTCTAGATGTTCCATTCCCTTGTTACTAGTAAATCATTCTTTATACCTGTTTCTCAAGTGAGTTCTCCTTTATTCAACTTGGAAAGGAATTCTGTTTATTATACTCCAGTTGTGGTATCATCATTGCCTTGGTTGGTTTTATTTTTTGTTTTTCACTTTTTGTTGTATTAGGAATAAACTGGGATTTTTTTTTCACAGTGCATTTGGTACTGGTGATTTATAGTTTATCTTTGTCATACCCTGTTGTTTTTCTCTTTATCATTTTCAGCTGGAAATTTATATACTAGTTACATACACCAGTTCCTATGAGAAAGACTTTCAACTACTAGTCTTCATCCCACTGCTATTACTCCAAATCCTTAGCAAAAGCCCGTTCTTATATCATATATACCTCCTTCTCCAAATTTTTAGTGATGCTTGGCTTTGAAATAGTAGAATATTTCATTGATATGTTCCCATTTTTAATGACAATTTCATTAACAAGGAATGAACATTTTTCAAATCTTGCATTAATATGTCTTTCCCTTAATTACTAATGCTCTACCTTAATGTCATAATAATAGTTATTAGGTCTCAAATCTATATAGATTAAATCTACATTTGTTCCAATATGGAAAGGGTAAGTGAAATTAGATAACAGAGCTAATCTAGTACCATACTGGCAGATTTATGATACCATTTAGTCTGTTCTGTTTATGCATAGCTTGATTTCTTTCTTGCAAACATGTTCCAATGGAGAAGCCATATCATGTCACCACTTGCTCAGGAGCACAGATTTTTCTTGAAGCATTGTCTCTTGGAATTCCAGAAAAATCAGTACAACACTATCAGTTTTGACACCCTGGTAGAAAGATAATCTCTCCACCACATGAAGGCACTGAATCTGTTTTGAACTTTTAGTTCCGTTATCATAATTCTTCATCAGCCGCTCACCTCAACAAAAATCACCTCACCTCATCAACCTCTACAAGAATTAAAGCAAGGTAAAATGCTTCTTGTATTTTGGAGGAAAAAAAAAACTATGCCATCTTTAATAATCAACATACATTTCTGCTGCAGACCTCATTTGTATGTGGCTAAATAACCATAGATTACCACTGTTAAGAATTAAGACTGATTCTCTTGAACTTTGTTGATGATTTAAAGCCAGGATAAGCTCTGTCCCAGATTTTCATTCAGCCTTGTTTGCTGGCCACATGTAAGGTCCCATGTAGCAAATGTGACTGAAGAACTGATCTGCTTAAAAAATATTTTTTTCTGCACAAAATCAAGTTGAACTCAGTCTAATTCTTCTATCCAGTTTGCCAAACAGGTATACACATGCTTTGGCTACCACAAGAGAAGGTGCAACAGGTTGTCTTTTGACCATTCTCTCCTTAGCTCTCCATCAGGTCAGAATCATTTTCATTTTTTCCACTACTGACTAAATTTGCCACACACGCATTGATGAATGAAAGAAACCTCAGTCTGAACAATTTCACAGACTGGTACACAAAATATTGCTAATGCTCTTACCTTGTAAAAGTATGTCAATTTTCAGTAGTGTACAGAATATAAATATGTCACAGGTCTTCCTTTTATCTCTTGGTTAAATTTATGAAAGCAGATAAGAGATATCCATTTATACATCCATGTTTTTCTGCCACTAGTTGCTGCCATTAATATAAGCAAGAAACACAAAAAAAAGGACTAAAAACTACACTTCACATACTGTAAGCATCATGTTATATAGTGGCAATTAAATTGATACAAAAAGATGCAAGTTAGAAAGGCAAAAAATCTTCATGAAAAAGAAACGCTAATTAAACTGTGATTTCAAGTCTGAAACTAAGCTATCAGATAATTAGACAGGTGATTAAACTTTCTTCAGTTTTCACACTTGAAGAGATACCAGGTGCCTGTACAGTGATGCGTCAATGAGATTCAGATGTACTGGTTTTAGGCCAACGATTTAGAAGAGTTGTGAACCCTATTTCTCCTGAAATTGCAACACACTGGCAAATCCAAAACCCAAGCCTCTTCTTATATAGCCAGACAGGATCCACATTCCTCTGCTAACAATTCCCATGCACCACACTCTACGCATGAGATAACCCAAATGCTGATTCTATGTATGTTCTACATATCAGAAATAAGAGTTACAAAGAATAAAAGGAAGAAGGAGCTGGAAAGGAAGTTTAGATCATGTGCATGGATAGAAAAGACATCAAACAACACATATGTGAAACTTGCTTTCTTCTGGGATATATATGTAGCCTCTTAGACTTTCATTTTGTGAAAAATACAGCTTGACTGACTAGAACATTCTTATGGGTATATTACATCCTCAAATATGTGAGCACAAACAGAAGCAAATAAACTTCACAACTTCTGCTCGTTCTTGTCAGTTGTCTCTCAACTCAGAAAAAAAAAATATTCTGGCATTACTTCAGGAATCATAATTTTGCAGTTTTTAAAGTCTTAACATTAGGGTCTGCAATTTATAGTTACTGAACTAGAAGTAAAACAGAGAGGTCATTGTTCATGCAGACAAATCCCTCAGATTCTGGTCTCAAGTAGCACACAACAAGGACAGCAGCATGATTTCCAAAAGCCAGGATGACTTTGTCAGAGGCAACTCTGAGTCAGAGGTAATGCTCTCTGTTGGATGTTGTGTTTGCCACTGCTGAGATACACTTCACAGAGCTATTTCAACCTCACTGGACTTACTAATTCATCCTTCAAAATATAATAAAGCAGATGTAATTCACGTTTTGGGTCTAGTTTTGCCCAGAACAGATGTATTTCCAAATCACTTACTAGGTCTCTAACAAGGCCTTAGAGGCATCCATACTTACAGGTGTCTTTTCATCAACAGCATAGTTCAATTTAATCTAGATAAAGAGCCCCTGGATAATTAGCAGTTGCCCGAAGTGCACTAGAGTTTCTATTAGGTCAAGTCGGAGAAAGCAACGCTGGTCTCTGACTAGTCTCTCGCACACCTTGATTTTTTCTGTTTTCCATGTCACAAAAAGCCTGTGATAACAGCTGAATTAAGTCATGTGGCAGAGTTCTTTGAGATATTTACCACATACCACAGTCGCTCTCAAAAGAGAAATCAAAAAACCCTTATTTCTAAAGACTGTAGTGCCATCCAGAAGTTCTTCCTTCTGGAAGCAAACTAGTGTGTGCAGAAATGTTGGATATGAAACCATAGAAGACAGCATAAACTCTCTCACAACAGTGTTTTCAACGGCAAAGGCAAGTGTTAACATCTTCAGAAAGTGCCTATGTGTACAGCATCTCAGATTTACAGAAATACCAGGCAATCTATAAACTCTTTACAGCTCAAAACCGTTTCTTTTCAAGTGGGCAAACTTACTCTGCATTGTTAGAAATACAGGCCTTTCTGGCTATGTTCAGATCAACATTCAGTTTTGATCAGTGCCTAAAAAGGAAGCCCTCTTCTGCTATTCAAGCAATTTAATGACCAACATGACCAGAGTTTGTCACTTACTGGACTCAGGGTCTGAGTTTCCGTCTCCTTCTGTCCGGCTGTTGGGTGATGCTTGCTCATAGTACTCCTCCTGAGGGAAGCCGAGGGGCAGCGGGTGCGATGTGCTGGCACCACTGCTGGGCTCATGGTCTCCAAGTCCACTGTCACTGCAGCTTTCCTGGGAGCCATCTGGTAGGTGAAATGTGACACGGCGCTGAGGCTACGAGGAAGGAAGAAAATTATATGGTTTCCGCTACAGTATCAGTAATTGCTTAATGCAACCAATTTAGGAAATGTATTATTTCAGTTATCTGCTGAAGACGCATTATCTACAGCTCTGCACAATTTCAGGCTTTTGTGAACAGGCAGCCTGCTTCACCTGACAGCACTGTATTTTTTTTCCTACTTTTCTAAAAAGTAAGCCCTGATGCAAAATGAAAGACACCAAACACTAAGGAGATTCTGTCAGACTTCACAAGTCTTTGGATGCCTTTTGTATATTGACTTGGAGATTTCAATCAGTTTTTGAGGCTCAATTTATTTCACCGCTCAGTTTTCTAGTTTTCAGAAAACATTTTCTTTAGGCCCAAAAGCGTGAAGCAGCTTTTAATGGGAAAGAAATGTGACACACTTCTAATGTTGTTGTATTCTTCCAAGCTAGAGAAAGAACAAACAATAACATGTCTTATGTATTGAAAACAATTTTAATAGATTTTACACATCCATTAAATTAATGAATTGAAAGCAGATTCCACTACTGTGCTTCAGACATTTCATTACAACCCCTTTGATTTCCATCATACCATAGATCTGCATCACAACAGTAAAAGACTGGAAGCTGGGAAACAGAGGAAGGAGCACAGATAATGACTTGAAGGAAGGGCCAGGAGAGTAAGAGACTTAACTCATCAGGCACAGGACATCATTTTCATTCTTACTGAAATGCAAATCTACCACTGTATTGAAAGAAAATGCAGAAGCAAAAAATAACCAAATCCGCTAGGAGTATCTTGAAAACTCTCAATGTTAACATTAAAAAAGAAAAACCACAAAAATAACTGAACAGCAATCTGAAATGCTCTTAATAAAAACTTTATTTCAAAGACAAATAATCAAAATTCCATCTGAAAGGGAATGCAAAACTGTCCAATTCCAGAATTGCTGAAGATAGTATTTTTCATGCTATGATTAAAAAAAGTATACACTACCCTGAGGTACTTGGTCACTTGTAGGTCACAGAGTTGAATGCAATGAAGTATACAAATTTTTTGCTACAAAATTCCTCTTTTTCTTCAAAATGTCTGGCATTGTGGCAATACTATGTAAGCCACACGACAGCTGCTGCAGAGCACAGCCAAGATCAACTTCACTTATGTAATTCCTGACAGATGAGAGTCAAAACTGTTCTTAGAAGTTACCAATAAGAAATTCATTGCTTTCCCAGAAAACTGGTTTGAGTGCTTCACCATTACTAATAGATAGGTTTTCTTCTAATGTCAAATCTGACTCTTTCCTGTTACAAAATAAATCACTGCTTCTGTCTCATTCATCATGCTCTGCTTATCCCTACTCATCTTTCTGGTATTTGGCACATTAGTCTATTTCAGATCATATTATTTCAGTCTGTCCTGTGTATTCTGATATTTCTTACTGCCCTCCCTTACACACATACTCACACATGATTCCTTGTGTACCACTTAAAACTTGCTACAGAGATTCAGTGCATCTTTTCAAAGTGCATAGAAGAGATGAAGGATTATTTCACATCTCCGCCAGGTTCCACTGCCTTTGTCTTTTAAGAGTACATTTTCCTTGCCAACTGGTAACTCTGTCCGAAGTAAGGGTGAGGGCTCGGGTTAGAGTCCAGCTCCATCTCTAATGGTCTTTTGCCAATTGTCTCCTTTCTGGTGCGTACCACTGATTAACGCAGTGTAGATCAGCAGTTTGCATTCATTCTTTCTGGCATTGTGTTCTTTCAGATGATTTCTCTGTCAATCATGTACACTGTATGTTCCAGTCCTGCTTTCTGAAGCAGTTCTGTACACTTACCAAATTTCTAGTGCTAGATTTTTCCTCATTTGGCAGCTGAGGGAACCTGGAACAGATCAAGCCAAGAAATCTGGAAACTTGAGCACAGAACAATTCTTCATCGCACAGGATGGAAAGGGGTGGGAAGATCACACCATAGGGGGATCACAGGGGGACCACAGGGGCCCATAGAAGTATCAGAATCCACTCAAAATAAACTGGTGTCATCAGAATAATAATATTTAACTCTTTGGAAATAACTAATTAATATATAGCTTATGAAAGTTTGTAACTCATACAATTTATAAGAAAAGAATAACATGCTATTCTACTTCTTAACTGGCAACTGCCTCTCAGAGCCCTATTCACACCAGCAAAAAACTAAAGTTTTGTGGAGTTGATACAGGAAAAAAATCCCTGCAATGATATGGTTTTAGCCCTGCACACAAAACTGCACCTGCCCTTACATACATGCAAGTCCATTGCATTACATCAGTTCCATTGCATGTGAAACTGATCATACAGTTGCTTTTGCCTTAGACGAATCTGCTGTTCACCATACCTATGAGAAATCCAAATGTCTCTAGAATTACCACAAAAACCTATAGAACTGTAAATATTTAGCTGTATAAATTGAGATGTCAGTTGTAAGAAAGATGAAAAGCAGATGATGCAAAATTAACCAGAATGAGCTAAAAGCTCACCACGTACGATTTGACAGTGTCCCTGCTTCTGTCTCACTGACAACACGAAGACAGGGCAGAGCGCTTCTGAAAAATTTATCAAGATGAAAAGAACATTTGTTTCTCTACTTAAGTGTTGCTATACTCTTAATTCATGCCGACATCAGACAATGATCTGGAACAAGTCATTCTAATAAAACTTTGCCAAAAGCTGGGACTTATCTTCTGTCACATTTATTTTGGAAATTTTCTCCTTGAGGCATTGAAATTTCAATTGATAAGATTATAAAATATCCTCAGCCTCCAGCTGCTTTTCTATTTATTTCTAAAGGGAGTTAACACCAATAGCAATAGAATAATGAGGATTATGGTTTATTTTATTTATTTGAATGACAGTTCTCTATTTTTTTCCAAAAGGGACAAATGCAAGCAAAACCTTTATGTATTCTTGCTGCATTTTAAAAATGCTGAGAAACTTGTAATACTATCTGACCAAATAGTTAAAAAGAGGAGAAAAAAAAAAAAAAAAAAAAGAAAAAGTATCCAGAATTATATGGTACATTAAACAGTATTAAATTATCTTTATTGTTCTGAGCACAAAAATTCCGGTTCCAGGGATGTTATGAACCCAGTCACAAGTTCTGTCAGAAGTCTCATATGGCATCCCAAAATGAAATGCATTTAGTAAAAGCAGCCTGTGTCTGGAGGGATCAAATTATCTCAGGAAACCTCAAACCTTTTACTCTCATTATTGAAATTTATATGAAGACTGATCAAAGCCCCAAAACTATTATGCGTTCAATCTTTCACTACAATAATTAGGCTGTGGCAGAGGGAAGAATAAAAGATGAGTAAATAGCTTTGGATACTCTGAAGGGATGATTTCTGGAATTATACACCAGGGGTTAGCCAATTTATAATCAAAAACTGAAAAAAGGTAATAGAAAAAGCAGCAGATATCAACTGAAGAACATTAAACTATTAACCTTATTATCTTCATTCATTGAAGCAAATTAATATCCTTTTAAAAGGAGATCATAAAGAAAAAATACTGTTTAGTTTATGTTGAATTAATTATATTATTTTGATGATAATTCTAATTTAAAATATAATTTTTTTTTTAGGAAATGTTCTAGGGTAGCAGGAAAACAAAAGGATTACTTCAACGTTTTTCTCCACTAATATGCAGCCAGTTATATACAAGTACTCAAAAAAATGTTTTCATATTAGAATCTATTTTTGCTATTAGTATTCATTTTCTCTATTACTTAGATCTTTTAAATGCTAGAAAAGTAGAAAATGGAAAACTTCAAGTAATCTGACAACTGCCTTCAGTTATGACCACAACTTCTTATAGTTCTTAAATAAAATTCCTCATCAAAAGGAAACTTCCAGCTCAAATCTTTATACACTATTGCATTTTGTTCCATAACTGCTATATTTTGTTCATATGCTTTAACAGAGTTACACCAATGCTCTCATCTTCCACTTGCAGAAGATAGGCCATTCAACACTCATTAAAACCAATAATTGATGACGAAAATGTTACAAACCTGGAACTTCACAAACTTCTGACAGAACATCAATGTGTATTTATTTTCAGAATCTAATCCTCCTTTTACCTAATATGTTTTCCAGTAACATTTAACAATTATTATTATTATTATTATTTTTTTTGCTTCTCAACATAACAACCGAAATAATAAAGCTGAAAATAACATTTAAAGCTTGTCAAACATTTTATTTTGCTTTTGAAAAGCAGTTATTGTATGCTAACTAGATGTCAAAATGAAAGCTGAAAGTATGCTTTTTAAAGTATAATACATGTCAGTCTTCAGTTTGACATGTGATTAAATAAGAAGTACACACAAAAGTAACATTAAAGCCGGGCTGTTGCTAAGGTTGAGGATTGGGGAAGTCTAAATTCTGATTTTTTTTTTTTTTTTTTGTATGTTCTTCACTTTCCAGGTTATCACCTTCGATATTGTTATATCACATTTCTAATAGAAAAAGCCATATCAGTTACAATAACATAACAGATTATGTAGAAATATTTCTGTAACATTTCATATCACTTCTGACTGCTGACCCAACAGCATAGATCTCCCAGAGATATTGATCAGATGTTACCAGAATCATGAATTTGTTTTAAAAGCAATAGTATTGCTTACCTCCTACTTTCTTCATGTTTTCATTGGAATAGAGCAGAATTTATACATTCATACATGCACATAGAGCTAGAGTGCTATCTTCATTCTGTTAATTTCAGTTGTGCTTTAGATAAGTATATTTTACCTATAGGTATAGATTTATGGAATAATAAACGATGTTCAAATGAATTACTCGCTTTGGCACAACGCAAAAGTAGGCAGTCAAGGCTAAGCCACTAAGTTCAAGCAGAATGAGTTATTAAAGCTTTGGGGACCTAGAAGAAGTCTCAAGAACTTGATTCAATTTCCATGCATGATTTTCTCCTACTCAGGTTTTCATTTAGAGATCAAAATAGACATGCATAGAACTTCACAGGCCATCATAAACATTCACTTGAAGAAGCTTGAAAATGTGCCCTCATCGTTTCTAACCAATAAATGGAGCTATTTTTAAACAGTGTTTCTCTGAAAAAGGGATTTACATCTACCTTTGGTTCTTCTTTTAGTTGAAAGTATACTGAAATCAGGAGAAAAACAGATACACATACAAACTAAGGCATGCTGAAGCATTGTCATTAAATATTCTACAACAAGTAGTTGTCCATCAGTTCAGCTGTACTTCATTCTAAAAATAAATCCAGGTTCTGCAGAATTTGTACCTGCAGTATTACTGGATGAGAATATTACCAAGAAGTTTATATGTGATACAGACCTGATGCACAATATTCACATACATATCTGTAGAAGATGAATTTGCTCTGCAACAGTTTAAAAAAAAATATATATAAAGAGAAAGGAAGAAAGAAGATTAAAAACAAAAAAAGGTAAAAGTACATTAGCAGAGAGCAAGCAGCAATATAGGTTTTGGAACCTCAGGAGGTTGAGACATATCTAGAATAAAGAGAAAGAAAGACATCCTCAATTTGTTCTGGAAAACAGTCACATATTTTTGATTCCGGAGGTTTTTAAACTACATTTCCAACAATTTTGACATCTTTCACAGTAGCCTTCAAAAGCCATGGGGACCCTGTCACTACTGGTCTCCAGGAGCAGCCAGCTTTTGCTGCACCATGACACAGTAAAATAGCAGGCTTTCTGACACATCTCTCTAACAAGACTCAATACAGAAGTTCTCAAGAAAGCAATGGACCTTTTCTAAATGGAGAAGAAAATAAATGCTTTAGCATATCTGGGCTAGATTGCTTCTCTAGAAGTAATGCTTTGAACATGGCACATTTTCCCTTTTTATCAACACTGCTACAATCTTCCTATGGTACAAGAACATGTAGCATTTCAGAGTGTTTTACTGACTGGAAAGTTATCTCAGCATTTTATTACATTAGTATTTGTTATAGCAGTATGTCTATGATGTTTCATACCACTTATTTTATCAGCTAGAATGGAAAAGAAAAATAGTTCAAGTGGAAAGATAAAATTAGTGTATCATATATATTTTGTAGTTGTCAAAACAAACACGTTGCTCTTCCAGGAGAAAAAGAATGACAAGAAAGATACCCTTTCACTCCAAACGGGCTCTCAGAAAAATCAAGACTTACTAAGACAGAAGCAAAATCACTCTTTCTTCCGCTCTTTGCATCGACATTTCCTTGCAACACTTATCTTTGTGTCCTTCAGCAAATACCCATCAGCCACCTAGCTTGCTGGTTGTTATAAATGTATAGTGTTTTTGTCATCTGAGGTAACACAAAGTATATTCTGATGGCAGTTATATTTAGTCCATCTTTGGGTGAAATAGTTAATGAAGTGGCAGGAAATTACAACTGCAGGCTGCAGTTGTTTTGTACTCTGGCATTTATGAATGGGAACTTTTATCAGCATTACATTCATTAAAATCCAGTGGTCCAGGATAATCTGTCCTGAATCAAGAAGTGATATCACTGAGAATAATTCAAGAATGGTTTTCAAGATCAAAATTTGCATCCTGAAAATCCAATTGCAAGATGAAAGTTTTACTCCTAATATAAGAAGTTATTCCATACATTGACATAAAGCAAAGCCTACCAGTCAAAAATTCATTTGTTTCAGTATTATCATTGTAAATAGATGCTATTGAAAATATGCCAGAGTGAACACTCTGTTATTCCAAATGTCTAAAATACTCATTTTAATCTCAAGTTGTCTTAAGGAAAAGCATTATATTTTAATTGATTAAAGCCAGAAATCTCCCATTTCTATGGTTAAATGATCAGGTTGGAAATGAGTAAGTTTTTAAATTGTTTACAGTAGAATATATGAAATATTCAAAATTACTAAAATGAATTGAGCTGCATTCTATTAACATTCTTAAATGGATGTCTGAAATATGAATTTGTAAATTTATAACAGTTTATTCATTTAAAGTGCTGCATTGTATCACTGATTCTATTCTTTGCTCCTACAGAGCCATGTCTCTGCAATTGTCCTTTCAGGTAATCAGAATAAATAACTGTCTTTCTGCATTCACCACTTGCACGATTTCAGCAAAACAAAATATACAGCCATTAGCCTTCCCCTGTTTCTTGAATCTTCCTAGTTCATTTCTACATTCACTGCAGCCATTCTTCTTGACTATTAAGATTACTCATCCTTCTTCAGGCAGCAAAATACACAATGCAGTATATGTTACTTCTCAGAAAGAAATAATGCAGCTCTGGGCGGGGAGAAGAGAGAGGTTCTGGCTGTAACCTGACGAAAACCCTTTCTGCAGTGTTCACCCTCAGCCCAAGAGCAGGCACCCCACCTGTACCTGTGGCCTATAGCTGCTCCTGCTCAGCATCAGCCCTGCCTTCAGGCAAAAGGTTTGTCATCTTAAAACACAACCAGAATGTAGCTGTGGAAAGCAGCTGTAACTCTGGGCTTGGTTTTGTGAGGTTTGGGTCTGCCACCACAGACCTGGTTTAGTAATGCTCAGAGCTCTGGGTTCCTTTGATAGAAGATATTCTTACTGGCATGAGTAAGAAAACACGAACTAAAGCCATAGTAATCTGTAAGAAAACAGAAGAGAAGTCCAGAGAAATAAACTAAAGCAAAAAACATAACACCCCAAGTGGAAGTGGTAGAGTGCATGCACACAAGGACCGTGCAGCTGTGGTGCACGGCCAACGCCAGACTTTCCTCACAGGCCTGCTGCGCAGAGCGGCAGCACTGAGCGCACCGCTGTTTTACTTCAGAGCAAGCTAGTTCCAACCATTTACTGTATAACAAATAACATTACTGGCATACTCATAGATTACACAATCCTAAGGAACGATGTCCAAAGAACTGAGAAATGGAGAAGGGTCCCAGAGCAGGAGGACAAGGGCACAACAGTGAAAGCCATTTCTAGCAACTTCTTGAATGAATGCAGTGGCTACTATTGCTCGTATGACACAACAAAAAATTAATACTTCTACCATCTTTACTTCAAAATTATTCACGTCATGTAAATCTTAGTAAGATCAAAGGTAAATAATCAGAGGTAAATAAATGCCCTACTCAACTTGCTACACTTGGAGTACCAACCTTAAGCAGTCCATGATTCTGCAATGCTGTGAGAATACTCTCCACACAAGCCACACAGAACACATATCTAATAAACCTACAATACTCTAAGAACTCTTACAGCATGGAGACAATCAAGAATGGTGAATGCCTGCTCTAGGAGACCCAAAAAAGCAGTGATTCTTCCTTGTAAAATAAAGTTCTTTAAAAACAGATGTAAGGCTTTGGGCCTACACTATGTTCTTAGTGCTTAGGAGAAGGAAGCGAGATTGCTGAGAACAAAAAAGCACCTTTGAAAGAAACCAGCAAGAGAAGAGGACTTTTGGGGGAAAACTATTAGCATTAATATCAGCAGGGCTTACGTAAAAGTCATGTGGGCAACTGGTGAACGCAGGGGGCACAGGCATTTTCCACACGCATGCTCCACGCATGTGCAGACAAACTCGTGTATCAGTAACACTACTGATTACCCATGTGACTGCCTTGCTAGCTCACCCTGAAGCTATTACTATGCAAGAATTTGTCTGAATAAAGAAGTCACGTTAATTCTACTCTAAGGTATTTCTTATTTTCATTGGCATACAGCATGGCGTGCTTTGCGCAAAACAAAGTTGCACTTCACATATTTTCTAGGCAAAGTGTTTAAAAACAAATTTGCAGCACTAGTTATGTTTCTTTGCCTACTATTTTTAATGAATTTGACATCTGGTCTTTTTTTGTCAATACAGGTGGCATATTGCAATCAGAAGAAAGCTACTGTGTAAATATCCTGATCTGCAACTCACCCACTAAATGAGTAAGCAATGGAAAAAAATCCATAGCATGCAATTAGCGTTATCCTTTCGAATTTTCCTTTACTTCACTGAAGTCCTTAATAACTTTTAGTAGGTAAAATTGAAGCTAGGAACCCTCCTACACCTTAGGTATATTATATTCTACCCTTGCACAAAATAAATTCTTTTGATGTACTGGAAATCTTATTAATAGATCCACCAGAAAACAAGCATGTAAGCTGGCAGAGGCAATTGCAAGAGGTAAAATGAATGTAAATGACAGATGAAAGAAAATTTCCATTCCGTTCAGATCAATATGAACAAACGTGCTGCAACAACCACAGCACAAAGTGAATTCATCATACTTGTTTTTTGGATTATTTGTCCTGTTCCAAATGCACCCTCTTGTGTTCCTGAGCTACGTTCTTCCTTCACGCAATTAACACTACATTAAGATGCACTCCTGCAGGGTCTTTTTTTCCTTATGTAGCTGAATTGAAGTTTTTCAGAACACTCAGATATGGGGTCGGGAAGATAGGGAGGGAGGTACAGAGAATAGCTTTCTGCTTCTCTGTACTGCGATTCAGAAAGCCTGTAATTGCAGCACTTAATAACTATCTAAATACTTAAGCCAGAATTAATTACCCAGCTATTATGGCAGAAGTATGGATCATATATTGGGTATGATGGAGAGAATGTGTGATAGAACATTTTATTGTACTCACTGCATGCAGTAGGTGTGCAAGGTACTTAAACTATTTGAAGCAATAGGCTTCTCTACTTGGATTCTTCTCAGTATGATCACCAGCTATCTACAAAATCAGCCTTGCTCATTTCATACCTTTTTTTGTTGCCTAATTAAACACTTTCAGGACACTCCATTTACCAGGGATTAATCATCACTATAAAATAAACCTTACTTTCTTTAAAGTCACATTGATGCTTGATAAAAAAAAAAAAAAAAAAAGGAACATAAATGCTTGTTGTTAAACAACTTCCACTGAAGCAGATTTTGAAATGTACAGCCGGAAAGCCAGAAGTCAAGGACTTTCATCAAGGTGAATTCCTCTGTCACTTGGCAGGTTTACATGGTACAGAGAAATCAAAGATATCTGTAACTACTGTTAAAGCTATTTGTTCACATTATTTAAAAATCCCTTTATACAGAAGCTGGACAAATACAGGAAGGTGTAATGGGGAGAGGAGTAATGGTTGTGGAACTGATGCTGTAGTCAACAAAGGTGTAGCAATAATATATGTAATGTATAACACATCTAAGCATTTCAACATATATAACAAAAAAAAATAAAAATAAAAAAATAAAAAACCCAACCCAGATAAACATGGCAATCATAAGGGGGAATTCAAAACCCCAGGAGATGAAGCTTCACTCAGAAAACTTGATTCAGGTCTTTATGCAAAATATTAACTATAGTTAACTTTGATTTTATTCACTATATTAAAAACAAAAACCAAAAAACCAATTCCCAACCCCAAAAGATAATGCCTATCTAAGATTAAGCAGAATAATTTCATAAGGTGGAGGCAGTTTCTTTGACCGAATAAACTGTGGCAGCATTGCTTTGGATTCACAGTAGTTTATCAGGAAATCAGAAATGCTGAAACACAACTTTTGCTCTAAGTTCAAAAGCCTTGTGCTGTGAAGACGTCAGTAGCTGAAGCACATGCAGGCATATATTTACTGGAAAAAGTGTACAATCATATCTCAAAATAACACAATCCGAATTGAGCATAGGTTTCAGCCAGGGTTCACATAGGAAGGTGGCAAGATACTAAGTGCCATCACTAGCATTACAACTGAAGTGATCAAGTCCCTTTCAGCTATGTAGAGTCGCCCTTTAGACTTCAGTGTTTTTATGAAATAAACAAATCATCATTCATGACTAATACCAAGAGATCCTCATGATAGAAATCACACAACTGTGCAAGAAACTTCCTTAAGCTGGGGAGCTATAATTTCCTCTCACATTATATGCCCTTGCATTGGCTCAATCTAAACCCAGCCAACAAATTCACTTTCTGTAATTGTTTACAACCCTGCCTCAAAAGATAAGCTCCATTTTCTCTACAGTTAAAGACTATAAATCCACTCTCGGTAGAGACTGCAGTCAAATTCCCCACTGAGTCCCTAGGGACTCATAGTAGAAAGAAGACAAACAACAGCTACAAGAAGATGACTTTCTAGCTCCAATCAATAATTTGCTTGTCGCTCCACAAGCACATCGCTGTATCAGCATAACTTTGCCAAGTTCCTTATCAGTGATGCACTCTGCACTTACTGGGTAGACATTAAGCATTTTTGCATCCCATGGGTTTTGCATTTCAGTAAATCTCCCTCTCTCAGTGATACAAATATACAATAAACGCCACAGACTGACAATAGAAGTTAGAAATTTGAAAAACCGTCTATAGTGTAATAGTACTTTGCAGATATATATCATCCTTTACTCCAATGGGCTTCAGGAAAATGAATTCAGTTTTAAAATAACAGAACAGAAAAGATAGTTATTAAACAGTTTTCAAATCAACAAACCAAAGCACAAACAGCAATGCCCTCTTGATTCTTGAGACTGAAGGTTAAAGTTAAGTTCAATGGCAGAAACAAAAAATGAAATAAGGAATCATGGATACTGCTATGCAAGATATAATTACATTTTATGTTTTCCATCTACTATGCCTCCACAGAGGAAAAGCTTTCTTTTCTCAAACAATATATTTAAAAAAAAAAAAAAAAAAAAAAAAGTATTTACCTGATGTAAAACATGACAATATACTGCTGTACTGCCTAGAGAACTATGGATGCTTGTTTTATAAGAATAATTCACATAAAGCCTTTCTTAAAAATTTATAAGAGCCAGAGAATTCTCCACAAATTCAGAAATTGACAATAGAACTGCTTTCTGATCGGCCTGGCCAATATGTACAGGTATTCACCGAAGTGAGTGCTAATGCAGTCTGTTTCAGTGGAGCTATACAAATTAAAAAAAAAAAAAAAAAAAATGCTATTAGCAATATCTGCTAACCAAAACCTCTGTGAACAAATGAGAGAGCAGTAATGACTGCTCAAGACTGGAAGTCTGGTGACCGCAGAAGATGCATTCTGCCAAATATCCCATCTGTGAATAACAGACCAGTTCATTAATAGGAGTGCTACAATTAGAGCCAACAAACTCAAAGCTAGGAAAGGACTGCCTTGACAAGTGAAGTTCCTGTTAAAAGCTCTATGGTTCATGAAGTTTAAGATTGAGCTATTATAATTATCTGATATCTCTTGAAAACATGGCTAGCTTTTGTGTTGAAGCTGCACCTGCCAACGGTGCTCCAGGCAGCATGTGCCACTCATTCCAGAACTGCCAGAGCACTGAGGAGAGCTCTGAGCACAGAGAATGAACTCTGTCTCATATGACATCTCAGCAGTATACTGAAGAATTTAAATTAGAAACTTGGTGTTCTTTTCACTGTTTAGCCTTACAGTCTGCTCACTCAGACATCATAAAGTGCTTCTAGGCAGTACCATCACACCCCAGATAGAAGCTTTAGCTATGTGTAGCAGTTTATCTCCCTCCAAATAACTACTGGGTGAAATAAATGGTAAACGTTTGAATAAGATCCATACTGATAAACTAAGACATGAAAGATACACAAGAGAGCTAAACCTTGAGTTTTTTGGTGCTGTCACCAACAAAACTAGATACCCTCAGAGGAAAAGCAGGTGCTGTTTTGAACAGTACATTTCCCTTCAAACAGGAAACAGTAATAGACAAATATTCAGTGATTTTCCTATATCAGTCTTGCAATTCAAAACTGACACAATTTGTACCAAAAATCAGAAGAAAAAACATGCTATGGAAAGTGACCACAAGATTTTTTTTCAGTATTAAATGAATGCTAAAATATTTCAGTGTTACTCATTTTGGAAACCCAGGCAGAAAAAAAAAAAAAAAAAAAAAAAAAAAAAAAAAGCCACTACAGAGCTCCAGGCCCTCTGCAACAGTGTTTCATCTAATTTTAAGGTTCTGGGAGCAGAGCTGCATTGGGCTGGAGGTCAGAGGAGAAGTGACAATTAAGCATTGGGCATGTAGCTTTTCTTTTCTTTTTTTTTTTTTCCTTTTTATTCAAGTTCGCCAGAATGAAATCACGCAAAAGAAAATTGTCTGACCCTACAACGATACATAAAAACTGACTAAACAACAATACTGAACTTCTGAATGAAACTGAAACAAAACTCAGGACCAAGAAATTCTGAAAATCTAAAGTGCAAAGCATATTTCATCCTGTCTTAATTCCATTTAAGTGAATTAAAAGCAAACAAGCAAATAAATATTTGCTTAAATATTCTAAATCCACATTACTCTATTTGTACAGTATTCTGTCATCAGAAAAAAATTCCAAAGGTTGTTACTCTTCAACTCACTACTAATGCTCATCTCTTTGAAGCAGGCTCCCAGCCACTGACAGCTAAGCACAGAGCTACAGCATAAGTGTGCCATTAGTTCTTGAGTCATATGTAAACCCAGTAAATCTCTACAGACAGATCACACAATATCTTTCAGCACTGGAATTGTGGCTATAATCTGGCATATAAAGCACTATTTGCTACGTAAGCACACTCACTCACCCTAGGGTATTTTGTAAGGAAGATTGATTCTTCCATACACAATAAAAATGCTAAGATGCTGAAGTACTGTTACCATAAAACAGCAGCTAGAAGGCTGGAGCTCCAGCAGTACACCAGGAGGGCAGAACATCCCTGATGTGTCACACAGGAGATCCTTGGTTCCTTTGTTTACAAGACCTGGATTACACCTGGAGATATTTTTAAGTTGCTACTTCAAAACCAAGCATATTTCTCTACCTCTCCCAGGAGGAAGAAGGTGTGAAGCAAGGTGACTGCATGCCAAGAACAACTGTAGCAAAAAGAAAATATGTCATTCATAAACAATGTGTACATATTTACCTCTTACTGGTCAGGTGATGTTTGGCAAGAAAACAAGTAACAAAATAAAAATAGGGAGAGCATAACACAACTTTACCTTATACCTTCAAGTTGCACAAGTTCAAATATTTGTCCTCCCTATTTGATGATATCTAGTAACAATGTAGTGCATGCTTATAAATAAAAGTATTTTAGACATTGTTTGTCCACTGTATTTGTACTTTATACCTATATAATTTTCCTGTCAAAACCAGTAAACTGTGGAACAGGCTATGTATGCCTAGGTAGATAAATCATGGTATGCTTTACAATAAGTAATGAAAAAATAATACTGAATAGAGGAAATGTATACTGGATGACTATAAAAAAATCCAGCTTTTGAAATAAACAACAAGTTACCTTCTCTTCAAAGAAAGGAAAGCTTTTAAAAACGACCAAAAGAAGAATGAGTTATTGGTCTACTGCCCAGCCATATATCTTAAATTAAGAATTTTCATTATGTAATCTTAATATTTGAAGAACTGGGCTGACATTTTTAAGTGCTAACGAGAGGTCAGCAGTAATTCTGCAAATAATAATTTGTAACTGAACTGCCGCCTCTCTTTTGCATTCATTATTGTATAGTATGACTCAAAAGCACAGTGAACAAAGGATAACTAATTTCAGATACTGCTTAAATAGATAATTTAACCTTAGAGCAGCATCAAGTATTACACTCTAAAGTCAAGCACAAAACTTCACATACTGACCTCTGCAAAAGCAAAGCTGGTGTGACAACTCAACTTGCACAACAAGCACAAAAACAGCATCAGGAAGACCTATGCTAACTCAGGAAGACAGACAGATGAATGTTTTAGGTATAGGCTCACAGCTTAACCTGCCTGTCCTCCCCTCCCCCAGAAAAAAGTCTTATTATTCATTTGGTTCCATTAATGCAATCGCATAGCATTACTGTAAGCATACAGGCAGAGCAATGGAGTAACAGCCTGCTTTTGTTCCATATCCTCCTCACATGGACATTTTCATTATTCCATGAGATCTAACATTTTCAGAATCTCTGAACCAAACTAATCTACCATAAAAAATCCTTGAGATCTTGGACAAATACATGAGAACCTGTCACATATGAAACAAACAAAAAAACAGAGGTATAGCAAGAACTATTTTCTTACCCTTATTCTCATTATTTGCTTGTTTTCTTCTCACTACCAACTAAAAAAAAAAAAACAAAATTACAAAAACCCACAGTAACAGTCTCAAACAGGAAAACTGATATAAAGTCTTAGATTGTACAGTTCATGAAACGGGATACTGTGGTTATTTAAATTGTGCTCAAGACACTACCAAATCAACACTCCCTTTGTTTGTTAAGACTTGAGGAACAAGCCCACTTCATGGCCTTCTGGGATATTTAAGATTCTTTTAAGCATCCGAAAAGATTAAGTGATTATTGAATACCTACATGACACAAAGTATGTGTTCTGGAAAAGATATACACACATAAGAGACCATCCACAGATTCCAAAACTGAGTGAGATTCATCAGAAAAGCAATTTTATGTATTATTTGATTATCAATTAAAGAAGAGAATGAAAAAATGGATGTTGAAAATCACAGGACAAGCAAGCATCATTACTTGGAATGCTTGTTACAAATTTCCATGAGCTTTTTTTTTTTTTTTTTTTTTTTTTTTTTTTTTTTTTTTTTCCCCTCAGACTAACTTAGACTTTTTCTTGGTTATGTAGCCCTATAGCCCAGTAAATATAGTGCTGCCTCTGCTTGAAACAGGTCACAGGCTGCTGCCCTGCAGCACAGACCTCAGGTGTTCTCAGGCTCTGTCTGGTCTTTTCTTGGCCACACAGAGATGTGTTTTTCTTCTTAGCTTACTTTGCTTCCAGCAGCAAGCATCAGAAAAAGCAGACAATTGTTTCTGTACTTCTGGTATAGTGAACTATCTATTGTTTTTTTTTGTTTTTTTTTTTTATATACACATATAAATATAAACCATGAAACTAATAGACAGCAATAACATGCTGCTACTCTAGTTAAAGTGATCTACAACCGTAGATAAAACACAGCATCGGAGAACATAGGCATAGGATTACAGTAGTGTCCTTAAAGTACAGGCATATGATGATACAGGAGGCTAAAGAGCTGAGAGAATAGGAAAAAAAAAAAAAAAAAAGACAGTGAATTCACTGCTGGGCAATGGGTCTCACCAGTTCTAGGGCTAAAAAAGAGAAGGAAGATCAAGACAAGATCTAAAACATGTAGAAAGCGCCATATATTATCAATTTATATGCAAACAATCCTATGAGAAAAGAGCAAGGTGCAGAACAACCAGCTGTGCAGAAAGACGACTCCAGCTGGAGCAGAAGGCAAGGAATAAGAAACCACTGACATCAACATCACACACTTCTGGAAAAGGACTTGAATATTCACATGTGACATATTATCATCTCCCTCTAGAGCAAGCCATCCAGAGGAGAGACAACCAGAACATAACTTAGCACCTGAGATAGGGGAAGGTACTAGAAAGCTTGCACATATAAACTTTATCAGTATATAACTTGAGTTATAATTGGAAGTATCAGTGTAACTGGATGAATAATAGTTCTTTTGGACAATTAGAACTTCAATTACACTAAGAAAATGCTTGGTTTGGCACAGAAACTCGGGGGTTTTTTTGCCTGCCACAGAATTTGAACTACAAATTCACTGGAGAAGTCAAGCAATCTGCTTTGCAATTCAGATGCAATACTGGTAACTGTTACAGCATACAAGACCATGCCTGTATAGCAAATCAGGAGAGATGCTTACTCACTTGAGAGATTATAAGATCTGTGACCAAACCCTACATCAATTCTGTTTTCAGAAAATGGAATGGAGAGATGGAATTGAGAAACTTGAAAAGAATGTTATTGATCTCATTCCTCACAAAGCTAATTAGTGCTGTTCCTTCTTCCTAAATAGCTTGTTCTTAACCTGCTTTCCAGATTAACTAAAACATCATGTATTTTGAAATGATAATATGCAATTCTAAATGACTGTTTAGCTTCAGAAAGAAAAAAAAAAGAGAATGTAATAAGAAAATACACTAGCATCTCACTACAATGAATAAGGATGCAAATATTTAAAAAAGCAAAAAATAGAGGTAATTGAGCTGATACTTGTACAGACATAATTATGTTTCATACGTCAAGATCTTAACACTGATTAATTATTCATCTCTCATTTTCAAAGGTGGGCTCAATAGCTCACTCAAAAAATGCAATGGCTTTCTTAGAGTTCCTAAGCAAAATTTTTGTGGCTTACTCTACAGAAAAGCCACACAAAATTTTGAAAATCAATAGTGTAATTAAGGTGAGATGAAAAGCAGCTCGCATTGACGATGAAAATAAACTCTGAGTTCTTAACACAGATACCATAGAAAACTGGAAAAAATTCCTTATCAAACTCTTTTTATGAATATTAATTTGGATTGCTGATAGTCAAAACTTCTGGCAAACAGTTCACTGAAGTTCAAATCATATCTTCATTTGTTAGAGGCTGCTCCAAAAGCAATATCTCCAAATCTAGTACGCGGCCAAAAAATTATAATGAGCTGTGATGAAAAAGGGAGTTAAGCCCTTAATCAATATCCTTTCAAGCCATCCTGACAGACTCGAGCTAAAGAGGTGGTACAACTAATGAGATGAAACTCCAGCAGAGAAAGAGTTCTATGACCAAAGCACTGTGCAGCAATCAAGGGGGAATCATTTCAACCTTTTAAGCTATAGGGAAGACCTCATCAGAGCAATCTTGAGTTCATTTCTTTTTTGTTTCTGTAATAAGAACAGAGACATCCATGTCTAGGGTTTTCACTACATTCTACTTCTGCACTACTTAACCTAATACCAAGAAAGTTGAAAAACTACTTGAAAACTTCATTTGCTTTGTGAAAATTGGTAGCTTCAGCAGGACTGACGCAGATACAATTACAGGGTACAGGATATAGGAAGAACAAAACTTGTCTTCATTCCCAATTAATATCCTTAATTAATTAATTAATTAATAATTAACACACACAAACCACACCAGCTCAGCATGCCTTCATTGTGCCATGTCTTCCTTAGATGACTGAAAAACGGAGTGGGATGTGATCCACATGCTTGCATGACAGAACTCCAAACTTCCAGCATGTATTAATACTTAAGACAGACAGGTATCATCTCAAAACCAGACTTCCTTACAATGGTCTTTTTTTATTTTTGAGCTAAAGTGAGAAGGAAATACAAATTATAATGAACCGGCTAATAGAAAGTTGAAATCCAGAAACATAATTGGATATCCATTCTTGACCTATCATTTCTTTTAATAGCAATACAAACACTGGAGCACTGTAAGAGATGCCACTTTTCCGGCATTGTAAGCAGGATCCACGAGGAAAACTCCTTTCACACCTGTGAACATTTTTCTTTTCTTCCCCTCCTCCCCCCCACTTTTAACAAAAGATCACCATAAGATGAATCAAAATTAAATATTTTCCCCATTAATTACAGGACTGAAATGCAACTGAAATGCTTAATATCCTGTTGTACAAGGATCAGCACCTTAGTAATACTCCTATGCCTGGAGGCAAATTCAGTAACAATGTGAATGAAATGTCTGCATATCTTCTGTAACATTATATGAGCACAAGTCTAAGTGCTACACCAAGTCAGAGTCAACACAATGATGGAACAACTGTGCCATCTTTTCAAATACTTTTACTCACTAGCAACCCTGAACACAAAAGTTTGGAGGTTGAATTTAATTCCATGCCAATGAAAATAAGAATTCTGGATATAATCTTACTTATGGTACAGAATCTTCACTGTGTTCTTCCTCTTCGCAGATCTATTTTGCCTGGAAGGTAGGAAATTTGGAACACTTAACTAAGTGGGCAATCAGACATTTCTAGTAATGACAACAACTGAGCATCTGAGCAATTCACAAGCTGACATTTGTCTGCAGGAAATACTTAACAGGTAATTCAGAATCAGAAAATTGTAATGATGAAAGCTTGCAAATGAGCAGAAAAAGACACAAAATTTGTCAAGTGGATTTGCTCATTAAGCTGAGTTCTGCTAGGTTTACTCTGGAATGTTCTTTTCGTTGATGTATGCCAACGCATGACTTTCTGTCTTTGCAGGTGCTCACTATAGTTTGGTTTTTGTTTCAGCTGTTTGTTGTCTGAGTAATTTCACTTCATTGGTTGTGTGAGGCAGTGACAAAGTAAACTGTTTTTTGGGAAACAGTCTGATATGTGTTGAACGATGACTGCGATTCCACAGGCTCTGTCTCACAGCAATGCACACTGCACTTCTCTTATCTCCACCCACTTGCTTTGGTACAAGTGGTTACTAAGAAAGCAGACACCAAGTCAGTCCATATAGTGACAGCAAAACACAGTGATCCCAAAGAAGATATATTTTGGGAAGATAAAGTATTACAGGATTACAAGTTAACACTGAGATATGCTTTGTTTCTGTGGAACCTAATCCAAAGGTTTAGCCAGGGACTTCAGGATGGAGAACAACACAAACATATCGCTCACCAATCAGGGATCTTCTTACCTTTCTATAACAGTATTTAAAATCCTTTTCTTAACAAACATTAGAAAACACTCTGTTAGTACTCTGAATAGAAAAAGCATGCTTTGTTGCAGCTACTTGGTAAACAATTATAAGAAGAGTGAATAGCATTTGAAAAAAATATATTTGATTGCAAACACTTTTACAAGGGAAAAAAAACCTTTGTATTCACCTCAAAATAGCTGCTAGTTTTTCAAAACAGCATTCCATAAACATTTCTGTAATAATACATTTTACTACAGAAACCTATAATTAATAAACTAACACCTGAGAGAAGTAGAAAGATATTACTACTGATTTTTTTTTTTTTATGTCACCGCTTTTAAATTTGCTGTCAGGATGCATTTCCAAAAGTGTAATCAATATTGTAAAACAAATCCTCAATATTCCTCCATGGAATTAGTTTGGAAGGTGGACATTCATATGAGAATGTCCTTCTCATTCTTAAGTTTGTTCTCACTAGTTGAGGGCTCAGAATGGTGGTCACAGTCAAAAAAGTCTTTCATTTCCTCCAGAGCTTGCTCGTTTTGCCATACAGCACAGTAGTTCCTACATAAGGCCTAAAATTTAGGAGCAGACTCAAGTGGACTGCCTTTATCTATTTATTTATAACTAAAGTGAATGGTGTACTTGATCCATGAAAATACCTGAAATAAGCACAGGTCAAATTTTGCTATAAACTAAGCTATTTTCTTCAAGGATATAGATATAGAATAAAAATAGATCGAAGTACAGCTAAGCAGCAAAAGACAGAATGGAATCCATGCCAAATGCCATTCAACAAAGTATGCCTGCACAACAATAATGCAAGCTATGCAACTAAAAAGAGAATGGTAGAGGCTCCCCAATAAGAAATAATAACACTGAGAACACGTAAGACCAATGCTTTATGCTTTTTCACTTTCCAGCTGAGCAGGTTCTTGTTGCACTTCTTGTCATTGTAGCTCGTTAGTATCCCTGTTAAACAGGAAATTAATTTGAGCTATGACAACAGCACCTATAATTGTACTGTTATAATTTCTTTCACTATAATTTCAGTCAAACAGAAGCACTGAATCCTAAGAAGACAATGCTCAGAATGAGCAGCATCAAATATATTCAGTGAATAACCTCACATGAATAGTTAGACAATTATGCTTGAATGAGAAATGAACACTGAAAAACAATACTTGATCTACAAAATGATGGGTTTAAACATAATCAAAGCACTGGAACCATCCAGTTCTTCAGTGATTCAAGTCCCTTAAGGTCATAAGCAATCACATTATACACAAGCAGTAGAGAGAGAGCAGCAGTACATCTATTTCAAGTCATCACATAGATGAGACTACCGAACATATCCCAGTGTCCAATAACCAATTCTAAGGATGCATGAAAGAAAGTCAGAAAAATGCCAAGAAGTGTCAAACTGTGGTGTGGAGTACTTTGTACTACATTTACTACTGCTGCTCCACTAATAGATATCTCACTAGCAATTAAATCACAACTTGGAGTTTCATAATGTGAAAGACAAATCACTAGCACTGCCAGTGCAACAATGCATAA
This sequence comes from Tympanuchus pallidicinctus, assembly GCF_026119805.1. Lineage (NCBI taxonomy): Eukaryota > Metazoa > Chordata > Aves > Galliformes > Phasianidae > Tympanuchus > Tympanuchus pallidicinctus. Next base: position 12,428,626 of record NW_026294648.1, on the reverse strand, counting down.
AAGCCTCAAGTACATTTTGGAACCAAGGCAGGTGGACAAACAGCATCAATGGTGACTACACAACACAGAACTTGACCAGAATAAAACAAAGCAGCAATGTAGGGAAACACAAACCTCACTGCAAGCAATAAGATTGATGAGCCATCATGATGGACACAGAGTCAATTTTTTAAGACTGGATGCTCTTACTCACTGCTCTGACTAAAAGAAGAGAACTGAATATATTGTCCTGATCAACTCAGATAATGAGCTCAATTGCAGAAATTCAGAAAAGCCTATGTCCAGCACAACCCAAATTATTCCCATGTCCTGTATCAGATGAAGTGTGTGACACAGCAGAGTATTTTAACATTGCTTAGTATTTAATGAGAACATACTCATCTGGATTATCAGCAATTATGGTAAAAGTAAACAGTCCATCCAACTTTCAAAAGAAAAAAAAAGAAATCTTAACAAATTACATACATTCAAGGTCAGTGATGCTTGAATTGTCTGAAATCTGAATTTTTTCACAGGCACTATGGAAAATTACTGAAGGCTTATTTTAATACTTTGGATGTCAGTATTTCCAAGAAAGTCAGAATGACAGCTGTAGAGAAAGAAACGTATTTATGCCTGTAGTCTCAGGGGAGTTACTGTGATAAGGGTAAAGGATGCAGTAGTAAATTTCAATTGTACCAGAAGTATTCAGCTGACTCATCACACTACGTTCTCTTATTACAAGGGGGAATAAACCAGAAACTGAACAAAACAGTTGAAATACACAACATACTGGGATATACTTAATGAAACCTCCAGATCTCTGACTGAAAAGCAGACGGCTGCCTCTAGACTTCAATAAAAGGCAACTAGAAGAAAAATGAGGAAATTTACAGCAACTTAATGTAAGAATTTTGGTCTGAGACTGGACTACTCATGCTTATATCTCTCTACATATCCGTATAAATATATAAAGCAATAGTATTGTTTGCATAAGAGGTGAATTTCATTACATTGTTAAAACTAGTAGCTAGTTCCTTCATTTTAATGACTGAAGAATGTGATGATTAAATTAACCACAGTAGTTTGGAATGCAAACATGGACAGATCTGAATAGTATGACATATTCCTACCTTCTGACATACATTGGCGAAAATGACCAGAAGTAACTCTACAACATGGTTTGACTGAAAAATGCATAGCTTAGGGTTTTTGGAGGGGAGAAGGTTAGTTGGTTTTGTTATCAGTGGTGGTTTTCTTACTTTTCTACAAATCTACAAACAAATCTGCTGGACACAGTTTGGCAGTAGTAAGCTATAGGAAAAGTGCACATAAAATGAAGAGAAAAATAGTTTTTTTCGCCCTAGGCATAAAACAGTGCCCTTGAATTATGTGTTACAATCAATTTCTAAGCTTACACTATAGATAACATCTTCCAGTGATGTCTCATCAAACAAATTAGATCTGACCAGTGAAATACTGTAAGTTAGCTGGAATTGATGAAAATATTAATGCACTTGCTTTACTGAGCCTGTAGCGCCTGAAGTATTAACTCCCTTGGAGATCAATAGCTACTTTACCCTAAGCAGGGATTTCTGACCCATGGACAGCAGAATCTGTGTGGGGATTTACTGCTTAGAAATATTAGTATTCCATATTAAACAAATGATCTAACTAAAATCCAGATTAGTAAGAATGCCACTTTTCCTTGTTAGACAACACAACAAAACCAGTATTTCTGGAAAAGAATCCCAGCACAGATACAAAAATCATTTGATAGAGTAAAAACTTAATGGGCAGCATCTGTTTGGCATCTCTTAGTTGGACATCACAGAATGAACAGTTTCTAAAACCTTCAATAGTCAACTTTAAAAGTTTGGTTTGAACCTCATTTACTTTGAGGTTGTGTAATCAATGAGTACACAGACGTTATCATTAAGAAACACACAGGAAATTTAGGCTAAACAGGTTACACTAAAGAAAACACTAAAGAAGAACGGATGGAAAGCTTACCCTTGTCCCAGGCTCAATGAGAAGACTCCAAGGGGAGCCATCTCCAGAAGAGATCCTTTCCTATTGGTAGTCAGCTGTTAAATGGGGTCTAAGAGAGGTAGAGCCAGGCTCCAGCCTTCCAGTAGCACAGGAGAATTGTCTTCACCTGTGCTCTCAGGGATGACTCATTGCTTGTCTCAGGTGGTCAATCAGAGGTTCAGGCCGTGATTCAGCAGTTTCCACTCACAGGTGAAAACAAGCTTTAGTTTAGAACTAAACTTTCAATACTAATATCACTATGCCACTCTTACGTATTTTTAAATAAAGCTGCCTTTGACATACTGCAAATGAGAAGAACAGAGATTCGGGCTTTATACAAGCACTTAAAACCTTGTTTGTTTGTTTGTTTTAATTATGTGTTTAAAGGGACATTCCCATACATATTTTCACAAAACCAAATCTGTCCCTGTGAGATGCATGGGCATTGCAAGTGGATGACATTTAGAAAAATTACATCAAAACTTGTAGAGGAATCAAAATATTGCAATTTCATTCTATACATCTAATTTCATGTACTCCCTTGTATATATATTGGCTTTCATTTACATGAATGTCAGAATTCCTACTGATAAAAAGTTCTGTCTCTGCTATTCCAACAATTTGGGATACCTGAATATCCCAAACAGGATGAGCTTTAGAAAACGCAGCAGCCTCCTTTGGGCATACGTATTGTACCACTGTCATACAAAGACACCAGAATGTCAACATCTACCTGCAGAATAGCATAAGCCAGATATATACCAAAAATGATTTGGAAAAATATAACTTGATACAGGATTTGCAATAAATTAGTACTTAATTTAGGTGATTCCAAACTAAACAAGTCATAAGAGATCTTCCTTCAATTTGAATAAGTAAAAAAAAAAATAAATTCAAAGGGAAAATGATTAATCGATACTCTATATTGATATTGGCATGAAACATTTAAACACCATTAATGGCATTTCTCTCCTCACTCTCCCCCAGAAAAGCAAATGAAAAAAAATTATAGAGCATCTATTTAGATTATCTGCCAGGGATTATTACCCTCATGGATTGCAGTGTGGCTACTTGCTAGCAGTAGTAACAGAAAAACATCTCAGGATATTTTTACAGCATAGAAAGGTGAAGTTGGAGAAGTGGAGGCTTTGTGCTCTTCTGACCCTTTGCTTTTCATACTGAGCAGAAAGACTCTGCTCCTGCCTAGAGCACATAGCAGATCTGCCATCTATACCCCCCAACCATGTAAGACAGTAGAACTTTCCTTAATGCTCTGCTAGGATACTTGTAAAGAAGGTCAGCAAACCCAGTGGTGCTTTGGCTTCTCTTAAGACAAGCTGAGTGTCTGAGATTTAGACATTCTTGAGGACTAAGCAGAGAATAACGACAGGTTATGTCTGCACAGACACTCGGGTGTCAGATTATTGCACTGGAGAGCTTGACAACATATCCACAAATACTTCTCAAGGCAAATATTCCTATCTCCACAATCATACAGTCACTATCTGCTTTAATTTCTTGTTGAAAGTAATAAATAGAACTTCACACATATTATCATGTGGTACACACCATTGAGCAGCATCTCCAATTGTTTATGCTACAAGAGCTGATGGCACACATGCCAGATCTCTACCCTACACAACATCTGAAGGAGGCTTTAATGCAGAACAACCCAATTTCTTTTTATGGAATGTATTGGCAGTGCCTCAGACCTCAGAGCAAACAAGCAGCCTGTAATTTGCTGATGCAGTAATGAGGCAACCAGAAAGATCCTTACAGATTAGCAAGCAATCAAGGAGTTTCACTGTATGCTAAATGCTTCACTGTTGGCAAATGTGGAAACATAATAAACATGGTGCTTCATGCTTCCCTTACTAACATAAGCTTTTTAATCAAAGCTGAAGAAACATATTGTGCAAAATGCTGAAACACAGGACTGCATTTTAAAAAGTCTCAATGCCAATCCATGAATTGAACACTGCACCTGTTAGTAACTACAGAGTAGGAGAAACTACTACCTTATGCTTTTAACTCTCAGTAAGCAGGTTTGTGACACTGGTCTTTCCATTGTTAGGCATAGGGTTAGTATGAAATCATGCAAGCAGATGTTTCTTTTTATTGATCTCCTGCAAAAAAAAAAAAAAAAGGAAAAAAAAACCCGAAAGGAAATATAGAAGCCAAATCTGCACTGTTATCCCACCTGACCTCCGGAAGCCAAAGGACTTTAAATATGAGGCTTTTCTGAGCTCAAGACAAAGAAATTTCAGATCTCAAGATGTGTAAGAACTCAACCGATAGATGCATTTATGCCCTAAACTGTACAAACACACTGAGGAACCAGATTTTGGCTACAGTTTCCTTGTACAAATCAGTGAAAAGGCATTCAGACTTCAGTATAGCTAGTGGTAAATTTGAAAACTGTATTTCAAGGCTTTTTTATATTCTGTAATCAAGTTTTTGAAAGCATTTTGCATGAATAGAATGAAGATAAAGTTATGTGTCAATTAAGCTAAAAAATTTTGTTCAGTGTTCTAATTGAGAAGAAAAGTAACTTCTGCAATAGATTTTAAATATATTTGCAAAGCAAAAAGCAGAAAATTCTACCTTTTCTATTTCAAACTGCTCAAAAGTTTGAAAAACTCTCTTATTTATTTATTTTAATATTTATTCAATCTTGGTACATTCTTCCAGGAAAACACTTAGGATGCAAAGGTATCACATTTATTCACCAAGATTTCCACATAATAGGACTATATACAGAATATGCAGTCTGGGCCCACCATTCCCAAACTGTCAAACCTCCAAATCTCCAAAGCATAGCCAGTAGATACTCAGCAATTTGGATATGCTCAAAGCCTGTGGGATTTATTGTGAAAGCAGAGATTACCACACAGCACTTACGGAGCCGATCCAATCATTTTATTGGTCACTGCTAAAAGAACCAGTTTTTCTGAGTGTGCCTGAACCATTATCAGGGCCAGCCACATGTCAAGCAGCCCTGTGAGATAAGTATTTAGGAGCAAATAAATTCGGCACGTCTATGGCAAAAAGGGGCACATGAGTATGCAGTAACTCAAGGCTGTAAAAAATATATGCTTACTTGATGTGACCTGAAAACAAAGAAAATGATGATCAGAATTAGCTGATTATTACATCAATGGCCACCTAATTTTCTTCTCAGACAAGACAGTCTATTCACGATGCTCACTTTCAGATATATAAAAATTTAAAAGAGTTATCACAGAGATTCCTTCCATGTATTTGGGTAAATCGTTGACCATGTTGAGCCTGTCTAAAAAGTAGAAATGGTCAAAATATTTTGCAACTTGAATTTTAAAGATAGAAATTTACATTATTTCCTTATAAATAAAATTGTATTAGTTAACTGTTTCACCAAATTTAGAGGAATTCACCGAAAGAAAGTATTTAGGGATTTCCTAGCAATGGACAACACTTACCTTAGTCTCGTTCATCTTTGACAAGCTACCTTGAATTGGGAAACTACATTTTGAAATAGAAAAGTGAAAGGCACGTAAAAATATTAGTACATATCCCATTGATGTCCATATCTAGAAGCTTACGGAGAGATGCATATGCTAAATTAGACTCATAATCAGAAGCTAGGGAATTTTTGGCAAATGTCTGCCAAATGTAGGCATTGATCTCACAATTCCTTCACAGCCTTAACTCAATGTACCTGCAAAGAATAAGTTTCCATGTTCTAGAAAACTATAAAATGTAACTTCCAAATTATTTTGCTCAAGAAAATTAAATAATTAAGTTCCAAAAGCAAGCATACAGAAATCAGTGAATTAAGGACACTATTGGTGCTTTAGTTTGTTCACTGTCACAGATACACCATGAGGCTGTCCTTAATTAAGAACATGGTCACATAGGATCTTTCCCGCAGGACTGAAGGCTCATTCACATAGAGGGCAGATAGTGCTCCATAGATGTGCACCTTTTCACTATTTCGTTCTCTTTGCTTAGTGCCAAGAAGCATACAGTATTTCTGTATATTTTTCAAAGATTTTCTCATATTTCTTATTAATATTTCATTATTAATCTTCTTAATAATTTTTATATGTTGTCCATTAGTGTAGCCTGTTAGTGATTCACAAATGCTATTTACTATTCAAATAGTAACGGTAAAATACTTCAAACTTTTTTTTTTTTTTGTAGTAATAGTAGATTTATACAGAGAAAAGACAAATTTTGAGAGCTCTATAGACAGTTCTCATACACAATGAGAATGTACACCCATTCTCCTGCCATCCCTTACTCTTCCATGCTTTATATATGACGATAAATATACAGGGATTCCCCAGAGTCCTCTGGGCATCAAGTATCACTGCATCTGGAACTTCACACCGTGAACCTGATTCATACTCTCCAAGGCAGAATAATACATAATTACATTATAATGCATATGCATAATAGTATTGACAGCTTCACTAACACTGCATTTCTAGTACTTTTTGATTTTTCATTAACTTTGTGATTCATTTCCCTTTTCTGTAATTTCCTAGCTTAAATCAATCTCATTCATATCACCAAAAAAATTACTAATCTCAAACCCTTTCATTTGTTGCATTACACTTGGGTTCAGTGACCCACTCAAATCAGAAATGGACTGAAATACAAGGTGTGCTTCATCTCATTAGGAACAATGAGACACAAACACAGTTTGAATAAATCATCCCTAAATTCCTTCATTTCCCATCCTCTCCAGTCAACTGTCTTTCAGATCTAAACATTGTTTTAAAACCTGCAATTTGCATATACAATTGCTTCAGGAATGAGATGTCTTTACTCAAAAACACAAAGGATCCTACTCTCTCAGGAATGACTAAGATGCATTCCTGTTCCATCTCACATTATCCTTCGACACACTGCTACTGGGGCAATTTTTTCTAGTGAATCCCCTTATGTTTCTGAATTTAGAGGAATTCCAGCACATGCGTCAAGAATAATGTTATATTCATGTTAAAAATGAACTTTTTAACAAATATTGATAATATCTTCCATAGAGTCTATACGTATTCTCATTAACTTGGGCAGACAGATTGGTTATAAAACCTTCTGACTTGTAATCTGAAGTCAGAACAAATGCAAAACTGTCTTCGTTTTTTCAGCTACTTCTGCCAATCTGAGGAAAATAGCAGAAAGACAATCAGTACAATGGAGGTTAAAGCCAATCTTGTAAAGTCAAGATTATTTTACGTTCTGAATAGAGAAGTATCTGATTAGGCATTATTGTTTTCTATAGTCTGCAGAACAATAGAACTGTGATCACTGTAAATAAATATTTTGCTTTGTATGTTCTTTAAAAGCTGCAAATCAACTGGCAGGCTTACTTTTCCCCTCTGAATTGTGAAATGTTCTGTATAGGTTCAAAGCTTCAAACAATCAAAGGCAAAAATGCAGAGATGAGTGCCAATTTCCCATGCCTGTTACTAAGCAAATATTTTATGACAAAACAGAAAATAATCAAGGTGGTTGAAGAGAACAAGGAAACATTTTAATAATATGGTAAAAGGACAGAATATAAAGTATATAAGAAAATTTACACCACTGCCCCCCCACACACATACACATATATTTTGAATATCCCAATGGAAGCCTTTACAAGATTACCTTTCTGTAACTGAAATAAGCAAGAGACAGTCAGAGCCTGTTTCTTTGTACTCCTGAGAACAATTTATCATGATCTAACAGAATACTAATACAAAAAATATGAGCAGACCTGATATTATGACTTCCAAACTGCAAATAACTGAAAGGAAAAAGACATGGACAGAGTCCAATACTTCACAGCTTGACAGACTGAGATGCAAAGTAAAGCTGAGTTCTAAAGCACTTGGTTAATTATGAGAGGAGAAAGAAATGGCATTTTTGTTTGTTTGTTTGTTTAAATGTTGTCTTAGCTTTTAATATATAAACATTTAGAAAATACTATTACTGTCTGCTTCCTCTTTGTTTCAATTTACTTATGCACTTCTGAAAAGAATTTCCATGCTGTAAGCAAAACTTTAATGGACATGTTAATACAAATTATACAGATGGGTGAGCTAAGGATTTATTAGAAACTCCAACTGTTAAATTTCCTTTGAAGTGTACAGATTCAGCACATCCGCACTATAAACTCAGAGGTGAAGTGATAAATTTTGTAAATTGAAAACATAAGACACATTGAGCTCCCAGTTATTTAAATGGCTGCTCAAGGGATTTAGGGCAGCAATTGATTAGTTTATGCAAGAAAGTTAGATGTCATGGCTACCTAGGATAATAGGAAATCCAATTGTGCTCCAGGATTTTGCTCTGTCATAGCTGAAACTCACACCTTTTCCGTGTGAGTGTACCAGCAGAGAACTGTCCAGAACTTCTTGTTCTTCTTCACACTCAACTGCTTCATTCCAGTATAAACTGTATTTGCTATAGCTTTGATGCTATCAAAATTTTGAATTCTCCTTGAGATCCAGAATAAGATGCTTTGTTGATCATAAACAGAAAACATAAAAGAATATTATTAATGTAATTATCAAACTTATCAGGAATGTAAAAAGAAGAAAAAAATCCACCAACAACAAAACAACTCTTCAATAAAACCTACTTAAAAAGATTAAAGATTTCCAAGAGACTCAGAGACATTTATGTGTTTTGATCTGAAAAGAAAGGTAAAACAATACTAACGACAGCAAATCACAGCACATACCAACATCTCAGTCTCTAAAGAGAGAGTATCGAATGAAATAGAGAAACTGGCATACAAAGCTATGCCCATCAAAGGTAACTCCTGAAATCTAGGACAAAACTATGTACATACATTTGACTTCTTTTTTATTGTAAACTGTGCTCAACAAACAGGACAGTTGTGCTTTGTGGCTTGTTAGGACTAAGAATTAGTGCCAGCCTTGTTTCCAGCCAAAAAGGTTTCCAAGGAAAGAAATGTCAAGAAGAATAAAGTTTTTTGAGGATGAAAAATGAAATTCAAGTCCAGAAAGTAGAGGGGAAGGACTAAGAAGAGAACTGGGCCTGAAAAAGAAAACAAAGAAAATACTACCATAGGCAAAAAGTGGAGCCAGCACTCCAAAAACAGGAAGCTACTGGAGAAAACAAAAGGAAATGAGGAAAAGGAAGGGGGAATGTGAAATAGAAAGGGAACACCATAAGGATCAGGGGAAGAAAAATGGGATCTTAGCTGCCAAAACATTCACCAAAACCAAATCTTGCCCTCATCTGCTTATTTATATCAGCGTTAGAAGACTCGGAATTAAATTCCCTGCTTGAGTAAATAACCAAGTTTCCATATTTTTCAAATGGTTGCAGGTATTCCAACGTACCTAATGTTAACAAAGACATTGACCAATTGAAGTATAATGTCATGTCATTATTTCTGATAGTGAAGGATTTTAAAAAGCTGCATCTGGAGAATAAGAAACTATTTATAAGCAATTCATGTCATCTTTTGTATTAAATATAGTATTAAATCAAACTGCATGAATATGCAATGCAATATATTTTTCCATCACTTCTGAAATTCCTTAATAGGTAATTTCTGTGAAAGAATTATTTTATTCATTACTTATTAAATAATATTCACCAATTATTACCAGAAAAAATGTGAAAGTGTTAGCTATTAAAAAATTTATCTTTCTTTGAAGGATATTCCTTATGTAAAAGGGCACAGTAAGAAAAAAAGCTACAAAGCTGATTAAAACTCCACGCACGCATACAAAGGTACACAGAGGAAAAAAAGTCACTCATCTTCTAAAATGATTTTATTCTATATTCCAGAAATATCAAAACTTCCTTCACGCTTATTAATTTGCAGGTGGGAAAATTTTACCTCATTTTATGCCAAGTCTCCATGTGTACAAAGCATCCAAATGCACATACACACACTTAACCTAAAGGTAGACTGCATTTAAATCCTTTTTATTTTAAGCTGGGGTGTGAAGTTATGTTTCTGAACATAACTCCATACGGCAATAAAGGAAAAGCTATTGCTCTTATTACTATAATTAAACTATCATGACTGCCAACAATATTTTTTTTCCATTTTTATATAGCCCGTAAAGGTTAAAAAGAAGAACAGAATCTTGTTTTATAGGTAAAGGAAAGCTTTAAAGCTATAATTTATTCAAATAAATCATTTAGGTAAATATACACATGGCAGAAATAGATTTAGAAGACAGAGTAGAGATGAAATTAAAATTAAAGCAGTACAGAAATGAAGTTGTTTCTTATACAGAGCTCAAAGGAATTGTGCAGTCAAACTTTATGTAGGTAATATGCTTTTATTTACAATCCTTTCCTTTGTGCCTTATAAGCACTACTTGCTGCACCACTGCTCTTAATCACTTTGGTCAATGATTTGCTTGGCTTCTCAGGCTGTACGTTCTGCCAGAAAGGAAAAAGAACTTGCAAAATCCACTCTGAGTAAAAGCCATGAAATATTTTCACACAGTAACATCAATCTGGCCTCAATGAGTCTTTTATTATGTTTAGATATGTGATACAAGGGATTATTTCGTCAGGAATTAGGAGTCAAGAGAGGCTGAATTTGGAGGAGAATAGGAGAAAGGCAAACTGCATGAAAGAAGGATCATGGTGCAACGTTAGAGGAATCTCATCTGAAAATGACGTAGGATTCTGTTATCACAAGGTTTAAGTAGTTTAAACTTTGTGGTATAAGATAAAGCATAGATGTTTTGCTCCAACATGAATCTCCATCTGGGCTGTTCTCTGACATTAAACAGACATTTCTATTTTACGGGAGACTATGACTGCCTGATAAGAGAGACATGACCTTTCCTTTTCCTCTCTCTTTTCCTGAACAAAAATGGTCTACTTCAAAATGTCATGGGAGTGTAAGGACTTAATCTGAAACGTGTCACGGTACCAATAGATACACTGCCAATGCAGTATCTTTTTTTCCCCATTTTTAACATGTGATAAATAGCAAATCAACCTTTGCTTTCCTAATTAAATAAGCTCTTGAGTTTACCCTCCATAAAAGTACAGAATGTAAATAAGAGTATTAGATAAACTGTAGATTTACATTTTTTTTAGGTTTTCAAAACAAGTTTAACTATCTATGATCATCCTACCAGCTCTAGAGCATGCATGCAATAAGCTATTTTATTTGAAAAAGCATCGTGTTTTAGATGAAATGACTCAACTAGGAAGACTGTGATTTTTTTACTATATGTTTTGCACTCGTGTTTTATCAAAAAAGTAGCAAATGCTTCTTGACTGCGGCTCTGAAATCCTTTACAATTTAACAGAGGAGTAGACAGCAATCAGAACTAATACTCATCAGTTCAGAATGAATACTACAGTCTATTAGTTCTTCCCAGAATGAGATTCTAAAGGCAGGTACTTGCTGCTGACTGAATAGCAGGGTGTTTACAGACATATGAACCAGTCCAGTTTGCAGACTGGAAGTGAAGGAAAAAAATCACAGCATGTCCAGTCCCATGAACTTCTCTATATAAAACCTTTTTTCTTCCATGTCTTATATTATAAAAAAGGTGCATTCCCTCTAATCTAAGCCTTATAACTAGACAGAACTGGAATACATTAAACTTGTTTGTTTATCATCTCTTAATGACAGCCTGTACTTTGCTGAGTTCCTATTTATGCAGTCAAATTTACAGAATTTTACTTCAACCCTCCACATGCATGGTCTGGAAAGATCCTTCTGCATTTTCTCCTGACTTTGAAATACTTTCTTCTTTAGGATAGAAGTAATTTAAATTCATTTTGGGGAGAAAGTGGACATATAAAGATGTATAAAGGACAGATAATTCATTTGATTTTCTAGTTGGATTTTCTTTTGGAAATGGTACTATTAAGAAAAGTAGAATTCTTCACTTTCATTTCCCAGTAAGTCTTGATTAAAATATAGCTATAATAGAAGTATTTTAATTGGCTTCAAATGATGTAGAAATGTGGCATTATTACAGGTACTACCTGTTCAAGATGGATCAATGCATTATCTAAAATGTTAAGAGCGTAAGTTATAGTGAAGACTCAATCTTGCAATAAGTGTAATGTCCTCTGCTTCAACTCAGGCAGTCCTATCTTCCAATGACTTTAAGAAAGGTTGAGAGAGCTCAGTAATTTCTAAGATTGCATCTCAAATGTACATAATCGACCACAAATTTGTGAAGTAGTAGAGTTCAAGGACATGACTACTTAATCTCACACATCACACATCAACTTTTTAACACCCCTTTTCTCATTAACTTGCAAACTCTTCAGCTTAATTACCAAATGCAAGCAATTCAATAACATCAGAGAAAGATATAAAGAAAATTCTGTATTTCATAGCCTAGTTTAATCCTCTTCTTTTCGAATTTCTTTTGAAACTATTCAAAGCTTGGACATGGAACTGAGACTTTTAGGTATTGCTCTAACTTTTAGTGGAAGCAATACATAATACAAAAACCTTCAAAGAAGCAGCTTTACACCTCATTTTAAGATGCAAGACAGCAGAGACCATGACATAATGCCTAACTATGCTATAACGGACTAGAAATTAACAACTCGTATTGAGCAGGCTGTCAATGACTTGTGAACAGTCAAGTGTCAACTGATTTCTGAAGCTTTCCTGATGCAATGCTGTACCAGGCTACTTCATAGGTGAAGCTTTCAGGCATGCAGCACAGTGACATAATAGCACAGAATGTGGGAAAATACATGGAAAAGCATTATAGACCAGTAAAACATTGTTATGCAGTGGAAGGCATCCAACTTTTAAAAAAGCCTGGTTTATTTATGTGCCATCCTGCAAATTCAATTACAGTATTGAAAATCCGCTACAGCTTTTCTACTTAAGAGTGCTTGTACTCATTTTAGTATAGACTTCTTTCTGTTGCTATGCTTAAATTATTCCATTAAGCATAGCAGCACAGTGACAATCTTCTATAGTTGCAAATTCTGCACAGTGTTATCCTACCATGGACTGGTCAGACTAACAGAGTATGGAACTCACCTTCTCCAAGACATTTACCATTAACTTTGTGAAAAATATTAACAAAGAGGTAGCTATCTCTATCTACTTACTTGACATGCAGATTTCAGTTATTATTATACTTTGTCAGGTTTACATGGTCTGGAAAGTGTGTAAAGAAAGATCTATGGGAATTATCGTTGAATGCTAACATATTGCCTTTGAAAAGTTCACAATCTATTTTTGTACAAGGAATTATGAGTCAATTTCTTCCTTCTTCTCACAATATTTTGAAATCTAACCAAGGACTACAATCATTTCTTTTAATTAGTAATGTAAGATTAGGAGAAGAGGGAATTTACAACAGTGGCTTACTGTTTTGTTGTTGCTGTTATGTTTGTTTTTCAGTCATTTTGGAAAACAACATAAACGATATCATGTTGGATAAAATGTGTATTTAAAAAACCTATGACATCATCCCTATGAGCTCAGATAAAATCTCAAGCTCTGCAAGCAGTTTCCTCAGTTTCATACACTCTTCCTGGCCCTACTGCCCTATGCCAGCTTGAAATAGATTTTGTTATAAAGACTTATTAGCAAAAAAAAAGAGATAAGCATGCTAACGAAGCTGTCATTGTATGTGTTATAAACTAAGCTTGTAATGGGATTATTCTTTGGAAAATTCGTTAAAGAAATGAAGTTTGTGGTGCAGCAAGCTTGGAGGAAAATTAATGAATTCACAGATGTTCACCTTAATGAACAACAGATTGAGAATATATTATTAAATTCAAAAGGAAAACTTTGCATATGTTGTCAAAATTAGGTTTTGATCTTTACAAGCGTTGTGCTCATGTGAATAATCAATTAATAATTGATTAAAGGCTTCCTCAAAATTTATCATGTCTGTACACTTTATTATTTATTTAATTTCTCATGAGAACTCAATAGATCAACGTGTGAATGGTTTCCTCCTGGGTACCTTAATATATAGTATGTATCCCTGCTTGAAAAAGTTCCATTAGATTGGTTAAGAAGTTGTCATACTATCATAGCTAAGCAGTAATAACCTTCATAACACAAGAACCTTTTTTCAGAGAGATTTTTTCATTTTCTCCATGCTTACGCTAAGCAGCAGATGCACCAGCAATCATTCTTTCAGCATGATAGACAGAGGTACTGGGTTACTGCAACAGAGACAAGGCTAATGTGGGTCGCTTGCCTTACAGAATGGAAGGTGGGGAAGCTGGCAGAGAAGCATGGCCTGCTCCCAGCTCTCACATAAAGCCCAGGCTTCAATCCATTTGCTCCTGGTAAAAGGCCATCTAACCAGTAAGTTAGAAAATGTGAAAGTAGTGCCATGTATAGGTGCATTTTACGGCTGTGTAATTTAAGGAATGAAAGCAAGGTGCAAATCAGCTCTACATTGCTGCTTTGCATTTAATCCTCAAATAATTTGAAATTCAAAGGTGAAAGAAAACCTGTAACAAACAAGAAGAAAATCTTATCATGTCAATATTTCTCCATAAACTGCAGTCTGGACTTTGGGCCAGTCTTGTAAGCAATGCCATATTAAATTAACAGTGACAAACATCATGGAGCTTAACGAGCTCCCTGTGGATGGTGGTGAGGCACTCGCTGGATCCTTCCTGCTGACAGCGTGCAATGCCTCAAACAATAACAACTTGTGCTATTTCAGTGGATTAGCTATTCATATCAGCATTCTGAGCATTCAGCCATGCAGGACACCAAGATATGATGAGCAAACGTTTTACACTAAATAATTAAATCTTTGTTACAACAAGAAATGATATCTCTTATGTGGCTTTTGCCCTGGCCTACAAAGTGAGCATGGTATTTACTATCGATCATAAAAGAAGAAATCAGAGAACAAAAGTCAGTTCTCTGTTTTTCACCAATAATGGGATAGTGAAATGATGGTGAAAAAGAGACATAAACAGTTTTGCACCTATATGTTTATGTTACTTTTCTGAGGTTTGTTTCATACTAGTTACCACAACATATATATGATTCTTAGAACTGAACCTTCCTGGATGGAGTCTGGCTTTGATGCCTACAGGTATTAACGCACAGCAATTACATATAATAAATGCATTGACATTTCTTTCTATACATTCTGTATATGTAATGTTCAACAATAATATGAAAGCTCAGAACAAATACATTAGGAGTTTTTTAAGTCTATCCAAAATTAGCTCACGTTCATGTACCTTGTTGCCAATAACTGGGTGCACAAACAAACATGAATGCAGCCTAAATGCTGTTTTATAACTGGATCAGATACCAGAAGTCGTTGCAGTAAACAAACAAATCAAAGTTAATGACAGATAAGACTACAGTAGACCACATGGAAGAAAATACCTGAACTGCTACAAAAATGTAGGGAAATTACAAAGGAAATTCTATATTCAAAGCTACAAAAAAGTGACAAGAAAAATTCTTCTGAAATATTCTTCAATTTCTTTTGACAGTCACACTGTGAAATAGTGATAATTTACTCACAAGATTTAACACTGTAAATATTAAGCAGGTCCAGCATGGAGCAAAGTGCAAGGGAAATGGCAGAGAACCTGTACATATGCAAAATCCTGCTCTGAGTAGCTGGCCATCCACTGCAAGGTAGTTGAAGATGACACAGACTGAGACCACCTGTAGCACTTCAACACCTTTAACTCAGTAGCAGGGGCTTAAATCAAATCAGCAGCAAATTGTACTGGGACAACTAGGAAATAACTTTCACTAGCAGCCTGTCCAAACCTCCTCCTAGAGGATGCTGCTCTGCAGCCCCACTGCAAGATCACTGAGGAGCCTCTGCTAATGCAGCTCACAGGCCAGTGGCTTAAATGAAGCAGTTCTGGTTTTTCTACCCAGCTAGACTCCAAGAAAGAGATGCTTGAGTGCCTGCAACTTCTGCAGGGGTGTCACTTTCACAAAAGGCATTCAGCTGCCTCTGGTTAAGGCTGAGAGAGAAATGCTCACATTATTCACTTTACAGATGCTGGAGTTCATTATCTCTCCTAGCCAAATGTGGTAAATTTTAAATGAATGCTTTCAAAGGATTCCAAAACTAAAAAATGTGAAGTAATCTTACTTTTCTTGGCAAAATCTTTGCTATTATAGAATTAATTATGGATTGTCAACAATAATCTATGAGGAAAAGTTGTGAGATAATGTTTTGGATTTACAATTCTGTATGTAATAGCAAGCTGTAATAGTAAAGTGAATTCATGCCACTGTAATACCAGCTAAAAGTCTCCACACAAAATCAAAGCCATTTTGCCAAGACTTAAATAGCACAGCTTATTTTCCAAGGGATAATGAAAATAAAAATTCTTCTCTATACCTGTACTCCTTCATTCAAATTCCAAATTTTTCAAAAGTTAATATAAGTCTAAAATGATTTCCAGGTTTACTTTAGATGAGCTGGTTTTTAATACCAATACTTTAACTTAGAGCTGTAGAAGCTATTCCAGAACATATAACAAATGTATTCCTCACATATCGAGTCATTAAAAAAAAAAAAAAAAAATCAAGATAAGGGCACAATTTAACAAAGCATTCATCTTTAAGATAATAATTTCAAACCTGGTGAGAAAAGGCTATCTTGTTCAGATGCAAATACACCAAAACCTAGACAAATGGAAAATGAAATAATGTACTTTGAGAGGGCTGATAACTGAGCTTGTAACAAAGCATTATTTTTCACCTGGCTTTGGCAGACTAAAAAATATGTTAGACAAATTCAAATACATAGTAACTTGCATTGGAAAATACCCAGATACTCCACAAGATGCAAGAAAATCACTGAGATAAACCGTTTTCATCTGCCTACATTTGAAAAAGGTTTACAAGAGTTCATAGAATCACAGAATGTTCTGAGTTGGAAGGCACCCACAAGGATCATCAAGTCCAACTTGTGGTTCCATGTGGGTCTGCTTAAAAATTAAACCACTTACAGTGCATATGGAAACTGGTCACTGGAGACAGTTGTTCAATAGTTTTATTAATTCTATCTGTTTATTGCAAGTCCTCAACCAAACTGAATATTAATGCTATTTTCTGCAAGACGTTCTAACAAAGTTAATCCTCAGATGTGTAGCAAATGAAAAGATGTGCAAATGAGAATTGGGTTACCCTTCACTTTGTTAGCAGGCTTATATATCTAAGCATCTTCCTCTACTTGTTTAGACTGAAAAGGATTTAATTCTGAAACAAAATGCTACTGCAATGCAAAAGCAGTTTACTGCTTTACTGAAACAAAAGAAGTAATTGTAACTATGTAAAAGTGTAAATTCACACTATGTAAATATAATCTTTTACTATGAAAGCGAGTGTTTTCTGAAATAGTTGTGATCATGAAGACAACATTGGAATGCTGAAGGAATGCAGTAAAGCAAGTAGACGAAAATTGAAGCTTTTTAACAGAAGAGACACTTTTCTATAGAAAGTCATATTTGCCAGAGATATCACTCTCATGCAACTATTCCTATTATCTTTTGCCATTTTAAAACTACTTTCAGGCATAAGAATAAAAAGAATAAAGATGTTGAGTACTGAACAGTTGAGTCTAAACAATAAACTCAAGCAAGCCATTATCTTCTATTGAGGGATCTGCTGAGATTATGTGATATAGTACCTGAATTTTATTTATTTTTCCTGTGAAACGAATGATTGAAGTCAGCAAATAATTTACACAATAGCCAGCTTTTGGAAGCTGAGTCGGGAGAAAATTACTCTGATGTTTTATATTTTTCACACGAATGCCTCTATTCATGTTATGAATTTGAATTTTAAAAAAAGTAGCACTGAAATGAAGATCGTATTTCCTTTAACTCCCAAGAATTCCTAAGAATAAAGTTATTAATAAAATCAAATCAGTCAATATTTTTCTATTTTTGTAATCACTGTTTACATGGGTAGATAGAACAACTGTTTACATGGGTTGATAGGACCAGGACAAGGGGGAATGGTTTTAAACAGAGATAGGGGAGATTTAGGTTAGATATTAGGAGGAAGTTTTTCACTCAGAGGATGGTAACGCACTGGAACAGGTTGCCCAAGGAGGCTGTGGATGCCCCATCCCTGGAGGCATTCAAGGCCAGGCTGGATGTGGCTCTGGGCAGCCTGGTCTGGTGGTTGGCGACCTGCACACAGCAGGAGGTTGAAACTGGATGATCTTTGAGCTCCTTTTCAACCCAGGTCATGCTGTGATTCCACAGTTCTTCTTTTAAATACTTTTTTTGTTCTTCCTTTTTCTTCCCCTTAAATCTGAAAAATGGATTATGGCATTTTATCCCACTGTCTGTATGCATTAGTACTTCTTTCCTACCCAGAGTATTGTTACTGGAAGTCAGAGAGGAATGTAGAGACATACAGGGACATGAAAGCACTTTATATGTTTGCCAAGATTATAATTTGTTGTATACCTAACATTCAAGACAAGAAATGCAATGTGCTTGCAAACACTTTTTTTCTTGAAGAAAATATGACTGATATTTATATCCCTAGAAGACAGCTTTCACCTGTTTACATATAGTCTATTTGAAAAACAAATATCAGAACAGACTGCAGATGGAAAGTAAACGGATTGTCCTGATAGTTAATTACAATAAATAAATAAATACATACATACATGCATACATTAATCTATTTATATTTGTCTCCAATTTCAGTGGTAAAGATTAAAAATCTGCAGACTGTAAGTAACACACAGTTTTGAATCTGTCATGAAATTTACATTAAATAGTTACTAGAGAATTCACTAGTTTGGTAGATTGTAAATGAGGCACCTTGGCATTGCCCAGTTCACTCTCACTATCTTGCTTGGAGGAGCAGTTTGTACCATGCTCGTGGAGAAAGTCCCCTTCTCAGTAATTCAAAACCATTACCCCTGCCAGATTTTAGTACAACTACATGATTACAGTTCCTACACTAGAAGAATAATCAGTCTTCTAAAATGATTAAGTTTCTCCTGTTCCCCACTTTTTTTTAAAGAGTCCAACATCTAAATTACAGACAAGATTATGTCTTCTGAACTTATAAGCATAAAATAATAAGATGAACAAAAAAAAGTGTTTATTTTACACTTGCCAAATTGCTCTCCTCCAAACACTTTCCACCATGTCTAATTTGAATGCAAAGTTCTCATTATCTTAGATATACCTTTGCTGGCCAATGTTTTGTCAATCCAATCAGGTTTTCATAACAGTACAATTCCTACGCTTGAGAGCATCCACAGGCAATCATCAACCTGTTGTAATGCAGGAAAGTCCAAATGAGACAAGTCTACATTCTGGAAAGATCTTTAAGTGTCACCTGTCTTTTATTTTAAAACAGATGTTTGTTTCTCCTTAACTTGAAATACTGATACGCATAAGTGTTTATAAGAAAGCAGCAATGCATAGTAAATAGTTAAATAAAGTTAAATAAATAGTATAGTAAAAAATATAGTAAACTATAGTACCGTTGGGTTGCATCAAAAGCATATTAAAAAGTTCCTTTTTTAAAACTAAAAAAAAATTAGAAAAACAATACATCAATCATTTTATGACTCAAATTCTTGCCAAACTTGCAAGAATTATGCATGTTATTATTGCCACAGAATTTTTTCTCACCTACATTTATGAATAGAGTAGAAATTATGTGGCATTACGTGGCATGATTTCTCTGACTCAAAGACATGATCCAATAATAGAAAATTACAGCCAAAGTTCAATTTTCCACCTTTCTCTTTCAGATGCATGTGATACGTGACCTAAGCAAAACTTGCTTTGCTGTGTTCATGTGCTTCTTAGTTTACAAACTTACTCTGTGAAATCTGTTCACATCTTTCAAAGTCTCAGAAATACAAGCCCTAGACACAGATTTATTCAGTTATTAAGTAACATTGGGAAACCTTGATGGCAATATAAAGCATTTTAGGACATGCTACAGCAGGGTGCATACATGCTTTGTACAGCAGTCCAGTGTGCAGTCAGCAGACTGCAACATCACAGATGAGAAATGAGAAATTTTGAGGGCAATTGAGCACAATGAATTTTCACAGTGGATCAACACAAAGTCATTTAGAATGGTTATTTCTGAAGCACTGATACAATGAACACATTTACAGTGTTCAATGGCCCTAAAAATTCACCCTTTCACCTGTGGCATAGCTACTGCTGTGAGTTCTTAGCTATTTTTTTTCTATTTATATGCAGTATGTGTAGCTGTACATACATACACATGTGCATACCTTGAATGTACTAATCAACCTGTTGGCACACTATAAAAGAAAACATGTATCAGAAGAGAAAAACATCACTGAATTTTAGAACCATTCCACCTGGTAAGGGCAACTGATGTCTCAAGAATGCAAAATAACCCCACCAAATCTAGCTTCAGAACTCAGATTATCTTGAAGAAATTGAAACCATTATCTTCCTCCGACCTTTTCTTGCAGGAGAAAGAATCATGGCATCATAGGGTGGTTTGAGTTGGAAAGGATCTTTAAGATCACTTAGTTCCAACCCCCCTTGTTCTAGGCAGGAACACCTCCCACTAGACCAGGTTGCTCACAGCGCCATCCAGTCTGACCTTGAACACTTCCAGGGAAGAGGCATCCACAATCTCTCTGGGCAAAAGGGATAAACTGAAGAGCAGGATCACCATCAGCTGACTGTCCTCAGTTTTGAAATAAAAGTGTGACTATGGGAGCGAGAATTACAAAACACTGTCTTCGAGTTTCTTACAGTTTGCCTATCACAGTTTCCAGAACAGCATACACATACTCACTGATAGATTTTTTATTTTTCTTTTGGATTTTTATACCTGAAGTTGAGGTGCTAAATAACAAATATCACATCTACCGCTTTTACCAACCAGCTATTCCAACTGAGCCATTTGTTAGTACAGGGTGTTTTAAGGACACTGTCTTTGCATTAAACTCTTGCTGTGGTCAATAGCTAATTATTATATCCCCAGGCAGGGCAGCTAACAAAAAGAGACACATTCCAGTTTTGTTTCAGCACAGTCTCCATGCTTCCCTCCTCAGAAATTAACTACGTTAAAGAAACCATCTCGTTTCTTTTTTCTGTAACCAATGATGGTTATTTCTGAAATAACAGTGCATGTTTTATTAACAAGTTTTTTCCCCTTGTTTTGACTGCAGAATGGGTTTGCCACATACTCCATGCTTTTAAGATCAGTTAATTTTTACTTGTGTAACAAAATGCTGTCAGTGCACTGTACCTTTCGCAGAACTTGGCAATTAAGTATGTAAGGAAGGAGAGGTCACCATTTAGAGACAGAAATTGCAGAATTTTGGCACATCTCTGCCATTTGAAGTAAACAACTTGCTACCTTATGCAGATGCTTAACAGCAACCACAGGGGTTTCTTTTTCAGCAACACACTGAAGAATGGACTGAAGTGTAATAGTGCTGTCCCAACACTTTTACTGAACTTTGTTTATATTAGAGAACTCAGAAGTTTATAGAAGCCACTTCATGCTTTCCATAAAAAAATAAAATAAAATCATTTATTTACAAAGACAAGTCATATTATACAGTACAAACAGTTCTTAAAAAATAATAAACTTTGTGCCACATAAGGCAGCAAATGGCAATCACCTGCAAGTTTTAAGAGCAGGTGAATCCTCATTATTCTAACATTCTTTCCCTTCTGACTTCCCCAGTCATCAGAAGGTTGTTGACGTGTCAAATTGTAATGACATGAATGTGTGACACCAAAAGATAACATCTGGTAACAAGGTTATTTTGGTAAAAAAAAAAAATAACTAAAGGAGCTAAAAAAGGGAAATTTATCTTGATAGCTACATGCTTGCACTGCCTCTCCTCACGCTATGATATACATCTCTGGTCTTCGGAACACAAAATACTAATAAATCCTGCTTTGTTGTTTGGTCTTTTGAAGAAGTGTTGTGATCCATAAATAGTGACAGTGAATAATAATTCTGTAACGCTACTTTTCTACAGTCCTTTTCATGAGGGGTGCTATCTAAAACCCTTTCCTTATAGAGGTTTTCTATTAGTAGAATCAGGAACAAAGCAATAAGTAAACCTACTAAATCTTGCTTCAGTTCACAAGGCCGTTGCAATTGCTGCCAAAGGTATCTGAGGTATCACTGAGGTATCTCCTTATCTGCAAAAGCCAGTTTATAAAGTCACTGAAGACTCTCAAAACGCAGAGTGTTTTCAGGACATTGATAGGTATTCACTCACTGCGTCCTTGTACATTTAATAGCCTGATGCAAGTCCTCAGTGCCAAGATGGAAATTAATCTGTGTGAATCTCAGAGATAGGCAAACACAGACTGTCAGAACCAATTGCAGTTAGGAATGGGAAAGCAGAACTTCATCCGCAAAGCTGTTAGCTTTTTGACTTTGCAGTTCGACGGTTGAAATACGATAGAGAGCAGAGTTGAGGAAATACCAAGTGCATAGATTACCATGCTATCATTTGCAGCAAATGCAACACTCATTTCCACTGTCACCCCATTACTACAAGGATAAGTTAAAAGAGTTTATTTCTTGAGTTTCTCTGAGGGAGTTCTGAGATCTCAACAACCTTTATGAGGGTTTTTCTGGCTTTTTTTCTCTCATCCAAATGCTTTTTTCCACAATGGTAAATATTAGTCAATTTGTATGAATATCTGCAGGAACAAACAGTAAAAAGAATCCTCAGATGTAAAGTCCTTTTATTTTCCCCTTAACTACTTTTGTAGATGCTGAATACATTTCTGAAGAGGTTGAGAAGAAAAAAATCAGTCAGTCATTTTGGTTGGAAACAACCTCTGGAGCTCAGCTAGTCCAACCCCCTGCTCAGACCACGTCCTCCTAGAACAGGTTGTCTCATGCAATGCTCAGCTGGATTCTGACTGTCTCCAAGGATTGGGATTCCAGCATCTCTGGGAAATTGGTCTGACTGTTTGAACACACCCATAGTGAAAATAATTCTCCTGTAATCTAACTGAATTTCCTATTTTGTAACCTGTTTCTCTTGCCTTTCATTCTACGACTGTGCATCTTTGAGAAAAGACTCCATCTTTTCTCCATCCTCTTATCAGAAAACTGCAGTTTGCAACAAAACATTCACCTCCTCTTCTCCAAGCAAAACAAATCCAACTGTCTCAGCCTCACAAGTACATCAACTCACTGCCTATCTTAGTGGCCTCTGCTCAGCTCCCTTCAGTACATCAGTGTCTAAGAGTCCAAGCCTGGAAACAACACATCAAACATGTCTGATGTGCTGAATGGAGGGGAATAATAATTTCTTTGGATCTACTAACTGCACTCTTGCTAATACAGCGCACTGTGTATTTGTATTGCTATATATGTAGCATTTTGGCATTGAAAATCCCTTTTCCATCCACAGGATTCTCTAAGTCAAGAAAAACAAAACAAAAAAAGACAAACACATGCAAGTCCAAATCATGTTGTTTCTAGAGTTCAGGTTCTGGAAACTTCAATTGTAAATGTTAGTATATTAAAATAGTGCT
Source organism: Tympanuchus pallidicinctus (assembly GCF_026119805.1). Classification (NCBI taxonomy): domain Eukaryota; kingdom Metazoa; phylum Chordata; class Aves; order Galliformes; family Phasianidae; genus Tympanuchus; species Tympanuchus pallidicinctus. Next base: position 12,405,142 of record NW_026294648.1, on the reverse strand, counting down.
CTCCCAGGAAGAGCTGACAGAGGAAAAAATCTGAGAACACAATAGAATGCACTGTGCAATGCTCTTCACAGCTCACTCCAATCAGCAACCAAAGGCATAACCTCAATAAATTCTTAATAAGTCTACAAATGCTTAAACTACAGATGTTCACAGACCATTAATATCTAACCTCCAGAACACTGTATCTGATAGTGTATGAACTTTGCAGAGTCAAATACAACATTTTCCGTACTCAACAGAGACAGAAAAAGCAAGTACTTCAAATATTGTGGCAAAAACAGTGAAAACACAGATCAGTTTAGGTGCCAAGATTCTAACAACCTAGACCAAATTTATTTTAATATTTAATTATATTCTATTATATAAACTATTACAGGGCTGCTGCTCTGAAACATTTACTTGAAATTAATGCTCTAATTCCCAATTTCACTGAACTCACTTTTTTGCAGTTGCCCAGAAAAAAGGATCAAAAGCTTTATAAGTCCTTTCTCCATAGAGTGAAAAACTGTTGTAAAACAGCCGCTCCAGTATCAGCCCAGTCAACATAATGAAAGTAATATGAAAAAGAAGAGAAGATTTGTGATTCTCTGCAGACTCGTCTCTTCCTAAGAGTGACCCATCAGAAAGAAAGGGGTAAAGTGGCCCTGTTGATAATGATCACTCTCAGGAGATTCTTTGTACTTCCCTACAAGACCTCAAGATGCTCCAGAACTGGCCCCCAGAGTCATTTGATTGCAACTGGAATGCAATTTTACCATTAACTTATCTTTTCATCAGATTAATGATTATTTAAAATAGGTATTTTTTAGGGAAAAAAGAATTGTTACAGCTTTCACTGGGTTTATAAAAATTGTTTACAAGTAAGAACAAACAACTATTCCTTCTCTGCTTCATCACTGTGTACTTTAGCTGCACATTTTGTCATACCATGTTTCAGGTTTTGTCTGCTTTTTAGTGGCTTTCTTAACAAAATCCTTACAAAACAAAAAACAAAAACAAAACAAAACAAAACCACCCACACAACCAAAAACAAACAAACAAAAAACAAACAAACAAAAACTATAAAAACTATAACCTTATGAAGCTTAAATCAGCTACAGAAACAAAACTGAAAATGAAAGTTGCACTGTGTTGTACTATTGTAAGCATTACTTGGTATGTTAAAGTTACTTTTCTCTGTAGAAGCTCTAATCAAACTGCAGGTTGGCCATCAAGAAAGGTAAGACAGCAATTTCAGTTGCTGACTTCACTCAATTTTTCACATTAAAAGCTATCTGCAAAATCTTTAGATACAAACAATGCACAGCACGAGACTTAGGCATCTCGATGGAGCAAAGTCCATGAAAGCAAGTAGATGCTAGGAAACAAAAACACAACAGTACTTTATCGCAGCTAGCAGCTTTTCTATTTATTCATGCAGGACTCTTTTCCTCTTTCTGAGGCTGTAACAGCAATAGTACCCACCTGTCCTCCTCTGCACCTTTTACACTTATCTTACACACAGGGGAAATGGGAAAGCTCAGCAGTTTGAGCGCCAGTGAGGGAGCGACATACAAAAACTGAACTATTTTTTATATTGCTATAAAAGCAGAAGACAATATAAAGGCAGTGCAGTGCCAGCTAAAAGGGTGTAGTTGACAGGTATATGGATTGAAAATATGCTGGCAATTAGAAGCGTTGGCTGAAAAAAAAAAAAAAAAAAAAAAAAAAGCAAACATATACAACTTTCAAACTATGCTGCTGTCTACACATTTCAGCAGACTTTGAGCTCTGGCATTAGCCAGCAACTGGCAAAAAAGGAGAATTGGTCCTGGAAAGGCCCTCATTTCTCACATGTCTGCTAACAGCGTGTGGTGGTGCTGAATGGGGGCAAACACCTCCTACTGGAGGGAGTTGATCTTGAGCAGCAGGTACCAGAGGAAGGATTAAGGACTGGTAAGGAAGGCAGCATGCATGGACATCAACCCTTCTGTGGTACCAAAGCATTCTTTATGAGAAGAGCTTTTGCTCTGCTTGGGCAAAGTACTCAAGCGCCAGCTGCAGTGCTGTGTTCCTGCTGGATCCCTCCAGCAGCCCATAGGCCAGAGCCTGGATGCATTCCTGCAGATGTCTGCTCACAGGCACAAATGAGGAGGAGCTGCAGGCCCAGCCTGTCCCTAAGGCTGCCACCTGCAGGTAGAAGCTCTGATGGAGTATATCAAAAGTTTTCGTTGCAAAACTTTCTTATTTTTCAATATTTTTCCAAACAGTCAGGCAGGGGTTTGAATGTGGCTTTGGAGGCTTCCAAGGCCAAGAAAACAGCTGATTCAGTCAGGATCTCGGGGGCATTCTGTTCATTGTTAGGTTGAGGTTTTATTTCCTCCTCTGGTAATTTGTCAAACATACTGTTATAAAGAGCTACAGAATCAAAAAATGTCAGACAAATACAGAAAAGCTTTGAAATCTTTTGTGATAACGCAGAAGTAACAAGTACAGTTACAACAGCTGCATGCACAACTGTGTTTCCAAGGCAACAATTCACAATCCTTACCGTTATAAAAAATCCTATACACAATGGGGGAGTTGTGAAATTAGGGAGAATCCAGCTAAAATAGAATACAGAAAAATAGACTAAAACAGAGAAGCCGCAGGAACACTGAAATTATGAAACTCATGCTGTTTCTAACAGTTGGAGCCTGACAGAGCCTTGGCTGTGTTTTGGTGAATTCTTGGCCTCCAGATCTGTCACACAGGTTCTCCTTTGTCCCTTAGGTTGCAGACTGCCCATTCACTGGGGTCACAGGAAAAAAAAACTATTAGCCAAAAATTGGCAGAGGTTTTACTGTCTCTCCATTTACTTGCAGAGTAAAGGCACAATCCTGCCCATGTTATTTTCTGGCTTAAGCAAGCATGTAGCCTATTAGCAAAGCAGCGCACTGTGACAAGCAAATTCTTCAAAACCCCTTCAAATATGGAGAAAAATATCCATTACTTTCCTTTTAGTATTACTGTAATGCTTATGCGACAGTAAAATGTTAAACCTTAGGATTTAAAAAGCAATGTCCGTTAACGTGCTAAATTCTTCAAAAACAACTGCCAAGTTTGCATACAGAACTTCTTCAGCTTTTGAAAAGCTGCAGCTGTCCAATCTGCACCACCTGACCAGCGAGGGAACCTGGGACACACACTGAAAGCTGCCTGTGAGATTCCTATCACAGACTTGGACTAGTTTCTAGTTATGTGCTTAGCTGCAGTTACAGGATAAGCCAGTTTTGTAGTAGAGCCCCACTTGTAAGTAGCGTGGGTGTCTCATAGATGCACTGGACTATATTTTATGTAACCAGATATGTTTGTGTGTAAATTGTAATCAGAGACAAATAAAACATGTTAAAAACATAATTAAACACCGTTGGTTTGGAAGATGTAAACTGAAATTTTAACACTTACAGGATTTAGTGATTGCTATCAGTGTACACTGAAGACTTTCATCTTTAGTTTTTGCTTACTTTCACTTATATTCGTTTTTACATTTCTTTAAATGCAGCCAAGGGGGCCTGATGGCTGTCTAGGCCTTCAGGGAGCTCTTCAGGTTGGTTAGCACCTTGGCTTTGGCAAAGTTTGACTGATGCATTCTGCAGTGCGTGGAACCGAAAGCGGTGGAAGCAGAGGGATGGCCATCCAACTGCCTCTGAACTCTGCACAACTTCCAGGTCTTTCTTCCTGTCTCAGGAAAAAGGAACTGCTATTGGTGTTAGTGAGATGGGCTCAGACATGAGAACAGGCTGAATGGTATTTGCAGACCCTATGCTATTTCTATATTATTAGTCTCACTGCGTTTCCTCAGCTCACATATTGGTAGAATGTTTTGGCAATTCCTCATAATAAATCTGGTATTTAAAATGTGCATTTAAAATAAACAGCTACATTGAAAGGTTTAAGACATTTTAATGCATATATAGTGACCAAATTTCAAATTACAAAAGTCTATATTTTCTGTAGATGTTTTCTCCAACAGCATATCAAGAATAAAAATGTTGCAGTCTATATGGTAGCTGATACATTTATTAAGAATTTCTATATTTGCAGTCAACTGGCATTTATCTTCTCTCTAAAGTATTTGAATTTGCCATGTGAGGATTAGTGAGGTGCAAAATCAAGTTAGAGAATTTAGCAGCTATTTCATTACCAACACTAGTAGTTGGTGCTCTGAGGAAAATATCTTGGACAGGTAATCAGGCACTGAAGAGATTTACATAACAGTCTCCTCTGTTGTGTGAATCCAGAAGAATATGACTGAAAACAACAGTTATTTTGCAGTTATGGAGAAGTAAAGGCACGTCTTTGCCAAGTGCTTCCGTGGAACCATTGGCTTTGTTTCTGTGTCATTGTTTCAGCTGGTTCTTGAATACCTTCACTTCTTTTCCTCTGAATTCAGGACATTAACTCTCTAATGCCTTAATGGTAGATGGAAGAATACAAATATTTGATCTGAATATGATTTGCATTTATTACATGTAGCCAAGCTCCGAGCTAAATCTTAACACTCCCTTTCCTTCAGAGCACCACTTCCCACTGTTCACTAGGGCTCAGGACACACAGACACTGCAACTTGATGATCGTGCAGCACATTTCCCCTACTAAGTAGCATTTCCTATAGAGGGGCTGATCAAAGACTAAGTGACAGACTCCATACCCTGATGCCATTTCCTTCTTTCATCAAGTTGGTATAAATAAGAGATGACTACAAACATCCCTTCAGACACACCTGGGGAATTTTTAGATCATGATCATTGTTTTTCTTCTTTGTTATTTATGTTAGTAAAAACAGGTTTTGATTGCAAAGTAAACTATACAAAGACAGCTTTAGATTGACTAATGTGAGCTCTGATCTCTTCCATACCTTTTTTTCTGTTAACGTTTATTTTCACTTTAACAATGGTATCGGAGCCACAAGGATGATTCATGATTTCAAGAATCATGGAAGGGGTACAACTCAGGCCAATGTTTGCAGCCTGCATTCATATTTTGACGGTTAAAAACCTTGAGAGAGATTCTCACTGCTGTATATATTAAATATACTTATTTCAGAGAGAAAGCAGAAAAGCAGCACAATGTACATATGCTCTGCTGAAAAGAACCAATTTTCACTAGCTAATTAAGTGGCTAGTGAATTTTAATGCTTTGGAAAGCATTAATCAGTCACTTCTATTAAAATATTGAAGATAGTACACGCTATGTCATAACCCCTATACATTCAGTGATACAAAAGCCTATAAAAAGTAATATGAATATAGCAGTAATGGAATTATTTTCACAGTCTTTGCTGTACTGTTTTCTCATACCTTAGTTAAAAATGGAGCTAAGCTGGAGATTCCAGGTTGAGCTTGTTTCACTGTCAGTGTCTTTCCCCCCTCCACACATTACTCCTGTATTTCAATGGAACCCGGAGCTGAGACTGGGTGGATTTTTCTACCCACACTGAAGGTAGTGAAAGAGAAAAATCCAGTAACACCAATGACAGATGGATTGGATCCCATCTTATCATGAAATATTGGCATTCAAGAAAACATAAACAGACTGAAAAGCACCACCTCCCTTTAGGTAGGAAAAGATTTTGCCTTTTCTACTGAAAGTATTGTTAACAGTTGAAGACAAGGGGAAATACCAATAGCTTCTTAGAGACTCAAAGCAGCAGGTATGTAACATTGCTTTTGTCTCTGATGATGAAGCTAATTGTTCTCTACTTTCTAAAATGCCTCTATGTCTCCTATAGATTTTCCATACATTATTTTTCAGCCACTCCGGACAATGTGAAGCTTTCTTAGAGTTACAATCAATAAATGAAAATATAAAAGTCTTTATTTACACAACCAGACAGGGGCTCTAATGCAGTCCTTGTAGCACAATACATCACTGTACTATAACTTTCCTTAGGGTTCATTCTCTCCCTTACACAACTGCAAATGTGTTTAAATCAGACCAAACACCTGGAGACTTTACAGCTGTATTTTTCTATCCTAAGCAAGTAGATGTTGCTCTACCTGTCATATACTCAGTTCACACAACAGTGAGAAACAGTTTCAAAGTATCAGAGAGGAAAGCAAGTCTCTGGCAAATCCTCCAGTCTGTGTGATACAATAGTTTGTGCTGACATCTATCCCTTCCTATTTATCAAAGAGTAAAGAAAGAACACGTATCTAATTGCCTGTATCCTTCAAAACAAAGGAATCCACTTTGCTCTAAATAAATAAATATGAGTAACATTAACCATCTGAAAAATTTTAGAATGAAATAGTCCTAAGCCTTTCCAACAGCAGCAGAACTAGGTGCTAAACACATTGTTTTCACAATTCAGACACATGATATATTTATCTGTATAGTAGGTTCCCCTTTTTCTCTTCACAGCTGCAGCAGCAATTGCAAGTGCAATGAATACTGACACAACACAAGAACTAATCACTTTTTCCTCGTGCTGCTTTTAAATAGATTTAATTGTATAGATATGCAGATATTCTTGAACAAAATTTTCACCAACATGAATGGTAAGGCTGCAAACAAGAGATGGCTGAAATGTCAAACATGAAGTGTCCACAACAATAAAGACAGACTCTCAGAATAAAAATAATACATGAGACATACATGAGAGAGAGAGAGAGAAGGGAGAGATTACAGAGAATTGAAGATAAAAATCTGTCCTTTCAGCATTTGAAAAGAAAATACTTCATAGATATTTAGGTACCTGACTTCTTTGGGAAAAATTCCATGCATATCCACAAGGGTGAAGCAAATGTGACATTATTTCTCAACGTGTGACTTTAATAACTTTCAGACACACACATAGCACAAGATTGGCACTGGCACACTTAAGCAGAACTTACTGTGCGCATGCTTCCTTTCCTTTTTCTTGTTTATTAATACACACCTTTGTATCTTGCCTTTTTTTTTTTTGTCAATCAGTGTCACGGTTTTAACAATAGACTACTGTAATACCTGTTCAATCTAGCACCCACTAGCACCCACTCTCTACCACTTGTAAAATATGCAATATATGCAGGAGGATCAATTCTTCTTCCAGAAGTAGCCTAACAACATTGTCAGACATGGTGTTAAAATAAACATGACAAAGGCAAAATAGCTTAAAAAAGTACAAATCATTCATATCCTTTGCATAACAGAATTTTGAGGAGCTATTCTGAGCTGCTGAAAGCTTTGAGCACCTGGGCCTTGCCTGGTGAGCAGAGACCTCCCATCCATGTGACCATGGCTGCCCTTTGTTACTGTGACCTTCCATGTAATTGAACCTTTAAGACAATAGTCATTCCAATGGCAGCTATGATCAAACAGTCCTATAGTAAATTTTCCTAATGTGAGCCTTTGTCTCCTTTTCTGAAATTCTGCCAGCACTGCACCTCAAAGATTTCAATTATCTTCTTGTCAGCAGCATTTCTTTCTCATGATTCACATTCTGGCTACTGAAAAAATAAATTGCAATTTTTACCAGTCAAGCCTTGTACAACTCATGTTTCCCAATTGTTATGCTTGAGAATTTTAAGAACTCACAATAACTGATGTATTTATCTGACATGCAGCACAAAACAGTCAGTATTGTAGAGAAGCCTAGGTTGGATCATAAATAACTGTATTAATCCACCTCTTCTGCAGCTCAATGTTTTTTATATCTTGCATCGCATTTTCATTAACAAAATCTAGATTTTTCTTAAAATATTCTCAAAATGAATTTTTTTTTAATTATCTTTTGTAATATTTCAGTTGCTTCCAAGTTGGTGATTGTAGGAAGACAGTTTTGTTGTAAAAGCTAAAATCTGTTACACATTTTTTATCAATGATAAGTTGATTAAAATTGACTATGCCATCACATATTTAGGCATATTGCCATCAACATACATAGTCATGGGGGAAATAATAAGAAATAATATTTCTGAGCAGTCACTGAAGCAATCGCCAGTTGCTCATGCTATTCCATGTATCTTCCAGTAGTTTGACAAGACAGTATCCCTATAAATAAAACAAATGTTTTTAATGTCCAAAGACAATTTCCTCTTGTTAATCTGTTGCAGCTTCTGGTCTATAACTCTTGTCATCTTGTGCAACTTGTGGATCATCTTGTTTTCGGTACTTTGACAAAAAGCACAGTTACTGTCTTCCAGCAGCCTTCTCTCCTGTTTGTGGCTGCTGGTGGTTGATTCATCAACACAAATTCCACTTCCTAAAGGCATTTTCTCCATTGGATTCCATGTGACCCTAGGAATGAAGAGCTACTTGCAACTCTATAGGAACTGAGAATTTTCAGAAATACAGATCCACCTGATTGTCACTTGCAAAGGTAATTCTGAATATGATTCTTGTAGGATTCAATGAGGCTCATAAAATTTACATGAGAGTTTAAATTTCTAGTCAACTGTACAAATTTCAAGCTCCCAAGCTTCCTGGTTCCAATTCTAGTCAATCAAAAACTTTTATGAAAACAGAATTATATATGCCCATACATATGTATAGACTTTGGCAGCAGACAAGTAAAATTCACAACTTAGATGATATACTTCTAATAACTATGAATCTTAGGACAAGACACTATTCTCAATTGTTCTAATGTTATATATGAAATTACTGAACTAATCAAATGCATAAATTACCCATAAATCCTATGCTAAGCATACGTCTTCGGGAAAGTTAAGAAAATTGATGTGAAAAACAGAAGGGTATAACTGTAGTCTAAAATTATAAGTAGGCCAAAATCCCATTGCAAATATAACTCACTGGATTAAAGAGACAGACAAAAGTTCAATTTCAAATTTTACAGTTTATAATTTTTTCTACACCTAATAGCTGAATTTGTGTTAAAAATGCATTCCACTAATTCAACTGAGTTTGTCTAAATACCTAGCAAAGTACACAATAGATGGAGTTGTAATGATTTTTTTTTCCTAATTATTCTATACATGAGAATAAAAAGAGGAAAGTGCTCTAGAACATAATCATGGAAATCTACCAACAAGTCTAATGAAATTGTAAGTCATCTTTTGAGTCTACAGGGATTAAAAAATGTAAAGCTTTTAATGTCCTCCAGCCAAGGAAATGAACCTCAGATATGCCACACTACTCTGTGCACCTCAAGTCTACTAATTTCTGTTAAGACAGCTATTTTAGTTCCAGCAGCACATTAGTTCTATGACTCTTCCTTGTCCTAACTCAAAATTGAGCTTAAGTTTAATGTTCTTCTTTTCAGAGAGCTGTGTCTCTACACATTTTTTAACCTTTTTAAAAATCATTATTATAATTAACCTTTTTAGAACTCTCTAAATTTCTTTCTGCCATTTTTCAAACTAAGATTTTATTTTCTCTTCTGTTTTAAATTAAAGATAGCTGTATAAGGCAGTCTTTAAACATTTATCTATAATCTGTATATACCCATGCAGACAAAAACATTCTGAGTTCTATTATTTCAGGAATGTAATTTCAACTGTTTGCATGTTCTCGTGTAAACAGACTTCACATTGGCTTCAAAATTGTCTGAATAATTTTGTGTAGCACGTATTTACCTTCCTTTGACACTATCTCCATTTCTTCCATAATCAGTTTGAATACTTATTTTGAGATACAAATTTTTTACCGTTTCATTTTTTACTGCTATTACCAGCAAATTTTCTTTAGAAACAAAATCATGCTGTCTGCACTGAGATCTGGAAGATCTCACTGCTAATTGCTGCATTATTAATTGTTAAGTCAACTAGTGGCAACAGGGAATGCAACTGCTGTCTCTGGAGGGGCAAATGGATTTTCAGGGTAGTGTCTTCTTTATCAGCTGCTTTTTTCACTTCCTTTCTTTCTTCCTGGGAATGAAGCCTGTGTTGTTTCCTTGAAAACATGTAAGCAGTGATAGAATACAAAGAAACTCTGTGCAATGGACTCTGCACTCTAAGAGAAGCACACTTTAATTTGATTATGTCACTAGAATTGCTTAGTAATGACTATTGAAGGCACAGAAGAAGAATGCTACAGCTATAATTATACTACCTGACAGACCAACAAATTAAGTACTAGATACCTCCAAATTTACCAACCTTCCCCTTTCCTGTCTTTCTACTGATGCATATTTAAAATGCTTCACCCAGATTCATGCGTGTGTAGCGTGACAATTGATTGGCAGGAGGTGATTTGTTTTCCTGAATGATGCCGGTATGATCTTCACTCACAGTCTTTTATTGATCCTTGAAACAAATATCATCCTGTACTGGTTTCATTAGGCAGGCTCTCTCTTGTTAATTACCGCTCACTCAAATCTTTTGGTGTTTCATTAAGGTGAACAAATTGGTAGAATTAAATAAACAATCCATGTCAGCCTGCCACTGTCGTTCTCTCATTCCTGGTCTTTAATTCCCCAGAATGCCAATAAGGAGAGGGATTTTTTCCCCTTTTTTTTTTTTTTTTTTTTTTTTTTTTTTAGCATTTCTGACATCAAATCACAACAAAGTACTGCAATGCACCATAAGAATTGACTAAATCAAGTTGGAAAATAGTCTGAAAGACTTGGCTGACTACACTGCAAATCCTTTTGGACTTCAGGGAGAGTTCTACCTAACTTAGAAACATGCAGTATCATCAGCTTCTCTGCAATGGATCAAAATGGTTCTTTTTCTCTGTTTACAAGGATGAAAGGGAAAAACAGCAAAGATGATTTGTATGGAGGTTTCCAAAATGAGTTACACTAAATTGCTTTGATAAAAAACACTTAAAAACTGTTTCTATGGGGGAATAAATAAATATATAAAGTCTAAATAAATGTACTGTACAAATAAACATTTCTCTCTCAATCAGGAAATTTGAAAGAAAGAAAAAATTATAATGCTACTCATTCCTGATGCTGTATGCAACTGATTTTGGAAGGCTGCATAACACAAGACATTAGAATTAGAGAACATTCTCTGTAGTTCAGAGTATCTGATATAAGCTCAGATTCAAGATGATTAAGAGCAGTCAGGGCACTTTTAACTAATGAATCCTTTACCCTATGTGTTCTCAGGTTTCTGGAAAGGTCTGAATCTCCCTAAGCATATTTAGCATCTTTATCAGTATTAATGTAATGATTCCTACACCTCTTTTCACTGTGCTGTCATCCAGTCACTAACAGATTTCCTTATGACCTGCAATGAACTGCTGGGAAAATATAAAGAAGCAGAATTCAGAGGAAGCTGCTATTTTTCAGAATCTTCTAAAAAGCAGAAAGATCTGAAAGTAATTCAGCTGCTGCTTCAGTGTCTTTTTTTCCCCTTCTTCTCACTCTGAACAAGCTTGCCTTCCCCAGGACACAAGTGCTGTGGAAAGAAACCGCAAGACCATCAAGAGCTAAGCTGCAATAAATAACAGACCAGGAGTAGATCTATGTCCACAGTGGATCATAGACCACAGTCTATGTCATACTTACACTAAAGAAAGTGAAAGGCAATAATCTTAAGAGATAAAACAGGTAGATTTTTGACATCTCAAGCACATACCTTCAACCGATGCCTTTGATTTAGGGGTTAGAGGAGGGGAGTGCTGGACTTAAGCTTTCAGGAGACATCTGCCAATTTTCAGAAGGATAAAACATGCTCAAAAATTAAATTGATGAGGGTCACTGTTTATTAGTAGAAAGCAGTAAGAATTAACAGTAATAGTAACATATATTTAAATGGACTGGAGACCAAAGGAATGTATATACAATGTGAAGTTGAAAACACTGATTTGCAATCCACCCTTCCTCCTCTATCTCCTTTTCACTCCCCTTTCTCTTCAGTTTTCTGCCGTCTTCTCGTCTTTATCTGAAAGGGACCTATCAGCTATTATGTGGCTGACTGGTAGTGATGAGACTGCCAAAATGTGACAGCCTTATCTACAGCACAGCCTTGCAAATTGCCAACCATTGATCCAGCAGTCTGTGCCAGCTGATCAGTGTAAAGCTGTTTTGATTTCTTTTCTTCTGGGAAAGAAATGAACTTCTCTGCCAGCAGCGACTATCCTGCCAGTGCTATTCCCCAGTCAAACAAAGGGCCTGAAAATTAGAATTTAGTTAGATGAATTTAAATGACATCCCTTTCTCCTCACTTTATTTCTGCAATATTATGGATGTTGTATCCCATTCCAAAATGTGAAGAAAAACAATACAATTGATTATAATAATTTCTCTTCAGGCTTTATGTACATAAACATCTTTCAGGTAGTTTAGCATTGCCAGATCCTTACAACCTTATATCACAAGAGCTTTTCAAAGTGGTCTTTCTCTGTTATTACAATCAAATTTCACAACTGAAGAAATATCAGCTAGCTGTATCCCATTGTGCAAAGGATTAATATTTTGCTTAGTTTCTTCTCTCCAAATGATGTCCTTGTTGGATTATTTGGAAAAGTGTATTTATTTTACCATTTGCAAAGTAAAAAGAAAAATAACAAAACCTAAGTAGGCAATCTCATATTTCTGTTCTTTCATCTATATTCGGGAGCCCATGTGCATTTGTCCCTCAGTCTGTAAACGATGCCAACTTTACTGAAATAAAGAGCAGATGTACTCTTCAACACAAAGAGCAGGCTAGATATGTCCCCAAAAGATCAACAGTATCTTTCTCTTTTCTTTTTCTTTTTCTTCTTTTTTTTTTTTTTATTATTATTTTTTTTTTTTTTTGGCTTGATTTAGTCCAAGGGGGACATTTGGTAGCTTTTCTCTGTTAAATGCTGCAATCCAAACAGCCTCTTGATGGATCACGGATAAGTTTTTATTTGTTTGTTGCTTTTAAAATTAAACAGACACATTGCTAAATACAAAAATAGCCGAAGGGTTGGCAGAGAACTTGGTGACATTGAAATCTTGAAGATTTGACTCTTGATTTAATTTACAGCAGGATTAAGTAAAAAAAAAAATCTTCACACCAAATTCCTTCTCTACATTGACAGATTTGTTGTCCTTACACTTTTCTGTATCCTTTCTGCTTCATCCTTCAAAAATTCTTAATTTTGTCTCACCATTTCATTCCCTAACTATTTCTCAGTTCAGCTAAACTTCCTGGGAGGCATGCTTTCATTGGATTTAATTCTACCTCTGCAGACACTTTCAGCTCATTTTCTATTTTCTTCCACATTCCTGAAATATTTCCTGAAACTATTAATTGACTTCATTATAATACTTTAAGTCAGAATATTTATCAACCTACACGCGATGTTGCAAAATTAGCAGCACACATACCAAACCTTCCCTACATTGCTGAGTCAAGGTCGAGTGTATTGGAAAACCAGCTCCTTTCTGGTTGCAAAAGATTTGTTGCCCCTTCACCCAAAACAAAGTATTTTATATTGATGGACATCTTCTGGCTCCAGGCAAGTCTAAATCTGTTATTGCCAGCTCCAAAAGCTCACATCAGAAAGGAACTCACACCTTTCATTACATCAGAGAAAGATGTAAAATATGCATCATGGCAGCTGAATTCTTCAAAAGAAACTGGGTTTGTCACACTTTATAACAGTTCTTTCCGACTATTGTGTTACCTTTAAAGAACTCCAGTCTATGGGATAAATCAAAGGGGACACAGGCACTCAGGAGTCCGCAGGCAACCGTTCAGCAACATTAGCACAGCCCTCTGCAAATACAAAGCACTTTGCAAGCCCTAAAGAATATTAAAATACCTTCTATCTTAATTCAACTATATAGACTGAAGTCATATTTCCCTCTAGTCTTTCTGGGAATGAAATTGAATTCCTCTTCTATATGTTACTCATGATTCCCCCTATGAGCTTTAAGGTTTAATCATGCACACAAAAACACAAAGATTCTATACCAATAAAAACATTTGAAGAATGAAAAGTTATGCAGAAAAACAGTGAATTACTGTAAGATTAATGTAATTAAACAGCAAACATAAGATAATTCATACTGTTAGCATGGGAAGGCACAGGAAGGCATAACTCCACTTCCCCCCAATTTCCTTCCGTAGAAAGCAAAGGCTGTAAATCTGCTGTAACTTATCAAGGAATATTCAATATTCTGCTTGACCAGAATGTAATGATATATGGAAAAATAGCATTCAGATCTAAATAAAGCACTTGCACTTAATCGCTTGGAAAGATTTAAACTATCTGAGTAGCTGAAGCTAAATATCTAGTTAAACAAAATTGTATTTAAGTGCTAAGTTAAAACAATTCTACAGATTTTTTAATCTTAGTATCTTCATCTGGATATCAGAGAAGCACGAGTTTAAAGTTTCATGGAAATGCCAAATTCAAAATCATTTCAACACTAATGCTAATTTCTCATAAGGATTTTATTTGCTGACTGCAGATATGCTGGGATTTAACAGCAGCCTATCCTTGAGGGTTCAGGAATCAGAGTCAATTGCAATTATGACTAACAGTTCTCTCCCATTACCTTTTCACTATTACTTGCACAGGTCTCAGCCATACAAAGAGAAAAAAAGAAGAAAAAAAGGACCAGTCAACCTTAAAACTCGTGTAAAAAAAGTCACTGCTTGGCTTCAAGCAATTTGCCAAATGAAAGACTCAGTCAGAACCAACAGCAGAAAGAGAGAGCAGCAAAAGAATCCAAGCCAATGTTCCACAAGCTGAGGGTCTAACAGCCTATTGACAAGGCAGGCAATTCCAATTAAGAGCAAATTACATAAACAGATGCTTGTGCAGTTCTGAACTCAAGACTGTGTTCATAAACTCACTATTTAAAAAATAAAAATTTGTTGAAAGTCTGGGCCAGGAACTTTCAAAAATGATACTGTGGAATTGAAATATGTCATTGAATGCTTCTCAGTTATCTAGAAAGCCTTGGAAAGCTTTATCAAACCAGTTATTTAACAAAATAACAAAACAATTAGAAAATATTGTTTTCTGTTTCTGCAAAATCCATTCTTCTGATTAGGATCAATGCACATGCACACTCTCTCTGAATTCACACACAAACATCTATGCACATGTATAGAAGTCCACAGGTATTGTCCATAGTTTTTAATTAGTTTAACACTGGCAAATCTTTCTCTACACCACCATTCCATCCATGGATTCCTAATTAAGCTGTGGAAAGGAGGATAACTATAGAGGCTCTCTGGCGTGCTTGCAGTGCAGAACTGTGCAAGAACCGAGCTTCTCTCTGTTACATATTTCTGTGAATAGGACAGAGAAGATAAGTGTACTGGGGTCAGGACTCTGGACTTCTCATAAAACTATTAGTGAATTCTTCAGGCTACAAACAAGTAAGAGAAAGGATCTACAGCAGCTCAAAGATGCACAGGGTTCTGTGTAGGCTGGAGAAATCTGTACTGCTCAAAGTGTAAAGTGTTGGTTTATTTTTACTTTTATAGGTTTATAGGAAGCAGGTGAATTGTTAGAGGGATCTGACCTCTGTTAGCTAGCGCCCATTCCTAACCCTCATTACCGACAGGACCACAAAGCCTGCCAAAGTGCTGCTAGACCACAGGCTAACAGCGCTGCCACAAACTAAGACAGTGCTGATTTAACTGTGCCATTGAACTAGGCTCTTGTAAGCTGTTACTCTGGCGGCTAAAAAACTGAAGAAAGATTTCCACATTTCAGAAAGATTAATGCGCCACTTGTGCTTAAAACAGTCATGGTGTGGTCTCTGCTGAGAAAGGTCTACTTCAGATATAAATCTAATTATTGCACATTCATTCAGATAATGTTTTCAAACAAAGTTGAATAAGTTATTTCAAGCTTTCCTTCCTCTTGAAGGGTTCCTGCCATACCCACTTCAGCTCTCCAGCTAGCTTCTCCCATCATTCTGCATTTACAATCTCCTGTCAGAAGCCAACAATGTCTCTGCTGGTCTATTAAGACCACGTGGTGGTTTTCACTTTGTTCCTCCACAGATTTTCATGAACTCTCACTGTGTGAGAGTCACTATGAAGTGACGCATTTTCACAGCACTCCTTACTAATTAGTTTACACCCTGAAGCAGGAAGATTAAGAATCTTAGTAAACAATATCTTTTGTAATTAATAATTTTATTTACATGCTGTAAATCCTTTCCAAATCTAAGCTATTTAATGAATGAAGTTATGCTGTGTTAAATGTTACATTTCAGAATATAGTTTTGATTTTTCTTCCTTCTGGTATTTGAGATATGAACAAAGTGCATTAATGAGATACGAGCCAAAGCCACTTCTGCAAAATTAAAACCATATCCATCATTTCTGTCTAGCCCCTTGAAAACAGAAGTCAACCTGGAAAAGCCAGACGATCCACAATGTGTGTGATAGAATCTGAACTTGGTGCTCAGAGAATCTGCTGTGAGTTTGCATCATCTTGTTTTGTTACAAATTTACCCAGCAGTAACACACACTCTACAAAAAAAAAATAAAAATTAGTGTAACACGCAGTACCTGAAAAACACAGCAATGACCGAGTTCGACAAAGCTTTACCAGAGTGAGATACTGTAAATTACTCATCAGGAAGAAAGAATGACATTGGCAACTCTCACAAACACATCTAGATTTTTATTTTAGTTGCCACAGATTTTTTAGAGCTGTGCCAAATCTGTAATCATTCCCAGTATTGTTTACTTGTATACAAATTGTGGATCTTAATAGATCCAAATCCACTACTCTTTAATTATATACCTGGCACATATCAATAACGGGGAGGCAAACAAATATTGAAATTACTGCTGAGTTTGACAGTATAATGTACACAGAGGATTTGTTCCTATGTTAGAAGATTTCTGCAGAGGAATGTTTGTTGATTTTCATGAACAATTCCATAAGGTTCATGCACGATAGAAAATTTAATTCTTTGAAGAGCCCGGAATCAAGCACTTATATTAATAATACCTTCTTGGCTGTAATTCAAAATGTCATTTATGACAAATATCCAAATCCCCTTGATATTAAAAGGTAATATCTTACTGAGGTGAGCCACAGATGTAAAGGCGATCTACGACTAATTTATGAGATGGTAATGGTGCTGTTTCTTGACACTAGATGAGAAAGAGAAAAGGTTGGAGAATGACTGAGAAACATCCCTAAAACCAGAGGTACAACAAATGGGATTGTAGAGTACATTCAACAGTACCGCATGTCCAAAGTCAAATTGCCTTCTTTGTGTACCTGCTTAAATGGTACACAATTCAAAATAACTCTGAGGCCAGACGATTTAAAAAAATATAAATTCAGATCTGATATTGAATACATTCCCCAGAGAAACAGCATTTTGAATTTCAGAACTACAATCCCCTTTTTATTCAATGGTTTCATAAGCCACTATTAAATAAAGGTAATTATTTGCTATAGCAACTATAATAACATGTAATTTATATATAGTTTTGAGCTGTGACAATCAGTCCATTTCATTAAGGAGTACAGTCAGTGTACAATGAAAATATCTGTACTCTCAAGCAAAAAGAAATGTGTTTGACAAGAATGAGAGATGGCTATTTGTCCCTATTTTACAAAAACACTCATCTGTTTTTCTGTAAATCAGAGTTTCATTCTGTACTTGATTACATTAAGATAGATCAAAGCACTTCGTTCAGTATGAAAATACAAGGTCAATAATTGAGACGATTGTCATTTAGCTTAAAAACAACCAAACTAAAAGGTAGTTTACACAGAGACATTTAAAACTGTATGCTCAAAAAACATCCGTTATTATGTTTCCGTTATTATGTTTCAGCCATGGACATTAGCACGCAAAAAAACCTTACATTTATCCATTACTTTTATCACTAGTGTCAAAGCTAGAAAAAGAATTTGGAAAATAAAAGAGTTTTGACATTAAATTCAGATCTTTTCTACTTAGGTTCATATATGCATGATTTTTCTCACTCCGTAGTAGCCTTTTAAGAAGGAAACCTCTTTGATCATAAATGGGCTGGAAAACTTGATCCAGACACTTTTTTTTTCTACATTTTTTCTGTAGTTACACAAATCTGATTCTCTTCTGGCACTGAGCTGCTGCAGTATGGAAAGCTGCTGCCTCAGTGCCAAAACACATCACATACCTTGAACATTGCAAGCCTAAGATGAACGTTTGAGTTCCCCACAAGAATCCACTGATGGAAAATTAATAAAAAGTTGCAGTCCAAGGAATCTTAATTCCAGCCGAGTATTTAGCTGGGTATTGCATTATTCTAAAATAATTACTGTATTATACTAGAATACTTAAATCACTCAATCACTGGAATACTGTTAGCTTGAGTTTGATAAAGTCTATTGATGGTCTGCAAAACATAACTAGTCAGGCCATTAAAGATATCTGACACAATAACCCAAATCAAATAATGAGTAACAAAATAACTCAAGAGGAGAAATGTGTTCAAAGGGAGCATGTTTGTTAACGACTGCACCTGTAATTTTATTTTTGCATATCCACTGTTAGCAAGCTATAATAATGGTGACATTTCCTGAAGTCATTAGATCAGTCTGAAAGGAAATGTCTTCCTAAAGAATCATGCATTTATACTAGTCATTGTACTATAAGGGAGTTAAATTATTTAAATGTGATTACAAACACAAGCAAGGCACTGAAGCCATGTACCAATATTACAAGCTGGCGTGGTAACAATACATAATGTACTTCTATGAGGTGTGTTGTGAATGCTAACAATTTTTTTCTCATATATGGAGGAATTTTTGAACATACCTGTCTGGACTCAAAGAATTCACCTCTTTTAATTTCTTTCTGTGATACTTCTACACATTTCTTGTATAAATCCAGCTACAGTGCGCCCACTAGATGATCAGGCTTGATTTAAAGAAAAAAAAAGCAGAGCAAAACAACAGAAAGAGCAAAAACAACACCAAAAACTAATAGTTCACCTCTGCAGAGGGAACTGAATGACAGCTGGTAGACAGAGAATCCCAGAAATACTTTCACACGTCCCCCCCTCAAATAAGTAAATTTTATTTCACATACAAAACCATCGTGATGATGCAGCACAATTGTTTCCATAATCATAATATATCCATTTGACTTCAAATCTGTGGTATTATATCCTATTGAAAACAGATGCACTTTTCTTATTAGTGCACAGTTTAGTACTGAAAAAGCAGTTTGACAAACGGTATTCAAAGTCTGTTTAGAAAAGTGAACAAAAAGCCACTGGGCTGACTTTTACTAGACTTCAGCTAGTAAGTCAAATTTGGGATTTTGAGGGTAAGTGCTAGAAGGCAAGAGAGATGCTACAGTAAAAATGAACGACAGAAAATGACAATATAGTGTAAATAAGTACTGTGATCCCCTGTGTGTATTGCAATCAGCTTTCCCTTTGTACTGAGTCTGAGTGACCAAATCAAAACCCACACAGAGCTCTGCTTCTGGAGAGATGTGATTATACGATACTCAGAGATTTAAGAGACTGCAGAAGGATTCAGTATATGAACCTTAATCAAACAAAGCTGAAAGGCAAATGTAAAAAAACCTCCCTAAAATATTCAATGCAAATTTTATGATTTCCAATACAATCTTATGATCCCCAAACAAATGAGACTGGAAATGTTGGATAAAAAGTTCCCAACTTTACTGAAAGAACATGCACCTCTTTTTAACTTATTTTTTAAGGATTTCTGACATTACCAGATGAGATAGGCTATATACTTCATGTAGCACAGTACTAATTAAGAATTCTAGCACAAAAATCTGGCAGAGTATCTGTGAGAACACCCCAAAGAAGAAATAAAACAAATATTTCTCTCCACATTATTTCTTTTTTGCTCATTTTCTAAGACAGTATCTTCCTTGAAGGATAGTTAGCTATGATTCTTCTTATCTGAAGCAAAAAACAAGAACACCAGAAGTGTCTCTCCAGAAGGTCTACAAGGGTATCCTAAAGAAGCAAATACTGTCACCAAGTTTATGCAGAATGTTACTTCTCCCTAAAGTGCCCTCCTACACAGGCTCAGGACCACAGTAGAGCCAGCAGCCAGTTTCCACCACAGGGTGCCAGTTCTTGATGGCATGATGGTCCATGTATCCTGTTCCACATTGTATTAAGTTCACAGCTTCAGAAAAAAAGTAAAATGAAGGATTTCTAAAAAAGAAAAGTCCTTGCCCAGTCTAGATATGCCAGTTTCGTGTCTTCTCTTTCCAAAGCCAGCAGATGTCATTGTCTCCTAATCTTCTTTTTCTTATCAGGAGTGATTATATTTAAATTGAAAGCTCTCATTCATAAGCAGAGAGTCAAGTCATCTGGGCACATTTATGTTAGCTAGAAAAGAGAAAATTGGATGATTTGCCACTTCAGCTCTTTCCAGAGAATTCCAGCTGCCTCAGTCTCAGTACACACAGACTGCTGTGTAGGGTCTTCACTCACACCTATGGCAGTGCTAAAGCTCTTATTTGTTTGTCATACTGTACCTTCTGGCTTCAAGTCCTCACTTGTATGGGTAACACAAGAACTTCTTCCCTATTAGGAACATCTCCTAGTGGAAGAAGCAAAGTACCAGCACCTTTAATGATAAGCATCCGCAATGCTTTATAAGTATTACAATGATTTGGTTCCAAAGATGAGTCTAATATAAAAAATCTGTATATGGCTTTTAGCAGTCTTCCTCAAGTGATGATAATGAGACCAAAGAACGTAAAAATGAGGAAATGTAGTTTTAATCTTTTCTGGTAAGAACTCTCCATCCACTTGCAGAACCGATGAACGCAAATAGAGGCATGCATAGTCTCATGTTGAAACAAGAAAAATGAAACAGAAAATAAAGTAATTGCAAATACAGAAAAGTAATTTTTTAAAGTACAAAGTTCTACTTCTCAAACAAGGACTAATCTGACATTTTTTCACCCATTGAGTCTGACTTGGTCCTCTTATTCAGATCATGGATTTTTATTTGCCAAATTTTTTTTTTAATTACTCTTTCAGGCTCAGAATTCTGCTCACAAAAGTGAAGTGCGTTTGATTTTCTTTTCATCATTAATATGTTCCTATTTCATTTACTGAAATTACATCAATGTTGGTTTTATTTCCTGACTGAAATATAATCATACTCTCACTCACTAACAGCAGACAGTGCCACATTGCTGAAGTTGCTGCCACGAAAAGTCAGTTTCAGTAATTTACCAGCAACAATGCAGTTTTGATTGGAAGTCAAAAAGCTGTAAAACTCTGAATCATGACTCATGTACCTGCTTTATAATTTTGTCATATTTAACACAAATGATTCTTCAGACTTCAATCACACTATGAACGTCTTCTACAGAAATTAGTTCCATAATAAAAATATATTCTTCTGCGATTAATGAACATGGAAGAATTTTGCTCATTACCATGATTATCATCATTTTAAGGACTTTATTAATATAGTTACGTTCTATTGCTCTCATAGGAGTTAACAGTTTAGCAGCTGTTGCTCATGTTTATAGAGTGTACAGAATTAATATTTTGAAAGTGGTATCAGACTTAAAAAAATCACCTCTGTGGAACATACTTCTACTTGTCTATGCAATGAACTACATGATATGGAATCTACCTTGTTAAATTAATATTGGTATGATTTTGCTAGAAATAAAATCAAATCCCACATTAGTTTTTGTGATGGAGGATAGAAAAAACCACCAAAATCATAGAATCATAGACTCATAAAATGGCCTGGAACACAATGACATCTAGTTTCAACTACCCTGCCATGTGCACGTTGCCAACCACTTGACCATGAATCAACTGAACCAACCAAACCAAACAAAAGCCCCACCAATGAATTAGAAATTCCAATTAATAACCCAGAGGTTTTTTTACTAAATAGAGGTATTTGGTTGTAGTCAAATGCATTTTAAATCATAGAAAATGGAGACTTCAGCTCTATTTAAATTTCACAGTTACAAAACAGTTACAGTACAATAGTTAAAATAAATGAGAAATTCAGCTCTGTACAAGGAAGTCATGTAGGTCACCTCAAAATGCATCATCTCTTAATATGGATTGCAAGCAGTATGCATGACTTTCTCTGGACAAAAATAAATTGGCAGATGCCACAATTCATATTAAAAAAATGTTTTAAATTGTTGTTTCCCTGTTCATAGATGTTTCCACACAAAATGTTTAAGTCTCAAATAGACTTTGATAGCATTTTTATAACAGTTGCTCAAAAAGCCAGACACAGGTGCCAAAACCAAATAACAGATGAGTTCATGAGGTTAAATGATCATTTTCCTGTCCATTATTTGACAGAGCACTTATAGATACTTAAACTATTGCTATTACAGTGCATCCAAGTAATTTTTTGTTAATAAGTCATCCCCTTAATTTGTTTCCTCAGCTGTACTATTATGAATGCTACATTAAGTAAGTATGATATTTCTATCTCAGACACTTACTCATTTCAAAATTTTTGTTGTAGTATTTTTTCAGAAAATGTGTGCATGTGTGAGTGTAGTTCTTTCCTATAGACAACAGCAACATGGAAGTAATACAAGCAAAATTTATTGCAAACCAAACAATGTTTTCATTTCTGTTCAGATTAAAACAAAATTCTGACTTTGCTTTAGCTATTTTTCCACTGCATGTTTACGTGGTTCAAACAACACTTGAAACAGACTAACTCATGTTTTCTGGTTGATCCTACTTCAACCTTAAGATAGCTCCAAGCTGTTGCCTTTTATTCAATGATATCAAAAAACCTATGATGATACAATATTATATTTAATTCCTACATATTACACATTACACATTAGCATCCATCTGTTTTCTGTTATCTAAGCCACATTTTCATGCTCTAACATCGTTTAGTTCCCTAGCTCACTATGGAGCCTTTCTGCCACGGTATCAACCTAATAATAATAGAATAATAGAATGTATGCATCCTTGTATATTGTTTAATGACATAGAAGAAAGAACCTATAAAATAATGAGATTTTAAGAAGTTAAAAGTCACATCAGACTGAGATTATCTGTGGTTTTAAATACATATTTAGGAGAAAGATCATTAACTAAATAAAAAGTTTGGCAGAAAGACTGAAAAGATTTACATTACTGAGGATGCAAGAGAATTCTGAAGAATTACTTAAAAACATATCAGCTACAGATAATCCAATTTCACATTTGAGAAAATAGTTTGTACTACAGACCAAAAGTAATACCCTTCTCCTCTTGCTGTGAAGATCAGGGAAGACTACATATTCTATAATTACCCAAAAATAATAATTTAGCACTTTTGTCTCTAAGCATCCTTCATTTAATCAGAGTACAATGCACTGAGAAGAACTAGTCTACCAATGATGCAAATACTTCTACGTCAGAAACAGTGCACATTAATGTAATTATTCTTTCCATATATACAGTTATGGATATTTACAGACATATAGACTACAGTCTCTGATTCATGTTAAATGACTTTATAATGCGGATATCCAAGGTATATGAAGAATCCAAAGTTAATTAAAAATAGGTACAATCTTTTTCTGCGCAGCAGTTTCATTAGAACTTGCAATTCAGAGAACTAAAACATTTCTGATGCACTAAAATAGCAGGTACAAAACCATTTGCTGTGCAGTTCTAGATGAAGGTGTACCTGCACTGAAGTAAAACTGTTCTGTCAATAATACACTAGTGTTTGCTGCAGTCAAAGAAGGGCTTAAAAAGCAAGCATAGTTTAATGCCAATATAGCCCTGGGTTTAAAATTCTAACATTTTACAATGATGAAAACAACATTTGAATGTCAAAGTATTGTATTGGGAATAAGACTATAAAACATTCTGAAAGCTAATACAGGTACTGTTATTTAAAAATCTGCTTACACGCATAGGTGTCTTCACATGTGCGTGTTCATGTTCAGTAAAATGTATAATGTCCCTTTGTCTCTAAAATGTCATCATCATGTTTTGCTTTTTTTCTCTCCATCCTGATCTAAATTCTCCTTAATACTGTAATGTGAGTTGGTAATTCCACAAACAGAAGAAAATCATAATGTTCTGCTAGCATATGATGAACAGAAAAATAAATACGTATTTTGTTGTATGCTTAAGATACTTAACTGGAAAGTCTTAAAGAAAGCTGTAGTATTCTTACTTTTCCAATTTTTAAATAGATAAAGAAAAAAAAACCAAAAATATAGGTAGGTTAATCTGTCTTTCACTGAAGAGTCAGAATACACACATCAGCAAAGATGCTTGAAATCAACTTGCATTTTTTCTCAAAAATAGTATTAGTTTGCAAGGGCTATAAGAAATGCCATACACATTGTTTCTTATTTAAATAATTTTAAAAAGCACATACTGCACATAGACTTAGACCAAGAATTTTCAGTTTTTGTAGTTTTGTTTTCTTTCACATTGCCAGGGTACTGGAATGCAATCACAGATTACAAGTACTGTTCTGTAGCTGGCTGCTGCTGCACATGTTCAGGGAAATCTGTCTACCAGGAACAATTAGTTCCAAAGAGGCCATGATGTATACTGATGTGCATTTATCTCAAAGGAAAACAATTTCCTGTACTGATCTCCAACTAACTGAAGAGTAGACAAGTGGGCAGATTTCATTCAAAATATAGGATAAACCTCACTGCTGAGGAACATTTATTTTGGTATCTCCACAAAACCATTCGTCACAGCAGGAGAGGTGCTAACCCCATTGTGTTAGAAAATAATTTGATTCATGGCACTTGATATGGAATCATCCTGAAGCGACAAATCAAGCTCTAGGCACTGCATCAAAAGCTGTAAAAGGCGAAAAATGCATTTGGAAGCACAGATTCCATCCTCCTGGTGGGTGGTAGTATGAAACAGGTCCCAGAGTAAAGGTATGGTGATTCAGAGTAAAGGTATGGTGACTCAGGTGAGAGGCAGCGTGTTAACTGAGCGACTCCATGCTTTTGACACCAGCCTTTCAACTTAGATGTCTTTATTTCAGAAGAGACAGCTAGAAGTCCTCTCAAAATGAAGGCTCAGGATTACTGGAAGTTGCAGGACAACAATGCCTGCTCACTGTGATAGTGATCTGCCATTAGCCCCTTCTCTCTTCTGCAGAGAACTCTCTCCACACCACGCTGACCTTCAACTAAGAAGCAACTAATTTGTTTGATTATCCCAAACATTTCAAGCTACTAATGCAAATGGATTTGTGCAAATCACAACTCAGCATACAAACACAATCTTTCCCTCAGGTTCTTCCACATCCCTTGCTGCTCCCTCTTGGACGATTCATGACATTCTTATAAACAATGCTGCTCCTCAGAGACATTCTTTGACCACACAGCACATTGTAACACACATCTTGAATCATGGTCTTATAAGGGAGTAAATAATATCCCTCTGATGGGCAGGTTTTGTTGTTGTTGTTGTTTTCACAATTGTATAAACTCTTTTGTTTGCTGAAATAGGTGTCTTATAGTTGCTAGAAATTCATTTCTCCCTAAAATGTCTCATCTAACACTGTGGTGTGAACAATCACAGACAAGGGTTCTTGGGATTCAATTGTTCTTGAAGACAAAAGTCAGCTGACTTCATGCATCATTTTGATGAAGATCAGGCTACACATGATGCCTTGTCCTCAAGGACAGAATCATTTTCTGGACAACAAAAACACTACAACAGACTCAGTGTGAAAGACACATTCATTGATCTGGATTCAGGTGATAAATCCATTTTAACATCTAATAAGTTGAGCACTTGGTTTAGACTGTAATAGATTCTTTTATACTCTGTCTTCTTTGATCCCAAGTATCCTCTAGCTACTAACCTTGAAGGTAGCACATAGATTAAATTCAGAATAATATTCTTGGATAAGTTGCTGTTAGCAATCGAGTTATCTTTTGACACTTGGGTCTTTGAATTCCTTCAGTCTTCAGTGACAGCTTGGTGATAAACTTCCCTCTCAGCCATAACATCCCCCTGATGCACCTTATTTTCCCATTTGCTTTTATGTTTAACAAAATGTCATACAGACATAAACAAATATGAATATATTGCATCAAATATTACTCTCAGTAGCATTTTCTTAACAGACAATGATACAGACAAGAGATATATTTGTTCCTTAAGAAAATACAAGAAAATGTCGAATCTTGTTCCTGTTTAAGCTTAGACCCCTAAGCAGAACAGAATGTATATTGAGCTTCCTTTTCTCCCTGTATTTCCAGTTCTAAAATAACTCGTATTGGTTTGTATTCTAACCATCCAAAAAGTTAAACTTTGGAAGGGTTAACCCATTGTGTCTTTCATTTTAAGTTGTTGTTTTCCTCCAGTAATACCCTTCTGATGAGAAAGGTTAAAGAATCAGGGAACTTTCCCTGAATTTGGTGGAGGACTTCACAGAAAGCACTTGAGATCCCCATTAATTAAGGGAACCGCCACAGATAAGTTTTATGCTGCCTCCACATCAACTAGCCGACCCCAAGAATGTTGTTAAGCTGTCTAAACTCCATATAAACTATAATGATAAAAGACTCATTTAAGTCACAAAGTCCATCTTTCTTTTTTTTTTTTTTTTTTTTCCCTTAAAAAATGGGAAGAAAAAAGCACATTACAATTTTGGGTGTATTGAGAAGAATCACAGTCAGTATTCAGTAGGTTATAATGGACACACACAACAGACAGTATGGTATGTGAAGCAGTGTAATGAGGGTGCAGAATTCCTGGTTTGTTCTTTGATGTTAAGAATAACACCACGAAATATATATGCATATTTCAATTGTAACAAAATCTTTCTCTGTCAGGAAACAGCAAACATCAATAATCAAGACACTACATAGATCACTATATAATAAATATTTTCTTTGAATGAATCTTTCAAGCCTACATCAGAAATTTTTATGTAGCATAGACTCCTATACAAAATAAACTATTTCAACAGGCCATTTATTAAACTGGGTCAATAATCCTATTTATCGTTTACTATTTCTCAACCTCTCTCAAGAAGAGAGTTTGTAAGTGGTGATCTTAGTGTTCAGCAAACACACTCATGCACACCACATACCTACAAGCACACTAGAAAAAAAATATATTCTCTGGTAACACAATTGTTTTAACCAAGTGTTTTCCTTCTTAGTGTTATGTTCACATTCATACACCCAGAAAAACAGTATGTTTTTGTTACAGCGCATAGTATACAAGGATATGCATTCTCCATTCACAGACAAATTTAGCAGCTTCTTAAGAAAGACCATAATTCCTCATATTCTACTCTGCAACCTTTTCAACCAAAGCCATTCTATGATTCTGTGATTTTATATATAATATATACAAGGTACTGTTTGGCAGTATTTTACAGTCGTTAAGACACAAGAAAATTGAGGTGATGAGTTGGCCTTTTTCTTAGGCTATACAGTGTACCAAGACACAGCCAAATACTGTGTAAGTATTCAAACATTCAAAAAGGATCTTGATCAAGATGCTTCTTGGAAAGTTAATGTACCCTTTCTGAAATTTAAAGACATAACTAAAATCTCTCAATCCTCTTTCAGAAGTTATATGGATATACATAAAACTTCAGCTGTTGATGTGCTATTCTAACCAAAGATTTAAAATTTAAATGACTGCTTGTGCCCAGTGTCCAGGTAGCTAGATTTCAATAAAGCATTAGGGCTGCTATTGTCAATGTAATCACCATCATGTAAAATTTATTAGAGCATTATACTTCTAACAAGATGTACTGGTGTACATTTTCATCCACTGAAACTGGAACTCTGTCTGTTTGATGCTTCAGGGGAAGCCAATAAATAAAAGAAATGTCTACTTGCAGGAAAAAATTTAAAGGATTTCAATTATTTGCTCTTAAAAACTAAGCTAGAAAGTATTCAAACTACAAAGTGAAATATTAATATAAGATTAATATATGACACCCAAATCCATAATATACACCTATATGAGGTGGTCTAGCAGCATTTCAACAGTCACAGAATTTGCATGTTAGAAATTGCTAAGACAGGCAGAATGTAATGCCTGATGAGAGCTGACAGCCAAGGGATTAACAAGAACAGAGACAAGTAATTCCACTATGGGTTTTACCTACAACTGACACAGGTAGAAGTATTTAATGAATTATTCCAAAGCGATGAGAAGAGTGACAGAGTACTCCACCTGTCTCGCATCAGCTCAGGTACCTTTTGATAGCTATTCTCACCTGTTAGCATTCTGAATAAATCCTAGATGGGATTGCTCAGTTACTTCCATAGAACTGGGAATTAGTTTCAAGCATGTGAAATGCGTGCTGACTTTAGAAGGTACAATCTTCATACTGAATATGGATAGAAAGCCATATACTAACAATAGTTTGTACTAGATCATTAAATTTCTTTCTGAAGACAATGGAGAAACAATTAAGCAATTTGCTCAAGAATACATCACATTACTCCTACAAGGAGTCCGAGCACTCTGACTTGCTAGTATTATGCTTTCCTTAGAGGATTACCCTTTCATTCCCTTGGCTATGTCAGTGCATTATTGAATATTCATTGTGTGATTCACGGGACTACAGCATTTTAGAGTTTGCCTCTGGATCAGAGATAAAATTTCTGAATAGAGCTTTGTAGCTTGGAGTGTTTAGCTTTCCTGTAACATCATTACTGAGCTAGCTATGCACATCCTAGGACATCAATTCCAGATATCCTGCCAAAGATCAGATGAGATCCAAAGGGCTACATTCATTAGCTGCCAAAAGAATGCTAGGGGGAAGAAATAGAAAATTGCCTACATCTGTGACAGTGAAAAAAAAAAGAAACACAATGATGTTAAATATGAAAATATAAGCAAATATTTATACAAGTTAAGAATGAGTGTAGCAAACCAAATTTTATTTTCAAAACACAGATACGCTTGCTGACTATTAGAGAGAACAGACTTTCAAACAGTCTTACATAAACACTAAAGGAATGCTGTCATTCAATATTTAGGTAATATTTTCATTTGTGGGTTTTTTTGTGCTGTATTATCTTAGCGTTCTCCCAGGAAGAATACGAACTGCTTTTCTTAATTGTTCCATTATAGTATCTGAGCTTTCTGTATTATCTACAGATGGAGCTGTGTATTTACAGAGCTGGTTTTGTACAAACAGTTCAATCAGTGTAACATAAGAATTAATCATCATACTTGTATGACTGATTTCCTGTAAATGCTAGGGAGGAGAACAGGGACCTGTAAGAAGACCCCTTTCAGCCCCCCCAGACGCTGTGTTTTTTAACATCTTAAGACACTTGGGCCTCACAAGGAGCAGAAAACATTATATCTTTTTACTAGTAAGTATCCAACTACATATCTTAAATGTAGTATGAAAGGATCTGGGGCATAAACCTGTTTCCTGGCATTGATCTTACTTATTTTCATTGTTCATGTTATAAACACAAATTCCCTTTTTAAAGCATTCTTACTCTAAAGATGCTTTCTTTTACAGCTTCCATCTGAAAGGAAGTATTTGATTATTGTTTGCAAGTGTATATTGCTCATCTAGCAGCTGTTCAGTCTATACTGCTAAGTGAATATCAACATAGACGGATCTATTCTGTTAGTATTTTTGAAGGAGTAGTGATTACACCTTTAATGGCTGTACATTAAAGCAACATACATTAAAACCTTTGAGGTGTAAATTATTAAAAATACACAAATCTAATGCTTTCATCTCCCTGTTCTGCATACCTTTGTAAGGTTAATCTGAGTCATGTAACATCATCAAGAATATAATTCCTGGAACTGGTAATAGAAGAACACTACTGATAAATGAAAAGCAAAGAAGTCAATTCCATTTTCTATATTTTGTCACAAACACACTGTTAACTAGTATTATTTTGCTGAACTACCACTTGAGATTTTAAATATATCTATGAAATCTAAAGGCAATCATTTTTAGAAAGGACAGTTTTACACATTGCCTTTTAGACAATTTGAATTTCCTTTCTCCAAAGTTATTTTAACTTTTAAACTTCTCAAATGGGGCTTTAAAAGCCATGTGTAATACTGAGAGTGACAGAAAAGCACAGAAGATATAGTTTAAATTGTTTCTTAATTGAAGAATTTAATTCATACAGCAGGTCCATTGGCACTTTAGAAAGTAATAAAACTAGTTCGAAAGAAAATATAGGCAACAACACAGTAAGAACTCACAAAAGTGTGTTTGGTTAATGGTTTTTACATAACTTGAAGAGCTGATTAACATATTTGTAAAATAATTAGTAATTTGTTTTTATTACAAAACAATTTATTAATGTTAAAAAGTAAATTGTTTTTTGAGTACTAAAATACTAAAACAGATAGAAGCAATTATAAAATATTTATCTGCATTATACTAGAAGCAAGAAGGCACCTTCTATCCCAAAACAAATTCAATGATTTAGAAGACCATTTCTTATCATTTCAGTTTGAACTGAACTACAGAAGCCTGCCTACCCTTGGAATTGAAGCAGATGTAGTTTCACAGTTCCATTCCTCCTTGCAAGTTCTTTTTGAGCCCTGCATTGACAGTAGCTTACTCCCTCTCCTGCCAGAACTGATTGGTTCTGACCAGACAAGCAAGCAAGTACAAAGAGACAGGGATTTA
The DNA here is from genome assembly GCF_026119805.1 of Tympanuchus pallidicinctus. Classification (NCBI taxonomy): domain Eukaryota; kingdom Metazoa; phylum Chordata; class Aves; order Galliformes; family Phasianidae; genus Tympanuchus; species Tympanuchus pallidicinctus. Next base: position 12,374,695 of record NW_026294648.1, on the reverse strand, counting down.
TTTTCATATTCAGCATAACCACACATATCAGTAAGGGTAACTCCTTTGTAGGACTGCATACGGACACAGGAGCAATGTAAAGCATCACTGATTTCCTTCAGAGCTCTTTCCAAAACACTGGAAAGTAATTTAAGGATAGAAAAACTGTGAGGGATATTTCAGCTGCTGCATCCATGAACTAAAATAAAGAGGGACTACTGAAAATGGCTCTAAGAGCCTGAAATGGCAGCCAGTTTTACACAAACACCAGGCATCTTGGGGTATTTCTCAGAAAAAGATGCAGCTGAAAGGCCCTTCACAACTGCTGTGTCTCCTCCCTTCCCTCACACCTAGTTACCTCACTTGAGTGTATTAGCTCAGTAAATTTCTCCAGTACAGAAAGAGGATGTAACAGGGAGCCTTGCTAACCACAAAAGTCTATATAATTAAGATCTAACTTCCTATTTTACAAATCATCTTTGACAATCCTTAATAGCTACTTAGCAGAATAACAGCATAAATATTACTTTTATAAATAGGAATGATCTATTTAATACCTTTTCCTTTATTAAGGTATTTAATATAATTATAGAGGAAATAAATTTCCCTAATTTGAAGCCAGCCGTGCTGCCTGTGCACTGAAAAATCTGACTTCTCTTGTTCTGCCACCACAACGCTGGGTCTGAGGGATCTGCTCCGCTGACCACCGGCTACTGCCCAGCCTCCAGCTGAGGAGAACAGAGGTGCCGAGCCCAAAGAGCAAACGAGAGCAGTGCTCTCAAGGCACAGAGTGACAGAATCACAGAATCACAGAATGGCCAGCGTTGGAAGGGACCTCAAGGATCCTGAATCTTCAACCCCCCTGCCACAGGCAGGGCCACCAACTTCCCTATTTAATACTAGACCAGGAGAAACTGTCAAAAACTGAAGGAGATCAGTACAGGAAATAGTGTCTGGTTGCTATATAGAGATATGAAGTGGCTAGCTGGCTACTTCAGGATGAAAAGGTACACTGTGATGCTTGCAGGCAAACAGGGAAGTTGGCGTTGGAACATATGTTCTCCCAAACCCTCCAACGGTTATGCACACCTTCATGTCGGTCTGAACACACCGACTGTGTGGTGACAGCTGCTTTAAAGGCAACTGGCCAGGGGCAGGCAGTGACTTTTACATTGCCAGCTCCCAAGCTCCTATTTCAGTTACCTGCCTGCCTCGACGGATGGAAACCACTTTGTAACTTCACCTCAGGCAAGCACGCAGCAGTACGTAATGTGCTCTGCCGAGAATCCCCATCAGTTCAGTTCCTGCCACCTCTCGTTTAGCACTTTGGTGAACACACTCCTTTACAAGGCTGGCCATTTGCTCAGGGCCTCAGGGCGATTTAATTTTAGACATTAGTAAGGAAAAAATGCCGCCACATTGAGCAGAAGCCTTTCCACCTTAGGATCTATAGGGCAGTTTAACTACAAGAACTGATTTCTGCTTGTAGGAATTTCATCTCTTTGAAACAGCTAAACAAGGAAAAAGAGTCTCTGAGGGACAAAACCTTTACCTATAAATATATTCCAGACAGAGCCTGAATTATCTACTTATATTTACATATGCATGCACAGATTCATTCCTTGGGTGTTTTGTACAGAGGCAGCAAAACAACTCATCATCTATGCATGGGTAGTATACAGAGTTGACAAAAGCACAGTGAATATGTGCTTATTTGCCTGGTATTCATTGCTCTCTTCTCTAATGCCCTTGCTCTGAGAAAATTGAAACTTGTATTAATTAAGAAAAGTTCATTAGTTCAACAGATTCATTAACCTTTTTTGGGAAAAGTACACTCAGGACCAAATTAATCAGCATTCTGAAATCAAGTCACAATTTATCTCCCTGTGCAGTAATTTTTAAAAATATTTTTCAATACAGACGTGCATCATTTTGAGAGTATTTTTCTTTACTCTAAATCTGTAATGGTCAGCTGTCATATAAAAATACATTGTTTCATCATATTAAAGCAAAAGACCGATATAAGAAACCACCTGGGATTTCAAATGTTTTCAGACTTTATTAATTTGGAAGCATTAGGCTGTGCCCTCTGCTGACTCCAGCAGTGCCTGCTGAAGAAGTCGCCTTTCCACCAAATTAGCCCAGTCCCCACTGATAAACCCCCTTCAAATCTGCGCCTTCCTTAATCACTGTCAGCCAGATGAGTTCATTTATTTTAAGCTCAGGTTTTGACTACTGGGTCTTTACCAAACATCTTCATTTTACTTGCAAGGGCACACCTGAGGCTGTGATAATGTCAGGCACATTTTGATCTGGTTCTTTTTGTCTATAGATAACTCCAAGAGAGCTGAAGCAAAGTGAGCTGGTCAGGCTGGGAATTACTGATGTTGCCTAACAGTTTCTGGGTTATGCCTTCTTTATATTTGTTTATAAAGACATCACCAGATGTTAACAGTTCCATTTGATCTCTTATGGCCATGTCCACTTAGCCCATTACTGAAAAAATGTGAAAAGTAGATTGCTTTGTATTAAGATCTTAGTGACATTTTACTTGAAATTTTCTCTCAGTTCCCCAGTTAAGGAACATGTGCTAGTGACATGCTATTTGTCATGGATTTGAAAAACTGCCTATACTGTAAAACCTTTGTTCTTCATAAAAAAAATTAAGGGCAACAGCCTGTGGACCTATTCAAGACAAAATTAATTTAGGACTGATCAAGTCTTTTCAGTGGCAGCGTCAACACAGATATTCTAGCTACCCTTACAGCAAAGGCCAACCTCATCACCATTTTATCACATTTGTTTCAGAATCCCTCTCATTACCTTGTAGCTCCTAGTCACTAATTTTTTGACCTGGTTATACTGAAAATTAACATCAGTGTAGTTCACTTTATCACAGTGTGTTACGTTTTAATATAAGAATATTTCAAAGTGATATTGCCAGCTGTAAGTAGTTTGCAAACAGCGGGAAATACATTATTGGTGGGAAAATAAAGACAGGCTGAAAATTGCTTATAAGATGAGTATCAGACATTAGTATTTTAAAACACTTCTTTCACAGAAATCAACATTTCTATATGAAGCAAAAGCATTTCAGGAAAAAAATTCTCATCTTCATCGATATTCAGCTAACACTTAATTTTCTTTTTCTAATGAGTTTCATCTTGAAAAGCTTCTATACCTTTTGCACGATCCCAGTTTCAGAAGAAAATCTCCTTTTCAAACAAAGAGAAAATCATAACTGCCTGATCAGCATAAGAAATAACAGAATGCTATTCATATGCTTACTCCCATCTAAAGGCCAGAAACTTAAGAGAGTGCTGGAGAGACTAATTGGAATCTTCAGTTACAAATATATACTTCTCCACATCTTTGATAAATTCTGATGCAGTACAAAGATTACAAACACATTATTTTAAATGTTAGGGGGGAGTTACTATTTAGTATCATTGTTAGATTTTATACAAAAGACCAGTCCTTATGTCTTTGAAATTTTACATAGCTTTCATGTGCAGCGTAACTCAAAGGCAGTTATCTAATCAGATGAATTACTGAGAGACAAAATACTGTGTCGTGTCTACACACATGGAAATAAAGGCGTAGTAAGAAGCAACACTATGTCTTTACAAGAGTATGATGAAGAGCAAAAGTCAAAGCACAGTCATAAAATTCCCAGTCTATGCAGGCTGGAAATCCAAGGACCTACGTGACTCTTTGTTGTTACAAGTTGTGAAATCGTTCACCTATACCAGTGACCTTCCTAAGACTAGTGACCCAGCACTGAATGTCACCAATGCAACCAAGTCATGCTGATAACTGAACACAGATCTCACATCTTCCTACTCTTGCCCTTTTTGCTTATGAATCTATAGAGCAATCTGTGCCAACTTCATTCTGTTTCCCTTAGGGAAGTCAAACTGTATTCTGTGTGCTCTCTTTTAATAGAAATATTGGATACCACATCCCCAGAGAACTTTGAAAACTTGCAGTTGAATGAAAAGAATACACTTGACCACATACCTCAAACTGATGGAGATACACTTCAAGCCAGTAATATAAATAAAATATTAATTCTAAGGTAATGGAAAAAGTGCCTTCCTAACTTTTCCTTCAATTTAAAAAAAATATCTTGTGACTTTCTTAGCTCAAGAGAAAAATTCAAGCAAGTTCTGAATTTTCATAAAAGCAACAAAACTCTTTCAGCAAAAATAAAGATGCAAAATCTTCTCAAATCCTCAAAGGCACCTGAACATTTACCTCTCTGCTGAAAATAGTTAAACGTAAGAGTCAAATGATTCTGAAAATATGCCTGAAATATGGATTCTTATGTACTCAAATGAAGAATGCATGCACCCTTACAAAGATAGACAAAGAGCTTGAAGTTTAATTAATGAATATATTCAAAACATAAAAAGCTGTGAAATACATTTCACGTCAATGACAAGATACACACATATGCACTCCATGCAAATTTTACTAGTCAACACTTAGGAGTGTTTTGGTGAAACTCATGATTTATTTTAGTGCTGTTACAGACATAAAGCTGATTTCACTGAGGTCATGCTCCAAAAAAAAAAAAAAAAAAAAAAAAAAAGGCACAACATAGCAGTAAGCCAGTATAACAAAGTATTAAATCAATACGGTGTCTCACATTAGCTAATAAATTAAAAGTGTGCTATCAGACCATCTGCTGGGAGTGAAGCATGATGAGCCGCAGTGATCACACTGACTGACATCCTTGTTTGAACATCTCGTCTGCCTTAGTTCACCTTCTTGGCTTCAATACTTGTAATGCATATTTACAACACTGTTGCAGGCCGGTGGGTAAGAGGAAAGTTCAACCTTTTCCTCTCATAATCCTTTGCACTTAGCCTAACAGAGTCTCCAGTGAATGCCAAAGATAAACAAAGTTTCATGTGCAACTGATTGCACTAAGCTACTAATTTTATAAATATAAATTGATGGTTTGATACACTTCACAGAGTTTCTGCACACCCATCCTAAGCCATTTTTAAATCACTGAAGAACTGTTTTTAATATGTTTTGCAAGATGATAGAACTGTCATCTGAAACAGACCAAGCAGGTTTTATGCTTGGGAGAAAAACTGCAATCCTTACGATTCCCCTAAAAACACCCTTTTATACCAAAGAAGTTTGTCAACCATTTGCATTTATTTACACATGCCCTCTGTTCACTGCCATACAGAGTTACAGATTAATTCACATTGTGATCTTTTGTGCTGCATACTGTGTATTTATGTTCTCAAGAAATGCTGTTTATTGTTACCATCAGAATGCTGTAACATTTTACTTAACAATACCAGCTAGTTAAGCCTAACAAGAAAACTCCACTGTATCTGCACAGTTTCCTGTAGAGATAAAATATCATTCTACCCTTCCTTGAACTGCGCTATTCCTAAATATAAGGAAATTGAAAATGAAAGCACGGAGGGTCCTTACGTCAAATATCTAAAGTAAGGCACGGTAAGGTCTCCATCTGAGTAGCTTTTGATGGTATTTCAATTTTGAAAATCTACAGAAAGAATTACTAGGGGATTAAAAAAAAAGTTGTTTGAACTCATAATAATAGTGGCTTAAAAAACAAAATATAGAACAGAAATGTTGGTTTCAGATCAGTCTGATTCACCAAAAATAAACAGCTGTGTATCAAAATTTCTTGCAGACATCACTGGAAATATTTGCTTACTTAGCAATTCGACCACAATTACAACATGAAGGATGACGAGCAGAAAAATCTCAGAGTCTTGGCACTTAATCCAAAGTACCACATTATTTGGTAAATAAGCAGTATGGGACCATTTGAAACATAAGCACTACAAAGGTTGGGTCATACACTGAAATCATGTAGCATATCTACTTCTGTTCAGCAAGCTAATGTGACAAATGAATGCAAGTAATTCTCAATACCTCTTAGTCAATAATATGTTAACAATTCAGAGTTTAAATATTTCCACTTACTATCATAATTCAGTAAAGCAGGCACTCGCAATGCATTTGTAGTACCATTTCAGCAGTATAATTGGAAATACATTTCCAAAATCTTTGCTTTTCAAAGATTTACAAAGATGATCAACAGTAAGGAGATGAAAATACTTTCTCATAAACATTAAGACACAGTAAGTGACATTACTATCTATCCCTATGCAAGTAATTCAGGCATCGAGCTTGTCATTCACCTTTACTGTCACTCAGCAGAAGATTAAATGGAGCAAAAAAACAGCAGAATCATCTTTGCACTGTTCTATATATAAGGCTACAAAACACAGTAAAGAAAGTTAGAAAATAGATTTCTGTCACCTAGCTAAGTTAGAGCAGACTTCAGGCAGCTGAAGCATTCACTGTGCAGTAGAGGTCACCTAACTATCATTTCAGAGTGCAGCAGTACACCAATAAAGCATTACCATCTGGCCACATCTCTTCTGTTGCCACTAGGACATGAAGGAGGATGCAAGAGCATCTAAGGAAATAACACCATAGGAGTGGCCAATTTATCCTCATGCTTCAGATGCTTCAAGTGTGGCTCAATGCTGTAGCATGGTGCTCTGTAATACAAATCTGCAAACAAATGCAGGAAAATTTGAGTGAAAAGACCCTGCCCTTGCTGCTTGGCTATGGGACAGAGATATAGTGCAGCTCAAGTCCATCTGTGTGGGAACAGAATCGGATCTCTGCCCGTCAACAACTCCAAGCTCTTCACCTTCAGTTTCACGGGTACTTGACATACACTTTCACCATGGAAATGTTTTGGTACAGATTCAGATACACAATTGTTCTACCTGAACAGACCTTACATATAAAACACTTCAAAGCAGAATAGCAATGGTTAGCAATGAGTATGAGAGGTGCTTCCTCTGATACTTGAATTTCAAAATATTAACAAAAGAATCTTAGTGAGACTACTAATAAGCTACCGTGCCTCGTTTGTTCCACAATGAGAAAAAAACACCACCAAGCTGAACAAACCAAAAAGCCTAAGAAGGAAACAACACTGAGATACCTTTTCACTTCTAACCCTGAAATTAAGTCCTTAACTGTTCAGAAAATAACAATGGAAATACAACACAGAATTGCACAGAGCAACAAGGAAAATCTGGTAGAGGCTGGCAGTAAAAACAAAATTTACAATCCATAACATGCCCATGTCTTGACATAAGAATTACTTTTATTGAAATGGTTATATATTCTCCAACATAATTTGAAGCCAAGTTCTACAGATGGCATCTATAATGAAAACAAACCCTGTAAGACAACTTCAACAATAGAGCGAAGTACCATGAGGGAAAAATGAAAAAGCAAACATTTATTGCTAAAAATCATTAAACATTTCATGTGCAATGCTGCAGAGCTGATATCATACACAAACACCCTACACGTATTTACAAATATACGCCTTTAGCCAAAAATTGAAACAAATGGAAAGATTTCCTCAGATAGTATGTAGCTAAGTTCAAGGTGAATTTAAAGCCATAAGTTACAGGAGGCAAAAAAAGTGCCAACAAAATTTACTGAAAGAACAAATTAAATACGCTGAAAAACTGAGAAAGCTCTGCAGTTAATTTAAATGTAAGATACAGAGTACAAAAACATACTCCGTTTAAACAAAAACTCCACGTAAAAAGAAATTATTATTCTTCTGCCCTTTGTTAAGAAAAGTTTGAGGGATTTAAAGGATTGATGTAAAGTTGAATAAAGTTTCCTCACAGAATTTATATGAAAAGCCTTACATGCTAATTTTGCAACAAGACTTACGATAGTGGTTTTATGGAATCCAGTTGTTTTCAAGGCACAAGTCTTAAGGCAAAGTATTCTCACACAAAAAATAAAGAACAACATACAGATCTTTGGAGAATCTTAAATATATCAAATAAACTGTACATTGTACCATTTTCTAAACCAAGATTCCTGTGTCTGGAAAGAGAGAGTGAAAGAAAAATAATGAAGGACATAAAAGGACGCTATGCAAGAGCGTGTGAATATTCCCTGTTGTTATATTCTTCCATATTTTGATTTCACATAGATTCTGTTTCACCACTTCTTTTACTGTTTTTATTTTTTTATTTTTATTACTTATTCATTTTATCAATATCAAGTGAAAATGAATACATTCAGCTGATGGCAGAGGGATTTCCTTTTGCCCTCTTTTTTTTTTTTTTCATTCTTTCCATTTCCATTATCATAAGATTTCAATCTGCAGTAGATGTCATGATCTGGAGCATGTATTTGTCATTAATGAATCACAGCCTTTCACAATCTGGGTGAAACCAGTCATCATTATGACACCTTTTTGCTACACTGTATTATATGATAGCAGGATCCCAAATGGCTATACTTGTCGTAATACAGTTGCTGCTGGTATTCTCAGTCCTTACAAGCAGGGCACAAATAAGGAAGTTCTATTATTTGTAGTCCTCATGGATGAGAACACAAGAAGTCTTTCTTCATAACCCACAGAATAGTAGAAATTGGCTGCCCTGAGATATCCCATCTCAATGCACCCCCAGAAAACCACATACACAAACATTCACTACAGTATAGAGAAACTTCATTCCAGAGTAGTTCTGAAGTATGTTAATCTTCAATATTCTCATCTGAATTTGTAGTATCTCACTATTTTACTACTTATAATGCATATATAAAAATCTGTGCAAGTATGAAGGAAAGAATGAAGAAAATAATAAGAGAAGAGGGAAGAAATCAGTTATTCAAAACAGCTCTTTTCATTTCTTCACTGTTCACGCTCTGCTTCTCAATGTGATCAGCAAAATGAGATCACTGTTTTCAGATTTGTTTTATCTGAAATTATGAATTATTTATATATCAAAATACAATAACAGAGTTCACATATATAAAAAATCATAGTCATGAATGTTAATTGAGGATGCTATATAAAGTCCACACCGTCAGGTACTACTCAATAGAAGTGCTTAGTAACAAAAAATGCTATATGCCATTTCAATTCCATTCTGACAAACTGGGACTGCATCCAAACATGTACCGACAAAATTTGTGGCAAACTTTAGACAAAAGATGATAAAGTTTAACTATTCAAACATAAAAGATGGCAATTTGGTAGCAAGTGTGAAGATGATGATTATTTTCAATCCTAAACTACTTGCTGTAGTTAGTTCCTCCTGTGCAGCAAAGTGCTATCAACACTGTGAAAAAGGAGACAAAAAAGTATTTGTAGAAAAGTATTATATAAGCCTTTCAGGAACTTGCAGCACTGTCAAAAATTTAACAAACAGTAATAGTTAGCGAAGACTTTAAAAAGTAATTTCTTTTCTGTAAATATTTCATCTCAGTATTTCTGTTCCTCATGTTCTGTTTCCATGCTGTTATATAAATTCATATTACTTTATTCATTTGGTCTGTGCTGAGACTTCCATTGTTTACACTATCGCTTAAAATGAGCACATCGTCCCAGAGTGTACTCTTCTCAGACTACTAATTTTGAACTCCACTTAGAATTCTCAAAATTCTGTGTGCAATCACTTTATGATGAATAGCAAGAATGCAAAATACCTTTTTTAGCTAGTGAAGCAAAAAAACCTTTTCAGTCAACATCAACATTCCTTCACATTTATAATATTTCCTTACATTACTGCTGTGTAGCTCAACGTAACATAACTGACAGATTTCAAACCTCATAAAGAAAGGAAAAAAGGAGTACAATAACAGCAATTGAGGTTTAAATTTATGATCTTCAAATTATTTCCATTGCTACATATAGTATGCATGTTTTTAAAAGGTTACATGGAGGAAAGGTGACTTTCCTCTACGTAATAATAAAGTCACATAACTCAGTCTGTTAGTATTACACCACCAAATCGCTTTGCAGTTCAGTTCCTTTGCTCCTGAAAGATTATCGATTTTCCCTCTATTGTTAAGAATTTTTATGGAAAAATGAGCTAATGCCACATGAACTCCAATTCACCTGAATTTAAAAGTCTCCATTCTTCAAACCTGTTCCTCTCTCCACACTGCCAAGCAGTGACTTCTTTGCGTACAAATTCTCATGGAAAACTATCTATCTCCAAACTCTCCTTTCAGTGCAAACATAATTGAAGGAGAAGGAATATGGTTTTACACATGAGAAGGGAAAAGGTCTTAAAACCCATCCAGGAGAAGCAGGGATGTAAGTGAGCCCCACAAGAGGTATAGCCCCTTTTAACTCTACTGAACTTAGATTCTGTTAGTTTAGACTAAGCAAATAAAGCTTTCTCAGTTGCGTCAAATCCTCACTTTGAGTCATATGCTTCACCAAACAGTGCAGGAAGCAACACCAACTGAGCTGAACGACTCAGATCTGATAGTGATGAAGCAAATAACCAAGGCAAATAGTTCACTGCCTCACAGAGTTAAATGAAGAGGACAACAAACATCATGAAGGAAACCAAAACTTGTTTCAGACAAACTTTGAGTTGAAAAGGAAGTTCACTAAGAAAATTACAATCCGATATTTGCAAATCTCTATTTCAATAGAAAAGCATTTCATTAGGCTGGTTCCATCTCAGTTTACTTCCTACACTTGTTCTAGATAGCTGCTACAAACAGGAAGCCATCCACTGTTTAGTACAATGGTGCAATTTAGAAAGTGTACAGCTCTAATACTGCCTTGAAATGAACCATTTGATCCAAGCAGTATTTTATGTACATAGAAAGTAGTTATATTGTTCTACAAGATGAATTACCCCATGTATGATTATGCTTCAAAATTCAAATCAGCTTCCAGAATTCATTTGCCTTTAATAATACTTTCAATAATCTTGCCACCAGAGAGGTCTTAGCTGAATTTTTCTGTGTGGGGCAGGCTGCTTTATATCCTGGTACTTGCAATGACTAGGTGATATCCTATGAATACACTAGCTAGGAAAGACTTAAAAAATCTTGTACTGTTTGTGCCTTAGAAGGTTTAATTTGCAAATACTTTAAAACTTATGTTTGTTTTTAGGAAATTACTTGTGTTTGACTACAACAAAGAAATGCAGAGATTTACCATCTCGAGCACTCATGATTGATAAAAGTGTTGATAATTCTACATCATATATATGGTAACATATTTCCATGTTTCTGACATGCTATTTTTGCCATTTGCATCCCATTTATACCAGCCTCCTTGTGATGTCAAATTATTATTCCAGTTGCTTCAGTTACATCATTTCAGTATCTAGCATGCAGATACCTGTAGCTTATCTCTACATAAAGATTTTAGAAAATTCTTCAGTTTTCTATGCATGGAGTCTTTATTCTTTGAATGCTGTTTGCACATTGGTGGCTTCATTTAATTCCGATAACAGAGAGAAAGTGAACCTGAAGAATATCTCCAGAGGATTTATATGAAATATGACCTTCCCAGCTGGAGGTCTGAAATACACAGCATACAATACATTCACTATTTTCAGTAGCCTGACATACTTGCTTTTCATTCTAGAGCAAAGTTTCTATTCGGTTATACAAAATTAGGTATGCAAACTGTTTTCCAGTTTACCATTGTATCACACATTGGTTCAAACTTCATTTTTTCGATGAAAAAATAAACAAACATATAATTAATTTCAATAACTTTTTTTCCAGGGAGGAAGCTGGGGTGTGGGCTCATGATCCAGCAACTGGGATGCCAAATCACCACACAGAGATCAAACTATAACAAACCATCTGGCTTTGACTGCTTTCTGCAGTCAGGTTCAGTTTATTAAAAGCTTTAAACATTTATAAATCACCAGGGAAACATGACTTTAATACCCAGCATTTAAAGTCATATCACAGGTGTAATAGAGAGGTTCCTTCCTGTTACCTCCCGGGATCAGACGATGAACTCCTTTATCATCTTCATTCTAATTGTAGCCTATCTTAAAGTGATTAGATCTATTGTTAGAGCAGGCCTTGTCAGCAGCTAGGACAGTGATTAATAGAAATTTCTCTTTAATTCCTTAGGATGTAAAAGTCTAAAGTCACAGTTGAGCCCTGGACCCCAATTATTAGGTGATTAATGAAATTATAATTGCTACCCTTTGGTTCACGTTCATCACTAGGTTTACTATTAATCATTAGGTTGAAAGCACGAGAGAAAGGAAAATAATTTACAAGTGGTATGCTATGGGTATATGGGAGAAGCACAAATGGGTCAGGAAGATGTTCTCCAATGCACCAGGTTAGAACAAATGTGTATTACCAACAACTCAGCTGTAGTAACAGCTCGAATGAAGGCTGAACTTACTAGTAGGAATCACTTTTCTGCCCAATGATAACCTCAGGTACCACCTTACTCTGCACTTGAGAGATAAACAAAGACTGTTTGGCCAAGAAGGTAGAAAAATGTTTTTGTAGCTAATCAGTCAATTCATGTAATGATCAAACCCAAAAAAGAGAATTCTTTTCTGGGTATTAAGATTTTTTCATCTAAAAAGAAATGCAATACTAAAACCATATCCATAGTTCATGCATGTCTGCTTGCAGCCAGTCTTGCATGGTAGACATGTTTCCCCTACAGCACGCATCCAGCCCACACCAGCCATGTTTTTTGCACCATGTTTTCCAGCATTTCCCAAAGACAGCTCAAAGTGGTCTATGTGGTTCCAACAGGAATTTAAGTGAGTTATTAATTGTATTATATAATTTATTATTATAAATGAGTAGGAGTTAAACGAGTAATTATCTTGTCTATAAAATACACAGTTGTTAAAAAAACAGTAATTCGAACTGCTTTAGCCCTGTAGCATTAATGTAAAGAAAGGTCAGATCCAAGATGGTTTTCCCCTTCTTGACTGATGGTTTCTGAGGTTTTACAGAAAGAATAATTTGTTTCTCCCAGATCAAAATCCTGTGCAAAGAAAGGAGAGGAAATGGGACGGAAGATAACGACTGAGGACCCTTTATCTCCTTTGACACAAAATCTTTAATATGTAAGGGCTCAACTGCCACCACCCCCCCACACAGACTGCGGGAGGAGAAATGAGGCTGCTCTGGTTGCACCCAGCCCTGTTCAATCCCCTGCCCCAGACAGAACCCCCAGAGGAAGGAGCATAGCTGCAGCCCTTCCTCCTGAACAGCCTCTGCTCATCAGCGCCGCAATACATATTCATACACCACAGCTACAAGGTGTAATGTAAATGACTATTTACTTTGCAATGATCTATATCAGGTGAAAAATCACTGTAATTTAAATCTCATTTGTTTATATAATAAAAGATTTGTTTATAGCGAACTTGATGCTTTATCTCAGCTACTTGAAATTTCATTAAATAACAAATCACTTGTAAGACCATGTCTCACTAATTCAGAAAAAGCAAGTCTGCCACGTATACCCTCTCTGTATTAACATCCAAAGCATATAAACTACTTACTGTGTCTACCTGCAGAAAGTAATGATTTCTAAGATCAGCCATTTTTTAATATATCTGAAATTCCAACTGCATGTACCTTTTTTCAGTGTCAATTTAAGCAAATAATTCTCAACTTTCATCCTGTGAGTTGGGCAGGGTGGTGAAAATAATGCTCGTTAATTTTCATATTAAGTTGCAGTCTCCAAGGGAAAATAAAAAGACCTTAACCGATCTTTGATGTAATTCATCTGAGCATATGCCAAAGTGTGCCAAATTGTGTAAGAGAGGATAATAAATAACTACAGTGCATGACAGAGTGGGAATAAAGCACCGCAGAGTTGTACTGCACTGCTCAGTCAGACAGTTGGGTCAGTCAATGCATGAGCTCAAGGCTGGAATATCAATCTTGTCAGCTGTCGGGACATCCAGCACGTGCACCCCTAGGGACTCACAGTTCCTCAGCTGGGTGAGGATGAAAACAAAAACATTTCAGAAATTTACAGAAATAAGCAATACTATCAGTCATCTTACCCCATTTATTCTGTATAAACCAAGAGTAAATTCTATTCATGTTATTAACACCATTTCCTAAATACCATTACAAAGTCTGATCAGGAATTTAAATCCTAACATCTATTATTTCTATCTGGAAGCTAACTAAAATGACTATAAATTGGGTTACAAATTTGGTACCTAAAAATTTGGCATCTTTTTGACAGTGGACCCCTCCTCCTGCAAATTATAAAAAAGTTGCCTTTCATAATTTTGCAATCTGATAACTAAATACCGAGTAGATGCTAAAATGATTTTGTCTTTTTAATCCTTGAGTTTCGTTAAAAAACTGACAAGCTTTTTTTGTTCTTCATTCTGATTTCTACAGGATAACAAAATATCTTGTTCCTTTTTTTCCACAGTTGCGGCTTAATAGCAATTTCACAGTAAAGTAATACAGCATCAGCTAAATGCTAGGAAAGATTTTAAAGTCATTTTAAGCTAGTGATCACTCATTTCTATTGTTGAGATGACATTTCTTTCTGCTAATATTTAGCTCAATGATGCAGCATTTTGAAGAATTTCTTTTCTAGTAAAGTCCACAAATACTCTTGCTCTTGAAATGATGCTATTATTGCTTAATGTGCTAAGTAACATATTAAACAGGAATCTCTCAAAGACAAGTATATATATACTTCAGTCATATAAACATTTCACATACATCACATAGATATGCTGTCCTCTTTATCTCTCTCACACGCACAGAGCAATTTTACTTGTTCAATATTGAGAGGGAAAATCACTTTGATTTAGTTCACAAGAATAGCAGAACTTTCTCACAGATTTCATATGATGTAATTTCATCTTAACAAGTAGAACTTATTTTGCATAGGTTAAACACATATGTAAAAACAAGAATTGAAGATTATCTCAGAATACTCCTCTCTGGATTCCTTAAAAAATTGGTAATTGTCTGTATCATTCAGAAATGAGAAGTCACTAGTTGGAGAACACATTTGTGGCCATTGGTTCAGTCTAAATGCAACATGTTATGGTTGGTGCAACAGATACATAACATAAGCTAGCTAGCTAACTAGATATGTAAGTGGATGTGCCATAGAAAGATGTACTTAAAAAGAAGCCCAAATTCAATAACTTCTTGAATAGATTAACTCTAGGGAAACAGCAGCTTTCTAAATAATACAGCACATGTTATAAAGGGTCACATTTATAATGGCTTTAACAGACCCAGGAGGGAAACTACAGCAGTTGTCTTTGATCTATTGGCCTATATTAAACAGTGATGTGCTGGAGCACTGGGAAATGTTCTAATTTATTCCTGGAAAATATGTGCGCGTATTGTGAGATGGAACATTCTTTATACTGCACCAGTCTATTATATGGGAAGGATTAAAAAAAAGAAGTAAAATGAAACAGAGAAGTACATCATTCATCCAAAATTGAACAAAATAGATGGCTAAATTGCTGAGAAGCACTTCTGATTGAACATCTTTGCATCAAGATATTTGCTTCATTTTCTCCAACAAAATGCTTCTATTTCACCTCAGAAGCAAAGTAAAAACGAGTGAATAATAAGTGGCTAACTTCAGATCACAGATATTACAAGTAAAAATAAGAACTGATAATAGATACTAAAATATGTGAAGCTACAGGTAAATAATGGAACACCTGGATTAGAAAACTTGAATTTGGGAGCTGGAGATTCAAGAGAAGGAGCATGAAAACATGAACACTGCAAATTTCACTATGACCTGCGAAGAAATTCTAAAGCACAACAGTAGACACTTCATAGTCTTATATTCAATGGTGGTGTTCACAACTTCCTGAATTTTAGAGAAAGTTACAATTATATCAGACCTATTCAATCTACCCCTAAAATTCCAACCACATCTGAAATGGTTAAGAGTTTTGTAGCAGGAGTAGAAAAGGAAGCCACAAAAGAAAGACCCTCTCCAAACACTGGCAAAGAGGTACAGCTCTGCTCTCAAGCACTAGCCTTTTATTTAGAGCACTAATACAACACAAAAGAAAAAAAAATAAATCCTTTTCCTTTGCTTATTTTGAAATTGAGTTTTCCTTCTTCTTCTATATGCTCATATAGCACTCTTGCATTAGCCTATACTACGCAATTCTTTCTGTAATAGGAAAAGTTGCACATCTGTTTCTAATCAGAACTTCATACCATTCCAACAATCGAGGCAGTTTGCATTTATATCATCACTTTTTTTTCTTCTTATTATTCATAAGAAAGGAGTGTGAGCATTTGTTGCTGGCCAGAGTAGCTGTGGACATGAATAACAGTCTAACAGCCTCCCTCTGCATACAAAAAGTGTATCCCTTGGTTCCAGATGAAATTCTAATCAGAGTTCCCTCACAACACAGATATTGTAGGTGTGCTATGCTAGTCATTTCTGTTATTATAAACGACCTTTCAGGAATTGAAAAAATTGCAGCTTGTCAGTTGAGACTTGTAATCGTTATCCATTCAGCCAAAGGATTTAACAGGACTGCTTGTAAAGGGAGAAAAAATAGATTCCCTTCTCACTCATCTCAGAAAGACACAAGTGGTCTAAATTAACAATTACGTTAGACATCGAAGGAGATTTCTAATAACACTGTATTAGAATGGAAGTTAGTATATTCTGATGGGAACTTAGTAACCACCATCAACTGTAGCCTTATGAGAATATGTACAACAGTTTGATCACAATAAAATCAGCTGCGATTTTTCTCTCCCTCCTGAACTGCTGTCCTACAAATGCCTAGTGAATCTCTCCACTTGGGTTACATTTGCATTGGTTGTGCATTTAGTGCAGTGAATTTGACCATGCTGAGGGTTCAAGGGGCAAATCAAACAACACAAAAAGTTACATACCCTAAAGCAAGTAGAAAGCATAAGGTAAATTTACAATAGAAAGAAAAACTCTGTAACCTAACAGGATTTTCACTGCCTGGTGCTGTTACTGCAGTCTTGAATGGGAAGTTACTTTAATATTAATTCCTTATGATTACTGTAAATTGCTCCTTAAAACGTAGCAAGTGAGAAAGATGGTTTAAACTTCCAGATCTTTAGATACTTACACATGTAACCAGTGTAACATACCTGCTATTGTTTTCACACGAAATGGGAACTTACAGTGAGAAATCTAACGTGTAAGTTACACTTCTAAAACACTTTCAAAATATTTAACAGGCTTTCTAGATGACAACCTACATTAAAAATAAATGTTCAGAAAGAATTCACCGTACAAAAAGATAACTATGCAACAAGCTGTGAAAAAAAAAAATATAAGATACATGTATCTCAGTTCACTAGATTATTTCTAAATTTTCAAAACTTACAATTCTCCATAGAGAGCCTCAGCCATTACAGCTGAGGTTCTCTCAGCTTTTTTTCCCTGCTCTCTCCTGTGCTACTCCTGCTGCTACAACCAAAGCACTGCTGTCAGAGCAAGTTGAAATCACACTGCCCACTTACTCATAAAATCAGAGCTACCTCTTCTTCACATGAAGCACTTCATACTCTAGTAAGCATTACAAAAAGTATGAAGTGCTCCACAAAGAATGGCCATGTAATAAAAGTATAATTGAAATGGCTCTGCTGCTGCCTCATTTCATCACTCACGCTGGCCTCTGCTTGTTAAATTTTAAGATCTCTTGGGAAACCACTGCATAATATAACTACACTCCAGAGTGTCAAAACAACCAGAGCAATGATTTATCTTATGCATTACATCAAGGGACTATTTTAAAGTAAAGATTTTACCAGTAAAACAAACTCTTAAACTTTCACATTTCCCGTAATTTAAAGAAGGTGGTGTAAAAATTTCTGAGGAACTTAAGGAACCTGTGGGGTTTCTACTGCTGTCTTTGCCTTCTGGAAACTTCTGAGCAGCAAATGTCTCCTTATTCTTTCTGAGTGTCCAAACTCATTGTAAGAGGACAACGTAATGCAGCATTTTCGAAAGAAAGTTACTATAAGAAAGAGTACTCATGTTAACAAAAAAAATCAGATGAACACAATTCAAACAAACACAAAATCTAATAAAGTGCTCTAAAATAAAGATTTTCTAAGTAATCTAGTAAATTATCCTAGGTTCCATTCACAGGGCTTGCAAATATGATATAAAATAGGCTGCTATCACTCGCTTAGGTGACACAAGTAGCACTTGAAAAATTCCTTCTAGCTTCACACCCCACTGCAGCAGAAAAGGTCATCAGAGAATTGTTTCTTGAAATTTGTTTCTAAGGAAAACTAACACATGCACAGCAGCAGAGCAATTTCTTCATTTTGCATTTATTTTACTGTAAAGTCTTCCACATCCATACAATGTTACCTATAGGAAACAGCACATAAAATGTATTTTGTCTGGGCTTAATTAGCAGTTATACATTCAGTTCCTTCCACTCCACAGAGAAGCCTTGATTGCTATGTAATAATGCCTATAAATCAGTAATAGGCCATCTAACACACAATATTACTTTTTCCTTTCTGTTCCAATATCTTATGGCAACTATGGAAGATTTGTAATTTCCAGTATGCTTTTCTTCTCAGGCAATTTCTTCTTTGTATTAGGAAAGAGTAGCTAACATTTAGTAAGATAGTTAGCTACCCCTACAGAGGAATATTCAGAAGAATGCAATGTAATTATGTAATGTAATGATTTTAAGCAAGTAATCTTTCTCCACCTACTGTCCCCTATAACAGCTGACTGAAATATCAGAAAAGGCTAAGAAGTGACCAAAGGCTGCTTTCCTTCAGCATTCTAGACCTGACATTTCGTTCAGTCAGTTTGACACAACTGTGTGTAAGAAATAACGTATGCATCACATCTTATAACTCTGAGAAAAAGAGTAATAGAACACAAATTACAAGGGAGATTCAATTATCTTTTTGAAAAAATGAGCAATGCTAGTAGCTGATGAGACTTTTTTATTTTTAGTTTTAGTGTAACTTCCTTGTAGATCTACAAAACTAAACCTTCAAGTTATGACTACTATTCATCACTCACTATTCCTCCACTTTCTGCACAAACTGGCATAACAAAGTAGTGAATTTCCTAGCCATTAATAAGACAAGAGGGCAGCAGGATGTCACCATTAAATCTGATTACTAGCTCCCCTTCATTGTCTCACAGTTTTGGTAATTGGTGCCCAGTCCTTGTGCCGAATCACAAAATACCAAAGTCAGATCAATGCATATGCAAGAGAAGTCCCATGACTGTCTCCACAGTGTTAGCACATTTTATCTATTCCCCCTAATTTCTACATAAATTTGATCTAAATCTTGCAGTCTAAAGTATATTAAAGAAGTAGAAATCAATGGAAGCTTTGTTATTTTAAGAAAGCAATTCTAACTAGTCTGAAACATTGCCTCCTTAAGACTTCAGTTTGCATTTTCATGCAATTCTGTGGTGAATTCTTTGGCTGTAGAAGAAAAACGAATGATTTGTGTGGGTTTTCTGTGTAATGTTCTCTACAGAAAGTAATGAATACGCTTTTTTGACCTTCACTTTGCATAACCAGCACTGCTCATTATTTGACTAAAAAGAAAAAAAAGAGATCTTTGCAGAATCTAAACTTTTTCTGAACTCTGCAGTTGTCAGGTAGATAGACTGTAATGATCAAGATCTCAAGGTCAAAAATATAAAGAACTAAGTAAAACAGTAATTTCATGCTGTGAAACAGTCTCTGAGAATACTGGCCCCTGACATATAATACTATGAAAGAAAACAATGAACTTTCATTTTTGATTTAAAGAGTGTAAGTTTACTCAAAGGTGCTTTGCTATCCCCCAAAGTTTTAGAGCAGTATAACCTGCCTTTACCACTTGTCAACATTTAATAGCCTACACCCCAATGATTGATTTTGTTAAATTGTGGGGTTTTTTTCCTCCTCAACTCAGGTATGTAGCTTTTAGCTGCAGCAGGTTGACAATGCATCTATCATACCCAAACAATCTTATTCAGAAGCATTTATTTTCTAAAGCTATATTTGCTTCATCTTCTGCTATATAGGTTGGGTTTTTGTTCCCTCTCAAGGAACACAAGTTTATCTTGCTTCTGCTTACAGTATGACCGATCCTGTTTTGTGCCTCCTCCTCATTCTGAGTATTTCTCTATATCACCACTCCTGCTTCCAGTGCCTTGTAAGTGATCTTGGTTTGCATGCAGAATGATCACCACACAAGGAGCATATTAGAGTTTCAGCAGTGACTAAAAAACACTTAAAATATTCCTATGCTCACTTCATTTGAAAATATGATGTCTCCTCCAGCAAGACGCTACTTAAGCAGAACGGGAGTTTTACTGTATAAAAAAGAGGCTGTTATATTTCCCAGCAACTTAAATTACACCCTCTGATAATTCTGATTCGAGTGCAATCAAAATATTATTTTAAATGTATTGTGTCACTGCCATTCCAAGGTTTCTAAAGAAGAGCTATATGACAGAAAGAAGCTTATTAAGGGCAACTTCTACTATAGCTAAAATATATCCCTTAAGCCCTAAAGTCTGCTGTTGTGAGGAGTGACGTAATTCAGTAAAACACACAGTCTCTTAAGCTGATATCAATGTCAAAAGGCCTCCCAAACCTATGGGACTGATGTAAAAGAAAACAGTAATTTTGAGGTCTGCTCTGATCTTCAGCTATCTCTAATTGTGGAAATACAAAAGTGGGAGAGTAAGTCTGCCCAGGAACGAGGCAGAAAAAAAGAGGGAAATCTAACAGCAGTTCTGCTTCAGGAAAACAGGTTTAGGCAGTGTTTTTAAGATGCTTGTTAAAGTGAAGTCCCACCTTCTTTTTACAAAGATAATTTTATGAACTGCCTTTCAGCTTACTGTCTGGAAGTTTGGCGAAGACAGGAGCCATAAGAAATTACTTGACAAGCATGAGTTAAATAATGCCTGGTTGCAGGAACCAAAATCTATCAGAGTCTCAGCATTATTTTGCAAGATATCTGCATAACCAGCAGGGTGAAGAGGTGATTCTCTCCCTCTGCTCTTCTTTAGTCAGATCCCACCTGGAGAAGCTCCGGGGCCCCAGCACAGGAAGAAAGAGGAGCTGTTGCAGTGGGTGCAGGGGAGGCCATTAGGATGCTCAGAGGGCAGCACCTCTCCCATGAGGACAATCTGTGAGAACTGCGGGTTACTCAGCCTGGAGAAAAGAAAGCTTTGGGGAGACCTTCTGGTACTTAAAGGGGACCTGTAGGAAAGCTGGAGAGGGACTTCGTCAGGGAGTGTAGTGATAGGACACGGGATAACAGCTTTAAAGTAGCACGGGAGATTTAGATTGGACATTAGGGAGAAATTCTTTACTCACAGCATGGTGATCATAGAATCATAGAATCACCAAGGTTGGAAAAGACCTAAAAGATCACCCAGTCCAACCGTTCACCTATTCCCAATAGCTCCTACTAAACCATGTCCCTCCAGCCTTTCCTTGAACACCCCCAGGGTCGGTGACTCCACCACCTCCCTTGGCAGTCCATCCCAGTGCCTGACCACCCCTTCTGAAAAGTAATACTTCCTAATGTCCAGCCTGAATCTCCCCTTATGCCCTGGCACAGACTGCCTAGAGAAACTGTGGATATCTAATCCCTGAAGTGCTGAAGACCAGGTTGGGGCTTTTGGCCAGCTGACCTAGTGGGATGTTTCCCTGCCCATATCAGGGAGGTTAGAACAAGCAAATAAATATTCTAGGGATATATGAAGAGCAACAAGTTCATACGTAATGAAAGACTTCAATAATTACCCATTTCCAAGCTCTTTCTTTTTTTTCCTAGGTATTTCTAGCATGATTTATTTCATATAAATATTGCTTTATATTGCAACTGAGAGCCAAAAATCTCTTTTTCTTATTCAACAAAGATGCTATAAAAAACTTCATAGAAAAGTTGCCTAAGCAGAGTGCAGTTGTCAAGCATGATTGGCTTACTTTACAATGGTTAGCAAGAATTATTCATTCCTTCTACAAGGAAAACAGTATTTTTCCATTAAGTGAACTCTTGTATAATACAGCAGCATATCTCTGCTTCTTAGAGTATGTGCAGTGCTTGCTATCCATGTTTCCAACTGAGTTGTTTACTTTCTCTCAAATCCTCAACTTGGCAGAGCTTGTGAACAGACTGCAGCTCTGACGAGCAGAGTTCCACATTTATGAAAGAAAGAAGCAATTCTGAAGGAAGCACATCTGAAAGAAGCAAGATAAAATAGTGATGGCACGCTTATTTTTATTTTATCAAGTTGTTGTGAAACTGCCAAGCCTATAAGCCTACCATTACAGCAATGTTCTGAAAAATAAATAAATAAAGCAACCTGGCCACTCTTGTTTTCCCTCTTTAGAAGAAAGTTAAGATATTTCTTGAGCTGCAACAAAGTAAATCCTGAAATGGAGAAAACGGATTACAAAGCATCATTACTTTTGTTTGCACAAAGATCTGTGTTTGACATAGAAAACAATTAAAGAAAAAAGAGATCTGAATTCAGAAGGACCAAGAGCTTTGTTCTCAACCAGACCAGACTGCTTTGTCCCATCATTTCATGTGCAAGGTGATGAAGACAAAAGTAAAGTCAGCGGATACAAATCTTAAGTATCTATTTTGAATAATAGAAGTTGTATAGATATTGACAAATGATCAACAGCATTCAAAAATGAAATCCAGAAGGAGAATATCACAACTCACACATGCAGAAATGACAAGATAAAGCAAAGGAAAAAACATGAGTATAGACAAGGAAGAACTTTCTCATTCATCTTTGAACAGATGTACACTGTAGAATAAAACTACAGCAATCTGGAGAGTAAATTCCAAGCAAAAATAACAAATTTAAGTGCAGAATATTATCAGATAAACAATCTAGTGCTAAAAATATCCCCAAATTGCAGATACTTATGGAAATGTTAGTACTTAGGTTTAAGAAGATACAGCCCTGAAAACCTAAAGTGTAAAACAATAAAATAATCTCGGCCCTCATAGTAATAGTGGGCACCTCAAGAAAGAAGGTTTCCACACATCATGGCATCATGACAAATAAGGTACAATTTCTCCTTTGCTTTGTGGCTTACACTGTACATACTGCTATCATACAGTGAAATTTATCACATTACCAAGTACTCTGTCACTAGTGAAATTTATGAATTTAAAAACAAAACAGTAGAATATGCATCTTTTCAGGGATGATGGATTCTACTACAAACACCGATGGCTGTCACAGTGTTTGAAACATTAATTCCTTTCTGTGTCTGATCTACTTCTACAATGTATTAGAATTAGAAAAAAAACAGTATAATACACAATAAATATATTTACTATCCTTATGTGGTATTTGGGACAGCACAGAGGCACGTCAAAATAAATTCAAAACAGAAAATTGTTGTTGTCATCATTTTCAGACTATAGTTTTGGTCTACAGCACCAGAATCTAATAGTTGGAATGTGACATGCTTCTCTAAGCATTTCTTTAACTTCTTTTATCTTCATAAATAAACCAATTAAAATTAACTAGTAACATTCCTATACATAGTAAGGAAGGTTGTGTGAGCCTTGCAAATAACAGTTCACATATAAAAAGAATGATATGTACTGAAAAGCTACCTCCAGACAACAAAGCAGAGTGCATGGCTCCTAAATGGAATACAACACATGGCCAGCAGAATTTAGTTACCTTATAACAGTGTGAAAAACATGTTGTTCAGATGCAAGTTATATTTAATGGGAAATACCTCTTCTCAAAGCAAATTTTATTAGTATATTCAAAGTAAAATTTGCATTTCTATTATCAACGTTATCCATGTATACCCAAAGTATCTCCCTGATTACTGTCTTCTTTATGGAGTTTTCAGATTTTATGCTATTTTTTTTTATCTTGTAAATAACTATGGATTTTGAATTGCTAAGAAAAATTTGAAGATTCTACTTAAGTAAAACCTCATGAAAAGCTATAAATTATATTGGAATGCAGCTCATTCAATAATTTAGGAAAAAATATGACTGCAATGATAGATGATGGAATTAATTTTTTGCATGCATCTCCTGGTTGGTTACTAAATAAAAATATTTTAGTTTCTAAGAGAAGACAAGTACTTGTACAAAAACTTGTGATGCTAGAAGACAGAGGTGAGCTCAGACAGATTGACAGAAATGGCTTGAAATCATCTTCCAGCTGCCACCAGAGCAATCTCCCCTTCCAGATGAAAGTCTTCCTGAGTATGTATTACAGCTACTCATTTTGATGGCCTGCATGAAAATCAGCAGTTGCTGCTGAGGTGCAATGTGATAACATGACACAGGATGAAAGAAAGATGGAAGAAGGTCTTATTTCTTAAATTCTGAGAGGATACACATCCTCTGTGCACACTGCACAGGCACTTGGCTGTAGATCAGGGGGCAGCTGTAAGGCAGCCATGTGGTTGGGCCAGACTCTGCACTCCCAGCACAGCATCAGAATCTGCAGCCCAAAGCAATCAGAACAGGCAAAATCTCCATAATGTTGTTTTTTATTCAATCCTCTCCCTTCTTTGCAGTCCCCTGCAGATCAAGACAACCAATAAAAACTTAACATGAGCTTTTAAGAAGTTGTCCAGGCTCTGCAGCACAGGATGTTGGGAAGACGCATGCAAAATTCACCTGCCACTTTGCTTTCTGCAAGCCTATAAGGCCTGGCCTGAGGAGCAGAGGCCCAGCCTATGGAACTGAGATGGATGACAACAGCTACCTGCAAGGCTGGGCAGGGTGAGGAGCTCAGCACAGGTACAGTGCCTGCCTGCTCCCAGTGGGCTCCTGTCTCCTCGCCAGAATTAATGCACAAACTATACTAATTTATACAACTTACAATTAAGTTACTGTAAATGCTGAATACAATGTGATAATCTTCCCTTATATAACTCATTATTTATTGAATTCTTTCTCAAAGGCAGATGGAGAGAGCAGTGGTGTTAATCTCATTTGGGCTTTCAATGGATACGTAATATCCATTACTGGATTGCCACCGGCGAACCAAGTTGGAGTGTATCTGCTTTATACACAATAATTCGCAGCCAAAAAATTAATCAGTCCATAAAACATCCTTCAAGAAAAACAACTGATTTTGTAGCCGAGAAAATGACTGCAAGGGGAAGTGACCTGGCAACAGCAATCAGGAGAGGCACAGACTACACAAGGGATGCACGACAATAATAATATAAGTTAACGGACTGAAGAAATACCTTATTTCATCTCACAAAATTCAGTTAAACACCAGTTTCCAGCACTGAAGATGCACGAACTACAGTTTGATCTATGTACAGAGAGGGCCCTCACTGAGTTTGTGAATAATTGTCGATATTTGCATTTTAAATAAATGCTCGCATCAGGTTTTGTTCTTTTTCCATTATCATCAATAGAAAAACGTTCAGCATTACAGGATCAGGACCAGTGTGCATCACATCAGAGGGTGGTGATACACTGGAACAAGTTGTCCAAGGAGGTTGTGGATGCCCCATCCCTGCAGGCATTCAAGGCCAGGCTGGATGTGGCTCTGGGCAGCCTGGGCTGCTGGTTGGTGACCTGCACATGGCAGGGGGCTGAAACTGGATGAGCATTGTGGTCCTTTTCAACCTAGGCCATTCTATGACATGACACATCTAGTAGCTCATGTGACAAGATTTTATGGCAGTCTGTGTTTGCTCTCATGGAAAATAAAATTTGCATAGCTAATGCATCAGGAGGGAAGGCTTAAAATTCTTATTAAACCTAGTAAAAAACAATAAATCATAATTAAAAAAAAAAATAAAGCCACCTCCAAGAAAACGTGGTTAAGTTTTTCAAAACCACAGAGAGAGAAAAACCTCAGGAAGCTGACAGTTAAAAGCCCAACAAGTCCAAAGTCATTCCCTTATGCACTCAGCCAAACAAAGGTCCTCTCTGATGCCAATTTTAAGGTTTAAAACATAACACAAGAATGCTGTTATTATGTTCATGCTTTCCTAAAGCTTTTCAGCCAACTCCCTCCATTCTGAGATGCACCAAGATGCACCATCAGCAGCAGCAATCAGAGGGATGTTTTTGTTCTTGAGTACAACTCAGCCTTGTGGTACCACTGACTGCTCTGTGAGGGACACTGAACCAGACACCGGAAAAACTGACACCTCTGTGAATATGCCCAGTTTATGTTTTCTGTTTTAAGATTTATGCATGTTGAACACAGCTCAGAGCATATAAGTTACAGTCCAATGCAACTTAGTGATTCTCTTAACGCTTTCGCCTGCATAATGGGGCCGTCTCTGCTTTCTTGTCAAAAAGGAGAGATGCCAGAAAAAATACTGTGGGAAGGAAAGCCGTTCTGACAGTCCCAATAGATAACTAAGCACCTTGAAGATCTCATCTACATTTTCTGAAAGCTGCTCTGAGGTGATTTACTTAAGCACTGACAGGGCTTTCCAGCACCTTACAAGATGAAGGAGTAGCTGTCTACCCACCCTTTTTAAACACCTTCACTGGATATTTCACTACTGAGTGCCCCATCTCATCCACCTCAGCATACAGCAAAGGAGAATAAATCAGCTGCCTGTTATAAGCAGTCTTCTCCCCTCCTACGGATCCAGTGAGAAGCAGGTTGGCAGCATGCTTTCTGGGTTACCTGTTTTCATGCACAGTGACTGCACTTGTGGGTAATGCTCTGCAGCTGAGCTCCCTTCCCTTGTTAACAACTCTTTCCCCATTTCCACCGCTGTTCAAGTCTGTAACAACAATTCAGACTTGTGACAAGCAAGAGGAAGGAAAAGATTTAGCAGTGTGAGCCAAAGAAACTAGACACAGAACATTGCTGCTGCAGTGGGTGAAAAAGGAAAAGATGTTCTTCAGTGTCTGAGTGAATGAGTTTAAAAATATTTAAATATTTAAAAGTAGTAAGGACCTGAAACCTTCATTATCCCTCACTTTTCGACCCAGCAGTTTTGACATTTGGGAACTGAAAGTACATGGAACAGTCTGACACAGACAAACATGCAAGTGTCTGTCCACAGAGATACAAACCATAAAGTGACAGGCTTTCTGCTTTTACAGATCTGAACATCTGAAAATACAACAAGGCAAGTATGGAAACTGTCTTTTGAGTTCTCATTTATTTTAATTAACTCATAAGAGAACAGCAGCTTAGATCAAACCAAGAGTTTTTAATCACAGAATCGTACTCTGATGTGGAAAACAAACAGATAAACTTAAAAATGAAATGGGAATTTTTTCTGCCTCTATAATGGTGTCCCCTGCTGAAATCAATGCAAATCCAGTGCTTGCAAGTCTCTGTATCTTCTGGTTTTTTTTTCTTATTTTCTCTGAGAGACTTTCTAGCTACATCAGCTACTAACCTCCAACATTCAAATGCTATAGCAAAAAAAATAGATCTTGAAAAAAATTATGCATATACATATATTCATACTTACATATATATAAATTGTATAAGTATATACACAGAAAGCACATCAAATTAATCCTACTATATTAATTAAATAAAAAGAGAATTATTGTTGCCCAGGTTATCTAAGCAACACTGCTCCATGGCAGAGGAAGTGCTTATTTAGATTTTGAATAGTTCTTCAAATAAATTAGATTTTATTTGCATTTGCATTCATCTCTAAATTAATCTTCACAAAATACAACGGCAAATTTTGCCATCTTCTTAGATTTGATTTGTACTAGCATACAAAAAATACAAAGCTCCACAATATTTATATCGCCTATCACGCTTTGAGGCACCACTTTAAGGAAATCTACTCTTCTTTATTTATTGTCATCAAAAAAGTTTTTCAACCTTCAAGAAATCAAAAAAATTCAAAAGCTCACTCTTTTCCAAGACATACTACTCTCACTAGCTCTCAGAAATGCATAAATCTTGGACAGTTTTCCAGATAAACTTCAGTGGCCCTTCAGCTATGGGGTAACCAATGCAATCAACAATCTCCTGGTCTCTTGCAAAGAAACAATATACAAATCAGGAACAGTAAGAAGTATTCTTTTATTTATAATTCTAGAAATAACTGCATTTTTTACTTTTGATAAACATTTTAAAAATATATCAGCTTATTACATTTGCAATTGAATAGCCCTAGTTGCCTAATTCAACCACACATCATTATATTGATACAGTATTTTATATATGTTATATTGGTATTCTTCTATTCCAGTCAGGGAAAATGCTCACTAGACAAGAAATAGTTACTGCTCATTTCCAATTAATGAACTTCCTTTTAGAACTACAGCCTGATTTCTGGATGCATTGTTTCCATAGAATGTCAGGAATACTACATACAACATAGCCTAGAGTCACAGCTAAAATGAAATAGCATTGTTAGCTGCAAGAAGTCAGCTTTGTACTTTTGGGTAGCCAGGTATTGCACCAGCCCATACCAGAAAGATTCAATGTTTATTAGGATACCCTCTATAATTACTTTTAAATTGCAAAAATTAGTGTGTTTTTCTCTCAAGTTTCATAATAAAAGACTATTTCAACCCTATCGATACTCAAGTCAGATCAAAACAACTGCCTGCTATCAGTTAGCTTCTAGTTTGTGAAGCCTCCATTTTAAAAGACAAAAAAGCAGGTCTGTAGTGCTCGAAAACAGCTTTGTGGGCAATTCTAATTGCATTTAGAAGACCAACACTTTCTGCACTGATCTTCCTCTCTCTCTTTTTTAATTACTGTCTTTTGTGTCAGAATCAAGGATTATAATTGAAGTTCCATTCAAACAAAAAAAATGTAGTCGAGGCATATGTAAATTTATTAAGGCATCAAATAAAACGGGATTATTTTAAGCATACAGCTCCTAAATATTAAGTATAGCTTGGGTATAGCTAGGCTATGTAGATATATTTAGGTGACTAATTTGTATCGAGGCTAAAGACACTGAGTCAGAAATAAGCTTTACTTTAATTTTGATTTTTTGCTGATTTAAAATCCTAAAAGTTGAAGCTGTGAGCCAAGCAAACAACACACCAGGATGTTATGGAGAATAATTCTGTTCCCACAAACTGTGGGAGAAAATAGGCATAGAATTCTCATTGGTTGCTTCTCTTCAAATACCTAACCACAATAGTTAATATTTCTCCCTATGTAAAATGCTCTGTTGTTTATAAAGAAGTAGAAAAACTTTTGATTTAGTTTTGACAGTCTCTTTGAAGAGGAGCACAAGATGTCATACTGCAAAAAACTCTGCTCGGTAAAATGAGGATCTAAGTAACCAAAACTGTACGCCTCGGAAGTGCAGCGGTGCGTATGGTCAGACTGCGCTGGTTATGGAAAACTCTTCTATCCCAGGACTCCCTTCCCCCCTAGCAGGAATTGTAGCATCGTGCATGGCCAGCTCTCTGTGAGACAAACCTTATCTTACAGAGGATGCTTGGAGACCTCTCTCCCAAAGTCTCTTTTCTGCATATTGAAAGGGAAAGCTTGGCTGCAAATGGGAGTACAAAGCTGGGAAAAGAATAAAAAATAATGCACATAGCTCTGCTGGCAGTTGCAGGGCATTTAGAGTGAACGAGAATTACATGACTTGATTTACTTCACAAAAACTGATTAGTAAAACCCCCTGTGGATTTCTTAACTATACTGTGGAGGGATATAAGATTAGTGTAGCAATTCCCATCATCAAACGTATTTACTGTTAAAATATTGGATTAGTGATGTTGTTATCCACTGTTCCAAGATTATAAAGTGATTCTTTAAAATTGAGCAGAAAAATACTGCACTCTATCATTTGTAATTAGATTTCAGTCTGAGGGGTTTTTGCCTTTCCACAAGAAGTAATTGTTTCAAAAAAGAAACAAAAAAGGAAAAAAAAAAAAAAAAAGAATGTGCACTGCACACCAAGAGAGATAAAGCAAAACTAGAAAGCCAGAGTTGCAACTCATTTTCCCCCTTTGCTTTTGAGAGACAAATGTTTCCCTGAGCCTGGACCTTATTGCTCCTGCTGGTCACACTCACTGCTGCGGTAAGACACCAGGTGGTAATAAAGCCATGTTGGTGCTGGATGGTGCTTATTTACGAGGCACATGTGGATGTATGCTACCTGAGACTGACAGATCTCTAATCCCCAGATATTCATCCTTCCCTGAGAACTCCTGGGGGAACTATAAACCTTCATGGATTGCATTTTCATGCAGCACTGTGGAAAAGGAAGAGCATGAGGAACGAGGACAAAAGTGTTCATTAAGGTAATTACACTACATTTAGGCCAAGAAAATTAATGCAACTTCACCCTGGCTTTTCACTAAGAGCAACTGGAGCTGTTAGAATTAGTAAAGAAAAGCTCCAGCATTAGTAACACTGTCTTCTCATATTGCACTGTGTGAAACACCTCCTGGAATCACTTGCAGACATTATCTAGATGCAGAACAGAGAGTCATGAAAGAATCTAACAACAACAACAACAACAACAACAACAAAGTTTAAATCAAAATACCCTGCTACTAAACAGTTTTAAACCAGGTAATCTTAATCATTGCTCTTTTTCTTTATTTTGGTAAATCCGTATTCTCTCTTTCTAGTTTTATCAAATTAGTAATTTGTCAGCATAAAACTGCTTCTGAATTTGAATAATCCCAATCACTATATTTTTTAGCTTTGCCATACAAAATTCAGATTTTAAAATAGTATCTGCAAAGTTCAAAAACTTAAACCTCACAGATTGGTTTGATGTTAAATTGCCCTTTGTGTTACTGCCATAATCATAGAGGCTATAAGCAGGTATTCTCAACTGCAGTAGCTGTAAACAGCCTTGGCAGTGTTTATCAGCTAAATGTTTAATGGCAAAAATATAACCAGAGGAATACATGGTACTTAGCATTTAAATAAAGCTTGTAAACCAATGACAAGTCTATTTGGTCAACTACTAGCACACATTCTTTATGTGCAAAGGGTTTGTCCTACATTTATTACAATGAGTTTCGCACTTTTCAGGTAGGGACATCAGTTTCCATTCACTGAGTTCACAGAAAAAGATGCACAAAAACACAAGTTAAAGGGCATGGCCTTGAAAAAGAACTGCCATTTCGGCAATGACACATTGCTCTAAGAATTTATTAAAAAAAAAAAGAAGAAACCAAACCCAAAACATAAGCAAACAAAAAACCCCTACCCTAAAGAAGTCAATCTGACAAAGCACCATAGTTCTTCATTTTGAGCAGTTCAGTTCCAAATTTTTTTCAACTAAGCAGCTACATCTGAGATGAATCCTTGAGCAAATAAAGAAAAACAACCATGACAGAGCATGAAACACGCAGCCTTCCCTCCTTCCACGCAGAAAGCACTGTGTTTGTTTCTGTCAGACTCTGCGTGAAATTGTCCAACCCCTAATATGGATCAGCTTCTCACCTCTTGGTATTAGGGGACAGATGTGGTGCTTTCTGCTTCACTGACTGTTTGGCCCTGAACACCGAAGCTGTGCTCTCAGCTATTTTTTTTTCACTCACTCTGTTGATAAAACATATCCCACAGCAACTCTGAACATAGAAAATGCAGTAAATAGCCCAAGAAAATGTAATGATTTTTTACTGTTATTATTAAGTAGACAAAAGTAGTGAGTCCTTCCCTTGGGGGGTGGGGAGGGAAGAAATAAAAATCAAAAAACTTTCATGTAAAGAATACCATCTTGTAAATAGGAGTTGGTTTTACTCACGACTCATTCTGGTGGCTTTTAAATATATTCCTCCTCCTTTTAGAGCTGGGAACCATTTGCTTTATGAGTACCATTTGGAACATTTGCCTGTCGCTCATAAAATAGACAAAGCTTTTATTCATGCCATGAATTTTTACTCACTTTATACAAAATATCTAAGGAGGGATTTGCAAGGGCCAGAATTACATCCGTGAAAGAATTAACAACTAATTTAATTTTGTGCAACAATAATGGCTCCAGCAGTTTTTGATTTTGTTGATTACATTTCTTCTCTCCATGAAACACAAAGGCATATGGGTGTTAGCTTCTTTGAGCGTACTTTTTTAAAAGGCAGGATTTTTTTTTCCAAAAATGAACAGGAATGACAAAAGCAGTTCATGTTTTAATCCACGTACCTATTAAGCAGAGCAGTGGCAAACACAGTTTTCAGAAGTGATCATGTAACACAGTGAAAGAACATGGAAAAACAAATATTGTTTTTTGCACTGCTACAGTCCAACAGAATATTTCTTCACCAACACAGGCAGCAGTTGCACAACCCACTGGAGAACAGGCTGCAAAAGATCACCTCTCTCACCCACATTCATGCACCAAACCACAGCACACCGTGATCATTGCATCACACTGCTTCCAAAATCCTCACAGCTCAGAAACTCAGCTTCTCCCTTGAGTACCAACAAGCTGAAATTCAGCCCCAACATCAGGATCTTCGCCTCCCTGCAGCACTTTGTGCAAGCAAGGGAGCAGGAGGAATCTGCTATCCTTCCATAACGATTCATTAGCTGTTCACCAGTAACTGCTTTAACAAAACACTTTCCTCAATATTTTCGTGCCTGCACATAAGAAGCTACTGCCTATTAGCAACTATAGACCATTGCAAGCTCCTGCGGTCCTGTGCATAAACATTATTGATTGCAGACACAGATCAATGCACTCCTAATGATTGTGATTAGCAACTGTCTGAATAGAGGCGCTTGGAGTCTTGGCCATGGAATTTTGGCTATGCAGTACCTAGAAACAGGTTGGGTGCATGCTGTATGTAGGCACAGTAACAACTTCCATAGTAAGGAAGTAGTAGAGGAGAGTAACATTTGAGGGATTTCCCTGCAGTACAAAGTTTCTGTGACTGCACATAATAGCCTTCTTTCTGCATGGAGAGAGGCACAAATACCTCGTGTGATTACAGCGAAGAACTTACCTTTAATGAACTACCAGCAATGCTACCAAATTGGAATCAGCTGTACAGGTCATCCCACCAAAGCCTGCACAGTTAGCATCACAATTAATTTTAAAGCAAACATACTAAAGCATGAACAAAATAAGCAATAGTAAAGACGCATGGTTCTTTCTATTTCCAAATCCCTACACTGTTTGTCACATGCTTTTGGAGTCAACTAGCCTCTAAAACAAGCCTAAGCTCTAGATCATGTATCTATGTAAATTAAATTAATGTAAATTATGGAAGAAATGGACCTGAGGCTGTTGATCGACTCTTGGCTACGCTGCCATGAGCCACCAGTAAGCCCAAGTGGCCAAGAAGCCCAAGGGCATCCTGGCTTGTAGCAGGAACAGTGCTGCCGGCAGGAGCAGGAGGTAATCTTTCTCCTGTACTCTGCTCTGGTAAGTAGAGTACATCTGGAGTATTACGTCCAGTTTTAGGTCCCTCACTACAGTATAGATGTCAAAGCTGTGGAGCACATCCAGAGAGGGCAAGGAGGCTGGTGAGGGATCTTATAAGGAACTGTGATTGTTCAGTCTGCAGAAGAGAAGGGGAGATAAGAGAAGATCTTATCACTCTCTACAACTGCATGAAGGGAGGTTGTGGTGAGGTGGCGGTTGGCGTCTTCTCCTGCATAACTAGTGATAGCATGAGAGTGAACAGCCTCAAGTTGTGCCAAGGGAAGTTCAGGCTGGATATCAGGAAAAATTTATTCTCCTGAAGAGTTGTGAGGCATTGGAATGGACTGCCCAGGGAGGTGGTTGAGTTACCATTTCTGGAGGTGTTACAGAAATGTTTAGATGTTGTACTAAGGGACATTCCTTACTGGGGAAATACTGGTGGTAGGTGGACTGTTGGACAGGATGATCTTGAAGGTTTTCTCCAACCTTGGTGATTCTATGATTCCTAAGTTTTTAAAACTAAACAAGAGAATTTTTGTTTGGGTGTATTGCTTACAGCTTAAAAATACAAGGCAGAGCCTGCTCTAGACTACAGTAATGCTGTAATTACAGAGCAAAGGTTTCTACCTCTTCCTGGTTCTCTCAATCTCTGCCAGTAAATTCTCAACTTTGACATTACACATATAGATTCACTGCTACCTTTAGCAACAAGTGAGCACTGCAGAGTCGAGGAAGGTTCTTGTGTCAAGAAGAAGCACTGTACCAAACAAATTACAAACCTGCTGCTGAAGGAAAAAATGCCCCCACATCCATAAAAGCAGCAGCTCTCTTCCCCTGGGAATTTAGAAGCAATCTGGTTTTCCAGGTGGGGCCTTCCAACTCCCCACTTCATCTCTATCCCTGCTCTATCTCCTTCTCTTTTAGGACCCAAAGCTTTTCCCAGAACAACATCTGGTTTCATCTGCACAATGAACTGTCTCTTGCCTTCCCTCCCATCACTCAGAAGCCACATATTACAAAATGCAGTACAGTGCACTGATACACAGGGAATAAACAGCAAAAATTCATCTGAACTTCCGCATGTCAGAAATTTACAATGATTTGCTACAGAAAATACAGAAATGCAAGACCAAAAAATCCAAACCCCTCTGTGTAAAGAAACGGAAGTGCTGCACATTAATCTCTCCTTTTCTTTATCTTTTTTGTGTAATTAAGTATTGCTTCCTTTTCAGAGAAATCCTATTACACAATAGGCTGAACCTCAAACCTTCCTTTCAAAATAACACTCCACAAATTCCATTTCCATGCCAGAAGACGCTCACAGTTTCTTGACACTCCATTCAGAAAGTGGTTTGGCTTCGTAAGGTTTTGCAGTCTTTCAAGCATGTCAGGAACACAAGCTGAAGGAAAGATAATTGTGGCATTTCTACACTAGAAAAAAGCTGAATCAGATCCTGAGAGTTTAACTAAAAAACACTAGCAATCATCCAGATA
This sequence comes from Tympanuchus pallidicinctus, assembly GCF_026119805.1. Taxonomy (NCBI): domain Eukaryota; kingdom Metazoa; phylum Chordata; class Aves; order Galliformes; family Phasianidae; genus Tympanuchus; species Tympanuchus pallidicinctus. The sequence continues at coordinate 12,340,097 of NW_026294648.1, read as the reverse complement.
GCCAAACAACAAAACAAATCATTTTGACATATGATGGCAAGAACCACAGAGCTACCCTAAAAGCAATGTTTCTTTAGAGCCTTAGATTGATTCTATTAAGACTCAGAAAAACCACCATTAGAAAAAAAGCATTATGAGAAAAATCATTCCACCCTACCTGTGGCTGAGTCCATGGCTCCAGCGTTGATTCTTTTAAAGGAGTTTGTGGCCTTCCCATTTCTTTTGTGTGCTTTAAGGAGAGAAAAGTATGCTTCAGGTTATACGTGCAACCACTCTATCAGTATTCAGCATTAATTTCCCTTGAGGGAATAAAACAATACTCATGCACAAAATTCATACAAAATAATCAAAATATATGATGACTGCATGCATTTAGAGTAGACTGCAGGTTGGATATTTTTGCTGCAAGTAATCTAGCTTTCATAGAGTGGCTTTAACCTTCCAGATGTGAGGGTGCACACCTCCATCTGTGTGTGCAAGTGAAAAACCTCAAACAAAAGCCTGAAATTATTTGCCATCACAGTGAGGTCCAGCAGCAGAATTTACAAGAGAATCACTTGTGTTCTCCAGCTTTTCACTACCCTGGAATTTTTCAAGATTGACTGCCTCAAAGCAAGTGTCTGTGTAATCAAACAGATTAAAATAGTCTTCAGAGAATTAGATTTGCTGACCCTTCACACTTTCGCTTCCATTTTTTAATATTAGTGAAACATGCTGCAAATAATTGTTATTTTCTGTAATTGTTCTGCTTCAGAAATAAATACATGAGAGTAGTAAGCACTGGGACTAAGTACTGAATAGGATGCCAGCTCCTTTTAATTTTCTCCATATGAATTTCCAAAGGAAGAAGCTCTGCTGCAGAGATACAAACAAGTCTCCTTCATTTTTTTCTGCCTAATTCCTTTAGGTTGTAAAATGAAAACAATGGTTTTGACAAAACAGATCTTCTGTTGATATATGCTGTAATTAGGTGCCAGAATCTTCCTCTTTCTGAAATACAGTACCTCTATCATGTTACTCTTTGGACAAGGCCTTTGAACAATATGCAATATAAATATCATCTTATCTGGATATCATATTAGAGAGATCTAAATGCCAGTGGAGACTGCAAAGACTGTCAAAGTGGAAGTCATATGCCATTGGATTTTCTGTCATATGCAGTAAAATATGATCTCTTGAAATAAAACAATTTTTTGAAATACAGAACTTGTGAACAACTTCAGTTAGCATGGAACATTCACAAGGCTCATTTCAAAAAAACACCTTATTAAATGGAAATTTTGTTTTGGCAGGTTAGATTGCCTGTAATAATAGATTACAGACAATCATTTGTACCATTTTTGTTGCTATATTTTGGGGTGGCAACTGATTATGATTCATTCTTGAAATAGAACAATAAATGCATTTAAAAAAAAAAAGAAATAACCACAGATACAGTGAACGCTAAAAAGAGTTAAAATGAATGCATCTCGAAAGGGAAGGCTGTGTTTTCCATATGTTCAAAAGCAACTGTATTCTACCTTGTAATCTTTCTTTAAATGTAGTAATCAAGCATCAAAAGGACCCAAACACATACTGAAAATTATTAAACATATCAATTGTGGTACTAAGATACCGTAATAACTCCATATGGGATAACCTGTCAGGAAGTGACATTAAAAATCTGAGTATTTCTTTACAAGTAATTTTCCTTTGAATTTCACATCATTTTTTTTTATACAACATTGATCCAATTAGTGTTACAGAGCAGAGGAAAAACAAAAAGCAAAAACAATGTGTATGAGATCATAAAGCATAAAGGATACGAAAGTACATTTGGGTGAGACAGCACTCAAAACTTTGGAGTATCATTTTAAAACTCTGCCTTTTAGGTATGATGACTGAGTCACATCTTAATGCTGAGCTTCCCATTGATTAGCATCTTGGGTTACTCATTTGCTAGCTACTGCTCCCACTACCCAGAAACCATGAGTACCTTTCCCCCTCCAAAGAGGAGCATCAGTGACATAATACTAAGAGAGTGACACACTGAGCAGATCTTGGGGCAACTACTAGTTATTCTGCATGCTGTAACACATGGAAGAAAGCTTAAAAAAAGTACTGAAGAACCTAGAAGTCACTGACTTTTTTTTTTTTTTTTAATTGCAGAATAAAAAAGACACACAATATCTCTGTGAGCTGTGACTGCACGCAAGGTAGCTCTCAAATACCAGCACTTGGACTGCTTACAAGCAGCACATCTGCTGCAACTTCAAGCTCAGCATGTTACAAAACTAAGATTGTGCAAATAACTGTTCTGAACCAGCAATTGTACTTCTAGTCTATATGCTGCCTACTTACAGCATGCTGAGATACACTTATCCACAAGTTCTCTATTCCTTTTTTATTTTTTTTATTTTTATTTTTTATTTTTAAGAGAAGAGGAATGTGGTAATGATAGACAATACTCCTGTGAGCATCTTTCTTCCAACACAGATAAAAAGCTCTTTACTAAAGGCAGGGAGCTTTTGGAAGACTTTATCCCCCCATTTTGCTTGGAGCATCATCCTACAAGTTTCTGCAGTTTGTACAATTTCTCTAAAGAAACAATAGGAATATGCCCACAGTCTTTTGTTTACGTTCTCTCTACTTCCTCAATTTGACATTTAAGTTTCGCACATAGAAGAAAATTGTAGTCATAATGAGATAAAGATGGAATGATTTCAACCTGGATATTATATTATGGTTTCAGCAGTGCCATTAGAGCTCCCTTAGCTCTTGTACATGCACAGATTAGATTCTTTCCAGCAGGCAGGTGAGACTTCTAGAATAAATGAGGTTCCCTCCATTTCTGATGAAATGCCTGTCAGTTCTGGTACAGCCAACGACCCCACAAACACAGGGCATTTCTGGACAACTGATTCAGTTCCCACTGTTCTGTCTTATACAGTTGTTCTGGTGCAGGCAGCAGTCAAAGCAGAAAAAACACCGAGCTTTTACTGACTTCAAAAGTTTCCTTTATCTTGGAGATCCCAGTGGAAAATGCACTATTTCTAGCAGCTATTCCCCAAGCCCGGACAATCCTGCCTACCCACAGAAAGTACAGCTTTCAGGTGTTTTCTCATTTAAGAAGTGACATCCATCATCTTCTGCCCGACCCCCTAGAAAGTACTCTGAACTACTATGTCAGCAATCAATAAAGTCCAGCACAAAGGTTTGAAATACTGAAATTACTGGGAGTAAAGCATTTTGCTGATATTTGGAATTTTCTGTCTAGTGTAACAGCAAAACAAAACTTTAGTATTTAATCAAAGTAGTCATCAATTTTTTTTAGGCAAAAATGAAATTCATCATGAAAATTTCCTGTTGTTTATTAGGTGCAATGAGTTAATAAACATATAATTACTTATGACAGTTTGGCAGGACACTTCCAAAATCTACAAGAGAAAATAAATTGTAAAATGGATTCTAATAGTTACTAAAGTCATCATTTTTAAGTCAGGTTTCATTTTTATCTTTAAGTTGCCACACTGCTATCTCCATTCTGAAATATAAGGGGGAAATCCCTTGTGCAATTGAGACTATTCAAACTAATCTTACCACAATTGCATATGCAGAGATCTCCCTTCTGAGAGCATCCTGTCCCAACACTACTCAGCTCCAGGTAGTTCAGGTTAGGCTGATCCATAACAAAATACTGCTCATCTGCTCAGCCTATTTCCTGAGCAGGCTCAGCTCTCTGCCCTAAGACTGCTCCCTGTGACTTGGAGAGGCAGGTCAGGAAGAGGAGATATGGCTGACTGAGGAATACCCATTCCCTGTGACCCTGTCTGACAGCTACCTGTCAAGCTCTCCCTTTTGCCTCTCTCTCCACAGTGCATTGCAGCCAACCAACAGAGCAAGCTGCCCACTTGCACTGGCATCAGTGCTGGGAGCTGTTGGAGGCTGGTGGCTGCCCACGCTCATCTTCTGCTGAGCCACAGTGCTGGCTCTTGGCTTCCTCTGGCCGGGCTCCCGAGCTCTAGCAGCCTTTAATGCAGAACTCATACTCTGAAACCGTGGGAAAGTTCCCCCCTTTTTGTGAAATTATGTTCAACTGGTTGGCCTGAGCTTCATGAGCTGGGCTATTAAAGTAATCATAAAAATATACAGTAACTTGACCCATGGGTATGACCAATTTTTCAACGACTATCACTTTTCCAGACCACAAAGGCAATTTGTTCTGGCCCTTAAGCTCTCTATTCCAGTACTAAATACTGGATTTGTTCAGCTAGGAGTCATCGCCTTTTCATCCCACCTCCCTATTGGCGGGTTTTTGCTTTTCCTCAAAGGAAATCAAGATTTATTAAAGTTAAGAAGAAGAGAAAAAGTTACGATGTGACAATTTTGTTTTATGTATTTTGATTTCTGGAAAAGCCCTAAAATTATCTAGAAGGATATTACCACCAATAATACTAATGGTTATTGATTGCTGTGAGAAGCAAAAGCAGAATGAAATCCAAAGATAATATGATGCATTTTTCTCTGGTGCCTTACAAAATTGCTATGGCAGCATTAAGATTGTCTGACTCGAAAGTGTTCCACTCCACACTATACAAGAAGGAGAAAAAAAAGAAAAAGGACTTTATTGAATTGTCTTTCAAGCCAAAATACTGTATTGCTTAAAGTGAGATTTAGGAAACAAACAGCAAAAGACATTTTGTAAGCAGTATATTAGTACGAAGTCTGGCCAGGATTGCATCTGTTTGTTTGGGTCTGCTTTTGTCTTTTGCACTTATTTTTAAACAGTCAAAAATTATACTTTTTAGACCTGCAGCATTTATTGTTTTTGTATCCCATGCTATAATTACAAAATCATGTGTACTAATTTCACTGTCCAGAGAGAACATCTTTATCATCACACTGAGCCAGAGAATCTCTATAGCCTGAGAAAGAGATTATCTCCATGAACAATGCCTCCTTCTTGCCTTTAAGTTGATTTCAGGTAATTGGATTCCTGCAGTCTGCTTCTGCAATCCCTCAGGTGAAAGGTGATCACTTTCAGTGAAAAAAGGTTAATTTTATGTAACAGACTGCTGGGGAAAAAGAAAAAAAAAAAAAAAAGAAAAAAAAAAAAGCAAGATTTTTTTCCATACCTCCAAGCTTTAGATAAATATGAAAATAAATCTGTATAAAGTAAGTTTTCCTATGGGAAAGCCATTAGGATAGCTGAAATCAAGATGTTAGAAGAGATTCATATGGGAACGCTTTTGTTTTCTATTTGAGAAACAGATCAGTTCTGCCTTTTGCCAAAGAACAAAAAGACAATTTAGAGCTCACAGATTAAACCCTTTGTGGAGTTGTCAGTAGGGAACCCACAGTCTAGACCCCTGAAATGTGATTTAGGAACGATGAGAACAACTGGCTATCCATGCCAAACAGCCACCTGGCATCACCATTTACACAATACTGCTTTGGCTGCAGCAACCACAACTCCCTTGCTGGAAGTACCAGAATGCCTTGTGATGTTGCAGCATGTCCTCCAGTGATTCCTTGGCCTCAACTGCAACAATTTAACCCAGCAAGTCTGTAATGGTTCTGCCAACAGGCAGCTTTATCTTGCAATTACCTCTTCAAAGATGCAATAAATCACTTAGTGCATATACAGTCAGGCAGCAATTATAAGGGCAGGATTTCCAGAGGTGCTGCGCAGCCTCCATCATTTAGAGCTGTTACACTACTACTCTAGAAGAAGCGGCTCCTCCTGCACTTCTGACCTCCTTTTGCTGAAAGGTGCCCTCAGGCACAGCAAGTGTCTGGTGGGAGTTGGGGGATGGGAGACCAGGGCCAGCTGTGGGGATGGGGGGGGGGGGAGGGAAGAGTGGTGCAGCTACTAGGAGAGCTCAGAGGTTTAACAAAGCCTGACATGAGATTTGCCAGATGGTTCTGTATCGGATTGTAAAACTTTAAACTAATCTTCATTTAAGAGTTTTAAGGGCTGTATCCCTCTTATAAAGCCTCTTGCTCTTTTGCCTGGTTGATTCGGGTAAATTATAGATCAGACTTTAGAAAACTGCTTCCATGAGCAGCGGCTCCTTAAATCTCAGCTAAACTGAGCAAGAAGATTACATGTTATTATGATGTAGCACAGCAGGATTTTTGTACAGCAAACATAATGATGTAGAGAAGGATAAAACTATCATTCTGCACAAGGAGGTCATCCGTACAAGAACAATGCTTTTTATACAGCTAGCAAATCCATACATGGGGAATTTTCACATGGCAAATTCCTTTTCTTAGTGGCTCTGTCAAGAAACCCAACCATAAGCCAAAGCCAGATCTATATTTCAACATCTTACAGGAAAGAAGATGTCACTGGGGAGAAATTATTCCAAACATTACTAGAAAAAGTATCTCTTTCAAGGGCAATTTTAGGGTAAATGCATCCTTATTGGTTTTATGCAAGGAGAAAGGATTTCCTCTGAATCCCCTGTGAAATGTCAGATACTGTATGTGGTATTAAAAATTAAAATGCTCACTAATCTTACAAGTGCACATATATACTTTTAATTGTAAATCAAATACACTCCATATGGAAGAGAACAAAGCAATGTCAGAACAGTAAGGGGTAGAAAATCTTTCTACCTGCTGTCAGTATTTGTAACATTACACACTATCTTCACGATTGTACTGCTACAAATGGGAGAGAGAATTTAGATATTTTAGGCACTAGGTGCTGACAAAGTTGAAGTGAGAAGAAATAAAAGTATTTGGTGACGACTGACAGAAAAACTTCAATAATCAAGAGAATGAAACCATTGTGTTCAAAAACTTGACGCAGTAATGTCATCACACTTGTGACCTAACAATCCTACGAACAGCTGATACAAATATTTTAGTCTGTTCTGAATCTGCAGCCTACTGAATTTGCTCTCATTTTCATTTTCTGTACATGATTTTGAACGCAATAGAGCAAAGTCAAATAACTTCCCCTTTCTCTCCCTTTTTAATTGAAGCATTATTTCCTGCACATGAAAGCTTTTGACTTAAAAGCAATCAGGTGTGATATTCACAGCTCTGGGCTTTTCAAAATGTCGCACACAGGAATTACTCGGATTTATCCTAAAGCTCTCAGTAAGAACATCAGCATTCTGCAATGCATAAGAAAACTTCCTATCTGTATTATGCTACTCAAGACTTCATTTTTCAACTGAATTCATTACATTTAAGTAACAATTAGACATTGTTTCACATCTGTTTTATCTTGCTCTCCTTCGCTAACATTCTAAAACAACCTTCCACAGTATCAGAAAAATTAAGAATTTCTTAATTGCTGCAATTCCTGCTGACTGTAAGAACAAATGTATTCTCACAAATTCAGATAATCCTAACAGAGTAAAGTTACTTTAAATTTTTATCAACATGAAACAGTTTTTTAGATCGTACATGTAAAAATCTCAGTGGAAATAGCTGATAAAATATGCTCACACTGCATGTTTTGACTTGAAAGTATTTACATATATAAAACTAACGTGACATTATATGTTAAGGTATTCTGTCATCAAGTGAAATGTGAAAAAAAAAGCGTAGTATCAAACAACTTGTTTTAGCTGCCTGGACTCTACTTAGCTTTTAAAGAGTAAATATAAATGTACACAAGTCTGTTTCCTGACTCAGATATAAAGCATCATGTTAAAAATGTAATACATAGTAGCAAGAGTACAAATTTTTATGTTAGTGTATATTTTTTCCAGACATTTCCTGTGATATCCTTTGGAAAAAGTATTTCTCTTTCTGTGGGTTATCCAGAAAATACAGCATAACCTCTGCCAGCATCCACCTTGTCCAAATGTTGTTTTTTTTCTTCCTTGGGCCTGTCATCCTCTTGATCTATGCTGTGACTAAGTTGAACATTACAGAAATCCAGCTTCTTATAGCAAATATTTGCAATTTAAATTGCTTTCTCTCTCAACATTAAGTCTGAATTGGATAAAGGTGTTAAATGCTAAGACTTCCTAGGTTTTTTACTTTACTAATCAAGCAAACTAAAATTACATTATCACAGGCAGCCAGGACTGGCTAGGGCCTAGCGGGTGGAGAAAGGCCTGAATGAGAATCTCACATGCCAATTACAGCCAGAGAGAATGGCTGACAAACTTCTGCACTTTAAGCTTTGAAGTGTGGCAGAACTAAGGAAGATGTGCCACCTTAAATTAGATTTTTCCAGAAAGTTGATAAATAGGCTTACTCATGAAGAACAGCAGGACTAATCTGCAATTCTCTTGACATTAGAGACAACATGATGTATAGAAGCCTTGTTGGATCATCAGCTTTTTTCATTTGATGTCATCCTATTTATATTCCTTATCCCCAGCTGCGACTATTTGTCTTTAAAAAGTGTTTGATTTTTCTAGTGCCTATTGTAGTTCTCAGTATATGAAGTAAAATAAGCAGACTTCAGATTTCAGGTAGCAAAGTATTTATGGTGTGTCTGTTCTAGGCAAAATCTCTCAAGAAATATATATACATACGTACATATAGATGTATGTGTCTGTGTGTGTGTTTGGAAGTTTTTTCTCTTATCTAGTCTGTGTAAATTATTCAGCGTGTTTCCTAACCTGGGACCCAGAATTCGGATTGAATATACACAGTGTAACTTTTAAAACAGAGAGGAGAAGGGAAAATCATATAGGAGTCACCAAGGCTAAGTACAGGCAATATACATCCATCTTCTTCTCCAGCAGATAGATGCAGGATGGAGCCATCACCCTGCTGAAGTCAGGAATGCCTGCAGGCTATACCAGCAGAAAAAGTATATACCAGTCTTTTTGTAAGCATAAACTTCTGTAATCACATTCTCCTGTCCTTTGTTATTTAGTTGGGAGTTTGAAATCTCAATATTATGATAGTAAAATCAATTTAAAGTTCTATTACACTCTCGTCAACCAAAATAAACCGGTGCCTGTCTGCCTCTGTAGCTCCTTCCCCTGGACAACTATGCACATCAGCTTTCCATTAAGATAAGCACCAGGAAAATACTTATTTACTTCTTCCAATGGCAAGTCTACTATCCACAGACACAAACCTTACCCTCACCCTATATCAGGAATGCCTCCGAAAGTTACAAGAAAGAAACTATTTTGATATTATTCACTTAGCTGTGCTAATAGTGTTTGCTGTCAAGGTAATAAACATTCTACTTCAGGAAGGATTATAAAATTTTAACTTTTTTTTTTTTTTCAGCCAAACATAATAAAGAATGACAGTATGAAATTACTTCTCTTGCTGACCTATATAATTCTGTCTGCTACACTGTCCTCCTGGAAGGAGGGAAAGAAGCCCATGGCATGATGCCACCAGAACTTCCCTGACATTTAAGTGCCTCTGTATTTATGGTAGATCTTTTGGTGGCTAGAGTGAAAAGCAGGAAGGCTGAGAAGCACTGTGGTGCATCTGCTATATCCTGACCATACTCAGATCAGAAATCTGCTCTGAGGCGAGGCAGACAGCAAAGACAGAGCCCAGCTCCTCCCACTGCACCCAGCACAAGAGTGGCACCAGCTGCCCACACTGCTGCAAAATGTGATTGCTATTCCGATTGAAGACAGTTAACTAGACCTTAGAAGATAATACAGTGAACACAAGTAGAAATAAAAGCCGTGCTGTCCATAGGTTTTTTAAATGAGGTGAGAATGGAGAATGCAGAAGGATCAGGTTAGACTTGAGTCTTTTAAATAATGGGCAAGGCAGGAACAGTATTTCAGAAATACTGAAGAACACTACAGATGGGTGCTAGGGTGGTGTTAAGGATGTCTGAACTTAATTCTGTGAGGTGTCTTCACTTGACTTTCTGAATGTCTCCTACAGTGTTGTACCTAGGTCTGAGTATATTCTCACCTTCTAGTTTAAAGTTTAACTCTGACACATACAGTTTCTCAAATAATTTTCCTGATGCTTTCCATATTTCATCATTTAATTTCTGTTATTCATGAATTACTGGAGGAAAAATTGCTTTTCCCCCTCGGGCAGGGCAGGTGGAAAAGAAAAAAGAAATTCCAAAACACTCCACATGAAATGAAATGTTCCATAATTACAGGATTAACTTAGTTTATGCACGTACCTTTCTGCTAATAAGCCTTGTTCTTGAAAAATTTTTCAACACAGACCTTCTGTATTAGCACGTAAAGAACTGTTATTAACATCACTCCTCTGAAAGCATCATCATTCTTTTTTTAAAAGTGCCAAAAAGTCATTTCTAAAGCAGCAGACAACCTATCTCCCTCAATTTTGCCTAGATGAGAGACAAAGATCTTTGATAAGATTGGGAAGAAAACTTGTCACAAAGTAACAAAGCACTGCACGCAGATTTCATAATACAGAATACAAGAATTTGACAAAAGACACCTTTCAAACAGGTACATATTCACACATGCTTGCTCTGTCTTTAACACACCTCAGAGTTCCTGAACCGTTCCAAAATTCAAACATTTTGGGTGTGCTACATGAAATTGTAATATATTCTTGTTAAGCACTTTGATAAAATAGATTACTATATTGCAGAGGATATTCTTACTAGACAACACACTGCATAAGTCCTGCTCTTTTCTGAAAACTCCACACAGTTTTAGAAGACAGTGCAAAAACATGTTTTTTGTTATTTTTTAGAAAGATATACATCACAAAGGATTAAGAAAAACACTATCAGAGAAGCTACTATTTTGTACACCGAGCTCTTACACAATAAAGTAAGAGGCAGATTGATTATTAAGGGGCACTGCTTTAATTCTTTCACAGAATGTATTCCAGGAATAACTATTTCTAAAAGCTCAATTTATTAAGATAAGAATCATTAGAGCATCATTCTGATGGAATCTGAGGGATTTTCTTATCTCATTTAACAGAAGAAATTTGCAAATAAGCATTTGGAAAGGCAAAAACACAGGAAATTATCATCACTAGATTTCTGAAGTCTTTACACTGAATTGCTGTTTGTCTTACACCAAGCCCACTTTCAGTAAAATAATATATGGCAGTGAAATCAGACACAGTAGCCACTTTTATTAATGTATTATGAAATGCATATATGCACTTTATCTATACACAGCAGACTGAGAACAACTTCACTTATAAAAGACAATTTTCTAAAAGCAAGTCTTCTGTGATCTTCTGTAATACACATTATTTGTGTGTTTCAGAAATATACATTCAATTATCTCATGAGTACTGTGGTAGACTTGTTGGCGTAAGTTCAAAATCCTAACTATAAGAAACACTCTCACATGACAGTGCTCCTTAGACCTTTTCAGGTCACATTTTACTGTTCAGATTCCAGCACCCTATGTAGTGTAACTAAAATGAGAGGTCTGAACTCACTCAATGTGACTTCTATAGGAGCAATTCTAGTGTGAGGCTTACTACAAAAAAAACCAAAACAAACAGAAAAGATCTTAGTCTAAAGTTTTTTATTTTCACAGAATATTTGATTGTGCAAATGCAATTACAGTTTATTCTGTGTAAACTAAAACACTATCGACCAGAAAAACCAAATAAAGATGATTTAAATGGTCTTTTTCTGAAGTAGGGAAATAAAAATCTCTTCCTCCCTCAATACTTTAAATATTTCTGTTATTCCCATTGTACCTAAGTAAAGATACAACACCACTATTACAAGAATGCAAAGCTATTACTATCTGTATACACAGAGATAGGCAGCTTCGCTTGCCAAAGTAAAATATATCCTTCTTTTCTTTATTATTCTAAACTTATCTCAAAGGGAGCAGTAAGAAGGAAAGAAGATGTCACATAAAACTTGTTGACTGAACCAAACAGAATTTTCCAGGTAAGAATACGCAGTACTTACAGGCTGACTATACTAATGCAGCAACTTCTCCTTCCTTCTCTATATCGTTGAGAACAAATGCTGCATTTCAGTATTAGTGAAGTGGAAGTCAGAAAGCAAACATCAAACTTTTCACGTCCTTCAAAATGTCTGTGCTCAATTCTGGTGCAGCAGTACTGAGCAACTCAGGCTGCTCAGTACACTCAGCCAGACTGACACCGGTCAGCCCAGAGAGTCTGTTCTGACAGCATCTTGAAACAATCATCCATTTCTCTTTCTTCAGCAAATAATAATTTCAAATAAACATGAAAAGAAGAAAAACAAAAATGCCACTTCTGCTCATTCACTGGATGCTAAGAGACACTGTAGATTAAAATACAGAGAAATGAAAAGCCCCCAATGATGAATATTTTTTAAAGGGGAAGTGAAAAGACATTTGTTCTCATTTTTAGACAAACACTGATTATACAAAGAAAATTTACCCGCTGGAAATATGTAAATCACAGATAAAATAATTAATAAAAATTATAAATGACATACAAAGAAAATAACAAAAGAGTTTCTTCAAACAAAGAAGCTTTTGATATATAGCAAAATGAGGAGGTGTCATGCAACTGATGTTAGACAAAAGACATATGGGCAGGGATGGAGGAAGACGCGTGGAGTGCTGAATATCAAATTAAAAAAAATACAAAACTGTTTCCTATGTATGATAAATATAAATCCTGGAACAACAGACCTAATCCTCCATTGTCCTGAATCCTCTGAGTGAGAAATTTTATATGACCTTTCTTCACTGTAAATGAGTATGAAATTTGGACAGTATTTTATCTTTAGCTTTATAAAACAGCAATGCTGGATTTTTGTGGTTTTATTTTTGCAATGACAGATACATGTTAAATGCACAGTCTTGTGGTCAGTTACAGGCATGGTTCCCAACTGACTGAAAGTTAAGTAAAAATAACAAGAAGTAAAAACAACCCAAAATGAGAAAGCCGTATTAAAATTAATACATTGTTCAGAATATTAAGTTTTAGAGAAACTATCTGTTTTAAACTTTGGGAATTTATTTTAAAAATTGTTCCTTATAACAATCAGATTATGCTTTCATCCTTTCTAATAAAATATAGCAAGCTTATTAATGACTATCCAGCATTCATCTTTTTTTTTTGTCAGTAACTGCCAGTTCATGCACTTTCCTGCAGTGATACAGTGGTGCCAAAGGCTTTATGCCATGTGACAGCAATTTCTCAGTTTGTTTAAGTAACAGAACGCTCTGTGGCGACAGATCAACAAAGGATACATTAAATCCTCAGCAGACACATTTGTCCACTATTACCTGCCAGAGGACTACTGCTTGTGTTGTTCAGTGTTCCGAAACAGTCCTTTCAAAAACTGAAAAAAGCTACATATTTTCAAGCTACTCAAATAGACTGAAGAAAGTCACAAAAAACTGTAATATCGGCTTACTTCCAGCTGAAGTGCCAGCCCCATCCCTGCAGTTGAAAAACTGAAGTTTGTAACAGTTTCTCTGAGCAGATTAGGAAAAAAACCATAAAGAGAACAAACAGGCATAATGTAAGGAGCAATCTCAGCTAAATTGTAGATGGTAAAGCCATACAATTAGTTCGTCATTTGTTACTCAAATAATAGATGATAACAACGTACCAATTAAACTTGAACAAAAGTTTAAGACTATAAATGAAGCCTTCCTCTATAGAGAGAAAATAAGACATACAGTAGGGATATCTGCAACTTATTTTTAAGTTAGCTTGCTTTCCAACTTATCCACCTTCTTTCATATTCCAGCTGTTTTTTAGGTTGTCACACATGGGGTTGTTGCTCTCCTTCAACAGACAGTAACTACAAGGCAACAAATAAGTGCGTCCTCACAAATCTCTGATTATTGGGAGAACTGGGGACTGAGAAAGAAATAGAAACACAATAGAAATAAACAGAACAAGTCAGGGAAAGAGGAAAGAGGAAAAAGGAAAGAGGAAAGAGGAAAGAAATTTGGGACTTCAGAATTTTGTTTCATGGAAATTTTCAAAGAACTATGCTATATTATATACTTTTAGACTCGTTAAATAATCTCAAAGATTAATAGCAATAGACATAAAATGGCAAATTATCATGCACTCTTATTACGTGACCCACCCCTATCACCAGAGACACAGAAAACTTAGAATCTAGAATCACTCTAGAATAAAACACTAGAGAAAATAATACAGAATACTGACACTTCCCATCAAAATATAGCTATAAATGCATCAACTACTACAAAAATTACAAGATTTATGGTAAAAAAATCCACTGTGAAAATCATTTTTCCACTTCCTTGTTTCCAAGGCTTTCCTATATTTATCTCTGACTTTAAAGAAATATTCTACCAGAGCAGAAAACTCCAATGATTCATTTTAAGAAAACCAGTTTGTTTCAGCAAAATGTAGTGTGGAAGAATCTCATCGTGAAAAGCTAAAATGACTATGAAGAAAATTACACAGCTCAAGTAAATTGTTAAATAGTCATCTTACAAAACTTAATAATATATCACAACCAGAACTTAGACTCACTTTAAAAAATTGTGATACCTGTCTCCCATTTACGTATTGAGATTTGACTTTTGTTTTCCTTCTATTGTCATCCTTCTGAAGCTTTATTAAAATATCTCTCATTCGTAAAACTTCTTCAAACATTTTTCTGTCAATAACTGACCTCTTTCGTTTTCCTCTATCATAAATTCCCCACCACGACAGCACATTCTTGGCTGCCTTGAAATTAGCATTTAATTCTTCATTCCTTCCATTCAGTTCAGAATGGATATACACCGTTTTACTTCGGGGCATCACTTAACCTGGTCCTCCCCAGTCGCAGTTCCAGCAGACCCTCCCACAAACTTCTCACTTCAGTAACTTGATTTGCTGCCTCCTCTAACTCTCCTTCCCATCAAATCAATTCTTTGACTCCTCCGGTTTTTCTGAAGGTTTATCTCTTGACTGCAAGAGAAAAACTGGAATCATCCTTCTATTTTTCTGCAATTCTCTGTGTCACTGGAGAAAGATTCACTGCACTTTATCATTGGATATTAAGCATTTGCCATCACATTTGAGTTCAGAGAACCAATGAGCCAGTCAGCACTCCCAGACTTAGCGTCCATCAGTGCTGGAAGATGCAGGAGCACTGCAAATACACTCCACTAATAAAAACACTTGCTTCAACCACTAAGGATTCTCCACACTACACAAAAATGCATGAAAGAATTTCTCTTAGGATAATGTCTTTACAGCTTTGCTTTCTGGGAATACTTCTTTTGCTTTCAATTTTCAGACATCCTGGAGGAAATTAATAACTCACTTCCATGTATGACATTTTTCTATCTAGGAAAGAACAACACATTAAATAGTTTGGTGAAGAAGGAAGAAAATGGATAAAGATGAGGTAAACAAACCACTCCTACAGAAGTACTCAAGCAAATGGCATTTTTCATCTTCCAAGTTAAAAAAGAAAGAAAAAAAGAAAAGAAAGTCATGCTGTAGCAGGCTGTACTGATATACACAGGTATGTATTTGCAGATCAAGTAAATTCCATGGGGACTGCTCACAAAACAGTAGTTTTAAGGGCAGAGATCTAATTAATATATTGGATTTTAAGGATACCTTGTTTAATCTATGGTTAGAGTGCCGAGCACATCACCAGCAAGACCATGGATTTGACAACATGACATTTAAGAGTAGCAATATTCAGTGCTGCAACAACACAGACAAAATAGACACAATCACCAGAGTGCAGTGTAGAACCTCCTCTTCCAGCACCTCTAAGCCTTTCTAAGTTGTGGGAGTGAGATCTTTATAAGTGATAATTCCACCCTCTGGCACTTCTCACACATTTTTCATAAGTAACTCGCATTTGCCCCTGTTAGCTCTGATGTGCTTTACAGTTTTAGCAACACAATGTTTTTCCTGTTTCTGCAGATTTGCATTTGTCCACACACGTTTGATATAAGCTGGCAAACCATAGCTTGTCTCCAGAGTGAAACAACCCCCTGAACAACACGAGCTCTCTTGCTGACAAGCAGGCGATGCCAAGGTGTCACTGTGTGTGCGCTCTGACGACTTAATTTCAGTACCTACAAATCAGAGCTCTGAGGACAGAAGCTGCCCATTTCATGGTTCTCATCCCAGCCCACTTCAAAATCATGACAGATCACAAGACCGTAGCACCAGCAAAACCTCTACTTGATATTATACCAACAAATTTTTTCAAATCACACTTCACATAAAAGGCTATTACCTGGGGAATAAGAGGGTTAAGGAAGCAAGCAATATGTACAAAGAATATTCGTCTTAGAGCAGAATTACTGTCTTAGAGTAGAGTGTTTCACATTTTCAAGCACAACACGTCAGCAGTCTCTAAACGTATATAGAGAACAGATTTCATAACCACATATGCAGTTCCTAATGCAGTGGTCTGTAAAACATGCAAAATATTTTCTTTTGTTAGTAAAAACATACTAACGTATACTAGATAAATTCATAACCTGGAATATTCCTGAAAGCTTAGTTAAATTAACTGTATTTGAGAGTTCAAAGAAATGTTAGATCTATAACCATAAAGGACACACGGTAATTCACCTAGAAAGTAAATGTTTTAAGCAGTATCAAAATATTTATATCAATTTGCTAGAAAAACAGAAGCTCTTGGTACAGAAGCACAGTTAGGAAATTGTAACTTGTCATCCAAGACAGAAAAGAGCAGGAAGAAATGGAAAATCTGTGAATTTCATAAGCCAGTTTAAAATCTAAGTAAACTTTTTCCAAGAGGCATGTTCAAGGACCTTTTCAGTTAGTTACACACTTTGGTAAATGGAGCTTCAGCAATAATAAAAATTATTTTTTTATCACAACTATTTTCTCTTCATGGAAAAAATTATAAGGTAGCCATGGAAGATACACTGCCCTGCATTTTCCAGTGCATTGTGCCAGCTGGTTTCCAATCCTAGGCTGTATTTCTGACTTTCACGGAAATCAAGCACAAGGGTAAGGAGAGGAAGACATTGGTTAGAATCGTTTTAACATGGAGAACTATTTCTTTGGTTTGTTGTTGTTGTTGTATTTTTGTCTGCTTTTTTAAAAAAGAGTGTTTCAGGGATTTTAAAAGAAAAAAAAAAAAATGTTGTGGGCCATTAAGGTCAGCTCCCTAATGCACAGTAAGCACTCACTGGAAGAAAAAGGTTTTCAGAGGTTTCCAGAGGTTCAGCTTGCATTCTTCTGCTTGTAGATGTCAACAGGTCCTTTCCAATCATGCCCTTGACATTCGTAAGGCATCCCTTTTGTTATCACCCTGCACAGCTGCCAACACACAGAGATGGCCTTGGCTTCAGAATCTGGAGATCTGCTAAGTCATAAACACATAGAGGCACTTGCGCTTAGATTTCCCTCATTTAAAGATGACTATTTATAGTTACCACCCCATGATAAAAAGCATGGGTGAGGGAGAGTCTTCCAGACTTTTCTAGTAAGGTTGTACAAAGGCTTTTATTATTATTAAATTATTAAGATTCCTATCCGTGAAGAATAATCCTGTGACATTCCATACCCATCAATATCATGTTATTACGGAAAAACAGGAACATATGTCCATTTTCATGGAACACAACCTGTGGTATCTGGCAGAAAATTGCATAGAAGCTATCAGCAAGAGACTTGCCCTATTCAGAATAAATTTGATTGCCAAAAATTGGTATGCGTAGGAATGCCCCACCAATATGAATCAGCATAATTTGTCTGTACTTCATAACAATTGTGGTCAGAAAGCAATTCTTTCAACCTAGCTGAAATCCATCTAAATTCCCTAGTCTCCACTTTTGTTAATGTTGGAATAAAACCAAAGCTTAGATCCCCCCTTCCAAGGAACTCTAAAAGCTTGTCTTTTGTGCCCTCTATGTTTATGAAGAATCAAAGGACCATAGATGTCTGTGCAAGGGTTTATTTACATTATGTTAACTGTCACCAGCTTTCAGCATGCCATAAAATATTAACAGCCTATTTTCCTAGGGGAAATAATACAACGCGTAGTGTGCTGCATATCAACTTACAAGTATTTTATCATTTTTTATAGTTAGTGTATGAATAAAAATGTGAGTCACAATTAACACTTATCTCACTTTCGTACTCTTTGGATATATGTATATATATCTGTTGAGATAGTGCAGTGCAGTATCACTTAAAAGTAAATAAGCAAATCAAAATAATTTACTAAAATATGTATGCGTACAATAGCCACTTCATTTCTTTCAATTATGCAACCGTTGTGAACTTTAATAGCTTTCAAAGTAACTAGTTTTGATGGTGTGTTGTTGGGTTTTTTTGGAGGAGACCTTTTTCAATCAAAGAGTCCTTTCCAGTCTCTCAAAAGTATTTTAAAGCATTGCAGGTACAATATAATTGCAGAGATCACTAACTATAAAAATCCATTAGGGCTGATGTGGCACTATCAGCCCTTGTGGGAGTAACTGTATTTTAAGAAGGGATGAAAAGCTTTCTGTGACTTCGTGTTTTCTAGTTTGTTTGCTTTTTTTTTTTTTTTTTTTCTCTCAGAAATTACAGTTGCAATTGTTTGCTTTTTTTTAAAGACATGTTCAAATACTTTCAGATTTTCTCTTTTCTAAGCTGACAAACTTCTTCACCATTTCAAGTACAAAACCACAAACAGGACCTCTAATGAACATATTAATTACTTAACTAAACTTTGCTCTAAGAATTGAACGTAAAATGTTTATTATTTCACTTGTTCCTCTATGCATTTAGTTATCTGTAAGTAACATCTGGATTTCCACTATCAGAAAAACATTGCTTTTTGCTGTTAGATGGGGGTCAGCATCTTGAAAAGACTGTACTTCTAGTTACACAGATACACAATTACAACAGTGTGAAACACTTAACATCCACATACATAAGCTGTAATTTATAGCCTAAAGTGAAATAATTACAACAGTGAATACTGTTATATGTACTTTGTTCTTTTGATGTAAGGAATGTGGGCTCCACTCACAACTACTGACTAGATACCCAAGAATATGCTCATCCCAAACTCCAAAATACACCACAGAACAGCAACCTCCAGCAGGGCACAAATGCACAGAAGAATAAACAAAGATGCTGGCACCATACCTCATCCCTTTCTACAAAAGCTCTCACCAGGGATGGCTCCAGGCACCCCCCGATCACCACAGAGCTTCTCTCACCATCACTGCTTCCCTGCAGGCATTTCATTCCAGGTGGCAGAAAATGTAATGCCAGATTTTTCCCCAGAGACCCAGAGCTGTATTTCAGCCAACCCATGAATCAGACACAGGAGAATTCACAACACAACTGAATTATAAAGCAACAATCTCCTGGATCTTTGGACAGAGTAACCAGTGAGATACAGCCTTCTGAAATTCTACTGGAGAGAACACATGATTACTAAGAACACATGATTACTAAGCTAGTACAACAGTTCTACCCTGAAAACTTTCAAGGCAACTGGAAACCTACAGAAAGCACTTTTAGCGAGTGGCAGAATGAATTACTCCAGTAAATACATTCCAGAAGTTGGAAGACAAAAATGTGAACTCCTCTTTTGTCTTGAAAGCTTTGTCTTATACCCTCTTCCTCTCCACTGCTCATGTCTCCAAAACACAAAGACTTCATAGACTTAGAAGCACAATGCTGTGGAAGTGACAGACTCAGCCTGGTTTCCTTACAGGTCTGCTTTTATGTGAAATCTCTTTTTCATCTTTCTTTTCTCTTTACGCACTTTGGCTACAGAGCTCATTCATCCTTGTAGACAAATAACGTATGCTTCTCTTCTAAACACAGAAATATTTCTTTAAAAAAAAAGCAGAGAGATCAAATTAGAGCAATATGAGTGTGTGCATACAACTATTTTAATTTAAACAGATTATTAAATAATAGAAAAAGGCAGCTTTTTTTTTTTTCCAGGTAATTTGATATGAGTATTTTTAATTACGGGGTCAACAGGTATTCTAAATGTGAAGTAGAGATTTCTGCTAATGTTCTTATATATCACCATGCAAGAAACTTCAAGTATCACCATGAGAAAAGGCAAGCACGACCTTGCATATGATATGCAGATCAAGTAACACTGTCACAGAAGCTGACTTTGTTATTTCTTGAAAGAAAATTGTCATTCCAAATCTTAGTAAGCGCTTTGAATATTATTTAAATTTGAGCTTTAGATATTTTATGCTCAGTCAGAGCAAAATGAATGCACCTGCAATATTAACTGACCAGTCCTGATAAAACTACTGATTTCTTTGGGGTTCCTACCAGGTAGATGAATTTTTTTGAAGAACAAATATGCTTGGCAATATTTTATAGCCCTTCTGAATTTGTTTAATTAATTATTCAAAGCACAAAGGCTATGGAGATTTCAGATAATCAAATAATTCTTACTCTGTGTAAAGACTACTATCCTGTTTTTTGCAATGAGAAAAAGAAAAATTGAGAGATTAAATGAGTTGTCCAAGGTGGTTCGTTGAGTAATGAACAGAAACAGACTTAATGGAAGGAGCAGTTTCTAGCATCAAAACCTAGAGCTAGTTTAGCAGACTGAAAAATACGCAAGATGAAAGATATGATGGCCCTTCTGCAGAGTGTCAGGAACACATAGTTTCAGACAATAAGTAATATTGCAACAAGTCCTAATGACTCCTCTTAAGACAACAAAGCCAGCTATCGCACAATGCCAGCTTTTGGAACAGTAGGATGAAACTGTGTGGTTCATTCCCATCAATTATTTTATTCAGATAGGAATACATTTTTCTAGAGCACACGCTTTAGCACTGAGATGTGCCTGAAAACATGTGAAGCAAGTTTAGATGATAACTTTTATTAGCAAGAACCATTACTTGATTTTTATGCCAGTTTTAGATATTACAGACACAAAAGTTAAATATTTGCACCATATATTACCTTATTTTCTAATTCAAGAGAAAATAACTTCAAAAATTGCAGTTATATTCTTTTGACACAAACAATTATTTAATCTGCTGAAGATCACTTGATTTCACCAAAGTAGTAAGAAGTTAGGCAAAAACCTCTTCTCTCTCTGAAGTACAAAATACAGACCAAGATAGAAAGAAGCAAATAGGATCAAGCTAAGGAAATGTAATGAGGTACTCATCTTGGAAGTGTTAATCCAATCAGGAAAAAAAAAAAAAAAAGTGGAAGTCTCTTAATGAAAAAAAAAAAAGATCTAAATTAGAAGGTTAGAAACTCTCTGAAGTATTTGTGAAGAGATGCTTAATCTTAGAAGAGTGTTTTCCACAGTTCAATATCTCTTTGTGTAGCATACACACTTCGAGAATGGTCATCCTCTATTCTGAAGACCATTTTTAAGTGTTACTAAAGTTTCCAACACTTGCAATGCTTTTTGATGTGTTTTGTTGTGCTGTGGGTTTTTTTTCCTCTTGTTTTTGCTTTTGATTATTCTGTGACAGATTTCCCAAACTCTCAATCATTTTGCAGTGTCTACAATAGCAAGTCCAGCTTTTGCTTAGATTAAGAAAAAGTTAGAAGAATAATAGTTCATTAATATCTCCTTTAGATAATGCTAAAGTTATTTTTAAAAGTGTACTTCCTCTAATGGAATAGATGACTTCTTTGCCTCTGTGACTTTCTTTCCAAACTGCAGATACTTTATATGAAACATAGCTCCGAGGCTGTCAATTGAGCTTGAAAGTTAATGTTCCTGTAAATCACCAACTGCCAAAACGAGTTACACCATTTACCTTGTGACTGTTTTTTGAAAGTTATCATCAAAGTATTTAGCTAATCGCTCTGCAGACTGTTTATATGGCCAGCAGCCACAGACATATACAGCCTCGACAACAGAACTGCATGCTCACTGGATAAGCGACGTTATGGTAAGTCATTAGTGTGCTACAGCAGTGACGGATTTCAAAATTGAAACTGCCATGAATCATGTCATTAACTTAAGATTCTCTCTCCATACTAACATATCTTGCGGCAGAAGAGCCAGAGCAACAGTACAGCTTTTAAAGTGCTTTCCACAGAACTCAAGAGGTGAAATACAGGAGTTTTGTTCTTTAAATTCACAGGTTAGGCAAACAATTTTTGCAACCATCAATCTTTATTTCTTTATATATTGGCTTATTTTTACATCCTTCCCTGAACCTGCTTAAAAATGATAACCAGAGCACAGCCTTAACATTTTACAGTGGAAGAAAATGCTCAGAGTTCAATAAGCATTAGCAGAACCAACTACTGCTCGGATGCAACTCTATGGCTGAGGGCAAACAATGTGCAACATGCGCAGCAAAAGATAAGAAAAGACCAGCTAGATCATTCTTGACACTTAAGTTGATACATTTCAACTGAGCGTAATATTTCAAAGTAACAATTGGAAGAGCTAGAGCTTAAACCACAATATCAAGACAGAGGAGAAAGATCAAATTCCAGGAGAGACTGGAGTCTGCTGTGGAGTGAAATCTGCATTGGAAAGTGGTCCAGGGCCCACATTGGATATTTGCCTTGTGTGTGTTTTAGCAGTTTCTGTCTTGCTCTAGTCCAGCCTCTGTTAAGTGACTTTAAACCGAAGCACAGAAAGGGTCCTCTTAAGTGAAGGGCAGAGTTTCAACTAAAACTAAATCCAGTTTGCATACTTCAAAACCATTTCACAAAGTGAAGGCCAGTAGATTAATTAGAGACTACTTTATCCCAACAAAAATGCTAACTTAACCTTCCACATTTAGAAAACTGGCAAATTCAGGATCATCAGCCTAATTTATTTTAGCTAATAACTCCTAATTTACAGTAAACTGACCTTTAATCTAAGATCAATTAAAGTCATCTGATTGCAGTTTTGGAATTACTGGTTTTAGAAAAGCAGTCTCAGAAAGTAAACTGGAACAAGGAGCAAAACCATTGTCAAGCTGGGAGAAAATAATGCACTGACAGAAAGTAGTTCATGAAAGAAGGGATTGAGCTGCTGCAGACAACTGGGGAAAAAAAAATCCACCTCATTTACATTTCATTAGGAAATAAATTTTTCCTAATATTGTATTTTAAAATTATATCCTCTTTCTTTTCATCTTTAAATCAGTGGAAGTCCCCTGTGTCATTACAAAGCTATAAACAGCACTTCAGCAATGATTATATGCCAGCATTGTCATTTTTCCTCGTGCCCATTAAAGGACAAATTTCTACTCAGACTGCAAGATGACTGTAATGTTTCAGGCCAGCAAGGATTAGTAAAAACAGTACATAAATGCCACAATAGTGCCAGCAACTGAATTTGAGGAGAGAAAGAGGCAGGTATGTAGCAGGCAACTGCAACACAGGTAAGGATTTTAAGTGACAGGGAACTGATTACTTTAATGTTCATAATAATACGACCTGCCAACAGAATAAAGAATAGAGTCATCAGTTTACTACCAGTGGTGACATCTCTTGTTGTCATTCAGCAAACTAATTGCCTCTTTTGTCAGGTACGAATTTCTTTTAGCAGAGATGTTAAAGACAATGGGGCCTGGCCAAGAAGATACTCTGATTTCTAAAGGCTTCTGTTTATTAAAGTTCCTTTTCAAGTTTGTTTATCATTTATGCTGATGTCTGAGGAGTTATTGGGTACTTGCTTTTCAGAGCACAGCATAGAAATAAGACAGAAAGCATTATGAAGCAATTTGCCAGCCTGTACATAATAACCTAAAGCATGTATCTATTTCTTCTTTAGAGAACAGGAAGCATTTAATCATTTCTGAAAGACCTACTTATCAAACTGAATTACTTGAAGCATCTCCCTATAAATCACAATGAAAAAGTGTTTTATGTTTCCAGAATTGAAGCTGCTATTGAATGAGTGGAAATGTTAGCAAATATACAGGTTCCATTATGCAGAATTTTGCAAACTTCCCTAGCTTTGCAATGCCTCCTTTGTGAATCAACTCTTTGCTGAGTAACATTACTCAGTCCAAAAATGTGGTATGCACATAATTCTTCATAACTCTAACAGCCTGTGTTCAGAAGATGTGTACAGTTCTGCAAAGAGTGTCTCTACCTTCTTGAGTTTTTGTAGGTATTCAAGAAAGCACTTTGTGGGATCAATCCTGAATGATCAGTCATAGTCATACATAGATACATAGTCATCACGATTTACTTATTTTGAACTATCAGCCTATGAATCACAATATCTGCCAGTAAATAGGAATTGTATCAGACTGAAAAGGCTTTACTTAAAACAGCTGATGTACTCATGAAAAACAGACTTAATTTGAGACTTGCATTTGCTGAAAAAATATTTTTCAAGAATGTAACACTTACCTCAGCATAGCACTGGAGCCTACCTCATATAGCACAACAGCTCTGCACTGCTTTTTGTCACACAAAAACCAATATAGCATCATTACAAAGCATTGTACATAGGTACCACATATGCAATTGTTTGAAAACAAGAAAAAAAAAAAGATCATGCACAGACTGAGTATTTGTAACTTTGCATACATAAGTTTCAGACCCAAGAAAAAGTGCCTTTCCAGAAGATAAGAGTTCAGAAGGCAAAGTGGCTGAGCACATTAGTGGTTACCCCTTCTATTCACTATGCTTATGTGCCGTTACCAGTAATGACAGTTAACTGGGAGATCAGAACTACGATGGGAGCCACTACTCAGTCACTTAAAAGCAGTAAGAATACCTGTAGCAATGCATCATATCTGTCCAATAATACTCTGTGATATTGTAACACTGCAGCAGCACATATGAGCACACAGTAGAACAGATTACACATTGCCAGTCAATGTGTCACAAAAGCACAAATGTCTAACTCACTGCAGTTGTGTTACCTTCTCATTTTCTGTTATAATTCACAAGCTAATAATGTATTCTGCATTTTTAAAGTCATGGAAATCTACCAGAGGAAACTAAGCAGTGTTTCTCGTGCTTTTGTTTCCCTGTGAAGAAGGATGTATTTTAACTTTTAGTGTCTGTTTTATGTTAGCATCTATCTACTGGTGTTTTGGAGAGTTAAATTTGGGTTGAATTATTTGAGATATATATGTTTTATCACAAAAATGTCATCCATTTGCCACTTGTGTATATGTTCAAAATAAACTTGTTATGACTTGACGCTAATGAGGTATTATCCCAAATAAGGGCTAACATGGCAGCTCTATTAGGCACCCTTAGGAATATTACTGCCTTAGTACTAAAAAAAGCCCTCCGTTTTTAATAAATTGCCCATGAAATACATCAAATTATGACACAGGTTTCCATGAACTTACTTAAATCACCAGTGATTTACCACTTGTTAGTAGTTTCTAGCACAACACAGTTTCGTCTAACTGTGTTTACACAGCATTTACCAAAACACGGTACAAAAATAGTTAACAACTTTTGTTTTCACTATTTCCAAACACACATGCAGCGTATTTTATTCTTTCTGCTGTCACTTTACACTTCACTGCATTTCTTTACTGAACTCCCTTCACAGCTTAAGCCATTTCCAAGCACTACTTGATCAGAAGGCTTCAAATGTAAAAAAAAAAAACAAAACAATTTGTCAGTGTACACAATGTGCCCTAATTTAGACACAGTTAATGTGAGAGGGAAAGGTTGTTTTGCTTCCATTCTTATCTCAAAGGATAGACAGCATAGTAGCTGTAGCAAATCTATGAGATGCTTTCAATAGGAGGAGTATTTAGGAATCATTTTCTCTGGACAGGGATGCTTTTGATGCAATTAAAAGAGACAATTCCTCTCCATTTTCACACACTCATATTATGACTACAATGAGCATGATGATACTGATATTATGAGAACAAGTAAATATTTTTCTGGTTTCATCACTGTTGATCAAGCTCCTCTCCAGTGCCCACAGCAGTATCCAGCCCTGGTTGGAGTATCCACTTGCATGTTGGGCTACTCACTCTGTGCTATGAGATGTCCAGTGCCAAAAAAAGCCTGCATTCTGTCAGTTGTTCATCAAGAATATTTAAACACTCCAATTTAAAAATATCAAGATGGTAGTTTTGACTACCTCAGATCCTACTGAAGAATAATGAGTTCCAATATTGGAACAGCTTCTGTCTTTCCTGCTCACATGCCTTATAGCACCAAACAATCATCCTTGTTATTTCAAATGGATTACTTGTTTACATGAAGTTAGAAACATAACTTCACTAGATACCTTTACAAAGTTTCTGAGCACAGTGTGAGTTATTTTTATTGAGGCCCAGCTAAGCTATGTGTGCATAAAGCTTCACATATGACGTTTTGCAGCCTTAGAAATTGAAGCCTCTCTATATTCTTCTCTGTACATTTTATTATATTTCAACACAGAAATACTTTAACATTCTGATAATATGTATAAAATATGTATAAGTGTCCTTATGACATTCCAGTCACCAATGCACAAGAAGTCTTTTCCTGCCTTAACTATAATTAATCATCATTATCAGTATCCCCCCAGGACACAGACATTTTTATCATTAAAAATTTGGTATTTTAAGACATTAAAAAAAAAAAAAAAAGACAAATTGGTTGATGAAAACACAGGAACTGGTGTGAATGAAGCAGGTTTATAACAGGAACACTGATTAAGTTCTTGAATAGGGAGTAATTATGATCAAACAAAATGCTAAAAGCAGTTTCTCCTTAGCAGATATGCTAGATGTTAAAAAAAAAAAAAAAAAAAAAAAAAAAAAAATTCCTACTTAACTAATGAGGTTTGAAATGTTCTAAATTATTTATAGAAGTCAAACACTTATTGCCTCTCATAGGGTATTTATTACAGATATTAAAGTCCCCAGAAATAATAGATGTGAGGACACTCAAATAAGAGCCAGGAAGTATTTTGAAAGCCCAACCAGAAAGTGCTGCATTTAGTATACTAAAGAATACTGGTATAAGAGACGTGTGTAAGTGTACAACTAATATAAGTACATAAATGAATGCACTAGCAAAATAATAAAAGCAATTTGCCCTGTATTACATTTACATACAACTACATAAACAGAATAACGTACTCTGCCTGTACATGCATGAACATTTTAGCCTTTAGCCCATGGTTTTTTCAAGACAAAATTAATGCAGCAATATTCTGACATAGGTGATAATGTAACCCAAGGGCGATTTATTTGTGGTGTAGAATGAATATTAAAAACGCTGTGAAACGCCTTGGAAATCCGTAAGAGTTTACATTATAGCTGTGAACTACATAGCTTAGAAGAAAAAATGATACTTTTCTTTCTTCCACTGAACAAGGCATCTGACAATTGTTTTGCTCACACACTCAACAGTATGTTGCTGTACTGAATGATGCAAGTACGGCAGCATTCTCAAGGGTTAAAACTGTTAAACAACTTACTGGACTTGTTAACATCAAGGAATATTAAATACAAAGTCATATTTCTATAGCGCGAGAGTACAATGCTTAGCATAATAATTTATATGAGTTTTGCATGACTCTAAAGGGAAGACCTAATTAAAGAGCATGCATTTAATAGACTATTTTTATCTGCCCCTATATCAACATTTAATTAATAACATTCTTCAGCCAGCACTTAAATTTTGTTACTGTTCTTCAAGGTGTAAGGAATTCCACAGCTCAACAAATTCCATATTCTGCCCCTCCTCAAAGATAATTACATTTATATCGTACAGGCGTAACAAGAAAAAATCTGTACTGATTTACATAATGTGGATACTGCAATAGCTATCACATTGACCAAAGTCTTCAAAGAAATAGATAATATCTGACTAAAAAAAAAAAAAAAAAGAAAAGAAAAACAAGAAAACACAACAACACTAAAGGCGTACTTCATCAGCTCCAAAAACTTCTAATTTCTACTTGGGAAGTCTTTAGCTCTTGTAGCAAGAACTGTGTAATTTAAGGTATAAAGATCTAAGTATCAAAACCAAGGTTGCCTCTGAGTTACAAATGTGGTGCTGCTGGGTATAAGCACTGACAGAACACCTGCCCATGAATTCCCTGGGTGGCTAAAGAACTCCCAGGCCATTTATACAAAATGATGATTCCCAGTATCAACCCAGAACTTCTCAGTGCAACACACCTTTCTCTTGTACCAAAGAAAACTGCTGCTGAATAAAACAGCAAAGATAATTGCTACTGAAAAGAAAAAGATTTAGAAATCTGCTTTGCAGAATTAGAATAAATTTTAACCAAAATAAACTTACTCAAAACTTGTCTAAAGCATTTTAGTTCTCTATTTCAGCAGTGTACACTTTGATTGATAAAAAGCAAATCTAAGATTGGGAAGAACTGTGACAATTTTCTTTTAGGTAAGTAAACAATCCAAATGCCACAATATCCAAAGCAAAACACTATAGGGGGAGAAAAAGAATCCCAAACTCTAATGATGGTTTTTAGCTTTCCCTAAATTGTCTGAGACATTTTCAGCATTCAAAGCATTCATGAACTGTTCATGAAGCGTAACAGAAGCTACATAACCAAACATAAATCTGCTATAATGTTTAACAACCTTGGGGAAAAATCACTTATTCTGCTTCAGATTCTTAAGGTACAATGATTTAAAGAGCCAACGAGCAGATAATACTAAGATAAATAGCACAAGTTGCTACTACTGTACTACTGAAGTATTAAAGAAATAAAAAAAATGATTGATCATTCAATTTTTTAATATACACTTTTGGAGAACATTCCCTAGCTGTGGCTGCCTGTTTCTCACTGTTCCATTACTACAGTCAATTAGCCCTCCCCAAGACCTGCACAGCTAACTCACTTGTGAAGTCCCAACACTGGAGATTCCTGACTTTTCCTGGTTGCAAACATTCTGCAGTTACAATCACAGAACTATTTTCTCTTTAAAAGCTACAGGTACTGAGCATGCTACAGTTTTCAGAAATCAATCTTGCCAACAGACAAGGTTGTAGGGGAAAAAGAAAAATCTCCTTTCATATTTGAGTTTACTCAACAAGTATATTAGTGATTTCAATATTACAAAATCTACAAACAAATAAGAAAAAAAAAAAGTTAAATACAACATGTTAAGTGAAAGAAAACATTTAACAATTAGATTCTGTATTGATCTTAGATGTTATATTATTAAAAAAAAAAAAAAAAAAATCAGCCTCCCCATCTTCTGCAGCGCTTCTTGCCCTAGACAAATGCTTGTTATTCTCTGTATGGGAACTACTGAGTCACAGCCTAAACCTCTGATTGATCACCTGAGATGAGCCATGAGTCAGCCAGAGGAGCACAGGTGCACGCAATTCACCTGTGCTGCCGGAAGGGGTGGAGCCAGGTTCCACCCCTCCTAGACCTATTTAAGAGCTGGCTGCCAGTGGAG
This sequence comes from Tympanuchus pallidicinctus, assembly GCF_026119805.1. Taxonomy (NCBI): domain Eukaryota; kingdom Metazoa; phylum Chordata; class Aves; order Galliformes; family Phasianidae; genus Tympanuchus; species Tympanuchus pallidicinctus. Next base: position 12,310,953 of record NW_026294648.1, on the reverse strand, counting down.
AAGGATCTTGCCTAGAGATCCCTCCTTCTGGTGTTTTTTGGTGAGCCCAACTAAGGGTAAGCCTTCTATTTATTCTCTTTTGTTATCATAATCTACTTTGCTTAACTCTCTTGTTTATTTTGTGTTTGTAACATCTTAACATCCGTTAATTGTACATTCTCCACCTTTCTTTTTTAGGTTTTTAAACTTGTTGTATTCTTGTTAGCTTAAATAGTGCTTCTCCCACTCACAAAACCACAACACTTGCACAGATATGTAACAATACCACTTTGTTATGGATTTACCTGTCAACTGGGGAAGAACAACATCCCATGGGAGGTATCCTATGTTGGAACAAGAACAGAGAGAAACCATGAAGGAAGAGCAGAGATGAAGCATCATGGAGTGACTGCAGCCTCCATTCCTTTGTGCTGCTTCCGGGGGAGAGGATAGAAGGGGGAGGATGGGGGCAAAGGTGATTTAAGTTGGCTTTTACTACTCTAGCCTTTTACTAATAGGCAACGAATTGTATGCAGATTATATTGTCTCCCTATGTTGAGTGTATTTTGCTCATGACTGTAACTGGTATCTCCCTTCCTTTGTTTAAGCCCTTGAGTCCTTTTTCATCATATTTTCTTCCCTGTTCCTTTGAGAAGAGGGAAGGAGAGAGTGGTGTGGAGGAGTTCAGATGTGCATCAGTGTGAGACTGCCACACATCTTTTTACCACTATTCATTCTTAGCTGCGAGCAATCCCTTCACCTTAATAGTCCAGGTAACTTATGACACTCACCTTTCCTTTCTCTTTCCAGCCTCGTTCCCTCAACTGACAACCTTCCGTCACTCTGTCAGTATGGGTAACGCAGTGTATCCTGTCTTGTGACTGATCATTGAAGCACTAGAAGCCCTGTCTTCTGAGATTATTAAGTTGGCAATTTAGCAGATGCCTTTAGCAATCAAGCCTCGAGAGTTCTGCAGATGAGATGAAGTACAAGAAGACACTAGCTCCTGAAAAGGCAGAATTAAGAAAGCATTCCCAGCTTCCTTTGGAGCATTTGTATTTTTGACAATGAAACTTCACAGAAATTTTTTCATAGAAACATATATGATGACTGAGAAGCATTTGGTATTTGGAGCATGAAGTAAAATAGGCACTTATGTTTGCCACGCAGCATGGGAAAGACTAACAGCTACAAAGAAACTGAGGGTTTGTTTATTGGTGCTGGGTACGAAAGCACAGAAATCACAGCAAAACCCTAGAAGTAATGCTCTGACATCCTCTTGCAAAAGATGCTTTGTGAAACATCTCAGGACATTCAGGCCCAACAGAATACTCGACATGCTACCTAAAAAAGACACCAATCTTTACACCTACCGAGGCGTACTGTCAGATGCAGACTACACAATAGCCTACAACTTCTTTCCAAGTTCTATCTCCAAGTCTGGATATGAAGGCCTGAATGACAGTATAAATACAGTAAATCAGCTGCAATATTCATATGTAGACAGCTTTTTATCTGATCTAATGTCATACTTATACTGGTGTCCTCACGATGGTCTGAGTATGGACACCATGCCCTCGAACCAAGAAAATAAAGAAGGATGTCATGCCCAACTATATAGCAGCATTAGGATTGCTGAAGTAGTACATGACATTTTATATCCAACATGAATGACTGTAGCCATGGCAAAATGAAAATATATTTGCTCAAAGAAGTAAGATTTATCATAACAAAAAGATTTTCAACTCATTAAATCCAGAAACACTCTGACCTTCCAGTCAACTACAGACTAGGGACATTCTGTTTCTGAACTATGCAAATGGCAATACAAAAATCAGGAATTTTTATTATCCTTTTCCATGTGCATAAACCCCACATTCCCATTTTAAAATTAAATTATACATGGCCTTCTAATTTTGAGTGACTGTTGCTAGCTGAGTTTTATTTTTTAATATGTAGCACCTGCATTTGTCATAATGAAATTAAGCATTCTCTTGGAAATCAGATAGGTAGAATGTTTCTGCTTCTCTTTTAGACAAGGAGAAGACTTGCCTCCAAATTAGTATCTTTGATGTTGACTTTTCATCAGTAATAGAGAACTTGGTTTAAAAATTAAAAACCCAAACATCAAAATGCATGAAAAAGCCGTTAGATGTATGTAACAAAGTATAAGAGTACAAACTAACTGGATTCTAGGACCGCATCTGCTCCTTAGGCCCTGATGAAAAAAAAACCCACAAACTTATTTGAAAATGAAAGCATAATAATCTTTGTGAACTTCCAGCTGTTATGGTTAAGACTGGCTACTATCAAAGAAAACAAATGTCTGGGTTCAGATGTAGGCTTAGCTCTTCCAGCTCTAATCAAATCTTCATTCAGAAAAGCTATCCTATTCTAGATGGGAATTAAATGGAATAACTCCCTGTTTTTTATAGACTAGCAGTTTTAAAGTGACTGGTATCTGACTGGGCTGCTGTACAATGAAAGGAGAAGATTTCTGTGGCATGTCTGGTGAAACAGCAAGCACATTGCTTCCTTACACCATAATATATATAGCTGAACTGAGCCTAGCCTAAAATGAAATATTATCAGAAACTAATATGAAATTTGTGTGTCTATTCCAGAAAACAATTTACGTTAAGGAGGCAGGATTCTGCTCATATTTTCAACTCTACTTAGGCCTCAAGGTAACACCCCTTTTCAACTGTTCTGAATGCTGTTAAGTATGGCAAAAATGTATGAGAAGCTTTTTCCTCTCCCTGGAGGAAATATATGAATGCCAGTTGTGATCACAACAGGACTGGTATATCTGAAATAACTATGCTCTCAAGAGAGACATGGAATCCATGTGCAAGAAAAAGGAATGAGCAACAGGGACAGGAGATATTAGAACCAGGTTTAGCTTGGCTTAACACCAAAGTAAGATTTCAGGCAAAGCCATAAATTGGCTGAAACCACTATTTTTGTACAAGCTTGATTTCTACTGCATATTGCCAGTAACCACTGACAGAAAGAAAAAAAGAAAAATATAGAAGAAAGTAAAACGTACAATGAAGTAGACACATATCTAGCAGGGAAAATGCAGAGTGACACATGAGATTGGCTAGATGCACAGGAAATGCTCAGAAAGAATGGGGGCAAAAAAAAAACAAAAACGGAGGCTTCTCTAGCTCTGTGAGCATATTTAAAGTGCTTGCAGAGTGCTCTGTTTAAGATACTAAGAGCATTTAACGTGCTAACTCTAAGCTCCGCATTGTGAAGAAATGAATGAGAACAAAGAAAAAGCAACAACAGTTGGACAAAGCAACTGAGACTGACACAATCCATTATATCTGTCCTGCAAGACACCAGCAGAACCTTCAGTTTTAAGATACCACAAAGCTACACACTCAGCATAATTAAAAAAAACAAACCACGGATAACCACTAGCTGCAGTTACCAGGGAAGCCTCTTTCACACCGTGGGTGTGAGCAGAGGTCAGGAGGGATGGCTAGAGGAACACTCTATTAGATGAATCCCCTGCTCTGCTCAGCGCAGCTCCCTCCCTCTCCCACGAGCACTCACCTTCTCAACTACCTGTGCTGGTACACAGTGCTTCTGGATTGATTTTCACCATCTGCAATTTCATACCAGCAAAGTGATCTTATGACCCCCTTTCGTATTTATGAATCACTTCATGCGTTTCTTGGGTGAAACACAAACTATTTAACATTGGAAAGCAAGCTACATAACTGTTCACAAAATAAAATCAAGGAGGTCGTATCCAATTAATAGTATGTGGGGATCTACTGAAAGTAGAAGGTACTCTAATTTTCTTGTTTTAGTGCGAATGTACTCAGTAATGAGAGCAGTGTAGGCAAAGTGTCTAGCTTTTACTTTTAGGGACACACAGCTGAATCCAGAAACACTTCTGATGAAACTACACATATAAGCAGAAATTTATGTCAATGTACAAACACGTTCATACAGTGAAACACTAAGATGTCCATTTTCATAAACCAGAAAATTCAGTGTAAATGCAGATCCTTAAGAAGGTAATGCCTTAAGGGTATGTCTAGTGAAGTTTTCCAAGTTTTGTAAATTATAAAGCTGTTGCAAAATAATGAACTAAGAAAAAATGCACAACATTAATCAACAAAAACCTGGAATATAAATTATTAAGATTGATTTCAAGACATTGAAAAAGAGTGCATACTGTTATACAAACTCAACATTAAGTCTTATTCTGGTTTTTGTTATTCTGTAGTATGGAATGGTAATGCACACGTTTTCTTACATTTCTTTGACAAATTTGTATGTATTTTAATAAAGTTTAGAGGAAAAAAGGCTTTTATAAAATTGCTGATTATCTCCACAAAAGTAGCGGGATGTTTAACAACACCTAAGCTTTCCTACCTCAGTAAGCGGATGTTTACTATCAGCCCTGTTTTCTTCTTGCACGTTTTGTTTGACATGGGAGAATTGGCAGGACTTCTGCTAGAAGTCCTGAGAACACTGCAGCTCTTGCAGACCCAGGCCTGTTAACTGCTGCTGTCTGACTTATGGCTCCTTGCTCAAACAACATGGAAACTTGGATAAATATAATAAGATCTAAAACTCCCACACAACAATAAAATAAATACAGTTCTAGATCAGTCTTGGCAGCATTTGTTAAGTGATTCTAGAAGCTTAATATCAGCACAAAAAAATCTCCCTTAATTTTAAACACAGTTTTCCATAAGGAAAGTGATAAATCCTTCCTTAAGTTGTGAATAATGTACTCACCGTTTACCTGAAATATCAGAACTTGCTCTTATTAAACTATGGCATAATCTGAACGATGTTTAGCTTCTGTTTGATTTGAATGTGATTTATGTGCATGTCAACTTCTCCAATATGACTGACATAGGCAAAGACAAATCTAGGAGGAATTGAAGAATTTACTGAAATGCTCAAATCACATTGACTTCCAAAGCCAGAAGGGTTGGGGAGAAGTAAACAGAACAACTATTGTTTAAAAAATCTGAAAGGATGAAGTTAAGAAAACAATTACAAAAATACAGTATTTAATTGAAACATTAGAATTTTCCATATTGCAATACTTAAGCAGAGCAGAGAAATAAAATCTATCCTGCTGACAACTGGATACAGTACATGTGTAAATTGTTCTGGAACATTTGACTGTGTATTTTGAAGTTATAGCCCCTAAACATTACACATGCAGACAATTTAATTAGTTCGGAGTAAAGAATTGTCTTTGAATATGGCTGACAGATTCATTTTTGGTCCATTAACACACCATCCTTCAGCTCAGACGAGGCTTTGATATTATCTTACCTTATAAAAATAATGAAAAAAAGCTTAGGGAAGAAAAACTAAAGTACCTTGTCTAAGTTTGACAATCCAGTGCTCTGTTAAGCCACAGCTTGACAGAAGAAAAATGCATTCTCTGGTTCGTAAGAGCTATGATGCTCATTGTTACTGCGTTTAAATGCAATACATTAAATTTTAAAAGATGTTTTGCAGACATTTTTGCTGCATTTTCTTGCAGGCAGGAAAAATGTGCTAAAACTCCCAGTTTCCAAAGAACTGCGTGACCAGACACACAAGCAAGTACCCCCACATGTTTTATCAGTCGATAAGGACTGACAGTGATTTCAACCTGCCGTGTTGTTTCATGCTCGGATAACCACCCATTTGGCCTTGAGCCAGTGCCCCAGTTCAGTAAACCATTCCATTCAAATTATTAGCAGTGCTTTGTCTATTTGAATTTAATGGTGGCTTTTAATTTCGTGCAGGATTTCTGCTTATTAGGGATAAAACTTACCCTAGGCTTAAAGTATTCATCGACAGAGCGGAACAGTGACAGGGCACATCACAGCAACAGGCATTTCTATGTCAGCTAATTCCAGAGATACAGTAATAAGATCATCAATTTAAAATAAAATGCAGATGTAAAAATGCAGATGTAAAAATGAACAAACGCAAGTAAATCTTGACAACATACAAGTTAATGAAGACAAAGTAACCACTAAAGTCAACTACAGTATTTTAATAACTGATTTTTCAGTAAATTCACAGATAGACCATAAAGTAAATATAAATTAAGGTATGGGATACAATGACATATCAAAATGCTCTTAAGTTTGCTTCCCATTTAAGTCCTGGAATCACACAAGACAGCTTTCCCTGCACTAAGAGAACAAAAAAAAAACCCTCTCTTGGTGCAGACTGGCCAACCCATATTATTTTTTTGCAAAAACAGACAAATAATTCTCCACAGCTATTACGCTCTCATAAATTTCTTGAATAATTAAGTGAATTTTCTCGTAAAACAAACCTTTATGTATTTATTACTTGTGCTGATTACTTAAATATATATCCTCAGATTACTGATGACGTACAGTTGTATGCCACTCCAGAAAGTAATCTGGAAAATGAGTGGCAACCTCAGACTTTCTCAGTTCATGCTGGTGACCTGTCAGAATATTAAGGATGAATGAGGAGCTGTTTATCACAAGAAATCTCATATTTTCATCCCTCAGGAGAAGCTCTGAAAAGAAGTGGATAACATTTGCATTTTAAAATTCTATACTTGATGAGTAGAAAAAGAGAAAAGAACTGACAGCAAAGGCAAATCGAGGCCTGTAGACTACAAAGAACAAGAACAGCTTTAGAAGTGCTCTGGGATTGAAGCTGGGAGTTTGGGTCATTTTAAAATATGAGGACAGATATTGGTGACACATTTCATTTATTTAGCTTTTGAGATGAATACTCGTGTGACATATTTATTTGATAGTCTTCCTCAGGATTTGAATCAAATTGTTCTTTTCCATACAATGAAAGGACTGAATTTTACCACTGGCCCAGTGTTTTTGCAGTGCTTCTAGTGAGTCTAATCCTTGGAATTCTGTGTTTTTTAAGTCGGTTAAAAGTTTTTAAGCTAAGTCTGTATGCAGACACTTAATCAACACATATGATACAAGCAGTGTATCATGTAGCACAATGGACTATCCAAAAAGCACTATAAAATCTGAAAGCAAGTCTGACTTAATTCCTGATAGTCTACTTGGCAAAACAATGCACAAGGTTAAAGAAAAGAAAGGAGATTTATGTTTCTGATGTGATTATATCAAGTGTTTGAAAAAGAAAAGATACTGTGCTGAAGCTAATTGGGAGAAAAGGAAATTATTCTAAAAATTTCGTATCAACAGAAAAAATGTTATATTTATTTAAATTAATTTAAACGTTCATGACCAGATGAAAGCAAATAATTAAAAATATATTGTTTAACGAGATTATTTATTTGAGAAGTAGGTGCTTAGCATTCATTAAAAACAAATAGGAAAAAAAAAAGTAAAAGTAAAACTTGGGCCATCCACTAGCATGGAGTCACAGTGACAGTTTTAACCTGCTTTGATTGAAATCTTTCCTTTGCATCTCCCCTGTGAGAAGTGAAACAACTTTCTAACAAACTCTCTTAAACCTTCTAACAAACTGAACCTCTGACAACTTCTCTGCTGGACCCTGACCTGATGCAGGTCAAGAAAATTACAGTAATTCTTCTCTCTGGATGATTTTCTGTTCCCTAGATAATAGCTGTTCAGAATGAATGGAACAAACAGCTATCTTTTCAAAGTCCATCATCTGCCAAGAATTACCATGCCCTGGATTCTGAAATGCCCCAGCAAAATCTTAAAATCTTTTTATTTAAATTAGCTGCTACTAGTATTTCTGTGTCCTTTAATACAGGCCAGCAATACAGGCATACTACGTGCATTAAACCTGTTACTGCAGCTTTTGCCCCTTTCTTACCAATTAACCTTCAATTGGCTGGAGACTTCAGCACAAGTAACTTTTACACCATATTAAGTCCTCAGACAAACCTTGCCAAAGTTCACTTTGCCCATGAGAAATGTAAGGGAAGGACTGGTCAGTAACAACCAGAGGAAAAAAAAAAATAAGAGTGGGGTTTTTTATGTGTGTTTTTCTTGTTTGTTTAAAGAAAAGGAACTATTGAGAAAAAACTGAAATGCAGAACTCACCCTGCTAAACGCACTGTAACCTCTCTCACCAGCTGGGCTTTACGGGAACAAGGAATAGCTTTAAAGCATAGGATCACAATGAAGCTAAGACCAACAGTAAGGTTTTTCCAAGAATTTAACTCAGTTACAAGCTAGCAAAGTATACAAAAGTTCTGACATTTTCTCCTTAACTCCTTCAGCTTCCAGCTCGTAGTCAGGCTCCATCAAGAATTGCAGTTTTCTTTCTGGGTAATACAAATCTCACCCTGCCACTCCAAAAAAAGAAAATATACAAGTCTTTGATTAAGAAATGAAAAAAAGCTGAAGAAACAGCTCAAGCCTGAGGTTTGCCCAATATTAGATACTCATTTAACAAATGAGTTAGTAATATGTACAAACCTAGTCCCTACTTCCAGAATTCAGTATTGAGAAACTTAATATGTAAGCGAAACTGGTTAGAAATCTCCATCAAAATTAAATGTTGAGAAAAAGTCTGTGAAACCAAGAAACATTAATAAAATCAGCTTCAATAGGGATAAAAGTAAAAACTCTGCAAATATCAGAAAAAAAAATTACATCTATTGTATTCATAAAACACAAACTTATCTCTAACATAAAAGGAGCCAAGTCAATAGACTAAATACAGCAAGCAAACAGAAAAACATACTTTACTGGGAATTCCTACAGGTACCCATTTGTCACCCAACCTTTGACTTTCTGCTTCAAAATGCCAATGTCTAATTTTAGCAGTGCTGCTTTGTCACACTGTACTCAAACAGCTGAACACATCTAATGCATCTATAACAACAGCTGCAGAATCCATAAACACCACAAAACAAAATACTTAAAGCCTCAATCTTACAACAGCTCTTAAGCCATCACAGAGGTAGCAATTCCAAGAAACTAATGCAACATACAATACTCGCTTGTGCATTAGGTTTATATTAGGAGCTCTTGAAAAATAGCTGTGCAGGTTTTACATCATGACAGTGCTTCTAAACTATCAGAAAACCTCTTCTGAAGTATCTCTCATGGCTTCAGGGAAGTGGCTCGCTACTGAATTTATATGGGCTCCCAAGACTGACTTTTAGAAAAGCAACTAACACCAAAAGCCTACTACCTTACATAATGAATGACTAAAATTTTTACTAGAATCAAGCGCAGCTGAACCAACTGGTAAGCTTCTGGGTCACAAACCATTTGACTTGCAGCAGTTCCTCCTAGAAGAAGGACGCTTCAAGTCTCAAGGACTTCAGCCATGCTTGAGAAACTCACAGCAAGCAGTACAAAATGTTCACATTATAGAGCAATACCATTTAAAAAAAAACCTCTCACCAGAGTTGTAAGCTACAGGCAAGACCAGTAGCACTTAAAACCTAAGAAAGTTAATGCAAAACACTCAACAGAATATTTTTTGCTAGAGTTGTGCCTATTCATGACATGAATCATTCAAAATTGCAGGGAAAATATGCCTAGCCTCCCTTCCCTACATAGCAGTAAATATAACACAAATATGACCTTCGGTAGAAAGGAAATCATTGGCCAGATAGGAAAGATTCAGGATATACCTCTGGGAGCACAGTTCTAACTCCTGCAGAAGACGAGGCTTTGCTATTACAGCACGTATATCAAATTCTATCCATAAATTAGAATAATTTCTTGTTTGTGTAGGACCATACATACAGTTCTCATCTACTTTTTCAGATAGGGTTTAAATCTTCTCTATTGGTATAAAAATCCATGAATACTATCTGATATACAAAGAGGACTTCCCACAGTATTTATTTGCAAAAGTGCAAAAATCTGACCCGTCAGAAATAATTGACTGAAATTTACTGTGCACCTCACAAACAGCCTGCAAGAATGGGCTTTCAAAACTGTAGAACAACAGAGAAAAAGCTTAACAGATGATGCTTTCACACAGCAATCCATACTGTAAGTTCTTTGCTGCTGTGACACACAGTATGTTAATTGCTGGTGTCATGCTTAAGAGTCCTCAGACATTCCTTTCAAGAAGTCAAATATTAGTTTCATACACAATTTCAATTATTCAGTTAAAATTGAATAAATAGACAAGCAGTCATGAAACCACTTTAAATATTTAGGATTGCATTTTATGTGCATCTTTCTTTGTCTTCTCTTAAAGCAAGTACTGTTTACTGAAACAGACTTCATTAACAAGAGTCTCCAACTGTGTCACATAAAGAAACTGCACAGAAACTGCTGCACTGCTTTAAGATGCCTGTCCAGTTCATTCGTATCTGCAGCAGCACATTGCAGTCAGAGATGTAGGGATATTCACAGGCAGACCATGTGAATAACTCCCAGAGAAGCACTACAACTTCCTTCATACGTACTGGAATCTAGCACATCATCTGATGTGCTTCTGTGGTAGGACGGATAACTATCCACCCGATCTGACAGATAATACATGAAATCAATCAGGGAAACAATCAGCAAATGCATTACACAAATGCTTGCAGCTGCCAAACCCTATTTTTGTTCATCTCATGAAGCAAGTCCCAAAGACATATCTTCTTTGGCTTTGGGGTCTTTACGGTTGTTTCGTTATTGTTTTTGGTTTTTAATCTTTGCAACACTCCATTATGCTTCCCCACTTTCTACGTACTTGACATTCTTGCAAGAATGTCCCCGGTTTCTTTCTTTGATATCTGCTTTTGTCTGCAAGGAAAATTTGTTGATAGGTGCACCCAAATTATTATTTATTTAGAAATCACTATTTCTAAATAAAATACATCTCAAGTTACAGATCATTCTCTGATAAACCACTTATTTCTCTTTTATTTCCTCTGAGACTTGCTTCATTGCTTTCCACTGATTTTGGATTTTGTTCTCCTATTTGGACATACCAGGAATGCCAAAGATCTGGAACAGGGGAAGGGTAGAAGAAGAATAGCTGTCTTTTATTAGATAATGATATTATTTACTAGAAAAATTGATGTGTGTCTTCAGTCATAACTAAATTAATATCAATATATACCACAGCATAAAAATGTTGACAAAGGTCAGGCTTTTAAATAGTATAGAAGCAATCAAATCTCATTAAGCAGATGTTCACACATTCATGAAAATCAACCACTCTGACTCCAGCAAATGAACATTTTGTAAGTGTACAAAATCCCAACGTGTGTTGAGGGAAACAATATGGCAAAGTTCCTTTAAACGTATTAGATGTAAACACATTATGATTTCTGAAACTATCACTGGAAAATAGAATTGTTTTATTATAAGTTATCTCACAAGCACATGCATTCCATTGGCTGCTAGAGCTAATGATATTGTGCTAGGCAGAGCTATTCAAGCCCCTGAATCTGATCTTTGAGAAAAAACAAATATTCTTCAGTAGGAATAACAAGGTGTTTTAAGCAGATTATTCTCACATACACACAGAAAAACACAGTCTTACTCTTTCTTTTTTTTTTTTTTTTCCTGCTTTTCAAAGCAGATGTCATACTTAACAAACATAGACCAAAACAAGATGACACCATTTCCCTGTTACAAACAACCCAGATTAGATTAATCACTGCTCTTGTAAGCATGAGAACTTCTCTTGTCTATTTCTTCCAGCAGCTCACTGGAAGGTCCAACAGTATGGAATGCTTCTACTGGAACCTCCACATCTGCAATTTTGCATGGACAAATTAAAGTGACATTTAGTTAGACGCATAAAGATCAGCTCACACAAGCATTCTTAACTACAGAATACCCTGGTACTATTGCAATTACAGTACAAATAAATAACAAGATTCCTTTTGTGATATCAACTGTCTAGATGGATAATGTTTTCCACATAAGTTGGTTACCTGAAGCCTTTATTCAATAGCACTACTCGCTTGATTAATATATCAATATAAGCTTCAGTTTTATAAGAATCATTTTAATAAGAGAATTAAAGCAATATATAGTCACTTTGAAAACAGGAGGAAGTCTTTGCAGATTTTGTTACTCTTTTGTGGGTAAACCTACAGGAAGAGACAGAACAGCTCTTTCTAAAAGTGTAATCTCATTGACTCTATTGGTACAGCTGACAGTTTAGTACATAACAGTAGGAAATAATTACCACACATCCAACAGACTCCCATGACCTTTAATGCTTTAACACTGTAGCTGTCGGTTCAATTGAGTTTAGCTACTTAAAAGAGTTAATTAACATTCCAATAAAGTATATCCATCTTCATGCATCCCAGCTGTACCATACAGGTGTTTTCATCTTGTAATAAATAAATGAAAGACAGTCAATAACTACACGCTACCCAGAATGCCTTGAATGGTAAGTCTAGTCACTTCAGAGCATTCCTATGCATTCCAAGGTGTTAGCAACAAACTATTTCCACATCCCAAATCTCCTCCCAGTCTATTTGATCTTTTTGGAGCAACAGCCAATGTGTTGGGCTGACAATTGTTAGTCAATGCCAACTTTGATATGCTTCTACTATTTCAATTTTCCAGTTGATTTTCTGCAGCTGCCTGCTCAGAGAAGCTTTGCAGGGGCAGTCAGGTCACAAGACAACAAGAAGTTGCCACCTATTTTTGTGAAAACTAGGTAAATTCACTGAAAGTTAGAGATTAATACAGGTGCCAAAAATTTGAGTTGTAATTACATACAACAGAGAGGCTCTTAAATACTATTTCTTTTTGGAAATATTATATGAGAAAGACAGAAAACTATTACTTCACTTGACTCCAGTGAGGCTTCAGGTAGAACAGCATTTGCTCACTGTACTTTGAAGCCAGAGGAAAAAAAAGTTCAGAACGCAGAGATCATTTACAGAAGGCTAAGACTGAGCATTAGATATGGTAGAATATTTGTCCTTAGGTTACAGTATTGTGTCAGGAGTGTTTAAGTTTTTCACCAAAGACTGATGACCTATTTGATCATCTGCCTTTCATGACGAATTCTATCAATTCAACATTATCTACAATAGTCTTGACAGTATTGTTTATTCTTACTGAACTTCAGAAGATCCTAAAGGATCACTCCTATCAAGTTAAAGCACTCATTCAAAATTTGCATCAAGCACTGCAGAATAATACTTCATTTCTCTTTATGCAAAGCCCCATAATAATAAAAGCTTATAAAGATTAGTGAAGGTTTTTTTCATTGTTGAATTTTGGAAGTGATGCAGTATAAGGCACATGCTGAAATGAAAACAGGCATGCTTAATAGTGAGAAAGAAATTTGTTGATTCTTTTTTAGGAAAGGCTTCTTGGCTTTGCAGAGCAAAGATAGCAACACTGCACAAAATGCTTCTGTTGTGAACCATAGGCCATGATGCTCAGCAGTTCTTTTCAGCTCCTTCACAGTGATCCTTTAGTCAGAAAGTAGCTTCCTGGATCAGCTTCTACAGGTGAGTAATTCCCTCCTTGCTGCACAGGAAGGTTAAACTGTAGCTTTAGGATTCCAGAATAGAGATTTTAAGCATTCACAAAGCGAGTTATGTACTGCTTCAGTTATTAATGGGATCTAGTCCTGCAAAACTGTTATATCCTCACAAACATTCTTCATTTTAATAAATATATATACAAGGCAATTGAAGTATTGAATTATTTGTAATAGGACAAATGTCTTGCTCTCCCACAGCCCCCCAAAAGAATAGTAATATATCTTGTGCCAACACAGGAGAGCCTTTAAACTACAGGAAAGATTAGCATCTCTCTCCTGAGATAGACGGCCTCATCACAACCAATTTGTCATAATGATAGTCTAATTAAATGCATTATTCTTCAGCAAAGAAGTGAACGCTTGACATGCTTGAGTTAGACATACAAGTCTTCCCCTCTTCTTCAATCTATACCTTTTCTTGTAATGGCAGGCCCTCAGGGAAGGCTGTGGGCCTTCATTTACAATGAAATCAGTGAATATAAGAGTAATTTTTTTAAACCGTTTTCTGTAATGGTTGGATGAATAAACCCCATGTGTTCAACAGGGATCATGCTTCAGGGTAAACACTGAAGTTAGCTTTGACTAGTTCTTTTAATCAAAACAAATTCTGTTATTCTAAATCAAGCAAAATGAAAGAGCCAATGCCTCAAGGTAAATTTATAATAAAGCCACGAGATGTCAAGTTGACCTGAAAGGTAGAAGCAGTTATCTGGCTATTGTCTTCAGTAAACACAAGATGTAATGTACAATTTTTCATCAAAGTCACGAAAAGGACAGTTCTTATCCTGAGCAGCATTTGAATCACAAATTGGGGAGCAATTCCAATTAATTTTTGAGTATTTTGTAATAATCTACAGGAATACAGTTACAGGCCTGCAGAATTTTCATGTGTGCTCTGCAGACTGACAGAAAATCAAGATGCTGTTACACAGAAAATGTGCAGGCTTATGTACTAAGTCTTTTTGTGATAAAATCTGGACAATATTATCTTTTCCAGCATTTCACTGTTTGAAACACAGAGTAGGGCAGAAAGGACCTTTTAACACTTCACATCTTATATTGGGTTAGTTAACATTCTTTTTTTTTTCGCCCTTAGGTTAGTCGTACTACACGGGATTTTTGGCAGTGCTATGAATTCCTTTCTATTTCCAACCACAGTGAAGCATGAGACCTTGGATCCATTTATTTTATTCTGGAATTCGGATTGAGAAAATTCTCAGGAAGAATCCATAAATCATCTCACTAGTGCAATGCAACACTACTCCATCTGTTCTGTTTCACGTATTATCACTTTTTCTTGGACAAAATATCACACAGGTATTTTTTTGTTACTACAGATACCAGTCACCATTTCTAGGTACTCAACATACAACATACTAAACAAGCCTTCTTGCTCAGTGTTTACAGCACTCAGAGTTGTGATATCTCACTGGTGATGGGTTGTAATTATATGCCTTGTTAAAATCATGGAGAGTAAGCACTGGGGACTAAGTCAATATGCCTTCCTTTAGAGGGAAAACAGAAAAATGTTCTTTCTTCTATAAGTTACCAGTGGGAATCCTAAATCCAAGAGATGATCAACTGACCTCCCAGAATTGTCATTCATTTTTGAAGGCAGCCATTGCACATTTGTCTTCACAAATCACTGCTCATAAAATGATCACCTAACTATTAGAGGAGGTAAAAGAAGCAACCTGACTCACTTAATTGAACTTCTACTTACACTATTCAATTGTTTTTTTCTTATTCTCGTTTGAACAATTTTGTTCATTTTTATGCAACAAAGGATTACAACGCCATTATGCAACATATCAGACTACTTAAAACCCTCTACAAACTTTGAAAATAAAAACTGAAAAAGGTTAATGACAAATGTCTTGAGCTGGCATAAAAAGTAATTGAAGTATTCATCAGATGAGACTATCTCTCAGCATCAAACAGTAAATATCAGAATTCTGTGGGTTCAACACCAGAACTCAGGACATGTCAGAGCATAATTTCTTATCCAGGCTTGGTAGAGCCTCGATTTCATTCAAAACTTGTCCCAGTCAAGCTACTTTTTTTTTTTCTTTTTTGTATATTTAACATTAGTAAGGGAGGAATACTAAATGTGGATGTGTATCAGTTTAGTAAAAAACAGAAAACAGCAAATAAACATATTCTTAATAGGAGCTCATTCCTAGAAGGTGCTACATCACTTCTTCCTCAAACTCAGAAGGAAATCAAACATGCAGTTAAATTGATATCCCTGTTTCACAAATCACACGCTTAACTGTAAGCACACACTTACGTGCTTTATTGCACTGGGTCCAGACTGCTCAGCATTTTGCTGAAGCAAACCCTGTTGTCCTATTACTACAGAACAGCTGAAGATCTTCAATATTACAAGCTTAATCAATTTGAAAGAAAATAGAAAATTCAAAGCTAAATAATGAGAGGGGAAAAAAAAAAAAAAAAAAAAAAAAAAAAGGAAAACCATTTCCAAATTGCTTATAATCCGTATATAGAGGCCTAAATCTGCTCAAGCTATATACTCATTTTCTAACTCACAAAGATCATGTTTTGGCCTCTGTGCTAAAATGAGAATCCCACCAGCCAACACATCTTTTCTTAACAGAATAGTCTATAGTTAATGTCCAAGGCAGCGAGTTCTTCTTTAGCATACTATATTTGTACCTCTGTCTGCCAAGTCTCTGCACTATCAGCATTTAACTCATTATTTGTCAGTTCCACGGAGAAATATAGAGCCTTCCCAACCCAGTTTAAAACCAGTTCCAATTCCCAAGCAATTTTTAGACACTGACTTTTTACTCCCAATGTACGGCCTTTTAGCACAGATAAAACATCAAAAAAGGAACAGGCAACTCTGTGTCTCTTGCTGGCACATCTTCCCCGTATGTACCATAAAAAGCACATCATAGATTCTGCAGATTAAGTCTTCACACAGAAGTATATGATTATTAAAAAATAATTTGTGTTTAAACCAAATGCACTGCAGCATTTATTAGAAGAGCAAAAATTTCAATAAACCTCATGTGTGAGAAGCTTAACCTACCTTACTGGCTAAAACATTAATTCATCATGAATTCCTGGTTAAAACTCAGGGCTGGAATATATAACCATGACCAAATTAAAAGTGGAGGTGGGGGAACAGTAGGCATCTTCATAAACCAATCAATAGAATTTATAAAACATCTAAAATCTATATGATGGGATTACACACTTTTCATTATATGACATTGTTCTCTGATTTGTAAATGTAGGATTTTGAGTGGCTTTACAAGAAAAAAAATTGAAAATGAAGTCAGACAGATGTTCACTCTGAGATTCATTTTCAGCAAAAGCAGAAATCATGAGCATTTTTCTGTTACTTCATCAGTGAGATTTGCACATTTGTACAAACTCAGACGGAAGCAGTGAGCTATACATGATAATCTGAAAGAGATGAGAATCATAGCACTGTCTATAGGGAAGCCTAGTGAAAAGCAAACAAGAAACAGAAAAACAAACAAGAAATTTGTATGAAGGAGGAAACAAGAAAATTAACACAGTTTTATAAATTTCAAGATGTCTGTTATTCATTAATTCTCTCTGCTTTCAAGTAATTACTCGACTTTATTGGAAAACTGGCTTAGATGAAAAAGAAATGCCACAATATTTTCCTATCCCTTAATTATGAATCTACAACGGTTAAACAGGGCACATAGATACTACACCTTACTTACTGATGGATTTCAGAACTTCGAGGAACAGGGTCATTTCCTTAGGATTGCTTCAGATACCACAGAAATTAAGGGAATTGTGTAGCAACTTCTTAGTATTTGCAAGTCCATCGTATACATGCAATCCGTGGACAAAGGAAAGCTTTACAGCAGAGCTTTGATACCCTGTGTAAATTCTTCCCTGCCAGCAGTGGTGCAAAGATGGATTACACAAAGTGAAACTCCGCAGATTAAAGCATAAGAAAATTGTAGATTGGTAGAATATAACTGAAAGCCGGGCTGAACCATACTGTTCTTGCAGATTTACTGTGAGTCTCAAAATACCCCCCAAAACTGCAGGCTTTGAGCCCTGCAACTGCTGAAAACAATACTGGCTGTCCACAATAATTACAAGTCACTGGCTAATGGTGCTACCTAAACACACACCATACTACATGGAGAGATGGGGATATAGGTGATTAGTTAAGGTCTATCCCACACAAAAATTAGCACTCCTTAGTATGAACAGTGTTATTTCATCAATTTAAAACATTCCTGTCTGCAACAGACATGCCACATTAACAAAGGTTAAAGGGAAAGGGACCCCATTTTGCTAGGTTACAGCAGAATTAATTAATGTGTTTAATCACATAGATGCTATTTGGCAATAGTATAAAGCTTCTCTTCTACAGGGATGGTAGCAAACATACTGGCAGACTGGTAGCTCTTAAATAAATGCCAAACAATAGCAATAACTGCATGCTTCTGTCAGAGCTCATGGTTTATAGGACTTCTTTTGAGAGTCAAACTCTGTACAGTAACTCTTTTATTTTCTTACATGCACTATTAATCATCTCTTGGCATGAGAGAGAAAGTAGGAAGAACTGTATTGACAGCAACTGTAAAATCAAAAGCACACCAAAACCACAGGAATAAAAGAAAAAACATGCACAATATTTATTTACTTAGTTATAATAAAATCAGAGCCTAAAATCTTGTACCTCGTCTTAAATAAAAATATTACTTTCTTAAAAATGAACCTTACACTTTATCTCTTTAATTAAGAGCTTAAAAAAGGCAAAAGTACTTTGGGGACTAAGTATAAAACAGAATCTAAGAGTATTTTCAAAGAGAATTGTAGAATGTCCTTCCCATAGCACAAAGCATCTCAGTGCAAATGGACTATTTGCCAAATAAGCAGTCAAGTTCATCGAGCAACAATTCCCATAATTATCTTGCTAATTTCCCATGATGTTTACTGCAGTTACACTGAAAGTGTAGCTACTGATATTCTAATTAGACTGATTTTCAGAGGCCACAGTTTCTCTGATCTTTGTTTTTTCTGGAATTGACTGAAATTTTCATAGCACACACTTCTTAAAATCACAGTTTCAGAGCCATAAAGAACAGCTCACAAGAATAAAACAGTTAATATTCCATTGTAGATTAGGCTAAACCAGCAAGATTTATTTAGAATCACAACCCAGTATATCCAGCCATTTAACCCAGAACATCTTGTAAGTTTTTACAAACCCTTAATCGCCATTTTTGTTTGATGAGATGCCTACACTTTCAGATTTATCCTAAGCTGAAGGAAGCAAATATCCCTCTTGTCTTCCACACACTCTCACCAGTGTGTCTGCTTGGAAATTCCACATTCACTGATGCCAGGGCCCCTATACAAAATACTCCCACAAATTCTCCTTCCTCTTTTTCAGCATTATTTCTGTAAAGACAGATGTAATAGCAGGTACCCTATCTCTGAGTGCACTGTACAGCAGGCGGAGAAATGGGGATTCTTTTCAGAAAAAAATCCACATGATCATTCTAGATACAACTCCAAAAATTGCCTTTAGATTGAAAATATGTAGAAGTAAATTTAGAATCCTGTTTTTTTCTGAAAACTTCTGTATGAAACAGCAAAGATGCAGCCAGTAATAACTAACACTTTCTAAATGCTTCTTCTGCTAGGCTACTTCCTGCAGAAGAGATGAATTGGAAATTAAGAAAAATTACATCTGCTCTTTTGTCCATTACAGCAATTAAGTAGCATTATTTTTTAGAAAAGAGATATAATATTGTTTACAACAAGGTAAAATACAAGCAGCAGAAACAAAAAGTAGCATACTTGATTGCCTGAGACAGCATATAACCCCTTTATCTGACATACATTGCAAAATTATGTTCCATTTAAGATGAGACAAATGCCTTCTGATTTCTGAAAATCTCATACTGTGAACATGTAACTTGAGAGTTCAGAGTGGCAATTTCATCCCTTATCAACATGTAATTTTGATCTAAAATAATGTAAAAAAATCACTTTTCTCACTTTTCCAGCACGCATAGAAGTTTAATAAGCTAGATGTTGTAGACCAGTATCTTCCAATTTGAGGGGAATAAAATTTTTCATGACACATATTACACAATTTACACAAGAATGGTAACAACAGCATATATGACTAGCTATAGATACGCTAGGAAGAAAAAGATGAATTATTTTTAGGAGTCAGAAGGAATGCATGATTGCACTGTTTAAACCATTACCCTGTTCTAGAACTTGCCAAGCCAAGAATGCAACTCCAGCCACTTCAAAAGCACTGATCTCCAAGGAATCATTTCAGTGACTTGTTGAAGAGCTCTTAAGATGGAGTGATGCCTCAGTGTTCTCCAAGCACAGTTATTATGCTTAATACCAAAATGAACACACAGGTTCTGCTGGTGCCTGGCTTCTACCAATACCGTATGGATTGAGAAGAAATGGGAGAGTGAAGTTGGGCCATCACTACTTGTGGTTTCATATGACCCTGCTGGACTAAAGTGGTTCTGAAGTTGGCTGTTTTATGGAGATCCCTTGCCAGAGTTATCCTTTTTCAGAAGCATAATTTGTATCAGAGCTGGCATGCAGCAGCCAATACTATTTCCAATCAAAACTCTACCAAATTCTTCATCTGTAAATGGGGGACATATTCTTTGTAGCTAATTATCTGCTGCTTTTCAGCCATGCTCCTCTCTGAAACTAATTATAAAACTTCCCTGGTTTCTAAGAACTAAAAAATTACTTCCAGAACTTTAGTGATTCATAATAGAGGTGCAGTACTTAACGGAGGATACAGAAAAATACCATGTAACCACAACACTCTCAAATACTGAAGAACTTCATGGTATACTGGAAGTTCAAGGGATTCAGCATAAATTCCTCCTAAATTGTTCAGATAAATCTGATGCTAGCTTATCCTGTGCTACTGCATATTTAATTCTTTTCTACTTCTTTTTTTTTTTTTTTTTTTTTTTCTCTCTCAAGGTTTGCAAAAGTGCAGAGAAATCTATCTTTTTCTAATGCTGTTTATAAAAGTCACCAGTAACTAATAAGATGAACTTACAGTCAAGGTATTAGCCTTTCGAGTCATTTCAAGTTTGAATAAATTTAAGCTTCAAGAGGCATTACAACAAATCCCACCAAATATGAATGCTTAGGCCAACTAATTCTGTGTACTGTAAGACAGATTGAATAATTTGCCAACAGAAGTTATAAGTTATTTAAACAATTTATATCTAATGGCCACGCAACAGACTACAACCTTAAAATGTGGAACAATATCCTATCTTTAGTGTATCACCCCTCAGAAAAAATACTCCGTTTTGAGTATTTTGAAATGCCTTCAGAAATACTAAAAGAAATATCATTGTTCCTTAGCCAATAATAGTGGAGATAAATTTGGTTAAATCGTATGCGAAAGCTGTCATAAATATTATTTCAGAATCATATTTTGATAAATCTAAATGAAAATACTTCAAAAATATAGCTGACAAAATAAAATTTAAGATAATCAAAATTAGAGCAAAAATTATCTTCATTCATTGCTGTGTGACAAACAAGCTACTACCCAAATGTAATTTATGTACATAAAAGCAGCTGAACTTACTACTGGGAAATTAAAGAAAAAAGAAATAAAAAGGTGTGTGTTTCTCTACTATGAGCTAACTAAGTTATCTACTACTTAGAATCATAAAGTCATAATAGATTTAATATCTCTACTTCATGATGAGACAAATGAGGTAGGGTCAACCTAAGGTAAGGAAGAAGAGTCAATGTAGCTTCCTGATACAACTTGATCTTTGTTCCACTTAGAACATTAAGTGAGATAAAAATCATGAGTCCTTTATCTCACTGTAAAAGTTCTAAGACTTTGGAGAGACATTCACACTGTAGGAGCAGAGGAGTAAAAATTTACCCATGAGATGAGGTGGTTCAGTTGCACCAGTTTTTTCAACACTAAGAAAATAAACCTTTTCCTCAAGTATTTCATTAAGCCTCTGACCTAATGAAGACAGAAATGTTACTACTGAGAGTAGCAGATACTGATAGAGATTCTTTTCTCCATGCAGTATTTGTTAGTATGAGTTAATTTTCTTCATCTGTTCTTTCTTCCTGTTACTAATTATGTCTTTCCTAAGGAACCCTTCTGGTAGGACAAGTACTTCAAATGCATCCCAACAATCTGCTATCCTTTTTGTTAGGAATTTCAGCACATCAAGACTACACTTCAGAGATGATTGTTTAAAGTGGTGCCACCAAAGACGTACAATTCCCTAACTATCAATACAACAAGTTTTGTCCTGTCTAACTACAGAATATTTTTTCAACACAATTCTGTTCTGTATTTAATACCTTCAGAAGCAAATGCTGAAAATGTAAAGAAATCACATTATTCTAAATAATTATTTTAAAGAATGCTGCAAGTCTTATGCTTAGCAATCAAATTTTATGCAGGAATGGAGCGGCTTAGACATATACTATAGGAAACAGGTATCAAGTGTTCAACTACCCTTCTAATCATTTACTATAGGCTTCTCCATCTGAGATAAAACAATAAGCCTTGAAAAAACATACTTGTTTAAAGTGATAAAATTCTGTGTTTCAGTTACTAAATGCAGCACCAGCACTGATCAGGCACCACATACTCTGTGCAGTGATATACCTTTTCAGAATACAAGCTACCATGCTGACATCAACACTATAAGCTGACCAGGTGAATTTTTAGGGAAGAAACAAAGAGCAGATAGATCTCTCACCTTCCTCACTCCTCAGGAATCACAGTGAGCACTGACTTAGGGACAGTCTTTTGAAGGTGTCACTTTTTTATCAGGAGTCCGGGGATAATATCAATGCTCATTACAGAGTAAAAGTGCCAGATGTATACCTGGGTTGAACTCACAGACAGAAAATAAAGGGAGTATATAAAGTAAGTAAGGAGAAATCTTGATAATTAAAATTATCACACTTAGTGAAAGAAGTTTGAAGAACAAAATAGACTAAAACAAAATGCACAAAGAAAATGTATGCTCACTTACTTATCAGAAATCAATGTTATTTTTCAGTGATATACCTCCTATATTTGGAATGCAAGCTGAAATAATCTTTATCAAGTTATGCGAATCATAGTTAAACTTATTTATTAAGGAACACAAAACCAGCAGGAATTATTTCAGATCATTACACTGGCCTGAATATGCACATGATGCAGACTCATTTATACCCACACATCTGTAAGTACCATTCACATACACTAGTAGTTGATCACTGAGGACTTCCATTTGAACATATGTGTCCCTGCAGACAAAGACCAACCTCTGGTAACTATTTAATAGCTAAAGTTATATATTACTTTAGCCAATAAATAAATTCTTCTTTTACAGAGATATTATCACTGAACTTATCATTAGAACAACTCTGAATTAATACTGGAAACTTAAATACGTAACCATTTCAAAGCATCTGAGTTCATTATTTTTCTGCTGATTGACTGAAGAGGACTTCTTATTCACTGGTGAAATTGAAAAACGTATCAGTTTAATCTGTTTGTTGTTAAATTAATAAATGCATTCCTTACTGAATGAATCCATCTCCAGCAAACATTACAAGATAATATTACAAAATATATTCCTTGCAGGAGAACTAGATATTTTAGTAAGCCTCTTCACAAACTCCATAACAACAAAATGGAAGGCAGAATTTTTGCCATTTGGGCATCTTTATTTTGCCAAAAGGTTCTGGTCATTACAATTAATATTTTTTAGGCTTTGAATTCTTCACATACACCATATTTTTTTCCTATTCCTACTTTACCTGGTGTTTTGTATTTTTTTTTCAGTGATGGCATCTGCTGCTAAAAAGTACATTACACATGGAGTGTTGCAACCAGTATTTCCCTAGTTACAGAACAGAAGAGGTTCATTAAAGCCTTCATAATTTCAATCTGATGAAAGTCTAAGCAGATAACACTTCAGTATAATTGAAACTATATCGTCTGTTACCATCAATAAATCAGCTAACAATCTGTGCTGAAAGATCACTCATATTAGTATCTCTCCTATAGTTGAAGCTTCTGAAAGTATCTTGAATTAAAAAAAAGAAAAAAAAACCTCAGCAATTTTCAGCAATAATCAGAAGAAAATGTTAAAATTCTACTTCTTGGGTGCAAGTAGTGAAAGGCAGCTCTGTAAAATCAATTAAAAAATGCTTTCTCATTCACCATTCAGAAACAATGACTTATTCCCAAAAAGCACTGCCATGAGGGCATGAAAACCACAGTTTTGAAAGGAATAATTATGAAATACTATACCAATTTAAGTATAATGACATGAAAAAAGATCAACAGACAAAACCTCATGGAAACTTAAAATGGCACTAAAAAACTCCAGGATATCTGACAAACGCCTTCCTGACAGTATGATCATCATCCACTGAATATTTTTCCAACCCAATCTTCAGATAGAAAAGAGGCTGACAGCTCTCTCATGTTTTGCTCAGCCATTTTTTTCAATAAATGTCTTCATATAACAAGTACAGCCTGGTCAAATTTAATAACGTCTTCTCTTCTAATGTAAGTAAAACCAAAATTTTTCAGTCATTTCCTGTAAGAAGAGAATACTTCAACTTCTGAGAAATTTTTTACCTAAATAAGTGTATATGCATATATCTGTACACCTTAGTGTGTTCAGTTTACTTATTAAAACTGTCTGAAAAAAAACGTAAAGAATTAATAACCCTAATAATAAAAGAGATGATTTATTTATTCTTTCACTTTGTAGCAGAGCCTGCAGTTTAGGCCAGCTTTTTTAAATTCCAGTCAAGAAGTAACTGTTCTTGTCAAAAGTGTAGGAAAATACACTTTT
Source organism: Tympanuchus pallidicinctus (assembly GCF_026119805.1). Classification (NCBI taxonomy): domain Eukaryota; kingdom Metazoa; phylum Chordata; class Aves; order Galliformes; family Phasianidae; genus Tympanuchus; species Tympanuchus pallidicinctus. The sequence continues at coordinate 12,286,690 of NW_026294648.1, read as the reverse complement.
TTTTTTTTTTTTTGCCAAGACAATTTCTCATTGTACTTATAATACTCAAAAATATGAGGAAGATTCTCTTTTAAAAAAGTTATAATTTTGTGGGAGACAAGTTCTGGCCAAAAAAAAAAAAAAGAATGAATCTCCTTTAAAAGGGCAGAAGGAAACAAAGACAGCAGAAACTCTGATGAAAACTTATCCACTGAAAATGCAGTACTGATCAGGTCTAAAAATATAAAGTTACCAAAAATGTTCTGCATAAACTAGGTGAGAATTTCAAATAAGTATGGTACAAGGAATGAAAGAGTAAGGACCCTAGAAGGGATGTTTGAATTTAATTTGTATGGCTTTGATGAGAAACTTATCAGCAGACCAGTAATAATTCTATTTCACTCTAAGGATATTTGTTTGCAAATTGACAGAAAAAAAAAAAAAAAAAGGAGATGAATATGGATTTGTCAGACCACTTTTTATTGATATTTCTCTCTGAAAAATATCCTTATCTGCTGAGCAAGGACTGCTGACTTAAGCATTTTGGGGAAAAAAATGATTAAAAGAAAATTAATCTATTAAGTGATTCAAAACCATCTCAGATTGTATGTTTGTACATCATCCAAATCTATGGAGACTCATCTCTAATAAAATACTACAGATACAAATAACACAAAATGAAAGCACAGAAATGTTTCTTCATCTTCTAGTTTAATATTTAGAAAACCACACTCTTAAATGGTGGATAAAAATCTTCAGAAGCCAAGAGTTTCACTCCAACTTCACAAAACAGATCTAACAATCAGTTGTTTAAAATGACATTTTAGAATTCTTTTTCAAATGACAGTACTAAGAGTAATTTAGTCAAATTGGAAAGTCAAAATGTTTGATATCAGACCTCCTACGAAAAATTTTATAGAATGAGTTACCTGGGATCTCAGGTAAAGAAATAACAAAAACGTGATTCTTCAACAAGCCCTTTTGAGGCCAATTCACAGTACTGATTTGTCAAAAAATAATAATAAAAAAAAGGATCAAAAATGTTTCGGGAATTCTTTGTTTCATTATATCTAGTTATCTCATATTTCTTAACCACAGATTCACCTATTCTCATTTAAGTAGTCTGTCAAAAATACAACGGAGAAAGATGGGTGACCAATAAGCACAGGCTAAGACATCTACTGCAGTGGAATTACTATGACTTAGTTTCTTTACATATCGAGAACAAAATATATCTAACAAATTGTATTTGCTGAATTGAAATGCTTCAGCCAGTCTGAAAACAAACTGTAGAAGCAGTAATTTAACCTTTCACCTCGAGTCAGAACTACTGAAATTCAGAAATTGATGCTATTATCCTCAGTCATAATATACCCTAGTATATTCTGACCAATAAATATTAGGCAGAAGTATGAACTACATGACATGAACAATAGAGGTGCTAGGCCACAACAAAACAAATGGAGCTTGTGGATAGATGCTATACAGATAAATCAGATATTGTATCCTAGAGGAAAAGGATATTATAGAGAAATAACTGCTGTTTCATCATTTGGAAGGGAAAATATTCTGTGTGTTAGATTAGAAATTTAACTCCTGAAACTCTGGTCCAGCAAACAACATTAACCTTGCAAACGCTAACTAGAGAAGCTTTTACACAAGTACACTTACATTCTTTACTACAGTGAGCCAATTCAGTCAATCCAGAAGTTTCTTCTGAGTAAAAAATTCAAATTCACAGAACCACTTCGTGCCACTGCCTGACCTGAGACTGAATTCATTGCAGTGCACAATGTTTGCGCAGACATTTACATTTAGTATACAATGAGTGTGAAAACTTCTGGCATATCCATGTGTTAAGGAGCTCTCAGAGTTGACACATAGTAAAGAGTACAGAGTACTTAATAGTAATACACTGGTAAGAGCATCCTTACGTCACTGCCTTACCAAATAGTGTAAGTGCCTATCACAACCTTTGAAGGCACACACAACTCTTTACTTACAGCTGCACCTCACTCAAGTAACTCATTCCCAAGACCTCTTGAAGCCTGTGATAACCTTGCCCAGTTGAAGTCTAAGAGCAACTAGCTCATGATTAGTTTCTCAATTTCTTGTGCCCAGATGACAGCTTAAATTTACAGATACTGCAAATAAACATTAATTTCAGAGAGCTCCAGAATGATCTACAGTACCAGCTCATCTCACAGAACCATCAAGGAGGCTTTGTGCATCCAGAAATCAGTATCCCATTGCTGATTATCTCACTTTTGGAATGTCTGTACATGAATGGAAGAAATAAAGATATTTATCAAACACAAGACACTTGTGAACTGAAGGAGAAAAGGACTGAAAGGATAACCAAACAAAGATGAAGACACCAATTTCCCTGATTTGATATTCCCTAACTTTTGTCACCCACGTACACACACAGTGTCTTATAAGTTCTGGCAATGTTTTTTCTTTTTTTCATACAAAAGTTTAAATTTGCATTCTGAAATAGTGATAGCATATATTTATGTCACAATTCCATTTATCTATGAGATACTTATCTTGCTGTTTCTCAGAAATAAGCTTCAGCATCATCAGATTGCAAAAGAGCAGCCACAAAAGCTGGGATTATGCTACCTGGCATATTCCCTACAATTCCTTTGTCACAGTAATTCTAAAGATCTGAACATTATCTGAAAAAGCCAAGATGATGTTTGACAAGTAAAGTGGGATTCAAAACTGTAAGAGATGCCAAACAATCAAGTATCTAGGGGCTAGTCTTGGAACGATTTCTTTTTGATATTTTCTCAACCTCTTATAAGAAAACTGCCTTTGATAATTCGGATGACTGGCTCAAAACCTTACAAAATCAAAGTCAGGTTTCACAACATCAAATTTTAATTTAGGCAGAAATGCCTCCCTCAGAGTTGAAATGCTCTTGGTTACATGGTTAGCCTTAATCTTGAATGTTCCCTTGATTCAACATATTATTTCATCTTGACCTTTTGCTGAGAGATAAAAATAAAAGCTGACAATTATAATTATGTACAACTGATGATAAAAGTCGACTCTAACAGACTACTCTACATTAAAAACATTCCACCCATTTTGACCAATTTGCTTTCTGCAACTTGAAAGGTGAAGGAGAGGAAAGATTAAAAATTAACACAGTAAAGCAAAGTATCTCAACTGTCACACTCCAAACTAGACTTAAAAAAAAAAAAAAAAAAAAAAAAAAGGATAACATACTTCTAAAACATGTTTTCATTGTTTCTCTCTGAGTAAGGCAAATGTTTATAATGCTTCATGAGGGCATAAAGGGGAGAATTTTTGCTAACTTCAGCACTGCAACAGGCTACTCATGTTTATATAGAAGACCACAATATCTGTATTGTTTCGGAGAGAGAGAAAAATGTGACGACAGACAGACCTGGCAAGAGAAGACAAGAAGCCTGAGAAGTAGTCTATGCTGGAAGCTGAATATTGAGGTTAAAATGGGTGCATTTGCAATCAGAAAGATGCTGCTTCAAATACCTTTCTGCCTTTGCTAAAGCACTTTTTAACAATTCCTTGTTACTTTGTTGGCTGTTTTGTTTTGTTTTGATTTGATTCTTAACAATTGAATTTCAGTTTTAAAGATGTAGAAATATCTAAGCCACTTGATATACCATGCGAGGGTGACGAGGATCACTAAAGCCTTGCTGTTCATGTTAATAAGATAGTAATGCAATTTACTTGAGTACTGATCAATGCTAAGCAGTCAGAGAAGTTCATGTATTATGTATCTGTAAAGAATCTGTGCTTTTTAGTGGAAAGTCACAAGGTTAAACAACTGGTAGACAGTGGATCCCTTGAGCCCAATTTCTGTTACAGTGCTTCCTATCCACATAATGAAGAAACAATAGCAAAATAAAGCATTGTTTGGAACACATAATGAACTGCTCTCATAAACTTCAACCTTCAAAAGTCATTATATTTTACAGTTTGATACAGGAGACAATTACTGGGCTTCCATTTGGCTGGTTACATCAAGCCATGTACACTATTTTTTACCATGTCTCAGTAATTATTGATAGAACAATCTTCATGGATTGCTCTCTTAATGCCAGTGCATTAGCAATTGAAACTGTTTGTTACATACTTCCTGTCAGGTATACTGCAGTGCTATAAAATCTGCCTCTACTTTATCATGGTTAAGAATTACTTTAGGAAATATCCAAAATATAAAACATTCAAATTTTTTCTTCTTCCTGGCACTGTTTTCTGTGGTTCAATTCTTTTGCTACAAATAATCCTGTGCTACTAATACCGAACAATGCCTCATAGTTTACAGTGATTCACAAGAAAGTATTGTTTGATTCTTAACTAAAATAAGAGCCTTTCTTACTAAAAATAAAAATATTTCTGCTTTTTCTATACGGCATTTTGCTGGAAGTTACTTGTAAGGGCATTCTTAAATGATAAGATCAATAGGAAATAGTAATAATTAATACTGAAATTCAATTGATAAAAAACATGCATTTACTACTGTTTTCATGGCACATAGAGGAATTCATTATGGTAACAAATGGCTCCTCTTGAAGTTAAAGGACAGGTATGTTGATCATCATACTTCAAAACTTTTCTGTCTTTGATCCTGTAATGTTCAAGAACAGAACCTGAAACAAGTTGCCCAGCATTTATGGGATCACCACGCTCAGAAGCATTTTTAAATGACTGGAAAAGTTCCCGAGTAATCTAATGAAACATCAAAGTTTGCCCAGCTTTGAGTGGAGTCTGAACTACAAGATATCCAAAGATTCTTCATTGCCTCGATCCTTCTGTAGCTCTTTGATGATAACTGGATAAGTGGTTTATTAAACTCTTCACTAACAATTCTATTCACATGAAGAAAACCAATGAAAAACAGTTTAAGAGCAGCTCTACAAGGAATCAGCCTCTAAAAAAAACCCTCAAAATTATGAACACTAACAACAGCTTCTAGAACAGAAAGATGGAGTTTGTATGATGCCATAAAACACTTACCAAGATCTTTAGAGGCACTAACGCCACTATTTATATGTCAACATTTCTTGCAAAGGTTACTTAACATCTCCTTAGATTAGTATGCTGTTCAGAATCAAATTAAAATTTATGATTGGAAATTTGAATAATTTATAGTTATCATGTTAAGGTAATTCAGAGTTTCAATTCAGTGGAATGAATATGTACCTCAAGATCAAATACATAATATATAGATATGGAATTAATTGCATCTAGAAGGAAAGACAAGAAACAGAGTTACACGAAGAGGAAAGAAGTGTGTGTTTTTCTGAACATAGCCAAGTTTTTCACATGGTAAGGAGAAAACACTTCAAGAATGGGTCACAAATGAAGAATAACCAAATGGTCACAAAATACTTCATCCTTCTATTTTGAAGTTTATAAGAAATGAAAAAGTGATAAGAGGTCATTACAATACGCGGCTATTTCCTACAATTCTTTGTGGAACTCCTCTTTTTGAACAATAGCTGAAAATTGAAATATGGAGCTGCAGTAACTTTTTAATAAAGAACTTCTATAGGAGCAAAAAAAAAAAAAAATCAGGTTAAATACAGTTTTGGCCCTCTTTTCATATATTTTTTTTATTGCATATGTATGCCAGACAATCATTTAAAACCTTTGTCCCAAAGATAACAGAAGTATAGACTGACAAAGCGTAGATTGATGCCTCATCCTTCTGAGGATATGCAGAATGGTATTCTTTTTACATTCATTTCATTTTTTAAAATCCAAAATAGTATATTTCTCCTATCAGTTCTGACAATAACTGTCTTAATAGTTGCTAAGGTGGTAGGAAAAGTGATTCCACTTGACATTTTTAAATGTTTTCCCTCTTTGCTTTGTTTTGCTGTGTTTTGCTTTTTTAATTTTACTTTATCTAACTTTCAAACACGTTAAAACTAAAAATGAAATAGGAATGATGCTCAAAGTACTAAGAACTAGCAATTTTCTCTTTGCATCATTTTTTATAATTTTAATAACCAAAAAACTGATGCCTTTTTGAAGCTCAGCTATAAAAGATTTGATAGTTTAGTTGCTTTGTTTGTTATATAGCATTGATTTCAGGCTTCAAACGCCAATACAAACAAATTTGCATCCCAATTAGCTGGCATTTATCGGTTTGTTTCCTGGGGCAGTACACTACCCACACAGCAGACACCAGTTAAACTATCTGAAAGCAGCAATATGCATTTTTAAGTAATTAACTTGAAGGAAAAAAACCCACAACATATAGCAATTCTACAGTCTTAATCTTCCACTGATTTCTTGTGTGTCAAATAGAACCTGGTCCTGATTTTAAATTTTAATTTTTTTAATAAAGAGATCAATAGGGAGAACAAAAAATAAAATAAAATATATAAAGCAACAATGTAATCTGCAGGAAAGAAGAGACTTGCAATTTAAGTAAGCATTTTCACTAGAATAGAATATAGGATAACTTGTTTTTTGATGGCTGAAAATATTGATTATCGATTACCTTGATGATCAGTTAAAAGGAGAAAAGGCAAATATGACTGCACTTTTAACTGTCAAAACAAAGAGCATTTGGAAACCAGAACTCAGGTAGCCAAAAAACACTGCATCTCTATCCTTTGAAGTAGGACAAGGCAGGGGCAGTTGCTCTTAAATCTCAGGTAATTATCTAAAGACTCTTCCCCTTCTTTTCTCTTCCCTTGAGCTAAAACAATAAAAACTTTTAAATGCATACGTAAATAAATAATTTAACTAAATCACTTTGATCACCAGAAACTGTTAGTTAACATTAGAATGTTTCAACTGAGAGAGATTCAGAGAGATTAATTTGTCTTCCACTGTGCACAACAGCTACTCAAAATCCTCTAAAGACCAGGCTGTGTTGTAATGAAGCATATTTACAGCTTTCTCTGTATTTTATTTAGCAAGTAAGTAGTCTGGCATTTTCAAACTAAAGGAATTTTCTTCTTTTCATGGACATCTTTCCAAACAGAGAACATTACTCTATGCTGCTGTAAAGCAGTGCACTCTGTTCACAAGCCAAAAATCACTTGGGAAATTGTCTTGGGTCCTAAGATTTTTGTATTCCATTTTATTATGCATGGACATTAAATTTTCTGTCAAACAACACACTTAGATTCTGAAGACCATCATGATATCTTGCTGACCACAAGCATTATTATCATTTTGTTTTCCAGAGACATATCTAAGCTAAATTTTCTCACTAAAAGAGACTTCTTCCATACCTGTAAATCTCACTAATAAATGGCTATGAAATTTCTAAGAGGATACACATCATTATTTTTTAAATACTTCAGAGTAAAGTGTTAATGATTGTTAAGTATTATTCAGGTTTCCATAACCTCTTCATACACATAATACCCTTTGGTGGACAGCTTGATTTTGAGCAGGAAAACCTTAACATTAACCTTAACCTTGGTCAAAAGTAAATTGAAAACAAAAGTAGCTTATGCAATATCCAAAAGTAGACATTACTGGTGCTCATAGTACAGAGAAAAAAAAAAAAAGAACAACTTTTAAACTAGGACTTATCTCTAAGGCCTCTCTCTTCCTCTATCCAGCTGACTTACTTATTATAGATGATTTCCTGATAAAATCTCCTCAGAGATTCTGACTTCCTCAGGTTTCTTTAGCTAGAGAAGCCTATTTCAAAGTGGAGCATGTTTGCTTTTATAGATAATCTCCATTTTGAGTTCCTCACTGAGAGGAACAGATTTAACACATTCCTCCCATCCAAGGATGTTACCTTACCTCAGATATGTTTATTTCTCATTTATTTACATAAATTATGAAACAATCATGAAATGTATCAAAATTTTACGTATCTTATTATTTCACTGAGATGTAAAGACTGTTTTCCTTGACCAGGCAAGCTTTCTTTACACAAATGACCAGTAAGAAGTTACGTAGTAAGATCTTCTCTTCTACTCATCCAATAAACAAAAACCTGCAGATAGACAGAATCTGCAAGTAACTGATAGCAAAAAACTGTGTGTATCTACTACACTTCAATTTTTAATCAATCCACACATAGAATCCTTTATAAAAACTCTAACAATAATTAAGTATATTTTATGCCATGTGGCTTACTGAAACTAGATATGGAAATGAGAATTCACTTTAAAGACTCAGTTTCAGAATATGACTCTCTTCGAGGAGACTGTAATATCATCAGAAACCTTCAGTGAAAATACACTCTTTCATGTCTTTAAAGTCAACAGATACCATCAACTCAGAGATGCAACTCCCTGCATCCCTTCCAAAATCTAAATCTCCATCTACTGTGACAATGTAAAAAGGTATCAGAGGTTTTAGGCTATGTACAGTCATGTTATCTCAGTCTTTCATATGAATTTTTAATACTTTTCTTTTAAAAAGTAGACATTTATGTGATATTTGGATTTTTAGAACTACAAAATTGCACATTCTACAAATATTGACCAGAAGCTGTTTTTTTAGTCTTCGTGTCGAGGTCACTTCTTTCACACAGTACATGGATTAATGCATGAGTGATGAAGTATCTTAGCATAATTCCTATGGAGTAATGTACAGCCTGAAGAATTATTCCTTGTTTTTTGGAAATGACGAGCAGTCTTGTGGACAGAACTAAAGGCAGCATGGCACTGCTTTCATTCAAGTATTTTACAAACTCCTGACTTCCTATTTTAGCCTAACAAGTTTCTATTCCCCAGGATGTCACTACTAGAAAGTGGAAGAAGCTTATGAATCGAAGATATAACAATTGTGATTTTTGTATTTAAGGATAAAATTTTAAACACGGTTCTGATTCAAAGGAAAAAGAAAATGAAGAACAGGCTAAAAAGATTTTTCAGAGGTAGACTTTCATAAGTCTTTACACTAGTGTGCAGTAAATGTATTCTGAAGATGTATTATGTATTAGGTTTCAAACATGGAACTCTATTTATAATTATCTCATTAAAAAGGGGTTTTTAGATATACAATATCCAACCAGTAGCAGGTTAAGATCTATTCTTATTACTATCACAAAAATAGGTTTTAAAAATAAAATAACTGGTCACAATGACTTTTTGAGGCATTAAAAGCTAAGCAGAAAATAAGCAAAAACTTGTCAATGTGCTGTTATGTTAAATAGCACTTCAATTAAATTAAGGTGAGAAAACAACATTTACATTTTTGACCATGCTGTATACTTAAGATATCAGATAGCTTTATGCTTCCAGAAGTGAGAAATACAGTAAGAAATGTTCTGTTTTTTGGTTGTTTTTTTTTTTTTCTTCATATACTGAGCTTTGCTACTTTAAACTAGAAACAGCACTGCAGTGGATAACTTCTATTTCTTTAATCTGCATTCTGAGAAATCACATATAGTGAAAGAATGTTATAGAACATAATTTTTATTGTAAAAAAAAAAAATCAAATTACATAAAGGAACCTGAATATCTGAATATCAAAGGCATCTAAGTATCAAAGGGTACTCAGAAAGGAAAATCCAAACCTCGAGCATTCATGTTTATCTGGATATGAGACAGCCTCGTTTAACAGCACAGTTCTGAGCCTGTGCTCTTGTGTTTTGCTATGGGGAAGGTCTAGAGCCTGGAAGCTCAAAGGAGGTGGTAGAGAAACTCCTGTCTTTTGAATTAGCAAAAGCTGAAGAGTTTCAATAGATGATAGTTGAAGTGCTTCTGCTCCTACAAAACTGTAAGCGGCTCATAAACTTTACCAAGATTAATTTAGGTTGGAAAAATATGAAGAGGAAAATGAATTAATTCCTTTCCTCAAAAGACCCAACTTTGATCCCTAAAATCTTTCAGTAAGTTTAAATTAACTACAAGCAATTGCTATTCACCAATGCAGTCTTTTCTTTACCCTCCAAACCTCACTTAAGGCTTTGATCTCATTCTTACAAAGCTAATTTCATTCTGCTTAAATATTACAGATTGCTTTGATAAAGTCTGTGCTTCACAATTTTACAGGTTTGTCTTCCATAGTCATGCTCAATAAAGCTGCTCACTTAAAGATACATACTAAATGTGGAATCTATAGGTCATTTTATCTGTGAAGACACTCTACTCCTAAAAAATAAAGTTTTACTGATTAATTTATTATATTTGTAACTATACAAAGACAAAAAATTACGTCAGAAAAAGGAAAATTTGCTAGGCTGACATTAAATACCTCCAATGAGAAAGCTGTAATTTATACACTGCAATTTTTATTTATTTTTACAATTCTATATTTTTTAAAAAATTACAAATTAACTTTTAGGAAAGAGACAGCTGAAATGCAAATATATAGTTGTCCATTTCTTCCAACAACCAACTGCTCTCCAAGTGAAAGACAAAATTTAACACAGAAACTGAATGGTGCTTTTCGGTTACCTGACATCTGCTTTTCAGAGCCAAGTGCATGATGGTGTTGGGAGAGAACACAATTTTTTTCTTGTTCATTTTGTCATCCTTACCATGCTAGTGTGAAGTCAAACTTAGCAGCTATAAAGTAGATGCAGAATAAAAATATAATACAGCCACTCTCATGGAGCTACATTATGACAGAGGGTTTCACAGAATGTAGACTGAAAATATGAAAAGCACATAAAATAAAATGCTACATATAAAAAAAAGTTTATCTTATTCCAAACCAGTTTATTGGCCTTTCACCAGCCCATTTGTGTTTTTTTTTTCATTTCAGAACTATGATAGACAATATTGGTAATACATCTGAGATAACTGTGACTATATTCCAACAGGCAGTGAAAGTAACTGTCTCTCTGAAGAAGGGATTCTGGGACAAAACAGGACTCCTAACTTCTGAAACAAAGGGAGAAAACAATTTCATTTTATTGATTTCAATGCCAAAGCATCAGTTGACATCAGGAAGCATGACAGCCTCCTCAAGTGAAAAGAACAAGATTGCAAGTTTGATAATAGAATATGCATTATGTGGTCTTTATTATTCACTGTTTTTTAACTGCAACTGAGAAAGGGAGATTTTTTCTCTTGAAAAATTGAAACTTCTCATGTTATCACTTAGGAATGATGAGTGTGATGAAGGGGATGGTAGCTCACACAAGCTAAAAACCTGATCCAATCTCTCTTCAATAAAGCAGTTCTTCCAAAATGAAGACAAATGTTTGAATGCAATGCAGATGCATCACAACATCACAAACGAAAAAAAAAAAAAGGAAAAGAAAAAACTTAGATACAATTAGACAGTAGCAGCTGTCTAAATAATTTAAGACTACCTTGATTATCTCACAAACTGCTACTGTGATTAAAGTACACAGAAATTCTACCCTACTGCATGCAGTACAGGAGTTCGTGTTACAGAGATTTTATTAATAGAGTGTTTAGCAAACAAGTTCTAACATCTCAGTTAGAGTACAATCAGATATTCTTCCAGAAAAATCTTCAGAATATCATACATGAGAAGCGTAGCATTCCCAGTACCTCTTCAAAATGTAATTTAAAGCTGGAATATTTCTTGAAAGCAGTATCTGAAGGTATTCATGGAAATATCTACCACATGTTTAATTTTCTGTTTCATTTCTCAAGTGTGTTCACAGGTAGTGAAACTATAAAAATAATTGATTCTTGAGCCCTGAGAAGTATTTTCTGTCTGTGTATAAAGCATTCAAGTTGATGAGCTGATGTCTTAGAGACCCCATGAAAGCAAGGAATAAAGCACTCCGTAAGTTTTTTGGCCTGAGCTTTTCAATCGAATGAGTTGTAGTAGAAATTTCAATAGTATTGCCATCAAAGAACATTATAAGGATTTTATTCCCTTCTTCGAACATGTGAACAAAAGGAAAAGAGCAATTTTACTTGCACACATAGCTCTACTGGATCCTTTCAATTTGTACTTGGACTCAGTTTTTTTCTGCTCCAGATTGTAAGCTTATCTGGAAACACTTCCCAACTACTTATAGATTTCATAACATAAAAAAGAAAAAAAAAAAAAAAAGCAGAAGAAACATTTCACATTTTTACAGTCCATAAACTGCATTGTGCTGTTTTCCTAGGTACAGCGGTGTTCCGGCTCTTTGGGATTCTGGTATGTTTTACCTCAAATCAACGGTGAAGCCAGATCATGGTGTTATACTGAAGTTACAAAAAGAGCTAGATGGTTAAATCATTGACACTTGAGAAAACTTCCCAATTTCTGCAGCCAGATGACAGCTGAATGTTGCAGGGAGTAGGCAGGGCTTGCTATCTGGATTTTTTATTTTTGTTTTCTAAGGCCCACACTCTGTCCTCACAATATTGTCTTTTCATTTTCTTACTATGAGAAGGTTCTCTTTCCACTTAAATATGGACTACTAGTAAAGACAGTGTGGTCTGAAGTTCTTTTGCATTCTTTTGAACACTGCTGCCCAACTCAGAAAACTTTGCCTTTTGACTTTATGCCAAAGAATGGATGATGTGACCAAAGATCTAATCAGGTTCAGCATATGCCTACCTAAGGGAAAATAAATACCTTTCAGAATCCAACTCCAGATTAATGAAAAGGGAAAATAAATAAAATAAGACTGAACAGAAATTGAATAAAACATAGCATATTGTGTATAGGAAATAATAACATTCTCTAATGTCAAAAAGGCTTTTGGCTTTTTAATTGCAAAACTGTATATGGAAACACACACAAAATTATTATTGCTTGGATATGCTTATTGCTTTACATGCATTAAAAACTGATTATGTTAGTTAATCTTAAATATATTCTTATTTAGGTTTGTCACAGTTTTAATGCTAAATAACTGCCTCAGTGGGCAGTGCCTCGTTTATTCATTTATCACCAAGTTTTCAGTGTCAAAGATCAACGAAGATCTTTACTCTGAGAGCAACTGCCGGTAAGAAAGCTTTATCTGCTCAACAAGCACATTTTGCAATACTAAAGTCTTTAACTTCTCAGAAATTCTGTTGAAGGAGATAATATAGTGTACAACAAAGAAAACATTCCAAGATCTCGGAAATTCTGGATGTATAAAGTACCTTCATACTGCAGCAAGGTACTTATTCTCATGCAGAACACAGGTAACTGGCAAATCTGCAGCTGGTCAGGCACATTATAAAAGCATCAGAATGTTACAGGAATAAATCACCTGCACTCTGCTTGAGCAAGAGGCATCTGCTCTCTTTGAGCATCCAACGGGCCAGGGAAGAGCACACAACTGAGAGAATCCAATTCCAGGTTAACTCAGTTCCAGCCTGTCTTGTTGTCTAAGGAGTGAGCCGTGAGCTGGATGAACAGATCAGGAAGAGCACTCTTCCCAGATCACCACTTCTATTGTCACCACAGGCAAATGCATCTCTAAAAAGGAGGTAAAAATTAGTAACCAGCTGGTGTATTAAGATTAGACACTTCAATAACATCAAAGGGCATTAGGAAAGGAAAAGGCTGCAGGTAAGACTGTACCCATGGACCTGATATATGCTATGTATCACCAGTTGGGAAAATTTCCTCAGAGACTGGAACTGTCTTCAAGGCTTTCTTCAAACAAGGAGAGGTGTCACATTCTAGCTCAAAACTGGACTCTGCATTCTATCACTTCTCTAAGAGCCACATCCTGTGACTGATGTTCTCACAGCCATACTTAGTATTTGAATGAAGGGTATCAGCCTCCCCACCTTTATTCCTTACACCTAAGAAACAAGAAGATATACTTCTGAAGCCAAATCAGCATAAGGCAAATGGATTTTTTTTTTAGTACTCTGAAGCGGCTCCTTTACTTATTCACCCCACATACATTTACCCACCTGCTGCTCTCACTACAATCTCACTGGTATCTGCTTCGCTTTCAATATTGAGTTCCTTTAAAATAAGCTAAATTGGGAACCATTTGATGTCTCCCAATTTAGCTATTTCTAACAGGAACATCATCCTGAAAGAAGCCTAGCCACCCGGGAAACTCTGTCAAATGCAGCAGACATCAAAGAGAAAATGCTGCCTGCCATCCTCAGCTCAGCAAGAAGTATTCACCCACCCAGCTTCTTCTGGCCATTCTAGCATCAGAAATCTAAAAGAAAAACAAAACAAATGCAGAACATTTTCCTGCACTCTGCACGTATCTCTGCAAAGCCAATAGCCCCTGGGTTACTAGGGAAGCTCTGCTGGAGACAACAAATGATGCCTCTGCCATGCAGCAGTTATTTCAGCAAGGGTCATGATTTCACCACAGAGATCTTTACGCTGAAACTTCTTTTCTATGTTAATCTGACACACACACACAAACATCTACCCACATCTCACTATCCAGTACATTCAGAAGTAAGCACTGCTGTGGTTATTGAAGAGTTTTTAAATGCAAATATATATGGAAGTGAGTACATGCAGCCAGGGTAACTGAAATAAATGCAGGTATCTCAATTCCCTCCCACATTTCCCCAAATATACTGAATTTACATCTACACTGTTTTGCCATTTTCATGCTCTACTTTCAGGCAGTAAATAGACTGTCTTAACATTTTACTGATTAGTATTCATAACTCCATGAAACCATGCTTGCAGTTTCAGCAGTCTAGACTGTCCTCATTATCTGAAGCAGCAATGGCCCCTACTAATCCTGTCCAGAAGTTTGTATAGATTCACGCTAATCTCAGAGTCATAATCTTATAGCAGTTTGTGGCTGACATGAGTAAAACCCACGACTTCAAAAAAGAAGAATACTGAACAAAGCGTTTGTAAGAAGCTGCAGGAAGAACATGAGATAAGGATGCTAGACATCAGTGTACAGGAAAGATAAAGTGATTAAAGGAAGGGTACTCAGGAGTAATAATTTTATTTTTATTTTTTTCCCATTCAGTGGTAATTCCAGGTGGTCTCTCAGATTTCTTGGCATGACAGACCTCACATTGCTACCACTGCTACTTGCAATTCCCATTTGGTTATTTATCGGTTAAACTGTCAAAAGACATACAAAAAAATTCTTTAGCAAAACCAGGTGGTTTCAGACCCAGTGCATGAAATAAATGGTCTCTCTTACACTGCAGTATCTAAGCATCACACCTTGTAAAACTACAGTAGCTGCAAAGATTATTTGAATGGTAAAAGGTAGAATTATTCAACTATTCCTTCTTTGGTAATAACCTCAGTGTATACGTACATGCAGAATGAAGAAATGTCATTTGAATAAAACAACCAAAAAAATTCATTACTATTTAATTGCAATAGTGCCTCCAACTGCCAGAAAAACATACCAAAGCAAGTTTTCTTTCTGGAAAAAATACTAGACCTGTCAAAAATAGAGTTGATGTCAGGGTTCTGAAGCTGTGGACAAAATGACAGTAGAGCAATAAAGGGAATCTAATAACAGATTAATGAGATATACTCCACATATTCATGAATATGCTTGAAATTGGGAATAAGGAAATGTTAAAGAAAATAGACAGCAACAACAGTGGAGATAAAGGAGTGCTTCTGAGACTTCTAATCAGATCCTGTGAAAAATGAGTGAGATGCAGAATTTCATGAGAAGAAAATGCAGAAACTACTTCAACAGACAAAGCAGAGAATGGGAATACACTGAATTTGTGTATTTATCCTCACATACTCACAAGCTACAATGTTACACAATACTTGAGGTACTCACTATATTTGTTTTGAACTAAACTAATTCAAGGCAGCTCTATATCCACTATTTTAAAACTATCAACATTTTCATCTGTACAGAAAGCACCAGTCCAAATACGCAATCAATCATACATTTTCATATACCTGCCAACCAGCTAAGCAGGCATCCCCACCTGCCAGGTAATACAGCTGTCAGTTATATCTGTTGATTTCTAAAAGCAAACTCTGTCCTGGAACAATGATAATGACTATGTGACTACGTTCTTCTCTTCCCCCTTGATTTCTCATTACATTGATTAATATGGTGTGCCACAACCATGTAGTGTAGCATGCTACACATCACCTAAGAGCAATGCCAACACTTACATGCTCAGTTTACATTTAAACATGTTGCTGACCTGCTGGCATGCAGCTCTCTCAGCATGAAGATTACTCAGAAAGAGAAGAGAGTGAATACTGGGCTGTCACAGGCTGGGCTTTCCACAGGAATCGACTCTTCTTCACAATTCTCATTGCTGGTCACATGAAAAAGGCGGTGCATAGGACATCTTTGTCCTCTTTTTCCTATGCCTGCTTCAACTACCAGTGAATGCCTTAAGAATTCTACAGGCATGCCTCTAAAGGTCTGTATAATAGGAAAAGTATTTTTTCCTAAACTTACTTGCTTTGAATAATGTACGTAGGATATTTGTGTATCTCTGCAAGCAGCTTGGAAACATCCTCTATTCAATTCCTGCAATTATTATGGGAATACGTATGCTGCTTTCAACTCTGGAGACAACCTCCATTAAATGACTCACAAACTTCATTGACCACTGTGTCAAACACGGACTTTCCCAAACACCGTGTTGACATTTTTCAGAGGCTCTCCTGTTTGTCTGATCAAACTGCATTATGGCAGAGGCTTGGGCTGACGCAGCAAACTGCACTGACAGTGGAGTGCTAACAACTCAAACAGCAGGAGGCAGAGTGAGCACGACAGGGTGGAACAATCTGAGGTTACTGTGCACCTGGTGGTGCTTGCAGTTAAAACATAATGTATCCTGTTTCTCAGAAAATACGCTCTTCAGCTACATCTCACCAACTGATTTAATAAAAAGACAGATGGACCGTCACCACTGGTATCATTACTTATAAAAATGTAGCCTGCAGATGAAAAGACGTAGTTACTGGCTTTAAAATATTTCAGGAGATGTTCTATAACCAGACAACACATTTTCACACATACACAAACACATAACCTTTAGCCTTACAGAACAAGAGCAGCTTAACTAACAAGCAGAACATATACTGCCATAATTCACTTTTACAACAGAACTCAGAATGAGAATCTTGTATCTTCAGCTTTATGACTTGGATCTATGAAACTGCTATGATACAAGGAAATAACCTAAATGTATCCTGAATTTATGGATATAAGAAGAAGAAAAATAAACAAAACACATTTAATTCAAACATTATTTCCCCACTTAACTGAAAAATCATTTAAATTTAAATTTAGTCCAAGCTTTTTCTGGTTGGTTGGTTTGTGAAGATAACAGCAAGGATTCTGCTAAGTTGGAACAACTCACTCTATTTTTTAAAAGACTTTTTTTTTTTTTTTTTTTTTTTTTTGAGTCCTTAACCATAAAATGTTTGTCACTCTAAAGAGTTACTTCAGTAATTATCAGATCAGCCTAAATGTGGAAATGTAAAGGGATGATTCACAAGACAAAATATAAAGCAACAAGAAATGATGCTAAGAATAGAGGCTGGTACAAGATGCATCATAGTCACTGGCTTGTCAGTCTAGATGACACTAGGCTAGAAATAAAAGAATTAAGGAATTGAAAGGAAGATAGGCTATCTTTAAAAGTCCTTACCTCTAGTAGGCTATTCTAAATATTTTTTTATAACAACTTTCTAGGTCAAAAGTCTTAGTCTGAAAACAAGTAATGCCAGTTCTGATCAATTAAATTACAAAAACCACCTTTACAGTGTCAATGTGAAGGAAACAGAAATATTGCTGTATTTCCAGTTCAGGTGCCTACAGAGTTAGACTCTACTGAAGATTTTTTATTTGTTGCCATTGTTTTTCTTCACATGAAAATGGCCTTGGCTGTAAACTTAAACCTCAATTTGAAAAAGAAGAAATACCACATTTGCTGCTGTCTTGCATTTCATAGTGTTTTATTTATGGATATTTTTCTTTCCTCAAAAGTTTAATGGAATTTTTACTGTGACTTTATAGCTGTGTGATTTATAATACATCAAACAAGCCAAATCAATCAGCAAAGGCTTAAAAATCAGCACAGGTTGACATGGCCTCTTTAAAACAAATCATTACAGCTGTTAGAACTCAAACATACATAACAAGGATTGACCACTGATGTGAGTTATTTTTAAATCTCATTTTCTTGGTAAGAAATGCTGTCCTTTGTATATAAGTAGTTAAGTTTCTAATAAAACTGTCTGCAGAAACACAGAACAAAACATTTTTCTTCTTCTTAAAGCTCTTTAGATGCTGTTCTTTTAAAGAAGACCTGCCTATATTCTCACTGATATGAAAAGTTAAAACAACTTTTTAATTGGCACTCTTCTGTCATTAAGCTTCAGAAGTTGTTATCCCTATTATGCTACAAATACGGTCACATATTCTTTAAACACTCTTTTAAAATCAGAAGATGTCTTTTCTATTACTTAAATATCTAAATTACAGACAATGCAAGGCAGTGTAACAGAACAATTTGAGCTCAGACTTTCAAGCTAATGCTTAAAGAAGTCACATACATACAAAGAGTTCGTAAAAAAGAAAGGAGGTGATAATACTCCTGCTGATGTCTGCAAGATGAACAAGCCCACTGATCTTCCTGCATTTTGCAACCCCTTTCAGCCAGTAGTTTCCATGCCTCATGGTGTTAGGCACTAGAAACATAATAAAGCACAAGGTACTGTTCCAGATTTGAATGAGCAGCTGCACAAAGACTGGACGACTGCAGAGCTGCACTTCGCCTGGTGGAGACCCTGATACACTGATACTTTTTGACCAGATTCTACAAAAGCTGGAGAGTCTGAAGTTTGGAATCAGTGAGTGAGTAGTGTTTTTTTAGTAGTCAGAGTTGGCTAAGTCTGTAGGACTACTAAGGAAAACAGGAAGCTCTTTTATCTTATTAAGGACAGCTCAGCAAAAAGTCATCTCTGAAATACAGGAGACCATTAGGCAGTTTTAACAGAAAGAAAAAACAATAAATAATGTTGTATTTGAAGAGTTTTCTACAGGAGTTTATGAGTGCAAGATGCACAATCACAGGGACATATTAAACCCATGTCGATTTTACAATCGACAGAATTATGAATCTTAATTTTAATTATGAATGTTAATTTTATGTTATAATTCTGAAATAAACTTTTTCTAGTTTGAATCACATTTCTATCATTATCAATTCAATCACTCAGTCAAAATGGCTCATTTGAGTAACCTCCATAATTGTCATGGTTATTTTACTTACACCTCTGCAAGAGCTCCAAATACCACCTAAACTCACCTTAAAAACCACAATAAGTCAGAGAAAGAACAAATCTTTTTCTATATCCACTCCACTCAGTACAACAGATCCATTTTTAAACTCATTGCAAGTAATAAAAGCTGTGTCATTTCCTTGCAAAGATTCTTCCTTCCACTCTCAGTAAAATATGAACTTGTAGCACAGAAAAACTATTAAGATTAAAATAAAATTTCAACATATTTCTGCATCTTTCTTTACACTATCATTCCAAGCAATTAGTAAATTGATGGTTAAGGCTGTTCCCCAGTTACCTGGATAGTCAGAGAATTACACCACCACTTGGACACAGTTCATAATAGCTTACACTAAATGTAAAGGTAGATTTATGTTTTGTTATATTTGAGTTTGATCTGTGTTCATTCCTACTCAGTACAGATACAGCACAACAACTGAGACTGTATCTGCATGGAGTATAGACATTTTCTTTCTAGCATTCTTTCCATAACTGCAGTTTGATTTTATGTATTTTACTCTGTACATCTGAATGTACCAAAACTGCCTTCTGGTAGCATTCTTGTTGATTTGTGGTTCCTGATGGATTTTCACTCTCTATCTACCCAAAGATGAGCAAATGTTCCTGCACGTGTATTTTCTCAGAGCTGGTGTTTATTTCCGAAAAAAGAAGTTGCTGATGAATAATAATAGAATGTATACAGAAAGAGAACAGCACAATAAGTACCAGAATATATGGTGGTGTCACTAGGCTACTAGATAGAGAGCAACATGAACATTCTTTCAAATTCAGAAATTTCCATGTTCCTACACAGTCAGACACAACACAGTGTATTGCTGCCTGACCATTCCCCTAAAATTCATGTTACCATCATTATTTTATATCAGGCACAAGTCAGAAGCCATATCAATAGAAAATGATCCTGGTATTCTTTCAGTGTCAACTAGAAATGATGAAGAACTGTAATTAATCAGTTATAAAAATCAGAGTAAGATGAAACATAATGTGTTCAGTAAATATCCACCACTTCACACCCAGTTCAACTCACCTCCTTCTAACACGTTCTGAGTTACCACAGTCTGCTTTGATTCATGGCATTGATTTTTATTCCAGGATGTTAATAGATTTCACAATGCACACATACTTTAAAGACTTCGCTATGGATTTAATAGATTTTGTTGTGTTGTCATTTTCAAGGAAGCTCTTTTCAGAAATGCTTACAGTCCTGGTAAGAAAATACAGAACATCCATGTTGGCACAATTTTTAGATTTCACTCATCATGTTCTCCTCCATGCTTTTAGAATGAATTTTCTTTTAAATAATTTTGCGTGGGTTTCCCTAAGCTGACTTACCAAATTCTGACCTGGAAATAATATTCAATGAGTATAACACACAGTTTAATCAATGATTCCTTAGATATATAAAGCAGGAAGAGAAGTAAATTATTGATGTCTATAAAAAGAGAAAATGAAACAGCACTCAGAGGAATACTGCTAGCATACTTTACAGCACAGAATTTAGTCATGATTACCTAATCCATTTTTTGTATCTGGTCACATTTGGAGGAAATTTCATAAACGAATCCACGCTTACGGGACTTTCAACACTGAGACACTAGAGACGGAATCTTGTTATTATAAAGATATTCTATCATTAATGAGGTAGCACTTGAGCAGTGTCAAAATAATAATCAAGGTCTGGTATGAATTTTTAAGGATCTTTAAGTTCAGCCTTGTCAGAAAGGAAGGTGTACATATCTGTTATATCTGTTAAATGATTTACTAATCTATTTGTTAGCTTAGAATCTGGTATATAAAACTGCTAAGTGTCAGAAGTGGTCATCAGCTCTTCAGAGACTGAATGCGTCTGACTAAGAAACAAAACTGACTTGATTCCTCTAATATTTTATACGCTTTAGTTGTGAATTAATCTATAAAAGTGAATCAAGTTCAGGAAGGATAAGCAGTTAGTTAATCCATTTCTGTTTCATCAGTTGTTTCTAGCTCCTGGATCTGAATTGCTTTGTTCTTTCCTAGTGGGCAGAGGGCTACAGTTCCTTCATCCACAGATCAGGTTTGTTGGTACAGTGAGATTACTGCTATAATAGCAACACAACCTTCAGAATCCCATGCTGGACCCACATTTTGGGTCCAAATGAAAAATAAAATATACATTTATACATTTGACTACAAGTCTCTAGAGATCTACAATTTAGTGACTGTTTTATATTTACGACTTGCATCTGTCATATTATGTGTCTGTGTAGGTTTAGATCAAAGAAGTATCAACCAGCCAACTGTAAATAAATGTATTTATAAATTTGGCCAGAATTGGTACTTAAAATAAAATCTATTTATTGTTACAAGATTTAAAACTCAAGCAACTAGACTATTCATGCCCATCAAACATTATCAAGTCTTTCAGAAAGTATCAGAAAACATACAAAGTCTTTGTATTTCAACACTCAGTTTAGTAGCAATAGAGGAAGTAAATATCACATCTTTTGAAATATTCAGATGCTTCAGATGCCTATTAAAAAGGCAGGTATATTATTTCAGTGTTGAAAGTAGATTTCTTATCTTGAAAGGAGGATGATGTTGAGACAATAAACTGTTTAAAAATAAATCCGTTTCTGACAATCCACAAAACAATGGAAAATGTATTCATCTTCATTTGGTTTACTTAGAGGAAGCAAAACTTTAATAGACAACACAATCATCAGAATTACTTTGTCACAATTCCAGAGAGGGTTAGCTAATTCTTTTCAAGTCCATTTCATTAGTCAGAAAAAAAAAAAAAAGAAGTCAAATCCTGATTTAATAAATGGTGGATTTGAATAAATTACTCTAGTTCTACGTTCATTGAACTTTAAATGAATTGTTCCACAACTCATTGCCAAGCAACTGGAATGTATCTTTAGGAAGTTCAGCTACATACTTCTATTAAATTGGTAGGATAAATAGTTTACTAAGAATTTCAGGCTTGAAAAATGAAGGCTTAAAAAAGCATAGTTTTTCTAACTAATTCCATCAATCACCTACAAATAGAAACTAATAATAAACTGATAGTTTCATTAGGTCTAAAAGTATTTCCATTTCTGATAATGTGCTTACCCAGGATGCTGATGATGTTTTAAGAATTTTGAAATTTTAGAAAATTATTTGCACACTGAGACAACTATGAGATTGTCAACCTTTCTTATAAATGCATATATGTATATAAATGCATTACATATTAATATATCAATTAGACAATACAGATTTGTATCTAAATAACAACATCTGAGAACAGAGAAGTCACAGCTTCTTTTGGGAAATTCATTAAAGTATCTCAGGTTTATTATCTAGGATCTACTGCCCACTATAGCATAAACAAGAGACATCATTTTGCCCTGACAATGTCTGTGGAAATGAAGATGACATAATCCCCAAGAATTCCAGATATTAAAAAAGGGTTC
The DNA here is from genome assembly GCF_026119805.1 of Tympanuchus pallidicinctus. Lineage (NCBI taxonomy): Eukaryota > Metazoa > Chordata > Aves > Galliformes > Phasianidae > Tympanuchus > Tympanuchus pallidicinctus. The sequence goes on along the minus strand of NW_026294648.1, from coordinate 12,264,182 downwards.
TGCTGAAATAAGGGTTTTGTGCTTTTTGGCTTTTTTTTTTTTTAAATGAGACACTATTGGAAATTTTTCATTTTATTATGTTTTGGGGAACAATTTTCCTAACTCTCCAGATAGAAACAACATTTAGGCACATCCAAGCTGTACATCCATTAAATGATTATAATCTTATTTACCGAATTTCCCCAAAATACTGTTTACTCAAATTGATGTAATTAGGAGAAAACAGACTTACGTCTAATTGCTGAATGCAAAGAAATTTACACTAAAATAAGTACAACTAAAACCTTCTCAAAGGTGCTTACATATAACTGAGAAAGAGGAGCCTGGCCCTTCAAACTTTCAGTCAGACTATATAATACATACTTAAACTAACCGTCTGAGAAAGAAACAGAAAGCAACTGCTGGGTATTTGTTGATAGTGTTCTACTGCTTTTTCTCTCTTAAACATTACTCAATAAAAAAATCAAAGCCCATCATCTTTGAAAGAGAACTTACTGGATTAATCACCTTTGAGTGATTTTTTTACCTTTGTGAAAAATCCTACTCTACATGGTGTTGTTTTCCTGAAGACTGCAATGGTTTTTAATAAAAACAGCGTACTATTAATATTATGCATAAGTGATATATGTAGCATCATATTCTTTCCCTGCTTCTCTGCTGTCTTCTAAGTATTCTCCAGGCTTTCCAAAAGACAAAATTGTGCAATTAAAAAAAGAAAAATAATCAGAAAAATCTTCTTGCTTTGCATTCATAGCTTCCATGAATGTTGACGAGATTCACATGTATGCACAACAGTGTGAACAAGTGCTACTGCTTTTTGTTTTGTTTTGTTTTTTTTAAATGATAGCATCTACAGAGCCATTTAAAGTAATACAGTTGAGCAAATTCAAAAACAAAGATGTGTATTAATTAGCCTTTTGCAAAACTGGCTGCTTATACCCAAGTCTCAAAACAAACTTTTTCTATTGATAATGATTAATGCTGGAGGACTGAGTCCTTGACATAAAAACATTTTGAACAGTATGTTAGGGAATAAAAATCCTACATATAAGAATAAAAATAAAATTGAAATTGAATCAGTTATTTTAACTCTGGATTTCAAAAAGTTAAACATTTAAAGTCATTCCACATTACTTTTGGTAACTACAAGATTACAGAGGGGTAAAAAGTTCAAACACAATCCACTGGCCCCACTCCACTCTGCAAAAATAGCCAATTTTGAGCTATTATGAGAAAATAACTTTCATTAAGCTTTCATCATTTGTAGTCTACTACATACCGTCTCAGCTTTCTAAAATGTCAACACCTAAAAGTATCATCATTCTTCATTATGTTGGAGGGAAAAAAAAAAGATCAAATGGAAATGAAGAACCATCACTTTCCTTTTGGATAAGCTCACAAGGCTAAGTATAATGCCACAGCAGATGAGGATCTAATGGTTTACAACTTACGCTTATTCTAACTATTTATAATAATAAAAGCTAGCACACACTTGCAATCAAATATATACAATTTTTACATTTATCTCTCTCCTGTCATTGCTCATATGGACCTTATTAAACTGTCATTTTATTCTGGTCAAGGATTGCAAGATCATTTATTACCCAGAAATAGCTAGGAAAGATGTATGAAGAAGCTTTGTATATTACTGTATGACAGAAATAGCTTTTTTTTCTTCACCATTGTTTAGACTCTGATTTACATGCAGGTATAACTAAATGCGATTTCTATAAAACCTCCATTTTGTAGGCTCCAATGCTCATTTAATATTCACTGAATCATTGAAAACTGCAAGAAAATTTATTAATGAAAACCAAAAATCAGTGATAGCTTAACAGTATGAAATGAATCACAGTGGTTAAGCAGCTGATTCACAAACACAGGAATGTTAAATGAAGTAGCGGATGAAAATAGGCCATTTTGAACAGAAACAACAGCTGTCAAGTTGAGCAGCTCCTTCTTATGAGTCACTCCTTGTCATCCACTTTTTGCACAGTCACTGACCTTAGTGAAACAGGAGTAGGGATTCTCCAATAAAGACAACCACAGATTAAAAATCTTCCAAGAATTTTTTAAACAAATACTGATAAACTGCTATGAATTACGCAGATTTATAAGAAACTCTCCCCAGACACAGCTCCCTGAAAAACATGGCTTCTTGGAACATTTTCAACAAGAAATTCACTACTGATCTTTAATGCATGTTGATCAAGGAAATAAAACTTAAGGTATTAACAATGTTTCTGATAGATAATTTCAGATTTCCAAATTCTTCAAACTCTATGCCTATTTAGAAAAAAGATTATGACATTTCCATCTCCATTTCATAAACCAAAGAAAATGTTTAAATACTCACTGAAGTGTCAATTCAGGCTGATCTATCCAGAAAATTTATTTCCTAGACCTGTTGCACTTCATTTATCCTGGAGATGTAACTCTCAACCCAGGGTTCAGCTGCCTGTGATCCAAGGCTTAGCTTTGAAGCAGAATGGCTGTATGACCCTGGCTGCGGTTACTGAGAAAGGTGATAAGTTACTACAAAGAAAGTGTGAAAAAATAGGCTAGAGCCAAGAAAAGAATAGTGAAGACTGAGGTGCTAGTAGCTACCGGCTAGAGGATTTAAGAGGAAAAACACTGATTTAAAAAGCTATAAAATCTGGAAAGCCCAGGAGTGGAGGAAAGCAGGATGAAGGGGTAAAAGACCTGAAAACTGGCAGCTCTATCCATTGGCTTGTCCCAGGGAGTATGGATAGCCAGCCTTCCCCATCTGGGGGATAGCTGTAAGGTTGTCCAACATAATTCATTCACTTAGATTTTCTTTCTCTCTTTGGTGTTAAAAAAAGTTGAGAAAAATTTCACAGGTGCTAATTGTAGCTGAACCAGATTCCAGCAAAGGTGAGAAGATAGAAACTAGATTTGCATATGCAGAAACTTCTTAGCCTAGATAAGATATATTAAAAGAAGCAGATTTTAGAGATAAACTGCTTCACAACAGCAAAATTTTAAAAAAGGAAAAAAATCTCAAGAAGATCCACAAACTTGGTACCGTCTAAAGCTTCCATTACTGCCGACCTCTTATATCAAATTCAAGAACCATTATTCATTTTCTTCAACATACAAGCAAAATGAGCAGTTAAAGGACCTCTGCTGTTATCATCCACTGTCTGAATATCCATACGGAGACTATCTAAATGCATAGATTATAGATAAAGAATGCTTATTTATATCTAAAAATTACCTGCACTTTTCTCCAGCAGATAGGATGCTGAGCCTCACCTCCTCATTTCAAACTAATTTATGAGTATTTGTGCACTAGCATAATTTCTCTGTTCTCTGTTCAGATACAGCAGTTTATGCCAGTGACATGTGTTTTAATTACTAGTCACAAAAAAGCTACTAAGCATATGCCACCAAAACCATGCTTTGATCTGGTTTCCTAAATCACAATTACTTCTTCAGTCAGCGGTGCTCAGCACATTCGAACCTTCTGTGAGTGCAGATTTTGTTGCATCAGGGTCAACTGTTACAGTCTTTAAAGGCACTGTGAAGTCTAGTGAACTCCATGAAAACTACAGTGGAGTTAATGAAAAGTTTCGAGATGTAGCACTAATACTCAGAGCAAGAATCTTTTTGAGATTCAGAAATATCTGCCACAAAATTGCTACTTATGGATGAAAACGTGTCAGAACAAGACAACTCTCAGTGCTTCATCCTATAAAATTTAGAATATGAAATGGCTTTCTGAAGGACTTAATATTACAGCTTTAATAGGCTAAAGATAGTGGCTTCAAAAGCTTTTCCAACAGGGAATGACTGAAAGGAACCACTTGTTAAGTGAATCCAAAGAATTCCTCTGCTAATAGTAAATAGGAGAAATTGGTTTCTTTTAAACAAGAAAAAAAAACAAAACCAGAACACACAAAATAAACAAAGCATCTGCACTGAACTTGCTCTTAAAATACTCCTTTCTTTATGATAATTTAAGAGATAGTAAGCAGAATGAAAGCAATGTTAAAAACTGTAGTCTTGAAGTAATCAATCATCTGATTTATATTGATACGGATTAAATTTGTATACTGTTGGGTGTTCTGGAAGTTGCATAACATTAAATTAGTATTCATTACGCGCATGGCAGAGGAAAAAAAAATGTAGCAGGAAAGGAAAAAGAGTGCAGTGCTGTGTGGGAAGTAATGCCAGAGCTTAACTACAACTAGGAATTTTAATCTTTCTCGACCTTCCAGATGCTAACTTCACTTGAAGCCTTCCAGGTCTTGTTTTGGAAACCAATGACTAGCTGCTCTATATCCTTTTCTCATTTGACTTGAAGGTTTAGAGCTCTATCACATCCCATCTCCCATCCAAGTGTCCTTTTTCCTCTTTGAGGAGTTCTGCATCTCGCAGCCACCCCTCAGAGAGAAGCATCTCCAATGATCTCTGGTCATTCTCTCCACTTGCCAGCAACCTCTCCTTCTACTGCGCTTTTCACATCTATGGAAACAACAGCAACAAGCACCTCAGGCTGTTTTTTTTCAAGTTAGTGCTGTTTTAGAATGATGTGTAATTAGCAAAGCAGCACTTTCATGTAATCTAGTTTTGCTGAGCAGAGTGAGTGTAAATTCATGAAGTTACTTTTCAGAAATAACAATCTTGAATACCTTGTCCAGTATTTTCTCCATCCCTATTCCATTCTTACCCAGTATTTGGATGCTCCTTTACAGATTCTCTTTGGTCATGGATGTGCTCATCATGGAACACAACTACAAGGTGCCTCCTTTTATCCCAGAAACTCTTTTGGGGGATGCTAGGCCTTCAGCAATGTTCAGCAAATAACTGGCCCTGTGATGAAAGAACTTACTGCTTTGCTGACTTTTCCTCACATTTCTCTTAACTGTCTAGCACACGCAGAGCTGATACTTCACAGACACATTATTTAATATGTAGCATAATTAATCTCAGTGGTCTCCTTCTTCATCTGCTTGTTTTTATGTCATAAGGTCATGAGACCTCTTTTTCTTCACCACTTCCTTACTTTCTCCAAGACAGAGAGGACAAATGTTTCATAGGCTTATTCTTATTCATAGGCTTATTCATATTCTTCCTTACAGCGTGCCCTAATAGAACACCACTGACACAGAATGTCCTGTCACAATTTGGATATACAGTGACTGTTTAATGAGTATCTTCACTATTTTAGAAATTGTGTTCTGGACTCATTTTAACACAAACTGATAGCATTCAGTAGTTTTCAGGTGCTTTAACTCTTTGGGCTTCAGAACACTCTAACACATCAGTTACTATGGATACTGTAAAGCCAGCAATTTTCAACAGGTTTATCCTCAGAACTTGATCCTTTTGTTGTGCCCAGCAAAAAGAGCGTACACCTTTATTTAGGAGTTTTTTGTATTTTAAAAAAGTATAATAATTACTAAAATTTGTTAACAGATGAATTTGATCAAATGCAATCTTATCACTGATCACTTGAACAAATAATCAGCTTCACACTCCTGCCTGCTTGAATTATTGATTTTTTTCCATCAAGCCAAATGGAAGTCCAGGTGATGCATATAATTACCACAGCTAATGCTATTATTGCATGTGAACTGATTATAGTAATCAGGAAAGTATGTGTTTGTATTAAAAAGAAAAATAAATTGCCTTGTAGCTTTTAAGGAACAAAAATAACAAAAAGATGAAGAAAAAAAAAAAAGAATTTTTAAGTATTAAAACATGCCACAAAATATATATGATATATATGATGACCTCACAAGAAGTTCTAAAATTTAAATTGACAGTTCTGTATGGAAGATAAATACAATCTAACAGTTATAACAGACTTCAAATGTCTTTTAAATAACCTAGATAACTTCAAGTTTCCTTTCTTCATCTGTTTTCTCCCATCATAGTTATAAATCCTCTTTGGTTTATTTCCAGATTAATTTCTTTTTTCTTTTAAACAAAAATCTCACCATCTGCAACACTCATCTCCAAAAAGGAAACTAAATATGTTTGTGAAAGCAGGATTACTTGTGAAGATTTGGGGAGGAATTGAATACATACATACAATTAGGGAGGGATATATTTACCTGTCCCAGAAAATAAATTTATAAATTGATTTCATCTTCTTGTTTATTGAACTCAACTCTATTTTTAACTGGGGAGATTAAAAACTGATTTTGAGCATCACAGAAACTAGCGGATTAAAAAGAAACCCACAGGGAAACAGGAAGAGCAGGAATTCTATTTGTACCTGGTTCTGCTTTAAAAAAAGATATCTCAAATCACAGGGTGGTGGCTATGTATAAAAGAAAATGAAACAGCATGGAAAGAAGGGGAAAATATTTTTTCCTATTACATTTGTTTTTATATAAAAGTAAAGGAACAACTTGCGTCAAGCCTATTTAAATTGTTAGCCTGAAAAATATCACAGTTGAGAAGATGAGCCAAAGCTCAATCCTCTTCTCTCTGAAGAATCTCTAAGTTTAGTCACAGAAAGGTGACAAGTGCAGCAGCAGGAAAGTATCCAGCAAGATAAGAAGGAGTTGGCAAAGAAGGCAGAAGGAACTGCCCATTTGCACAAGCATCCTAAGGATCACACCACACACTTACAAATCCTGATTTGAGCGTCCACATGTAAGCTCAAGAATGCATAAGGTTTCTTTTCAGGAAAATAATACTGAGAATGTAGGGAGGAAATCGCGCAGAAGGCTGCCAACACACTTTCTGCGAAGACCCACAAATAAGAATTTAAGTGGCGTGCATTTTATTTGTATACATTTCTGATGTCTATTCCCTACTATGAATTTGAGTTTTCATTCACTGATATTTTTCACCCTGTAACAGAGATAAAAATATACCGGCAAATTAGGAAACCTAAGAAAACTTGATTAGATAGGGGTGCCAAGAAATGAAACTTGCCATTAGCATTCAGAAACACTGCACAATGGGATGTCGACTAGAAGAATATGATAGATAGATAGGTAGAACTTGCTTTGGCTATTGAAGTCTTGGAACTGAAGGATAGTGCTGTTCAAAGAAATACAAGACAAATCACTAGGAAAGGTATATCAATGAAATTTAATCCAGATGACCATAAATCTGATTTACTTCAAAATTCTACCAGATTTGTGCACAGAAACAAGATTTTACAAAAATATTAGAATATAAATATTAGCAGACTCCTAAATGACATTATGAAGACAAATTTACATGTTTAATATTCAGACATATTAAGGCTTTAAATATCTCCAATACATCTGATCAAAATAATCTAGAAATAATGAAGGTTTGTCTGACATACGTTCACCTCCTAAATTCATCAAATGAAATTTCAGAAAACCAGAAAAAGACACTTAAAAAAATAATACATCAAGTCTTGAAGACAAATTATTCACTTAAGGTTAGGTAACTTACTTCAGAGAAGAAACAGCTGTATTATCATTAGGACAAAATTCTCATGATCGTATGGTCACCTGTATAAAATATTCAGCTACCTCAACTTTAATGAACATTTTATCTTCCTGACTAAATTCATTACCTGCAGAACTGACAAGTCTTCCCCATATGACCTCTTGGTCTTGCACTTCAAAGCTTTGCTCACCAGGTAAAGAACTGAAAGCCAAATGACATTTTTTGTCCAAGTGCTCTCTTCCAATCTCTTCTGTTTTCAGTTTACTGACTACCTCCTTTAAAATCAGAAGTTACATGTCCTTCCCAACTTCACAAGTGCCTAAGACTAAGTCAGTTAGCCTAATTGAATTATTTTGGTGCTTTTTTTTCCCTGAAGAATGTTAAGCTGTAAGCCTTTATTTTGCTATTGTAACCTCAGGCTATAGTAAATGAATTCACTGGTACCTTTGAAGGGAGAGATGAAGTAAAATTCCCCAAGTGCAAAATCAAACAGAAAAGAAAACCTCTTCTGGTTTGCTTGAAATATACATCTTGTCCTGCTGTTCCTTTAATGTTTTCTTTTATGATAAGAATCAGTGAAGGGCAGGTAAAGGGCTTTTCTCGCCCCCAAAAGTACCAGTTTATCATAAAAGTGTATTGACGACTGTAGACCATCAGAACTCAGATTAATCCACTTGTTTACGTCAGATCAATGCTCTTATTTACGTGTCAGATCACACAAGAGGAGGTTCTCTTTTTTGGCTTCCCATACTCTTATAACATTTTAGCACATTTTTGTGCATCACCATGAAGCCAGAGCCTCCTGTGGTTAGTTTGTTGACACAAGATACTTTCTCTCTTGAGCTGTGCATTCTGGCTTGCATTCAGTTGAAACTAATGAAGAATGATTTCTAAGTTGCCAACACATCATTACTGAGATGAACACTTTAAACAAACCAGGTCTCTGCACTTAGTCACTCATTTCACAGCCCCAGACTCTTCCACAACTTAAACTGTCTTGACATGTGGAAATATTTGCAAATGCCCACAGGCTTCAAAAGAGCTCCTCCCCAGATTAAAGTAAATCTCAGGCAAAGAAACAGCTTTTTCTAATTGTAGCCACTTTTCAGTCAACACAAAACACCCTAAGTTCTCACATCCCCCCACAATCCACATGGCAAAAACAAGAATGGGCACACCTTTAGGTTATAATGAGAGACATTACAAGCTAACAGGTGGAGTTCACTAATTAAGAAACACATACCTGAAAACTCAGGACCAGAATTTAAAGTCATCTTCTAGGTAAGAGAACTCCCTTTGTGCTTCAGTTACGAAAATGTGTTAGATTTTACCCTATTTTCACTGTTCATAGAAACAGAGAGTGTATCTCTACTCTGTAATGAGAGGACAAGTTCTCAGCTGAAAGCTTATGGAAGAGAACACTGGGAACAAAAACACCTTCTCCATAGAAGATCTTATATAATTTTAAAATATTGTATTGATGTCCTGTATCTCCCAGTAAGCTCGTCAGAGATTGGCCTCCAAAAAAAATGAGAGAGAGAGGTCAAGGTACCCAACCCCAGAGATTTGCAGTGCAGATTTCAAAAGAATGATGGTTGCATCTGTAACTCCAAAAGCAAAAAACAAAACCAAAAAAAAAACCAAACAAACACTAAAACCCTTCTCTTTACATAACAGAAATACTAAAAAAAAAAAAAAAAAAGCATCTATGTTAAAGAAAAAAATTGATTTTACAGTCTTCTCCAACATTTAACTACTATATCTATAAAAGATTTTTTTTTTGCACGTTTTATGGCAAAATTCAGAAGATTCCCATACTAATTTGAGCTCAGTATCTGACAACACATTTCAAAGACAATATAGTTTGAGTATATTTGATGAGCTATAAAATACAGTAGTGTTCAGCATGAAGTATTTTTTCTAATTTTATAATTAAAAATTGCTTTTTTTAAAGCAATTTGCATTGTTCGACACCAGAATGATAGAACATCCTGAGCCAGATAGAACCCACAAGGATCATCAAGTCAAGCAGCTAAACAAGACAGACTGGTAATAACAAAGGATTTCTGTAACTTATTTTAGTTAGTGTTGGTGCAACCATTTAAAGATAACTAATACAAATATATATATATATAATTCCTGGTTAACATAGCTTAATATAATTCATATAATAATATAATCTAATTCATATAATTTTCAATGCTGTTTTTCCTTGACTAAAGCTTTTAGAAAGATCTTGACATTTCCATAAATAAATAGGCTATTTACAGAAACTGATAGTTTTCTGTCAATCCCCAAATAACAGAGCCAATCTCTCAGATACTTGCTGAGATGAGTTGTTAAATACTATGCGTGAGTCATCTAAAAATACAGATATTCACATAGGAAGAACTGCTGCTTTGTAGAGTGAGAGGAAGTATCAATAATTAATAAGTATGTATTACTTTAATTACTTTAAACTGTACTGTATTATGAAGACTGTCATATTTTTAGAGCTTTTAGATTTTAGAGTTTGTACTAGACTACTCTGAAAAAAAAATCTCATTTAAATCACTAGTAAAGATATTATTCACAGCTTTTTGTTTAGTTTACATTAACAATTCTCAGACAAAACTCTTGCCGCCTCTAGCTACAAACAGCCACATCTCACTTCTACTAGCAGACGAGTTGATGGGAAACTCACATTACAACACATACTTCAAAATGTAAAAGAGCCAGCCTTCAGGCTTTCAGCCCCCTGAGCTCAATTTGGTATTGCCTTCAACAAAATTTGAATCAGTGGTGTTTTTTATATATTTGTATATAAACACTAACTAGCAAAAAATCCTGGATTAGCCTCCCATATGCTAAAAAAAAATAAAAATATATATATATTTTAAAAAAAAACAAAAAAAAACACCAAAAAACAACAACACTGTATTTGCTAAATACTTTTAACTTATTTGCAAAATAATGGATTTAGTAGGGATACACATCTGGGAGGTTCAGTAGTAGATAAAATAGAGCTCCAAGTAGCTCTGCTGTCTTACAAAGAGAAATTCCTTCTTTTTGCTTTCCCAATATCCCTCACTTAGCTTTCTCCATTCCTGCCCAAGATATACCAGCTCATTTCAGAAGGAGATAAGTTGCACTGAAGACTCAGGCTAGAGCTGTTGTTAGCTGTGCCTATCCTTTGGAGAGCTAAGAGCATGAGAATTATTTGATCTGGGAAAGGAGCAAGACAAATACACTTTTTATAGGAAACAGTGCCCAAGCACTCCTAGGAATTGAAATATTAAGATGAAAGCAACTTGCAGGGTACTAACGAAGGGTAGCTAAAAATTCATCTGTTTTCCAAAATTACTCTTTTAGACAAGCATGACTGTCATCTTTCATATTTGCAGAAAGCTTTCTTTCCATTTATGCATTTATTTGGGAAAGAGTCTAATGTTAACATAAAGCAGCATTCCTGAATGTTACACAAACTCCAGAATAAAAAATCATCAAATCTTTCATTTCTTTCATTAGTCAGTGTTGAGTATAACCACACATGCACACAAAATCACTGTATGTATAAAAATTTGTGTAGAATTACCTTCCATGCCATCTCATCAGTGCATACTGTGGTTTGATTCTGTGTATGCCAATCACAAGGAAGGAACTGACTTGGATTTGATGTCCATTCAGTTTTTCAGATTCTTAACAAGGTAGTGAAGGGACATCCCAAAAGCATAGTTCCTCAGAAGACAAACACAACTTGCATTTTTCTTCATGGTGATGTAATATACCTCAAGGTTGATGAATCCTAACACACGTTTTGATATAAGCAACAGCCTTCAAACAGAAGAAAGAAATGTGTGTTTGAACAGTCTGTGAGAAGAAAGAGCTATTAAAAACAAAGATTTTTTCCCTACTCTGAGTATTGTGAAAGACTTCTGCAGAGAACCAACAAGATGTGCTTTAATTGACTACTTTCTATAAATTCAGACCTCAGAATAGTAAGTCTGTTTTACTTTATGTGAAAAATCGATCACAGATATCACAGAATGGTTTGGGTTGGAAGGGACCTTTAAGATCATCTAGTTCCAACCCCCCTGCTATAGGAAGGGGGGGTATAGAACGAGTTGCTCAAAGCTCCACCCAGCTTGGCATTGAATGTCTCAAGGGAAGAGGCATCCACAAAATCCAAGATTTTCCCCTCTGGTCTGTCAATGGTTTATGGGCTGCTTTGGCCCGGTTCCGTGAGCAAGTAAGATAACACACTATAATACAATATTGTTAGAATTGAAGCTAATAAATCAAATAAAATGAGTGTCCGAAAGCTAAAGGCCTTGCTCTAATGTGAGGTGAGGCGATATAGGGAGCTCACACACTGCTGAGATCAAAAAGGAAGGTCAAGTGACCTACAAATAGAATTTATCTTTTCCCTCTGAGCAGAAATGTTCGAAATTCCAGACAAAATGAAGCTTTATTACATGTTCTAGCAAAAAGAAATTGATGGGTGCTAAACATACCTTACATTACATACATACAGAGTCCAAAGTGCCCAGAGCCCAAAATGCTCTGTGAGTGAAGGCAACCTTTTATTCTTTATTCAAGGCTGGTTCCCTGACTTAAAGCACTGAGTAAGCACTGTCTCTTGCTCAAACACAGGTAAAACAATCATGCCACAGGCAATCAGCTTTGGAAAACAAGAAGTTGAAGGAGGAGCTTTCTTTCATTACAGAATATTTTCAGTTATCAAACACTATTGCAGACAATCACAGGCTGCAGATATCTCCTTTCTGGAAGCTTGGAAGGAAGCTTGTCTTTGTACACAAGTTGGAAAAAACAAAGTGATTCCTTACGAGACCATCAGCTCTCTCTCACACAGAGCTGAAATGAAGAAGAGTTCTGGATGGGTGCACGTATACAGCAGTCCTGAATGGCGTGCAGAGCTGACCTACCAAAAACTTGTGCGCATTCTTCAGTTTGTTTTCGTATTGATATTTTAGCTATCTTGTAACAAAAAAAAAAAACACCTTTTTCTCTTTTTCTCTTCTTTTCTTTCATTTTCAATAAAAACAAACCATTGAAAGTAAATTAACGAAGTACCAAATGGCAAAGCAGATTGGATTGTTTCTACCAAATGGCATTTCAAACAATCTAATTAGTTGACAAAATGGACCAACATACACTGAAATTAAGTACGTAATTAAGTGTTGTGTATCACAGAGTGGAGAGGCATCAGTTGTACAAGACTGTAGCACATGATACTTAGCATTTAGCTCTGTAGCAAGTCATCTGTCCTGAGGGAAGAATAAAATGAATCAGTAGAAGATGACTTTTTCATATTGAAGCATCTTCATTTTCATTCTGATTTTATGACAAGTCAGAAAACCTGTTAAGTATTAATAGTAACTATCAGGAAAATATATGCCTGTCTTTGATGCTACCAACACTTACCCACTTACCACAAAATCTGGTTTTAAGATTTGAATATTTCCTACACTCCTAAACCCATTTCCTAAACTCAAAAACTTTTATAATAAAACAAACCAGAAAGCAAACAAAAAAATCATTATTTGTATAAATTGACTTGAACTGTAGATATCAAGATTGCGAAAGAATAACATACTTGATATAGCAAGAAGCAGCTCAAAGCATAAGTTTATCATCAATCTACTCTTTTTCAACTTTTTCAGAATTCAAAGTCACATCCCAGGCAGAATTATTCACACACCCGCATATATGTGCATAAATAATCACAAAAGAAAGGAGAAAAGAAAGCATCTTACACCATGAGATACTAATGCCATTAAATCTTCAGTGTGCTTCTTGAATATTTCCTTTTCCCGTTATTGCACATATCTGAATCCAAATGGATACAAGCAAAAGAATAGCTTACATGTTTTGAAGAGTACATTATAATCAATGGCTGATCACGTTTGTAATTTAGAATATAGTGAAAATGGCACCAAGGATTCAAAGACACCAAAAACTCCCAACATCTCTAAATAAAATTAAACTCACTTGAGCAGCAGTTTTCTTCCTGTCCTCTCAGGGAAGTACTTCCATTACTCTATCTTGGAAGCCTTGGAGTTGGAAGGAACCTTTAAAGGTCATCTACACCAATTTCCTATTGCTATCAATGTATCTACTAATTCAGACATTGCAACACAATATGCCAACACACAAATCAAATTTGTTTTCCTAATGCATTCAGTATGGGAAACAGATATCATAATTGGGCTTCTGTATTTATATCTCAATCACTGCTATGCTTAGATTAAATTTTAATAAAAATACATGTGTGCTTATATACATCTGTAAGTTTTTATGTATAACAAATGCTAGCAAACAAAACATTTCTTAGATTTGTGCAAGACTCTACTTCTTTGCTGCCAACTTGGTGACAGCTCGTATTGTTTTATTCCATGACAACAATTTGCAAAGCACAATATTCAGACAATATTTTTCGGCAACAAGAAGAAAAAGCTTCTTGAAAAAGTCTTACTTTTTTCCTTATTTTCTTTATTTTTGTGTGACAACTTGCATCTAAAACATGTTTTGTGTGTAACCCCCTTTACATATTTTCAGTAGTTTTTTGAAACTATTTTCATTTAAAGATACATTGCATTTAAAGTAAGTTTCTACATTAGCTGCTACTGTGACGCGGCTGTAGAGATTCTATTCTCCAAAAGCTAAGAAAATATGAAGATCAGAAAGTTGAGTATTCAAGCATACCCACTATTAAATTCTAATAGTTTCAGGAAGCCAATTTTCCAGTTAGGTTTAAGCAAAATAATGCAATTATTAGTAAGCAAACTATGAAAAAAATAATAATTTAATAATTCAATATTCATCTCAGACATCAATATCCATTGATAAAACAGTGCCTTAAAACAGAGTAATGCAGCACACAGTTTCGTAGGAAAACAAGCTAATTTAAGAGTTCAGCTATACTTATTCTTTTATAAGAGATGCATCAGCATTCATTACTTTCTTCATGCACGCTTTGTCCAAATGGCAGATTTTGCGTGTAATTTGTTGTATTGCTATCGCCATACTCCACCAATCTCAACTTCTATGTTTTCTTCCTCTTTTTTAAAGAAAAAATACTGCGAAAAGGAGGTCAACTACTAACTACTGCTAAAGCAGCTGAACAGGTCCCTTTTATAGCTAAGAACACACTAAAGCAATGCCCCTCAGTATTGAAGAAGAAATTTTAAAAAAAACCTATTTTGTGAACTGGGGTGCAATGAGTACAAGATTTAATTTTCAGTTACGTGTTTGTTTGTTCTTAAGTTGTCCTTCTTCATGTATACACTTAAGTGACCTGGTCTAAGCAAAGTTTCCAAACTGATAAATTCGCAGCATACCCAAATTCTCCCATTCTGAAGAATTTCTTTTCATTGTGGAAGACCAAAGAAGCATGTGAAAGAAGATGGGAGCAAGCTATTAATGTTTGCTGAAATTAATATTTGCAGGAAAAACTGAACTAGCTTATCAAAACTACTAACCAATCATAGCTTTGACTGGAAGCTAGAATAGTCTGATTTCCATTTAACAATAAATCTTCTCCTACATATGCATTATTGTATTTCCTCTCTGCCAATTAAAGCCTTCCAAATTAATTTAAAATTTATGTACATGGTAGAATGAATCAGCTGATGCTGTATTTCAGTTTAAGTTTCTAAGTGTCACCATACTTCCTCAAACAAGGTTTTGGACTTTAAAAGCTTTAGTCTTCAAGCATTATAAAATGAAACTGAAATTAATCACAATTTGTAAAACAGAGCATCATATATTATTTTTCCTTTACCATCTGGCTAGTCTTGTTTTTTTGGTTTCTGGGTTTGTTTTTTTTTTTCTTCAACCAACCTACCAAAGATTAATTCTCCTTGAGGCAGCATAACTTGAAGCTGATTACATCAGCAGCAAAGAAGTGCTCTATGGATATACACTACAAGCATACTACAGCCTTATTTCAAAACAGTGATATATGGTGTGCATACAATATGAAAACTGAAAAGTGAAAACCACTTCTCTAACAAATGGTGTTTCAATAGCTTTAATTGCAAAAGCAATACAAAATCTTTGCAAAAGATGGGTATAGTATTCAGTACATTAAAATGCTGGTACTCAGGCTCACTGCTGTTGCTACAAGCATTACGTTCTCAGCTGAATTTCATGGTTTTACAGAATACGTTGTTTTCTCCAGCCATTTTAAAAGGTCTCTGAACGCTGAAAAATGAAGGACTGCTTGTTTGTTAAAGAGAACTATTGAAAATCTTCTGCACATTCTGCCAGATATGGCGCATTCTTTTACATACCAAGGGGATATAAAAAATAAAAATTAGCTTGTGGTACATTGATTTTTATCAAGAAAAATAAAGTCTAGATGGCTGTTCTTACTGCTGTGGACTGCAGTAATGGGCACCCCAGGACAGGTGGAGCTCTGAGCACTCACTGTGAGTGGCTTGTGCACCCAGGTCTCAAGCAATGAACAAGAGGCAAACTCCATCATGACGGGACAAGTGACTTTGTTCCAGCCAATCACTGACTGATTAATCCTCACTTAGGGAGAAGCAATACCGTTTTCTTCATCTTTGTTTTCTTTTGCTTTCCCCTTTCTATTAAATCTTGTGTTTGAAGCAAGGGCTTCAGTAAAACTTCTCACAGAATTTTGTGCAGTACAGGGGTTTTAGAAAAGAATAACAAACATTTCCTCTTCACAAACAAGATGTGATTAAAAAGCTTTAAAAAAAAAACAAAAAAAAACTTAGCAAAGAATAATTTTTCAATAGATTCCATGCATTATATTCTGGACAGAACTACTTTATTCATTTATTGCCACATCTAAATTAATAGCTTCATCAGAAATAAAATTAATCTGAACTTAGCAAGTGAAGGACAAACAACATTATTTCTCCTCCCAGTTACAAAGGGGGTTACAAAGCTCGCATCTGTCTGGTGCTTACAGCAGCTTACAGCCAGGTTATCAACTTGCATGCTACATGAATCACAGCTCTCTGAACAAGAAGGGGATTTCAGAGAACAAAACTATTTAATTATGATCTGGTGAGAAAGACTGTCTAGTCAGAAACAGTACTGCTAACATTTCCAGAATGCCTTATATAATTAACAAGCCCAAAAAGTCTTTCATTACAACTTAGAGATTACTCCAAAACTACTTCCACAGACTCTTCCTTTTCTATTTATGTTACAATCAAAGAAGCTAAGATTTTATTATTTTTTTTTTTTAGGTTTAATTCTAGACATAGCATGATGGTTTGCAGGTTTACAGTGCAAATAAACTTCAGATTACAAAAAAAAAGAATTAGAAATCACTACCTGTTGATCTTCAAATGAGATTACACAAATGTTTTAAGCACATGCCATGGTGGTAATATAGAACCGGACAACTCCAAGCACAAGTAAAATGCATGAGCAATCTGGATGCTTGCAGAGGGATAAACAAACTCTTACAGAATGTTATGAATGATGCATCTTGTTATAAAATAAGAAAAAAGGAATTGCTACATTAGAAGACAACCCATGCTTTATTCTCCCATACATGAAATTCAATCAAACATGTAAAACATGATAATTGATGAACAAACAACATAGTATTTGAGCTACTTAAGATTTTTCTACAACACATAGAAACATGAACAAATACTCACTAAACTAAAGCAAGAATGGTGATTCAAGCATAGAAAATAGCACATAGTAAAAAAAAATACCCTCACTTTCTCTACAATGCATTAGAGAAATTGATAAGCAATTTTGAAAAGGCATTGCAGAGACACAGATTCAGGTAAATGTGATAAGTATCAGACACAAAGCTCTGAATTGGCATAAAACAACTTCAAGAACATCAGCAGAAGTTTGTCTCCAACTCAAGCATTTTATTTCTGTGCACGGACATGAGAGGGTCTC
Source organism: Tympanuchus pallidicinctus (assembly GCF_026119805.1). NCBI lineage: Eukaryota > Metazoa > Chordata > Aves > Galliformes > Phasianidae > Tympanuchus > Tympanuchus pallidicinctus. The sequence goes on along the minus strand of NW_026294648.1, from coordinate 12,246,872 downwards.
ACCAATCCAGAGTTACTGAGATCATGTGTATTTAATAGCAACAGCGAACACAAGTCATAAATAAATGTTCCTTTCAAATCCTCTACAATCTATTAAGGAGTGCAATATTTAAACTTTGCAGGATTGATTTTTGTTGTTGTCAAGTTTTTTGTGTGTGTGTGTGTGTTTTATTTAAAAGCTTTACTCTCAGTTTTCAATCTTACTGTGTGTAGATACACTGCATCTTCTTTCTTTCACTTCTGTGATTTATCTGGCTTTGCAAAAAATGTGATGAATAAAGCCAACAGCTTTGATCTTTATTTTAAAAGGAGCTTAAAAAACTCATAAAAATATAATCCAAAATGGTTGCACCAAATAAAACAAAAATCGTACCTATCTTTTTCAGTGCTTCAGCACATCCAGCATTGACACAGATAAAAGTATAAGATTGCACTAAAAAAAAAAAAATACAAGGAAACAACTGTGGGCATTGCAGCTACAAGGACTTAACTGCTCTTCCTTTAGTAATGCCACATATTACTATACTGTTATTTGTGATGCTTGCAGTTTGTCTTCAGTGCTAACTGATGAAGAGATAATTCTGAAAATAAAATAAAACATAGTAAATAACTGCTTGTTCCCTTTTATTTTTTTATCCTGATCAACTGCTTCAACTGGATGCTTTGTTTGAAAATGCACCTTTTTTTCCATTTTATTTAGTACACCAACAATAGTGGCCATGGCATATGGGAAACATTGCTAGGATGTTGAAGTGGGTCTTTTTACAGTAATGAAATGGGCTGCCCAACATGGGGGGAAAATGTGGCATAGCTAGTGTTGATTAATAGTCAGCAGTATCTTAATTCCAGGGTGCCCGTCAGTCTCTCTTGAAAATTAATGGTATTATAACAAAGCATTCTAAGAAGCTGGGCTAGTAGCAACGAGTACATTTGCAAACTACTTTTGGCCAAATGATGAGATGAAAAAGTCAGAAAAACATGTATTTGTTTCTTGAAAAAGCCAACCAATAAGCAGTGAAAGAATCTACAGGTCTGCATCTCCTCAGATAATGTTTTGCCTTTCCTAAAAGGCCAGACAAGCTCATAATTTAATTAAAGAAAATGAAAGAACATATTTGCACAAGAAAATTGATGAGATGAGCTGTTAGAAGAAATAAGCTATTGCATTTGAACCAAAACTATAGACAGGAGAGTAAACAAAGTTTACTAAACATTACCACAAACAGAAGCTTAAGTTACTTTTAGTAACACTTTTTGAAAGTGTACTTCTCTAGATAACTGTGTCAAATATTGCCAGTCAAAATTCACATCAAAAACAAGACTGTTTGCCTATAATTACTCTATCTTAAGAAGGCTTATTTTATTTTGTTTTCTCTTTCAAAGTCTGTGGAAGATGGATGCAAAACAAGATCACTAGAACTTCCATAAATTGCCTCTTCCTCATACTCTCAAACTGAACTATATTAATCAAAAGCAGACAATTTCTCATTTATTGTATAAAGAATCCACTTTGCACATTTAACATATCCCTCTATGACCATACTAACATTAATACTTATGCACAGATTCAGTGGGTAAATTACACCTTAGCCTGGACACATTTATGTCCCAAATTGACCCAGAAAATTAGGTTGAGAATGATCAAGTCCTACCATTTACTTAATTTACTTGATAAGAGGGAGAAAATCTCATCCTAATGAGAAAAACTCTAATAGAAATATACCTCTCTCCATTCAGAGAAAGAAGAGAAAAAAAATAAAACCCATGGAGTTTAATAGATATTAGAGTTATTTCTGTGATCCTCTTATCTCTTAGCCTGCAGATGGATGAACCATTTAATGAAAAACAACAGTCTCTCTCAAATCAACAGCCCAAAAAGTGACCAATTTCTTAACAAGGAAATAACTGAAACACTTCCGAAGTGCTCTGATCACGTTACGCGTTGTTTCCAATTGGAGCCTTATAAAATGCTCCCAACTGTATTAAAATGAGCTCTCCACTCCTTAAACATATTTCTTCATTAACTAACTTGTTGAAATTCAGTTTACTGGTTAACATGCACAAAATCATTATTATAGTAGCATAAGTCAAAGCTATATTAATGAAATACCCAAGTCACAATTCAATAATTCTTAGACAAGTCTCAAATAATCACAGGATCACAAATACACCTCTTGTTATTTCTCATTTTCTGCATGAGTTTCTAACCACACTTAATAAAAATTAGACAATCTCATCAAAATAGGTTTCTTGTCATTTGAATCAGATCACCACTATTCCAATAAAAAACTTCTGCAAACTAAGATATAGAACATGATTTGATTTTACATAGTATGACATGCAAGTCTTAGTTATTACAGAAATATTCTAAATGAAAAAAAAAAAAAACTTCAAACACATCCACATTGATTTCAATTTAATTTCATTATTCCTTCTGTTAGTTTTTCTGATTATTACTTTTTTAAACTTAATATGCTAGGTTACCATTCCAGGAAGTTTCTTTTTCAGATAGGCATTAATGTTTTAAATGAATGTAAACAATCATTTCTCTAAACTAATTCTAAATGAGTAATGTTCATATGATTCTTGTAAGTAAGCCTTGTTTTGCCTGTAACTTTATAATTTAATCTGCTTATTGCTTCTGTGCTTTGACATATCTTTCAATTTGACAAAAGCTACTACTTCTCCCATCTCCATCACCTCTGTAAACTCTGATGTTGTTCAGCCCATTATATTTACATCAAATTTCAGTCTTTCATTTATTTTTACTCTTTTTGCTTTGTTAAGAGTCAAACATATCTTGCATTCAATATTTCACGCCCCCCCCCTCCCCCAACATACCATCTACTTTCAAGTCTGAAGAGGAGACAACTAGACTGATTGGTACTATGGTAGATAATTTATTTGCGGCTGAACAAGAGATGTACAAAAAAATCCAGATTATGTTGAGGTATTAACAACTGTATGATAAATATGACAGAAGATGTTTTAAATCATAAACTTAAACTTCCTGCTCTTATACTTGCTGCACAAAAACCACTCGTTCTGTAATGTATAAATATGTGATATTCGGCCTGTCAGAAACCTGGTTAACATGTGGAAGCATAAATATACATTAAAAATGTGAAGTGTAAAGTAAAGAGTGTGGTATCTCCTATCCTTCATGGGTATAAGTGTTAATTAATCCTTTCAAGAGCTGCAGAAAAGAAATACATCTTATTCTGAGAACACCTTTAGATATCTACTGTTTCCTTCTCGTTTGTGGGTCTGCAATGCAAGCAAGCAGAGGGCATTCACATATTGAAGCCTCTAGAGGTTAATCTGAGACTCAAGTGTAACCAAGCCAAGCAGCTGAACATATGGCCAAGTATTCAAGGGCCAGCAGAAGTAAGAACTGACAATCCTATTGCTATGGGAATTCATTCCACTATACGTACATAGTTACATAAATAGCAAGAAAAAGTCTTACTAACATTACAAGTTGCTCCAACTATTTTTTAACTAAAAGTGCACATTACTTCTTTAAGATAAAAATCCTTGTTTTCTTTGAGTACTGCAGTGAGGTTTCCAGTGTCAGGCTAATAATCATGATGCTTATCCACTAAGCATTCCCAGCTTGTTTGTTTCTGCTTTCTGATTACTGTCCAGCCAGTTAAATTCTACAGCTTTTCAAATGGCACTAATCAGGAATTAAAAGCTACCACCAGCTTTGCTACATACAGATTCCTGCCCAATGGTTAGAAAGGATTTTCAAAATAGGCAGTTCTTGGCCTTTCCTGATTATCCACAGACAAGCTCATAATCCAGTCCTTAGTATTTAAGAAATCAAGCAGTGAAATAAACAATGTTGATTATAATCTATTGCTCTTTTCTTTATCTTTTTTTTTTTTTTTTTTTTTAAATCAAGAAATAAAACATAAAACTTGAGCATTCTAATCTTGAGACATCTGTGAGATTGTTTTTGTTGTTGCTGCTTGTTTTTAGTTCACCAGCAGAGTAGATCTGAGAGAAGATGAAAACAAAGGCCAGGAATCCAATAAGAACTGCCTTTTAATGGTATTCAGTTATAATGACCGGTACATTTTATGTCTAATAGTGACAAAGAAACATTTATAATAAGAGTTATAATAGTTATAACAAAGTTATAATAAACCAGACTAAAATTAAGACAGTTATTGAAGAGAATTTGCAGTTTTAAAACAGTGGATTTCAGTGAGAGGGAAGGGGAAGCACTTACTATGGAGACTGAATCTCCTTCTTAGATGTTCAGGTGAGAAAGCTCAGTTTAAGTCTCTTAAGACTGGTTCTTAAGGCTATCCCCTAACCATCAGAAAAAAGATCACAGACTAACAGAAATTGTTACGTAATGGAGTATTTGAATTGGAAGATAGTAGAGTATCCATTTTCCATTTACATTTTCAAGTAACACAGTGTTTGTTTCAAGGGGAAAAGATCTAAAAGCTACATGTTTTCCAAAGCATAGCCTTTGAAATAGAAAGAAATAAGATTAAAAAAAGAAAGCAAATATAGTGATGAAGGAACTCTGGACTGTGGAGAAGAAATCTAGATATCATGATTGGGAATGAAGCATCCAGAATATACAAAAAGGACAGAATAATAATTGCTTATTTTTAATTCAGATTTCATATACTAGTTGTATATTTATTCAGTACAAATGACTATTGCTTCTTTTAGGACAGCCACATCTAGCCTGACTGTCCACTGCTTCCAGCTTTCTCTGTGCCTGCTTATACCTACTTGAAGTGTGCAAAATGTTTCTAAACACTACCACACAGCAGAATTTGAACACATTTGAGCGCAACTAAACACAGGTGTAAATGTTTCAGCACAGTAAAAGGACAGACTAAAATTTGACTTTCATAAGCTTGCAGGAATGGTGATGTGCTACATCCTATTTGCCACTTTTCTACATTACAAGCATGGAATGGAACTGTGGAAATTTTCTTTATTAGTTGGAACAACATTTCCACGTAGACATAACTGAGTTTTTCTGTACTTAAAAAAGGAAAAAGCTGTTACATCTAGCAGCAGCACAGTTTAATGGCAAGTCAGTAAAGTTGTACTGTTTAAACTGGTATATATTGAATGCAGTATATATGTATAGTATATAGTACAGTTCATAGTATATATGAATGCAGTATACATACACACTGAGACTCACTTCCACAGACGTACACAGAAGTAAGACTCTTTTCAGAAGACAGATATTAAGAACAGCTGAAAACCGTTCCTCAAATACAGCCAAAGCACTCGGCTTTATAAAGGTATAGTTCCCCTATAGAACATAATACTTTATTTATACTAATACCCTTATGTACAACAGCTAGTCACATTTTATGTCTAAAATTAACACAGTGACTCTCAAAAGCTGTACAATTTTTTAGAAGATAGGTATTTTTAAGTAGTTTTTTTTCAAATCTATTGTCTTCTATAGGATCACCCTGCTATTGTTAAAATTTGGACAGCATCTGAGTAGCACCATTTACTTTGGGCTTTTGCCTTGGAAAAAGGAAGAACATTCTATAGTTTCAAAAAATACTAAACAAGAAGTTACTTAAAAATCCTGACTACAAAGACAACAAGTGCCTGAGGAGATATGAAGAGATGAGCTATCTTCATATAAAAACTGTACTCATCAATTATAGTAGTGCCCCTTCAAAATGGCACATCTGCTGCACAAGTTTTAATGATCCTCTTTCTAAAGAGGAAGATCATTTCCCCCCACCTTAGATCTGAAACAATAATCATCCCCAGTCTTGGATTTTATCTTGCAAGGAAAGATGCAGGCACCAGAAAAGCTTAGAAGATTCATGTACAGTATGAGCATCAGGTGAGAAGCAGGCACTTTAGAGATACTGTAACCTGAAGAGAATCAAAGAAAAGTCTCAAAAATATCATGTTGAGATTGCATACAAATATATATATATACATATATATATATATATATATACACACACACACTTAAGAAACCATTATCTTACAGAGCTGTCAGTGAGCCTTTAATAATGTGGCACAGCAATCAGGGGATGAAACCAGAAGCCACAGGAATACAAATGAAGATGACTACTTGTGGATAAATAAGGTATGCAACATTGGAAGGACTTGCCTCAGGGCGGCATAACAAAACCCATGACAAAAACAAGGTTGCATGGACAGCTTAATTGTGTTTCATGAAGGCATTACTTATGCTATCAGAAAGCTGTGTCCAAACAGTGGAGGTAGAAATGAAACTCTTGAAAATTTCTCGTCTTGAGGGATTGCAAGAAATAATAGGAACTTGTTCTGTAATATGAACTCTAGCTATTGTGAAGGGTCACACTTGCTTTATAACAACCAGATAGCATGTGTAGGCTTGTCTTTTGACTGTATGCCTAAGACTAGAACAACAACAACAAACACTAGTTCCATCATTCCCTCATTTCACATTAGAATAGGAAGAGCTGATCCTTCTAGGAACTTGTATTGCTACATACATAAGTACTTTCCTCCCCCCACTCCCCAACCTCCCCTTGAAGGGAAAGTAATAGCTTGTGTCTGAGTTAATACTCCACTGTTTCAGTTTAATCTATTATCCTATCTTCAAGGATGACCAATTTAGATGCAGCCCAGCAACATACAGTGGTAGTCAAGGCTACAAAAAATAAAAAAAATAAAAAAATAAAAAAAAATCAGAAGCATAATTCTGACCATTACATTTCAACTAGATGTCTATAAGAGATATTGGATGTAGAGTACAAACGTAGAATTGAGAATCATTGGTACTGTGATGGCCTTTAAATTCATCATATTGAGACATATTATCTTCAGAGAGACAGAAAAGGAAGTGACAAAAATGCACTGAAAGTGTAGTGGAGGATGAAAGAGGAGATTATGTTCAGCTGGATGACACAATAAAGGAATGATCAGAGAATCAGAAGAAGAGAAAGAGTAGGTGAGGGAAGTCATGACAGCACTGCAAAGGTTTTGAAACTGTAATTTCAAATCTGTAAAACAGCAGCTGTAATTTCAGATACTCACTAAGTAACTCAGTGGCGGAATATCAGCCAACTCTTAACTCCTTTGTTTCTTCTTGTTGGAAGAGAATCTTAAAATATCTGCCTTATTACTAGTTCATATCTGTGTAATGTAAACTTTGTGAATTGCACTAGACAAAACCAACGTTCAAATTGACAGTCCTGAATCTTTTTTTCACATTTCTTCACTTGCTTAAACTTCACACTGGAAGAAAATACCTCAATTCTATCAACGTTGACAAATTCTGTGTAGATGGTAAGCAGATATACAACACCAAGAACAAAGAGCAGTATCTCCTCTAAAATGAGAATGAATGCAGAGCAATTCAGAATTCTTCACACATATGACCCAGCCAGGAACCCTGACTGACTGATGAAGCAGGAAAATCTTCTGGTAGCCTAGAAGAGAGTAAAACTGGCTTACATTAAATAAAATGATTGCCTGAAAAGTTTTACTGACAATCATAGATGCCTCAACAAAGGAGTATGAGCTGTTCCCAGAACTACAAGTAGTTTTAAAATGATGATCACTGATAACTGACAGAATGGAAGAGAAAGCAGTAAAGAAATAAAAAGATAACAAGAAATATTTGAAACCACTGCTCGTATTCTCTTTTGTTCCCATATGCTCTCAGACCACAAAAGGTGAATGTGATATTGAACCCAAACGTATTGCTTTGTTTGGCCTCTGCTTTGCACTCATTATTGCAGGAAGCTTAGTTTCACAGAAGAATACCAATGATATTCTACTGTTACCCTTTGCCTCATGAGAGCATGATTCTCCTCTTCTTTACCCTAATCTCTAGATTTTTAGAAGAACTTTCGAATTTGAGTAGCAAAAACATAAGAACGAAGTAATCTTTCCTAGGTTTGCATACAAATCCCTTTTAAGTTAGGTTTTTAAGTTCTTCCATTGTAAATAAAGTATATGAAGTATATTACTTGTTACATGAGAAATTATGAGTTACTTCGTGTATCAGACTCCATTGCAACTCTAGAGAAATTGCCTCAAGTATAATACAGTGTATCCTGTTTCATACACCACTGAACAGAACATCTACAAATCGCCCTAGAACTCAATGAATTGCATAGGGCTCATTGACATTGTTCCTGAGCTGTGGTTACTCCTAATGCTCTGCTAATCGTTCTGTGCTCTAACATGCTCTGAAGGAAAATCCGTATGTTCCCACAAAGTCAAAGAGAAATCCCACTAATGAAATTAAGTGAAATGAATATAATGTGTTTTTGTCAATGCAAGTCCCCTAAGCTAAACTTCTGAGTGTGAAGCACATACATTATTCAAAAGAAAAGCTTTAATTAGTGTTTCTTCAAAATTACTCTGAGAAAGGACTAAAGGAATCAAAATATTCCATCAAGATTGCTGAAAGTGTGGCTAAGTAAATCTAAAATAAGCTAGCATCACTGTATTGATGTTCTTGAAATCTACCTGAAAGCTAAGTGAAGACAAGTGACAGTAAATCAAGTTCTTTTCACAGAATATTCAAGTTCTTTCCTATGACGTACATGATAGCAATTATAATCAGAGTCTGGCATTAATTTCTTCCTACACCATTTTTAATAGCATTACCCGATTCTAAGAATACTGAATGTAGAATGGACAACATTTTAAACAGCAGTAACTCAAAGCCCGGAGTGGGAAAAAGTGGTTAGTTTATTTTAAATAAAACTTTGCAGAAAGAAATGCAAATATCTCACATTTGCAGATATTGATTTCAACCAGCCAGACATTTGACTATAATCGCTTTAACAGACCATTGTCTGCAGCTTGTAAGCTTGAATCAACGTACATCCCTCTTCTACTAAAAGATCCAAAAGGATATTGATTCACACATCGTCTCTTAAATTGAGATAATCTTTTTGAGATTTCAAACTTAATTTGCTGATTGCCTCTAACTGACATGAGTTCAACGCTGTCATGAGATGAGTCAAAATGTCCTTGACTGTTCCGACACTTTAAATAGTTTTGCACTGACTGATTCACTGGCAACGGACTCATTATCAGTAGTGCCATGTGGAACTTGGATGACTTGATTCTGACCTAGGTAGTTTTCATCTGCTTCTGAGCAGTGGATTGCTGGGCACCCCTACCGAGTTTCAAAGTAATTTTCACTTTTTTTATTTCCTAATTGTATGCTTTTTATTTCCTATCAGTCTCCTTGTGGCACTCCTTTGTGCTGCAGCCAGCAGGTGACACCCTGTACATGATTCCCTAGAGAGAATCACTGTACTCCTAACTACTTATCCAGTGTCTGCCTAGCATTGTTTCACTTCCAACTGCTATTTAATGTCCTCCATCTCATGCGCCACAGAGAAGACCAATTATTATACAAACAAAGTAAAATAGAAGTATTAAGTGTCTGATTTAGTTTTATAAACCAGGCTCTGAGCTCCAATGCAAGACACATAGCTAGACTGCTGAGCTGTGTACCTGATGCCATGCTCCATGCTTCCTCCTACCACCTTTACTCCCTAGAAGTCATAAGCACTGAGCTCATTAATTTGTGGTAGCTAATCAACATAATGGCTATATTGGTCATTCATAATCTGTGCTATTACCATCATTCAGTATACCGTGATTCTACACTTTTTCAACTATTTCAGCTCTGGAGGTGACACTCATATGAATTATTCATTGTCTGTGTGCATGATAACCCCATTTAATCTCTTATTTGTTTGTACTATCGCTAGCTTCTTAATCTTCAGTCCACTATATTTCTTATAAATTCTCAGAAGACTACATCTTATATTACACTGACACAAAAAAAAAACAGATTCTCCTTGTAGAATTTTTCACTTAGTTTCCAACAATATATTTTACACTTTTTTGAGCATGACAGAGTTAGACAAAAGAGTGCCTTCAGGAAAACTGCAAGAGAACATAATTTTTATTAACAATGTTTCCTCTTTCACATGACCTTACACATCATTGGTCTTCTTTAAACATAAAATAAAGTAGCAATACAGCAACTGCACAGCTTATCATTGAAAACTTTTTCAAAATATATGCTTAATCATAATGAACTCTGTTCAGAACTTCTTACTCATAACCTCACCCAAGTCACACTTCCCTGAGAACTTTGCCTGAAGGAGTACAGGGTAAACCAAGGTGATTATTGGGACCTGTTACTGTGGAAATGCAAGAAAACTTAATATTGTACATCCTTAAAATAACTTTTAAATGCAGATTGTGCTGAGACACAATGTTCTTGAGGAAATTACTTGAAAAGTTAAGAAAGAAACACTAAACCACAGCTTAAGTGAGATTTTTAAGTGAAGCACAATAGCACTGAAGAAAATCCGCAAGAGGGATTCTGATTCTTGTTCTCTGGAACAACAGTGCCAGACAAGCATTTGGAATCTTCATGCTGTGAACTAAGCTCCATTCATTCTCTGAGCAGCACCAACATGATTTGTAGGAAAGCAGTGAGTGAACTTCCAATGGAATACACAAACAGTGTTAGCATGTTTGTGCATATTGATTCATGATATCAAAATATTTCTCCCTGGAATGCTGTAAGACATAGGCATACACTTACATTCTTAACTAGGGATGCCTCTGCAATCATTATGGCACGATATATTCATAGAATGCAGGCAGATAAACAAAATGCAATTCAAAATAAAACTGATACATAAACTGAACAAAATAAAACTAGATACATAAACTGAAAATATATGGTCAGTTCCTCTGCTCAATCAAGTCTTGGTTAAATGACTCATTCTGACAGTAAAACTAGCAGTTGATTTCCAATTTCAGTAAGATCATTAAAACATCATTAGGTTATTCTTAACCTTAGTACAGTCACTTCACTTACAGTTTTCCAGCCATCAGCTGCTAAGCTCCAACTGTATTTTCTAGACTGCAGATGATCAAGTATGTTACTCGGTTCTGAAAGTAGTTAAATAATACTGATATTCAGTAATTTTTTACTGACACCATGCAAAATGGTGTGTACATTTACAGAACTCACACGCACATTAGTGTTTTGAAACTTGCCAGATGATTTCTCTGCAAATAGAGACATAAAACAAAATACACTGTTGTATATAAATTACAAATATTAGATGGTAGCTATTGTGTTTCATCTCTAAGATGGTGTATTAAGATTAACAAAGCTTTAAAACTTCACATGAAATTATGCAAGGACTGCTGGCCAAGTAATGGATATGCACTTTCCATCACATATCCCTAGAAAGCCGACTTATAACTGAAGCAATTAGTTATACAGTACAGCTATTGTTTTGAAGACTATCTGGTGGTAAGGAATTTATCAGTTTTCTTTTATCAGCCTACCTGTAACATTAAGGACCAAGCCTCAGCTACACTGTTCACTTAGACACAGAGATGTGCTCCCTTAACTCAAGTGTGTGTCTGCCTAACCTGAATGTGAGTCACTTGTTCATTGAGCACAACTGAACTATTCTTTTATTTGCAGCTGAAATAAAAACTGATCTAGAGGTTTCTCACTTGAGTGGTTGAGACACATTTTTCTGGGTTAGCAGAATACAAGGCCAGTCTAAGAGACGTTCCTGATTCTGTAAATCACCATGTAATGTCGCTACACTGCTACTCACTTTGAATTAAAATAACTGTTCAGCTGTGTTAATTTATGCTGGTGGATTGTTTCAGTACATCATTCAAATTGTGCATTCCCTGCATTCTGCTCAATGCAGAGAAAAAAAAAAATAATGAGGTAACCATCATGCAAGTGGATCTAACAACTACATTTTGTCAAATGTCTTTAGGAAGTGCCACAACCACACTGCCTATTCTAAATGTCATCAATTATATGGCGTGCACTTGCACTTACTTTATATACCTTAAGTATGTCTTGGGGTACTTGATTGTGTGTGACTACTTGTACAGAAAAGCACAAAGAAAAACTTTTTTCCCCCTACTTATAATTAAGGTTGTGTACAGCTGCAGTTTTTGTGAATTATAAAGCCTTAAAATGCTATTGCATAGATACTATCAAAGTTATCAGAACAGGAGTGGATGAACTTCATGAAATAAAAGCAAAGATGAAGATTAATCTATTCAGCTGCCGTGTACTTATTATAAAGATGTGGACAGTATCCATTCATCATCTTTATTTTATAAGCAGGTAGATAAAACCAGAACCTGGAGAACATCACTCAGCTGAGATTGAACTTCTTAGATTTATCTTAATTATGAAAATTTGACAGATAATATCTGACAGTGAGTGCAAATAAGTCCAGAAATCTAAGATAGACTTGTCTTAATGAAGATTCAGACTTTCATCTGGAACCTTTCAAATGGCCAAATTTTGTATTTCTGTTTCACAGGAATTTCTAGTACATATAGGAAAATGGGAAAGATACTCAGGTCCCATCTTTTTTTGGTTGTCATTTCATTCTAAATAACGGCAGATTTCAATAAATAGCAAGCTTCAACATCTGTGGGAAAAAAAATGGAACTTACATTTAACACAGTCAACAGGTTTTAAAAAATTTGTTATTGAAGATTAGCATATCTCAAAATTCTGCTGCTTCTTTTAATGAATTTATTGCAGTTCTTTAAGCCATAAAATTAAAACCCATACTTCCTTTGTCTGATGACTTTTTCCAGTCTGTTCAACAAAGGAACTTCTGCCTACATCAAAGGAATGTTTTATAGCGCACACCTTTTACAGTTCCTTGATCATTGTTCCCAAACTAGAAATAAGTATGATATTCAATTGCTTTATACTTCAATGATATTTTACATACTAAGTTACTACATTTGTATTTATACACCATTGTCTACAGTTTCACAGGTGGAAAATGGTTTTTAATGTCCACATATTCTCAAATCAGCATTTCAATTTCTTTTGAATTACTTTTGTTACAGCAGAATGAATGAATAACCAAGGAATACCAATATCTACATATGCATATTAACTTCTTCATTTTGAGCATTTAAGGACACCAGTTTTACCATTTTTACTAAACTCAAGCTACTTTATTGTCTGGATAATCTATAAAGTATTGGATTGGATTTACTCCTTATGGCACTGTTTTGACTCAAAAAATAAAAATAAATAAATAAATAAAAAAGAACTAGGCTATGTTAAATCCTTACTGTGAATATGAAGGACAGTTAGGAGAATAAGAGTTGAGCAGCTTCCAGCCAGACAACAAGAAATTATGCATTTGATCCTTTTAAGGAAACTGAGAGAAAAACATCATTAACCACTAAAGGATTAAAAGTATGGAGTTCAGTAAAGCTTAAAAATTTCAGAAAATATCTGTGCAATTGGAATCTCACATTGACCAATGACGCCAAGCCAAGCTATTAGCAACATCATTTTCCTGACACTTTCCTAATTTGGAGAAACCGGGAAATTAAGGTATACATTTCATATGGTTTCACTGATAAAGCTTGCTTTTGTGCAGTTAGTGTGCATGAGAAGGAAAAAAAAAAACTAGCATAGCAAAACAACAACAAAAAAAAACCCACCAAACTAAGAAAACAATACCCTGTCACTTAATTTCGAGTGAAATTAGACCAGGCCAGTAATATGCCTCAGCATATGGTTGACCTCATCCACCTTCCACTGTGGTGAAAGTAATATGGTTTTTTACTGCAGTTCTACCTCAGGACAGCTTCTATAAATAAGTTAATTCAAGCAAGCATCATTTAATACTAAAGAGGAGGTCTTTGATTTGGTTTCTAGATGTCTGTTTTGAAGGGCATAGAAACAGTTTCATACGCTCGGTGCGTAAATCCTTTATCGGGATTTATTTGAACGTTAGCCTAACAGTTTTAAATAAGCCCTTTCTAGTTCAAGCCAGGTGAATGTAATAATATAGATTTCAGGATTCTCAAGTTCTTACTACGCATTTAGATGCAGACAGGCATAATTTGGGAATGGGGGATTACAGATTTATGAGAAGCAAAACATAAAGAAAGCACTGTAACAGAAAAACTTCAAACTTCATATACTCCACTTAGCTGGGAAGAATTTCAGGATGCATTTAACAAAAACTTTTGAAGATCATACAGTTATTAGCAGAATTCATTAATAAGTCCAAATATGATAAAGTAGATTTCAACACTACTTTTTTTTTTTCTAAACCCAACTGTCAAGTGATAATTAACAAAGCTTCCTTCAACTTAAAATCTTTCTGTTGGACACCTAAGGATGCTCTTTCTTAAGTGATGCAGTTCATTTAAATAATAGGTAAAATGGGTAACAAGTCCCCCATTATATAAAACTAGCTAACTTAACAAGAGGAATTATTGTAAAATCATCTTCAAAAAGCCTGTAGTGCCTTTTGAAGTATCCTTGATACATAATATAGCTAAGGGAGACTGAAGGCTATTAAGCCTCAGAGTGTTCTAGATGTAGTCAAAATAACACCAGGTTTCCAAATGGTGAGTTGTTAAGATATCTGAACTAGGAAAACATTTGACTGTACTTTAACAGACTGCAGGGAAATACACTGATTTAAAAAATATATATATATATATATATATATTTACAGCTAGGCTCTTCTGTGAACAGGTTGGTGATCTTTACACGATAGAAAGCACAGCAATGACAGCAGAGTAGCAAAGTCCTAGGCTACAGCAAGTAAGGATTTGCTCATATACAACAGCCAAAGATACAGAAATAAAGGAAAGAAGCTGCTTACCTTCAATAGGCCTCAGGCACACAGAGATCTCCAGAAAGACTCCCTTGCCTCCACTGCCAACCCTTCAATGGTGGAGCCAGGATCCACCCCTTTTGGTCACTCAGGTGCACTGCATGCACCTGAGCTCCCCTGGATTGACCCTGCATTGCTCTCAGGTGCTCAATCACCATTTCAAGCCTTGACTTAGCCTTTCTGCTAGAGATCATTCATGAGAAAGTATCTGGTGTTAGGGTTGAACAAATAGTTCCACAAATGAACACCACTCTATTGGTTTATTTAGCACATTACAGATAAACTAATTAGTCATTTCTAGTTTCTTTTTAATTACTGTCTGATTCTGGCATGTCCTTAGATTTAAGATTGCAAAATGTAAAGAGACGTAGGACAGGGTTCTTCAGCAATGCAGTGCACAAGTTCTCTTCATAAACAGATCGAGAAATCTCATCTTACATTTAACATCTCTGTCATCCAAATTATCTAAATCTTGTTCCCACATTTTTCAGTATATAAAATAATAGGCAATACCCTGAATGAACCCCTGTTATTTTTGTTTGTTAGAATAACGTTTCTTTTTAGGTAAGTTTAAAATTTACCACAAAATGCCCATTAGAAAGACAGTTGGTGAGGGTGACCAGCAGAATTTAGCATCACACTGATCATCTGTCTGTACCGTTCAAATCTGTATACATTGTAACTTGCACTACCAAAATGGAAGTCATTTTTTTCCTCCTTCTACTGCTTCTTAGTAATTTCTCCATTATGAAAAAAAGCAGATAGTCATTTCTATGCTGACAATTCCTTCCCTCTTCAGAAAGCAAGGTCCATCGTCTCACTCTCCTATCAAGCTAGAGACGTCTTGCTTAATCCTAGTTTCATCCAGTTTAATCTGTTACTAAAAAAGATATCCAGTAAATAAATGTAAGTAGCAGTAAACACATAAACAGAAGGTTTTTCTGTTCTCTATTCTTGAAAGCTTAAATCCCAATTATTCTTACTTATTTTACCAGAGGTGTTTCTAAACAACCAGTGGGATAAATACACAGACAATCTCTCTGATTACTCAAAACTGAAGTAATTTCTGCTTCCAATTTCAGAATTAGAGTTTAATTTTATGTCTAAGTTAATGTAATGCTGCTTTATACAGACACATATAGAATCATCTGATTTGATATAATGTCATAAATGATACATGTAATTTTCAGTGTACTCCACACCAGATCAGCACATGGCTAAAAGGATGGATCTCTAAACTGCAGAGAACACTGAAGAAGAAGTAATTATTTTAAAATTAAATCAATGTGATATTAGATGAAAGACTGACAGTAATGGAGTCATATGTAATTCTCGCAATTTCAGTGACACCTGCATTCACAGTTAACCTCCCTGCTTCATATTGCCCTACTTTGTTAATGATAACCTGAAAGGAAAATGGATAGATAGAATTTTGTGAAGCTCTGTGCATTGACCTTACACTGCTACCCCAGATGCTTATGCTTCTTTAGTGAAAGCAGAATTATTAGCCTGCACAGCTTTCAAAAGCCTGTCTTAAGCACGTACAGGAGAGCAATTTTCTGAAGAATAGGAATGATCTCATACTCTACCTGTGACACTCAGCAGTTTCATCTACTAAGCAAGTGTAGTTTCCTCTAATTCACTGTAAAGTATGAATACTCATTCCCTATGATAATCAAGTGACAGTGCTTTGAGTCTCTGAACGCAGATATGACCTAAACGCAGATCATGACCCTAGATCCTGAACTTTAATAATTCACTTATTACAATAGTTTCACTACTAGTTTCGTACACTTGCCATTTGTTATTTGGTATTTGAGATCACGCAAAGATGCTTTGTTTCATATGAAACTCCAATAAGTCCTTTCCTATCAAGTAATAGCAATCTTTCATCACTGAACAAAGAAATAAAATATAACATGAAAGTGTTGTGAAGGACAGATGATTCTAAACTTTTAACCCATAAAAATATGTAGCTCATATTAATACTGCAAAATAGGATGGAAGAAAAGAGTAGCAGAGATTATCAAACCAATTTCAAAGCACGTGAAAAAAAAAAAAAAAAAAAAAAAAAAAACACACAGAAAAATAGAAAAAAAAACACCAGAAGGGAGCCAGGGGTAGAAATATCCATGTAGTTACTCATATACATGTCAAAGAATCCGCATCCATAGTTAACGAAAGAAAAATGCAAATATTGAAAATTAACCCATATTAATACGATTTTTAAAAAGATTTTTTATTACATTTCAACTCACTTTATAAAGTGAGAACCCAATTGCCTCCTTTAGTGCTAAAGAGCCACAGATTGCCTGAATGAAGAATGAAGAAAATTGCATGAGACTGCACAACACTTTTAAAGGTTGGGAAGACACCTTATGCTCTGGTAACGTTTGCTCTTATTTCAAAGCTCTCTTTCTCTTGAAGTTTCATGCCCTTATAGTTTTCTTTTTACTGTGCAAAGTTATGAATACATATAATGCAATACAATGCATGGTATTGTAAGGAGTATCATTTTACTTTTTCATTATTATATATATTTTCTTGACTTTTATTGTATGAATAAAAGTAAGTTATTTCTACCAACAAACAGAAAGCAAAAGAGATGGAGCATCAAATAAAAATGGTGCTTATTGATTTTCCATTAAAATCAATGTAAGATATGGCCTCGATGAAATCAAAATTAACATATAATGAACAGTAATGGAAGTTCATTTTTTACTTTTAATTACCTTAACAGAAACCAGGTTACAACACAGTTTTACTTTTTTTCTATTTCTTATATCACATATGTAAAGGTCCAAGAAAACTCTCCAGTCTGAAAATACACCACAGTGTATCAGCAGCTTTATCATGGCACTGCAGCACATGTAAATGCTTACACGATGGGAGCCATACTTATGCTGAAAAGATCATTCAGCTGTCAGATGCTAATTAGACTTTGAAATCCTTGTGGACATCACAATAAAAGTGTTAATTAATGTGACATGGGATGGCAGCTTCTGAGCTTTGGGATGTATATCTCTGGAAACAGTAAAAGAATATTAAGACTTTTTTGATAAAAGGCAGAATTGTATTACAGTGGAGATTAATTTCAGTTTCCCCACATCATGAGGTTTCTTTCACCCTGAACAGTACCTCTTCCAAATGAGTGACAAAATAAAAAACTGCTTAACACACATCAAAATTCCTGGACTTTACCAAAAGCTGTGTAAAGTAATAAGTTCATTTCGCTTCAAAGGTTCTTGTGATGTTTTAGGACTTTCTAGAATTTAAATAAAGTAATTATGATAAAATCCTTCCTCTTCACAGCGTTTACTCTGTGTCTTCCTATTACTCTATTTCCTATTACTCTATTTCCAGCTTCTAGTCCTACACTTTCACATAAAGTTTAAATTTGCTGCAGTTTCCAAAGGTTGGTGGGAGAAGGAAATGGGATACAGAATTTGATCTAAATTATGTCTTATCTCACACTTATTATACCAGTGAATTATTATTCTTAGTCCAGTTTTTCCAAAAGCAGTCTTGGTGGCATTGTCTAAAAGCAATGTGAACTCTTTATAGCTATAAACATCTTTTAGACTTAGATAGTAGTATTTACACAGTAGAACACCTAACATTTCCTGAAAACATGCTGAACTTTCCCCAGAATGTTCTGCTGCAAGTTACTAAAAGCAGTATAGGGAAAAAAAAAACCCTCAAAAAGACTCTGACTGACTTCACTCTTGCAATGTGACATGAACTTTATCTTGTAATGATGTGTTGCCAGAGAAACTCACAAAACTGCCCAATGATTCACTGAATGAATTTCATAGTGATGACTGTCAGAAATCAGAGTGAATGACATTTTTGCAAAGGTTAAATGCCATCAAAAGAAACAAAAACATGCATGTTGACACCTGTGAACTTTGCAATCAAGGAAGTGATTACACTATCAATGCAAGCTGAGCACAACAGGTCTCACTTTCTACTAAGACATGTTTTTTGGATTACTGGAATGGACCGGGATCCACTGCAGACTATCTGATGGCAGTATGGAGGTGTGTGCTGATCTACTAAATACGTGTTCTCCAAAATCCTTCTTCTTTGCTTTTGATTTGTAAATATCCTGACAAATTAAACGCTTAAATAACAAACATAATGAAAATACTGTGACTTATATCAGCTTATGGCAAAAAAACAGAGGAAGTGAACCAGACTGATGGAAATAAGCATACAAAAGTAGAGTAATGAAGACAAAATATTTGAAAATTAACAAATATCAGTGTTATAATCTAGCATACAAAATATTTGTTATTTAAGTATGAGCAAAATTATTGTATAATTTAATTTCTGCTCATATACATGTAGTAAATTTTAGCAATATTATAAACAACTTCTAAAAAAACATACAGTAATAGTGGAATAATCAGCCTACAATTACATTAAATGGAAATTAAAATTTCTGAGTAAAATACTTCTATTCACATTAGAAACTTCTTTTTGCATTGATTATCCACTACTGATTGCTTCCGCTGTTTCTACCAGAGTCAGTATGTATGCCTCTAGCACCAAAAGTCATAGCTCCTAAAAATACTCAGCTTTTTGAGCCCTACATTTTAAAATCATTTTTGTGTTAGTTTTCAGAAATCATCCTACCCCTCTTTAGCTATCTGAAAATGAAGTGCTCATACAATTTCCTCCTACAATATATGGAGAAGTGTTACCGAGAGTGACTCATTTCAGCTTTTTCTAGGTATGACACAGCTACAGTGGGTGATTTTCTAGGTGTGTCTCTCTTCCTTCACTTCAAACCTAAATCCTTCATAGACGTATTTCTGTTACCTCTAGAGCAATTCAGAAGAAAAAGTACTATCACTTGGAAGAAATCACAATGAAATTCTGATGTATTTCTTCACCACCAACCATTATGTAATACTAAGTGAATGATACAGCTCCAAGCTCTACTTATTCTATTCTTATTCTCCTTTTCTTAAGCTTGTGCCTCAGCTCACTGAAATCCAGTACCTAGGCATGATACAACCTATTTTCTGATCCAGCGTGTCAGTCAATCTGTTCTTATTTGCAGAACAGAATTAAGCAACTCAAAGACAGTAAAAAGAAATAGAAAACATTACCTCATACCTTATCATATTTTTCCCACAGAAAGATTCAGAACATTCACTTGTATAAGGCTAAGGACATCACTATGTCCATTGCTTTGGTGAAGTCTTATCAAGATCTGAGTATGATCTATTCCCTTTGCATACTGCTCTGTAAAGGCTTTCCCATCTTTATAATTTTGCAAACTAGAACTCATACAAGAGAACTCCACTCATCCTCAAAAACATCATTAGCACTGAAATTCAATTTTATTTTATTATCTCTGTTAGGCATTTACTTAAATTGTTGTCCATCTGTTTTAAGATACCTTCTCAAAAAATGGTCACAATATGCCCTATTTATTCACCTTTCCTTCTAACTATATTCTTCTCACTTACAGCCTGTGTACTGCTTCCCTGTATGGTTCTGCAGTTTGCACTTGCCACTTTAATTCAGAGGTTATTGGTTGATCCAGCTGTAAACATTTAAGCTGGATCAACTGGTCTCTTCCTTTTAAAAATCAAATTACTATCAAGCTTCTCTGACCTTTTTTTGTTTGTTTTCTTTCTATCTCCAGCCACAATATGGCCAAGGCAAAAACAATTACAAAAAGAAAATCCATACAAAGCCTAAAACCACATATAAATCATGGAATGGAAACAGCACAAGACAATCTTCCACAATCCCCATGGAAGATTACAATACGTTTACTTGCAAATTCCCACCACGCAGTACTTTCCTTGACCAGTAGTGGAACATACTGTTTCAGCTTCCCACACCCAGTCTTGAATAACACACTTAATGAAGTATCAGACATAATGTACTGCTAGATAAAAGCAGAAATAAACAGAGAATAATTAAACACTTATCAAAAAGCGAATAACCCTTGTCTTCTATCTTCAAATAAAATAAGGATGGCCTTGAACTATTATATGAAATACGACAACTTTTGGTGCATTACATCCAATCTGATTTCTTCTCCCATGGAACTTAATACCATGGAGGTGCATAAATTATAAATGATTTCTTAGATCCTTTTTCCTCTGGAAACAATATACAGAATAAATATTTATACTGAAACTAGACCAAATATTACAGCATTCCTTAGGAATAAGGCTTGTAAAGATTTACCCATAAGATTCAGACATCTATTGGTAAATTCAGATTTATTAATAGAATATTCTGTATTTGAATATAGAAGAACATCTTCTAATTTTGATTTATTGGATGAGATGAGAACTGACTGAATTGAAGGCTCACATTTCAGCACACATAATACTAAACTAAATACTTTCATTAAATAAAGATTTACATTCTTGATTTGCAGGCTTTAAACCTGTCTGATGGAAAATAAAGAATAAATGACATTTTTCATCAGGATTTTATCTTGACAAAAAGTCTTTCTTGCAGATATATTTGATATTCATTATGTTCTTGTAACAGCCTCTGCATCTCAAATGTTATCAAACCCTGGCAGAATCTTTTCATCTTAATAAGGCAAAAGCAGACTTTGTGTTCTCAACCCTATTTTGTTCTGATTATCAAGAGGAAGGGTTTGACTGACACAGGAAGAGAAAAAAAACAGTTCTGATTAAATCCAAGAGTTTTTATTTGGGCCAGCTTCACAAGGAGAAAAGGTTATCTATCTGTTATGACAGGACAGATTTTTTTCTGGCCATTATTTTTTATATAGATGATAAGACTATTATTTTCATCAGTAAGTCAAGGCAGACCTCAAGTAAGCTATGCATTTGTAGCTTTGGTGAATACTTTCAATTTATCATCACCCAGACTGTGTCTTTTGCTTCATTTTCAAAGGGCTTACCAGAAGACAAACAGTTGACACATTTGGACTTGTTTGGTTTTTTGCACTTTTGTATTTTGAAATTTGTACTTAATTAACTAAGCTTCGGCTGTGACACTAATCTCTTTACATATATACTTTTGGATACCCATAGTACACTGTTGACTACTGGATTATTTTCTATGTTGTTAAAGGGGGAAAACAATAAATTAAACATTTGTTTATAACAGAGAGTAAATGCCTTATAAATATACAGCTAGAAACTAAGACAATATTGAGGCAAGCTCAATATCATTATTTGACTGACAAAAAACCCACTAAATCAAGCTGGCTGTCCACTATATAAAAATTCCTCTGAGGATCTCAGATGCTACGAAGTGGTGTGTAGATTTCTCCATTCATTTCCACCCATGCTATGATCATCCTTTCATCTAGTACAAAACATACTGCACTGTAACCATGCTGGACTAACTAGCCAAGGAAATGTAAGGACAATTTAAAACCAGAATTAAAAAAAAAAGAAAAAAAGAAAAAAAGAAAAAAAGTTTTCTTTAGTCAGCTTTGTACTTTTTCCTTTCCTAATATGTCTAAAATAATTTTAAAATCCAATATTTTTCGCTTTTTAATATAAATATGCTTATCCCTGTGGCTTTTTATGACAGAGTGAAGCACGTTAACTTTCTCTGCAGAATTCTCTTATTTGTTGCTGAGAATGAACAAATTCTTAGAAAATTCAATATGTAAAAATAGATTGTACATGTTGCTATTGCTTGTGGTGCATTTCACACAAGTAGTAAGCGTTCTCGGAAAATAAAACTTCAAAAGTGCTCGTTTTAATGGTAAAATTTTACATTCTCTCATTTATCTCAAGAAGAATGATGTTCTTCACAACTAAGATTACTACAGTTCACTCTGTGAAATTCCACAGTTATCATACCCTCATGTGAATTTAATAAAGCTTAGCCTTAGCTGCTCTTGAATAGCAGCCAAGCATTTGATTTGTTCTATTTCATTTTATTCTTCTGTATGCATCTTGTTACCATCTGGAATCATAAAAACAAACAGTTCAAGCAGCTAATGTGTTAAAAGGGGACAATGACATAATGAAATATTTCCTTCCCGTTCCCTCAAACACTCATTTTTTCTTTCATATCCATTTCAGAATTCACATTGTCATTTACTAATTCCAGAAGGACTTTCTGTAAGAGGATTTTCAGGACAGATGTTGGAACCCTTACACAACTGAGCACGTGCTGTCTTATCCATGTTTAGCTTTTCAAAGCCAAAATACTGTAACTAATAAATCATTCTTGGTAGCTGATTGAGAGCATGTAATTGCACCATTGTGTGTCTCATGTACAGAACATATCAAAAGAGTATTTCTCCCTCCAATGAAGTTTTCTTTTTCCAATTGTTTTTCAAATTGAATGCACTATTCTATCTGCTTTTAACATTCAACTTTCATGATAAGTTTCTGAAAAGGTTTGATCCACTTTTTTATGAGCAAAGAAATGATGTTATGTCAATTTACCAATGTTCACATTAGTAGAACAAGATGGAATTCAAGTGAAAACTTTCAATATTTTTATAAATTAAACATAAATTCGGTGAGTGACACAAGGAAGCAAAAAATGTTTCACTGGACTGTACTCTGAAAATGCATATGAATAGATATATTTCAAATATAAGTAAATTGAATTTATTTGGCATTTATCCATAAAAACAGATGAGATTCTGAGTTCTACTAAAACATCTACATGTACTTGATGGTACAGAAACACTAAGAATTTGAACTGACATAGAAATATGTTACTTTTAGAGAATTCTGGAAGAGACTTAGCGTTGTGGCAGCTGTTCTTAGTTTTATATTTTTGTCCTTTTACCTGAAGCAAATATGTAGCTGAAAAATTCATGAAATTCGAAGCCCAAAAGAGAAAATATCATCCCTTTGGATGTCAGAAAATGGAAAATTTGTATTAAAAAAATTTGTATTAAAGAAAATTTGTATTATCAGTAAATGATAATACAAATAAAACAATCATGTTAGTGGAAAAACCTACACATTTCAAGTATGTAGTTTTGTAAAATGGGATGCTACATTCTTTTGGGATAATTTTACGCTATGCTAAGTTCCAATATGAGGTAAAACTCCAAAAGAGTCATAGTATTTGAGTCTTTAATACTAAATACTGCTTCCCGAGGAAGTAGAATCTCAGAAATAGGATGAACAGGAAAAAGTACTTCCTTGAAAACAATGGCAAGGAGCCAAATTTGCACAAATAGAATTTACTGCATTAATGTAAAATTTGTGTGTGTACATATTAATAGAGACTATATTACCACTACTGGGTAATGACAAAATGTGTCATCATAATACGAAGAGTGGTAACATAATACAACATGCACTGCATGAGAAAGACATGAAGATGAAAAAGATGGAAGACAAGTTTGGTGAAGCACTATGAGAAAGTTGAAGATGGCTCAAGATCCAAAAGCGAAGAGAATGGTAGAGCTACTGACAAAAGTCAGATTGTAAGGAACCAACTTATTTTGCATCTTCTTGACGTGAAGTCGTTTTGTTTCCTCATTCAGAAAGAAGCATTTGAGACTGGAAGGAATTAAGAAAGAAAGGTCACCTGAACATGTGAGGGCTTCATTAGAGCTGAAGTGAAATTTTAATCTTATCCCACTACGACATTTTCAACCATGAAGCCAGGGAGAGCAAGCTCTCAGTTTCACAACAGAAGACTCAAAGTACGGTTGAGCATGTACAGTTTCTGGGATACAACATACATGTTTGTCAAAAGAAAAAATAGAGATATAATTCAAAGAAAATGAATGTGATCAGCTTTAATGACTTCTCACGTTCAAAACAGACTTTGATGGATTGTCTCCAATGGCCCTGAAAAAGTTTCACAGGTACTCAAGTACTTCGTATCTATCTCTAAAATAGTTGCATGCTTTTTCAATAGAACTTAAACACAGCAAGAGAAATTCCTATTAAGATAAGGAAACATTTTTTTGCCATGAGAAGTAGTCAAATAGGAACCAGTGTTTCAGAAAGGTTCAGGAATCTTCACCCTTACTATTAGTCAAGGATAGACTGTATGAGGTCCAGAGCCGACCAGTCAATATTTGAGCAAGAACTATCTTAGAAAACTTTGTAACATAGAAATTAGACATGCAAAATTACCAGAAAGGTAATTCTGTACTTGCTTTTGTGTGTCTGTATACAAGCTTCTATAGCTCTATAATGTGTAAAATAGGAGTTAATAACGTAAATATTTTGTGAGGAATAAAACTCACAGAAACTATTTATCTTACTTCAGTGTGTCTTATGGGACATACCACTGAAAAGTATTAGATATTTGTATTTGGAAGATTAGCCTAATGTATTTTGAGGGAGGAAAGTAGAGTTTTCCCGTAGGATTTCTCATAAAACCATTGTTCCCACTCAATTCTAAAAATATTATAGATCTAGCTGACTCTGCATGAACTGTAAGACAGTAAATACAGCAATGCCGATTACTGCTGATAATAACAGTCTCAGACATACCTTTACAAGCAGCAGCAACTCTCAGCTGCAGCTCTTTCTGAGTTTTGAGTATAGCATGAGTTGGGAAAGAGATTTCTCCTTCAAATTGCAGTGGTTCAGGATTCTAACTTTGAAATCAATAGCAATCAAAATCTCAGCAGGTTGTAGAAGTCATTACCTCCTTTCTGCTAAGCTTGAGAACATAACCCAATATTTTTCTCTTCTCTTGAAGATTTGTTTACAAATATACTTATTCTAGATTGAAAAACATTTTCACAGCTTCAGTTTGATCCACTGATATATTGTATCTGTTGAATCCCCAAAACAGATGCTTTTGAAACAGAAGATAGAAAACGCTTACGCTTTTATAGTATACGTTCTAAATATGTATACTTCTACATTCATACAACTGGTTAAGAATATGTTTTTACTTTTAAAAAATACATTTAGAGAAGTGAAATGTAAAAAAGACAGAAGACAGTTGCAAGGGTCGGTATTATTATTACAGTCTATTTCTTTCATATATTTATTCCACATATTAACTATAACGCAGGTAAGTTTAAAAATGGAAGAAAGGTAAGTCATACAACAATTTCTTCTGTACTATCATTAACAATTAAATAATTTCATCCAGTTAAAATAACAGTGAAATCTGTACTATACAACATTCAAGTCTAAGTTGTATCACTTTTTCACTTTCAGTTTGAAATACGTTAATTTTCCAAGGGTGGGAAAAACATTCCTACATATCAATAAAAATTTGTCATGTAATACAATTAAGATGTCTTACTTTCCAATCATGTGGTAAGCCTGACACAAACCAAACGTTAGAATCATGTGTGAACACAAATCCAAGTCTTCGCATACAAGTTAGAAGGCAATGTTCCACAGTTAGAATTTGTGATCCTTGCTATTTGGTGAGAGTAAGATTTTCTTTCCCTGAATTGCTTTTTTTCCCCATAAAGTATGTCCAAGTAGTAGAAATATTCAGGAAAATGCATCTTCTAGTCATTCAAGTACTTTAAAAGTTCGAAGTGTGAAGTACGCCTGTTTGTTGCTCATTTGTTTATCTGAAATATATGTGCACTCTAGCGTCATCTGTCCTTGTCTCGCTGGGAGAAGGTTGGAGAGAAAGAAAGGAGGAAGCAACGATGGATCCGCCTATCAATGATTTAGGTAAGGATCTAAGAAAAGTGCGCTTGTTGAGTGTTTCAGAGTGAAGTTGTCTACATGCCTGAAAGTTATTTGTGATTTACGCACCCAGATAAAAGGGGAATATTTGAACTGCCAGACACTAAAAAGGAAGAAATATTTTTGAAGAAAGATGTTAGATTCAAGTTTCACGTCAAACTCTGGTGATCAGATCATTAACAAAGACAGACAACATGACAGCCTAGTACATAAGCCAAGGTAAGTTCATCCATCTGACAACCAAGAACATCTCATAGGAGAAAAAGATGAAAAACATAAAAAAGACTGGAATTCAGTTGATAACTCTGAGGTGCTCTTCAGTAATGGGAAATCAAACCTCAAATCTGTGATAATCATCATTTAGCTTTTATTGGAAATAAGTTGACTGAGCTTTAATGAACAACTTCAATTTAAAAATTAATAAATAATAAATACAAATGAATAAAGGTTGTTTAAAAGGTTGTGGAAGCCAGAAATACTCCTGGAAAATTCATGGTAACACAATTACTTTATATCCATCTATATTAATTTAAATAACTGAATTTGATTTACATATGTCTCTTCATTAAATCTGCAGAGGCAGATTTTTACATTGGAGAAAATACAGAAGCATCATTTTCATGATATTTTCAGTGGCAAGATTTAAGAGAGCCTATACAACAGAAAAATATATTAATTCAGAATAGCAAGAGAGATTTTCCACAACACATTCCAGTAACCTTAGTACTGGAATGAGTGAAATACTTGAAGAAAGAGAACAGAAACTGAAAACTGTATTTGTATCATAACCTCCAAGTTAAACAAGAGTCATTTTCTAATACAGTTAGAACACAGTACACTCTCAAAGGAAAGACCAACTTCAAAATAATGTGTAAAGTGAAATCCTAGTGCTTGACTATCTTTCATAGCAGGATATATTGTGTACTGGGACAGGCATATAGCTACAGTTTTTTTAATGTAATATATTGCCTGTAAACTGCGTTAACTGAACATAAGATATATGTGTATTCATTCATCCTCATGCTCTCTTTACGTACACATGCACAGAGAATACATACATACACAGACATATATATGTAAAGACATACTATATATCTCTCTATAAACACTATATAAACACTCACACATATATGTAAACATTCTTAGAGGATGTGCAGTTCTTGGAAAGTCCTGCTTAAAGCACATGTAGTTGAAGAAAATGAAGACAAAATGTATGTACTGGTAAGGAATATGCTTGCCAGTAATCTGTGTGGTAAATTTAGTTTAATAATTATAGACTCCAACCACTGTAAAAAAAAAAAAACTGGTATATATATAGAATTGACAGTGCATGCACTGCCAAAAAAGATCGAAGGTGTATTTAAAAAAAGTGCTTCTTCAAAAGATATATAAATATAAGCTTTAAACAAAATTTATTTTAGAAATAGATGATTAAGACATAACAGAAACAGTGCTTGATAATTCAATATGAAATCAAAA
Organism: Tympanuchus pallidicinctus; assembly: GCF_026119805.1. NCBI lineage: Eukaryota > Metazoa > Chordata > Aves > Galliformes > Phasianidae > Tympanuchus > Tympanuchus pallidicinctus. Next base: position 12,219,077 of record NW_026294648.1, on the reverse strand, counting down.
ATATATGCTCAAAAAGTCTTGTTAAAAAGATTTTACAAATAATACTTAACATCAGGCTATGCCATAAATATTCACACTATGATAAAAGAGGAAATCACTAAAAATCTGTAACAACAACAAAACCAAACTGCTTTACAGTTTATGTTAAAAAAATAATTCTGTTTACATCACAAACTGTTTCATTTTTGACAGTACCCTACTGCCATTTAGCAGTATTCAATGAGATTCAGAAGGATATAGAGATATCCTCCAAAGTCCAATGTACTTTCTGATATGACAGGCAGCTTTCATACAAACTGTAGATTGTGTGCCATAGTTTTTCTTCAAAGAGTCTCATTTGACATTAGATTGTTTGAGATCAAGTGGCACTGAGCTTTGGTAGACACATATTCATATGAAATCCAGGCATTGACAGTATGACATGGGATGCAAAACGGCAAATATGAGAGCCATCTTTGGCTGCTGGCACTGCAGATCTAAAAGATGTGAAGCAACTAATGCACAGTGTAAAACTACCAACAGATAAAGAACTGTTCTTTATGCTAAGCCAGACACTGCACTGTAAATAATCAAAAACAAACTCTAGAACTTCTATAGGCACAGATCTTTCTGCACTGGTGACAAGGACAATGATGTGCACCAAACAGAAGCACAAATCTCTAAATAAGTTTACTGAGATCATAGTGAGTAGTAATAATTATGGTCTAAATCACGAGAAAATAACATAGAAAGTGTGACTGCTATTTCCAAGAAAAATATAATGAATTTTCGATTTTGAAAGCAGCATTTTGACAAGTCAGTAATTCGTGCTCTTCATTTTCCCTCACTTCCATGCAGTCAGAAAAATCATTTACTTAGGTGAAAGCACAAGAAAGAAATTATATTCAACACTGAAGTAGGCCTGGCTTTGATTCACGATTCTAATATTCATCAAAAAATCTAAATATGGAATTTTTTGACTGATCTCCACTTATCCATTACCTTTTTTAAAAGTGTAGACATTAATATTCAGCACATATACATTTGGTAAGTACACATCAGGCTTTCATGAGACTTTGATGAATGCACTTAATCATCAGAAGGAAATAAGCTCTCTGACAAGTCTTAGGCCTATGAAACCACTCTTCTAAAAAGTGATATTTAGATATAAGAAAACAAAAATGGCAAAGAAGAACATATGAAACCGAATTACTTAAGAGGTTGCTGGTTTTTCCAATAGTGCATTTGAAGAGTTACCATATTTGGCTGACCTAGCTCACAAGAGAACTAGAAGAGGGATTATCGATTTAAACCAATAATCCAACCAATTGATGAGCCTCTATTTCATACGTGTGTCTCTTCTAAGGTTAAAAATCTGACTAGATTCTTCTAGAATAGAATGATATGACCAATGAAATACCAGGAAAATGACAGATCTTCAGCTTGGCTAAAAGAAAAAGAAACAGAAGTCTCCTGAGAAATATTTTTCTCACAATCAACATTCATCTCAAGAAACTGCAAGCACAAGTTATCAAAGGTTCTTTTCATACTCATTGTAAAAAGTAGGCACTTGTAGAGAGCATGCAGCCCTCTAGCATGTAGATGAACCAAGTACAGTACCTCAGCTCAGTATTCATCAATTAAAAGAAAAAAAAATCTCAAGATAAGCATTCCTATTATTTGGTGCTTTTCCTCCTAACCAAACATGAATTTTACACGTACAAGGTTTCTCATCAAGGAAATCAAACCTAACTGCTGTAAGAACAGAAATCCAAAGATTCAATGAAAAAACAAAACATAGTAAATAAGTCTGTGAAATCCTACTATCTTGAACAACCCTACTAGGCCAAAAGTTAATTACTCTTAACAAATATCCTTGCATGCTTCCCATCACCCAACTATGAGGCACCTAAGCAAACAACTGTAATAGCAATAGGCAGTACCCATCTTTAGTTATGCTAAACAATACTTCTTGAATAACCTTTTTACTACGTCTGGAATGGAATATAAAACCAAAGCAACTGGCTAAGTTGTGGCATTGAATCAATAAATATCATTACTATATGTCTAACCACCGAATGCGTAGTTTAATTTGAATCATAAATGCTGCAAGGGTATGGTATGGTAAATAGGAACAGCGAAACTGTCTTACAGATACATAAACATCTTTCCAAGAAAATCATCTCAGTATAGGAAGGAAATTTTTCCTGTAACAGTCATATCTATAATTATGCAATACAATATGCTAAATTACAATACGTACTTCATTATTAATAGAATTTATTTTACAGATCAAATAGCCAAATACACAATTTTGAAAGAGCCAGATAGCAATGTGGAGAATACTATAGGCAACAGTTATGGTAGACATTCTGCAGTCTAAGAACTGAGGCAACGTGAATATTAAGTACAAGCCTATAAATATCTTTACATCAAACATACAGGAAGGTGTAAGAATGTCATGTTGTAGTCTAATTGATCAATCATTAATAACTTTCTCTTTAAGTATATATACGGTATACATCCGAGTTAGAAGTGTTATTCGTTTTATTCTAGCAAACTAATATTACATGTCTTCACATAAGTGCAGAAAACAGGGTTCTTTATACTCCTTTGCTTCCTAAGAGATTTTCTATTGCATGTGAAATGCTAATATTATAGATGATACATATTAAGTGTTATTCCCTAAAATATACAGAAACTTACAACCAGGCTGCAAACCAAGCAATGATACTCAAACTGCATTTGTTAAATGAGTCATACTAAATTAAAAAAACATTACATAAACAAATTGAAATTAAAATAAGAAAGGTAATAATAATAATAATAATTTGGAGAGAAACAAAAACAGAAGGCCATATTTTCCCCTATGTGCTAGGTTACAGTGCAAAAAATTCTAGGTTCCAACAAATATTTATCATTTCCTATTTTATCACAGTGAAAAGCAAGACACTGGATCTGTGATTTAAAAAAATAATTAAAAAAGAAAGTATTTCAAAAGCTTAGGTGTATAGCACCTGTTATGTGTTATCTAGATTTCAGCAAGCAAAATGCAAATTTGATCCTGTTTTAGGAAGTGAATAGTTTTGAGTTATCTAAAATGTGATCATTTATTACAAAATTTTGTGGGTAAGAAAGTATTCATTGTTCACAACTAATATTGTGCCTATGAAATGAGAAAGCAGTGATTTGATCAATTCCATTTATGAAACACAGCAGCAATATTATCATTAAAAATATTATGGAATAGATATAAATAACACTTGATTCTTAATACATGTAACAATGCTATATTGTGACAACAATTTTTTTTCTTTTTAATGCAGGGAGTATAAAGAACTTTACATTCTCCTTTCAGTGTATGAATAAAATTTATTGCTCCCTTTTATTATAGTTACATAATCAAAACTTCTACTTGTGCAACTAAAATAAATAAGGAAAAAATCTGGGACAAGAAGTTGGTTACAAGCAAAATTAGAAAACAATAGATTTATCATAATCGCCAACTGCGATGAATGATGGGTCACATCATTTTTCTTAGCAAAACTACATTATAGAACACTGTAGCACAATGTACTAAAATTTCGTTGTCTTTTCATTTTAAAAAATTCTTGCCCTTGATACCTTTCAGTAGGGCAGCTTGAACAGTTCATCATCACTTCCAAACCCCTCTGGAGATCAGACGATAAATTTCTTCGGCAATCAGAGAGAGGACAAAGGGCTTTCTCGTGCTATTTCCTTGTTTTCATGTTTGCTGGCTTAACATCATTGTGTACACGTACGACTTCAGTATATAACATCAGATGCGATGGCGTTCAGAGCTGGCAAACAGAGAAACAGCATGAGAAAAGCCCTTTCCTACATAATTTTCCCCATATATTGTAAAGTTTGCTTCCAACTTTCAACCATGTCAACCACATAGTTTCAGAAGTACCAAACTACTGCATTTCTATGTAACCAACCACCTTTGGTAAGTGTGAGTGTTTGCAGGGCCCTATATACACAGAAAGACCTGCACACATCTACGTACACACACAACAGAAGTGTTAAAATGGGAGACACAAAAATGGCTTCTATGTATGTTATTCTAGGCTTTTAATATTTTTTTCTTTATCAGCTCAAAACTCCAAGTGCTGTATCAAGCATACAGCTATCAGAAAACTACCACACCACCTAAAATACATTCTACAGGGCTTTAGTAGACTTCATTCAAGAGCATAGTTCCTAAGAGCATAAAGTATTTTGAAGTTATTTTGCTTCCTGAAGTTGTACTTATTATCAACAGAGTTAGAGTCTTGAAAATTCACTGAAATAAAGCCATTCAGATCAATTATTTCAAGGAAAAAAACCCACTGTCAATAGCAGTCACCAAGACACAAGTCACTCACTGGTCAGGAAATTGCTATCAACTGAAGATCATTGAGTGTAATACCTTCTGTGAGAAAATAGGAAAAGAAATAAGTGTGAAAATTAAACTAAAGATAAATCAGATTTCATTGTTGACAAATGGTTGGCAGCCATTAGTTTCTATTAAAAAAAAAAAAAAAAGAAGAAAAAAAAAAAAAGGAAAAGAGAAGAAAGGAGTAAACATTTCAGCTTCACCACGCATGAAGGTGAAACATGCTTCATGTTTGGGGAAAACCATATGTATTTATACTGCTACTATCCCAAAACAAGCTGCTATTGGATAGAGAATTGAGAATCATTGTAGCCTGAAAAACAATCACCAAATGGTAATGCTGGAACATTGCCTACCAACTTCAGGACAAACTCATTCAAATAGGTTTTACTGGGATAAATAACAAAAAACAAGAACAAAAACAAAACAAAAACAAAACAAACAAACAAAAAAAACACCTTTGTTTTCTCCAAAGCACTTTTTACTGCTCAAGAAAAATGGAGATGCTATACTGAGGGACATGCTTTAGTGGGGAAATACTGTAGTAGGTAGACAGGTGGACTGGGTTACTTCAGAGGTCTTTTCCAACCTTGGTAATTTGATGATTTTATGATTCTACTTAAAAGCCACATTTAAAATCGTTCTCGTTTTTTTCCTAAAAGACAAGTGAATTTATTTTTTGTTTTTTTATTTTTTTAACTTGTGCTTGGTATTTGTTTTCTACCATGAAGTGCAGAGTATCAATTCCAGACTTCCTTCCCCATATTTTTTCAGTAAAGAACACATCTATGAAATAAAAATTGACTTTTCCTTCCACAAAGAATTCCATAGAGGAAAAACATTTCCTTGACCGGTTTTGCTTTAGTAGTACTACATATCTAATTAACTGCTCACTAACATAAGAGTCTGCAAATTTCACTTATCCTTCAGTAACATCTTTTTCTCCAGATACAAATTTCAGTTCTTACTGAAATGCTCATACACAGAATCATACCAGAATTACCAGCTAAATTACCAGCTAGAAAATTAAGAGAAAATAACAAGAATAGTCAGTTGTAGTAATCACCTCTAAGACAGCTTTTGGGAAGGGTTATACCAACAGCTATTTGTCTGACATTTAGAGTTTCTTGAGTGTAATTTACTCTGTATTTGTCAATGCAAAACACAGCATTACCTATACACCCTTTCACACATCAGAAGCCTATTGATAATTACAGGATACTGGATTAAACTCACTACCCTCACTTATTACCCCAAATTACCTAAATCATGCATCTAAAGATCTGCATATCACATGAGTTTTCAGAGCTTTTTGTTTCAGGAAAGCGCAATATTCTTTTAATTTGCATTCTAAGCACACTGCTCTCATACTGAGTGAAAAACAGTAATGGCATTTCACATTTCAAATCAGAAACAGAAAACCATATGTATCATAACTGTAGGCCTGCGTAAGCAGTTGGTAGTAAGAAAGTAGCCCCCAAAAAGGCAACGCACCATAAATAAGGTCTACTTTCTAATATAAAATTAATGTCTATCTCTGATTACTTTCCAAGAAACAAGTTCACAGTTCAGATCACATTGTTATTTGAAATCTCCATTCATACACACAGGTAAATTCACACATGATAGAATTCTTGCAAATAAATGAATTAATGAAGCTTTACAGTAGTAAATATGAGAAAATCAATCTTCATACCTGTTCATTTCCACCATTTTTTTCTGAAGATGGCATAGTGTACTAACAGTGGAAATGTTAACATATGGATGGGAGTCCAAAGCAGGCATAACCACCACCAAGCACAGAAACAGAGCATGATTATACATTTGTCATTCAAACAGTATGTTTATACATATATTCCAACAGTTCAGAGAATGACTACATATTCCAGCTGTACCAGCTGAAGAAGTGAACTGAAACTAAACCAAGTCCTGCCATCACTGCTTTCATGCAGTCATACCTTTTCACTAACAAAAGGCCAGAAAAAGTGATAATAAAAAAGTTGATGGTACCCTTCCTTAGTCAACAGCTGCTTATTTTAGGATATTTATACTGTTCCTATAGTGTGCAGTACGGTTTTTTCAAATGAACGAATGTCACAAGCAGTATTAACTGAAAGAAAGAGACAAGGAGGAGGAGATGTGAAGTTTTAATCAATCTTTGCAGCAGTAGTTTCTCAGAACCCAGCTGCCAGAGGTAACATTGTATACTATAATTATGAATGTTTTGATTAAATATGTTGATCCCTTGACAGGCATTCGAATTGTCTGAATGTTGTTTGAAACACCTGAGCAAAGATTCCAGATTTTAAAATTTGTGTTACATGTGATATGAATAATGCATTGAAAAAAACAAAAACATCCTTTTCAACTTCCAATGCAAATGAAAAAAAGATTTTTGAAAGTATATATTTCATACAGCCTTCTCTCACTAAGGTGAATGTCAAAAGCAATTGAATTTTTACAAAGCTTGTAGACAGACAAGCTGTAAATGTGTATATGTTTCTCTCCAAAAAAATACATTCTTCTGAAGACAATGAAAGTTACCTTGATTTTATAAACCTTACTTTAAAAAAAAAAAAAAAAAAACAACCCAAACATATAATGAGCAAGAAGCCCCTTCACAGTTTAGCATATGATAGAACCTCCTTAATACATCTATCTACAGCATCCCGAAGGAAAGCACGCTATTCTGAAGGTACCAGTTTACTCTCACTAGTATTAGCACCTAACATGTGACTTCAAAATAATATTAATATCTCTTTCTATTACCCTTTCCCACACAGAAGAATCAGAGAAGCTTACTGTCTCTCCTTGTTTGCATTATATTAGCACCACACGTTTCCCTCTTCAGCTTCCCGCAGTCAACAATCCAATGTGTCCTCAGTTGCTTCTGATTCCCACAAAACTCTGAGCTTTGCTACTCCAGTATTTATTAGCCCACATAGCCCACATAGACATTCTTTGGGCTTTTTAGTAGAAAATCCTTTACATTCTGGATGTCATGGGGAAATTGTTTCCAGAGAGTGGTGAGGTACTGGAACAGGCTGCCCAGAGAGGTTGTGGATGGTCCGTCCCTGAAGGTTTTCAAGGCCAGATTGGATTGGGCCCTGGGCAGCCTGGTCTAGTATTAAATGAGAAGGTTGGTGGCCCTGCATGTGGCAGGGGGGTTGGAGATTCATGATTCTTGTGGTCCCTTCCAACCCTGTGATTCTCGTTTGCAATTTTTTTGAGTACAGCTGTTACAATGACTTCGTCATTTTGTACATCGCTTCTACAAATTTAACATAAGATTATTTTTTTTAAAGACAATTGATATTATTCCGATTTAAAGCTTCAAAAAATCACGTAACTTTTTATCTTTAAATCAGTAATTCAAATGTCTTGCATAGATAAAGCTAAGAGCTATTGAGATGTGAGGCTTGTTAATATCAATAACTAATTCAAAATGAAAATAAATAAACTCACAGCAAGCATAATCTTTAGTTTTCTCCTTCAGAGAGATTTTGGCTTGTAATAGGGAAGTATTACAGTAATGATTGCAGTAGAATAATGTTTTTCAAACTATTTTCTTATTTTCATTTCTTATTTTCATTTCTCAAACTAGCACATCTGCCTTTTTAACTGAAATTATCTCACTTCTCCTTGCTGTCCTGCATTTTCTGAAAATTCAGAGTGCACAACATAAAGGTATCACTAACCAAAAAGATCCCACCTGTCTATAAGGTTGGTGAATTGAGGGCAACATGACATCTGAAAGACTAAGTAGAGTTTCTTTTGTTTCATCTCTTTACTGGCTAAGTGTGACAACTCTAAGACAGTCTGTCCTGAGTGTACCTTCACAGAAGATAAAACTACACAGACTATAATTACACAAAAAAACAGGTTATGAGTAAGACTTGTTTTTACAAAAAATACTGAGATTAAAGAAATATAGTTTGTTTTGCTTATCATAAAACACAATGCTGTAATTACAATCCAACACAAAGGATTAAACTCAAATGGCTTCTCTTGCCCAACTTATGTAAATAAATGCATTAATATTTTATTACTTATTTAAATAAAATGAAATTAAGTAACAGTTAAAGGCAAATGTTGTTTTCCAAATAGTGGAAAGGGCCAGTGTCAGAGAGGAGTTGCAATTTCTCCAATAATGTGGTCACTCTTCTGTATGAAAAAATTAACCTTTTATGCACCGTACTAATACAATTTCTGGTACAGTTGTATCAGGTAATGAGTATATGAAAATAAATAAACAAAATAACAGTTCTATTCTTCTCTCAACGACAGGAAACCCCTGTGAATGACTTTTTACGTATAGTTAAAAGATTTTTTCCAGAAAGACTTCTGTAGAAGAAGTCCATTCTACTTTAAATGTCCCTTCTGATGGAAGAACCAAGTTTATAAAAATCTGGAGTGTCATGAGCTTACCTTCTTTTTTAGTAGAATTGGTGCGTTACAAAGACTGCTTTTGAGCAGACAGTGGAAGAATCTTTTTGGCTTGGAGGAGGTATACTGGAGTCCCTGAACTCAACTGAAAAATCACTTAGATCAGGCCTACTGAGATGCTGAAAACAGCACCACCCACCTCACCATAAGGAAAAATGTAACAGACGAACAAACTAGCAAGAAACTTTTCTAATGCCCAATTTAAATTAACATATTTAAATACCTTTGATACAAAATATTCAAATCTGAAAAAGTACACGTTTTCTACTGCTGTCATAAAAATAAGAAATTCTATTATTTTTTCCTCAACTTAACTGTTAGTGATACTCAAAACTCCATTTTGTAATACACAGCTACATGGGTTACCACAGAAATCTGTGCTGTTAAGAGGGAAAAAATTAAGTAGAACAAGCAGGATATCATGCAGTTTTCATGTACATTTTGTTATCAATGTAGCTCACAAAACAAAGCTCACAGAAAATTTAAAACCTCAACTGAACAAGAAGTCTAACAGACTAAGTCTTGCTGAGGATTTGTTCCCAAAAAATAATATTAAAATGTAACATCAATGATATAATAAGCTCTTCTGAAATATTTAATAATTGATTCTTTTAAAATTTGACTAGAAAACTGTTTTCACTGAAAACATTGTGATATTCTTAAATAAAAACAGACAAGTAGACAAAATTTACTACTTACAAAACCTTCGAAAACATATATAGAAATTATATTTGATTTTCAGTTACTTGCAGCCTTTCTGTAGTGTCCTGTAGATTCTTATCTTATTTTTAATTTTAAGCTAAGAAGTCTTCAGACATTACGCTGTACTGAATTTTTGAGAAGTTAGTATCTGGTTTACCAAGCATAGGAGCAAAAATGTGAGAACAATTATACCAATGCTTCTTATTTTCCTACAGCTTTACCTACTGACATTGCCATTCTACTCAAGTAGTCTGCTACTTTGGAAAATGGCACTGAATCTCTCCGATGAAAATCCTTGCCTGCTTTTAGTGACTTTGAAGTAAAGCTATGCCCAAATGATGGTTGCATTTCCAGGCGCCATTAATATTAAGAACCACTTATGAGGTCCTGTAAAGCTTTATTGTTTTCCACCTGGCCTAGATTGCTTCAACTCTTGAGCACACAATACTACAGAGGACAGTACCATAAACACTCTTTGTTTCACACAGCTGCACAGCGTACAGAGGTAATGCAGGAAGTGCCATACTGCCATCTGCAGTCCAGAATACCCACCAGTGTAATAATTCACAGCTTGATTTCCTTGCAGCATTTTAATTTTTTTCTTAACACTGAAGAATCTCAAATTGTTTACCTTTTTTTTATGCTTCTATCAAACATGACTTTTCGTAACTTTTAATCCTTGTGGAAAAATTTATTTTGCAGTGCTTAGAATTAGAGCTAAATTAATGGAAAAGAAAGAAGCGAAGGAGAAAGAGAGAACCTTAAAATTTCCATTACCTGTCTGGTGTGAATGGGGCCTGGGGTCTTGAAGCCTCCTTGACAGCTGCATTCAGAAACACTGTAAGGATCCGAGCTGCTTGATGAGCACTTGGAGAGTGAATCACAGCCCACCACAAAGGTGTTATCCAGAGGCAGTTCCTGAATGACATGGTGCTTCTTGGGGGGTACAGGAGTCTCAGGTTTAATTTGAAAGGTTGGCTGTGGAGAAGCAGACTTGTAGTGCTTTGCTAAATCTGGGCTATCAGGCTTAAATGTGGTTGGTGTAGTGGCCCAGTTATATTTTCCCATAGTCTGTTCTTCTAGTTCCACAGGAATGTCTAAAGTGCCATTTATGTGCTCATGGCCAGGATCATCAGGCTTAGATTCTTCAATAGTCACAAAATTGAGGAGAAGACTTTTTGGAGAGCGTTTCTTCTTCTTCTTCTTCTTCTTGATCTGCCTATTCTCTTGGTTTGGGGAAACCCACTCACCACTCTGCTTATTTTTCTGGACAACTTTGTGCCTGGGAGTCTGGCGGCACCGTACTAATGCAGTAACAAAAATTACCAGAATAACCGTCATTGTGCCTGCAATAATCGCAATTATGATCTTGACATAATCATTGGTTTGTGGGGTTATCTCACCATCCCCAATGTTCTGGCCAACTGGAGTTTCCATATTCCTGCGCACTAGCTCTTGTATGTAGGAACTATTGGTGACCGTCTCATTCACAAACAAATGCACAAGAGCTATAGTATAAAGAGACTCTGGCTGTCCTAGGTCATTGACTTTTATCACCAGTCTGTGCAAGCCATGATCTGATGTGATTACCTTCTCTTTCAATGTAATATTGCCTGTTAACTGGTCAATTGCAAACAAGCCCCTTGAATTCCCTCCTATAATGCTGTAACGGAGCTCTGCATTCATTCCTGTGTCATTATCAACTGCAAAGACTTTAGTAACAACAGAACCTGGATTGGATGATGTTGGAACCAACTCATATGAATAATTTGATGAAGGAATTACAAAAACAGGCCTGTTGTCATTTACATCAACAACATTGATCGTCACTTTGGCCGTTGAGGAACGCTGCAGTCTTCCTCCATCCACTGCTTTCACCTGAAAAGTGTATGACCCCTGCTGTTCTCTATCAAAAGTAATATTAGGTCTTATTACACCAGTAAGGGGATCGATAATGAAATTATCTCGACCATTTAATATAGACAGAGTGACTGCAGCATTCTCTCCAGAATCAGCATCTGTTACTGTGATAAGCCCTACTGTGCCATACATGGGTAAGTTTTCTGGAACATAGAAATTATATTCATTGTGTGTGAAAGCAGGGCTGTTATCATTCTGGTCCAGGACTGACACTGTCACAGTAGCATTGGTCTGCAAGGGTGGCATCCCATTATCCTTAGCCAGTACAGTGAAGGAGTACCTGTCTTGTTTTTCTCTATCCAGCTTTCTCACTGCTGTCAGAATGCCTGTGCGGCGGTCAAGATTGAAAATAGGGGGTGCATCGGAACCCAGAATATAGCTGATCTCAGCATTGCGCCCACTGTCGGCATCTGTAGCACTTATCTTGGTTAGCTGAGTACCAGGAGCATTGTTTTCAGGGATGGAAAGACCTATGATAGGCTGTGTGAAAACTGGGGCATTGTCATTTTCATCTTTAATTTTGATCAAGAGCATTGCAGATTGGTTTAAGGGAGGTTTACCTGAATCTGAAGCTACTATTTTAATAGCATATTCCCGTGTGGATTCATAATCTAGAAATGTAGCTGTCTCCAGAAGAAACTGATTATCAAACACTGGCTTTAGTCTAAAAGGGACATCATGATCTGTAAAACAAGTAACTTTTCCATTCAGATCAGCGTCCTTGTCCATTACTGTTATCAATGCAATTTTTGTATTAAGTGGAGCTTTCTCAGACAAGAGCACTGTCCCATTCACTGGATTGATGATGTACCTTGTGTCAATTGATGGGACATTGTCATTAATATCTGTGACATTAACAGTCACCGTTGCTCTTGATGGAGTCGAACTGCCATCACTTGCCAAAACAGTTAGTTTGTGTACTGGAGATTCTTCCCTGTCTAGTGGCTCTCTTATGGTGATGAGACCAGTGGCATTATCAATGGCAAACAGCTTTTTGGCCAAGCTGGAGATCTGATTGCTGAAATAGAAGTGGATTTGTGCATTTGAGCCCAGGTCTGCATCAGTGGCATGGAGCTGAGAAACAGAGGTGCCAACTGGAGCATTTTCTGGAATACTAACTTCAATGTCATTCTCTTTAAAGACTGGACGATTATCATTCACATCAGTCACTGTGACTTGCAGGATTGCAGTGCTAGATCTTGGAGGACTTCCACCATCTTCAACTTTAATTTTCATCACATAGGTATCCTTCTGCTCTCTATCCAGGATCTGCTGGACAATCAGTTGAGGCCACTTATCTCCCTCAGGTGTCTCAATTATATCAAGACCAAATACATTCTGACCCTACAAGACACAGAAAGAAGATACTTTAGCATAGTAGTACATTTAAGCAGAGAATCATCTCAATGTTCTGAAATTATCACAAAATATATAAGCATTATGCAGGAATTGACACTTTTATATTTTACTCCTCGTTTGCAATATTTAATTTTGCTCTAAGCCATCCAGGGACCTTAAAAAAAGCTTCAGAACTTACATGGAAATGAACTTATACTTTAGAATAACAGGCTATGAGTATTTGTTTTGTTTTTTTGGGGGGGTAGGTGTACACATTGTGGTTTGTTTGCTGTTTTCTTGGTGCTGTGTTTGCTCTTTAAACCAACTGCTCTCCTCCTAAAGAAAAGAGAAAATCCTTGGACAGATGTGATTTGCTTTCTATACTGTACCAGTGAGTGTGGAGAAGAGCAATGTAGCCAAAGTTCAAAGTGTCCAAATGTAAGGTAATGCATGCACTGAAGGACTTAAAATCTTCAATTTGAAGGAAAACAAGAAAGTTAAAGGGACTGCCTCATGGAATAACTCCGGACATGATCTGAAGAAATACTATATTTATTTGACAAACATGGCTTCCTTCAGAAGCCTTGCGTTGAAAAGAGCATGCTAAAATAAATACAATAAAACAAAACAAATTCTGAGTAAGAATGGACTGTTTTGTTTAAGTGTTTTGCCAATCAGAATTTGACATAAACAAACATTTCTTTCATGGAAAAGAACTATCCATCCCCATTTCAAACATAACTGAGCAACTTGCACAGTATTTGTGACATTATATTGCAACCAGGGGCAGTCTAAAGTGAAGTGGAGCACATTCGGAAACAATAAATAAGAACACAGCTTTTACTTATTCAGTAGAAGACACGAAAATATTAGTTTTAAAAGAAATGTCTTCTCAAACAGCAATTCTACATTTATCTCTCTATTGAGAGAAAGTGTGGGTTTCCTGTTCATCTTCAATCAGCCTAGCAGTTAGTTGTAATAAATTGCATAACTACTAAGAAATAATGAATTATATATGTTTTAATATAGAATTCCAGAAAAAAAAAAAAAAATGTAACAAGCTGGTGGAGGGGGGCGGACATATCAGCTATCTTTTACTTCTTTATTTGTACACAAATTGACAGATGGGCAGTAATTATTCTATCATTGTATCTCACAACTACAACAAAAAATTCTCATAGACTTTCAATAGGTTCAATTATACAAATGAATACACATCTCTGCATTTCTTCAACTATCAAGTCAAAAGCAATTCTTCATTATACCATAAAATTAATAGATTTGATTCTCCATAACTACCAATAAACTAATGGAGAAACAGAAAAGAATGCAAAGAACAATTCCAGGTCAATTATTACCAATTGAGTAATTTTTATGAAAAAAAAAAAAAAAAAAAAAAAAAAAAAAAAAAAAAAAAAAAAAAAGTTACTTAAGAAAATTTCTTGCTGTTCATTAGAGGATCATGCATCTTTTTAAACTACTAAAATAAAGGGATTTTTTTAAATTTTTTTTTTCCTAACTTAATTCACATTGGGATAGAGTTAAACACAGCCATACGCCACCTTTTATCAAACAAATTTTCTGAGAAAGTGCTCCCATTCCAAAATTCCCAAAATGATGACACATTCAAGTAGCGCATTTTGAAGATTCAAATATATAATTCTCTCCCTCATGAGAAAAGAAACTAAGAGTTAAAAAGAGAAACAGGAAAAAAAAAACCTTCAGTGTAAATTTTTTAGTGTTGAAGCAAATGGATCTATCATCAGCAAAAGCTCAGGAAATCAAAATTTCCTACAATAAGATTGGTTTTGGACTGAACCTCAATCATCTCATTATCCCAGTGATCTGAAGGTTTCACCCACGCTAGAGTACTGCTATAAATCTTTAGAAGTGGTATAATAGGTAATTAACTCTTATGTAGTACCTTTCACCATTAAATTAATTTTAGAAATAACCTGTTAGTTTTTTTTCCATGGCTGTATCAGAGAGTGAAAAATAAAATGCTGAATTTTCAATCTAAAAAGACAGTTTAAATGATGTAATCTAACTACTTCAAGCAGAACAAGGTTTCAGAGCCAACATCAACTTTAAGAAGCTCCGAGTTCTGATCACAGTATTATTTACCAGTGGTTTAAGCAACTTGTAACCTTATTGGATTTTCATAACATCCTTTTCAGTTGATTCATGCCTAAGGTAATATTTGAAATGATGAAACTGGTATACTTGCTGAACACTCCTTGCCATATATTTACCTGATCATTTGTAATTGATCCAAATGTCCTTTTCGGAGCTGTTTTGGGCTGTCATGTAAAATAAAAAATTAGAGAGTTTTAAAACAATTGTAACATTTAGGTAAGTTAATAAATACATAATCAATTAAACATAGATATCTAATGTGATAACCCAGAAAAGCCAAAGTATTACAAACACGACTGCATGTAGCAAAGTGTACATAGTACATAGTCTACACCTAACTTGCCTCTAGACATGCACAAGGCACTATTACACTCTCTCATCACAATATGTGATTGAATTCATTAGTTGTTGCCTACATTTGCTTTGTAATGACTGTTTTTTGTTTGTTTGTTTTTGCTCAATGTTCAAATCCACAGTAAAAAAAAAACTTGGAAGTTATACACCAATCTAAACTAAAATCTGTGTAGTCATAAACCTAACATGCTTCACCCATACATAGAAGATAAGGACATGATGTATTACCAACATCTACATAATAATTCACTATTTTTCAGCTTCCAATAACAAAAGTGGCTCTACAAAAGCTGGTCTGAAAGTGACAGACACTTCTACCAAATTACTAATCGTTTCATTTCAACTAAACAAAAACAAAATTCAAAGCCCTTTTCTTTTAGAAACACTCCTTCCAAAAGGAGGAAAGTTAACAGCTGCCAGTAAGGCAATTAGCTAAGTAAGCCTGCCTCTTAACCTTCTCCATAACAATTTTTGAGACATTCACATGCATCCTATTAGACAGGAAGCTGATACAAAACCTGAAGGACAGTTAAAGGGATATTATATTTATGTCTGAGATATGCTATAAATTCCCTGTCCTCCAATACGCACTTTGTACTTCAAGTAAACACTATATCTCTAGATATAAAATGAAGGAAAAAACAGGAGTTGTTAGGCATTAATATATTTAGTAAGATAATTTTTATGTTCACATTACATGTGTGTTAGAATTACAGATTTGCTCCAAAAATCTAAGAACTAAGCGAAAGAAATGACTGTATTTTAGCCATGTAATTCCCGAACACATCACTGTGTTTTTGGACATAACAAGTAACAGCTCTGAACCAGCTCCTAAATCACAACCTCATCTTGTTTGACAGCCAAACAAGACACCTTAGGCTCATAATCCCGCATTTTAGAGCTCTCAGATGAATGCTGACTGGGTGTTGGAGGAGTGTGAATCCGTAATGCCCTCCTATTCACTACCTGCACTATAACCATATCAGTACTCTCAGGCAGAAGGGGATTCAAACTGACAGCCACTTGCATACAAGAAAATAGAAACAACTGAGATATTTCTGAAAATTACCCTAAAGCAGAGATTGCCCAGGATCCTCAGCTTCTAGTACTTTTAGTTCAAATTTATCATGATGGACATTTATAGATTTGGCTCATGACAAGTGGAAAAAATAAAATTAAATAGAAAAAAAAAAACTTTGATAGGACTTGTTAAACAAGTAAGCAACTAAACAAGTACTAAACGTAAGTTAAGGTTCATTGAATTATTTTGTTCTCTGTTATTTTCAAGATAATTTCATTTGAAAAGGTGCTTGATTTCTATAAACAGGTGGTATCTTCATTGCACCAAATCCATAGCCATGCTTCTAGCAGAAAGTTATTTAGCATGAGTAACTTATTTGATCGGAGGCCCATCTAAACTGAAAGTTTGGCTACAAGTGAAACCACTGTATCCTCCTCTTATGTTTATGTTTGAGGACAAAATGTTGATAAAATTTTTCATTTGAATGTCATGATAGACCACTCATCAGGTATCCAAAAATAAAAAAGAAAATAAATGAATAAAATCCGTTGTCTTCCAGATTAATATCAGAAAGCCATTCTTTCACATGGACACATTTTTCCCCAACACTAACACACAGCTTTTTGGGCTTGTCGGTCTGGAACAAATACTGGTAAAATGAAGATGACTGTAAGGCTTTCTCAGGGCCTTCACTCCTTGGAAAGTTTTCTAAAACTCGAAAGAGGAAGTTTATGTGGGAGGTGTAACAACCACTTCCTGCTTTTTAAAGACACGAAGCTGTGCTTTTCAAACAATGAAACTCATCCTTTTTACATTATTCTGAGAAAATAACAGTGGAGCTAGCAAATAGAACTGTAAAAATATATGACGAAACACAAGTGCAAGATGCCCCTTCTCTACATACTGGAAGATAATAAATTACACTGCAATTTCAGATTAATAAATCAGAGACAGCTGCTCAGAAGTAGTAACAGAGTACTGAAAGTTCTTCCACAGAGACTAAATTCTGATACTCATTAAATAGAAATCTGTTGATTATGTTCATCAGGGAATGCTGAGGATAAACCAAAAATGTATTTTTTGGTGCTGGATTTCATCAGAAAGCCAACTTGTCTTCTTCCTCCTCCAGTATTACTGATTCCCATTTGTGTGACTCAGTAGAACAGCAGCAAAAGAAAAAAATGAAAATACTGTGTTACAGTATGGTAGCAATCCCATTTTGAAACCCACCTCTGAAACCCTGTATTATTTGTGTGCACTGAAAATTTCACATTATAAGCCACCATGACTTTTGACAAAGAGTTGTATTCCTAAAAATGCCTTCTCTGCAAGTTGTTTGGAATAAAAAAATCTTTAAAATGTATCTGATACACACATTTACAAGTATTCATACTCAAGATGGTACTACAGACAGAAATTATTATTCTATTTATTTCCTACCTTCAATGCAGTTCAATAAAACTGCACAGAAAGAGAAATAATTTATTATTTTATTACAGCAATACAAAGACTTCTATCAACTGCATGTATGAACATGTAAGCAAAGTCAAAGATACTGAAAAGAAGACAAAACTCTCTAAAAAGACAGAATAACATCTAGGATTGAGTCAATTATTTCACAGAAATGTGAAGGACCACTCACTACAACAAAGTCATTTTCAGTTGTTATAAGGATTGGATTAGTATCTCAAAATCTTAAGGTCACACAATAAAACTAGTTGCTCAATATGTCATGCATTCTACCTACAGATTTTTTATTCTACTTCCACCCTCAATTAACATTACTGTTACTGTAAGAAGAGGCACACATGGACATATACGAAAACCCCACTGTAAACTGGGAAATTAAATGAAATCAGTTTTGAAATTCAGTACTATGGCTTTTAACAAATCAGCAAAACCTAGTCTAATTTACCAAAAGCAAGAATGATAGCTGGAATGCAGAGCTTCCATGATAGTTAAGCAGCATTAAAGTTATTCCTTATTATGCTCTTAAGCACGATCTGATTAGTTTTAACAGCTGCCCAGCAGGAAAAGCCAATTCCACAGCAATATACATATCAACGTACTTCTTTGTATTTAGTTTTCACTCATTTCAGGGGCAGGTACACACTGCACTACAGTTAGAGCTGGCACCTTTTGATTTGAAAGTGATACGAAATATTCAAAATGAAAACAATGTCAGAAAATCCTGATAATCACAATATAACTTAATACCTTAAAACCTTTTCTGATAAATAAACTTATTCCACTAATACATAACAGGCAGCAAATTGGTTTTGAGGTTCCATGGGAAACGGGATGGAAAGGAAAACTGAAAATACTGATTTGCTTGTACTTTAGAATGTGCTACAACAAATAGTATTTAAAGATGCATAATGGAAATGAGGATAATATTATACAGCTAGGGTTAAAATGAAGTGGAAAACCTCAAAGAGAGTCATATAATATTCCATTCTTAAAATCATAGAACATCTTGACTCAAAAAAAAGAAAAAAGAAAAGAAAATAAAGACAATATGCTTGATAAGGCAGAGAGAAAAAAAATTACAATAATTTGACTTTGGAACATCAGCAATAACCATGGCAATAATACACATCACATTAATAGAGACAGCAATTATAGCACAGTGTGATAAAAATGTATTTCAACACTGACAGCTGATGATTCAGAATTTTTTCCTTTCACCAATGTTTCTTTTTTGTTTCCTTAAAATTGTCTGAAATGCTCTTTGCTACACGTCCCAGCATCAAAAGCTCTACAGGACTTCAGTGTTCAGACCCATTATATTTCTGGGCTAGGGAATATAAATTACCATACTAATGCAGTCAAGTGCCACAATCTACAGTTGACAGTGGATTTAAAAGTATTCTTTGATATTTATAAGTTTATAATTTTGGACTTAGCATTTTTCTTCCCTGTGTTTCCTCCTGAAAAGAAGAAAAACATTCATTCTGTGTATTTAGAGTAAAAACTACAGGAATTATTTAATTCTCTATCACTATCAATCAAATATCTGAAAGCTAAAACAAAAAATCACGAACATTATAATTGTATAAGCTTCTTTAATATTTGAATTATCTAATTAATAACATCTAAATCTAGGAGAAACTGTAATTCCCTCTACCATATTCAAAACATATCTTAAAAACAGGAAATCTTTATCACCCCAAAAACAGAGCTTATGGAAAAATGATTTGGGGCAAGAGAAAAAACTCACAGGTGTACAGAAAACATCTAACCATGAAGTAACTCAGAATTTTTAATAATAGATTTGGAATATTACTAGGATTCATATGAACCCCATTGGGAAAATAATTCAAGCTTTCTCAAGACAGATACCCAAATTTTGAGGAAACTTTTTATTGCTGCATCCACAATAAATAAAAGGAGCAGAAAATAATATTAACAATGTTATTCTGAAAATAAAATTAGAATGGATTGAGAACTTGCAAATTCCTTGCAGCAATACAAGCGTGATTAGTCACTTCCCATCAAAATTTGTGAGAACAATTTTTAACTCGGTCAAAAAATAATGGTATTCAAGTGAAATTGTTCCTGATGGAGACAGCTGTTGCTTGCTTTAGTAATAAGGTTCTTATTTAGCAACAATGAGTTTAGTCACAAACATCTGAAGTATGAAAAATACAAAAAAAAAAAAAAAAAAAAAAAAAAACGCTGCTGGATACACTGGTGAAGAGTAACACATCAAACAGAAAATCAAAGTTAGTATCACCATCTCAATCTAGAACACTTTAGACTTTTAGATAATAGTAGAGACTATGGGTATAGTATGTCCTAAGTGCACTGTTTGCAACCTTCCAGAATAAAAGATGTTCAAAATATAAATTCCTAGATATAAATATATTGCCTAAGCCGCAGCCACTTCCTCTTCTACACACAAGAAGTTCCCTGAATCATAGAATCCTCAAAGATGGAAAGAACCTCTGAAAGACATCAAGTCCAACTCCCCTACAATGAACAGAGACACCACAGCTAGATTAGGTTGCCCAGCCTCGCCTTGGAAGTCTCCAGGGATGGGGCATCAATCACATCTCTGATGTAACCTGTTCCAGTGCCTCACCACTCCCACTGTAAAAGATTTTTCCCTTCTGTCCAATCTAAATCTACCCTCTTCGAGCATGAAACCATTTCTCCATGCTTTATCACCACAAATTCTGCTAAAGAGTTGTCCCCCTTACCTTCCTGTAGCTCCCCTTTAGATACTCAAAGGCTGCTATCTTGGAGCCTTCTCTCAGCCTCAGCTCTCTCAGCCCGTCTTTGTAGGAGAGGTGTTCCATTCCATGGACCACTTTTGTGGCCCTTCTCTGGATGTTTATCTGGGCTCACTGCTCATGTCTGTGTAGATGGCATCCTATTCCTCTGGTGTGTCAACTGAATCCAATAGCTTGAGGTCATCAATAAACCTGATGAGGGAGCACTTGACCCCAATGTTGATGTCACTGATTAAGATATTAAAGAGTATTGGCCCCAGCACCGACCCTCGTGAGACATCACTTGTCAATGATCTCCATCCAGACATTGAGCCACTGACCATCACTCTCTGGACTCAATCCTGCATCCATTCACTGAACAGTCCACTCATCAAATCCATGTTTCCAATCAATAGCTGTTCCCTTGTCCACTGATGCAGTAACACCATCATAGAAGGCCACTAGGTTGGTCAAATAGAATTTGCCCTTAATGAAGCCACGCTAGCTCTCCTGTATCACCTCCCTGTCTTCCATGTGCCTTAGCATGGCTTCCAGGAGGATCTGTTCCATGCTCTTCCCCAGCACAGAGGTGAAACTGACAGGTCAGTAGTTCCCACCGTCACCCTTTTTACCTTTTTAAAAAATGGGTTGATAGCAGGACAAGGGGAAAGAGTTTTAAGTTGAAAGAGGGAAGATTTAGATTGGATATCAGGGGGAAGTTCTTCACAGAGAGAGTGGTGAGGTGCTGGAATGGGCTGCCCAGGGAGACTGTGGATGCCCTGTCCTGGAGGTGTGCAAGGCCAGGTTGGATGGGGCCCTGGGCAGCTTGGTCTTGTATTAAATGTGGAGGCTGGCAGCCCTGCCAGCAGCACAGTATTTAGAGCTTGATGATCCTTCAGATCCCTTCTGACCCAAGCCATTCTATGATTCGTCACTTACACTGAGAGGGACCCTATTCCCTCCTGCCATACCAAATGTATGAGGGCTGTGTGGCAAGCAGTTATCAGGGAAGACTGAGGCAAAAAAAGTTAAGTACCTCAGCCTTCTTCTTGTCTCTTGTTACCAGTCTGCCTCTGTCTCTTATTAGGAGGAATATGTCCTCCTGGACTTTCCTTTTCTGGTTGAAGTACTCATACAAGCCTTTCTTGTTCTTTCTGGCATCCCTAGCCAAGTACAGTTCAAGTTGGGCCTTGGCTTTCCTGACCTCATCCCTACAAAACCTCGCAGCCTCCTTACACTCTTCTCATGGTGCTTGTCCCTGTTTCCACTGTCTGTGCATTTTCTTCTTGCCCTTCAGTTTGACCAACAGGTTCCAGTTCAGCCACACTTGTTTCTTGCCTTCCTTTCCTGACTTGCTATACCCAGGGATGCAGAGCTCTTACACCCTGAAAAAAGTCTCCTTAAAGATCTGTCAGCTCCACACACGCTTGCTCATTAGAACTGTCTCCCAGGGTGTTCTGTTAACTAACCCCCTGAAAACCTGGAAGTTAGCTTTCCTGAAGTTTGACTTCCTAATTTTACTGTTCAGTCATCACATGCTCCTCTGGAAGGAGGTAACTTGTAACAGAAGAGGTAACTTGTTACACATATTTCTCAGCTAGCAGATCTGAGGATAGACAATAACTGGAAACCTGCAGGCCACACCTGATCCCTTGAATGGCTGCAAAAATCAAGGCATGTCCTGCTACCTAAAGGTCTATTTCACTAGAAATGTAGATTCAGTAGCTCCAAAATAAGATAGAAAGCTATCAACTAAACTTTACAACTGCTTAATACATTGTACCTGGAGTAGTGTTTATCTGTTTAAGGAATTATTAGTAAACATTTTTTGTTGTTGTTTCTACTTCTAAGTGATTTACCATTGAGAAAATTACAAATAATTCTTAAATTGTCAGTTTGCCCGTACAAGTGAAAGTGAGGTTTTTATTCAATGTCTTTTGGAAGAGCTTAACAAAGTGTTTATCCCTAAGTGTGTTTCCTGTGCAGTTGGATTCAAAGGACTATGTAAGGATATCCCAAGTCAGTTATGCTCAGAAAGCATCACCACATCTGTGTTAACATACTGATCTGTCTGGACATCAGCAAATGATAATATTCACATAAGATGGATGAACTGAAGATCTCCATTTGACAGATTTGTGCCTTCTAGCTTGAGTCTATCATCTTGCCCACACAGAGACATGCTAAGTTATATATTATTGTTTCATGACAGCTAGTGTGAAAATCAGAGCCTTGAATGCAAAAAGATACACCAACTTGTCCCTCACCCTAACTCACTGAACTTACTGTGCCTGGAAGCAAGACTTTCTCCTCCAGTCTTCAGTCAACCCCTGAAAGGGATGTCAGGATAATGGAACCTGACAGTTTTACAGTAATGATGCCATAAACCACCCTAAAGGAGCCTTGTATCAACCAACAAGAAACAATTACCTTGACTCTTGACTCACTGGATTCAAACTACCATCGGTCATTAGCAGAGTTCTATCTACTTAGAGATAATAATTCACAACTATAAGAATGTAAATCAGATTATTTTCCCCCTTAAAAATAAATCAGTGACTATTTAAAAAAAAAGTTCATAGATGACCACTTACCTGCCAAGATCTCTCTGAACAAATTACTATTGAGCAATATTTGTATTCTACCACAAACCTTTTCAGAATGAAATATACTTTAATACTTCATATAATAAGAAAAATTGACAAATTGAGGGTTTTGTAGGAAGGCAAACGTTGAATTATATAATAAAATAGTGACAATACGGTTTTGATGGAAAGTTGAAGTTAAAATATTTTGAAGAAAGAGAGCTATATAGAGGGAAGACAACAAATCTATTATTGTGTGAAATTTACTTACATAGCTGAAGTTAAGCAATGGGAAAACAGCGAGAATAAAAATACGTTTTGCTAGATTTCCAAGAGTAAGGACAAACAGGAAGGATAAGAATTCTATCTATTTATAATACAAATTCCTCCAATCTTCCTATGATTATTAATAGAAAATAAGATCAAATGAAAGTTATTTCTCCCTTTCATATATTTGAAGAGGAGCTTTTTGAGACTTTAGGATGTCACTTAACAATCTTAAACATGCCTCAAGTTTCCACATCTCATTTTATAGCTAACGTCAGCTCATGCCATGTCATCCACCCACTCAAAACTTTTCACCTAAGCTGAAAGCTGCATAAACTCTCTATTCTGTTTGAACTATTTCTCATTATTTCAGAATATTTTATATCTCGTAAGGAAACTTACCAGGAAAACTCAGCACAATTTGTGTTAAAGTGTACGAGAATTGCTCCAAAAGTAATACCTCTGGTTTTATTATGTTGGCCCATGATGCCAGAGGAGGGTGTTGGATGGCAGTAGAGGTTGAGTCTTCCAGGCCATATTCAGGCTACGCAAAAGATGCCAGCAGAGGGGCAGTCTGACAGAATGGCATCTGACGTGGATCAGTGTATGAAGTACAGGTAAAACCGAATTCATCTATACAGAAGTAATTGCCCCCATTGACATTCATTGATACCTGCTGAATATTTATGAAGACCAAACAGTGGATGTGAGCATCCACATCACAGTGGATGGAAAGTTTCAGCAGCAGAAAAAGCTACATGAAAGATAAGCCACATTCCAGACAGCCAAGCACAACTCTCACAACACAAAATGAAGAGCATTTTGATCAACTCATCCACATGAATCAACTACTGGCACTAATAGAGTTTTATAGCAAGACTTTTATATTAAAAGGTGTTATTGTGCTCTTTATATCTGTTGTAGTTTCTATGGAAATAAAAAGGAGGCATTACTTCTAGGACTTACACGGCTTTACAATGGTAACAACCTATGTGGACTAAATGAAGCTACACTGTAACATCAAAGAAATACATAGATCCATAGCTGCAACAGAGAAAGCGCAAGATGTTTCAATTTTGACCTATTCCTTATAAGTACTGCAGACTTCAAAAGAATTACTCTGCATCCTTTAAAATACAGACCCAGTGTCCTAGCAAACCTTTCTCTGCTGAAGGGCAGCTAAAAGTTACCTTAGAAAGGCAACACATCCAACTCTCCATATTTATTAAATTACAGGCACTAGAGGGTGACTTCAGAGCTTGGCAGGAGTGCACCTCTAGAGCAAAAAATTTCCTAAATATACTTTAGAGCCCCCTAAATCTATTATCTTTCCCACCTTTGCTGGCACGTGAAGTAAGAGAGAAAACAAAGCAGTGTTCCGCAAATACACGAAGTATAATGCATAAGAGCTATTACAGTGATAATGGAAGTTAACTTGTCCTGCAATGTTACACTTAATAAAGTCCCTATGTTAACTCAATTAAGGGACTGTGAAGTAAGAAAAACAAATCAGCACAAAGACAGGAGGTTTAAGCAGCTGATGATTGGGTCAATGCAGACATTCTGGTGAACACCTATGCTGAGATCTTTCCAAGTGGATGAGCATCCACAGGCTCTGTTTGTGTCACCATGCAACTTGTTTGCAGGGTGCTTCCTTCCCTTCTGTCTAATGTACTCAACTACTAAGATCATACTGGTATCACACTAAAAAGCAAGCAGGTCATAGGGAATTTCCATTTTCCCACCTTCAGCATCAGTCTTTATGCTATCAAATTTGTAATTCTGTCTATGATATCATTTTCAATACTGATTTCATAAACCTAACTATTCCATTCTAATTTAACTGCAAATCTAGTCACACTCTGTAATTTTAACTGCCTTCCTTGCTTTCATTTTACATAAAATATATCTTCTTACATTCCCAATTTTCACAGACAAGCAGTGATGTTAGTTACTTGATCCCAAACTCCTGCAAGGCTCAGAAAAGAAACTAGTTTCAAGAGAAATCTAGAAATCTGATGAAGATTTGTAATCTCCATCTTCCATAAGTCAAGGAATTGATAAATTGTATCAGAAAGCAGGGAAAAGCTTAGACTGAAAGACACTGCAAGAGATGATTTACAGTACCAAGAGGTAACTCTCCCCATCAGAGGCAAGACTGACGTGTTGTGAGACTGAGTAAGAATCTATTTTGTCAGATTACAGATGCATGAACTGACAGCTACAAAGAGATTATTATATAAATCTAGAAGGAATCCACCAGCTGCTTCTGATGATAGGTAAATACAAGAATAATATTCTGACAAGTAAGAGTAATGGAACTATAGCAGTAACACCAACCTAATTTCCCCCAAACTGACACAGATTAAACAAGCAACAAACTATCAGAACAAAGGATTAGCTCACATTAGAAAATGCTCTGCTCCTGTAAGAGCAGAGCTCTGCTTTCACTCTAGTCCATTGCTAATTGCATGTTGTAAATACGCACCGTGTAGTTTATGTGGTTGTGCTGGTTGACAAGAAATGCTAACAAGTCAATAATAGGATTTAATTTAAGTAGGCACAGATATGAATCCATTTGGAAGAACAAAGCTGACTCTCCACAACAGTGTTCTGAGATCCTGTTTAAAAAACTGCTCTGAAACAGCTCTCATTTTTAACAGTCAAGAGAATAATAAAATGCTTCATGTGGCAATCCTCAAAGCTAAAGCACAGGCCTGTGTAAATTCCAAGTCTACTGATCAGGTTATACTAAATATTAGCTTGCCTTGAACTCAAACATGTGCTGTAATCAACAACAGCATGCATGCATTTTTAACACACTGATGGTATTACTAGACACAATGCATAAACATTTTATATACATTTGTGAGCAGCCTGACCACCCGAAGAAGCAAAGACCCGTGGACCATGTAGTTGCTCAAGGAGGCAACCACGTGATGCAAGAAGAATAAAATATGCACTGTCAACTCCCACTTTATGCTCAACTAAGACAAAAATCACTGCTTTCTTATCTGGCCATTTCCCTCCCTGAACTGCTTCACCATCTGTCGTAGCTTTCTTCTCCATCACCTCCTACTATCAATGTTATGCCATCCTTCCTCCCTCTCTAGACTTAAGGCAGTTGTTCACTGTAAATAATTTTCTTTTTTAAATTATTTTTAATTAAGTTCACCCTCCCTTGCCTTGTCCACAGTAAACACTACAGAGCATCTGCTATTTGAACACTTCATGTTATCCTATCCACAGTTTGGGCACTGCAGTAGAGCATCATGAACATTTATAGCTCTGTGCACAATTTCTTTGGCTAACAGCAAGGTGTACTGCATGACTGTTTCCTGAAATCTTCTTTATTGTGGCAAAAAAGAAAGCTTCATGCATTGTTAGAATATCACTATTTTTAGGTCATTCAGTATTTGCAAACTTCAACTCGAATAACTTGGTCAGTTCCTAGAACTATCACACTGTTATCACATCTTCAAAAATGTTGCAACTGCTTTTCTAAATAACAAAACAATTCAAAAGGAATCCTACAGACCATATTTGAGTTTTCTTACAAACACTGAGATGAAAACTAAAAACACTGTTTTCCTTAGAACTGTCCTCCATATGACTCCTGAGTAGGACAGGAACAAATGCGGAGGTTATCAACAACTGTTATTTTCTCAGAGTTCACAGTTTTCAGACAGTATATCGTTCAATCACAGACACCTGGAAAGGTCTGAGGTTCTCATACCATGAATCAGTTACAAAAAAAAGTCTCCTTCTATTCAGATGTTTTGAGAAAATGCAGGATGGAAAAAATATGCAAATGCTAATTTGAGTGGTAATTTACATTGTACAAAACTGTGAGCGTTCCATTAGACAAATCAAACCCTGTGTTACAAAACTTGCTAGTAAGTCTGAACCCAAAACAAAAGAATAACATTTTAAGATGTTCTGTTTTCTTTTTAGAAAGAAGTAGGAGTTTCAAATAAAGTGAGTCACCTAATTAAATGACTTTGTAATTCATTAATGATCTGTTTTGCACAAAAACTGAATACAACAATTAAATGCAACCTTTATCCCATACAGGAAATACTGTAACATTTGATTATTTGAAATAAAGTACAGAGTTGCCGAAAATGTGCTAACGACCTCTAAGCTACACAGATGAGTTTGTAGTTAACAGCTTGGTGTCTTTAGAAAATTGTTATGTCAGAAATCTCTTTACCTTTTCTGAGAAATAGGCCTGGCTCTGTACAGACAGCAGAGTATTTTAGCTAAAATTTTTTACAAGTGAAATGCAACTAAAGAGATTTCCCTTCATTGAACAGCTTGTTAATTTGCCATTACTTTCTCTAAAGTATGTAGCAACATATTCACTCTGTTGCTGCATGCATATTAAAGCTTCAGCTTTTGTGCTTCCGTGAAGTGACATGATGTGCATATCTAATCACCTCCCACCTCCACGCTCACTGCCCTGCCTTCACATCCACTGCTTACCCCAAATCCCCACAACACTGTTACATTACCCCTGCTAAATTCATTCTGTGCATTTGTATATGCTCACATTTCTGTATGCTGCTTAAATAGTGAAGGAAAATATCAACACATCAGAAGACATTAGTAACTTCACAGCGTACTCCCAGCAAGAGGCACAGAGTAATGTATGAGATGCATTTTGGAAGAAAATGCAAGCAACACCATTTTGTGTTCATTCTCCCTCCTAACACTGTTAACCCATGGAAAAAAATTCTCATGCACCTCTTCCCTTCCCCATTCATCTCCCTTATCTTCCACAGTGAACGATGGATCTTTGTTTACATGCTCTGTCCTGCCTACTCAACAGCGTCTTTCATTTCTACCACTTCCTTCTCCTTCTTTTTTGATCACTTTTGATACTAACACTGTAAAAACTACCAGGAATTGAGTAGAACAATACAGTGATGCTACTATTCCATACAATGTCTGTCTGATGAAAACTGTTTTGGCGATATACAGATACTTTCCAAGCTATGTGAAATCTCTGTCTTATTTAAAGACAGTAAAACCATAACTCGAAAATTACCTGATAAGAAAGCACACAAGAGAAAAATGTAATTAAAGCATAGACAGAACAGCTATTACAGAACAGAATAGTCTGTCTTACTATTTCATGGCTTCTCTATAACAGAGCACATTACTTAATCTCCTGGGCTAAGCACTACTGCTCAAATATAAGTCATGCAACAGGGAGGCACAAACCCACTGCAACATATTGTTATATTATTATATTGGTGGAGATGAGAGCACATCCTTGATGGTGCAAGAAGATTATCAGCCAAAGCTGTACAAATAATTTGAATGTCAGTGGACTGTTAAGGAAGACATGCGTGTTTCAGTTACACAGGCACACACACACAAGCAGCTTTCTCCAAGAAGATGAACTACAATGCTCTCAGGTGTATAGGATAAGATTTGAAAAGCTATCTGCAGTGTACCACTACCACAATTCACAGTTTCATATTTCTAATGATTTGATGAGAACTGACAATAGTTACGGGTCAGCAAAGACAAACAACAACACATTAGAAGAAACTCACCTTAAGTAGTTCATAATGCTGAATACCATTCACACCAATGTCTGGATCAATGGCAGATGGAACAGAATATCGGGAATTAATCGCTGTGTTTTCAGGGATAGAGATGTTAATAACTGTAGATGGGAAGAGGGGGGCATTGTCATTTATATCCTCTATTAGGAATCTGATCTTGACCAGTCTGAAGACTTCATCAGGCAAAACAGCAACCTCCACCTCATAAAAGCAGCGATTCTCACTAAAGATGCCAGAGCACAGCTTCTCTCGGTCTATGCGGTTTGCAGTTGTAAATATCTCACCAGTGTTCTCTTCCACTCGTACTAGTGGTACATCCCCAGTCTTATACACAAGCTTGAACTGTAGTGGCGAGGAAAGGGGGACATCTGGATTCAGTGTTAGATTAAGATCCTTGAGCAAATTGCCAATGAGGACATTTTCAGGCAGTTCTTCCCGCACTGTGTAGTTCTTCTCCTGTGCTCCAGATTGAAATACAATACAGGCTAATAAGACTGCCAAGAGGTAGGTTCCAGAAAGCAAGTCCATTTCCAAATTGACTAATGAAGGTTCATGCAGAACACCAGTAGCTGGAAAAAAAGTAAAAGAGAAAAAATTTTAAGAATATACAGAATATTGTGGTTTGTGAGTAGTGAAGGCATGAAAGGACTGCCTTTCCCACAGCAAACAAGCTGCAGTGATTGAAAAGCCATCTAATAAAATGGTATTTGACTCAACAGTCCTTCAGAAAACTCGTAAAATATCTTGCGTGTATTTTTACTTACAACTACTTACTTAACTTGAGGAAAGAATCCTGGAACTGAACCAGAGTTAACAAGCACAAATAACAACAAAGACAAATAATTATTTCTATATCCAGCTTCAGATTTTTCTTTCTTTTTGAAGAAAATCCTTTCCCTTGAACCCCCTGCCATCTGTCCTCAATTTTTGTCTCCAATAAAAGTATATGCAAGGAATTTGGAAGCAACCATCTGCTGGGAGCTTTTTATACCTTCTGCTTTGAGGTGGGAAACTAAGAACATGCGTTTACCTTGCCTCCCAGTTTTGGGCTGACAAAGTTATATATTTGTTGACCAAATTTATTTGCTCTTGTTTTTAATAAAGGAACTTAAACTAGCAAGAAAAACTAGCAGATAGTGCAGAGTTCTTCAGGCTAAAGACTTTCCAGCAAACAAATCGTAATACAGCACTCTCCAAGGAGAGAAGCTTTGATTTGGTCTTTGAAAAATAAACTGCTACTCAATTCAGTCAAATTTATGTTTGTTACCAAAACTCATGACAAGAGTGGACAAATTCCAACATAAAATAAGGAGAAGAGCAAAACACTGAAACTTTTCAATCTAGCACTAAAGCTAAAACATTTTTCCTAGCAGCAAGCATAAACTTGTAGCGGTCTCAGCCATCCAATAGCTCACCATGCCAGCAAGCAATCTCTACCTCGGACTCTTGCCATTAATCTCCAATACAGTGGGATGTATTGTCCTTTCTTTGATTAAAAAAAAAGAGAGAGAGAGAGAGAGAGAGACTGTGCAGGAAGGATTTCCCCTCTGAATTTAATGTATCTTCTGGAGAATCAATTGAAAGAAATTTAATGTAACTCTAAATCTGGTGAAGTCTACTTATACATCAGCAAAGCACTCTGAGACACCAACACCTTTAAAGTGAAACACAGGTTTGATTAGGGTTGAGTAAAAGAACATTATGTACTTTACATTCTAATTTCTGAATAACCATGTTTTCTCCTTTCAAGATCATTAGCAACTGAACTAAATTTACTGGACTGAAGAATGGAATGACTTATAGGCATATACAGATAAATACCTTCAGCTGACAACATTTAGAGAAAAACACTGTTTAGTTCCATGCATAGAATATGCTGCTTTGCCTAATCCTTACACCAATCTGCCTTCACAGAATGAAGGATAATCTTGAACACTATTTAAGTAAGATAACTTTCAAGAGTTCTGTCTGAATTTATTTTCGTAGTTAATGAAATTTCAGATCCTACCAGCTCAGTGTCTTTTTCAAATATAGCTTTATTTGCCTATTTATATCATTTTCACTGCTTAGGTTAAAACCATTAACTTTTTCCCTCTCTTTTCTGATGTTATTCTCTACTTTCCCTGTCATAATACAAAGTGATTTACAACTGTGGGTCAAGCTGCATTGGTTTAAGGAATTCCTGAAGCCAGTATTTATCTTCACCCTTTAGTTACTGCCTTTCAGCAGTATCACTTCCAAAGCAATTTAAATTAAAACATTTGACTTGGCAGTGAAACAGATTAGGAACACAAATTTAATTATTCCATTTCAACTCTGCAACCTGCTTTTCAGTGGGATTAAGTAGCAGATAAAGAAAGCAACTTCTAACATTCCAAGGTGTTATCTTTCTACATCAACATGATTTAACTGCAAAGCATTTTCTGGCTTTGTGATTACACGTAAGGAGCAACACGTAAGAAAAATCCAATTCTGCAAGTCCTCACTTATGAAAAAAGTCATTACCAACAAGAGTTATTCAATTAACCTGAACAAGATTACAGACATGGGTGAAAACTGGATATGCAATTTACGTGGCACAGGTACTGCATTACCTGCAGTATTCAGTAGTTCAACATCAGGCATAACACAACACTAAAAACGTATTCAAGAAAGAAGAAACAACATACTATAAACAGCCATTCTATAAATCCATTACAATATTGCTCATTTACATAAGCAGATACTGGTTATCATTGACAGTAACGCTACGGTAGCAGCATGAATTTAATGAAAGAATTGTGGTGAAACTGCACAAATATACCAAGCTAGTTAAAACAGTTCTAAGCTACGTTTGCTGTATTTGTCCCCAGCTCTCTAACAAACATCACACCTGCTAACGGAATTGCACACGTATACTCGAGCTGCAAAAGGACCTTGTTTCAGAAATCTACTTTTTGGCACACATGATTGTTTAAAAAAGAAATAAATTTACTTTGTTTTCACACAAAACAACAACAAAAACCTGTATGGGATACTGAGTTACAGATATGGAGCTGCAAGAGACTGTAATATGTAAGTAGGTTAGTCAGGAAACTGTGAAGTGGAACTTCCACTCCTTACATTACAACGTATATTTTTCCCCACTGTATTTTAGGATACAAATGTTGAATCGTGCCATTAAAGCTATTTTTGTTTTGGAAGAAATATAGTAAAACACTGAAACAGGAGAGCACTATTACTGTAACCATGACATAAATAGTAATGTCACTGTGTTTGTTATTCCCATACATTTTCCTGAGAAACAAAATGGTAAAGACATGAAGTACACAATGTTAAAGAGTTAAAACTCCTAGAAAACAAAACAAAACAAAACCCGCCTGGCCTTAAGACACGAATATATACACACACACATACATATAAAACCTAGTAATTCATAATTCTTAAAGTTTTGGAGAATGTACAACATTTTAATACTTTTTACCTGTCTTTCTAATCAGTTCTAGGAACAGTTTTGGACCCTTAAGAACTGTTCTACAGTTACAGCCCTTTAAAGTGGCAAAAAAAGTTTAGTCAACTTTTCAGTTTAGACATATGATGGAACATCTTATGCCATGGGAAGAGCGTTGTTCTTTAAGCAACCTATTTATATAGTCATAGCTGTATGTTGCCTGTCATTTATGTCATAGCACTGATGGGAATACTATGGCAACAGCAATGCAAAGAGAGGAGCAGCAGGTATTTGCTATCAACCAAGCACATTTCTGAAATACCTTTAAAAAAAAAATCAAAGTACTTCCAAAATTCTCAAATCTTAGAAGAAAAGGAAGGCAAAAGGAATTACAAATGGAGACAACAGAGCCACATAAAATGGGACATTAAATAAATTGTCAAAAGAGAGCATGTGAATGGTAACAGATGGTGGAAAAAGACATGAACTCAGAAAGACAGGCAAGATAAAAATACAAAAAGGAAAAAAAAAGGAACAGAGCAGAAAGTCAGTGACAGTACATGTGGGGAAACAGGTTCTCCTGATGACTGAAATATAGAGGCCAAGCAGAGCAGTCCAACTCTGAAGCACTTTCTGTAAGCTCCAACATTTACACTTCTAAGGTGAAAAAATAAGAAATAGAACTAAAAGAGGTAACGCTTAAAAACTGTTTAGTGGGAGCTAACCTTGAGCTTTCCAAGCTTTTTTCCTAGCTTTTAAAAGAATTCACTGTTGTCTCTGTATGCTGAATTCTGATGGAAAGCAGGAGGGGAAAAAATAATTACTAATCTACTCTAACATCTGAGCATCTATGTTCATAAATACAGCTGTTAGGCTGTTGTTGTTTTGTTCAATACACTAAATATTCATGTCATAATCTAAATATCATTATAGCAGCATCAAATCATACCTTGAGAAGTAATGAGAATATAAATATTACAGCTACCTCATGGAGTAAGACTTGAAAGTAGAACTAAACTCAACCTTTACACACAAGACTCTACCTGCTCCCTTCCAGTAAGGATTCCCAAAGCTTAATATAGGACTGGAATAATGGATGTTGCTGAGGAAAATCACAGATCGGTAGCAAACGCAGCAAACAGGCTGTAAAGGCAGCACTATTTCTTGATATCTAGGGTCAGATTTGATGAATAAATATGATCTGATGATACCTTGTAGCAACTACAAGTTTGTAGATAAATGCACCATAGATTGCTTTAGGAACATTACACTGAAATCCAAAACTCCTACAGTACCTAAATATTGAAAAATTATTATATTCACATTAATCACATAGACAAACTGCATTAGTATATTTGTTTTCAATATAACATTCCTTTCATTTGCTTCTAATCAACTTGGAACCCCTTAAATAGGCTCAATCAAATGGCTTTGTTAAAACAGTTTGTGCTCAAAGCACAACACCTGTAACACCAACTCTCTTTTTCAGACAGTTCCATGATTATAATGCTGTTTAACTAAAGGCTGAGCAATTTGTAAGTATTCCAGTTCACAAAGGCTCCCTCTGAATAAAAAAAGTTCCATGCTAGTCAGTTTTTGAATCTTGTTTGATGTTGGTATGGATTACAACTTTATTTGGTAAACCTTAGCTGCTGGATTGCTAGGAATGCTATTTTTGCCATAAGTTACCAATATAACTGATTAGGAAACACCTACCTTCCTCATCACACATATCATGCTGTGTTTAAAAAACTCACTGATTTTTATGACAGGTAGCAGCCCTTATTTTATTTCTTATCATCTTTGATGACAAGAAAAAAATAACATAAAGCTTTAGCCTGACAAGAATTCCCCTCTTCTTTATAAGCCAAGATAATGATAAACAAACGGTAACAAACATCCTTAACTTTCTTTCATGCTCCAAATTGAAAGAGAAATTATTTTCCAGCCCTTACTATTTACCCACATAATACACTCCCCACATAATACATTTTGTGATCATATTCAAAGAGTGAAACCTACCTCACAGAGAAATAGACAGTTTGTTATATTCTCAGGGCTTTCCAATTCATTCCCTCATATGATTTTACTCTAAACCTGCTATGGGACTGATTTATTCTTTGATCTATCTTTTATTAGTGTGATGGTACTGACTTCAGTGAGGTTACTTTAATTTGATTCTTATCCAGTGATGAACTGGAAATTTGTCTCACCAAGCAAAATACACAGCCACTGAAGGCAACAAAAGAATTAAATGAGCATAAACCACAACTTGCTTACTGTCCTATGGACAGTTTTCACTGTTTAAAAAGCAGTATTTGTCTTTTTTTTCCCCCATTTATTTTACTTTTTACCCCTCCACCCCCACTGTTATAGGAAGTTAGAAACACTCTTTCCTTAAACAAATAAAGTTGAGGAGAAAAAGGCAGATTCCTGCAGCTCCATGAGGAAGCTGCCCAGGTGTGCAAAAGAAGAAATTCTTAGATTCCTACCGAAACAGAACTCTGTGTTCCTGATACTAATCTGCAACTAAAAGCAAGAGTGCTTATTACAACTTGTCTCAAGATGCTGGAAACAGCGGGCAGAACTACAAACACAACAGGCAATAATCACGCCGCATGGACAAACTGTACTCAATCACACTGGTATCTGGCATAAACAGTAATTTCTTCTAATTGTTCCAAATGAATCCCTGTAAAGCTGTTTTACTAAAATGGTAACCACGGACCACATTTGGGAGTATGCATGTACCAACTAGTCAGCAAAGACTTTTAAAATATCCTTTAATTTCAAACCTGTGAGAGTAAGAAGTACGAAGTTTATTCATATACCATCAGCATTAGGAAGCAGCTGCTCCTGATGTTAGCATCAGAAAATGTTTTGATCTAGAGCTGAACAGAAAGCTAATGGTAGAGGACAGAAATAGTGGAAAAGATCTCCCTGATGATAAGTATGGATAACTTTATCTTAAACATATCAGTGTCTCTATCTAGGAAAACAAATAAACGTATAAAGGTCTGAGTGCCACAACTCCCATGCCAACACATCACTCTACAAGTTAGAGTATACATATATTCACTAAAACTCATTCACTTGCAAAAAAACCCCAAGTTATCAATAGCATGATACACAATGTCACTGCTTTTTTTATTTGCATTTCAACACTAGAACACCTCTTCACATTAAGTGAAATTTGCATTAGAGTTGTTCCTTGAAAATCTTTTTGTGACTGAAATCTCAAAATTAGACGTCTACTAAAGCAAGCAAAAGCATCATCCATGAGCCAGTAACAAAAGCACATGCTATCACAATAAGAAATTACACAGACATGTGATTGCTGGATGTATTTCAACTTCAAGCATGTTTTATTTATTCAAAAAGGAAAGTAAATCTGATTTTAGTCATTTGTGTCAAATCCTTCGAAATAGTGATTGTCAAGATCACCTGTTTCATACATAATGCATTCTGCCTTATTGACTTACTGCCAGTTCATAACTTTCATTATTGCATAGTAGGAAAATACACTTCACAGTATCTACAAACAATTCAAGCATTTCTAAATAAAGACAGGAATACTGCTTACAGCTGAATGCTGTACTTTCTATTACCTACTCACAGCAAATACAACTCTGATGAGAGAGCCCAGGCACGCACATGATGACATTTCTTCATTGTAGACTAGCAGAAAACAGCCTCTTTCTTACCTCAACACCTTTCAGTTCAAGACATTGAAGTGACCTGGCTGCATTAACATAAACCTCTCAAAAGATCCACTTTTTGGATGTTTTGTGAAAACACTGTTCCGAACACTTTAGAAATAAATACACATATACATATGCCTCTTTTTCTTTTAGTGAAGAGCTGTTGTTCAAAAAGAAAAACTACTTATGTTCTGAAATTCTTGCTAAATTCAAGATATATGAAATTTTGCAACAGCTGAACCATTTCTGAAAAGAAATGAAAATGTAAATGCTCTCCTGGGCAGCAGTACTCATGTATTAAATTTCGATTAAAATCAGAGCCTAACCTTTTTTCTACAAATTACTTTTTCAATTGGTTAAACTTTCATATTTCCATCAGTTACTCTCTCATGATACATTCCCAAAAGCATAAGCTTCCTGTGAAGTCACTCTCAGATTTTTTAATGTGTTCTTAGAGTATTCCCACAAGCCAAAAAGGAAAAGACTGCTGAACTTTCTACATATTGCCTGCTCAGCAAGTAATCAGTGTGCTATCAGGATGGAAGACCAGAACACTGCATTAAGAAAGCATTCATAAAATAAATTGTAATATTTGTTTATTCCAGTTCCCATCAAACTGTCTAAAAATGGAGACTTCCATTTCTGATGCTCATAGGCTCAAGAATGACCACATTCCAACATACAATCTTTATATATTTACACAGTCTTCATTAAAATAATTCATTACTCAAAATTATAATCAGCAAGTAACTAAGAATCAAAGACCTTCTGCTTATTTTCTTATTTCCCAGTAAAACAGAAGAAAATAGTTTAGGTAGTTTTAAATTCACTTGAAAAGAACTTCACAAGAAGCAAAATGGCTCCTATGCAACCACTGTCTTAAAGCAGAAGTTTACACAATACAGAAAGAAAGCAAACTTTAATGTTGCCTCCGATCCTGCAGAACCACTTCGGTCACAAGAACACATTCCTCACTGACTGGCCGCACAGCTACCAGTTCTCATAGGGGATTTTTTGGTCCTTTTTACAGATTGCTTGAATGGAAATGAGATTCAAACTAGAAGGTACCGGTCAAGAGTTGAAAACACAAAGGAGGTTTTCCACAGTTCAGTGTATAATTCTCACCAATTAACAGCCAAATCAGCATTTTTGTCCAAACCTGCCATGCGGATACAGCACAAAAGAATAAATATTTATAAATAATAAATGCAAACATAAGCCTAGAAGCTGTAAGAATACCAGGCACAAATTGCACAGCGGAAGAAACAGACTCTGAAGTTACGGATGGGCACAGCAGCTTGTTCACTACTTCCCCAGCAGCAATAAAACATGGCAGGGCAAAAAGCAGAAGATTCAGAGAAAACACGTGAGCACGGGTTTTGCAAGGATAAACCAACCGCCTGCCGGTAAGAACCTAAATCAGAACCACGGACCTTTCACAGGAGAGAAAGCAAAGCAGAAGCGTTAGGCAGGCGCTCCTCGCTAGCCGTCCAGGCTGCCTCCTTCCCGCCCTGAACTCAGCGGGCTCCGCGCTCACCGCTCCGCCAGGCTGAGGGCGGGCAGCGGCGTCACGGGAATAGCCACCTCAGCGCCCGCCTAAACGCCCGCCTTCGAGAACATTCGCCTTCGAGAACGTTCGCCGGGGGCCGCAAGCTTCCCGCTGCGCGCCGCACCTGGCGGCCGAGCCGGCCCGCGCCGCCCCGTTACTGTGTGCTGAGAGCGTGGGAGTAAAGCATGTACGAGTACAGCAGCGCTAATGTAAAACACTGAGGCACCGCTTGACTGCAGTGGAGCAAAGCTGTTCGGTTGAACTGGTGCGTGTTTGTGCACCATTTTTTGCACACAGCTGATGAAGAAAGCTAGGCTAGAGGGCTTCAAAAGTGGTTACATGAATGAGTGCTTACACTGTGGCCCTCTACGCGTTCTGGCCCAAGTAGCCTGAGTTCCATAGCATCTACGGCGTAAATTGTTCTGTGCTCCCTTTCCCAGAGCTCCTTCAGCACAATGGTTTTGGTGCATACTTTCAAGAAATAATCTCCTTGTTTAGAGTCTGTGAAGCACTTTGGGGATCTTTCAAGATGAGAGGTGCTAAATGCACAGAAGGGGTCAGCGATAGCGGCTGCAGCGCTGTGCAGTTTGAGAAAAACCTATGAGGAGAAAATGAACCACCCTTCTCCTAATAACTGCAGAAAATAAAAGTATCTAAAAGGAAATGAAAAGCTGCTTGTAATGAGAGTGGCTGAGTTTGAGCGGAGTTTGTTAGAGTTAGAAAGATTAAGGTCAAGCCTCACGTATTCCTATCTTACATTATCTACAACACACATTTGTCTCATGCTCTTTCACCAATCACATTAAATAATGCCATTACTTCCATCTGGCACAACTCTGTAGCTATTTGTTCTTCCTGGTCTAAGGAGGAATTCTCTCCTTGCTGTACCCTTGTACCATACAGCAACCTTTACTTCAACACATTGATTCCACAACTGTAATCAAAGCCAGCAGTAACTGTAATGGCTATTTTATACTCCGATTGCTGCATTTTCTTAATGTTTGATGTAGCTTTTAATCAGAAAAGGCATTGGAAAATATGCAGGAATTGCAACAAAGTTTTGTTTAATACTTCATATATTAACAGCGTAGAACTGAACTGTTAATGACTCAGTATTACCATATGCATGACTAATAAAGATATGCCAACTTTTGACAGGTGAATTAGTATAAATTTTTGAGAATTGTTTCTTTTATTAGTAAAATGTATAATGCATTTTTGTTACATAAGAAAAAAAGTCTAAAATTATGTAGTTTCTATAGATACAATTAAAAAATATTTTCCTGTTATTAAAGTAAAAATAAAAAAAAGGCAAACACCACTATAATCCTCTCACTCTCCTGGAAAAATATTTTCTAGTGCATAGCTCCTCTCAACCTGACAGAGACCCAAACTGCTCTAGAGATTGCAGACACACGGATTGCTTCTCAAAGCACTGAAATTCTGTGCCAGGAGCACTAGAGTAAAGTGGTTCTGGAAAAGGGATTGAAAACTAGATTATCCAGTGGAAGTGGCAGAGTGTAGCACTTTAGACATGGAAGAAGGCAGATGCCAAAAACACTTGGACTACTTGTCCTGAAAATATTCAGGAAAAAGTCACAGGATGGAACATTACTATAAAAATACCTATAAAATCTATTGTAGTAATTTGATGTGCTGGGCTTGATTCCCTATTTTAAGTTTTCTTTTAACCTGCGTAGTCAATGTGCTATAAAAAGTGGCAGAGAGTTTCCTGTTGGTTCAGATTTCCTAAATTGATTCAAATCCACTGAAATCAGTGGCTTCTGCAAGATTTACAAAATGTGCCAGAACTGTAGCTTTGGAAATGGAATGGGTTATCTTAAATGTAATGTGAGAGAGCCCACACGTCTCAGCAACAGAACTTTATGAAATATTTACATATTGTTATGCATCTGCATTGAATACTTCATTTTATATTCTAATACAAATGTTAGGCCAGATCTGAACAAGCTATGCACTCAACTATAGCCTGCCATGGTAAACCAGATGCTTAACAAAGTCTCAAAAAAAAAAAAAAAATAGAGTTTTTGCCAAGTTCTATAAGTTTTTGATGACACTGAGGCTCCTTCCTATGAAATTATACTGAAGCAATGGAAATTGTGCTAGTTGCATTTTGTCACTTCCTTCTCACTGAGAATCATCAACAATTACAATGAAACAAAAGTTTTTTGAATGTGTACAAAGATTTCCTGTCTACAAATACACATGTTCATTGGCTCGGTGTCGCCAATCTACTACCAATGATCACAGAATCACAGAATTTAGACACAAGTGATGGTCATGCCAGTGCTCCACAAACACGTGTGAAAAAGCTGGTTCTGCATATACACAAAGTTACTTCAACCCGTGAATAAAGCTTGTTTTTTGAATGTGTAAAAAACAAACAAACAAACAACCCCCAAGCCCCCAAAAACACATACTGGCCAATTAGCTGAAGCAATCACAACACATAAAATCTTCAAATAACATGGGATTGTATTAAATGCTGGTATCATTAGTAAGTTTCATCCTGCTTCTCATTATGATAAAACTCACTGTTTCACAAAAAATGACCAAATACTTTTCAGTTATTTCTGGAGATTAGATGTTTTTATTAGAGTTGTAATATCGATGTCATGAAAACACAGCAGATACATTATTCCTTTTCATCAGCTAATTATGCCTCCAAATCTAAGACCTACCAAGAAAACTGATGTTTTTCTTCATACTGAGAAGCTGTTGTGAATGACTTAAGTAAGATCAACACAAATGACATAAGGACATAATTATATGTTGCTTCACAAGGGATAAGAACAATGCCAAGATTTACTGCTCCATCAATTTGTGGTGATGGAATTAGAAATATTGATTTGTGATTAAGTGAATAGAGAAAATCATATTTTAAATCTTTAACCCCAACAGTGCTTATGTAACTGTCAGTCAGATCTCCTAATGACTTCCAGCAAAATTACAGGTGCTCAGAATTTTCAAAATTCAAACCCAGAGTGTTTAGTAAAGAAAATTTGCTGTTATGTTACCAAAATCTATTAGGGTTACAATGTTGTATCAGCTTTGATATGTATTAAATGCACTACAGCAAATTTCCCAGAGAAGAGTTCAGCTACAGGGATTGAAAGTATTATGGAATTATTGTATTTAAAAGTAGCCACAGTTTCTGTAACAACATAATTATTAGGACTAAAACATCAGATGGCTCAACAAGACTGCTGGAATACTTTGCTGGAATTTAATGACTTTAGTCCCATTTACCCGGCAAAGTATTACGATGTATTTTGAACATTCCCAAACCTGAGACTATTAAAAAGAGTGATGTATTGTCTTACATCTCCATGGGATGTGCAGCCCTATTTGTCCAACACAACTCTGCTGTATTTTACATGACTCTGCACATGACACCTATTTTCTCGTAACTAGAGGTGATGGTTTCCTAGAGGCAGCGTAATGTCTCACAGTGATGTGTTTCTATGCATCAGTAAAAGTATGCATATCATCTATTTGCTGACTACTGCCAACACAGCATTAGTGAGGAGATTTATTTATTTATTTGGTTGTATGCCACATATCACTTTTTTTTTTTTCTTTTTCTGACAGCTTGAGGAGATATATTATCCCTCAGTGCACAGTGGCTGAATGCTGCATTGTTTCAAATGGAAAATCATTCTCTGTAATCCAAGGAATACTGCCAAGTCTGATTTTTTCAAATCAGTTCAAGAGGTTTATGTTCAGACTTGGCTGGAATACGGAGGCATACAATTTTTGATCAAATCACACAAATACAAATACTTGTAGTTCTGCTGTCAGCATGCAATGCTTTCTTGTTACAGAAGAAATGAGAACTCTTCATGAAACATAACGTGTCAAGCATGCTTTACCAAAGATTTGCTGGTGTGTTCTACTTTTACTCTGATTAATACAAAAATCACCTTGAAATCCACTTATTTTGTCCTAGAAAAATACATTCAGTCACCAGAATTGTTTAAATTCATATGATTTCAAGAAGATTTCAGGAGAAAAATGAAACAAGTAACTATGCTGCTCACACAGTTTCCTTTCTTGTACTATTAGACATCAATGCATAGGCTGTCTGTTGTTTGTTAGTTTTATCACAGAGACATTAGGAGAATGCAGTTAAAAAAAAAAATATGATGAATTTCCAAGCTGATGACCAAAATAGTGCTGTCTGGAATGCAGATTATGCTCAGATGTATGCTTTTAACATGCTCTCTGGAAAACAGTAAGAGCTTTGCAATCTCCTTGACTACTAATAACTTAGAATTCCATCAGAGATAGATAAAAAAATCATTAGAAAAACAGCTATTTCATTAATCTTGTATTTGACTTGAAAAGAAAGATATGAATAAATATATTGAAATAAAATTGTAGTTAAGTTTTTCACCATTCAGTTGAGCAATGCAGCTATTTTTGTTTATCGGTAGCTTGTCACCAAAACGTTTATTTCATAAAATTTTAAAGAAAGAAAAATATACCATTTGTTGTTTAATTTTAAAATGCCCAAAAGCTGGCCATTTCAAGTCAGTATCTTTACTGATACTAGTGAGAGTCACCACATATGAAAATGTTAAAATTGCTTAAGAGTTGATCATGTTTTATTCCAGCACAGGACTCGGGTTGCAAGAGTTTAGGAGTACTGGTAACTTCTCTCCTTCAGTTGCTGAAATATATATATATATACATATATATGTATAAAGGTGACGTGAGATGTTGCACTGTGTACTCTGTTTAATTTTCTTTTGTTGTTGATGTTGTTTTGTACACCGCTACTTTGGCATCAGATAGAGTATATGTGAACAACTGTTAGTTTTTACATCTGCTCTTCAGAAATCATAAATAATACTGACCCTTTTTAAGTTTCTGAGCATAATTAAGTAACCCAAGCAGGTTCCTAAGACATATGTTACCACTACGTTGTGTTTTCCACAGGAGAAGCAAGAGCTTTTGCTTTGAGAATAAACACATCAGTATCATCTCTGTTTGTGGGCAACTTCAACCTTTTGTGGTAGTAGGGAGGAAAAAAGTCACATGTAGGTGATGTCTCAGTGATGTCAGCACTGGTAAGACACTGCAGGGTGAGAGCAGAATATTTTCAATGCAAATACGAATGACATACAGAAATGAACTAAATATTAATTATCTGCAAGAGAAGAGCAAAATAAACATGCACTAAGTTGTGTTTAGGCAGGTTGTACTGACATTAGATTCTCATCATACGTTACTTTGCATATGATAATTTAAATGCAACATCCTCCCTTGGAAATGAAAGATACATTTTTATTTATTCATTTTCATCCAGAGCTTTGGCAAATTGTCTTTGTGTAGGTCTATATTATTATGTTTTAGCAAGCAGGCCACCTAGTGCCTAACAATAACAAGTACTCTATAATGATCTTAAAAGTTCTACAAGAACAGTTTGCTTGTTTGACTGGATTTCAAAATAATTTTATCCTGTTACAAATCTGCAAAAATAGGAGATTTTTTTTCTGTAGAGTGGGATTTTGACAATTTCCTGTAAAGTTTTTGAATATGAGATACCCAGCTTTTTCTTGTTAAGAAAAAAACAGTTACTTTTCTTCAAAAGCTTGTTTGGTAAGTAATTAAACTGCTTGTATGATTTCTACATTTTTCTGAAAAAATAAATGCCAGTCTTTTTCTGCAACTTGGATTCTCTAATAGTCCCAGACAGGTAAATTCTCATTTCATCTAGTAGATTGAAGAACAGTGTAG
This sequence comes from Tympanuchus pallidicinctus, assembly GCF_026119805.1. Taxonomy (NCBI): domain Eukaryota; kingdom Metazoa; phylum Chordata; class Aves; order Galliformes; family Phasianidae; genus Tympanuchus; species Tympanuchus pallidicinctus. The sequence goes on along the minus strand of NW_026294648.1, from coordinate 12,175,697 downwards.
ATTTTTAATAGTGTGAATTTGGCATATCTGATATTACCATTGCAATGGCTATTTCCTCTTAATTTCATTTGTGTCTGTATTTTAGAGTTCAGTTGAACTTCTTCTAAAATAGTTGGCAAGGTTTCTGTAAACATCAAGAGATACAGTGCTTATTAAGCTTTCCATTTCATCTTGGTGATATACTGCTTTCTTGTACATTGGAGTGAAAATTTAATCATCTCAAGAAGAAGCCAATAGTCCCTCAAAGTAAAAAAGACTACTCCATTTCTCTACTCAATTATAAATTACCCTTCATGCTTTCCTTGGTACAGTGAGACTTGTGGTAAGGCTATGTTCAAAGTTATAAGAAAATACTGAACCTGAAAATACTGTTACCTTATTATTCAAATTCTATCAACTAATTTTCAAATGCTCTAATTGGATATGTCAGTGTGAAAGTAAGTGAAACCGCAAATGATTTAATCAGAATCAGCCCCCCTAAGCTTTAGCAGGACTCAGGTTCCCACGGCACTGGGAAATACATACCAGTGCTGGATAGCTCATGCAGTGCTCTTGAAGTTCAGGTCAAGTACTGTTTCAAAATCATATTTACTTTGGAAGCATAATACTCTGAATCTTCTCTTTCTGGTTCAATTTGTAAACTTACTTCAGGCATATCTTTGTGTATATATGTGTATGTGTGTGTGGGCTCAAGAAGCTGACAAATTTTACTTTTTCCAGTCTTGAGCAATCAACTGTGGAGCTGAATCCAGGAAGTGAAACTATCAGTAATGGTTGCAGGGATGGCTGCGCTATCAATGCAGCCCATCCTTTTCTGCCTAGCAGTTTTCCTTCCTTAAGAGTGACAACTGTTAAAGAACTTCCTTGATTTAACTATATATGTCTGAAGTAGAGGACCTGTGACTGTGTTGTCGCTGTGACATCCCTTGGGTGATGGGTTCTCTCATTTATCGGAGTGCTTGTGCACATTGACAAGTAGGATGCCTGCCCAAAATGACAGTGCTACATAGTACAACTGTATCCAGCCTCCTAGATTGCTGCATGCACCAGAACAGTCTGCTAACTCAGGCTTTTTCACCAGTGGCCTTTCCCTGGAAATCTTAAGCTTTTTTCTTTCTTTCTTTCTTTTTTTTTTTCTGATAGGGAGGGAAGGGTCTTCAAGAGAGTCAAGTCATGCATAACAAGGCTTGTCCTATTACCAGGCTAATCTATAAGGCTCAGTCTTTATTCTTTCTATCCTCAGCATAAGACCAGATTAGAAACAGCAACAAAAGGTTTTGGTTTTCTGATGAGTTAAGTAAGCTGGAGGGAGAATAGAACGGGCAGTTGTAGTTTCAACATTGGCATCTGGTCTAAGCTTAAGTATTGTATGCTGCTGCAAGCAGTGCAGAAGTGACAGAATATCTATGTATCAAATGTAGTCCAGGAGGAGAAACACTGGTGTTGTTTGCAAAGTGGTTAATTATTTATAATTCTTCTATTTGAGGAAACGGCCAATAGTATTAGCCACGCAAGCCTCTGTACACTAATGTAATTAGTCTTATGCATTTTAAGACCAGATAGAATGGTATTAGAGAGAATGGAGGACTATTTTAATTGGATGATGGCAAAATCCCTATAAGTACTATGGCTGCCTCCTGTATTCAAAATCCTCTAACAAGTTAACAGATTCCAATTGTTTTCCGAAGTAACAGTATTTCTATCTAAATTATATTAAATGTGTCAGCTCATTTCTCAAGTAAAAAATGATAAAAGCATATTCAACTTCTGCAAAGCTGATCACTTTAAGGAAAAAAAATAAGATAATTAAAAGCTGTTACAACTGACAATACAACACTGCAGCTTTAAACTTCTCCACTAATTACAGCTGGTAACTTTTAATAGTAACAGTGAGTCAGATCTGACATTACAATAGAGTCCCAGCCTCTTCCTAGGGAGAAAGACTCTTGGAAAATACAATTGCAAGGTGAATATACCTAGCCAGGACCACTGCAGGTTTTGAAAAAACGGCAACCACTTTCATTTCTACTCTTTCTGAGAAATCTAGATTAGTTCCCCTTTGAATGCAGTCTTTAACTAGGTCGAATGTTACAAGGGGGAGCTGATACTCTGGCAATATTGAGGGCTCCTCAAGAAGACCTTCTTCTATGGAGAATTTCTGAGGCAAGAATTGGGCTGATAAATAGCTTTATACCGTTCCTGTTCTTTTTAAGTATTTGCATGACAAGACACAGGAAAAGCATTGTGAAGCAAACTATGCTTCTTGATCTGGTACTAATTAACCTTTTCTTAGTTTAGTATTGAACTTCTACAGAAGCCAGAAAAATTCTGAAACTGCCATAGCTTAAAAACAGTGGATGTTTTTTCCTCCAAGAATAGAGTCCATAGTGTCTTTAACACTATGAGTGTCTTTAACACAAGAGATTAAAGGAGGAGCAAAAATGAAAATTAAAGCCAGGTAGGCTTTTACTGAGCTGTATAACAGGAGTTGTTCCCTGGTCTCTCAGTTGGCCAAACTGAAGACTGGGCCAGTATGTTTCTTCATAAAGCTTGTGAAATTGGTATTTCTTTCTAAAGAAGCAGAATACAGAAGTGAAAAGGTCTGAATTCCTCACCACCACAAACTGGTGAAGATTCTCATGATGGTCATTTTGTCTTTTTTTAAATTAATCGTAGATTTAAAATCCTAAGGCTACACATCTCCATATTCTAAGGACACTTAGTGACCATGGTGTGAAATTAGAGGAGTGTGTTTTAGGAGCATGTATGATAGTCATTAATCCAAAGTTCTTCTTAAACCAAATCACTTCTAGTGATTTTTATCTGTCACTGGGAATTTGCTTGCATGAAGTAGTTCTATCAGATTGGATTGGTAGTTCAATGCACAGAAATCAGAAGATATCTTAAGAAAATATTATTCCCTGGTTCTACTATGCTTAAATGAATGCCAAAGTCATTTTATGATCAATGCAGTGGAAAAACAAAACAAAACAAAAGTCAGTGTTTTAGGCTTGCCAAATTAATGAATAATTCTTTGTAGGCTTTTTGCCTTATTGTGTCTGTTTCTCAGATCAAGAAAATTCTCTTACTGAGGAAATTTTTCAGCCTAAAGATAAAAGCCAACATACATGTATGGAAGAACTATTTCTTCAGGCTTTGATTTACTACAAATCTAAAAATAAAAAAGATTATAGACACATAATAGCTGGGTTTTCAATGTCAAAAGCATATTCTTATTTGTGGTATTGCATAATTCCCAAAGAGTCTATTTTGAAAGGGTGAAAGAAAGTGAGGAAAAAATGAAGTGTTGACTTACCATTCCTTAACAGAGATCTTCCTTAAGATCCACCTACTTGTAAATTTCACACTTCTGTCACTATATAGCTAGTAAGACTGATGAGCCACCATCCTGTTATACAGTAGGACATCAAGACATCAGTTAGGTATCCCATGGCATTCAGGGATCCACAGCAAGGCAGATGTTGTGCAGCTGTCTTGCAACATTCCTGCTTACTTAATAATTATTTCAAAAGATATGGACACTGTGGAGTGAACTATGTAGAGCAATTAAAATGGACCCATATGTTGTTGCTATCTGCTATGAAATGTTCAGAGAACTTAAATGCAAGGAATGTGAAACCATTTTAAGGCTATGCTTGTCTGAATATAACCTGTGTAGCCTTGCTTATCTCACTGTCTTATCAGGCAATATTTAACTATCTTGACTGTATGACATTCACTCTGAAGTGATCGTGGGAAGGAAAAACATTCTTAGTATAATTTCAGGTCTCATCTGGTTTTAAAAGTAATTAAAGAGAAGGATTTCCTTCCATTTAAAGTATCCCCAGAGTAGAGTTTAGTGGAAAAAACTTCGAAGAGCAAATGAGGAAAGTTCTAAAATAAAAATACTCAAGGGATCGTATCTCAGACACAAATATTTTTTTTAAACTTACAGGTGCTCATAATTACTTGTAAGGCAGAAAACTAATTACAGTAGTCTTTAGGGAGTTTAAACATGGTAAATACTGAGTTAAATAAGCCTAAGTTTTTGAAAGTTATTTGTATACATTTCTTATTCAGTTGTCACTGGTATGTAAATGTGGTTTTTTTTTCCATTTCATTTTTAAAAACAAATATATTTTTATGTTACAAAAGGACAATAATTATGAGAAATAGACCTCAGTTCTTCTAAATTGCCCGCTTTTCAGTGTTTAAAAAACTCTTCTTCTTATGAACAGAGAATATCTCTGTGCTTCTTAAATGAATCTGTGAAATCTTGTTTTTATCAGCTACAAAAGCTGGTATATCCTATGTTATCAGTATATATTTAAGCCACGGCAGAACTTTTTTTCTTTAATGTGAGTTAGTGTGTTCTTATACTGAGATAAATAATAATTAATGAAATATTTTTCTGATATAACTATGTAAAATTGCCATTGTACTAGAACACAACATATGATGAAAAAAAAAAAAAAGACTGGCTTAAAAGACTGAAGTTAAACATTGAGAACAAAAAATAAAATAAAATAAAATGACATTAATAAGGATTCTACATATATCCAAGCTACTGTTGTCTTTTATATGCAATGTATTTAATTGTTGTTGAGACAGAAATTACAACCCCAAGGAAAATGTGCATAAGCTACAAGCCATATGTTTGTCTCTTTAGCTATGTTGGCAAAATACAGAGCAGAGAAGCAAGATATCAGTTTTATTGTATATTCCATTTCTAGTGGATTACTACAGCACGTCTGAATTCATCAATAAGTTGTAGAATTAATCAGAATAAATTAGAATTAAGTATGCTTTTTGTTCAGTAAACTATGACTTCTCAGTACTGTAGTGTATCATATATGGTTTCTAGTTGCATGTCAGTCAGACAGGATGCTAGGAGCTTTTAATAACTCCTCTTGTACTGACATTAGTAAAACAGAAATTAAAATAAATACTTTACATTACAGAAAAGTATGGCCCACTTCTTTCAATTTCCTACTTTTAAATGAAAGTATTTTAAATAGCGCGAACGAAAGCCCACCTTATAAAGCTAATGTTACAGAGATGCAATTAATTTCAAAGAGCAGTACGGCCCTGTACTATATTCTTCTGATGTGTATTGATGTTCCATTGACTTGGGTAAGATTCCCATTGGTGTTGTTCAGTTGGAGTCAATGCTGATTTTGGTGTGCTGAGTGAGAGATTCAAGGTTACAGCATTCCAGGTCTTTGACATAAACCATCTCTAATATTTTGGCATTATAAATATTATTCTCTAAATGCTAGATTTGATGACACTGGATAACTCTACTTTCCTGGGCCCGGTATATGTGTTACATTGTTTTAAAACACAGCACCTATGTGAAATCCTGTGAGTGAACAGTCACAGATCTTTTTAGTTATCAACTTTTTTTTTGGTACAGCTAAGAAATTGGTTAGCTCTATCTCTAATATTTTTGGGTTATGCACTTACCACTTACATCTAGATTCATTTGAATTTGTAACAAATTGTCTCTTTATTAAATCCAGGAAGATCCCCTTGACAAATCCTTATATGGTCAAGTGGTAGTTAATTAGCAGACAATAGCTACACCTTTCTGAATTTGGTAAAGGTGTGGCTAGTAACACAAGAATGTTAATTAAAAGACAGATTACTGCATGTTCTTTGATTGATTTGATGTTCTCAGTTTCTCTGAAAAGTTAACCTTTTTTCCATTTTTTTTTTTAAGTAAGGTACTCTGACTTTTAAAATACACTACTTCAGCAATGGTGGTTAAGCAGAAGGATCATATCCAGCTCTTCTACAGTGTGGACAGCTGACCTTCATAGAACTAGGTTCACTAAATATGTGAGTCGCTCTTTCAAAAGATGGATGTATTACTGGGCTTGTGCTTAGCCCATGAGGAAATAATGTAAGAATATTGCCACAGAATCATAGAATTGTAGAACCATTTGAATCAGAACAGAACCCTAAATGTCATTTAGTTCAACTTCCCTGCAATGATCAGATTGCTCAGGCCCCATCCAGCTTGAATGTCTCCAGCAATGGGGCATCCACCACCTCTCCAGACAGACCTGTTCCAGTGCCTCGCCATTTTGTAATAAACTTCTTCCTTATATCCAATCTAAATCTCCCTCTTTTAGTTTGAAACCATTTCCCTTTGTCCTATCACAACAGATCATGTGAGAGCCTGTCCCCTTCTTCCTTATATTCCCTCTTTAGATTCTGACTCTTCAGTGTATTTGTGGCTGAACCAGAGACCGTGGCACAGAATTATCAGACACAGCAGGTGGACAAACAAGGCCAGGGAAGCTACATTCAGTGGGAACTTTTCTATAGTGCCATTGAAATCACATTACCTTGTCAACATTCAGTTAAGGCATGGAGGTCAAAGGAAGACAAGTAGTGTAGTATAGACACTGGACTTAAAAGTGGCAGACTTCAACTTAGGTGAGAAGCTCTTTCAGGTGGGTGAGATCCTGTGTGAGGCAGCTCTGAAAAGAAGAGGGTCTCAAGAGAGCTGGCAGACTTCTAAGGGCAACCTGCAAGAAGAAGAACGCTCCATTCTAATAAGCCAGGAAAATGAGCAGACACAGCAGGAGACATGCTTGGTTTCAGAGGGAATACATGTCTGAACTCCAGTGCAAAAATGACATACACAGGATATGAAAGTGGAGACAGACATCAAAGGAGACATAGAAAAGACCTCACCTTTCTGCCTCTGTCTTTATGGAAAAGGTCTTTGTGCCTAAAGACAGGCTTTAAGGACGAAAAGAACTACTGGCAGGAGGACAGAGCAAGGCCCTATACTGAGGTACACGGTAGAAGGACAAGAAACAGCCATAAACTGAAACAGGAAAAGTTCTGACTGAATATTAAGGCAAATAGATACAAGTATCACTCAGGATAATGAATAACAGGAGCAGGTTGCCAGGGATGATGTGGAATCTGTCTGTGGATGTTTTCAAGGCCTGCCTGGATAAAGCCTGGAGCATCCAGTTCTGAATTCATTGCTGACATGTCTCTGAGCAAGTGAATATTGGTCTAGAGACTCCCAAGGTTCCTTCCACTGTGAGTTATTCTACGATTCTATAAAAATTTAATCGCAAGGGTAAGGTACAGGTGTAAATAGGAGCTTGATGTGTAGGTAGAAGTACTTTCATTTCTTTAATCTTGTGCCAGGATAAAGGTAAAAAAAACAACCTTCCCTGCTATCACATTTGTGTCTAGTCAAAGAACCCGTGTCAGTTTTTTTAATATCAGCCAGAGGTTATCAAAGACAAAAACTTGCTGAGCATTCTGCACAACTGGAAAAGCAAAAACTGCTTCCCAGAACAAATTTAAATAATTCTTAGCTCTACAAGACTTATTGGGCATATTTTTCCTTTCTGCTAATGAAAATTATTTGAACCATGAAAATAGGTTCATCTTTAATTTGAAATACTGATTCAGGGGGAAAAAAAGTATTATGGATTTATTAAACTAGTCAGAATACCTTGAAAACTGGAAAATTTCCTAGCAAATGGAAAAAAATATTTCTCCCATGCTGTAAGTAGCTCTTATTACCATAGTTAAGCACTCCATTTTCTGTTCAGTTCAAAAACAATGCTTCACTGTTATAACTGTACATTTTCAGTAAGAAAAACAATTCATGCTTATCATCCAGTAAGTTAAAATAACAGTCTCTGTAAAAAACAAAAAAAAATCTACTTGCTCCATAATCAGAACAAATTACCTTACGTAGTATTCCAGATTTTGAAATGTCTGATTCAAAGCTAGAATCTACATAACTGCTCTAAATGAATTTCTGATAGCTGTGATGGCAGTGTGTGTCAGGTCTCTAGCCTGGTTACTAGTGTTATGAGGAATATTTATATGACAAACACAGTGAAAATGTCCAGCTGTTACAGCTGTGCAGCTTAAAAACCGCTGTGATTATAGTTAGAAAGCTAGAGGAGATTGTTAGTTCCACCTGATTCCTTTCACTGCCATATCATAATAATCACTTCAGGAAATGATATTTGTGTACTGTGCATCTGCAGATATTAAAGTTTGTCCACTGAGAAATGGACAACAGATAAACTGTAATGAAGAGGAATAAGTCTTCTGCCTTTATAGCTGGAATTAAACATTCAGGCTTCTCAAATCAGGAGCAATGTTTTAAGCAGAGATAAATTCAGATTTATCTTTCAAGATGTATTTGTGCAGTCATTAACATATTATATACAATTTTCTTGTATAAATGATTTACAATCCTGCTGTTTCTCATAAACAAGTATGCTACTTAATTTAGTTTGTTATAAGGTTAAATATGGTGGGTAATGAAACCGATTCATGTTTCTGTCTACGTACAATTCCAAGGAAGACAAAAAGAAATTTTATGGATTCAACTTTATGACTGGAAACTTTTTAAATGGGCATGATAAATAAAGGATGCCATATCATTGAAGTTAGAAGTACTTCAGAAATTTTCCTTGTACTACGGAATGAGAGAGAAAATATTCTGAACTTATCTGAAATTATAGCCAGTAGGCGGCTGTGCTTTAACTTTAAAAAACATGCCTGAACTTTATGACTTTCTGTCTTTATCTTCCAGCAAGGTTTATTTTTGGTTCCTTTCCAAGTGAAAAAATGGACTATGAGATTCTCTTCAGGTTTAAAATAATTAGTAAACCCTTAGAATACTCATTATAAATAGATCAAAGCTTCAGCCCAACCTCAATACAAAGGCAAGCCTTTTAGATCAAACTTGAACTACCACCCAACCCACATATGTCCTGCTGATATCTTACTTTTGGTTCTGTTTAATTATTAACACCAAAATACTGAATAATTCACTATTAAAAAAAAAAAAATACTAAGAAACTTCATTTACACAACTTTTACACCAATTCTATTTTCTCCTATTTTTTTCTTCTTAATCTGGAGTGGTTTTTGCTGCATATTTAATGGCCCAATCCTTCATTTACAATCTAAAAGAAGTCAAGAAAGTACAAGCAGGAGATGTTAAGCATTAATCAGAAGATGAAAATAAAGATGTTCTTGACAACACCCCTCAATGCTCAGTTGCCTGAGAAATTTTGGATTAAGGTATTCTGATGTGTCACAAAAGAAAGATGAAAATATCCCTGGGTGTCACTGTCATCTACACTACCCAGGTGGATCTGCGCAGTAATCTAAAAGGAAGCTGTGCTATGAATCTCAACTCTGGAAAGAACCTAAGAGCTTTCTAGATATCAGAAAGTTCTCTTCTTGTAAATTTGTTGCTTGAATGGAAGTAGCAAAAACTGTGTAAAAAAGGTTTGTAAAATAATTTCAGAACACATTGAAGCTGAATACGGTACAAAAAATCCTGAAATAGCAAAATATCTTTATGTCTGTTCTTTTAAAATATGAACAACATGAAGTCAGAAACATGACATTTAATGGAAGTTATCTTCAACTTATAAAAAATAATATCCTAAAGGTGGTTTATTAGTCAGTTGACAACTGATGTTCCTTCATGGTCTCTTTGCAATGAGCATTTCAATATTCACACAGGTACACTCACCCTGGCCGATGTTTGCCTTAGTACTCATAGCTCAGAGAAATATCTTTGATACTAAAGTAGCAAGTGCTTTTATACGAAGGAAAATCTAAATCTGCAGATTTAGGAGTTAGCATTTTCAGTTTGGAAAGGAGTGTGTAATTTAAGAAAAGGGTCAAAACTTTAAGATCTTTATTTTCCTCTTGTTTTTTAATCTACTACCACAACTTGAAAATCATTACATAAATATAAAGATCTAAGTATCACCTGATTTTTTTAAAAAACACCTTTATTTTTTCCTTTCCAATTTACTAAGAATGTAATAGGACAGAATTATGAAATTCATAGCAACTCTTCTCATGCCAGGACCAGAAATAAAGTTTATAAAGTATCTATTTTTATTTCATTCCAGTTATTCAGGAATAAATATATTTATTACACCCACTTTATATTCCTAGATTCTTCTCATGAGGGTTGTGTATTTACCCTCAGCAATCAATCCTGATTAGAACTTTTCAGTTCTCCAGAATCTTAATTTTAAAGCTCCAATTACTTTCATTTCCAAAGGATTTATTTTACCCCACTGTTATTTGTGTCAGAGAGAATATTCTCAATACTGAGAATCATGACTATGAAAAGAAAATAAATAAATGGAATAAAAATGTTTTTAAAATAAATTCTATGTCATAGAATTCAATTCACCTAAAAAACAACTGCAAAAAAGTAAATACTTCTTCAGATGTAACTTTCTTCTTCATTCACATTTTTTGTCATTCCTGGAAAATTTGTCTTGAGAGTTATTCTACAGGACTCAAAATTCAAGCAGCACGAAGAGGAAAACATGCAGGACACAACAGTTTCCCCTAATTCTCTCAGATAAAATACAGCCATTCAAAGTTCAGAACTGCAATCTCAATAAGTATAGCTCAGTATTCTTCCAGTTTTGTTCCTTCTGCACTTGCTTCAGTTCACCATATAGATTTAAACAGCTGCACAGTGTATAGCACACAGTGTATTACTGTATAGCAGCTCAGACTAAATAAGCAGATCTTTCTTTGGGTTTTTCATCCCCTGCAGAATAAGACGCCTCTATTAATTCAAATTGCCTGGTATATCTGGCAAAATGAGGCACCAAATGTTTACCACAGGTTAGAGAGCCGTGTTAAAAACATAAAATATTCCATGCTTCTACCTTAGAAACAGAAAATGAAATGAGGTTGTGGTACATTTTGAAACTGGGTAAGTTGAAGCTGCAGCATATTTTAATTTAGATGAGAGTGAAGATTTTTGTACATTGCTTGCACTGATGCACCTGAAACCATACTCAGATTGACTGATAGTTCTAACAGGTGTAACTCCTCAAACTTAAGAGTAGCCTTTAAAGAAACAAACTCATTATCCAAACGGTTACATTTTATTTAGGAAGCATGATGCTAATTTTAGTTACTCACAGAGCTAATACTTATGCAATTAATCTAATTTACACAACATTCAGATGCGTTCACATTCTTATTAAAGGCAGTAATCCCACAAAAAACAGTAAAACATTAAAAATTATTCAGCAGTTGAAGCAGAAGTCAAACAAAAAGTATTTCCTTTGAGACATGAATTACTCATGGAATCTCATCCAACTTTAGCTTTCAGTCCAGCTTCATGCAAGTCTTTCAGTCAATGTGAACACACAAGGGTGTAGTTGCACATGCCTATCTCATTAGCATTAACTGATGATGGAAAAGCAAGATAGCAAGATACAGTTTTCTTATTTCTCATGAAACCTTGGGAATTCAATCACTTGCCCAGGATGTAATTCTGCCAGTAATTGTGATGGAAATTCCATGAAAAAAATAAATAAAAATATCAAATTCTAAGAATATAGATAAATACATTTTGGGTTAAAATGTATCATTTCCTATTCTGTGTGCATTCAAATAGTATGACTAAGTATAAACTGACAAGGAATCTAAGGATTACTTGTTAGTGGCAAATAAAAGGATATTCACCTGACATATGGGCAGCGCAATAGAGTGAGAGGCTTCCAAGTTCTGTTAAACTAACAAATGTGTTTTTTCTTCTCTTTGATTTGCTTTGTAAAGAATACAAGATCATAACTTAACTTATTGGATTCCTCGCTTACTGAAACTGAATTACACACTGGTTGCCCCTTCTGCTGCTCATAACTGGTCTGTCACATAATCCACTTCTAGGTCCTCACTACTCAGTGCTGAGCATTCAGCATTCGGCGCTTTGCATTACATAATTTTAGTGACAGAGCTTTACAGTTCACTGCAGTCATACATTCAAGGAATAGTTCATTCTAAACTTCAGGTAATGGGCTTTTGGAAGTTAATCTTATACAAATTATCACCACAGACAATATAATTTCATATTTCCTCAGGATGTAAGCTCATTTAAGTCAGCGTAAGTGCAGAGGTGTCAAAAGAAGGACATATAGGCTATGTCTGTTCACATCAAACTATATTTTCAGAGTACCAAAATGTATGTAAAGAGAAGAGCTCACTTGGGGATGCTGGGCAAGATGATATGGAAACATTTTTATGAACAAAAACACATTATTTTAGAAATGACAGAGTTTGGTGTAAAAATAAATAAATAAATACAAACCCATTAACTGTAATGCAATTATCTTTCACAGTTCCTTAAAGAAAAGGATGGTCCATGTTCCCACTAGATATTCCCTTCTGTATCTGCTTTTCCAAAGTGATATGTTTTCTGGAAAGCTCTAATAATTTAACTGATTTTGTAGCAAGGGCCAAGTCTTTCACTGATGTAAGAGAGGCATTAAGCCTTTGGAATTCTAATAATATACGATATCTGAGACATTAGACCCTTCTTATTGTCATGCCTGTCTATGCAAAGCTACCATAAATGAAATGCCCCTACAAAAGTCCATTTTCCCATCCAGAACACTACAAATTACACTGCTATGAGGAAACATATTCAGGTGATAGGAACAAACTCTGAAAAAAAAAAAAGATAAACAGAAGAAGAATCATTTGCTCTATCAATTTTGGTTTCTAATAGCAATGAAGAGGACTGCAGTGCAGGGCTTCCTAGCAATTAATAGCTAGATGAGCTCTCTTGATTACTGCAAACTATCAGCTTCTTTCAATGTGTCATTAATCCCCCAAAACTTCACGTTAATTGCTATTGCTTAAGCTATACTCATTTTGACTTAGTGCCATATTGTGCCACGTTATTCAATGCCCACAGGTAGTCATGTGTGACTTAAGATTCTGGCTTTTCACAGTTTTCTGCCATTACCTCCCACTGCATTTCACCAATTGTTGTTGTCCTTCCATTGAACAAGAAGTTTGAAGAGGGAGAATTCTTTCTCACCCTTGAAAATGACCCCAAAATAAACCAAAACAGGAACCTATCAATATAGGCACTTAAATCATAAACTTAGTTTCAGCTATATGGGAACCACACAGGGATTTAAAAGATTGAAATCAGCACAGGTGCACTTGCATGTAGCATCACAAATCAACAGCAACTCTGTGTTCATATTTCATACTCACATTATCTTCTAGAAACAGTTTGCCTCACAAGAAATGCGCAGTGTAGTTAATGTCAAATATGTCAGCTGTGAATTCTTGCATCTGAGAGTTTAAATTTGATATAACAAAAGGACACGTCTCCATGGGATTTTGATGGAATTTTGAAATTTGTCAGTTCTTTGCTAGCAAGAGAAATGTTTATATTAATCTACTTAGGAAGGAAAAAATAAACAATGCAAGTTCTAAAGCATATAATAAAGGGATTCTGTTCATCAAATTTTAACCCCTTCCCACATTTTTTAGTAAGATATAAATAATCTGTATGCACAAATACAAAAAGGACTACATGATACGGTATTTGCAGTAGCAAAGTCCAAGACTGCTAAGACCCACAAACTCAATTCTGTCTTCACATACTCGTTACAGGAGTGAAAATACATGTGATAAATAATCCTCTTAGAACTCTCAAAGAATTTTAAGAGTCGTACTCAATCTGCACATTATTTAATGAGCATATTGGTCTATGAAGGAGGAGGATAGGCATGGGACCAGGCTTGGAAGATAATTATTTTGACATGATCAGCTGAATTTTATCACTGTGGCTATATGTTTGATTTTGAACATTTTTACATTTATCATCAGTATTTGCATTTTATATTATGTTCTAAAGCTATTTGGAGCTTACACTAAGATTATTGCAATTTGCGTAAGATACACACTACAATTTCCCAAATGGTAAATATTTATGGGACAGATTAGAATTGTGCTCTACAATTTGGTAACACAAATCCTTTTATATTTTTAACTTCAATAAAAGATTGTTGATTAAAGTTCACAAAGCTTTAATCTTCAGATAAGTAGGTTTATTCAGATAGATATGCAAGATACGTAACAACTCGTATGCTGCTGATAAGAACTGGACTCTACAGTAACCTACATCTACAGTGAGGCCTAGAAAAGAAACTCATTATCACGAAAGGGAAGCTGAAACCCAAATGTCATTCATGTGAGAAACAAAAGCATTGAAAATAATTGTTAGAAGTACCAATGATTAAGATAAACCAATGTAGAATAACAGGGTATTTTCTTCCTTTGGACTTGTTTCCTTCTAAATTATCATTTAATATCATATCCCACAATAAAATTAAGTTCAGCCACCTTGCAAGCAAACAGCATTCTGCTTGGTGTCCCATGGTGACTCCATAGCAAGTCACAGAGCAGCTCATGTTGGAAGAGTCCTTTGAAAGGGCTCTGGACTAATCTCCTGCACAGGTATTTGTCAGCTGGACTCCAACCAGATGTTTCTCAGGCTGTGGGCAGTTGGACCTTGAATACCTCCAAGGACAGAGATTCTGCAGGGTTGCTGGGCAACCTGCTTCACTGCCTCTATTAGGAAAGTGGTATAAATCAATAACAAACTTACGTTAAAATCTGAGTACCATTTAGAAAATTCTTTTTTTAGGAGGTCAGACTCATTGACTCTGTTACACATGCTTGAGAACCATGACCTGTAGTTCACTGTAGGAACTCTAGTAGCTGAGAACGGTGATCGCCAAAGAAAAATGTGTTAGTGATTACACATAGGTGACACTTACGCAATCATTATACTGGCTGTCGTGTTGAACAATAATCTGTATGTGTTTAATATGCAGACACCTTATAAATAGCTAATAAATGATTAAACAAAATTGCTGTTTTCATAATGAATTAGTACAAGATCTGTTGTACATAATATTTGGAATAAATAGTTTAACATACTCCATTTATACTCCATTCTGCAGCTGACTGTTACAATACAAATTCACCACTGAAGTATTTTTTTTACTTGTTTCTGTGTTTTTACAATATGCCAAATCTTGCATAAATGATTTTAAAAAATAATTTTAATTGTCAGGGTCAACCCACATGCCAGTTCAGAAAAAAATAAAAAATAAAAAATAATAATAAAAAAATAAACTGCTTGAATTGTTTCCATCTTTGGGCAGAATGGGATGGAGCAGAAAGAGGCGCTTGACTGCAGCACAGCTGAATACAAACTGCAAGGGCTGAGAATTTGGTCAAGACAAAATTTCTTTCGCCAGCTCTCATTTTGGAAGCTAAATGTCTTTCTTTCTAAATCTGGTCTTTACATCATTTATCCTCTTCCCAAGTTTCCGGCATGCTGTATTTGCCCATGAGACACTTTCATCACGTACAAATTCTGTTCTGTATTTCCAGTAACTCTCCCACAAATTTCAAAAGCCTATAAAATTATAATGTGTTCAGTGCTGCAGACCAATGTTGCAAACACTTGAAGGGTAAAGAGAAATTCCAACTGCAACAAAATCATTGTTTTCCAATGTGAAGGATCTTTCCTAAAGCATCTGAGTGATTTAGGCTCTGAAGATTTTAAAACCTTGCACTCAACATCTCTCCTTCCATGAAAAGGATGTTCTGGAAGATGGTAATCAAAATCCTTTTTCCATATTTCATGTTGAATCTGTGAGCAAAACACATATATCTATACTCTGCTGCAATCAATCTGTCAGAATCCACACGGAACACAAGATGCTGTAAACTATGGAAGTGTAGGTCATTTGCTGTCTGAAAAAACACATGAAGATAAGTGAAACAACACTGGTCTTTATCAGGTTAGGTAGTATTTATGTCTTAGTGATACTTGACACAATAATCAGAAGTGTAAAAACCCTTAAATTAAAGAAAAAGGGAAGAATAAACTGTCTCTTCCGACATAAAGTTAAATTCTTTATGAACAGCTCTGCAGCTATCTAAGAAGTATATCTGGCAGTCCAAGTCAGTCCCTGCATAAAGTGATAGTTTATAATCTATTCAGTTGGCAACACAGCAGTTTCTAATGAAAACAAATGCATAGACAAATAGCAGTTTAGCAGCTCTATGGACGACAGCATGTATACAGTTCATGTTCTCTTTCAAGGTGCACTGAACCATAGCAACTATACATTACTTTACATTGATGCATTTTCCAACATAAATTGTCACCACTCTGGTTCTTCAAGCATTATTGCAGTGAGATGAGTCTACTTCAGGTTGAGTTGACTTTAGGATAATTTATACCCAGATCCCTCCTTCTGCAGTTTTATAACATTTTGCCTGAAAATAAGGGCAGTGAATTCTGTTCTTGCCTCACCAGATTTTACATCAGCTACAGGACACCATTTATTTGATAGTCTCCTTGCTACTTCTTAAATAAATGCAAACAAAAAAAAACCAAGAGTATTCAATGAGATAAATATTAATTAAACTGTACATTTCTGCTATATTAAAAAAAAAGCCCTTTTTATTGTATTACCCTGTACTTCCTTTACATAAGTGAAATTGAATGGGTGTAAGTTAGGGTAACCTTTCCTGAAGATCTCTTAACAGCAGTATGCACATCCTGTAAAATTGCCAACAGGTCATTTAGCTCTTAAACAAGCCTTTGATGCCTTTGATCCTAAGGCACATTGGTGACATTGGGTCGTACTCTGTGGACTACAAGCCTCTCAAGGAGAATTTTTACCAGAATTATTTCTCCCTTAGAATCTCTTACACAACAAATAGATCTTCTGTGCCCTTCACACACCTCTTCTTTTTAGTAAAAACTCAATACTTTATAATAATGCTGTTTTCGCCAAAGCATAGGACACATCTAATACCAGAGCTAACTGTAACAACAGCTTCACCCAAAAGTAGTACCACAGAGGAGAACTAACCTGGCAGTCACTTTCACAGTTCTGCCATTCAGTTTGAAGCTATTCTACATCTCATTTTTGCCAGTTAAGTACTCTGCATTAGAGCCATCAATGTTTTTGTCAGCATCTTAGCATTTTCCTTCAACACTGGGTGCTTTCCCTTGAGAATTTAATGTTTTGCCTTGTTTCTTGCTGTCTGATAGCTTAGCAAAGTGTATCAGGGTTTTGTATATTTTTTCTCAGTATTTGCATGTCTTGCCTCAAAGCTTCTCTTTATTATGAAGATTCAATGTCATAGTTTCCTTGAAAACTTATGCTTCATCTTGGCACTTTGCCTTGGTATTGCAGCACATTAATTTCAGTTCTTTGGTGTTCAGACCATGTATATCTTCTGCCCTGTCTTTATGAAATTTTCAGGTGGGACTTTGCTCTAACTCTTTCTTTCTATGGTTGGTTCATTTCAGCTCTAAATTTTCCAGACTTAAGGCAGGGTCCAGCATATCCCAGACAGTGGCCTATCGTGGTGTTCCCGAATAATGCAATGTACTCTCTCACTTTTTTTTTCCTGAACTAATCCTTTTCCCACCTAAAATGGGCAAGATCTAATTACTGACTGAGCATCAGCTCCTGACACAGAACATTAAGCAGAAAGTTCTGCTCCGTTTGTTTTCTTTTTCTTATTCTTAATCTCCTGCAAAGAGAATTATCACGGGAACTTTGTTACTGCTGGTTAGGTAGTCTGTTAGATTGGTCACTCTTATAGTACTATTATTACTACTATTACTATTCTATGGCTACTTCAACTATTCTCATTCTTTTTTCAAATCAAATTATGCGATGGTTTTCTACACCTTCAGGTATAAAACAATAATAGTTTGAAAATCATCAAGCTTCAATTCTTTTCCCAGTACACGTAAGTTTAATGGTTTTTTTAATGCTCAGTGTTGGTGCTTGCTTTTGAAAAGAAATGATCAGGGAGAACTAACTATGTGTGTGTATATATATATATGCACATATATAGTACACTAACTATTCCTGGATCAGTGTCAAGTTCATATTGATTGTTTAATGACAAGAATATACTAATAAGGAGACATTTACCAATCTTTTTTCCAAAGTTGGCCACTTCAGTGAGCAAAGCATCCAAAAGCTAACACATCAGATCATCTCAGAAGAGAGCAAACAGCTCTTAAGCACTGAAACTATCTTGTTTCACTTAATGCGCTACGCAGATTTTGTGTGTTTGAAAAAACAGATCCTGCAACTTTGAATGATATGTAATAGAAAAGACCTGCTTTTTATGTCAGCAAAACTTAGCAGACATCAATCGAGATGAGCACATTTATGCTGCTGTAAAAAGTCTTATGCATATGAATGTTTGCACATATAAATATATTCAGCACCCTTAACGCTGAATTTAATTTTGTAGAAAAATAAATTACTCTACAATTGGATTCCTTAGTATATATAGTTCTGTAAGGGACAGCAGCAGTTTTGGGCTGTGGTTTTCTCCCATCTCAGTTCAGTGATTGTCATACTGGTCAGAAAGATGAAAGAATTTCATCAAAACTGTAAGACCTCATCACTGCCCATCTAAATTTTAAAACTTACGCTTCTGTAAGCTGTACAAAAGAACCAGGAGAAAAAGAAGAAAAGAAATTTAAAAAAAAAGCAATACATTCTTATTAGACTCCTCACTGTGTCCTAAAAACAGCGGGGTTTTGAGATAATGGCAACATGCAGCTATTTACAACTTGTTAACCTTAACACTATGTTCTGAGAGCCAAACTGTCTGTGCACTAGCTGGCATTTTTCCTAAAATACTTGCAAGCCTTTGTAAAGGAAACAGTCACAGGGCTTCAAATAACTTTTTAGTACCTACTGCCTTCATAACAAGAAATGTTATGTTGCTTCTAGGGCCTATACTCACAGAAAAGAAGGAGTCAGTGTGAGACAAACAGGCAGAGAAAGGTAGGGGATAGTGGGTACATGAGAATCAGCAAAATGCTTTTTGTCATATAATAAAAAGAAACATGAGCATTTAACAAGTTGCAACAGTGACACTGCTTTTTAAGATACACCCAAAGACAAAGCCACTAGAAAACACATGATCATTAATCATCTTTTAGTAACTTTCTACATCACAAAAATAGTTCTACATGCATGAGCACGTTCCTTTACGTTTTGTGATATTTCAGTCTTAAGCCAGAACAGACTTGATGTCCTTATTCTTGTCCTGGTTTACATTCACTGTCACACATTTAAAAATGCCATGACTGGCAGTCTGCTCAAGAGGATTCTACACATGGGTATTTCCAGTCAGAGATGAATTTTGCTGGGAAAGCTTCACGAAGAAGCCTTCTCAAAACCCATAAGCCCAGTGTGTAACTTAGACCAAGGATGTAAGTAATGACTTCCATAACAACAGCATGTTCATGCATACATAAAAGAAACATACGCATGATTTTAATACAGAAAGATAAAGGCACTTACACATATCTTGAAAAATGAGAAAGAAAAAAGTTGCAGGCAATCTCTACAAAATACTGAGAAATGTGTACTAAGAGAAGCTTCCATCGTCCTGCTGTTGTCGTGTTTTTATTTTGGACTCTGGAATATTTCCCGTATGACAAACAGCCCAGATTCACATCATGCACAGAGCACTGTGAATGGCTGTGTCAGCTGCAATACACACTATTCATAATGATGAGGCACTGTGAATACAGCAGTTTTTCATGCATATTATTTGCAAAGGGTGTGACCTCTCCAAAAGCTGAATGAATGCAAAACTACCGTCGTTATGTTCAACAGATGCGGTTAGAACACAGTTCATGTTTTGTTGTTATCCAAGTTTTCACTACATTTGTGCTCCATTCAAGAGTTACACTAACAAAACAAAACTAAAGCCAAAATTCACCCAAACAACAAACAAATTGGCTTTTTCATGGCAATAAAATGTTTACGTGCATCTTGGATGACCAATTTGAAAGTCTGAAGCAACAAATTTTGAGGAATTAATTTAGAAATGTTTATTTACGTTTTTGCTGTTCACAATGCATTCCAAATTCTGCATCTGTAATACTTCAGAGGAAAAAGCAACAGTTAAACAAATGATTTCATCACAAATTCTGGGTCTAACCAGTAGGTTTCTAGCTTGGTCAAGCTTGAGTGAATAATCAAAGGTATGAAGTGCCTTGTGGAAAGGAAAGCCTTTTAGCACTCCTGTGCTGTCACTTTTTGATTTACTAAAAAAGTGACTCACCAGAGGATTAAGCTGTTTTCACGGAATTCATTTGTTTCATCTAAGATCTTTTATTAATTCATATTTATTTAACTTAGAAAATCAGATTTTCAACATAAGGCCCTCCAAGTTGATTAACCGTGCAATAACTTTAGGTTTTCTTTCAACTCTAATGCTTTTTCTAACTTAGAAACCAAGGAAATAATCTTTTCAAGCTTCTTTCATAAAAAAATCAGATCAGTGCTGTTTCTCAGTATTTTGTTTGGAGATTTTTTTAGGTAACCACATCTTACCTCACAAACAAGACTTACTTGCACCCTTACTTTGTATTTCCTTATATACTGCAGCACTGGAGACCATTTAAAGATAAAGAGATTTTTGGCTTGTAAATCATCTTCCATATTTCTCTTTCATAAGTACAGATAGCTCCCATTCATCTTGTCTTTAATGACTACTCCCAGTAGAATGCTTACAGCTTTTTTAACCTGTACATCTGATCATCCTCCCAAGAGATTCATTAAAAACTTGAACAGGACTTTCTTCTCTTACAGGAAACAATACTCTGGTATTGTTCCTGATGCCTTCTAATAATGAATATATTCCAAGAGAAATTGAAAATCTGTGATTTCCTCCTGGTTATGCTCCTCATAAACATATCATCCATGATGCCAACTATACATTTAAATCACACTGTTTTGCTTAGCTGGGATTGCAGCGAAGTATCTTTTGAAACAAAATTTGCTGATACAAACAAAGGAAGGATCAGAACAACTGCCAGGGTTCTGTGTCTGTGGATACCAATTTATATTTGCATAACACTATTTTCTTTTACTAATGTAAAATAAACAGAATCTGTTCATATGCATGTGCCTTATTGAGAACATTTACTATTAAGTTTCCACAGTGGAATACATGTAATGCCTTTATAGAGGCAGGCTGGATTAGCATTAGAATAGTGTAAGTAGCTCACTTTATATCCAAAGCTGACCATGTTTCTGATCATCAGTCAAGGAACAGCTCTTGCTGAATTACCACTATTTCATACCAGCACATCAGGGCATCTCTTTCATTAAGATTTGTCTTACAAAATAGCCCATCCCTGAATACAAGATGGAAAGAAAGTAACTGGGAAATGTTCCCAGTTGATGGCAAAAATAGAAAACCTCAATGATAAAGAGTAATAGAAAACCAGTTCATCCCTTCCTCCACACAGTGAAAAAACAGCAGAAATGATTTTCTGCTGAAGCTGAATAATTATATTGACATTTTTATATTCAGCACTATCAGAGTTGATCATCTTGAAGCAAGCCTAAGCCCCACGTCTAAAATACGTGCTAAAAAGCATATAACGAATGTCACAGGTCTGTTTTTATGGAATGCAGTTTTCCTATGGAATATTCTGGGTTTTTAGGAAGTTTTAAAGAATACTCTACATTAGCACTTCATGATTAAATTCCCATTGATGCAAAACCAACTAGGACCTTCTTGGAACTCAAGAAAACTTTGATTTATCCTAGTGGCCTTGCAGACACTTGCCTGGATTCCATCTGCTGTTATTCCCTATTTGAAATCCAAGGAATCTCACAGTATCAGCTTGAGATGGTCTATGGTTCAAATGCAATACATTCCTTTACACTCATTTATTAAGATAAACATATAATTAGGTTAAGAGGTTTTCCTTAGTATAACAGGAAACAGTCCATTGTTGTGTCACAACTGTGTTTAACCATCAAACAGCTACAAATAAACTGCAGACAGCAGAGATTTATTGAAATATTTCAGTAAAATCTAAGTATTTTTTAAGAGAAAGAAAGGGTTCTCGTTCAGATAGAAGAAACAAAATGGATAATTAAATGGTACGAGAAGAATCACGGGTGGAAAATGCTAAATACGTGCATTCAGTATTCTGCTGAGTTTCAGATAAAATTGGCCAAAATAAACAAACATGGAAGTTTCTAAATTTCAGTTACTGTTAGTACATGCAGTATTGTATTTCCTTTAGAGATTTAAAAAATGTACCAATGGCTTCATATGATACAGATAGCGAGAAAATAAGTGGAAGTACCTAAATGAAAAGGATTCTTATCTAGATTTAACAAAAAAAGAAAGAAAGAAATGTAGTGCAGACTCAGAATATCTTCCAAACTACTTCTCAGTGCACAATTTTGGTTTATTTGACTGCTTTGCCAAATAATTCCATGATGAGACAAAGAATAAATAAAAGGCTTATTAACAGTAGAGATTCTTCAAAAATACCAGATGAGAAAATTCAAGTTTTGTTTGTTTTGTTTGCACTGGTATTACAGCATGGAGTAAAAGAAGACAAAAAAGGACAGCAAAATTAACCAAGGCAAGCTAACAAAATTCCTTCTCTCATTGATCCATTTTGCATTCTGAAGATTTTAGGAAAATGGTTGCAAAAGTTCAAGAGTCTCCAAATACCTTAAGAGTAAAAAGCCATTTAGGATGTCATTCTGCAGATCTGTTTTAAAACACATGTAAATACCAGCCTACAGAATTTGCATGCTCTTAAGGAACAAACTGGAAGGCTTGTTACACCTTCTAGTTCATCCTACCTACATTATGAGCTAATAAGACGAGGAATCACTGGATAATCCAAATTGGAAGGGGCCTATGTAAATGAACTACCCAACCTCCTGCTCAAAGCAAGGTCAACTATGAAGTATGAGCAGGCTGCTGAACTTTTTATTCAGTCTGATCCTAAAAAGCTCCAACAACAAGGACATTACATTCTCCCTACACAACTTGTTCCAGTTTCTTTTCTTTACTTGGTGAACCTAGATCACTCATTTCATTGCCATCACTGAATACTATTTAGAAGCAATGACACAGTGAGTTAATGATAATTAGCAGAATGAGGAAACTGAACAAAACTATTCATTTTTGGAGTGTCTAGAAGATGGCAGTCCTTTGAGTAATTTAAAAATTATTGGTTTTATAGGAATTTTTAAGAACTTTAGATTAATTTACAGTGTTTTTTTTCTTCCAATACTTACATTTCTGTCCATAAACCTATTGTCTCTTCTAAGCCTTCCTTATTTTCTCATATCCATTCCGCTCATACAATATGCTAAGTCTCTTTTCAGAAACTTCACTTTTGCATTTCTGCAGTGGACATGTAATGTCAATCAACCTCCAGACACTCCTGGAGTAAAGAGCACTTAACCATCAATATGAAGCATCAGCAGAATGCTCTTCATAAATACAAACAAAATTACACTCCACCTAATGTGTCCACTCCAGAAAACCCTCAGGAAAACATGGATTAACAGATCTGTCTTACAGCTCTGAATGTCAACTAACTTCGGTCTTTCAGGACCACAGGAAAAGAATTAGTCTCAGGTTTTCTTCCCCTGGGCTTTAATGTTTATAAAGCTGAGACTTCTGCTTTACTTTTATCTTTTACAGAAGAACTAAATCATGCAGCAAGTTTTACTCAGAAATTGAAATAAAACTAAAAAGTGCTTCCAAGATCAAAAGCAGCACTTTAAACTGTATTTAGAACAGCATTGCACAAAAGCAGTGAACAGATGACTTGTAGAAGTGTAGATCTGTCTTTATAACCTCAGTTCAAGGAGGCCTCCAAAAATTACATGAGATAGCACACACTGAGACAGAAATAGCAAACAAAATGGAGATCCAAGTCCAAGAACAAAAATAGCTGCTCTCTCCTGTTCACCATTCCTGTCCTGGTCACTTCTTTATTATCCTTTGAACAACCAGAGCCACAAGGATATAGCAAGCTCCTGAACTGGAACAAAAAATCCCACCCAAAACACAGTGAAAATATATCACCTATATGGAGGAGTCCCTGGCTTTTTCATAGAATCATAGGAAAGTTCACATTAGAAGACATGTTTGCAGAAGCAGTCTAGCCAAACTTGCCTGAAGTTTCTAAGTTACAGCAGTTTGCTAAGAGCCAAGTCTAGAAATTTTCCAAGGATTCCTCTGAATATTAAATGAGCACTTTGGTATTATGCAAAACCAAAGGAGAAACCTCTTGAAATATTTTATCTTACTGCCAACATCATCTTACCTTTGAGCTTCAAATAATTCACACTTATCCAGGGCTGAATTTTATTGCTAAGAAACTCAGTTTAAGGAAAAGGGAAAAGGAATCTGACTTAGTGCTAACTGGCATTCAAAACATAGCCTAAAATCATACAGCTGTCAACTCTCCATCTTGTGTACGTTCGGTGGCCCTGCTAGGCAGGGGGGTTGGAACTACATGATCCTTGAGATCCCTTCCAACCTGGGTGATTCTGTGATTCTGTGATTCTGTGATTGACAGAACTATTCACTACAACTGGGGCTGCCTTTTAGAGGATCCTTCGTAGACCTAACACCTCCAAAATTTGAGAAAGAAATTATCCAACCCAGAAAGGATTTCAAATATTTCTCCCTCCAAAATATTTACAGCCAGGGTTGTAAGAGTTGCATCAGTTGAAGCTAAATTTATTGAAAGAGGAGAAAATGACACAACAGTGTTCCAAAAGACAGTGGTATCCTTAATCTCTTTAAAATGGTAATTCCCCTGGTGATGTGACTAAAGAATATCTGAGCATGTCTAACTGGTGTTAGATTTATCAGAGGCATTTTATTCCCATAATAGCCTACTGAAGCTGTTTCCAAGAGTATTTCGAAATTTTAACATCCCTCTTCATTATTTGTCTGTCTTCCCAGTCAGAACTGTTTGTAGGGTCGTGCTGATGCATATTCCTTACATATACACATAACCACACCGATGGCAATTGAAGAGATTTTCTGATCCAAAATCACCAAAGTATCCTAAACTGTTCAGAAAGTAGCTTCTGTTGATTGTTTGCTGCATCCATCAATCACTGCCTTGCGGTTTGGTTGGCACTGACAAAGTCGAGGCACAGATCCTTCGCAGAAGTGACTGAGTTTTTAGAATGCAGTTATCTTGCAGTAGCTGTACTGCACCACCCGCCAGCTTCATCTAAATCACTTACTCTAAACTTTTTTCAATATATTTTTTTTAATGTTTATAGCACAATAAAACATGAAAGTACTGCACCTGTCAGAATGAATTGCATATAAGTAACTGAGACTGTGAATGTTTTTTTGCAGACTGATGTTTCGCTATTTTTTGATTCAGCCATGATTTTTTAAATAATCATTTTTGTTAAGTATATCTCAGTGAAAATACAGTTGTTAAGTGTAAAGGGGACTCATAACAAAAAAAAAAAAAAGAAGGCACTTATTTGAGGCCAGATCAAGCTTTTATGAAACTTAGAAGGAAAACATTCCATTTTTGTATGTTTTTCCACTGATGTTAAATAACAGTAACCAAAACTTAAACCTGCTTTAAGTTACCAAGATAAAAAGCACATGCAGCAAGCAATCGCTGAACAAATTATATATCTTGTATGAAGATAAACAGTCTGAAATAGCAGTAATATTTTGTCAATTAAGATTTGGGAGTAATTTTGAAATACCCTACACAGTAATTCAGAAAAACACCACTCAGACACAAAACTGGAAAGAAATTCATTTTGTATTTTTATAAACTTCTTACTGAATTTGAGCTCAGCAATGAGATACAATCTCTGAAGCACTGTCCTATTGCAACTAAGGTACCAGCACGTTTACCTTTTTTCTCTGACTTAAGAGATAGTAAAAAAGATCTCAGGTTTAGTCTGCCATATGAATTTTTATTCTAATGAATTAAAAACAAGTTCAGCTATCAGAAATTCACAGAAATTTCAGAAATTTCATTCAATTTTTTTTTTTTTTTTCCTTTAATAAATGAAATCTTTCTCTTATGCTTATTTGTGTCAGTTTGTCTAACTGTATTTCAAAGTTTAGAGTGACAGAAAGTAGAAGTGATCTCTTTTTCTGACTGGAATCTGTGCTTACTATGATTGTCTCAAAATACAACCAGGACTTTTTCCAGTGCTGGCTATTCAGCTTAGCAACAGTCAGGGTGAGCCTTCTGTACCACACATCTTTCCATCACTCGCACTGACATTAAGAGAAGCAATACACACAGAGAAGCTATTCTGAATTCAGCAGCATTTCTAAACATAGTCAAGATCCACACAAATACATTTCTGTGCCCCAAACTTTGAAATAAAGCACCCAGTGAATGGAAACAGAAGATAGAAGGTAAAAGTGTTAATTAAAACTGTCTCTGTTTAATCAGAATCATCTTCATTCAACTCTGACGAAACTTAACAGGCTGGTTGATGTCTAAACTTACCTGTTTAGTGAGACACAAAATGCAGAAAGTAAAATAAGACACAATAGGCCCCAAACGGAACACCAATTGTGATACCATACAGTCTTACTAGAATGGATTCATTTCTGTCAAAGCTTTTCTAATTCTTCTCTCCTCCTTCTTCTCTGTTTAAGTATGTAAAGTACTTAAGTATTTAAAATCTTGAATAGAAAAGACTCAGTAAAAAGAATGTGATCACCCATTATTGGTAGCATAATTGCACTTGAGCTGCAATATTTTTTGAATATCAGATGGTGACTTTTAGTTTTAGTGTTTCCAATATTAAAGAAAAATTAGAAAACATGAATAAGGTACAAAGTGTTATTATCAATAGTCTTTAACAAAGCTTGTGCTCTATATATACGTATATTTCTTGACAACAGACAAGCTTCAGGCTCTTTCAAAGTTCAACTCACTTTGAACATCTGAGTCCTATTACACACTCATCCAAACTGTGGAAATCCTTTCAAATAGACTTCCACAGTTGCATGATAAACATTACTTGTTTACTGATTTCTAACTTCAATTAACGAAGTTATTTCAAAGACATATCGCTCTCAAACAACCCAAACAAAGTGTCTTTTTCATTAAGGAAGAATATGAATTCTTCATTATTTTATACTTATTTTCCTCATTGTTTTTAAAAAGTCTGATGTTATTTAGAAGCTTTCACCTGCACATTAAAATGACACTATCATTTCTATAAGAATATATCCTTCAATTCTACAATATTTTGCTTTAAGAAACAATTCAGTCTATTCTTTTTCATTTCAATGTGACATCATGTAAGTACAATTTTCTTTGTTTTCAGAGAAGAAAGTGATCATTTTAAAGCAAAACGTTTCCATTAAAACATTCAAAAACAAGCAAGCAACTCCGAAACTCTTGAAAATCAGTGGTATTTAGTCACCAAGAACATCTCTTCCTTTAGCACATGAGATTCAGATTGTGCAGTGACACTCACGTGTCTCAGAACTACAGAACTACAGAAGGTGTTGCTAGTTCATTTCTCATCGTAAGGCTACGAATGTTTGACATGTCCCTAAACTCCAGTTAGGAAAACAACATTTTCTGACTTCAGAACAGTAATTCATTTCTTCAACATGAAATATCAGTGTGTTTTCTTTCTGAGACGCGTTCAGGAAGTGATCATCTTTATTTCCCCTGAATTGCCAAATATTTTTGCAAGCTGATTTTTTTTAACGACTTTTTTTCCCTCTCCTTTCTAATTTGGAACACACTGAGTTAATGTTCCATGAAACTCATCTCAGACCTACTCTGTATAATGCCTTAGAGTTCCTTCAGAGCAGTTCTTCAAAACTTGTAAAAGTTCTACAAATATGTAAGTAAAACTTAGCTCTAAAGACATGCACTGATAGCCAAAATGTCAGAAATATCTGAGTAATGGTTCACCACTCTGTAAATGTAAATGTCTTAAAGGTATTTTAAAGATAAGCTTTGCTAAGAAAGCATAGTTAATGCTGTTCTCCTAGATGTATTGTTTTTTTAAGGGGCTTGTACATGAAAAATGAATTAGGTAAAAATCTGTGAACACAAAGAATGTTACGACAGTTCCATTTTTCAGTCATCGTTATTTTGGATTATATACAATTTAAGTGCACTTAAGGGTATTTAGGAGTGTCCTTCAGAGTGTTATCATCAGGAATATCTAAAGTCCCCTCTGTAATTTGCATTCCTCAGATAGAACTAACATAAACAGTTGTACATTAGTCATGAAGATGTGGATCTCTTGAACATTAATTTTAGGAGGAATTCCTTGATAATTGGACATGCACGTACACTAATCTGGCAAGCACTTAACCTCATGGTTCTGAATACACTTCTCAGAGAACAGGAAACTATTACAAAACCCTTATAGGAATCCATTTATTCTGATAAAGTCTCACGTGTGAACAAGGCATAAAGATGAACAGAAAATGAATTTTACGCATTTAATTCCCACTTTTCATCTCCAAAATTATTACTTTGTTACCTTGTGTTCTTGATCTTAATTTAAAACACATTGCCACATATATTTTCCAAGGGTCAGTAAAATGACGGACAAAGCGAGATGGTTAATCCATTTAATTGTAACTGTTGTTTCATTACCTACATCTTGAATATATTTATAAACCACTTGCATCAACTATAATTTGAAAAAGCTGCTACTCTGGGCTATAGTTCAGATTTTCTATCATTTGAGCCCAGTGTTCCTATACACATTACAGATGCTCTTACATCACTATTTAATGGGGGCGTTTCAAACCACTGGAGTTCTGCATTTTTCCCTGCGCAGATTAGGGAAGGTTGTTGCACATCCTTCCTATATTTAACATCAGCATTTCATCACAAACATAATAACTGTTGGGCGAAAATCTTCCAGTATCTGAATCCAACCTGCTCCTCGACATAATGCTTCCCCTTGAAGCTACCCTCCCTTTCAAGAAAAAATAACCTTGCAGTATACCTAAGTTAAACCAGTGATCCAAATGACCGTGTGCCTGCTAAAACACAGTTCCATACTTGTTTGTCAAGAAACAGGATGAAATGTGCCTATAAAATTACAAAGCAATCACAGATCCACACAATTGACTAAACAAGAGCTTAAACTATGACTTCCAGTAGCAGAAATTAAACTCAATTTCTGCTCAAAGTCAGGAAACTTCCTTTCTCAGAAGGACCATCAAAAAATGTGATTTTCTAGTGAAACTCCAGGTACAGGCGAGAAGCAGGCAGGTGACTTTCTGTTAATAGTTTTTTCTAACTACATTTTGATGGAATCTGTAATAGTGTCATTCTCCAAATAGCACTCACATTTCTTTCAGTAGACATCTATGTATATTTGCCAGGAACTAAAGCTAAAAGAAGCCTGTGTGTGGCTTTCCAGGGTTGTGATCACAAGTCTGGTAGACTGTAGATTTCCATGTGTACTCATTCATTAATTTAATGAGCTCACATGGAACTGTAATACTGATGGTGTAAGTAAATGAAATACACTGTGCCTAGACTTTGCAAACTTTTACTTGCTTTTTTTTTAATATGGTATGTATATCCTGCTACTTCAGTAGACAGCAGAAAGCTCAAAAATTACGAATTAAATTCTTACAAAAATAATAAAACTACGTCCTTAAGGATGTAACATGTAAACACTGCTGACTACATCACCAGTGACATATTATTTCTATACCAGCAGAAAAGCATTCCCTTAAACAGCCCTATCAAATCAAAGCCTTATACAATGCAAGATGTTCTTCTGCCAGGTAAATGAAGCAGGCAAAGTTTCCTAGCACAGAGAACGCCCCTATCTAACCCCACAGAGATGGGTTTTAAATACAATGGACCACCTCGGTTTATAATTTCACTATTAAATTTGGAAGTCACCATTAATTTCAAGGTTCATTTGTCTCTCTGAGAACATATTCAGCTCTGCTGAGCTGGTTACGTAGATTTCTTGCCATGATACAGTCCTAGTTGTATATCACAACTTATGTAAAGGAAAACAACATTAATTTCAAAAGAACTTCCCTTGCAAAGTTAAAAGCACTTGCTGTTTAGTAGCCTAAGTTCTGCCATTCTCAAGCAAAACTTCCATACAACAATACCTTTGATACCATGTTAGCATGTTTAGCTCCTAAATAAGTGTCAGGTGTTAAAGTATATATGTTTCATAATGCAAAAATTATTCAAGGCCCTGTTCCAATAGAAATGCTTTTGCAGACAAGAATCTTTGGCCCTCACTGTGTTGGATCAAGAAGTCTTACATTATCTGTGGAAGAACATTTATTTTCTAAGAGTATCTGAAATACATGATGTTCAACAGGCCATTTATTAAAAGCACTGACACGACTCTTTACAGTTCCTTGTTTACTGTCAGAACCATGATTTGATTTTATCTGCACGTTTAAATTCCATGGTCTTTTATAGCAATATTGTTTTTTACATTCACTTTCCCTGGACCTTAATGAAACCTTCCCTGCAACTGGGGTGGGCTTTTTCTTTCCATTCAAATATAAAATCTTACTGTGAAAAATATTGTTTGTCATCCTCATTTGGACGTGGGTTTTGTTCTAAAAAGTTTTATGAGAATTAAAAATTCTTTCACTTGCGCCAGGGGTAATAAGCAGCAATACTCAGAATATATTTTCCTTGTATTCAACTATTAGTCACAGTGTGACACCTTTAAGATAATTTTAAGGACAGTTTAAACTCCTCTTACAGCAGAGATTTTAGAAGTGCAAAAGCTACAGAAGCTTTTATGCTTCCTGGCAAGTCACTCTGCTAATTCAGAGCCCGTAATTGAAAAAGACTGCTTTTTAAATCTATTTTCCTTATTTTACCATTGGATAATGAGAATGGGAGTCTCCCTACAGATCTTACGAGATAATCAAATTCCCATTTCCACAGTAAATTTCCCACTTCATATTACTTGCCTTTATATACGCAGGGAGCATGAATTTTCAGAAGAGACAAGAAACGCTCATCGCTCCTTTGCCGCGCTGAAGACTAACAACTGCTATAAATTCCCTCAGTGATCTCACTGCAGAAGGAGGCAATTGAGACAGCAGACTGTTAATCCTCCTTATCAATTTTTATTTAAGGGGCAAAACTTTCGTTGAATTGGACACCCATTTATTCTATTGCAATGTGCTTGGGAAAACAGCATGTGATATCTGGGGCCTGTGCCCAGTCACAGGCACCGTGTAGGACATGCAGCTGAAACACTGACTGCACATGTATTTCCAGTTTGTAACTTCTAGCCTGCAATACCCATGAAGAGGTTACGAGCCTGGGAGCAACGATCTCGCTCTTTGGAGGCAGCTGACTAACAGACAGGCAATTGGAAAAGGTCTGGGGATGCTTTAGAAGAAAGGTCTCAAAGTGTACACCGACCATCAGTACCACCCAGGCACCTGTGACAGAAGGACTTGGTTTCTACACTGCTGTTCTCAAGTGAACTATCTGGTAAGCGTGCTTCAGCCACTGCATCCCCAAAATCCTTTTAACACCTGTGTCTGACACTCAATGTTAATCAAAAAGTGTGGTCCTTGTTAGCTTTTTGAGAGGATAACTTTAAGGGTTCAGACACAGACAGGGGGCTGTGCTGAGTTTTTGTAACTCTGCCCTTAGAAGAAATATCTAGAATAATGCCAAGGGCATCTAAAACAGCCTCAGATTGAACCAGTAAATAGAGATCTGACTAATTCCCGTGGTAAGACAGGGCTATTCTACTTTAAGGAGAGTCCTACTGCCTCCTTAATAATCCCAGGCCCCTTTAAAGCCCACTATAAACACCCACCTGGCTCCATAAGGCTTTCCAGATTGGAAATAAATTATTTTGTTGTTGTTGTTTTTCTTCTCTAAATTGCTCAGGCTGGCATTATTTTCTACCAAGCTTTCTATAAATCCAACTTTACAGTGCTATATTAGCAAATGTCAATTGTTATTACACTTCATTACTTAGGATAACTTCTTTTATACCATATGAATGCATTAAGCTTAGATCCCATCTGCAAAACTAAATGTTGAATTACTAAATAAATGGGTGTTCTAATAGAATGATTGATATATCTTAACTATGGAAGTGTGAAAGACTACAGAGTAAGACTACAAATGCAATACAGGACCGCAGGTTCAGATCTTTGATCTCCTTTTTCACAGAGGCTGTGATGTATAAAGCCAATTCCACTGAGCAGACAGTACTACACTGAATATAAATTATCCTTTAACTACAGCAAGGCTTACACTCAAAGAAATGCTGCAAGGATGAACAATGCAGCCATGAAGCAATAAAGAGTTCTTCTGCAGAAAAATTACAGACCCAGATCTGCATGGATAACCATGTTTTCAGAAGATAAATTTTGTCTCAGCTGTAACTTGATAAAAATTGGAGTCAATTTTGGAACATTTGTACATACAGAAGTATAATTAATGAACACCGCTTACTTTTTCCATTAAAAAGTGAGGCAGGAATGCTTGCCTTATTTTCCAGACTCAGCATCGTTCCCCTCAGCATCATAACAGTTGTTTTGGAAGGTGGATATCAACAGTCTCAATTGAACATGGCTTGAAATCTAAACGCATCTTTTCCAGATATCTCCTCAGAAGAACCGTCTGCCTACTGAGCCTACACTAAGCTCCCTGGAGCTTAGCCATGAATATTCTAAACTCATCTCTTACAAATCACAAGAAGTCTCCGTTTGCCAAAATAAAACACTTAAGAGGAATTCAATACTCTTAAGCTGCTTTTCTTCACTTCCTTTGATTATTTTAAATGAATAATTTCTGTCTAAACTTTATGCTAAATATACAGCAGGAGAGACACTCAACAGTGGAGCTATTACCTCTGATTTTGTACACAACTCAAATGGGAAAATAAATTACTTGTGACAACCTGGGATATTTTGTTTTGTTTTAATCTACATAATTTTATAATTAACCAACTCTTTTGCAGTTATACAGAGATACTAATGAGTATCTTTAGAGGAAATTTCTCTATTGTTTATTTAAATTATAGTGTAGGTGGTTCTAAGAAATGGGTCATTCCCAGTCTATGCTGCTTATTTGTATAACAACTTCCATTGTGTGTGAAGAAGTTTGTAAATAAATGACAAACTTTTCTCCTGTCTTACCTCTTTTGACCTGTGCAGTCTGACAGATCAACACTGCTTCCACTGCTGACAAGCAAAAAGTGAACATTTATCTTTGGCTTAATCTTTCTGTTCTCTTTGGGTTTCCTTTCAAAAAGACTCAAAGAAGGTGCTCTTTGTGGTTCATGCCACAAAGTTGTCTTTGCCAGAATAAAATTCAGCAAAAAAGAAGGCAAGGGTAAGCTGTTATCCACTGTTGTCCTCAGCTCTGCTTCGGTTCAATAAACTTGAACATCTTCCCCCTCCTTTGCCAATTGTGATAAGCAGCAACAATTACTCAAAATGCATTATCAGCGCAAGCTCAAAAAGACAGGATCAGATGAGTTGGGTCCACCTTTCTCAAGCTTACAGTTGTTTTTCATGTTCGAGGGGGGCAAATAAGTCCCTGTTTGCCTCTTGTCACTGAATTCAGAGCTACTTCTTAAAGGCAACTACAACAAGGTTGCAAAAGGAATAGAAGACAAATCCTCTCCTTTCTACAGCCTACAGGGCTTCTGTGTGTGACCAGCAGGCTGTAGGCTTTGTGCCATTATGGCAAAACTCATAAATGAACCATCCTTCCCTTCCCTGAATGGTAAGAAATATTTTATCCTTGCCTTTCTGTGTTCTCTTTCCTTGCCTTTCTGTGGTCTCCATAGCTGAAACCAAGTATTCATTGGACATCACTGCAATGCTTCTCTAACCAATTCTAACTGCATACGGAGCTTGAGTAATTTAAAATATATTTCAGCTTGATCTCTGCTTTATCCCATTCCAGTACTCCACATACACAGCAACTTTAAGCTCACAGATATCCCTCCATGGTTCAAGAAAATCCTTCAATCTAAGAACTTCATTTACAATCCAGCATAGTTTCTGCTTTCTTGTCTCCCCACAGCAGCTAGACATTTTGATGCAATCCTCATTTAATGCAATCTCCATTACAGGATTATGATCACATCAATAAAATGCTCCATATGGTTTTTATTTTTGGTGTTTTTTTTTTTTTTTTTTTTTTCATCCCTCTCCCTCTCTCATTAATACCAGCCACTCCATCTAGAAAAAAAATAAAAAGAAAAAAGAAAAAAAAAGAAAAAAAAAAAACCACAAAAAAACACCCCACCAAATCCAACAGGATGATAGGATGCTCTAGGGAGGCTGTGGGGGGTACACATTCAACACAATGTAACAGCCAATGCTAACTGCCCATCAGAGGCTGAGCCCACAGATCTCCTCATTCCTGAGCTATGCAAGTTAGCTCTGTCCTCGCTGTCGAGCACAGATCGTAAAACATTATGTTACCAGACTAAAAATAAATATATATTTGCAATCACTTGCCAGCTCCATGTGCTTTCCACAAGAACATTTTACTCGATCGGTTCCATCCTATTAATACTGCTGTGAACGAACTGCTGATGCCCTGCTGGAGGGGGATACTGGGCATGAGCTCTAATATGAAAGGATGCAAAAATCCCTCTTTTCCCCAAGCCCCTTCTTACCTTCGGTGCCGTGGCTGCAAAAGATATCCCTATGCACGGGCTCCTCAGCACATCACCACGGCGGTTAGAATAGCGAAGGCTGCCCCACTGCATGCAAGTTGGAGTGCTTTGCAACAGCAAATCCTCGATCCAGAACACAAGCTGCTTCTTCCCGTGCAGTGAACCGAGCACGATTCATAAGCGACTTCCACATAGGGAACAAAATAGTAAAAGAAAGGGGAGGGGGGGGGGGGGGGGGGGGGGGCAGAAAGAAAAAAAAAGAAAAAAAGATTTCCTAACTTTTAGGTAAGCCCGAGTTTGTTTTATTTTTGTTGGGTTTTGTGGATCATTTGCTTTTGCAGCTGGCAAAAGGCCGGAAACGCGATCGCGCCCTGGAAGCCCCGCACCGGTCCACAGAGGTCCTGCCGCCTAACCTAAGTTGCGCGGGGAGACTTTGAACTCCGTGCCGCCGGGCAGCGCAGCCGGCAGCGCCCGGCCGTGGGCTGGGGGAGCGCGGAGCCGGGTCCCGCCGCAGGGCAGCCGCCGCCACTGGGCGCTCGCCTCCTCCCGGCGGGGCGGGCTGCGGGCCCGGCGCGGCCGCTGCGGCGCCCCTGGGGGCGCTGAGCCGCGCTGCCGGCGGCGCCCGGAGCCCGCGCTGTCCCGGCGGCGGCGGCGGCTCCGGCTCGGCACTGCCGCGGCCGCCCGCGCCCCGCTCTGCCGCTGCCAGCCGGCCCTCCCCGCGGCTGACATCAGCGCCAGGAGGAGGAGCGACGCCGGGGATGCGAATAGCCGAGCCGAGGGGGGTTCCCCCTCCCGGCGCCGCCCTGCCTTCTCCTCTCGGAGAATCCCCCGAAAGCGGCGGTACGGTCGCTCCGCCGCCTCGGCAGGGGGCAGCCCCCGGCTCCGCCGCCGCCCCTCGGGCCGAGCGAGGGGGCGAGGGGCCGCCCCGGGGTCGGGGCCGCCGGGCGGGACCGGCCCCCTGACCCGCGCGAGGTCTCGGAGCGGAGCGTGGCGCTGCCGGCGGGGGGCGGCGGGCGGCAGCGCCCTGCGGAGCCCGCTGAGCGGCCGTACCCGCGGAGGCGGTCCCGCGCCCGGCCGCCCCGCACCACCCGCCGATCCGCGGCCGTGCTCCCGGCTCCGGGCCCGGCCCCGAGACCAGGGAGCCGAGAGGCGGGCGGCGGAGCCGTCGGTCGAGCCCCACGGCGCAGCGGGAGCGGCTGCGGGGCCGGGCGGGGGGCGCCGAGCGGAGACCGAGGAGCCGCGGAGCGCGAGGGGCCGGGGGGAGCGGCGGGATGGCGCGGGTCGCGGTCTCAGGGAGAAACGAGGGGGCGCAAGGAGCACGATCGTGCCGCAACCTCCACCCGGGAGCGGGCGCCGGGGAGGCGGAACTGGGGCGCAGAAGCCCCGCATCGCCTCCCGCGGACTCGGAGCCGCCCGAGCAGCGCGTCTCGCAGCGCTCCCGGGAGGCGCGGCCCCGGCCCCGGCACCGCCGCCCCGCGCTCGGGAACCGCCGGCCGTGCCAAAGCCGTAGGGTCTGTGGGCGGAAAGTGCCACGTGTGAGTGTGTCGGTGAGTTCTGCCGTTTATGAGTGCTAGCGTGAACGTACATTTGAATTAATACTTAATTTGCTGCATCTGTTTTAATAATTTCATTATTTTGAAGTATTTGCAGTATTTTGCCAAATGCTTACAGTAGGCGCTTCTTGCAAACACAGTAATTATTTGTAACTAATTTAGCGTTTTCTCTGTACTTTGCAACTGGGTTTGAACTCTTTTTTGATGAACAAGAAAAGAAATTGCATTTACCCTACCAGCACAAAATTTTACACGTCCTTCTATAAAATAGTGTGGAAATGTACTCGAGAGCTTTAATTCACCTTGTTCACCAAAGCAGCATGTAGGTAATGTCTCAATTTATAGCTAAATATGGCTTCAACAACACAATTTCTCTAGAGGAAAAAAAAAAAAAAAAAAAAAAAGAAAAAAAAGAAAAAATATCTAAGAGAGATAAGAGAGAGAAGGAGAGCTCTAAAAGCAGCTTGTAAAACTCCCCAGTCATTCAGTGAATTGTATCCATTTTTACTTGTTAACTCATACATTCAATGAGATTCCTTGAATATGGACCTGGAATGAACAATTGCATGGCCATTAACTGTGCTAAACTACTACAGAACAGACGTAATTCCTTTTCTTCTAGGTTATATTTCCCTGTTGTATTTCAGTTGCCTGAGTTTGACCGAATGCCCATGGTATTTTACCATATTGGGTGCTAAATTCTATGAATGCAATGAATCGGCTGTCACTTCATTTTTTTGGTGCCATATATATAGGGAGCAGAGGTGCCTCATTATGCACGAACAGAACATTACCCACAGCTAAGAGTTAGTGTCCCAGCTGCAGTGCAGCACAGTGCTGAGTGCCTACAAGCCACTTCCACTTATTTATCTACATTTCTGATTTTCTTCAATACTGTGTGAAATAAACATATGGGAACAACAACAAAAGGTCAAAATATGAAAGAAGTGTGCAGCTATGTTTGGTGTATGCTGTGATGATGGCACACACATTAAGAGTGGTTGTCAGTCCTAATACCTGTTTCACTTGGCTGTCATTACAATGATTTCTAAACCAGTCAAATCCATGAAGGCACATTCTACCAGACAACAGTTTTGCATTTATGAAGAGTCAAGAGATATCTGGAAACGTGCCCACCTTGCCTAAGAATATGATAAAATAAAAACTGGTAGTTGAATATATGTTTTCCTGACAGAAGTTTGAATGTTAGTGGGAGACGTACTGACCTACATGGTGGTTTGTCCTGAGCCGTTCTCAGAAGGGAAGCAGGCGGTGTGCTGGGCTGGTGGGTGCCTCACAGAGCTACTTGAGGATGAGCTGCAATCGATCCCACAGTTCTGTTTGAACTATGTTGAAACACATGGCCAAAACTCAAAGTTATTGAGTATATTAAGTGAATAACAAAGTTATTTCACTTAAAAGTAACTAAAAAATAGCTCAAGGCATTGATGGCTCACGTAACCGAATTGGGAAGCAAGCTGTTACCTCTAAAAAGGGCAAAAACTCTCCACAAAACACGTTTCTCATTTTTATGAAGAGTCAAAGGCAGGATAGGATTAACTACGTCCACGTAGCATCACTTTACTAAGGACAAAAATATTTCCTCATACTGGAATGTATTGCTGCTACCCTTGATTCAGATCAAGGTCTAAATCCTGAAATTGCTTGTTACTCTAAGCACATGAGGAGGCCCCACAGGAACTATTCACATGTGAAAAGAGCTAGGACCAGAGCCAAAGTTTTGCATACTGTGAAGGTCAAGCTTGTTTCCTTTGTAAGACTTGCACTTTAGAGAAAAACTCTCCGAAATATGGTTTCCATACAGAAACTTCAGCTGATTCTTCTCCTTCAGTCGTCGGCCAGGATGCTCTATGTGCTGTGGCTGATTTAGAGCGGTTTGTGTAATTCTGGCCCTGTGACTACGGTGCTGGCTGGCTCCAGGCGCTGCCTTGCAGCTCTGGGCGCTGTCCCTGCCTTTCCCGGATCGTTCTATGTTTTCTGTTCACACTGACTTTTTGTAAACTTCCCAGAACAAAAGGAGAAAAGCCTCATAGATATTATACAACTGTTGGCTTTAGAGCTGTTATAGAATAACCCCTTCAAAAAATGCACTGGCCCTGCGGTGAATTCTCAGCATTTTTGCAGAGGTCGTACAAAATATATTGCTTGAGCGGCCGTACTTTGGCCACTCACAGATAAGTCACAGGGAGACCACAGCAGATGACAGTCTTCAGGAAATACTGTAATTCACTTTTATGTTTCTATGCAGGAAAATAAGAGACAAAGCCTTCCCTTGACTACTGGGGAGGGGATACATGTGGAGACTGGCATAGGGAACGGAAGGGAGCTGCTCTTGCAGGAGTGACAGATAAGGTTGGAGGTCTTTCTGCTGAAGGCCTTGCGTAGCTTTGCTTTGTTTCTTTTTGTTTCTCTTCAGAGCAACAGAAGAATGCAGAAAACAAATTGTAACTGCATTTTACTACATCTTTTAATAGGATTTTGCCTCAGTCCCAAGTTATTCTCTGTGCACATATTTGAAAATTAGTTTCCATTTTCTCCTTTTTCCATCACGCTCATTTAATGGAAATGTAAAATAAATTTCACTTGGGATCCCTGAACTCTAGAACTGTTTTCACTTCTCCTTTTTGATAATAAATATTCCCTAGTTTTACCTTTTGTAGGAGCAATCCTTACCTAGATTGCACTGTACTTCATAAATGTC
This sequence comes from Tympanuchus pallidicinctus, assembly GCF_026119805.1. Taxonomy (NCBI): domain Eukaryota; kingdom Metazoa; phylum Chordata; class Aves; order Galliformes; family Phasianidae; genus Tympanuchus; species Tympanuchus pallidicinctus. Next base: position 12,137,064 of record NW_026294648.1, on the reverse strand, counting down.
AGTTGATACTCTATCTGGACTTAACACTGAATACAGTGGTTCTTTTACAGTTTCCTCCACTGCAGTGAACTGTAATTTATAATGGCTGATTAACTTTTTAAAAATATTCGTAAAAAACCTATTTTTGCCAAGAAATTTACAAATCACTTTTCTTTTTTTCCCCACTCAGATTCATAAATACCTGAAATGCGAGCTAATTGAAAACCTGACTTCAGAGGAGCTGGAGCAGAACTGCCATAAAACATTCTGCTGCAATCATATTTTTACACCACTAAAAATATTGCTATCTGTTATCAAATGAATACAGTATAAATTAGATATATCAAACAGAGATGGCTACAGCCACAAATCTAGATGAACAACTGCCATGTGGCAACACGTACACAGCGCTGTCATTCCAAGAGCTGGAGACACCATGCATCTACAGCCAGTGTGTAGGAAGTTCAGACTGTACGGCTTTAGAAGCGTTACGATTTCATGAAGCATCCCTTGCTGGGTGAGAGCCAGGTACCAGAGGTGGTCATTGTCTGGCGGGGTTGTTGCCAAAATGGTTACAATATGGAACTTAAGAAGTCCAGTCCCTAACAGCAGCAGGTAGAACATACAGACTTCATCATCCCAGTTGTCAAGTGACAATGTTTTATAATGTCATGAATAATGTATAAAACAACTTATTCTTTATACTGAACATTTTGAGAGTTCACGCACCCACCCCAGAAGGGCTTTGGGATGGGAATGCAAGACGACAAGCTAGAAAGATTCAAAGCGGAACACAGTGCACACAAAGGAGTTTGTGAACCCAGCTCCCTGCTTAATTACACGAGAGCCGGTCAGGAGCCATGCCAGAAACAGTACCACTGCTATTTTAGCTGACTTAAATGAGATAAAAATCAGGCTGAGTCTCCAGCTTAGGAATTCCTGCATACCTTTCATACAATACATATTTGCCATGTCTTTGAGAACAGTAAATTATTTTATAATAAAAAACTGCTCAAAGCACTCATTTAAATTAATTTTATAAACTTAACAAGTGTTACTCGGTGTTCTCTGCATTTTTAAGAGTGTTTGGGGATTTATGTCTTGTAAAATAGAAACAAACTAGGAAAACTGAAATATATTGTGTCTTTTGCTGTACTTTACAGCACAGCTTGTGTTTAAGAAGCAGTCTAGACATGTAAAAATGCTAGAATAAACAATATTTTTTTCATTATTTTAAATTAGTTTGTACAGGAAAGCTATAAATTTCAGAATGATGTTCACTAGAAGGATTGTGTACCTTTTCAAGTATTCAAAACAAAAGATACTAAGAGGCAATTATATTACCTGCTGTTATAAATATAAAATCCCTTCAGAGTTAATGCAATTACCAGTGATTTCCTATAAAAGAAAAAAGAAATAATAACTTTATTTCCAAATAACTTCAGGATATTTAATTTAGGATTATGAAAAGTCACACTCTGGGTGTTTCTCTTTTTTTCCCCATATTGTAGTTTGTTGTTTAATCATTTCAACATATAAATAAAATTAAATATTATTTAATATTCATTACAGGTCTTCAAATATCGGTTGGTCTTAAATATTTTCTCTTTCTAGTTTCAGCTGAGTTTTGTCTGCAGTTGAAGAATAATATTTGTCATGAAGATTTCATCTAATTTTCCTTGAAGCAGAATAAATTCCAGAGACTCAAGACCTCATCTAAATCAAACTGGAATCTGTGTTAAGCTCAGAGTAATTTTCATTGTGTTTATGTTCTTTTTTTTTTTTTTTTAATTTTATTTTGCTGATTAAAATTAGCATGTATGGAACACCAAGCATAGAGGACTAAGCTGTATTCTTCTCTTCAGGATAATAAGTAAGTAAATGGAAAAATAAATGAAAGAAAACGAATCACGGAATCTACAGGACTACGGTATATCTGCATACTTTACAGTACTGCAGGTTTATAGCTGAGTTTCTGCAGGATTATTTCCTTCTACCTACAACCTAATAGACTATGACAGTGCTGAAAACTTCTGAGGAACCAAAATTGGTAGGACATGGTGAATAAAAGTCTGAGGCAGGCACACTGGTCGAGAATCTGTACAAATAGTTCTGGCTGTGTACTGCTACAAAGTGCTTAATAATTCCCATTCCAGAGATTGCTGTGTAATAGTAGTGAGTGAGGTTGTTCAATTGGAAAATGCTTGGGATTGTTTTGGAAGACAGAGTTATGTAGAAATGCATGGCACTGAGAGATGGATTCCTTTCCTTCAATTTATATAGCAAGATGTTTATTACTAAGTTTTTCACAGGATTATGTAACATGCCTTTCAAAACAAGAGCACGAAGAGGTTTATTGACAAGAAAACTAAGGATTCAGTCTGCATTTAATCTACACTGGTAGATTAACGTATCACTCTTACCTGGCTTTTGTTTGACCTCATAGGACATTATGGTCTGTCATTTAAGTCTTGGCTATTACTGGTGGACACTGTATCTACCTGCTGAAAAAATAGTTTTGTCAAACAAAATCTGAAATTGCCTTTTTTGTTTTTCATCAAGACATCACCTGTACTTCAGTGAAATATCCATAAAAATTAAATCATGAGATACATGCAGGCAGAAAATTCCTATTCAGAACAAAAATCATTATTTATAATGATTTATAGCAAATAATTTTTTGATGGTAACTTCCTCTTGTTTCTAGAATGTTTTTGTAACTGCTGAACAAATATCTATATTCGTTATCCTCCTGAATGCAGGCTAACATTTGCTATTGCCAGATGCTTTGAGCTCTCCCAGAGAGCACGTGGCAAACTGAATGCAGGCTCCTGTTCGTTAAGAACTGACTGGTGGTGTTTCCAAACCTGACCACAGATGTGACATCCAGTTATGACTGGGTGAAACGTCAGCTTTCTCTATACCAGTTTATATGGAACAAATGTAATATAAGAAGTTAATAAAACTCACACTGTTAAAATGCTTATGAAAATTAAAGACATGCTTGTAAAAGGTTTTAGGGATAGTGTAAAGATACCAATGAGAGGTAATGGTTGGCAACTATTAGAACTGGATAGAAGACTTTGGAATCATAATGATAGAGAGGATGTAAGTTCTCCCAGTACCCAACAGGTGCACCCAGTAAAGAGGCTGTGTGTTGATCATATCAGGACATTGTGTCTTACTGCATCACAAATGAATATAAAAGGTGATATACAATATCATGCAGTAAATAATTTAGAGTGATTTGTGCATGGAAGTTTCCCAATCATCCCACAAAGAATGCTCAGCATTTTTTTGAAAATCAACTGCCTTTAACAATATCAAGCAAGGGATGCACTGTTCATTTTTAACATCAGATCTTGTACTTCTTTTGGCTTATCAGTTTTCCATTTAAGAGAAGGAAGAAAGGCTTCTTGCATATGAAACTGCTGCACAATATGTTTCCCCAAACAGTGTACATTGAAGAATATTTTAACCCCCTGCAAAACCAGTTTAATTTATTGAAAATTTGATTGCCATTATTCAAAACATTATGCAAGATGTAAATAATTTATTGAATGAAGAATTTGAGGTGATTTTGTATGGCTATCTGCAGATGGCTGCATTTCTCATAGCAGAATCGCTAGAGGGAGTCATAGGCAATGATACTCCTTCAGGATCTCAAACAGGTTTGCAACTGAAAAATGATTAAAAAAATTTAGGTAATATTTAGCAAAAAAAAAAAAAAAGAAAAATCAAAAACCAAAAACAACAACAACAACAAAAAAGATAACTGCAGTATCTGTAATTTAATTTCACTGCCTAGTTACTGATTATTAATGAAACTAGTTTAGTCTCAGAAGACACCTATAGCAAATCATGATTTTGCATAACAAACAACCACAAGAAACCAGCAAGATAGATGTCCCACATAAGACTTTAACATATTTCTCAGTTAATGTTAATGCGGATGCAGTGCTTAGAATGTGCTCACAGGAATTTTAGAGCAAATAGCAAAAGAAAAATCAAACATAAATAGAAATCAGTTAAAAGTGTATTTGTCAGTCATTTTTACCAAGATTTCTGCACCTTTGTCTAATTACATTTAGCCCAGGGCCTCCTTTGCTTTTATGCCTAAAATGTAGATTTCAGCGCAGTAGAACAAAACTAGTTTTATTCAAGTTTTATGTAGCAATAGGACAAAAAGGCTCACTGGGAAACATATATACATACATTGAATTTTTGCTGTCCTAGACAATTTCCACATTGAATTCAAGTTGTGGGTTCACAAAATTTCTCACAACTAAGAGAACTAGGAGAAAGAATATTGCTCTTGTCCTTAATCCTAGCAAGTTTTGAATGCAATGAAATAATACGCTCATCTATGGTCATAGTTTGTAGATAACACATTTGATTTATAATAAGATAATCATCAAAAAGATATATAATGTGTATATATATATATATATATATATTTTTTTTTTTTTTTAACATAAGATTTCTTAACAAAGTTTATGGCCTCAAGCTACGTGGTGCGGTCAACACTCCTGAGGGATGTGATGCTAACCAGGGAAACCTAGAGAAGCTTGAACAGTGAGCCCAAGAGAATCTTATGAGGTTCAACAAATCCAGGTGCAAGGTCTTGTACTTAGATCTTGGCAACTCCCCACTATCAATACAAGCTGGGGAATGAAAGGATGGAGCCCAGCCCAGCCCTGTGAAAAGGACTTAGGACACTGGCTAATGATAAGCTGGACATGAGCCAGCAGTGTGCCCTCACAGCCCAGAAAGCCAACCATATCCTGGGCTGCACCAACAGCACTGTGATCAGCAGGGTGAAGAAGGTGATCCTGCCCCTCTACTCTGTGCTGTGAGACCTCACCTGGAGTGCTGCATCCAGATGAGGAGTCCTCAATACAGGAGGGATACGGACCTGCTAGAGAACATCCAGAGGAGCGCCACAAAAATGATCTAAAGGATAGAACACCTCCCCTATGAGGACTAAGAGAGCTGGGGCTGTTCAGCCTGGAAAATAGAAGGCTCCAGGGAGAGGTGATAGTGACCATTGAGTATCTAAAGGGTGCTATATGAAAGAAAGGGACAGATTACAGAGTCTGTTGTAACAGGACAAGGGGATATGTTTCAAACTAAAAGAGAAAACATTTAAATTGTATATACGGAAAAAAGTTTTTTACAATAAGATCAGTGAAGTACTGGAACAGGCTGCCCAGAGAGGTTGTGAGTGTCCTGTTCATGGAGACATTCATGGACAGGTTGGATGGTGTTCTGAGCAACTTCATATAGCTATAGATGAGACAAAAAACGTACTGGTGACAATTTTCTTAAGTGTCATAGGTATACAGCTTAAAAATATGTGCAATTAGCTGTCCCCCAATGGCATTTATGGTTGTGATGTTTTTTTACAGACATAATCATGGTAATAAAAGCCCTAGCGGTTGACCTGGTGCAAAAAAGTTTCATCTGAACTCCCGAATTTAAACTATTTTAAGATTGATGTTAATCAAATATTTCTATTCTCTGTTATTTTAGCTGTATCAATATACATTGCCAGACTCGAGCAACTGATTTTACTCTAAGCACTTAATTTTCATAAAAATCTAAAAATTAACTGGAAATAAGAACAGGTCTACAGAGTGCTAGGATAGTGGTGTTCAGAGTAGTGCAAGTGGTGTTAAGAGCTGTTGGACAAAAAAATAGATATCAAGACATTTCTCAGCTCTTGTATTCGTGTTCAGTGGATTAGATCAGAGATTTAAATTTTAATCCCATATATGACATGAGGCCAATTCCTAGAGAGAAACCTTTTGCTTTTAATTTGGATTAAATGTTGATGAGTTTTTTTCATATTCTTAGCTGTGTTATTTGGAATCTTTTCACAAAACCATAGAATCACAGAATTGCTCAGGCTGGAAAAGACCAGCTGCAACCTCACCATACTACCCTAACTGAAGTGGGAAGGGATCTCTGCATGCAGCTGCTCCAACCCCTGTTCCAGCAGGGCACTTAGAGCACGCTGCCCAGCACCATGTGTAGGCAGTGTCTGAAAGTCTCCATGGTGGAGTGTCCACAACCTCTCTCTTTGCCCTCTCCCTTCACTATTTGTACACAATGATAAGATCCCCCTGAGTCTCTTCTCCTGGCTGAACAGTCTCAGCCTAAAGCATATAGAATATGACTGTAATTTGAGAAGAAGAAGAATCTAGGTGCCTAAAAATAAGCTCTGATTCCAGCTTAACAACAGATCTTTGGTATAACTTTGAAAAAATGCAATTTTTTCAGTTTTGAATTTTATAATTAAGAATAAAAATTGAAAATAGTCCGTATTTATCATTATTTTCATTTACCATCTTCACTTTTTCAACTGCTACTAGCTGGGATAGCTGGGATTTGTAATTGTTACTCTAATTATTCAGAATGACTGTATTCAAGTTTAGCTTTTGCCCTTATGATCAATACTTTTGACTTGATGGCCTTGTGAAATTCTGATATTTGCATTCTTTATATTTTAGAGAAGACAAAAGCCAAAAAGAAATCACTGTCATGTTTTTGATGGTTTGTTTTGTATACCTTGAAGAAATGTAAAGTCAAGACAAGGCAAACTAGGAGAAAGCTGCTCTTTCTTCATAACATTACCACTGAGTGACTTGAATTGCTTTAACTATATCAAGAGAGAGCTCTGATTTACTTACAAGTTATTGAAGCTAAACAAACATAATTCATCAGCTGACCTTAAGTAACTGACCAAGTCATTGCCCTCTGCCCACAGCAAAGGCCTGGTAAAATATGTTAGGTGCTTAGCTTTGTAACAACACACTCCCATGCTGCACTTAGAATGGCTTTGACCACACAGCTAGCAGTTGCTATGGATAAGCTTATCCTATGCTTTAATGCATTGCTGTTACAGTCAGTGGTGTGCCTGAACCCCTGCTTATAGCAAAATACTTCTGCTCATAGTATTCTGTGATTCCCTCCACGGACAAGACCAGCTTTTGCTTTTATCATTATTTCAATCACTTCAGTGTAGATCCAATTACACAGGTATAAGAGTCTTTCTATTGGCATACTCTGGCATCAGTACAACAGCAGTTAAACACATAACTCTAGAATCAGGATAGATGTGTGAATAACAACATCTGATCAACAGCCATGCTGACAAAATTTAAATGAGATCAAGCTTAAATCTTATCCACCTCTGACAATGGCAATGAATGTAATGTGCCAGGCCTACTGGGCATGAGAGCAGAGTATGACCAGAAGCTGATTTAGTAAAACTTCCCTCATGCACATTTAATGAAAGTCAGAGACATCCATCCCTAGCTATGCTGTAGACAGTGGTGTCCTAACCCAAAACCACACGCATGGCAGCAATAAATGCCAAATTTATGACTACCACCAGAGCATATACATATACATTATGGCATTTTCTGTCTATAACTATATACTGTTGTGTATTACAATTCCCAATGAGTTCTGCATTCTTTTGCTATGTGGAACAGAGAAACAGAGCATAGATCTCCTTAGACACTATGATTTTCTGCTGACCAAAGCCATGTGTCAATATACTAGAAGAGAAAGGTGAAATATTACTGTAGTTTTTCTCCACTTCTGCTTCTTACAACACAGTTCCTTGCAATGTGTTGTAAATGAAGAGCAGAAGCTGTGATCTGTATTAGACCTGAACTAAAACTGTCTCACTTTGGTCTATGAAAGAAAAAAAATCTCAGCTTGTAATCTGTACTGCCATGTAATTCAGGTCATATTCTTATCCATAGTTAAACAAAATGCTTTATCTGAACTGAAAATAAAGTATGCATTGCTGCTGATATATCTGCCAAATTTAAAACATGATATAAACTAAAGTTGACAGCATAAGCCACTCAAACAAGGCCTCCGGGACTCCAAAATGCTCCTTAATATTTATTTTTCATATTTGATTGCAGGTTATGCACAGGTAAGTGTAGTGCTACCCTGAGGGTTTTAAGTGTAATGTAGTCAACCATGATAATACCTTCAATATCTCAGAAGACAGTTCTCACAATAACTAATATGAAATGAAAGTGAAGCTGAGTGTTTTTCAGACTAGTGTTAAGTTTTCTCTACAGTTATTTTAGTAGGTTCTGAAATGCTTTTGGTGTTTGCCTGTGAGTAAGAGAAAAACAAATACTTCCCTTTTTCTATCACAGTACTTTCCAGCACTCAAAGAACCCTAACATTAACTTGCTTTTATAACCCTGTAATAATGAGAAATCACTATCCTTCTGTCTATCCACTACTTCCTGTAACAATTTAGACTGGTATTTGGCAGTCATTTCCTCAGAAATGAATCACTAACCACTGGCACATATGCATGTAGTAGTTACAAAAGGAAATTAGCCAGAATTAGTCTACTTCAGGTGTCCCCAATCATTTTAACCTCTCACAACGGTAAAACCTGGAAGAGTTGGTCACAAAAATACCATGTTTTTACATATATTTTTCTTAATCTTAATTTTTTAAAAATAAAAAATGTAATATCATAATGCATTTCAATATATTCATACATATTAAAAAGACATGGAAAAATAGTTATGTCCCAGAAGAAAACAGTCTACCCTACCAGCTCTGGCTGCTCTAAGTTGCTCAACTGCTTCAAACAGACCCAGATCTGGCTTAACAGTGAGCAAATTTCAAGCAGATTTGTATTGTTAGGATAGCAGAGAACACTAAAAAGTATTACCTAATTTTATCTCTAATAAGACAAAAAATGAAAAAGAAAGTAAAGGACAAAGTTAAGCCTAGGCTTCTTACATAGTTTTTTGGTAGGAGTTATACTTGCAGAATGGGATCAACAAAAATTAATATGCTGAATTTTGCCCCTCTACTCCACACTACTGAGGCCTCACCTGGAGTGCCGCATCCAGACGTGGAGTCCTCAGTATGGGAGAGACAAAGACCTGTTGGAGTGCATCCAGAGAAGGGCCACAAATGTGATCCAAGGAGTGGAATACCTCCCGTACAAGGACAGGCTGAGAGAACTGGGGCTGTTCAGCCTGGAGAAGATTGTGAGGTGAAGACTGGAGTTATGATTTCTGTACTGAGTTTGTCTTCTAGGCAGTGAGAAAATGCTTTATCACAATTCTGTTTTAAATTCTGAATGCCTTGCCTTGTGAAACTGGGATACTGCACCAAAATGCAGTTCCTTTCCTTTTATCATCTTCAGAGATGAGATAATGGATAATTATTTTTGTTATTAAACTATTACAAATATAAAACTTAATCTGGATGTAAATAATGAAGTTTTATTACTGATTTTTTTTTTTTTTTTTTTTGAGTAATCCCCTCAAGCACATTTTTAAAAGAACAAGATGCATAATGTAAAGGGCTTCAAACAGATTATATCCAAAATTTGAAACAAAAGAGTATTGGGATGTTTCAAGATTACTCTTGGATTCGTTTCTTATGAAAAATCTGAAATTCTAGTCCTGCTTTTTTTTCCACTTCATACAAGCAGAATTCATGCAGACATGCATTAGAATTAATGTTGCAGGTTTCTGTGGCATAAAGCTATTTACAGCAATGGACTTTGATGACACTGTGCTAAACTGGAAGAAAAAAAAAAAAAAAAGGATTAAAGTTGTTTGTTCTGCCACCAGGGCCCTTGAAATATACTGACAACCTTTTTTTGTACTATAGTAGTAACATTTTTAATTTATGTTCCACAAGAAGCAAGTTAAAATCTTACTTCCTTTACTTTTTCCTCCTCCTCCAGCTTGTCTTATTGGTTACCAGCTTTGCACGGTATTTATTTATTCTTAGAACTATCTGCAAGAATATTTTTATATAACCTCCTTTAAGTAAGGTTATTGAAGTGCTTGAATGTTGTTAGTGAGAACTTTGTTTCTCACTGTTCCCCTGGCCATTAGTTTCAAGAAGCACATAGTGTTAGGTAGAATCCTACAGAGGGGACATAAGCTTCTAGTCTTTCGTATTTTACATTTTTTATCTTCAAATTGTTCTAGCTTTTCCTTTAATAAGCTTCAACTTAGATAAGGCTCTGTTTTTATTTCTCAGCCTGTATAGTTGCTACTAAAGAGGATGATGCAATTACCCTAACCCAACTTGCTTCACCTTCCTCTGGGAGCTCATGCAGTTACTGCACAGATCACCGCAGTAGAGTGCAGAGATCCCTGAGGCTTCATGGGAGCAATTTGATGCTGGACAGGTTAGTTCTGCCTTTCAAACTGGGCTAATACAATCATATTCAGCCACACTAATATGATTATATCACTTTTAGACTTCATGTCTACATTTCTGCACACTGCTGCATTATGGCATTCAGGCCCATCTCCTTCCTTGGTGACTTGTCTTGGTGAAAACTTACTGCATTCCAGTGTTAAATTTATAGTGACCATGTTTTGTAACAGTCTGCTACAAAACTCTGTTCTTTCTTCCCTGCCATCATGGCTGAACCAAACCTTGCACTGTTATTTCTCCTTTCTATTTTATTAAATTTATTAAAAATACTTTTGCCCTATGAGAATGGCAATTAAATCCAGCCTGGCAGAGAGTGGTTGCATCCAAATGTTTCCCATAACAAAACCAGTAATTGCTAGTGAGTTGCAAGTCTCAGTCTGGAGTAGTAAATAAGGATTCTTTTTTCATGATTTATATAGTCAATCCCTATCAAGTGCTGTCTGTATGCATCAGTGACAAATATCTGCAAACAAATTGTGTAATAGGGCATACTTCTACTCTGTACCAACCCCAAAATGCATTACTGCACTGTTTAAACACTGGGTAAAGTACAAAGCATTTCACAGAATTAATTTCTTCTCTTTCATGAGAGAGATATAATGCATTAACTGATTTGAAAACTGAGTGAGTTTCTTTTATAATGTGGTCACTCACTAGGCAGGCTTTCCACAGGGTACAGGAGCTACAGTAAACAATCACTTAAACAGAAGGAAGCTCTTCAGTGCCCTGCTATGCTGATATTTCTGGAAAAAGAAAACAAAACAAAACAATGAAACAAACAACAACAAAGAAACACCACGCAAACCAAACTAACACTTCATTGCATGTTGAAAAGAAAGTGCAAGCAGTCTGCTTAGAAAGCTTTAAAGCGTAATTGAAATTCAACATGCAGATTTCTGTATTATTACACTGCTGTGTGCATTAGATTATTTGCTGAGCAACCAGCATTTTAAACATCACATTTTAAGAACTTTGTGCTAGTACAACAAGAAATGCAGAAAAATTAGGATGACAGCAGAAGTATGCTCAGACACACAAAGATTCTTCAGCTGAAAAGGGAACAAACAGTGCAGAGCTAGCCTATGTACTGTGAGAAACGTTTCTCCCTCCATGTGCAGATGGAGCACAGATCACTGGTATGCTGACAAGCAAAACTCAAAACAAAGAGGTAAGCTACATATGTAATGGCAGGTAAGCTCACTGATCTTTTTAACCCAATGAACATCTGATGTGATGTGAGATTCACTAAATTATATATTGCAAATCAAGGTCAGAATGAAGGGTGACTCAGAATTCTGTAACAGTCTCTCTGCTTCACTGTGTGAAAACGGTCATGAGTTCCAGGATACTTTTTCCTGTTTTAATCTGATTTCAATTCGAACATGTACTTGACTATTGAACTAATTGTACCTAAACACAAATGTGCAAGAAGTAGAAGGAAAATAATTAAAAATGTGTATGTTATTGTTGTTCTTACATAATGCTGATGCTGCTGAGCACACACAGGCCAGTATCTCCACACAGAATTAAGGTACCAAGTTCGCTGCTAAGAGGACCAGGACATTAAATTGGCAATGTAATGTTCTTGGCTAACCCTTCTTTTTACTCAGTACTGTCACAGCAAAGAGTTGTAGTGGTATGAGATTGCATGTGACTGAAGCCTCCTCATTGCTTCAGAAGATGAATGGCACTCGCAGAGCCGTCCAAAGCCACAGTGCACAGGAGAATTTGATCCATTGTGCAAAGTGTTAGCCATGCCAAATAAAATTATTAGCGAAACTATCAGACCGCTAACCTAACTGCTAAAAATGTGGTCCTGACTGTTGAATGTATGTCTTAAATATACAGCACAGAACTACATTTGTTGAGATTGTAAGATACTTTTTTTTTTTTTTTCTTCCTCAGAATAAGTCATATTAAAGAAAAGTATACACAGAGGAACAGTGTGTGAACAAGAGTACTTACACACACGGATGTGTGATAAACTCATTGAGGTTTTTACCATTCAGGACATCCTGCAGGATTCTCTGTCACTATTAGCACTCAATGAAATGCCTGTTCTCAGAATCAGTCTTCCATTTAGCTACTAAATCCTTCTATTACATCCAACCTAAAGAACTATTTGCAAGTGGAAAATATAATCTATACCTCGAAAAGAGGAATACATTAGCTCTTTAATAAGGACTTGAAAGAAAATGTGATCTTGGATTATAGCTGTATTGCCTGTAGATCATTAGCAAGGCAGACAGTGAAAAATAAAAGATTCCCTGGCAACCCTCCCCCTCTTCAAATGCCTGCTCAAGCAGAAAAAAACAACCGCCCTGCATACATATTCCAATGAGCCACTGTGGGGCAGTAACAACAAAAACATTCCTAAGCAAAACAAGGGGCTTTGAGCAGCCAGTTTGCCTTTTCCGAGCAGCGGATACATAGAAACAGTCCTTTTTCTATTATAAAACGTTATTAGGCTTTTTGGGAAGCATTTTATAGATATGCTTAGCTTCAGCTCTTTCCAGAGAGATGCCTGCACTGAGCTACTCTGAAGCTCTGTTACTCATTTTTAGAGCGGTGAATAGAGGCTGCATGTGAGGTCTACAAGACAGTTTAAAACACTATCTGGATTTTTTGTGTGTGCATAAACTCCTCTACCTGAGGGCTGAGTAAATAAGTTCTTCTTGAGAGATTATTGTCTGTACAGGAATTTTTTGTTGTAAAGCAGAGAAGCCTCTGAAGATTATATATTTTTGTGCAGTCTTTGTTCCTCCTAGGGCAAAATCTTGAGCAAACAGAAGTTATTATAAAAAATCTTCCATATCTTAGGGTAAAATAATACATTTTGTTCAGTTTGGGCTGCAACTTAGAACCAGAATTGCTGGGCTGCTTTGGATCCATCACTTCACTTTTCTAGGCTCAAAATTAGGTTAACAGTTTTGTCTTCTTCTATCCCAAGCATTCTGTAGGTTTAAAAATATCAGTGAAATATGAAGAAATTAGCTGTTGTTTCTTTTTAAATAGTACCAGCAGTGCCTGTTTAAATATCTCCAATTGCAACCTGACCCTTGTATAAATATGATTTCCTGTAATATTCATTGCATATAGGCATTGCTCCTTAGAGCTACTGAAAGTTGTACCAGATGAGTAGTATATGCTGAAAGATATAGTCTGTAAAAAGAAGAATCACACTTTGACTGAAGTGCTAGGAATAAAAAGGATCAAATCATACAGACATCTGAATTGTAGCCATGCTTCTTCAGTTATTCTTTCAAGATCATGTTCATTTTAATCTTCAATCTTACTCGCAAGTCATTAACATTTGGGGATGCCTGACAGATGGAAGGTACCACCTTGTCTTTTGGGGCAGTCTCTTCTTGTCTTGACTTTTCCAGATATATTCCAGATCTAAAATTATTTTTTGGGAAAAAGATAAATGAACTTACTTAAGTGTGCAGAGAGTAACCAGAAAAAAACAGGAAGTTGCTTATAATATTTAAAGATACTTCTACTTTAAGTGTTTGTTTTTTTTTTTTCTCATTTATTAGATCAGTAGGTTTTAGCTCTATAATAACAACACCCCACTTTTACAAACATGAGGCTATAAATTTCATGCTAGTACCATAAGCATTACTCCAAGTATTTCTCTTTATATATTCCAGCTAATAAATAATAAAGTCAATGCTACTGATAGTCCAGGATATGAAAGATGATGTTTTCATTCCATCTACATGAAGATTCCTTACTGATATTCCCCAAGTTTCCAGCATTCATGACTCTCATGTTTATCTGTACGGATTTCCTTGTTTTGCTTTACTTTTTTTCATCAAATGGAAACACTATGAAATTTTATGAAAAAAAGTGTTTGCAAGTTTTTTTTTTTTTTTTTTTTTTAAATATCTCATGGTCTAACCAGCCAGCTGAATTTTCCACTGAAGCCTTCAAGGCTTCATTAAGCATCATCCACAAATTTCATTGTCCCCTCAGTTTTCTAAGACAATTGCTGTGATGTTCTTGATTTTTCTTTAAATACTTTTTTTTTTTTAACTTCAGAGCAAACATTTTTGCTTCAAAGAAAGGAAACAAACAACAAAAGTAGAAAGATGGTAATACTTATTTACCCCTACTCACCCTGAAGAATCAAGACAGTCATGAGAAGACATTGTATTTAACCAGTGTTAAACAGAAGAATCAGTGAGTTCATAGCAGGATATTTAGTTTGAGGTATGTGGAAATAGTAAGTATAGTCACATTTTTAACTATACATCATGAGACACGTTGGCTATTCTAATATTAGAAATAACAAAGCACTAAATGTACCAAAAAAAAGCTCAGTGTGCTTTTCACATTCCAAGATCAGTTCAAAGATTTGCCAGTTACAAAAACAGTCTTTCTGTCTCTCTGATACTGAACAATTTGTGCACATAGTAGCATGATTACATTACAAAAGGCAGATGTGAGCTGCAAATGGGCACTTGGAGATGAAGAAATTAGGCAATCAGAAAAACAGGAGAAAATATTAGTAGAGTTTGCAGCGATCTGATTTACACTGGTACTTTTAATAGACCTTTGTATTAGCCCTTTGCTAAACTCCTAGCCAGCCCTTCCTGTGACAGGTTGTTGTTCAACAACAACCTGTCATAGCCAAAGAATCAAACTAATATTTTAATAATACTAATATTTTAGAGCCCTGAATGTTACCAAATTAAGAGACTACAACTTTATTTATTTTTATTTGAGATCTCAGGTTCACTTTTTCATTCTTTTCCCTCCAAATATAGAGATATTCTTACTCAAAGACAGCCCTTCAAATGTTCACATAACTGTCCTCTTGTGCTTTGAGGGGAAAGAGAAAGTAAATCAAGAATGCCTTTCTTAGAAAAACTGAAGATTAAATCTCAATCTCAGTTGAGTTCCTACACCTTGCACTGCTTTACAGTCTATGGGCTGCAAGTCTGTTCTGAGGCATAGGTACCCCAAAAGTACATTTTACATAAATTAAAGAACCACTGTGGAAATTGCTTGAAGTAGTAGAGAATATAATCCTTTCTGAGTTGTCTGACGCATTTCAGATACAGATCTCTGCCAGAAACACTGATTATATAAACCAGGTTTAGAAGCAGAGCTAGCAGTTAAAAGCTTGTTGAACCACGCAATGATACCATATTTCTTAACTTGGAAGGGTGTTCATCCATCCTGCTCAGCCAGGATGTTCATCCGGCCCGTTTACCATTTATGAGACATTGTGTTAGCATTAAATTAGCTTATAGATTGTTTTAATATGACTTGAAGCAGTAGGGTGTATAATTGTTTGAATGTTCCTTTCCACTGACTGCACAGCATTACTTCTTTCTGCACCTGAGAAAGCTTTTTCCTCCACCTGAACACTTAACGAGCAAATTTCCAGACATTCAGAAGCAAATGCAAACAATTTAGAACAGACCTTGTTCCTGCAATTAAGGCCTCAAAAGAAACTGCTCAAAGGAGCCCATACAGCTATGTTTTGTAACATTTTTCTGTGGTACTTGCAAGGCACTGTGGCACAAGACACCCTTCCTTATCCTGTTCTCTGGAGAGAAAAGTAGTTCTACAGTCTCTGTACTGCGAGGTCTGTGTGAATACAAAATGTGTGAAGACCCAAAGAAATGAGCAATTTCAGTTCCATTTAGTATTCTTTAGGCTGCTGTTATTTTCTGCAACATTTTTTTTTTTAAGTTCTATGTCATATTGTTGAAATTGAGAGTTAAATTTGCCACTAATTAACAAGAGGACTTTACCAATCAAACCCTGCTTTGGAAATCCCCACGACTGTGCTTTAAATTGCTTACATACATGCACTCTATAGCGTATTTGCATCAATGACAGCATGTGATAAATAGCATTATGTGAGTTAATTAATGACTGCATAGCACTTTCAGATCAGAAGCAGTCAAAAGCATTACAATGATGTTTTTTACATCTGCTAAAAATTGTTATAAGCCAGAAATAAAAGACTGAGTAAAGGTGGCCATGTGGGTTGGCAATTAATTGGAAAATCATCAAAGATTACATAGTGAGTGAAGCAATTACTGCAAAAAAGCATAAATTAGAAAATGCAGCCATTTGGGATATCTGTTATTAAACCCTCAAACAAATGTAAATATTTCCTCAAAAAAATAGATACAATTTTGTATACTGCATTGGTTTGCAATGAATGTGAATGTGGTTTGCAATGTAGTGCATGAGAAAGTAGTCCTTGGTCAGCATGGGACGTAGCAAAATGCCTAACACATTAAAGTTTATGTGTGAAATGTATATGAATACCAAGTTGACTAGTGAGATGACATCATATTTATGTTATTTTAAATATAAAATATCATGTACTTGTATCTACATTCTCTTCTTTAGACAATCTAGTTACTTGTATTCTCTTCATTCCAAAGTAAAGTAATTTACTAAGCCATGAGTCTGTGTCAATTACATTTAGATTTAACAGAACTTCTAGAAATTGGACAGATAAATGACATTACAAGACCAGGTAAAGTAATTATCAATCATGATAATTACAGGTGTTTTTTTAATTTGAAAGTTTATGATTTACTAAGGTTTGCAACAGTCTGGGAAGAGACATAATATGATAGATGTTCTACATATGGGTAGATAGAAAAGGTTTGAAGTAAGCTGATCAGGGTCTCTGTATCTTAGGTCATACTTCCAGCTATGATATCACATATGACAAAAGTGTTCAAGCTAAGCAAATCCTATTATTTATTAAAGAGTCTCTCAGTATTACCTTCTCTTTCCAAAGTTAGGAAGAAGAATTGTATCAGAATCAAAATAACTTCAGATTAACTTCAAAATAACTTTAAGCTCAAGGAGGGAAGGTTTAGTTTAGATGTCAGGGATAAATTCTGCAGAGAGAGTGGTGAGGTGCTGGAACAGGCTGCCCAGAGAGGCTGTGGAAGTGCTGTCCCTGAAGATGTTCAAGACCAGGTTGGATGGGGCCCTGGGCAGCCTAGAGGTTGGTGGCCCTGTCTGGGGCAGGGGATTGCAACTTGATGATCCTTGGGGTCCCTTCCAACCCAAGCCATTCTATAATTTTACGATTCTTTGATTCAGGTAGACATTCACCACAGCTGAGCTCTGTGATCACTGACAATAAAGGAGGTTCATGGCAGTGACAAATGTCAGAAGTGTCATCAGAGTTGCCACGCTTTGGGAAGACTGTAAACTTTGTAACAAAGCAGACTTTTAGGGGGGTTGGGGAGCTGGGAGGGAATGGAGTTATGCATTAAGGTTGGCAACCAGCCAACTGTAAGTTTCATTTTGCGCTGTTTGCTAAGCAATAAGGATATGTTACACACGAGCAACTAATTATCTATTACTATCCACTTAGGAACATTGTAGTACACAATTCTCAAATAATACTGATACCTCACTTTGGTAGGACTGTCATGAAAGAGAGATCTCATCTTGTAAGAATTTGCAAAGGAAGCAGAACAGGAACAGGATGGGAAAGAGGCCCAGAGTGACATGTTTGAATCAGACAGGAGAGAAAGAGAGCAACAACTGATAACAAAATTCATGCCTTCAGGGTTCAACTTGTACCTCAAATATTATCCAAGACATTACTGGGAGCTTTGTTACTGTAAACACACCATATAGTTACAACTGTTTATAAGTGTATGGCAGCGCTGGGGATCCATTTCCTCTAGTACTTAACACTGAAAAAAAGCCGAGGAGAGTTGTTTTTCTTGCTTTTGCGTTTTCAGAAACATATCATTGACACAAGGGAACAGATATCAAAAAAGGCCTGAAAATGATTTATTGAAAAATATAGTTCTTGCCAACAGAACTAGACAGCTGAATTGTAGAAGCTGCTATGCTTTTATTAGAATAACATAAAATAGGAGGTTCTGGAGTCCCTCACAGGTCCCTTCATCTTTATCAGCCTCCATTCCCATGGAAGCAGCACTGAGTTCTCCAAATCACATATACCAGCCATATCTTCTCCTCCCCCCAATATAATAAAGGTCTGCTTGTTGCTAACACACCACTATCTCGGTGAAAAAAAAACAACTAAAACTCCATTACAAAGAGGGATCTTAAAAGACAATGGCAACAAGGAGTTTGTTTTTATTGGTTGTCATTATGGAGAGTTCGTTGAGAAGGATAGGCAAGAAATGCCTGACTTAAACACAAGTGTATGGATTTCTCAGAGTGTGGCTTAGATCAGCTGAAGATAAACTACTAATTGTGTTAAATTGTACCTTTTTTTGACATGTGCCCTAAAAAATCCCGTGAATATGGAATTGCTTAAATTGTTCATGACTAATAATATTAAAGAAGAAGAAACCGACAGTCCTTCACAACAAAATATGACTTCCATTGTCAGTGGTGGCAGCTTTTTTTGGTATAGTCTTTCATTTAGTAATCTTTCAAAAAATGTACATAAACAAAAGCATGACAAAGGAAAACAAGAAAATTTTCTATGTTTACCAAGAATTTTTCTTACAATTCTGATCATATGGGTATACCTGTTTGCAGTTTAAGAATATATGGGCTACTACTTAGACATGCCATTACACAAATTGCTTAATTTTCATAAAGACATGGGTAGAAAACTCAAGATTTTTTTCTGTTTGCAAAGACATTAAATCTTGTTGCAAACTGCAAGCTTTGGCTTTCCACATAAACACCTGTCTGAAGTGCTGCATACTGCATGAAACTGGTGGGGGAATGTTTTGGGTTTTTATCTCATTTGAGACCTGAATCTCAGCCTGTGTGAGAAATGAGGAGGCTATAGTAGACTGTGCAGAAGAACGACAGGTTGTGCGCTGTAAAACAAAGAGAGAACGTTGGCGCTTCATATTGGTGTGAAGAAGCACTGCCGTGGGGCTGTGTAAAAGGTGTGCAGGGAGCAGAAGAATAAAGAAAACAGAAGCAGAGAGAGACGCCAGCTGTGAACATCACTGTTTGAGGGTTTTTTGTTTTTTTACTGAACAACCTATTCTAGAAAAAAGGTGAAAGAACATCATCAGCATTTACAAACATTTTGAAATGATTACTAATATTACTTCAATTATGTTTCCTTTGTCTGCACCCACATGTTTACAGTCTGACAGAGAATGGCGAGAATGACTGCTAGAGATGCCATGTAGTATGTATTTCCTTGGAAATATGTTTTCATATTAAACAAATGTCAGTACAAACACCTGCAATTTGCATTGCTCGTAGCAGCAAGAAATAAATGCAAGGTGGTTCACCATCACTCTTTTGGAATAAGGTGATTGTTACTTTGTGACTGCACTCTGTATTTTTTCATTTTGAAATGTGAAGAAAAGTATGTTGATTATTACAAATACTGCTGCCTGTTTGCAGAAGAAAAAAAGTAAATACTAATATATATATAGTCTTCAGAGAAGAAGAGAGTGAATTATAATGGATTTTGAAGGGAATACTCTATCAAAATCATTGTTTATTTAGAAGTAATTTGGTTAACACTTAATTTCAAGGAGAATGCAGAATCAAACTGAAATATGATGCTACTGTGAAAAAGACACTGAAATTAGTTCAGAAATTACTGCAGGTACCTGAACAAAGGACAAAGCTGTAACACTTTGTACTTTTAATTTCTTCTTTCTCTTTTACACAGCTGAGTTACCTGAGATCAGTGTGTATTAGTCAGCAGAAAAGAACAAGATTCTGTGCTGAACTTTGAGCAGGAGCATATTAAATTTGTATTAATTCCCTTCTCTGTTGGGTGAGACATTTGGGTAGGAAACAAATTCACATTCCTCTTTGCTCTGTGCCTGAGAAACGTGGAAAGGACACGAGTTGCCCAACTTTTGCTCTGTCTTTAGTGCCTGCAGTGAACAACTGAAGGTACTGCACAGAGGTGTGTTTCTATCTCCTACTATTTGCATGACAGTTTGTTCCTGTAATGAAAAACCAAGTGGCATTTTTGAGCAGACAACAGGTCTGATCCTTTGGGCTTTTTGGACCTGAAGAAATACCTACCCACACCACTGAAAATCTGCAGAGTGGTTTCCATGGGGAAGCGGATAAGAAAACAGCTGATGGGGCATACAGATACTATGCCTAACATTTGTATACAAGCTAGAGTGAAATTAACAGCTGGCTAAAACCTGAAAGTTGCAATATTTAGCCTGCTTTTTGTTGTTGTTGTTATTAATTTCAATGTTTCTCTTTTGTTTTCCTTGTTTTGAGTGACAAAGAAATAAAATGAAATGTCAATAGAAAAGTAGTTACGTTTTTGCACTTGATGGCTCATTACTAACAGTCTTTTTACCCACTTGTACATTGTCTATCTTATTGTAGGAACTGGTCTATAATAGAAGATTATCGATGCGTGGATTCAAGGTATGAATATCTGAGATAAAGATGACTACTTTAGAAACTGCTCTTACTGTTCTTCAGTTACATAGAATTCCACATATCATCACTGTGTAAGGTGATGAGCAACAGCTTCAGTCCATCAGAGGAGTCCTGCCTCCTGCTATGAACAGACACACAGTTCTTTATTTTTTTTTGTTGTTGTTACTAGTTTGAATTGCACACTTCACAGAACAGAAATCAGTTTCATGCTTTTTGTCTAGATATTTTTTGTTTTTAAGATAGCAAGTTATTCAAATGTGTTTAAATTATATATATCCTGAGCAGTGTGAAATATATTTTGAAGCATTTAACTGGTATGGCTCAATTTAAAAAAAAAAAAAAAAAAAAAAAAAAAGAAAACCTCCCCCAAAAACAACCAAACAAAAAATACTTCACAACTTTTCCCAGTTTACTATTAAATAAATAAATAAATAAAAAGTAATAAAGATGTTTTAGAGGTGATATAGAGCATATATTCAGGAAAGTACCACAGAATAAACTAAAGTTAAAAACAAACAAACAAACAAAAATACATACACAAAAAAACAAGTCTAATAGTCAAGAACCCATTTTTTAATTTCATAAGTGCAGTATAAATAAATACATAAAAAATAATTATCATCCTAAAGTTTTGTTACACTGAAGATTCTTCGTTACTCTAATGTGAAGCTATTTGGTGTGTTTATAGTCATCCCTTGTCCCTGTGTGCTTGGGATTTCCTATGTGCTCTCTTCTACATTTCTGTCTCTACAAAAGATCTTGGATTTAATCATTGTTTCTTCTATAAAAACACCAGCAGACTCTTTCAGGGTAGCAGAAATATCCTTAAACAATCCTTAAGCAATGAATTTAGGGATATTTTTATTCACATACAACTTGAGGCCAAATACCTTGACAAGAAAAGAGCTGTGGCCCACCTTACTGCTTGACTTTACTTAAGATCATGCCCTTGTGTCAGTAATGCAAAACTATTAGATGAATAAACAGTAATATAATAAGAACAGATAAACACAAGAAAACCCCAGATCTAACAAGGAATGTGATGTTCTAGAAGATGATGTATTATGAAATCAAAATTTTACATTTAAGGGATTAATAACTGAGAAGTCAGAAGGAAAGTCATCCAGCTGACATCTGTCTGATAGGATCCTAATGTTCTTTGTCCTTCACAGCTTTTATCAATGAGCTAGAAGAAAACATGAAATCATCTACAACAATTACCATGAATTACATTAAGACAAATACCACAGAGGCACGGCCACTGATCCAGATTGCTGAGATGAATTAAAAAAACCACTGTGTATTAATGTAAAGGTATAAAACATCTAGCCCCCCAAATGCAGGCAGTACTTACAGGACAAACAGCACACAGCATCTCTGTGGGTGGAGGGTTGAACGTGAGGCGGTGTTGTTAAGCTGGCTGAAGAGGGACGTTGGGGTCACTGCGGGGGGCTGCCCCACACCGCCAGCAGCCCTCACCTCGAGCTGCAGTCCTTGAGGGCTGGGGTGAGCAGAGCAGTGACCACATCAGAGGCTGTCCAGTGAAGACCCGAACGCGGTCGGTCCATGGAGAAGCCAGCATGTGATGTCTGCTGCCCCGTGAGGCCAGTGTCGGTGAGCACAAGAGCGAATGTGTGAGAAACGCTGCTGTGTGGAGGCAGTGCGGCTCGTGGGATGCTCACAGCACGGCATGTATCACAGTTCACAAACTCTGAGCCTCATTAATATCTGGGTTACTTTGCTCGTCTCTACTTAATAAATAATGAAAAAACATAAGGCCTACCACTAGAAAAGCTCCCGGTGGTTGCATGTAATTGTCAGGAAGCTTACTGATCCTAAACACACACGTTTAATTATTCTCTGTCATCCTGTCTTGCCAAGTAAAAGATCAGGAGAAGTGGAGGTCTTCTCCGTGCGATCACAGGAGGCTCAGAAGAGAGAACGCAGCAGTTACCCGGCGGCTCGGCGCCGTAAAATCTGAAGGCTCGCACAAGCACTGCGTGCCGCCGGCCTGGCTCCCGTTTATGCCCCTCCTCACTGAGGCGGCTGAGGGCACGTGTGGAAGCCGCCGAACGCACCTGCCCTGCGCCGCTGCCGGGCCGTGCGATCGGGTTGCGCCGCTCCGTTCCCGCCCAACTGCGCGAAGCTTCCAGGCGGAGCGCGAGCACTGCGCGGGCGCTGGGTGCTGAGGTGCGCTGTGCTGCGCTGCCCGCGGTGGTTAGCGAGCTGAAGCGAGCACCAGGATGGGCTGCCCTTCCTTTCAAGGCTGACCCTTCAAGCGAAGGAGGAAGCAGAATTTCTGGCTGGCAGCGGCCCCGGGATTCGGGTAGAGGTGAGGACCCGGTGGCGGGGCCGCGTGGTGCTGCGAGGGGCGGCTCGACCGGTCTGGCGGTGGTCGTGGCACGCGGTGTTGGAGGTTTTCATACCTACCTCAGCTCTAACTGTTTGAAGATGGCCAGCGTAGACCAGTTTGAAAGTGTTTGAACCACCCGTGTTTAGCCAGTCTAAGAGGAAGCCGTTATTCCGTGGTTCCACGAAGCAGAGTCTCCCGACTTTGTTTCCTCGGGATTGTGCAAGGAAAAAGAATGCTGTGTCTTTTGGGTGCCGCGAATTAATTTCAGGAGATTCCTAATATGGTTGCTTATATTTAGGTATTTCCAGTGATATGGTTGTGCACGTTGCTAATCTGAAGCTGGTGTCTCCTGCAGAACCAGGCAGAGCGAGGCTGGTGCCCACGCAGCTGCAGGGGTGCGCGCTTCTGTCTGCCTTGCTGAGGGCACGTAAAGCCGTGGAATGCTTTGGGTTAGAGAGCAATGGAACAGTAAAGATTCTTCAGTGTGAGGTTCCGAGAATCAGCCTTGATCTTCGTTGCGGAAGGCTGTGAGGTGGCTCTGGCCCACTTGGGTTTGCGAAGCGCAATGGCGGTGTGCTTGTCTCTTGTTCAGTGGGATCGCTTCTGTGCTACAGCTACATTGCGCATTCAGAGAGGGGAAGGTGCCTGCTCTGTTTCACTCATCACCCCTAGTGTGCCAGTTGAAAATGTGTCAGGGAACAGGAAAAAAAAGGCATCCGAAGATTTGTGTTGTGATCAACAGCTTGTTGTACGACTATTGTCATTTTCCTTCAGTTGTAATTGAGAGCTGAAATACTTGCATTTTGTAACGCTGACAAAATCACTGCAGTAATTACAGCTTTCTCCTGAGTTTAGGCATCGTTTTTGGCTGATAGTAGTGTTTGAAAGGTTGACAAATTAAGGGATTAGATTGGTTGAAATGGGAGTTGGCAATTTTTAATTAGAATTTTTATTTTTCTCTTCTGAAAGATTGTTTAGGTAGTAATGTTTTTTGTTTTTTTTTTTTAATATTTCCCATAATCAAAATGTCTGAACTGAAATTATCTTGCATTTACATTGTGTGCCAAACATATACGTATTTTTAAGTAGTAATATTACTGATTTCTCTATTAGTTTTTGTATGCCTGTGTATGTGTCATTTTTTGTGTATTTCAATGCTCATCAATTTGGTGGACTTGAAACACGTGCTTGCAGATAAATTTGCTTGCCTGGCTTATCTGAGTAAAGGCTGTTGGTTCATTGAAATTCGATGATGAAGTGGGAAACCTTGCCCACTGAAATTACATCTGTAACAAAGACAAACTGGAGAGAGTTTACTGACCAGTAAGTTTAGAAGTTAAGGTTTTGTTATGTGTTTTGTGAAGTTTTAGATGTCTTTGATGTTAGCTACATCTTTATGATAGAGCTGACATTTGTCATTGTTTTATCCTGAGATTGATTAACATTATGAGCAACATGTAACGAAAGTGAAAGAAAACATGGCAGAAAGTGAGATGTAGATAGTGATGGAGACCTCCCAGAGACAGTGAATATGAAGCAGAATTTTGACTGGAATTATCATATTAGTCAAACTGTATTAAACCCAAGGTGTAACGTTTGGCAAGACATGGGATTATGTCCATACATTCTATTTTCTCATCTGAGTTAATAAATAAATGACATTGCTATTAGGAATACTCCTTGTCTTCAGAGAGCTTTGGTACTTGTACAAAATACTTCCCATTGTTCTTGTACTAAGCTATTCTGATTTCATTGCTTTTTTTTTTTTTTTTTTTAATAAAAAAAAAAGAAACTGATTGTATAACTGCAACTTCACACATGTATCATTCTTTCATTCTTTTCCTTTGGTGGTAATTGTACCAAATATCTAACGTGAGAGCAAAGAAAACACAATTGTTTCTGAGAATAGGCTGTTCCTGCACATCTCCGTAGGATATAACTCATTAAAATGTTATGTTTCTTTTTGTTTTCCATCACTGTCCCCTTCGTAGTAGCATGAACCCTTTATGCATGTGAATTTCCTAACCTTTGTGCTTAATGCTGACTGCCCCTGCTTTGTAGTTTAAATGAATATTGTCATTACAGTCCGTGTGGCATTGTATAAATCTTAAGAGATTGTGAAAAGAACAGTATTCATCATAATATTGATTCTTGTGACAGTCCTGTACTTGCTGCACTCTTTCAAAACTATTCCCACTTGCAAGTCTCCTTTGATTTGAAATCTGCTTTTATTAATCTACTCCAGTAATTCATATATTGTAAAGTAACTTTGTAGGTTTGATCTTTATACTGTTTTTTTCTAAAGCTTTGCGAAAATGCATGCAGACTATGTTCTCTTGCATCTTTTTTGTAAAATATGTTTTTCTTAAGTGCCTGAAATATCTTTATAATTTTTCTTTATTAATGACTGAATAAATTGGACAGTTTTGTGAGGAAAGGCTATTGTATTCTTCATCCTACAGTATGCTGTAAAGGTACAGAAACAAAACATGTTCTGGGAAAGGCTTTGCCAAGGGAGCTGGGCTTCAGCACAGAAGCTTCTCCTGCTTCACTAAACTCAGTTTGTTTTATGTTAAGACATAGGTTACCATGTTAATTGAACAGCGAGGATCTGAGACAAAGGATCCTGGCTGGGAACCTTAGAGTTTGACTGTTTTCACGTTGTGTGTTTTCACAGCTGTGCTGTGATGAGGAGCCCACTTAGTCACCAACCTACTCTGCTGAGAAGACTCAGAAGCCAGCTGCTAATTAATGTTTTGTGTTTTGATTTATCCAATGTTGGTTATTTGTACCCAGATACGTTCATGACATAGTTGCTTTTTTTCTTGTTTCAGTGTAGTAAATACACTTTCAAGTGGTCGTGTACCCGTTTTGCCTGAGAAGAGAAGGAAGTTCCATGATTTGCATATCTCATGGCTATTGTGACAGGATGCAAACCTGTATGTTACTGCATTTAATCTTTATTTCTTGTTGCAGATAGATGTGATAGATGCAGATATTTATTCAATGGAAAATACTGTAGAAAAGCTAGTACCATATTGTTTGTCAAGCAACATCATAACTATTCAACTGGAGTTGATACTTTATCACTTTATAATAGCACAGATTTTTTTTCCAAGTCCTGTACTTTTATTTTTCTGATCATCTATTCCTAAAACAATGCTGAGAATTTTCTTATGTATTTCTGACTGCTGAGCCCTACCAAAAGGTTTCAAGTTAAAATCCTTACAATGGAAACTGATACGGACTTAAACTGAAACAGATGTTAGTATGTGAGCCAGTGAAGTATACAACACTTTCTCCTAGAGGCTGCAGGCTGGTTTGTGTCAGGGCTATTTAATTGCTCTGACGGCTGCGGCTTTGCGCTGCAATACGCTGTATAGTCTGCATGCTGATCCAGGACGCTGTGGCCTTGCCGGAGCCTATCATAGGTGTACCTGTATCCAGCCGTGTGCCCTGCTCTCTTGATTTACTGCTTTCCTGGACAGACCTTACACCTGTGTTATGAGTAGCTTCGCTCTGGTCTTTGGTTCTTTTTGAAGAAATTAGGCCAAGCAAAGGGAATATTTCTTCTTAAATAAAAATAAATACACATTCAATTGTAATTTCTGAATCTGTTCTTAGTGAAGGAACCATAATTCTTTAAACTGTTTTCAATTCCCTTATGTGGAATTAAGCCAGTCTTAATCTGTCTTAGAAAACGGTGCTATTTTCTAGAACACGGCACAGGACTATTTGGTGTCTTCAATTTTTTACAGTTTTTTTTTTGTGTTGGTGCTCTTAAGATTGGTTTCAGTGCATGCCTGTGGTTTTTCTCTTGCTTTCTGCACTAGTGTGAACAGCAGTTCAGGGCACCACACTCATCCTGGGGGTGGGAAAAGCAGAATCTGGTTGTGTTAATACATCTAAGGAGGGGAAAAGCGAATGATTCTAAATGGCATGAAAGCACCAAAGAACATGCTTTTCAAAGTCCTGAAGCAACTGAATGTTTTGTAACGAGGTGGATTGCTAAAATCTCATGCAATGTGGAGAATGTGCAAGATAGAGCTCTTCTGCATAAGTGTATGTTTACATTCTGCTTTTACTCAAAAAGCTGTGTCTCAGCAGAGGAAGGAGCAGTGTCCACTATGAGACAGGTAATGAAATTAAGACCTGATAAAATAAGTGACGTAATATAAATTAAATAAAGGAGGGAGTGAAGGTCAGGTAGGTGGTGTAGATTTGTATTCCTACTTACCTTCATTTTAACTACTAAGTGAGTGACATTCAGTGTTTCAGGGATGGGGACAGGATTTTATTCACTCATTGTTTAATAAAGCAACTACTCACTGCTATTTAGTGAGTTTACTTGCCCAAAAGAGGAGCTACAAGAAGAATCCCATGGTAAATGGACAGTCTGGCGATACTTTGAGTTTTTTTGTCATGTATGCATAGTTTTCTCTTGCACACACCATGTTTCATCTGTATTACAAAGATAACTATGGGAGCTCTCGGCAGGTGTTCTGCAGTTAGGAGAAAGTTGGAAAAGATTAGGAGTTAAACAAAGAATGTTTAGCTGATTAGGCTACAGCAGAATATTTTAGACAGCACACACAACAGGGTGCTACTACAAAGACCGTTGCAGTATCAAGCTAAGTGACATTAAAAGGAACAAGATGATTTAAATAGGGATTTTTTTTTTCTGCTTTCCCTTAGGGTTTTTATAATGTTCAACTATGTGGTAGCACAGAGCACCAAGTAAATCTACATAGCAGAATTTCTCTACTTTGCATAAGAAAAAAAAAGTCAGTGATTACAATTCAGGGTTGCCACTGGCTGCAATTTATTTATTTGTTTTAATAGAAGGTGGGGTGACTATAAACTGATTGTCTTGGAGTTTATATAGTTTTAAAGTTAATGCTAGAATGTATCCCACGTAAGAATTTCTCAGTATTGTCCCTGTAAGGTATGAAGTCCAAACAAATGCTAAAGACTTTTCACTGTATTTGGAAGCCTGAGTTCCTTTTCTCTTCATTTGTGCTAGCAAGCTTGCTCCATGAAACAGAAGAAAACAAAAGAGTAAAATGTTGTCATATGCAAAGATGGAGCTGCACTTTGGGGGCCATAATTATAGCAGTTTTTTTCTGTTGGATCATACCAAAGTCGTTTAGTTTGGGACTTCTTAAAAGAGAGCTTTCTTTCAGAGTCCTTTTTCTTGGTATTTCTGATTATTTTTTGGGAACCATTATGAAACTTGCTATGTGTGGAACCACTAGCTTTATAGTAACACCAGTGGTATTTTTGATTCTGCTGACCACTTGCATTTTCTTACAAAGTCAGATCTTTATTAACAAATCCTGTGTCTCGTTATCTGGCAGTTTGATGTCAGAATCAGACATGTTGTTTATGTAACTTATTGGGAATACAGATTGGATATCTCTCTCTGTGATTTTTCTAAATTGATTTCAGTTCTTAGAGGGCTTATTGAAAATCTGGCTAGATGTCACTTCTGGACTGAAGAGCTTCTGAATTTTTTCTCCTTTGACTTGAAAAACATCTCCTCAGTGATTAGATCCACAGTGCAATTCTGATTCTCCCGGATCCAGTCACAGAAAACTGTGGCCCAAGTGATAAAATAGCTTATTTATTACATGACAGAAGTCAAAAGAAGGTCAAACTTTGACAGACTAATTCCTGGTAGATCGAATAGCTCTGCTGTGGAATTCAATAACTCATTTGTTCTTGTAATACTTCTATTTTTAATGAGAGTGAGATTGGTCTCAGGGTTATTGTCCACTTAGTAGTGGTTTGATGCAAACCAGAGGCAAGTAATACAAACATTTCTCCCAGTGAAGATGAAAATTATTGTACCCAACTATTGTTGTGTATATATAATGAAGTGATGGGGATAAATGTACTTAGTTTTTACTTGGCTTATATATTAAATATGTCCATTTTGAAGAAAGCAGTCTACACTTGTGAAGAAAAGGGTAAAAGAAAAAATAATATAAAATGCAGGGTGCTATCCAGAAGCCTGTATCCAAAGTAGAGAATGGCAGTTTGAACTAGGCAGGAACTGAAAGGTGAAAAACCGAGGACATGTTCAGGCTGTCACAGTAATAGTCAAATTAGGAAGGCATAGTCCTGTTGTTTTCTAAGGGATAACTCCATGCTGCCTGAAATCAGTACCTGCCAGTGATTGCATGGAAACAGTTTCCTGGTGAAATGCAGGAGAGATTCCTGAAAAACACGATTTCTGTAGCTCTCAATAATCTGTTGTGTGGTTTGTTTTGATAACCATTGTGAGGATAGTTTAGTGAATTCAAAACTATGAGTTTGGAACCATCAGCACCTAGTAGTACTTGGAGTTATATTTTGGTTAACTCAGATGTCTTGAGGTTCTTTCTCCCACTTTGCCATGAAGTGTAGAATCTGTGTTCTACATGTTTTATGTTCCAAAGTATCAGCATCATATTCCACAGCTACGACAAACTGTGCTAATTAGAAAAAGGCAGTCCTCATTTATGACTGTATTTGTTATACCAGTGAAAGATTAATAAAGCTAAATTTCTGGCTTTTGTCAGCATCTAAATTTTCTATCTCAGCAATACCTCAATAAGATACTTGTTATAGTAATGAGTACGACGGTTCAGTTTATACCTTGATTAAGTGATCTGTTTCTACTTAGTACTGGTGAAAGTAACTGGACTAATCTTGTATTAGTAGAATGAATGAATTCAAGCAATAAGCAGCAGCAGTTGAAAAATTCTGTAGAATTTGCCTTAATGCCATACTAGGTTTGCTTCTATGACAGTATTTAATTTCCTGCTCAAAACCATTGCAGCATTCTGCTGGGTTTAGGCGTGTGTGAATTTGCATGTCTTAATGGCCTTACCTGGAACTTTAGGACTAGCCAAGGTGCAGAACAAAGAAAGAAACTGTAGACTCGAACCATCTGTGTAACTGAAATTCTAGGGCAGACTGTGTTTAAGCAGCCATGAAGCCCACAGAGCACTACATCTGGGATCTTGCGTACTGATCACACTTCCACAGGAGTTTAAAATGTAGTCATTGCCCAAAAAATGTGCCAAGTGAGTGCTTTGTTTATCAGTGAGAGCTGCAGTCCTCTTAGAACAAAAGAGTTACTGGAGCCAGGGGTGCTATTAGGAGCCTAAGAGACTCAGAGCCAAAATTGTAAAATTTTCTGACTTTTATTTTTAAAATATAGCACAGTATAGCAGATCTTGTATTGTGACCCTGGGTTTATTGATGACTAATGTCTTGACTTGCAGTGTGAGTAAGAATGACAGGAAATAAAATTATGTTTATCTTTGCATATGAGTCACTTGAAAAATGGGAATGCACAGTGAGAATGCAAAACTTCAATAAAATTGGCTTGGATAGCTGCTCTCTTTTTCCATTTTCCAGCTGAAGTACTTGGACTAAGATTTTCTTCTATGTGGGGCCTAAGTTCCTTGCTTGCTTACCTCTTACCAACTTTTATTAGTTAATTTGTATTATTTAATACAAAACAAAATAAATTGTATTGTTTAATACAAAATAAAGTTTGCATTAATTGCATGGATTGAGGTTTTAATCGAGAGGAAAAAGGACCTGAGTACTTGAGGTTATTTCCCTCATTTTTCCACACTTCTCTCAAAGGTTTCTTAAATAGAACAAAAAGCATCTTTCCTCTGTAGTGGTAAAAGGAAGATTCTTTACTGTTTCAGCAGGGTAAGAAACCTTTATCATATATTTTAAAAATGGTTTAAAGTGGAGAATTTTTTGTCATCTGTCAGCTCAAAAGGTCATGGATTAGGCAGTCATTTCTAAGCCCCTTGGATAATGTTTACAGTGCTCTCAAATGACTTAAAATGGACTAAATTGTTTTCAGCCGACAGTAGTAAAGGTCATGAAGGAAATCTGTTTAGTCAGCCTTGCTTGCTTCCTAAGTACACATAGTAAAAATGTACTATAAACTGCAGCAAGAAAGAAGTTTTAACTTTAAAAGACACTGGAGGCTAAGGGAATGGAATGTACCTCTTGAGGATATAAATTGCTTGGCAGACTTTGCAAACCAGGGGTTGTTATGGGAAACTTCTGTCCAATCACTGCCAGCTTCTACCTTTTCCTTTTGTTGCCCCCGTTTCACATTACAGTTCATTACTCAAAGAATTTATAGACTTTGGGGCACATTCCATTTTCAGTGTGGGTGCTCATAATTCCTTGAGACTGTAATGAGAGGCAGACATGCTCATGGGGTGAGGGATGAGGAGAACTGAACACGGCTCAGTCTTGAATTCCATGACTCCTTGTCAGTGCTCACTTGCAACAAGAATCTGGTGCTGTTAGGCCCATTCTGCTGACCTGTGTGCTGATTATGGTGACAGTTCTTGCTGAGTAAGGTATTACCAAGAGTAACAGTGAAATAGTCTCACTAGTATAGAAAGACTAAGTGAATTGCTGTCTGCTGTGGCATGCTCTTAATCACTTTGCCATGATGCCACTGTAGTAAAGAGGATAGTTAGGAACTCCAGCTAGAACCTAGGGAATCAATTTCAATTAGCTTCAATTGCTGGCTCTCTGGAAATGGGCCTCTTAAATGATAACCTGCTTATTAATCAGTACCTAGTGGTGTCCTTTTTTATTATCTAAGGCAACTTCCACCAATACAACGTATTTGAAACCTGTTCACTACAGGTACATGTGTGCATTAGATGTGCATTTAACTGCTCAGATGAATTTTCATTGTAGTAGTGCTTTATTTTGGACAATCACATGGGCAGATTAATATTATAAGTAAATTTTGTACAGCGTAGGACCAGTAAGAGGAAGGGAATGTGGCAAGGTTTCCCCATTCATGAGTCATCTGGCTTGTTAAAAACTGCTACAATCTTAGTTCCAGGGGTTGTCTTAACGTTGCAGGAGTTTTGTTAGGTATACCTCTCCACTTTTCCTTTTTTGCAATCCCTAGCTTTCCTTTTTTCCAATCCCCATTCCATAAAGGGAATGAAGTAAGACTGAATTGCAGCACTTTCCTTATGTTTTCCAAGGAATGAAATATTGTGCAGAAGCATTAAAATATAATTGCTATTCACATTTAAGAGAAAATCAGATTATTTATGGATTAATATTTTGGCCTTCCTTTTTAACGTTTTTTGCTCTCTTTTAGTAAGTATGATTAACTCAAAATATACAAATTATTTATGTTTTTGAGGTTACTCCAGAAGTGTTGATATACCATTTTGGAAGAAAAAGCAAATAAATGAGGTGGGATAACAGAAGTTCTTAGGTTTATTAATCTCAACATTATGTGATACTCAAGATCAATATTCAATTTCAGTCCTATGGGATTAATCAGAAGTACTGTTTTTCATGGACAAAATACCAGGTAATGTGACAAAACTATTCAGCTGGGCACTCTGTACACTTCCTAATTTGTTATGCTTTAGAATTTTTGATCTCAAGATTTTAAGTCTGGCTTTAATGAAATCTGTTACCTATGTGCAAAACTCTTGATTTTTCCAGGATAGATGTTGCAGACACTCCAAAATGCTCTGGTGATTTAACTATTAAAAGTCAGTGAAATAACCAGGACAAAAATTTTGATTAAACTAAAAACAACCAAATCTTCTTTGTATACCTTTGATTTGTTTTGCTTTGTGAAGAAAAACTGAAAAGGCCACCTTGCACAGCATACTGAATATTTGTTCAATTTATATTGCCATTTAAAAAGTAGTTTGTATGAAGTATAATAGCCTTTGAAACAAGTGAAACCTTAGTTTAACTCAGGAGAATTACTGTTTGGTTGTGCATGAAAAATTTCACTTCTCTGAACATACATTTAAAATCCATGACGGGTAGGAATGAAAAAAAAACAAAAAACATCAAAGCATTTCAAGTATAGTGGCATGGAAGTAGCAGTTTGTTCAAGGAAATAATGGCATAGTATCTAGGTACTGCTGGGTTGGTTCATTTCCCTTACTTGAAGAAACATGAAGAAAGGGGAAGAAAAGAAAAGCCCCACATATCTTGTTGCCTTTATGCATGTTTTGTAATATTCATAAAATGCCTTAAAGTAGCAAGTCAGTGGGTACCAGCTGAGTTTGTCTGGAAGATAAACCTTCAGCATCTGGACTCTATTTGTTCTAATCTGGGATGTATGATTGGCTTCTCTGGGTTTTCTTTAAGCAGTTAATCATGTGGTTTGTTTGTTGGTTTTTGTTTTTTTTTCCTGAAAACAGCTTGTTTTTCAAGGATTCTTTAGGCAACCCAAGTAACATAAGTTGTCATAAGGTTTTTACTAAGAGTATTCTGGGTGCAGTTTGAGAAAGCATAGTGAAAGGATTTTCTTCCTTTCTCAGATGGTGTGGAAAATTGTGCTATGTTCTTAGAAATGATGAAGAGTAAGCAGCAAAGAGTGAAGTTGCTTAATGGTCTTTTTCCACAAAGCAGCAGCAGCTGAACAGAGAGCTGGTCTGACTTAAAATGTGCAAAGTGCTTGAAAAATATGTAGCTGCAGAAGATAGCGTTCTGTAAAACTGAAAAGTTGCAGCCCATCTGTAAAAAGCAGGGGAGAAATAGAGAAGCTTTTTTTCCCCATATTCCTATAAATAACAAATTCAGACAGAAAAGAGCCAAAAGAGCATAAAGGCTAAGTAGATTCTAACAGGCAGGAAGACCAAAAAATGTATTTTATTATTACTATTTAATAGCATTGGAATTATTCTGTTTAAGGAACTGAACTCGTAATTGTTTTAATCTTTATTTTTTTCTACAAGCTTAGAGTTAGCCAAGGTTAGGCAAAATATGCCATAAATTTTTTTTTTAAAAAAACCAACATATTTTTTAATAAACTTTGCCAAGATTATTTTTGCCCATTAATATAAAGGAGAATAATCTTTCTTTAATACCTGTTTTCTTATAGTCTTTGGTTTTTCTTTTTACTGATAATGTGCTGATTTAATAATAATTTGTGTATCAGCACATAGCCTTTGCCTCTCATTGTAGCTTTGCTGGTGGCTTTTCAAAATGATTCATAGTTCTCACTCTCACATTCTTGAGTAACTTTCTATTAAGCAGGTGTGTGTGAATACTTGACTAAGAAGTTCTGAAGAAATTCTGAACTAACTTTTTTAAAGAGAATCTTAGAAAAGTGGCAAATCTACAGTAGACTTACAATTCTGACATTGGTATAAGTGATAAAACCCTTGAGCAGATTGTGTCAGAAAGCCTTCTTGCTGAAGGTCACAGTCATTTCTTGTTTTAAAAACAAACCAAAACCAACAAACTGCTTTGCTGAAACGAAACAAAAATTCACCCAAACCAACCCAAGTCTGTTGAGAAGGTCTGGTCCTCTGTTAACATCAGGCAGTAGTCGTAATTGCACAGAACTGTGGGAAATGCTCCTCTTCTATGAGTTACAGCTGATATTTGAGTACCTTCATTCTGTACTGGAAGAAGTACATTTAAATGTGTATGTAAGTATTTGGTATTACTTCATTGCACTTTACAGACCTCCTCCTTTTTAAGCAATGTGTCATCATACCTAGTGGAAAAAAAAAAAAGATAATTAATGAAAGAAAAACCTTCTGCACTTGAATAATCAACAAAAGCAGGACATTCAAAATTCAGCTGATGATTTTTTTCTTATTGCTGTTCCGTGGACTGATGTTTCTGTGTTTTGATTTGATTGCTTTTCTTCTTAGATTGGGATTACTCAAGATGATTTGAACCATTTGTCATCAGTAAGTCAGGCTAAACTGGGTGACACCCTTTTCCCTTCTGCTTTTACTCACCTTTCTGTTTCCATGACAGTTCATCATCCTTGCCTTAAAGTAGGTCAGTAAGACAGATAGGAAGACCTTAGTCTTCTGTGATATTTTCATCACTGGATATTAATGTGTCAGTCTGATACGCATCATTTCACTGCATATCAAGAAGAAAGAAAACTTTAATTTGTCCAAGCTGGTGTAGGAATTGGTAGTTCCCAACAGTCAATATGGCCATAGTTTTCTGGATCACTGAAAACATGGAATAAATGGAAATGCAAATCCTTCCATGAAGTATTTTAATGAAGAAAGATAAGTTAATACATTATTAGTTTAGATTATTGATTGTCAAATTGATCAGCATGGAGAAAGGGCTGTGGAGATGCAAAGCAGCCCTATTGTACTTCAGTATAATTCAACATGGAAGCTATTAAATGCTAAGGTAAAGGCAAGCTTGCTAGCAAATTGGAAAGATAGGTATTGACTAGATGTTATGTCACAAGAACCAGACATTCAGGCTCCCCGAAGTTTTAATTCTTGATTTAATTTTTTGATAATACCATACAGTTGCAGCTGTGTGTCTGAAGCAAGGTTAAAAAAAAAAAAAGACAAGCAGAGCCATTAGGAAGACCACATCTGCTTACTGCCCACCACACTGCAAATCCTGGTGTGCCCCAAGTAATGAAAGTGCACAACAGAATAATTATCTGACAGTAGGACAGGGTTCTAGACAGTATTAAATAAAATATCACTTTAAAGCTTAAATTCTCTAACTGTTCTTGTTAGCAGTACTCATATTTTTAATGTAAAACTCTCAAATGTGTCTTCTCTAAGATATTTTTGTATGCACAGAAATGTTCTTCAAGCTGTCAGAATTAAAGTATCAAGGTCGATGAGCAAGGGAGTCAGAATTACCAAGTATGCTTCTAATAACTTGTCAGCTATCATGCGCAAAACTTTCTGCCTGTGGTTCCAGCTGTAACAGTGGTGAATGTTGTTAATGTTAGTGACTTCTTTACTCATCTTTGGTACAATTTTTTTAATTTTGAATTTTGCCTTTATAAAAATCTTTCATGTTGGTGCTAAGTATAGTATTTTTTTTAGCAAGTAAAGTGGAAAGCTAGCTCAGGTCACCTTTAATTTTTCTCTCACTCAACCTTTTCTATAAAGTGGAATACTTCTTTTTGTACGGGTCGGTCTGATAAGGACTCGTGTCTACTCAACTACTGACAAAGAGTTTACTATTCATATTAAAAGTTAAAGATAATTGTTACACCAGTGCACTAATTGAGAGGTACAGGTTATTCCACATAAAAAAACATGCTGTAACAATGGAGACAAAAATTAAAAATCTTTAAAGGATGTTCTTAGAAATAGCAAGTTGTAGGGCACAGCTATGAAGTGACAAACATCAGTTATATCTTAAAGTATTAATTTATGTCTATGGTGACATTTTCATGCTATACTAACAGCATCAGAAGTATATGAAAAGATTTAAAAAACAATAATTCATGGAAGGTGAAAGTCTGAGAAACAAGGACAGAGAGGAAAAAAGGCTGGAAGTAGTGGTACAGATTGTCGCATCTAATGCCTGCCAGATCTGCAGGCCTTTTCGGTGCAAAGAGGATGGGGAGTAGATGGTTCAGCTGTGCTGGTATTCAAACTGTACTGTCTCCTTGTGATCTTGAGAGAGCTGTGTGAAGCTTTTTCAACAAATGAGTCAGGGTTTAGAAGTTTTTATTATTATTATTCCTTATGAGGCTCCATAAAGGAATACTAAGCTATTCTTAGTGGAGATAAGACTGTGAAGAAAATGGGAACTTCTGTCTTGGGTGACCCAACGATAGTTTCCCCAATAAATCTGCATTTGTTCTAGAGTTTTTTGTTTTGTTTTGAAGTGAATTGGCTTGTCTGTCTGGAGAGGAGCCAGCTTAGAATGAGGATTTTGAGAGCAGAATGTGGATTAATATTTAAAGTTTTAATATTAGTTGTGTATATTTTATAGCCACAGAAGAAGTGGCTCTGTATGACCATGGTGAGCAGTCTGTAGAATAATATCTATGGCAACTATCCAGGTAAACAAAGCAGACTTGGGTTTCTAATTGCTGTTGTCAGATGTTTCAGATACATTTATTAGACTTCAATCTGAAGTAAATTTTCCTTTTTTTCCTTTGTATTCTTACTTTCTGACAACCAGAAGATGCTTTCCTTCTGCCTTTTTTTCTTCTTGAAATACTTCATAGGTGCCTCATACCTTGTACCTAAGAGGGAACTTAAGACTATAAGACTTCAATTAAGTTTGACTTACATATTAATTTGTTTTCAATAGACTTACAAATCCTATACTTTACAGCTGTGACTCTATGCAGACCTCATGATAAAATTTGCATTGACTCGGTGAAATTTGATTAAATATATGTTTTGAACATGACGTTGCCATTTAGCAGAACTAATTATTGTCTCACCAACACTGATTCTCCCCTTCAATGTTGTTTTGCCTCAGATATTTGCCCATTAGAAACTCAAATTAGCTTTGCAGCATTTTAATGTAAAATGTTGGTATTTCTTCGGGTGCTGCTGTGCAACTGATCAGTTAATTACCTAATAGAGATTAAAGGAGGCATGCAATACAAAATTTAATCAAAGGGGATGATTGCTTATTATGTTGATAACTCTTTCTGCAGGTGAACAAAATTACAATTCTGTATATGTCACAATATTATTTTATTGTATGTGTGTCTGTGTATCTCCTGTTGACTGAAGTTTTTCTCCCCTGCATTTTATTATAGTCTTTAGTGTTACCTAAGGATCCCCCAGCCCACATTCTTAATTCATGGCAGTACTAAGAAGGGTGAATTTTGGATTTAAAGGGAATGACTAGAAATGTATAATGAATGTAAATGAATAGAGGATTGAATAGATTGAGTAAGTATAGTTACAGAGATTTGGGAGGATGATCTATTACTAATGAAGAGAGTGGATAGGTTTCCCCTTGACTTTGAGCACTAGAATTTTAAAAACTTCGGCCTTCGTGCATCTTTTCATTGAAAAGGAAATGATGTGTTTGAATGTGTTTTCAATCTACTAGCCATTATAGTGATGTTGTGACAAATACTTTTCAGTATAGCTTTTGTTGACCTTCTTGACTTCCATGCAGAGTAGAAATGGGGCTTTAATATAAAACACCCTAATTACTACCAAGACTTAGAATCTGTAAGCCAGTTGCAGACCTACTCTCTGTGTATTTTCTAAATATAGAGTGTCTACATCGTGATGTTACTTTGAATAACCATGTAATATGTATAGGTATGATCAGAACAATGTTAAGTGTATCTCTAGAAACAGAACTGCTTAACTTGGAAATAAATTAAAGTAGTTCCCAAGCACGTATCAAAAAAGAAGAGGTGGAATTGAAATAAATCATTTTGATGTCACGACCCTGGTCCAGCAGTGTGGTATTTACAGAATTCTTGTAGGAGTCTCTCAGGGCAGTATAACCAGGTCTTTTGGCTTGTGATGCTCTTACAGAGACATTCCACAACCTGTTTGGCATTGTTCCATTGTGGAGACATGTGGTCGCTAAAGCAGAAATAGTACATGTTGCACTGACAGCTCAATCACCCTGTGAGGTGGAACATCTGAGATCCTGTTTGTCCTCCAGTATTCCTTTATTTATAGGGACTGCTGTAGAAGCAGATCCGTACTGCTCACTCCACTGCTGTTGCAGACAGCTGTCCTTATGGGGACTATGAAATGCCTTTGACCTGTTGATAGATGAGTTCAAATGAAAATTAACAAGTTTTCTTTATGTCTCACTTAGCCTTTTATGTTTAGTGGTATGTGTTAGTAGTATACATGTATTTAATAATTGCATAGTGTATCTATACACTGCTAAAATTAATTTCAATGGCTTAAAAATGTATTGATTACATTAAGTGGTTCCTATGGCAAACATTCTAGTAAGGAAGATAATTATAAAACACTGTTAAGTTATATGTTCATTACTTTAATTATCCATTATCAAACTTTAAATTGCACTGCAATTACATTTATTTTTTTTAATTTTCTGTTGTGCTCTCTGGTGTTATTTTGCAGTTATTCCATGATGAAAACCTGTATATTCACTAATGGGAAGAAATAGAGCAGCAAGTGACAGCTTAGGGTGAAGCAGCAGTAGAGTGTTTGGTCATACCATCATCTTAAGATCTTCAGTGAACACATACACGTTTGTTTCAACTATAGACTGTTTATTTATGTATTTTTAAGCAGCTTAATCTCTTTCAGCTTAAATTTGTTTAACCAATTTTAATTCTGTAGAAATGAAGAAATAGGTTATTTCCCAGAACATTAGTGAGAAATAAAATGGGTTTGCGTTCTGGGATCAGTTGGGTGCTTTAGAAGATCCTTGTAGGGGCTTTTATTTTTCTCCCTGATCCTTAATCTCTGTCTCTTTTGTCAGAAGTCTGCTTTCTTGTGAGTGGTCTGCCTGACCCTTCTGCCCAAACTGTCATAACTAATTACAGTATCATCTATCTGCAGCGTGCAAAAAAAATTTCCAGAGCTAATAAACTCTTGAAAATCTGGGAGAAAATGTGTTTCTTTTGACAGGTGCAGCTGATCTGATCCTTTTGTAGTTGTACAGAAGTAAATGAGTTTATACCTTTTCTTTTTGAAGAGAGATATCGGTGAGAATGATACGATGAACAGTCTGTCTTTTCTGTCATCTGATGATTATCTTTGGATCTTGTTCAGTCTCGGACAAGTTACTTTACTTGTGCAGCTGTAATACATCATTTTCGATTGGGTGGAGAGAATTGTAATAGGTTCTGGAGGGTACATTAAGATTAGTTTGTCTTTAACTTTCATGTCCAGTTTAAAATGAGGTACAGTGTATCTTATTTTAAAGTCATTCTGAGAGATGGAAGAGTCTAGGAAACTGTTAATGGGACGCTTCTGTATGCAAAAAACTCTTGGAATGGAAGGGTCTGTAGCTCATGTTAACGTATCTAAGCTATATTTGAACTACGTGATTAAGGATTCCAACTCGAGTAGCAGCCAGAAATCTGCTGAGTTGACTGTGTTTGGGTCACTACCATACATTAAGCTTTTTGCTTGTTAAAATAAAGAGTTGAATCACTGGCATCTGTTTCCTTTTGACAGACCTTTGCTGATAAAAGGGAAGAGAATTTATCTTGACAACAGATAAACCCTTCTTTTTGCTACCCTAATGAATATAAAGCAAGAAGCTGTTCATGGTATATGAGGAACAGATGGGAATGACTGTATGCTGAGGTAAAGCAAACTTCAGGAATTTGAACCTAAGGAAGCTTTATATTAAAAAGCAGCCTTGGCATCCACTGTCAGTGAGAAAAAGCCAAGAGAAACCTCATCAGGCTCAGTAAATGTGAACAATGTGTGTAATTTTTACTACATAAAATGAAAGTTAAGGCTGTAGTAGTAGAAATTCATCTGAACTTTGTTACAGGTTCCAAAACTCTGAGTTCTTGGTGTCTTTGTTAGGAATAGTATCTTGTTACTTTACAAGCAGTAGGTGAAGTGAGAAGTCTTGCATGTGCTTCCCAAAAGAGGTGGTTCAATAAAATCAGTAAGTGCATGTGATAAAACTGGGGGCACTGCAGAAAAACCGCTTTGTTTTAAAACAATCTGGAGGACTTATTGTGTTCTGCTTCTATAACCTTTTGTATTTTAGATCTAGCATACTTAGAAGTCACTGTCTTAGCAGTAAGAACATTTAGAAGATGACAACCATGGCATTTATTGAATCTATAGCTGTTAATTAACAAAGTCTTAAACTTGATTATAATAATAAATATTTGAAACAAGATGATGGTAATCTAGTTTGAGTAAAGTAACTTTTGGATTGTTTGTTTCTTGTAAACTACTTATGAAAACGTTTTAAACATCGTTATGTGTTGCAATCTTTTTCTATACCTTTACAGGTGATAGTTTGTGATTCTAGTCACTAGTTAACAGTGGCTTTCTTTTTATTTAGGGACTTTGGTGTCAGACTGCCAATTCCTTCCTTCCTTCCTACATAACTCTTCCTACCAGGACTTTGGTGCAGATGCACATTCTAGGTGCTCTTTTCAGCAACATTTGCTATTAATTCAAGACTCCCAATAAATGTTGTCGATAACCTGACTTGCTGGAAAGTTAACATAGTGTATGTAGTCCTGAAAAATCTGATTCTGTGGTATGATGTGCATGAGTAATATAACTTCAAGGAAGGCATTCAGTCTGTCAAACTTCATTGCTAGTTATATTGTTGACAACCTCTTTTTTTTTTTTTTTGGCAGAATAGTTTCCCTTGCATAACAGTGAAGGCATTTTTTGTCTGTAAAGTGGGAAAACCCAACGATGGAACACTTTTTAAAAGAAAGCAAAAATAAAGGCTTGGTTTTCATCGCTAATAGTTTCACTAACA
Source organism: Tympanuchus pallidicinctus (assembly GCF_026119805.1). Classification (NCBI taxonomy): domain Eukaryota; kingdom Metazoa; phylum Chordata; class Aves; order Galliformes; family Phasianidae; genus Tympanuchus; species Tympanuchus pallidicinctus. Next base: position 12,095,933 of record NW_026294648.1, on the reverse strand, counting down.
GGATTTTTTTTATTTTATTGTTTAGACCAATGTACATCTGGTAGATGCACCACCCAAACTTGGAAAGTCATTTTTATGTGAAAACAGTGATCTTAGAAGACTCAGCTGTAGTTTTGTTTTTCACTTTGTGAAAGTGCTAGGTGCTCTTTGGAAATGAAGGCTGAACTACTGTTGCAGCAAAGCGCAGGCTGTATTTCAGAACAGTTAATATTGGTCTCATGCCACTCAAGTATGAAGTACTTAAACAGTTTTTCTGAAGTTTGTTTATTCTTATATATTTCTGTATCCTAGTTATGAAACCTTCACTGAGTTGTGGCTGTGACAAATAGTGTTTGTAGGAGAGTTTCCTTGGGTGTGATCAACTGGGCATTTTGGCAGAGATTTCAGCTTCTAGGACTATTGTTGATCATTCTTTTGAAAATAAGCTAAGCTGTACGCAGATGAACACCTGAAGTGTTGTATGAGTCAACCAAAACAAAGTATGATTCTTCAGCTGTGTGCCATTCATGAAAATACTCACCATGCATGAAGTGAATGATGAAGTCTTGCTTTATTTAATTTCCAGAATCCAGTAACTGTTACATTACACATTTTGACAGTAAAAACCTTGCGTGTCTTCAAGTTCTATCTCTGCAAATACAAGCAAGGATTCCTGGTGTGATTTTGAATTTGGAACAGCTCATGAAATGTTACAAACACTGTCAGAACGCATGAAAATAATTATTGCAGGCTGTGAATAACATCCTTAAGTAGAGTGGCTAGATGAAGCAACAAATTAAGGGCATAACCCTGTGTTATGATGGATGGTTTTATATACTGTGGATAGAAATTTTCATTTCTAGTATCCACAGTAAGTAGAAAGAAATTCAAGATGCAGACAGGGTCTTAGGGAATAAAAATATTTTCATCTAATAATATTATACTGTGGCTTGCAAAGAGAGAAGTGACAAATACCTCACCTTAGCATTACAGTAAAACCTCAGTGACCTGAGGGAAATACAGCCATCGCTATTTGGTGAGGGCCACCGTAATAAGTTAAAATCTGTGTTAGAACTTAATGTATTGAGAAAGTCCTATGTTCTTCCACTATCTAATGTGCTGAGGTTTTTTTTTTGTTCATTTTTATTTGTTAGTGTTTAGAGATCAAGCAAGATCCTTTGGTTTTCTATCTAACACCACCCTAATCTGAAAGTCCAGGAATCTAAGTTTGGGTGAGAGAGAGCTCACAAGAAACAAGAAATCTGTTGGGAGAGATAGATACAAGAGGGGATGCTGCTTTCACAAGGTATGTATCAGCACCTGGAAATTCAGCAGGAGAATGGAGAGGAAAAAGCTCAGGCCAACAGACTAAAGCAGTTGAAAAGACTGTAGGGTGGAAAAGGCTGTTCAGTACAAGGAGGAAGGATCATGGTGAATATTCTAAAATAACAGGCATAATAGAAACACCAAATGTGGCATCTTTGGTGTCATATGTTCTTGCTTCTTAGTTGGTACAGTTTTGTTTTGCATTCATGTTAGTTAGCAGATAATATCTGTTGGAGTCGCAGCTTCCTAGAATATATCACACCTTGAAATTTCTGCCTTTAGGCAAAGGATAAGTTTTTTCCAGATCTAATAATTGCTTGTGTTACCTCTCCCAGAATGATTTTGAAAGTGGTTCCTTTTGTTTGTTTTCAGCTTTATGTCCTTAAATGAACAAATGTAATGAAAGGAAATTGCAAATACCAGAAGATGGTCTGTAATACCAATTGCTTTGTTTTCCTTGAGTAATTTGAAGAGGAAGCCCCAAGTAGTGGAATTAGAAATGCATTTTGTATACCAACACTTTTAGCAGGCTAATGATGGCACTTGTGAAAATAGCAACAGCAGCCCATTCAGAACTGCTAAAAATATTGCTCGACTATTGCAGCTTAATTGTGGAGCACGGGGTGACTGAAATAACAAAGCATGGGTCTGACCTTGCATCTGCCTTTCTATGTGTGTGTCTTAATCCTTTTTACAAAATCATTGTTTCTAGAGTAGTGTGTCTGACATTGGCCACTATTTCTCTTTCTTTTAGCAGAAACTTGAATTCTTGCACTGCATTCATCTTTAGCATTTTGCCGTAGGTTTTAGCCATCTGATGTGATAAGCTGTTATAAGTTACATATTTTCAGTAATTCTCATGGCAGGTGTGTACTAAGAATTTTATATTCAACCAGCAGCACAGCTTTGTGCAGGTGCAATTCATTGGAGACAAATAGTTGACGCTAACAGAGCTGTAAATTTACATTAAGTGTCCTGGAACATTGCATGTGTGCAAACTTTCACTACTGTTTTGGACCCCAGGAATGATAATATCTTGATTATAAACATCTCACTGTGTTTAACATACTAATGCCTGTTATGGTACGTTAAAAATCCTTTTAGATTTTATTGATGTTTTCAGAAGAAATCAAGGTGTGTGTTGTTTTTTGGCTTTTTTTTTTTCCCACCGAGAAAGCTGTGCATTCCTTTCAGCTACTTTGGTCTGTCAGACAATTACCAGATGCCTGGCTATGATGATATATCAATCTAAATTTATCTATGTCATCGTTTCTGGATGTCTTGATATTCAGTGATAACATTTTGAACTAAGTTGTTTAAATGGAATTTGGTATGCCTTTAAGAGATGGAAAGAATTTCCTTTCATGTTGATTCTTTCTTCCAAACCTCAAGGAATTAATCCCTGGTATGTATAGAAATGAAATAATGTTCAAGTTGAATTGGATGAGAAAAACAACACATCTGTTTTCATTTATTCAATTTTTAGAGCTCATGCAAAATTTCTTTGAAGAGAACAACTGTGTGGTTATTGTATTTACTTGATCAAGATCGCTGTCAAAAGTATAGGGAAGATAAAGTAGTGTGACTGCTGTTGAACATCACAGAGTAAACCTATGAATGATCACTTCTCAGCAGGACTATTCAATGAACGTAAAATTCTTTATAATCCAACGACAATTCTGTTATGTTTTAAAACAAAACTTGTTTTTATCTGAAATTTGTTTAGGTAGTATAATTTGTCTGAAATTTATAGGAGAAAAGTCTTCAGTTGAAATCCATAGGGGTTGGAAGCTGGAGTAACTTCTGTACAAAAAGTGAAGCAAAATAAGATTAGAATTATTCCTGCAGCAGAAATATTCCATATTACAGTCTAAGTCCAAAAGAGGTAGTCCAGAAAATCCTGAGTGTTGCTTGTTTGTATTAGGTTGGTCAGTAGTGCTTTAATGCTGACTACGATCATAAATTAATTGATATGTATCTTAACTGGGTTGACTAACTGTAGCGATTTCAGCTGGGATGTTCTTGCTTCCTACAATGTTGAGTTAACAATTAGATGTTAATTGTGTAGTAGATAGCAGGTGTTTGTAAGTATCTCTTTGTGCTAATGACTTCCCAGAATGGTATATTTTTAAGGATCTATGAATCTGTTGAGGGTTATGGTCCTGAGAATGGAAGATAGCCACAGGGCTGAGAATTTATTTATTGTTAGCAAAGATCAGAATATTTATTTAACCATTTATCTGCTTTGAGAACAATTAGGAAAAAAATTATTCTACTGAGCTGAGGAAAAGAAGCCAAATAAGGTATGGAGAATATAAAGAGGATGTATAAAAAAAGGAAAAAAGTGAGAGTTTTTTCCCCTTTTTAGTGGAAAGGGAAGTAAACTTTCAGTAAATATTAAAAATAAATTTTAAACAGTTCTTCACTGTTAAAAATTATTTGTAGTATGTGTATAGAGTAAACTGTAGGAACTACGCAGGTATCTTTTCTACGTGGTCGTAGAGTATGTGCAGTACTGACTGCCTGATGTGGTTGTTGCTATAGCCAAAGCTTTGCAAGGAGATCCTTGATGCCACTGAGATCCTGATAGGAGCAGAAATAAGTTGTAATTTCTTTTTTTCTTCTATTGAAGAACTGATGTGAAGTATGAGCATACCTAATAATGTTCATTTGCATTAACATGATATATTTGGTCACTTTATCTCACCATAGGTGATTAGAAAACATCACTGCTTTCAAGTGGGAAACACATTTAGCAGTTTGTATCACAATAAGCAAATCATAAAAAGTAGGGAGTAGGAAAATGTCATTAGTTTACCTTCACCAAATAGGGTCTGATTTAGATTGATTTAGACTTTTCTATAAAGGCAAAAATGCAAAAGAATTTGAAGTTTAAGTCAAATTTTTTTTTTCCTCAAAACATCTCATAAGAAATTTTATTCAAAAACATTTCTGTAAGTAGTTCCTTGTGCAAAACTATGCTATAAATATATCCCATATGTTTACTGAACTACTAGGAATCAAGAGAACATTTACATTTTCTCAGCCCCCCTTTAAAAGCAGAATAGGATGGCATTCTGTCATTCTTTTTAACCTTTTATTCTCTGTTTAAGATATCTGGCAAAAAGTAGTAATTACTAGAAGACTGATTTTTCATTTTTGCAGCTGTTTTTCTTTGACTAGATTGTAAGTTTGACCATTGTAATCTGTACTGTAATGTGAATATTGGTTTCATGTAAACCATCACTAGTCTTTTTTTTTTTTTCTTGAGCAGTTTTGTTTCTACTGTGTTGGTATTTGTAAATTAGGCTGATGGGTGTTTTAGCTAGAGGAGATCTCTTATTCACCTGGTTCTCAAGAGTAGGTTAAAAAGAAGTGTGCAGTGATTACTCGTTTTTCTTAAAAAATTTAACATGTTGCCCTTACTGTATTTGTTGCTAGATGTCATGTTGCCCAACTGGCCTGTTTTCTTATTGGTATTTTCCTAAGTGAAATTGGATGTGAAAGCTTTCTTATATGAAGAGAAATATGTAGCTATGTATGTAAACCTGTGCAGTGATGACTTCTGCATCCTTTCTGAAGCCATGTTTAAACTATAATTAATCAGGCAACATAATTCACTATTCTAAATCTTTAACTTCCACACTCTTAAAAATCAAATAATCTTAACACAATGTCCTGATCTATTAACCATTTAACCAGTCTTGTAACTGGGATTTTCTCGTCCTGCCATGTATGATCTTTGTTGTGATTGATGTGATTTTTTTTCAGTGTTCTCTATTAAAGAGTGATTTAAGGGTTGAATATCAGCTTTCATAAAGAACACTGAATTCAGGCTTTTTGCTAAGAGCATAAATGAAAACTAAATAATGAATCAGCAATTTGTTGGCTCCTTGGAATGTTTACATAAAATGCGTAAGAATATTATGATGAGAAAAAAACAATGGACAAGAGCTTTAGGAGTAAAATCTGTGCATAGTTTCCTGAAGTTCAGTGTTATTTCCTCCTCCTTCTGTTCAATTCTGTAATTAACAAAACTCAGCTTTCACATATAAGAACCTACTGAATAACTTCATGGTAAGAAAGGATCAATTAGAGAATACATTTGGTTGCTTTAGCTATATATATGTTTGGGAAAGCATTCATCTTGCCAATTGTGTGTTTTTGTAGAAGAAACACATACCTGTTACAGTGTATATATTATATATATATATAAAAATCTTGTTTATGTTCTTTTTGGAGCGGAAGACAGGAGGAATTGGGTTATCACTTATCGGAGTATTTTCCTCTATCTGTTTATTACATCATGCTGAGCTGCTTTTATCAGCATGTGAAAAATTTTGTTGGTAGGGATGACTGTTAGACATTCAGATATCCACTGTAGCTGCAGAATAGGGATGTGCCACAGCCCCTGAGCTGCTTGCAGCCTCTGTTGTGCCTTGCGCAGCAGGACAGGAACAGGCCGTCGTCACTGAGACCATGCACATTTTCTACAGATGTCTGAGTCATTTACCTTAGGACATTTCAGTTTGTTCCATGGCTGTTTGTTGAGGATAACTTAGTATGAATTCTTAATGTTCTAATAATAGAATCTATATTTCACACTGTGCCTTAATCACACGTGCGTGTGTGTGTGTATACATATATATATGTACACATTCACTCTTCTACCAGCCCTTTAGAATTTAAACAATTTGACATATTTGTTGATGGAGCATAACTCTTTACTGATGGAACTGCTTGAATGTGTTTAATAGCAATAGAAAACAGGAATAAAAGTTACCTAAAACCAGTATTGTCAGATGGAAGCTATTTTTATTTGAGTTGAGAAAAACGGAGGTAGCATTCTGAAGGGAGATAAAGGGTTACATATTGCTTGAACAGAGAAAGACAAATACATTCTGACATTAAAAATTAAATGCTACTGAAAGGGAAGAAAAGTAGCTGCTGGATGGAACCTGCTTACTCTGCAGTGCATCTGTTTCTTGGCTCAAACTAAGAAAAATGGAGCAGCATTTATCTAATGACATGAGGTGATGGATGGTAAGCGCAACCAGCAGCTTTGACTGAGATCTACCATCAAGCTGTGTAAGATTTGATCCCTCCAGGGTCAGAGCTTTCTGTGTGCTGCTGGGTAGACGCATTCTCCAGTGTGCCCTCAGTTGTAAGCAATTAGGGAAGCTGCAGGGGGATGTGTGGCAGGTCCCTTCTTTTCCTTGATGAGTTCTCTCTGAAAAGAGGTCTGGGTCTGCATGCATGGTGTTTTGGATGTATCCGAAACAGAAACCTAAGGCCACAACTGTAGAAGGGACCTTTCATGCAATATAAGCAAACAAAAATAGAATTCAAATTATTAACAGATTGAATCTTAATGCAAAAGAACATTATTAGCTAAATGATGAGAATTGGCTATGATCAAAAATGCTTCTTAGAAGTCTGATTTTTCTTCAGTGAGTAGCTTAGTATTTAGCTCCTTTTTCCAAATCATGCTATGATTTTGGTTATAGTAGACGCTAATTCTAAGACGATGAGAAAAGCAGTGTTTTACTCACAAGGTACCTTTACAGGAGTGTGTTTATGTGCCTTGGAAGACTGCACTGTCCTGAATCTGTCTTTGTTCACTGCCTTTTTAAATACTTCAGCTAACGGAGGAAAAAGTTATATTAATACACTAGATTTAAAATATTAAAAGTAATATTAATATTGTCACCTAATTTTTGTAGATTAGCATTGTTGATCTCTTACTAAGCTACCAAAATTTTCTTGTTGGGATTATAGTATTCTATCTGAACAATGACACAATTTCTAGGAAAATGTTTTCCTGTGTACTGTGCATGTTGGGAAAGAGACTGCCATGCAGGCCATGGCAATGTGTTTGGATTGCAAAATTTTAAAGTGTTACAATTTTTTTTCTTCTTTCTTTTTCTTCTGTTTGCTAATATTCAGAGTATAAAAGATAAATACTTGAGGAATTAAGCATTTAGTTATGGATTTTCATAGCCAGTGCCTGGTGTATTGTATAGTACCAGACTAAGCTGAGAACACAACAAACTAAATAGTTTGAAGGGCAGCATTGTAAAAGTACAGATGTGTTGGATTATCTGAAGGTGGTCTCAGTTAGCAAAGGGCCTGAGCAACAAGTACTGTGGAATAAACAGCTGTACCATCTGGCTGAGGTTGAGAACTTCTTTGAAATAAGTACAAGTTCAGGTCTATTTGTGGGAGCTCTGCTAATTAAATGGATTAAATGAGTGCTAGTGGGAAACTCCTAACACTTCAACTACCTGCTCATGAAAGAGATGTGGACATTAGTGGCATCAACAGTTAGCCTGGATGAGTCATGCACAAGGTATCTTGCACTGATTTCTCGTTCACTTTGTCATTCCCATGATGTCAGTTTGTGTTACAATAAGGGTCTTTAAACTCCAGAATCTCATTCTGGTATGGAATCATCCAAAGCATTATGCCTTTGGGCTCCCAAATCTTAATGTAAGCTTTACCCCAAAGTTGCCTCAAGTCTTCGTTGTTGTTTGGTTTTGAGTCAGGCATTTTCCTAAACAACAGGAGTAGTGTATTCGAGCTTATAAACTTAGTTTATTAACTTTAAGATACGCAGCAACGTTAGTGTTACTGTGGTTGGCTGTAATGTTGCTTCATTTTCACTTGCTGGTCTGAGGAGTATTGTGTTATTATGAGCAACTTCCGTATCAGTGTAGATCACAGTGGATCGCACAGCCATCAGAGCAGTGTTGTAAGAGGCTTCAGATTTGACACGCATCTGATGAGACAGAGCGTTCTGCTCAACACTTCTGTCAGCTGCCTTCCATCACAGCCTACTCAGGCAGAATTTCAGAGGTCTGGGGTTTTCACTGCACACTCGGTATTCATTCGGTGACTCAGTAAATCTCTAGTACACAGTGATTATCTTTCTATTCCAGCTTGCTGTGTTGTTTTTTTTTTTGTTTTGTTTTGTTTTGGTTTTTTTTCCCCCTTCTCTCTGATTCTGCTTTCTATAGCTCAGTAGGAAAGAGCTGATCTCAGGTTGCAGGCAGGGGGCTAATATCTTGTAGTGACCTGGCAGGACATGGCATCAGTAATTGTCATTGATGAAGTGACCAGTTCCATCACTGTCCCTTGGCGTGTCAGAACTGTCCTTCAGTGCTTGCTTGTTCTGTGTTCTTACTCTCCATCCTGAGGAAAAATGAACAATTTAATTCCCAATTGTAGACTGCCATGCAGCTTTTGGAAACACTGACATCTTTTTTTTTTTTTTTTTTTTAATCAGTTCTAACATCAGGACTTTACCCATGTACAGTATTTTGGAATGAATAGTGATCTTGAACATCCATCTGTTTGCTAGAAATGGTCACCAGAGGCTAATAGTCCAGAGAAGTTTTATTTGAAAGAAGACATAGCATATATTGAAAATTTCTAAGACCAGTGACTTTAAGTGATTCAGAAGTTTCCTTACTGCAGGGGGTCCTGAGTGAAACAATTTTCTATACAGTGTGGTTCAGCCACTGCGGTGAAATTGTCCTTCAGTACTAGATGAGAAGTGGCAACTCTGGAAATATTTCTGGTTTTACTATTTAGGTTTCACTGTTTTATAAAGATGAAATATCTTCCAAATGTCCCTCATAAATTCATATAATAGCTGTAGAAAGAAGACAAAATCTGTGCCAAGCAGACTTGAACAGCATATTGCTAATATATTTAAGAGATTTCTTCTAGGAAATTGGAGCTCTGAAATAGAAAGCATGTTTTCAGATTAATCTAAATGACTGTATTATTAGACTGAGATGGGATACTCTCAGCCAATCAAGAATACCTTTTTTCCCAGTCAGTCCATAGGGTGAAAAGCAGATGCATTATCTGGTTCCTGTTGATGGGAACCAGGACAAGAATAATCAGCCAAGAGCTATCCAGAAAGCATGTGAATGATACACAGATAAGGATGGAAAACAGAACAGTATTTTTCCATCTCATTTACGCTTACTGCAGTCTGAGTTGCATAGGTGGGTCCTGATAAATAGTGTATGATACGCAAACCAGGCTGGGAATTGAACAGCAGTCATTATGGCCCACTGAGAAAACATTTCATTACAATGCTGGCGGTGTCTAAACATAATCTGAATTAATTAAGTAGATGCGTGGTTTGCCCATAGGATGAATGTAGGTAAGTATAGATACTGGCATTGAGCAGAGAAAAATTTAAAGTGCTTTTTAGGTGTCCAGTTGTAGCTGTTAACCAGTGTTAACCTGTGTCCATCTCCTTCTGATGTTTTGGAAATGAGGTGGCATTTCAAAAGCAGAAAAAGCAGGAACTTACTGCTTTCTTTCCCCCCTTGCTTTATAAAGTGGGAGTGGTGATTTGGTCAGTGAAGAGCCACACAGATTTTTGCACAGACACCTGTGGGCCTCTGGGAACCATCATAAGGTTGCAGTGATTCTTGTTTAACAGTTTGTTTATTCACAGAACCCTGCTAAGCAGGAAAGAGGTAAATGGGGAGCATGAACGGTGGAATTAATTTGTTGGACTTCATCATTGTTTCTGGTATATCTTTTCCCATTTGTATTTCTTGTACTTTTTAGTCTGCATGATTAGGTTTATTTAAACTTGTTCTTGTGTAAGATGGCATTTATTAGCAGTCAAAAGAAAAAGATACAGAGCTCACAAGATGCTTTTCAAATCCTGCTAAGTACATTTTGAATAAGTAACATTTTTATGGTTCTGTGGAACTTTACAGGATAGATTGAATTTGGGATATCTGCCATGCGGGCAGGCTAACTGCTCATTCAATGAAATAGGGCCAAAAAGAAAACGTGTTCTGGATTCAGGACAGTAAGTTATGCACTCTACATAACAGCACAGATGAGGATGAAAAACTGATTGTGTTTGTAGGCTTAAAAATGTCCATCCTTAGCTAACAGTTACTGCATGGTGTTCCTTTTAAGGTGGAACTGTCTACCTGTAACTTCTGATACGTTAACCAAACCCACCTGTAATCGTGTATTTTCCTTTCAGTTCTGCCGTTACCTTCAGCTTTTCTATTAGGGTGATGGTGAGGAGTAGCTCCGTCATCTATCCCGTTTCCTTACTTGCTATAGCTCTGCTGTAAGTGTTCTGAGTTGCTTTTATGTCCATCCAAAGCACAGGTACTAAAATGTCTTCTTGTTACCGGCACTCTAGCAGTAGAATCATGGAATCGTTTGAGTTGGAGGAAGCCTATAAAGGTCACCTAATCCAACTTGCCTGCAGTGAATGGGGACATCTACAGCTAGGTTGCTCAGAGCATGGTCCAGCCTGTTTCCAAGTACGAGGCACTTATCTGGGCAACCTGTTCCAGTGTCTCACTGCCCTTATTGTAAAAACAAAACAAAACACAACTAACAGAACAAAAACCCCCAAAAAACAAAAAAAACCCTTTTTCCTTCTATCCAGTCTAAATCTCCCCTCTTTTGAAACTATTTTCCCTTGTCCTATCACAACAGACTGTTACAGAGTCTGTCTCCTCCTTTCTTATAGCCCTGTTTAGATACTAATGGAAAACTATCAGGTCTCCCTGGAGCTTTCTCTTCTCCAGGCTGAACAGCCCCAGCTCTCTCCATCTGTCCTTACAGGGAGATGTTCTAGCCCTTAAATCATTTTTATGGCCCTCCTCTGGGCTTGCTCTAACAGGTCCACATCTGTCCTGTACTGAGGACTCCACATCTGGATGCAGTATTCCAGTTGAGGGCTCACCAGCGCAGAGCAGAGGGGCAGGATCACCTCCCTCAACCTGATCACATCATACTGGTACTAGTAGCGGGCACTGGTGAAAGTTATTAAATGAAGGATGCAGAAGTTGTTTCTTTCTAGAATAACTGTAGGTACTTGTCTGATTTTAGAGAGATTATCAGTTCCTCAGGTAACTTCATGGTAGGCTTAACGTTTAGTCTGTAGTATGCATTCTACACAAAGTGAAGAATTGCTGGGGAAAAAAGCTTGCTAACGCAGCAGAGATTTGTGTTCTTTGTAACTCTGGCTTGTACCTGCTTTTCTACCTTATTACAAATTGTGCAGCACTGAAGTTAAATGCAGTCATTTTAACAGATAGAAGAATTGACTAGAGAATATTTATATACAGAATAAATGCTGAAACATGCTGCAGGCCTTAATTAAGCCTCAAGAAACATTGTGCTGGAATAAAGTAGACACCAATATGAACTGAGTACTGATCTACTGCTCAGAGATCATAACCTTGGTTTAATTACATTATTAGTATATAAATTATTGCATTAATTATTTATTTTAAAATTAATATTACAGATATTAGTTGTCATTAATAACTCAGAGGTGCCTTTTTGTCACAAAAGAACAGATTAACATTATAATTACTGCATGAAAAATGGATATTGATGAAAAATTGTGGCTTGAGACGTCATTCTCATTATAATACGCATTTTTTTCTGTTCACTTTTCCTGCTCTTTATTCTGCATATCTAATTATTGTCTTTGAGAAGAGCTGTTAACACTGTCATTTTTCAGTAGATAAGTTGAATAGGGATATTTTGCTCTGTTGGAATTAAATCCCGGTATGCAGCTAAGGCCCATTCATCCACTTTCTGTTACCTTCCTGATGGGATGGGAAAGACAGCCAGAAGGATGGAAGTGAGAAAATTCATGGGTTGAGGTAAAGAAGAAGTAAAGCAGCAAGTGCATGGCTGCAGAGCACCTCAGAGTTGCACTAAATTGTGCTGTATGTTGCCTTGCCTTGTTCCTCATGTCTTTCACTAACTTCTAAAGATGAGTAGAAAAACTGTACTCCAATCTGTTAACTGCAGTGTGTAATATTATTTTACTGCGTCCTATATGGAAATGAGCCTTACAAACAAACAATCAACACTCCCCAAAATCCTACTCTTCTGTAACTGTACTACCAATGGTAATAGCATGTAAAAGCAAAGTCCTTCAGTTGCCATCTACCTGGTATTTCTTTGTTCTCCTTTTGGCACCATGTGATGCCAGAACATGTATGTATTCCTTTTTTGTTGATAGCAAATAACATCTAGGAACAGATTGTCTGTTTGAGTTGCAAACAGTATATAGAAGTCATAACATTTAATGACCCAGATTAATGTTTCTTGTTTTGTGAAAATGACCAGTAGTTAGTAGAGGCAAAATGCTATGTTTGAACTGGAACAATTCTCTTTCAGCATTTAAAAAGCAAAGAAAATGCAGAAGTAGAGATAATTACTGGAACAGTGAATGGGTGGAGTAACTCCATTGATGAAACTGTAGTTTGGACCCATCCAAATGTGAGCTAAATCTGTCTTTTCTTACTTTGCCTTCTTAATTGCAAAGATTTCAATCAGCATTTCTGAAATAGGCAATCAGGTGCTGAAATATGCTGAAATGACCTCATCGTGGCAGGCTCTGGAGCATGATGATGGGAGACTCCTGTCTGCTAATGGAAAACCACTGCTTCACTTTGTATTAAAATATGCATATATTTGTGGAATAATAATAATGAAAGGTGTATGATTTTTCTGATGACTCAGATATTCACTGGTAAGCAGTGTTCACCAGTAAGCATTTGTTCATGCCACGTATAAAAGAATTAACAGGAAGGAGTAAGATGGAGAACACCATGTAGCATGGTAGTCACAAAAGTGTAAGGAACAGGAAAGACTGCAAGCTCAAATTTGAGCTTATCTCTAAGATGAAGTAAGAAGGCTTCCTGAAGCTGAAAAGAGGGACTACATCAATAACTGTTTCTTAAGCCAATTGAGATAGCTGCCTAAATACTAGGGCACTTTAACGATGACAGAAGAGCACAGCTCTCAAATATCAGAAAGGATATATTGGTCTTGAACAAGTATAAGCACAGAGTGCAACGTAGTGTACAATTTGTTCTTTTTGTAGTGGTTGGATAAAATTCTGTTCTTCAGAGAACAGCCAGTTGTTCTGCACCTCCATATTAAATTTCTCTTCTTTGAACCTTCCCTTCCCAAAAAGCACAGTACAGATAATTGCCTTTCACTGTTATTAATTTATAAGGATTTCTTCTTAAGTATTTTGTTTTGTAGACACATTTTGTGGCTTGCCAGTGAACAGCTGTAATGTAAGTTGAACTTTCAAAATCAGCTGTCTAGTAAAGTATTGTCCAGAAATGGATTCACAGCAAAGTATCACTGCTTCTGCCTTGCAGCTATTTGCACTTCATAGTATTCTTCACATTATGCCTTCTAGATTGCTGATTCAGTCTCATTCAGATGCATTCAGACATATTCTATTAGGAAATTCAATTAAGAAATGTCTGTATGGTGAAAGACTGTGATCCAGATCTGCTTGCACTGACATACATGAAAGCATTTCCATTGAAGCAGGTTTAGGCTTGTCCAAAGACAGGGTTCAACTTCACGAACTTCAGATTTTTTTTTTACTGAAATTGTGATTTCAGTTTTACTCTAGGTGAAAGGGTGAACAGAGTGTTCATAATGAATGAATATACTTTTGTATAGGCAAATAGCTAAAGATAATGCAGTAAATGCTTAACAGAGACAAGTAAAAAGCTCAGGCTGACTCATCTTTGCACGTAACAGAATAATACTTCCATAAAATTTGATATCATAGTGTCTTGGCACCTGAGATCGTTACTATAATTCAGATAAACAGTTATCTTTTGCTATTGTCTTATAGGGAAAGAATTCAAATACTTAAAATACTTTAATTTAGAGTCAGGGCAACGCACAGGCACAAAAAATAATAGTTAAGAAGAGTTTCTGTGGAGTGTTGAGACCATAAATGGAGTTAGTCACAACATCTAATTTTAAGCCAGCTAAGCGTGGTGGCTGGAGATGACTTTCATTACTGTGTGATTTAGCTACTTTTATTGTTGTCACATACTCAGAGGTAAGCAGTTATTGGTGTTTGTAATGCTGCTAGTATGTTCTTCCTCCTTGGGTCAATAAAGAAAGTAATTCTCCTTGCTTTGTGAAATACTCACCTACTGTGACAGCCTTAGCAGGTACAACAGCTAACTGCTGCTGCAGAAAGAGAGAAGTGTCCTTTTCCATGTATCTTAGCCAGAATATTGAAGACTCGGATTCAGCCTTAAGCTTGAGGTAATTCATACTCATGTCTGAATCAGCTAAGAAAAAAAAATTCTGATCACAACATTATTGTGATCAAAAGGAATCAAATGGCTGAGCAGCACATAACTGCTGATGATGTTTAACCATTTTATATAAATCAAAACAAAATAAAATTGAATAATAATAACAACAAAAACACCAGACAAACTAAACCAACCAAACAAAAAAAAACTACCTCATCATATGTGCATCTCTATAGCAAGGAAACTTCCCCTACAATCTTAAATAAAAAATGTTCATTACACAGAATGGAAATAATTGCACTTGACCAAGAGTTGATCTGCTTCTGTAGAGTTCATCCAGTCTGTGTGACACAGTGTAGGCAGCAGTGATGTTCTTAAATTGCAGCTTTCCTTTACTGCCCATACTGCCGGGGAAAGAAAAAAAAAAGGTTAAAATGAAATTACAGAATAAATATTACAGGATTTTGCTTTTTACGTTTTCAAAGGTAAATGGATTACTGAGTTTCAGGTATGCTTTACTCATATTGAGCAGAAATGTAAAAGAAGCTCCACTACCGAGGTAAGTAACTCTGTTCAGTCATTTGTAAGATAATGATTCATTTTACCAGAAAAGCACAATGTTCCTTCTGAAGTATTTAATAAATATATTGGATGTGTGAACTGCTGAAAATAGCAATTTGAATTTACGAGCTGTTCTTGCCATGTACTTAGAAACTTCGTTATCGTTGTCAGACACCAGACTCACAGTGATGGAATTAAACTTGTCTGAATTCTTAAAACTCTCTAACCACTAGGATGAGTCAGGGTACAACCCTCAGTTTCTTAGAAATAAGCGTCTCTTTAATGAGTGGCGTAACTGCTTAAAAGGAAGCAGCAGTTTGTTGGTTTCGTGGAACAGTTGTCCAAACAGCAGCCTGTCACGAAAGGCAGAATAGCTTTCCTGTCATCCTGCTGTTCCTCTCCTGATAAAGCTGAAAAACAGTGATTGGAGTGATTGGATAATTAGGCCATTCGCTTGCAACCCAGACTGAGCAGAAACATGACTGCATGGTGATTTAAAAAAAAAAAAAAAAAAAAAAAAAAAAAAGTCAGAAGCAAAAAGAGAAAAATTAAAACAACCTCCCTTAAAAAAACAAATGCAAAAACCCACAGCCAAAGCCCATAGAGTTTTCACCAAGAATTCCTTGTACAGTAAATGAGACTATTGTGTGTGATTTCCTTCTCAGTTACGTTTAGATTGTTTCTTGTACAGTGTTGTTTTCTGTTATTGTCCACTGAGATCACACATGTACCACTAATGGAATGGTTTCTATATAAAGATCTACAGAAGGCAGAAACCCTGTTGGGAAGAACTGAGCTGGCACTTCAGTGTCTTTAACTGTAGAGCACTGCAATCAGTTGTAGAGCACTGCATCACACCAACATGAGTTGTGCTCTGCTTCAGCTGAAGCTTTACGGTTTGCCAGAGGGCAAATAAACTGTCCTGGTGCTAATGCGCTTCTGTTAGGAGTTGGGAGAGCAGTAGTGACCATGAAACCCATGTGGCTGAAACACGAAATGATTATTGCTTCTATAATGTGTTCTGTGAGTCTTTGGAAGCCGTCAGAGAAACATGACTGATGCAGTGTATTAATCTCCTTAGCAATAGGAAAAGACAACAACCAATTGATTGTTACGAAGCTTCCTCCTTGTTGTGTGCAAACTACTATGACAGTGGAGGACAGATTAGTAAGTAATTGAGGGCTCTCTTCCCTTTTAAACATTCATGCAGGAAGAGGTTAGGAAGAATGGAAGGAGACAGCTGTCGGTGTGCGGGGGCAGGAAAGAGAATGAATAGGCAACAGGTCAAAACTAAAGCAAGAAGCAAAGATTTATGAACAGCAAAGAAACTCGGTATTTATTCCCTAAAGGACATTTTTATTCTTTCCAATCTAAATGCATAAACAAGGCAGTCCCATCATCAACCTAAACTTTTAATATGCCCACTAAATGTGGAATGTCATGCATGAGCTTGTGCCAGTAATCTTTACATCTCCCTTTAGGTAATTTTGGTCATATATTAAGAGATGCCTATAGTTTTGCCTGTCCTATCATAAAAAAAAAACAGCTGGCTTCAGGAATTTTCATGTACTCATAAGGTGCTGGTGCTTTTCTACAAGAATGTACTGAAGTTAACAGAAAACAGTTAAAAATGTAGAGATATCTTTGAAATCCCCACAGTATATTACATAGATGTGGTCTAAGCACCAACAAGGAGAAAAAAGTGTTGTCAGGAGCCTTTCTAGCACAAGATGCCCCAGAAAAGAGGCACTGTATTTTGTTTTTTACATTTCAGTTTGCTTCGGTATAAACTGTCACTTCCATTTTCAAAAGAGAAACTTTTTTTTTCCTGTTCAAGTCACAGAAGTAACATGTACACATGCTCTTGATGAGATGACTGAAATGTTTTATGGAGCCTCCAAGATTACAGGCAGGAATTATTGAGGAATTTTTATGATCTATTCTGTGTTGGGTTTTGTTTTTTGTTTGCTGGAATTGCATTTCTGTGGGTGATCAGGAATATATGATTGAGAAAGTATTTAATTGCAGCTACACCATGTTTACACTGAACACTGTGGTTCTGGAGAAAGTTAGGTTTTGTTTGGTTCATGTTTTTATCACATTGAAGCTTTCATGTGCCCAGGTGTAGAATACTTGATGTCTGAGTGGCCACAGGGTACTGGGTTCATCCAGATCAATCCCCCATGCTTTCAGTCTGTTAATCCAGGAACGTTGCTGGGTTCACTGTAGATGTTCCAGAGCAGAAATAGATTTGTCTTTCACTACACGTGAGGTTAGGTAACAGTTGCTTTTTTATTTGACACAGCTTCCCAGCTGGGGAAGGTTCCATGTACATTCTAACTTTACTGTACTTTGCTGTAGTTAAAGCAGTTCAGATTATCAAGATTGTATCTGTATTGAAACCGTCTTCAGATTTTTGAATATGCCAGATTTAGAATAAATGCATATCCAACTAAAATGAATTCAAGATGAACAGGCAGCACAGAGAAGTGTAGATTACTTTAAAAGCTTCTAGATATTCAAAGTTATTTTATACTTCTGATGTTTGGCCACTCTGAACTTTCCAGTGGTGGCTTAAAGATTTTTAAGGATCCTTTTTGGCTTTGAATCTGAAGAAGTGACAGCTTTGTTAAGAAAAGGGAGGACACCTGTCTTAAAGGCTCTGAAGGTGCAGTCGCTTGCTCTTACATACTGCTGACTTGACTGCTCACTCTGCTGGCTTCTCCTCTGCTTCTTGAATTCCTCTTCCCTGCTGAGTTGCATAATGAATGTTCTCTGAACTCCCTCAATTTCAACATACCTTCCCACACAGCCCCTTTCTTTTGCTAAAAATGGATGGAAGAATTCTGACTTCCTTGTTGAAAAGATCTACATAGTGTGCTGCTGAATCACATCTCAGAATAAGAAGAAAAGCTTCAACTTCTCTTCAAAAAAACAAACCAACAGACCGAAAAAACCCCAAGTAACCCAAACAAAAAAGAAAAGCACAACAAAGCATGGAACCTCACCACACCCTTAACCTTGTCAAAATTGAAACAACACTGTAGATGGGTGACACAGCTATAAATCAACTCAAATTTTTGCAACATCAGTGTAACAAGCTAGCTGCCATTTTAAGAACACAGATTCCTAGGATGCGGTTCACACGACTGCCAGGTGGCAGCAGCTAGCGGTGGACAGCTGTTTGCACGTCAACCTGGTTCGTGCAGGTGCTAGCAGCCTTATCTTTTAGTCTTGCTATTTATCCCAGGAGCTATTGGTGGTGATGAAATAAACTGCGCATTCTTTTTACTTCAGTTCCTTACTTTGATGAGTTTCTGTTTTTTATTTATTCTGTCTTCAAGATCCCTGTCCATAGTTTGATCACTGCATTCATACCACAATTTTCATGCGTAACAGACTTTTACCTACACAAATTGTGCTTTCAAGGAAGTTTCATAGGTGGTAGCATGGAATTCTTCAGTAGAAGAGACAAGATCTTCCATCTTCTCATGAACATAGTAGCTGCACAAGGTAAATTGCATTCATAGCTCTTAACTTTTCAAAACAATTAAGATAAAGAGAGGAAACTGAAGCAGAATGTAATCCAGTGCTGAAAATGTCTTTCCTCAATAAACCGTTTTCAGATGATATCCATCCAGCTAATTCAGTCCCTCAGAATCTGTCCAGAGTTTCTGTTCCCGTGGTTTTGGTTTCTAGGCAGACTTGCAGGCTAAGCCTCTTTGTTGCCTCTTGAGAGCCTGTGCTCACACTATGATTGCAGCGTTCCTACGTCAGTACAAAGTCTCTTAATATTTTTTTTTCCTAAAATGTTCTTTAATGTTTTTTTTCTTCCTGTGCTATATCCAGAGAAGGAGCCTAGTTTCTTCTTTTGTGAGCATGTTAGATGAACAGACACACGTGGATTTCTGCATTCCTCTCATCTTTCTTCAGGCTAGAAGTACATAGTATAGATAAACAAGGAAACAAAAACAGTAGATGGGCTCCCCACTGTAATTTTCTCAAGGCATTTTAGGAATTCAGATCATTCTTTAATAAACATAATTCCACTGTTTCCTCCTTCTTAGGTATGAAATTCTTATTCTCGGTTTCTTCTTATTTTTTTGCCTAGCTTTTCATGGCACCAAAGACTTTAGGTAAATCTGCTTTATAGCTTGTAACTTTCCAAATAACTCCACCCTGCAGAAGATTTTTTTTTTTTTTTTTTTTTAGTTAAAGTTTTCATGAAACCTTTGTCACATTTGTCAAATGGGGTGGTTGGGGCAGGATGAGAATGAGACTTGTAAATCACCAAGGACTTTGTTTTTCTTGTTGTATCATGTGACTGGACTGTTTCAGTAGCTGCAATGTCTTAACCTCCCCTCATGGAGCAGGCAGGCAATTAATTCTACTCTTACATTCCTCCTACTAGTGGTTAAGGTATATTATAGGAATCATTCTTCATGATTGTTAGATTGTTTTCTTGGTTATCCTTAAATTCTAGTTTGTTTCAAGCATTCCTTTTAAGCACATTAAGAGTTTTGCTTCTATTCCCCTCTTATTGACCTGTTTTTCTCATTGAATAGAATGTTTTCATGGTTCAGAACATTACAAAGAATTAAAAACATTGTGACTGACTCACCCATTGGCTATATCTTAACGAGTTTGTACAAAATCAGAGTCCAATTATACACTGTTTGTTATCAACTACAAGGAAAAGATGATAAGCAAAGAATGGCCCAGAGGGTAGGAACTGCATATGCTGTCATGGTTGGTG
This sequence comes from Tympanuchus pallidicinctus, assembly GCF_026119805.1. Lineage (NCBI taxonomy): Eukaryota > Metazoa > Chordata > Aves > Galliformes > Phasianidae > Tympanuchus > Tympanuchus pallidicinctus. The sequence goes on along the minus strand of NW_026294648.1, from coordinate 12,076,211 downwards.
GTAAAAACTTTGATGACAATTGAATGTTGTTTTCAGGTTTAAAGGGAAACTTCATAGTTTTTTTTTGTTTGTTTGTTTGTTTGTTTTTTTTAAGTATTCAAATAAAATTCTAACTGTTGTCTATGATCCGATCAGACAGTTTTACTGATTAATTGCAATAATGCCTGTGTTCAGACTACCCAGTGTGCCATCCATCACCTGTGCTAGCTGCTGGATCATTCTTCAGGGCAGAATGAAGCACCAAGTTGTGGATTCCATATTTCTGGGCAGTGCATGTATTGCTCTTCAATAGTGCTTTATGCATGCACTGTTCTTACAAAGATTGGTGGTTCTATCAGTAGGAAATCTAGCCCAGAGTATTTATATTTAAAACAAGTCCACTGTTTGCTTTGAAACTCAGCCATGTGTTTTGTACCATTTGACAGTGTTTGATAATTCCTTTCAGGGATAGGGAGAAGATTCAAGATTATATTCTTCCCTCTGACTAACAGTTAGCTATGTAATGTGATATTCAGAGAAAGATCTCCAATATAAGCATACATCTAAGAGGCAAGTAACAAAAGAAATACAATCTGTTTCCTTTCATCTCTAATGCTGAGTAAGAAGTCTTGAGAGACCGTGGCAGCAGCAGTTGACTACCAGCTTGAAGGGATCAGAGCAGTAAGGTGGCCATTAACAGGATGTTTAAGAGCCTTTCATGGTGTTTGCCAAATACAGGTGTCAACTAATTTACATTGCCAAAAGAAGGAAAACAGTATTGCTGTTACAATTTTGTATGCAATGAGAAGCATTCTCTTCGCTAGAGAGAAATAAAATTAGTTAAGAGACTTGAGTAATAGGAGAGCAGAAAGGAGAACAGTGGGAGACAGCTGGTAACCCTTATCAGCCATATGAATTGCTGCCTTGGTGATACTTTGAACATCCTTGCCATTTACTTACCTGTGTATACTGGATCCCAGAAGTGGATTTGTACAACAACCAGGATCAGCTAGCATTCTCTGACAAAAGGTGTCCTGCAAAAAATACTGTCAAGTTAAAGTAATGATTTTTTTTCTACCTTAATTTGAATGTTTTTAGACAAACAACTAAGCTACGCCTTGTAGAATTGAATGTCCTATCTTTAGCGTTGTCTTCTCAAGTTATTGGTGAAAGGCTTTACTTCATAGAAATGTTATAATCTTCCCTGTCCCTTCCCTTCTCCAGTTTTTCTTCCATGTTCTGAATTCCTCTGTGGTTATGCTGATCTCTCTGGGTGGGAGTTCTGCTCAGCAGAAGCACCATCAGTGGCTCTGGGCAGCCCCATTCTGATGAATTGTAGCTGGTAGGGGCTTCCACTTCCCTCATGCCCCACTGCCATGCAGCCTTCTGCAGTATGGTCAGAAATTGAGGAATCACAGAATCAGAGAGTCTGAAAGGAACCACAGGAGGTCACTGGGTCCAACTCCTCTACTAAAGCAGGTTTCCTACAGTAGCAGTAGTTCACACAGGCAGGTGTCCAGATGGGTTTTGGATAACTCTATGGAAAGAGACTCCGCAACCTCTCTGGGCAACCTGTTCCAGTGCTCTGTCACCCCTACTGTAAAGTTCTGCATTTTTTAAAGGAACTTTCTATGTTCAAATTTTAGGCCATTTCTCCTTGTCCTATCACTGCATGCCACCAAGATGTTCCTGGCTTCGTCCATTTGCTTTCTATCTCCCTTTAGGTATTTATAAACAATAATCTTATCAACCCTTCTTGGTTTCTTTTCCCTTGACTGAACTCAGCCTTTCCACATGTGGGAGATGCTCCAGGCCCTCTGTGGCCCTCCACTGGACTTTTTCTAGGAGAACCCTGGGTGTTTTTGTTTTTTTTTTTTAAACTGGAGAGCACAGAACAGGACACAGTAATCTAAATGTGGGCTCACCAGGGCCGATTCACGGGGGAGGATCGCCTCCCTTGACCTGCTGGCCACACTCTTGTTAATGTATCCCAGTATGCCATTGGCTTTCTTGGCCACAAGGGCCCACTTCTGGCTCATTGCCAACCTGTTGTCCACTGGAACACCCATATCCTTCTTTGCTGAGCTCAAAAATGACTGCAAAATCACTGCAAGGCTGAACACATTGAACTCCTGGTGCTTGATGCTGGTTTTTGTTTGCATTGAAGTTAGTATTCTGATGCATATTGCGTACAATAGCTCTATTAGTCATGTTTTTCATCTCTGAAAAGCAGTTGTGCTCCTATAATATGGAGCAAGTCTTCTTTGTTTTGGAGTAAACATGCACAAAACTGTGCATGGAATGTACTTTAGGTGACCACTGAATGCCTTGCTGTGTATGTGTTGAAGGGTGGATAACAGATTTTCCAGCACAGCTCCATTACAAGGCTCTGGTGGCACAAGATGCTACCAGTCTTGGTGTTCAGTGATAATTGTTGTATCACGAGACCCAGCAGGACACACGGATTTACTGTACTGCGAGTTTTCCATGTGATGAGGAAGGGAAGCAGGGCAACTGCTTCTGTAACTGTGCGGCCGTACTGCAGTGCTACCTGTGTGCAAACAAATGGTTTGTGGGGCTCATAATGAGCTGGCGTGGATCAGAGCAGCTCTGGGAAATGAACGTGTCCTTGGCAGTCCTGAGAATTGAAACTTGCAGGAACAGCATTCTCAAATCTGAAGAAAGAGCAGAATGTAGCTGGATCCTACATGTAACTATGTAAGTGGCATTAGAAAGGAATGAGTAAATTAAAAAACAAAAAACAAAAAAACATTAGTTTTTCATGAAGAAATGTAATTTCTACAAGCTGTGTTACATACATTGCCGTATATTATTTTATAGTGCGTGCTTAGGTTTTTCTCGTTTGATCTGCTGTAGATTTATCCACCTAGCAATTTGACAATTTACTGTTCAGTTGGTATGCCAGTGTAATAATGTAAAAAAAAAATGACTGAAAAGTCAGCCCCACATTACGGAGAGCAGTATTTTTGTTACTGTTTTCTTATAAGAGCTTTGCAGAAGCCCTTAGTAATGAAATGAAAACAATAAACCATTTACTGTTTTACATAAGAATATCAACACAAAATATGTTCACTCTGGGAAAAGCAAGGACAAAAAAAAAAAAAACAAAAACTTTGAAGTATGATTTTGGTTTTCTGAAGCATGATGGCTTCGTTTCTTCCAAGGTCTGATTTTTGTGCAAGGCATTGCTCTGTCTATAGGCCTTAAGCTGAGATTTGAGCCAAATAAAAATCTTTGTAATTATTTGGGTAAATCAGTTTAGAATCAATTTTAGATTTCATTGGAAAGGAGAAATACGATTTATTTTTCAGAAGCATCTTTTACCCTTTCAAATGAATCCCAAAGAACATGAAATTATTTTCTTTGTTATATAGAGGCTTATTCCTTTCATATGCTTACTGTGGGTGGAAGAAACACCTGGTGGTTAAATCATTATTTCTGAAACAAAGAAGATAGTTGCAGTGAGTGGGACAGCTATGACGTGCAGTATGTAGTCCTGTCCCTTTATTAGAAATTACTTTAAAGTGCTATGTATAAATATGGGAGAACAGTCCCTCCCAGCACCCCCTTTGTTGTCGCTCTAAGAAAATCCCAAGGTCCAGACCAACTTGAGGCACAAACTTTTTAATTAGAGAGACAAAGTGGAAACTGAAATGTTTAATTCAATTTAATTGCATTTATTTATTTATTCTTTAATTTTTACTCTGTGTAAAAATATACCAAATAGGATCTGTTTGCAAAAATAATTTAATTGACTTTGAAGGTAAGAGGACTCAGGCTTGCAGTTTATTTTTGGTATTCTTGGGAGGTAATTCTGCTTAGGTTTAGTTGCAGTGATGCTAACATCTGGGATTAGGTCCTCAGCTCAAATTAATGTAACATTGTTTATATCCTGTGAGGTTTCTACTTTCCTTGTTTTGAATTCTGCATAATTAAGTGTGGAGACATAGTAACATAACTATTTAAATATAAATAAATACATAAAGCAGAATACCCCATCAAGAACCGACTGACAGAGCAAGCACAATTACACGATTGCAATTTCAAGGCTGAACTAGGGGAACTATTTTACTGCAGCTGTTGGACTGATATTTTGCTGTAGTTGCATCTGATAGCATCTTCACTTGAATTTCCAATCAGTGCACGCAGCTTGAAGAGTCCAGTCTTCACCTGTAGGGTTTTTTTGCTCGAAGTGAAGGTACTGTTTACATGTAGATTCGGATGCTTTGTGCTGTTTGTGATCTTGTTTTCCGCTGCAAATATATTGATCTAACAGATACCTCAGCTACAGTTCTGTTAGCCTCCTGGAATTGCAGTTCTGTTAGCCTCCTGGAATATAGAGGATTCCTTCTTTATATATACACACTTTAAATATTGGTTACAGATAATGAGACAAAGTGAGCATCGTCTCTGTGATTATGTCCCAAAATGAAAAATAAGTGTATTCAGGTTCTTACATCCATTCTAGTGGCTGAAAAAGGCTATAGCCATTGAAAAGCTGCATAGATTAGTATTTGTTAATTGCTTATTTAGAGCATCTTGATTTTTCTGGACCAAAATTGATTGTTGCTCAAGCTAAAGTCATTAGTGTCTGCACCATTTGCAATTTCATATTCTTACACTTCTGAGTAATCTAGGTTTAATTTTTCTTTGGCCTATCTTGTGCAGGTGCATTTTTGCCTCTTGTAGAAGCTGTATTGGGAGTATGTTAATGTTATGTGTGCCTGCTGTAGCAATGGAAGAATAGTCTGAAGTGTCTGCAAGCATGTGCAGCCAGCAGGGTTGTGTTTGCTTTTACCCTGAAACATGCTCCTTGTGGTAGCCACCCCATGCTGAACAGCTGAGGGGTAATGGGATGCTGGCACAGTTAAGATCTCTGTTGAGTTATTCTGTAATGCCCCAGACAGTTCTGTTGCTTGTTTTGCATCACTGGTGAGTGACAAGACCACGGAGTACGACTACTCTGTAAATAAAATAGGGCTTCTATCTTCTCAAAGGAGCGGAGGATTCAGATCAGGTCAAGTAATTCTTTCCTTATATAAACCAAGAGCACAGTGCAATTTCTTTGTTAGTGAGGAAAAAGAAAAGAGTAAAATTAAATATGTATTTTGAGCAGTTAATTCAAAACAACAGGTTGTGATTTACCCTTACAGCTTCAGGATTCATGTTTGAAGAATGTTTGGAAAGCAGGTTTGATCTGCTTTTTTATACAGAATTTTCCCTTCTCTACTGAGCTCTGCTTAGTGCTCACTATGGAATACAGTGGTACATCTGAAGTAGCCTTTTTTTTTTTTTTTTTAAATTTCCAGTTCCTTGTCAGTTACTGTTTATCTTTGATCTGTGTCATCACAGTTGTTGCTGGAGTAGCAGATTATGATTTCTGCCATTAACAAAGGTACTGTTGTTCCAGTTGCCAGAGCAGGAGGACTTGCACTGTGCATTGATTATCTTCAGCTTCAATGACAGGAATTCTGAGGTAATTATGTAGTCCAGCACTGCAGAGATTTTCAGCTGTAGTTCAGATGGTAGCTTTAGTTCTTACCTTGATTTTTACATACAAATGGTGCCTAAAATAAAAGGTTCTGATGCTGAAAGACTTCTGGAGAAGTTCTGTGTTCTTTTATATACATAATAATTAACAATCAAACTGCCTTTTTTTTCTTTTAATAGCAAGTCTCAAAACCACCTGCTATCAGACTTCTTTGTCATGTACTGAGCAGTAGATTTAAAGTTAGAGGCAGGAGGTGAGAGTTTAGAAGACAAACTAAAAAGCAAACAACAAAGAACCTCCTGTGGTGCCTCAACAGTTGTAGCTGACAGTTAGCGTTGATAAGTTGGCTTAAGGTTAGAAGTGGGGCAGAGTTTCTCCGCCTGTTTGCTTCTCAACGACCTTTTTGGTCCAGTAGATACCATATGAATTTAATCTTGCCTTTGGGACAAGCCATGGTAACACATGCCTGATAGTGATGCTGATATCCACGAAGCTGTTGAAAGCCTAAGGAGAAGCTGAACTATGGTAGGATATTTTGCTACGGTGTTGTTTTTTTGAACCTGAAAGTGACCAGATCTGAAAAATTAATGGTGTTTGATCTTCTGCACTAAAAGAAAACATAATTCTCTTTGGCATTCTCCTTTTATCATATAGCATTCTTATTAAATGGAAAGATCTGTGGCAGAACTACAAGGTTGGCGCAAATAAAACTTTGAAATCTCTGGGGTTTTCATGATCAAGTGATTTTGTATCAAATATTGTGTGTTCATTGACACAGATCATTGCTCTGTATCTGCAAGCATCAGATGTGTTTGTAAGAGATGTGACTACCAGCAGCACTGGGTGAAATTTCTGAGTACCGCACTGTATGACCGGGCGTCATGTGAGCGATAGAGTAACTGGGAACCCTGCAGACTCGGTGCCAGTGGTTGCTTTCAACCAGAGAACTGCAGTGTGCTTGCAGCAGTGAGAAATTTATTCCCCTAGATCCTCATTAGGTATCATGGTAACTTCTACTTTGTCTTTTAAAACTAAAAATGGAGGGCAAAGCATTCTTTTGATTGCTATACATAGAAATGGGCAATTTCTGAATTGGAAATCCACGCTGTTGGTGTAGCAGAATCAGTGTGAAGGATAGAAAATACAAACTTGAATTACTGTGTTTCCTTCACAGGGATTAGCCGTTTGTAGGAGAAATTCCATGATCTAGAGTAGATATGAGAGTGCGTATCTGTTGAATTGTGGCAACGTTTAAGTGCAAACAAAATCTGTGATAGAAAAGAATAGCATACTTCCAAGTGTTCATGCTTTGCAGATGGGCTAAAACAATAAACAGAATGCTAAAGTAAGAATAATAACCCCTGAAAGCATACTGAGTTTGTAACTACCGACTGAACTGTGCTGACTGTATCTACCAGCCCAATTTTGTTCTTAATGTATTCCCTGTTGCTTTACTTGTTTTGTTCCATTGAAACATCTATGTCATGGAGAAAAGTTGAAAAATGTAATGTGAACTGTATGGTTCCAGCTGCTTGCTTATTTTCTAAAATGATTTTTTTTTTAAGTTGAAGTTGAATGCCTTTTGTCTCTGCCTATCACTGGATGATATTTTTATTCTAAGTGCAAAATAAACTCCTGTTTGTTTATTGTCATTCTAGAACCAAGTGCTCTTAATCAGATTCAGAGCTCTCTGTATGATGCAACTTTGATCTCTTCAAAGAAGTGTATTATTTGATGTGAATGTGAATAGTAGAATTTCATATTTTGTCAAGTTGAACCATTGCTGGGCTCAGGGTTATGAATCTCCAATTGATACGTGGAAGATGAAAGAAAGCCCATTTAGGGAACGCGTGGCTCTGCAAGCACATTAGGCAGTTAACGGTTATGAGAGGTAAATGAAGATTTGCCGTCCTTTTATTTTTCTTAATCTCCTTTTTATGCAGTACTCTCCTTTCTCAACTAACTAAACTTGGTGAGCCTTGATTAGGAATAATGGTACCAGCTGCTGAAGTCCTTGTGCCATGGAAATGTTTAATCATTATATTTGTGTCTTCAGCAGTCTTCCTTGAATATCAGTTACTTCTGTCAAGGCCTTGCAGATACAGAGCAGTGATCTGTGTCAATGAACACACAATATTTGATACAGCCCATATCGTTAACAGTTTCAGTGCATAAAGTCAAAAAATTCTGCAGAAGTAATGATCCATCTGTTATTCACTTAATGATATTAACCTAGTATTTGAATCCATGGATGCTCTGAGAATCTGCAGACTTTGGAATTCCTTGCTGTAGGATGTTGTAGATGCTGCAGGATGTGTGGGTTCAGTGAGAGACTGGGCAGGTTCATGAAATGAGGGCAGTTAAGTGGGCCATTTCTGGCTTGGAATCTGTGAGTACAGAAGCTGAGAAGGATAAGTACTGTATTCCTTGCTTTGTCCTAAGACTCTTCTGTAGGCATCGACTTTTTATTACTGTGGAAGAAAAAAGTGACTACAGCACCGCAGACCACAGTGCTCAAATGAACTTGGATTTAGTGAAGTAACAGAGAGCTCTGAAATTATTTTCACAGTGCTAGGCAGAAAAAAGATGTTTCCTTTACATATCATAATGGTCTGCTGCTAACCTATTTATATATTTATTTTTAAAACAGGAGTCTTGGAATAAGCAAAACTTACTTTTTGTCTCCACCAGCTATCAGCAATTGCAGGAAAACATATTTTGTAGTGATACATAAACATTACTTTAAAAACTACATTAGCTTTACAAGAGAAAATAACATCTGTAATTGTTATCTCTTACAAAGCACATGGGGAAACAGAAAATGCATCTTGCGGGATTATTTTCTCACATAATGTATAAATGCGAATTTCTTTATGATCTTTTAAACACAGAATGTTTCTGAAGTGTCAGAGGTGCTGCTTAGTGTTAGCTTTTGTTGGCAAACAAATGCATTGTGATTATATTCAAGCCCAAGCAGTGACTAATAGCATACAACATCTGTGTGTATGCAAATAATCTTACCATTACTTTTAGCTGATGATAGAATGTCCAGAGGAAGTGACTTCAAGAAAACTTTTAATGTGAACATCTACTTTTCTAAATATTCTGTGTTTAGGGACAGCAGCTCTGTTACTGGGTTTGCTAACAAGAAGTGCAGGGCCCATAAATAGATTTGGCTCTATGCGGAAGAGTGGAATTTATTGGAATTCTTCCTTTTTAATTGCAATTTCTTAAAATGCTTCTAGGGTGTTTTAATTAAAAATAACAATATTACTTCCACTAATTTCTCCTGAAACTTTCTACATTTGAACTCTAAAGAAAATCCTGCTCTGCACAATGTTTTATATATCAGGGTTTTTACATCTGGAACTTGAGACAGAGCTCTGAAAGTCTACTGAGACTTAAAAACAGCAACAACAAAACAAACAAACATGCAAAATGAACCATTTTATGTAAGTTAGGTCTTACAATTGCTTCCTTCTCATTTTTCCCATTGAATCACTTGCCTTGTATAAAAGTGTTGGTGCAATTTATTAATAAATACTTCAGGAATGTGAGTGTATGTTAAAGAATATAAAAAAGCTTTTTTTCACATTTTTGTTGTTTAACAATATTTTTCTTTGACATAATTTTTTTTTTTTTTTTCCGTAGAAATTTATAAAAGATGAGAAGTGAAAAATGAGCAGTTTAACGTAGCATGCAGGGTTTGTTACTCTGTGAATGTATGGGAGGCCTTGGTGTTTCCTGGGTATTGTATGTGTACTTGCCCCAATTAGCTGAATCTTAAAACTTGTAATGCATCCCATTTCCCAGTTTGGTGATGATTTCAATTAGTATTTCAAAATTTCTCTTCTGCTTGTTTGCTTAAAAGCGCTGTATCTGTGTGCTCAAAGTGCAATGTGTTTCCATGTAGGATATTTTAGCCTGAAATTTCATTTAGCAATTAGCATTTTCTAATGTTATTTTCTAACTGCAGGAGCCAGGCAGTCAGCCTGTCTGACTTGCAGCGACAATTTTCAAGACTAATGAAGCCAATTATAATGTCAGTGTAAAACAAATTTAAAGTAAAAGTCTCTGGATCCTATATGAAAGCTAGTAAGCATTGATTACATTTTACCCTTTCTATTTTAGTTATCCATATGCATTTCTGTCTCTAAACTCCAATTTCTTTTCTGTTTTTTTTTTTTTTTTTTTTTTGCTGCTGTCCTACTGTGGAAACAGAACAAAGTTTGTTTAGGCCTTTCGTTAATGAGGAGAATCACCCCAAATGTATCTTCTGTCTAAACGAACAGAATGTGTTGGGTGCAGAGATGTGTTGTGCAAAGGAATATTACAATTTAAAAAAGAAAAAAATATAGTATGATCCAGGAATAGATGCTGGAACTGGCTTGCTGATCAAAATTAATCATGATGTGGAATAAGTAGGCAGATTTTGGAATATGAAATAAATGTTGCTATGCAGTATGAAACACTGACATGTATTAAAACAGAATGTTCAGAATGAACAAATGACTCTGATTTATACCAGCACAGTGAAAAAGGAAAACAAATCCATGGAGTACTCAAGGTGAGAGTTTTCAAGCAGGAATAGAATGTGATCTTACAAATCAGAGTGCAAATGCATATGTGTTATCATGAACGCTCTGTAAATTTTACTCATTCATCAGGAACCCTTTGCTTCCTTCTGCTCTGGGATATTGGGATAGAAAAGTCAGTACATACGCTCGTAATACTTCTGCTTGATTTTATTCTGTTAGGTCCGTATGGGTTTTTAAGACAAAATCAATGGATTGAAGAAGCAACTGTGAAGGAAATATCTTTCAGAATCTTGTACATTTCATTTTTTCAAAATGTTTTTTGTCATCAGTTTTCACGTGCATTATCTAATACAGATTCATTGAGTCAAAATAAATGTTTCAGAAAAGTCTGTAAGGTTTTTTTGTGAATTATCTGCCACAGGCAGCTCAGCCCCATATGGAATGAAAAGGGCAGAAGTAAGAAAACACCAGAAAAGCAGGACTTCACTATATGTAAGTGTAACTTGGAAAACAAATGGGTTAAGTCCTAAGCTACTTTGGTCACAAATCCAAAACATGGCACCATACTGATTTCTCTGAAGATTAACTCTGTCCCATCTAAATCCAGTACAGGCTGATGCTGGCTGTGCAGTGCAAGTGATTGTGCAGTGGTAATTCTTCAGATTTCTACAATTTGTTTCAACAGAGTTTTAGTGTTTTAAAATAATAAAGCAATGGGAGTGGGAACTGGCTTGCTTAAGAAAATGAATCATGAGGCAGAAGGAGTAGTTAGATCATAGAAAATGAAATAGATTTTGCTATACAGTATGAAATTCTAAGGGGCATTGCAACAGCAAGCATTTTAAAACTAACAAATAGCTCTGATTCATACCAGTTTTGTTCTAACGAATGTGGAAACGTTGACAGTTGTCATGATGGAATCACTTGCCATGGTGTATGTTTGGCACACTGTAATGTTCTCTGTGAATGGAAGAAGAGAAGATGAAGTGCAATGATTTTTCCCGTATAGTAACTGCATAAAGTTACGACTTGTGGTTACTGACAATGTTATATGCACAGAAGTTAAATGCTTCAAATCTTCAATTTCATTGGGTTTCTGTGTTGAATATTAATACTTTTTTTGTCATATTATTCCTGCCTTCTAGAATTTCTCAGATTTTCCAAGGCTTGCTAGAAATTAAAATTGATGAATTTTGACATACTTATCTGAAGAAAATCTGGGAGTAGAATTTACTGAAAAACGAGTGCTGTTGCGCAAAAGGCCCGTGGGCTATCAATGACAGTCTTCAATTAAGTTCTATTTTTCCTTTGTTAGTGACGAAAGTAGATAAGACTGTTCAAGAATTATCTCAATTCTTTGTTATGATTCTTAAAACTGAATGTCAACCTAATGGTTTGGGGAAATTCTGACTCTAAATAAATACTTAGTATTGATTGTAGTGACTGATATGTTATTATAGCGAACTATTCAAATCTTTCCTCAGGTCTCTGTGTGCTGCTGCTTTGTAGGAAAGAATGGCCAGAAGCAGTTTTAGTGGAAACTCATCTTTCCTTCTTCACCACTTGACTTTTTTTATTATTATTTTTAATCTTCTAACATCCTGTTGTGCTATTGCTGTATTACGTCCACATCCACACCTATAAGTAAATGGACAGGATTTAGCCTTAGGGAGAGGGAGGCTTTCAATAATGCAGATTACATCTGCATGTACTTTCTTTACTTCTTTGGAGTAGTATGTTGTAGTAGGCAATGCAACAGTAGTACTTCTGAGATGCATAGTTCTAGGATGGAGGGCTTCAGTGGCTCTAATCTGGAGAGTACTTTCAAATACTAGTTGTTGATTCTTCAGTTAAAGTTGCTATCCCTTGGGGAGAAGTTGGAGTTCTTGTCTGTTGTCTGCTTATTCACAAGCAGTTTCTTGTGTAAATAAAACCAATCTTTAGAGTTCATACTTATGGTAACAGAAAAGTTGGTATTAAAAGAGATAGCACTTTTTAATGCTGAAGTGCAAATACTGTGTCAAAGGCAGTAAGAAGGGAGCTGACAGCATTGTGCTGGGAATGCTTTAAAAAGGCAAATACTTATTTCTCAAATAGCATTGAAATGACTGAAAAGCGAATGGAGCCACCTAGCAGGACAACGCCTTTCCACCGGTGCTGAAAATGTGGAAGTTAAATAATCCAATTTCCAGTACTTGTTTTTGAGCTTTTTTTTTTTGTCTTTGCAGCTTCAATGTATTATTAGGCTGTCATGTTTTTCACCTCGAGTGAATTTCTCTGTTGAGAAAGTACTTTGTCACCATGAAATTTCTGAAGCCGCTTCGTAAAAGTATATTTCTTACAAAGGAGAAATTTTAGATAATTCACCTGGTCTGACTGGACAGAAAAAAAGACATTTCCAAGACTGGTGGTAAGACTCTGTTGTGCTGCTGAATTCACTGCTCAGAGACTGAAAGTGATGCATTTTAAAAACCAAAAATTCTTAGCACAAAACCAATGTTTAATTGTTTATTTATTTATTAAAATGCAACATAAATACGTGTTACTGTTTGTGTCATTCTTCAAATGGCAGTATTTCGGATTTAGAGTCAGATTTTATAAAGCAATGAAGTGAGAAAATTCATAACAGTGGGAAGTGTCCATTTGTTACATTTGATTTTGGGGAAGTTATTTTTAAAAGGTAGCTAATTGGAGGATATAAACTGTTAGAATTAGTTCTCTTCCCTTGACTGCTAGTCTTCTATACTGGAATTGTCTGTGTTATTTCTAAACATGGTATTTCCAACATTCTGTTTTCAGATTAGTTCTCTAAGATGAGAATGCTTGTTTAACTTGTGTGTGGGAGTAAAAGAAGAACTTCTAGTAACTTGAAGTTGTGAACTTTCGGCAGAGGAATGGAGATCTCTGCGGTTTGAGATTCCTTCAGATCTCATTAAAATAACTTTTTTTTTTTTTGTAGAAGAAATTCGGAAAAATGAGGGTGAAGCCTAAGCTGGAACTTAAATTTGGTTGGCTAGCTGACAGTCCACATGAGAAAACATTTACAACCAGGAAAACATTGGAGGAACTTGAAGTGAAGCTTGTGGTCAGCCATAATCAAATCTTGAGAATAAATGGCTTTGCTGTGGACATTATAGTCATTACCATTGGTTGAACAGTCCATGTTCTTTGGATATGTATTTACAGTAAAACATACATTTGAAAAGGTTTGGTTTTATGGGTTTATTTGGTTCTAATAAAGGAAGGTATAAGCAAGCAAATTCAAACAAATGTCACTGTGAGTAGCATTAGTAAATACGTGATGAGAGCAATGGAAACTCCAGTGACCCAGGTGCAAATCCAGAGTCTTGATGTGTTTTACAGGCTACACTGGAATCTTCACTGCTGTTTCCTCTATGCATGCATTGCTTGTACTTAAATTGTGGCTCTAGGCTAGGACTGAAATAAAAAACAAAATCTATCATGTGAGAAGATAATCTTAATTAAAGACAGTTCTGGAATAAGAGTTAACAGAAATGTGAGAGGCAAAGAGATCTAAAGAGTTTAAAAATGCAGCTTGGTCAGCACTCTGCCTTGCATGGGCAAGCTTACAGAATACGGGCTGAAGCCCCCAGTTATGCTTTGCATGCTGAGATCCAAAGCACGGAGAGCTCAGGTAGTGCAGCTGTGCACCCTGAGAAATTGCCACCCACAATCCTGTGGTGAGGGGGTGACTTACAAAGAGGGTAGACTAATACCTTTTGTGTTTATGGTTTAAGGCATTAACAGAGGGATTCTGTGAATATTAGTGGGTCTTTTTATTGTTCTGTGTGAAATGAGATCATTATAAATGTATTAAGGGCATCCAAAAACTCTCCCTAACAGTAATATGAGCAGTTTAACAGTACCCTTCATTAGTGGACAGACAGGCTGTGTGCAGTTCAGCACCAAAAGACTGCAGCCTAAGCTGTGGGTTTTTTTGTTTCCTCTCTGTAAATGCACTCTTGTCTGTTTCCTTACTCCATAACAACTGCTATGGAAATGCACATGCCTGAATGCTCCAGATTTTTTCCATGAGTTGTACCAATGAGCTTAAACAGATCCGATTGTTCTGCCTTACGTGGGAGGTCTAAAATAATTCTCCCTCTGGAGCTCATAATCAAATAATTTAAAAGAAATGAATAAAATGTTCTTCCTATTTCTGCTTTACAGCAAATTCATTTAAAATATCCATTCTTGCTGTGCAGATGAAAACAATGCACTCATAATTTAGGTAAGAAAAATAAGTACATTGGATTTCACTATGAGTCTCCAGAGTAACTTAAACTTGCCATTTGCAGTAAAGCTGCATTTTTTAATAGGTTTTGTTTTGGTTGGAATCCTGCAATGCTCTCCAGTGCATCTGAGGCTGCATTCTAGAACAAGGCAAAATACAGTTATAATGATAATTAATTTAAAGTGGTTTTTGTATCCTTTTTATTTGAAATGTTGAAGTGCCATTAGAATCTGTAAAAGTATGCTTTGTGATATTGACAGTATCTCACTTGACAGAACAATCTGATCAAAACTGTTATTGAAACTGCCAAGCTCTTGTACCTTACTAATAAAAGTATGTTTTGGGGAGCAGGGATGTCAATTACTTTTGAGAATGGCACCAAATATGCAGTGGAATTCATAACCATTCTAAATACATGGTTTATAAGTGGTGTTCTGAACATAAATACAGGCACCAAAATTAAAGGGAGAGAAGAGAAAGATCATTAAGGTTATCCATTAAGTCATCTGGAGCTTCTTTAAATTCTTCAATATTATATCCATTACAATTAAGTTGAACTTCAAAGAAGTTTTAAATAATTTGGCTGTGGGTCATTAAGCTAACAATGTCACTGTGTTCTTGCTGTCTCATTTACCTTAATTAGAGTGCACTTCTACAAATGATGGTAACACTGTGTAACAAGCTGGTTTTGATAGCCACTTCCAAATGCTGACTTTAAACTGTTTTTGTTTTAGTGGTTGTATCTTTACTGAATAATAGTCTATATCAGGTTATTCTTATAACTAAGTCATAATTGGGATGAGATTTCATTAAGGAGAGAGATATACTACAGAAGTGTTTATATATGAAAGAAATGCATGTGTTGGGTTACCTAAGTGTGTAGATGAAGAGTATGTAGATGAACCTGGTATTGTAGTGAATGTCTGATCTTTTTCCCTCTGGAGAAATTCTACGTTCTTACACACAGAAAAGTTTGTCAGGAAAAATCTATCATGAGTAGCAACTATTCGAAAAATTCAAAATTACTTTGCTCTCACTCTTGTGATGAGGATGGATGTAAGAACGGCATTACTTATGTTTGGGCAAAGTGAAGATTTTTGTCTTCAATCTCTTGCAGAAGGCTGGGATGATGCAAACTGTATTCTGAAGTTTCACAGTTCTTGTGGGTTCCTGTATTTATTAAATGTAGAGCTGTGGCTGGTACAACTTGCAGGGAAATATTACATCTTCTCCTAAAAGTGTCCTTTTTTTTTTCTCTGGGGGCTCCTAGCAGACATGTTATTCTGATGGGAGATAGTTCTTCCTGAAAGCTTATCTCAATGAAATAATTCAATGCACTGATGCTAGTTATGTATGAAAGAAACAAGAATTACCGGCTCTTTGATTTGTTATGTTTTGAATGCGTAGGCTGGTGCCCAGTGATGCAGTTACTTTGATCTGTCTACAAACATATGGTTTACATCAGTCATCTCCATTATTACAGTTCCTGTTGGGAAGACATATTCAAAGATCTTGAGTTTTAACTTTCCCTAATGCTGGGAAGTCTGGAGGTTGGAAGGAAGAATTGGGTTCACTGCATTTTAGTTTAGTTTTAGGACTGTGACATACATACGTTTGCAGTTCCTGAAATAAAAATGTTAAGGAGAGAAATCCATATAATTAAAATACCATCTTGAACAGACTATGCTGATACAGAACATGTTGTTCCAAATGTTCCTCATAGGGCATAGAGGGGGATAAACATCCCTCCCTCCATTGACTGAAAAAATAGTGCAGGACTGAGGCTAGTGATGACTCAAAGAATTTAACAATGCTCGAAATAGAAGCCTGAAGAAAAGTAACATTCTTGAAGCACCGGGAAGTGCAGTTTCTATATGTTAATGTGTGTGTGTTGTCTAGAAGCATCTAATAGCTGCTACAGGTTGGATGCTGCCTTACATCCCCTGCAGCATCTCAGAACACTGCTTCAGAGGAAAGGAGGAAGGAATGAACAAAGTGGACAGAACCTTTACAATACTTGCAGAATTGTCATGCTGCAAGGGAAGTATAAAATATATAGGATGAGACTACGTTGATATGAAGTATTTAAAACATGCTGCAAGCATGCTTTAACTTGTGACAACTGATGATGCGTCCTGGCTGAACAGAAATGACAGTGCATTTTTCAACTCTTCTGATTAGCTCTGCAGGCTTTGGAGCATAAATGCTAGTATCAAACAACTTTTACAAGTGTTGCTCAATGTTACTTAAAAAACCTCTCAGTATTAGTTCTTAGTGATTGTGTAGTGTAAGTCTTGGTTATGTTAAAACCATTAAAAAAGGTTGCAAACCTGAAGAAAGTGGAAAAAACTAAAAGCTGTTTTTCTCCCTTGATGGTGTGGCAGATGGCAATTATGTTGCAACTCTGCTTTGTACATTCAAAGCAAACAAACATGTCTCCACATAGGGGATATAATTTATGCTCTTACCTGTGACAAAGCCAGACAAATAGTAACTCTGTTTCGGACATCTATTCTCTCACATTCTGTGGTACTATCCATCAGCTGGGTGTACTGTGAGAGGTCATCAGTTCTGGTGGGATGAGATGGGAAATGAGGTGTGAATGCTGATCCATTGCTCCCTCCCATTTCTGCTGAAATAATCACACATACCATCAATAAATCTGTTTAATAGCCATACTGTTGTGCTGAAGAGGGGAAAAAACAGGGAGGCAGAATGTGTCTTCCTTATTCTATTGGTACTGCTCTCATGAATGTCAAAGCTCCCTTGTATTTTGCACCTCTAGCTCATCTGATCTTCTAAGTATCTGGAGAAAAACATGTTTGCTAGAAACAAATAACTAAACTAAAGTCAAACCAATCTTTTGGAATTTTAAGTTGGAAGCCATTTAGATATGTGCTTACAGATATAAAAAATGAATTGGGTTTAGATTTAATGATTTGAATTTAATGCTCATGGTTCTCTCATGGTCAAATTATGAGAAGATAGTCCTTAAAACTAAGGTCATCTGAGCTCTAATGAACAAGTGTTTATTTGTGCATGTAATATTTTAACAAATTTCAGATCTTGCATACTGGGATGGAATATCATGTCAGTTCTATGTCCACTGGCATACAGTATAGAAGGTAAAATTACACACTCTGCAATTTTTAGATGAAGAAATAAAATTAGCTGTTGACAAACTGCCTTCTGGAGTGAATCAGATTACAAGCTCTGTCTGGCTGGAAACCCAAGAGAGAAAGACTGAAATCAGACACATAAGTGGTAAATAGCAGTTCAGAACCAGAGGGAATCTTAAATTCTATACTTTGCCTGTAGTATAGAAAGAATACTTACTCAAAATTACTTACATTTATATATATATATATATATATATATATATATATATATAAAACAATATATATATATATATATATTGTTTTTAATCAGATGGATAACTACAGAAACAAAATATGGCTGCCTCTCATTATACAAGAGCTGTTCTGCAAGTGATGCCTCCTATTTTATCATGCTAGGTGGATGTTGGTAGTATGGCAACAAAAGTTGAATCTTCCACCAGTATTCTGTAACATGTTGTTGCTGTGACGGGTGGCAGCAGAGGGGCAGTCTGACAGATTGGTGTCTAACATGGAAGTATGAAGCAAAGGAATGGAATTGAATTCCTCCATGCAGAAAAAAATGGCGTCCAGTGACGTTCATCAATGCTTGCTGAACATTCATGGAGACCAAACAGTGGATGTGAGCACAGTGAGGTAATGGGGGGTGTGTTTCAGCAGTGACAGTGGCAGTGTTGGTTCACATCCACTGACGCTTTTACAAGCGCAGCACGCAGGGTCTTGTTTGTTGCTGGTGAAAAGGCATAGCTCGTGGTGGTGACTATGATGAAAAACAGCGTTTTGTACCTGAGAATTTTCTTTGGCAAATAGTGTGATTGAGCTTTTTGTATCTGCTGTAGTTTTCATGGAAATAGATAGGAGGCATTACTTTTGGAGCAACATTCCACTGTTTCCCATTTTTTTTCTTCTCACTACCCCAGATTGAATGTGCTTCATCTGGACAAAATTCAGCACCGTGAAGTTTGCTTTCAGTGAAGTGGGAAAAGGGAAGCCACGTGCAGCATTTTTAGGAAAGGTGCAGATTTACATGAAATATCATTCTGATTATATGTTTATACCTCATTGAAGGAGAGGACAGCTCATGCATACTATGCACTTGTTGAGCTAATTGAGAGCAGCTGTTCACCAGTGAATGAGGATGCTTATTCTTTTCATATTAGATTATGATTTTTAAAACTGAAGTCATGCTGTTTGTGGAATAAGTGTTTTGCTATTTACTATCCATCACATCCACTTTGCTAGTATTCAGACTGTTGCCGGACTGCTTAGCAGATCTCTCAATAACATTCTTTGGTTTGGCTATTCTCTGGTGTATGCTTAAGCAAATCAGCTGTAAGCAGGAGCTGTAATATGCAGTCCTAATGAAACCAAAATCCAAATTAGCTCCTTAGAAAAATCTCTATTGTTAGGAAGTCAGATATTGCTGCTATTTCTGTATCATAGATGTATTCTTTCCTGCAGCATTATTCTGGAGCATTTCTTATCGATGAAAATGAACATTTGGTATTGTCCTACTCTAATTGTACTTAATTTATTATATGTAACAATACATTTCTGTAGACAGTCTTATCTAGGGATTAACTAAAAGTACATAAAATGAAAGAAATAGAGTTGGTTTTGGTCTGTAGTTTGAAGGATGTCTTACAAAAACAGGAAGGTGTCCCTGTTATGTGTAAATTAAATGCAGACAGAGATGGAATTCAGAACTAGAATTCCAGTTCAAGAATGCTGATTCATGTTAAATTGCCTTGGTGTAGCCTGAGACCTCCTCAGCATGCATGATCCCTCCCTTCCCCTTCAGACCCCAGCACACGATGGATGCATTGACTAGACAGGTCGTATCACCTTTCCTACCCTAATTTACCTTTCCCAGAATTTGTATAACCTTACCTAACCTAATTTACCCTTACTTATCTCCTCTTTCTTGGGATTCTGACTAGAGATAGGCTAATGCATTGTTTGCTTAGAATACGTGTGGATATAGATCAGGTGTGCAACACCTTGTTTGGAATCAGTTAATATATTGCCTTGGTGCACCGTAGTTACTGTCTTCTTGCTCAGTGAAACAAACCAGGAAATGAGGTAGGACATTTGGATATTGTGATCATAACAGCAACAACAAAGTAGAGTGGTGAGTTTCATGTCTGGTGTTTGTTGCCTTTTTTTCTCTACTATTGTTACATCTGTTGCATTATCAATTTTACAGTAAGGAAACAGTCAGCTTGGCTGAGATCACTTTTACTGCTGGAGTTCAGCATGTTGAAATACCCAGGCTGAGATACATAATTCATAGTTTGTATAAATCACTTTATAATTTAACATAAAAATAAGAAAATACACAGACATCCAACTTATGTTAGATTGAACTCACTGTTAGGGTGGAAGGTAGTATATTTTTACTGACCAACTTGAGGAAGCTTCAAGATGTTGCTGTGCTTGAAGGTGTAGTTGAATGTATGCGGACCAGATTGAGAAACTTTGCAGTTATCAATGAGATATATTAATTGCAGCACTGAGGTTTTTTTTCTCTATAACAGATCTAATCCAGCCCTGCTGCCTTCTCCATTGCCACTTGGCTTTGAAATCTAATCTAGAAAGAAAATATTGATATACTGTTAAAGAGATGTAAATTGTATTCCCTGGATGTAAAAGATACTGAGGAATTTATCCTGATTCTGGGGTGATTTATTTATTTATTTGTTTGTTTGTTTGTTTGTTCTTTCTTTCTTAAGAGTGGGGAACATCAGTGACTCAAGAATTAAACTTCCGACTGCAATTGGTTTTCATTGTAGGTGAGGTGTATAGGAAATGTTTAGCATGATGAACATGATAGTGTAGTGCTTTATTTTAATAACAAAGAAAACCTGAAAAAAAACCCAAAAAACTACTGCAAACCTGGGGATTTATTTTTCCTTCTGATAAGTGTGAAAAGTCAATTGGAAGGTTCTAGAAGCATATGTTAAAATACAGGGAAATTGAGGGTGTCATTTGTGCTGACATGGATCTTCAGCCAACATTAAACACTATGCAGTGACCTGAAACTTTAAAACTCCTTGAATTTCTCCATAGGGTACATTTTACTGATTCCTATATGCTTATAATTGCAATCTAATTCATCCTTTGCTACAGGCCTTGCAGATGTTTCATCCCACTCTGGAAATGATTGGTGTTTGTTTTAAATGAGACCTGTGGTCAGCTGGACTGCTGACTTAACAGTTGATGCCAGGGAATTCCAGGAGTTTGAAGGCAGTGCCTACAGTTGTTCTTGTGTATTGAACATATTATGCTTCATCATTGAATGTCCTCAGAGAGTTAGTTTCTATGCAGGAAGACAGTGAGAACTATTGCTCCTTCAGTAAGGTAAGTCCTGCCTTCATAATCACTCCTGTGTAAGATGGGAAGAAGCATTTCCATAGCACCTTTTGTTGACAAAATACTACTTCTTGTGACTGAGAGGTGATGCCGATACCCAAATTCAACTAGTTTTCAGTTTCCTTAAAACAGGCAGTTTAACAACTGTAATGTGAGTGATGAGAATCCTCGAACTCCAGGGAATGCTAGTTGTTTAAGCAGAGGCAACCTGTAGTATGATTGTGTAGTTAGTAGGGGCATCTAAATAAACAAAAATATAACAAATTCCATCAACTTGTACTACAAAGACTGTTCCTCTTGACAATTTTGTTACTATATAGTCATTTAAAGAAGATGTTTGTTCTCTAATCCACTGTTAAGATGCTTTTTCATTGTTTTTAGAAACGGTATGATGCTTTGCCTGAGACAGTGATGTTAGTGATTTATTCTGAGAATAAAGTGTTGAGGTCAAAACATTTTTTGAGTTTGATTAAGTGGCTTCCAAACTAAGGAGCACTGCTCAAACTAGTTCTGGATGCAAAGAATAAAATTCTAGCTAGCGTGTCTGATTCTATATATGAAAAAGACTGAGGGAAGGTTACCTGATTAAAGTGCTTCCTCTGCAGAGGTCTGAGTTAGTCATGCAAATTTACTTTCATCAAGTCCAGTGACAAACCAATAGTTTATAATAAACGTATTTGGAAATGGAATATGTTTCATTGAAAGGGCTCTGGGAACACAGGTCATCAATCACTTCTCCCACAGTTCTAATTTTAAGCTGTCTGCCTAACAAGAAACATTATAGGCCAGTTGCATATTAAACAGGGCTCAGAGAAGGGAAGAGGAGTGTGCATTCATAAAGCCTACTGAGGCTGTTTGGCTTTATTCTCATTGTTTGGTCATTATGAGTGACTTGTGGGAGTCAGTACAAACCCGTACTGTTCCATACCTCACAAATTAAAAAATAATATTCCCCAGACCACAATTCAATGTTTGTTTATCCTTCTCTTCCAATTTTAGAATGATTTTGGTGGAGGTCTGGTTCTTGCATTACGTCACAGCAGAGCCACTTTGACTTTCAAATAATCACTGTGCAGGAGATGGATCACAGTTGGACTGTCTGCCTTATGAATTGCATTGTTGTGAAACTAATTCTGTATAGCATTTGGTCCCAGCATGGGAAGCAAGAGTGACACAAATGATCTATGCAGGGCCTGTTTGTTTGGTTGTTTTTTTTCTTTTAACGTTTTAAGAAGAGCTTCAGCATTAGGCTAATATTAACATTCAAATCAAGGTTACAAGAGTCTTTATTTGATCTTTGCTTTGCAACACATGGTGTTACTCTTTGGTGTTTTTTACAGTTGTGTGGATTGGTTCGTGATCTTTGTTAGTGGCCTAATTCTTAATTTCAGGTGAAAGTGTGTTTTTTGTCTTGACGAAGAATTCTCATCAAATGCCCCTCTATCTTCATAGTAGCTGCCTTCCTTTCTTCATGGTGAGGAGATTCTTCCTGATTCTGAGAGGATTAAATTAGTCTCTGAATAATATTATGAAGTCTTCTCCTTACCTTCCTTCTTGCATATTTTTCTCCCAAGTACCATTACAATCTTCTGAATTGAGCCTTTCATGTTTCTTTTTTAATCTCCCATCCTGGGGAGTCTTGTGCTGTCACACTATAGCACCACAGAAGGGAAGACAGCTGGAGAGAAGAGTGCTTTACAGAGGCAGTGTGCTTTTTTTTCTTCCTCTGATTGGGTTTTATGCAATAGTCCTTTTCATGTTCCTTGCCTGATTTTAATGATGAGATTTAAAAGGGTGCAAGATCTGCAATAACAACGATGGACATTAATCTTGCTTCTTCTGTCTTCAAGTAGGCTCTTAACAAGGTGTGGAGAGTTACCTAGACCTCATTAATTATTTCATGGCTGTTTAGTCTGTGCTGCTGTTGGTACTCTTTGACTTTTACTCAATGATATGGTGGTTCTAAACCAGCTTTGACTGTAGGACGTGGAATTTGCTTGTGGCATTTTTGATCCAAGGCCCATAAACCTCACTCTACCAACACTAACAAAACTGATAAAAACCTGACAACAATGTTGCATACTCATATTGTATATATAAACATGAATTGGATAGTTCATCATGTGTAAAGTGTGACTTGAATTTTGAATTTTTCCAAAAGTAATTTTTTGCCTCTCCTTTTTAGCTGCTTGAGGCCTAAATCAGTCTCTGCTACAGTACAGTACAGGGCAGTGTGCTGCAGAATTCCAATAGAGAGGGTTAAATGCAAACATGGAGGCAAAGGAGAGAGAGTCAATGACTGGACTGCCTTCACATGGCCAAGAGCTTCAGCTGCATTGCATGATGTAGGCTACCAAGCTGTCTGTCTGCCCAAGGATGCTTTTTCCTTGTCTGTGCTACTGGCTGCTGTTCTTGGAATCATAGGACGGTTTTTAAAATATCATATTGAATTTATTACACAGAGAATTCTATTATTTTGTTCTGTTTTTATAGATCACCAAAAACATAACTATTACCTTTTTGGGAATTATTTCTCCTGCACAGATTTCAGGGAATTTTTCTTTTTATGATGTCAGTTAGCCCATCACTGGTACTCAGTTATATTTCTTAGGAAGCAGACAATAAAATCATATCTATGAAACAATTAACGTTGAATACATTTAACACTTCCTAAAGATGAAAAATTGGCTTCAGTAGACTTATATGGACCCTTGTAGCTTTATAAATGATTTTTTTTTTTTTGTCATGAATATGAAGTAATACACAAGGAATAAAAAATGAAAAAATGAAAAAGATCATAAAGCTTCTTTTTTGAGGTGGGGGTGGGGAGTGGGGAAAGCCAAAAGAGAAGGTGGAAAAGCAGTTGTCTGCAGTTTGAAGGCTTAGTACTGCAAGTTCTGTTTCTCTTATCACTTAAGGTTTGCCCAACGAAAAAATTCATTGCAATTCATCCAAAGTAACAGCTTGACATTAAGCTCAAGTTTTTTGAAGCCTGAAGGGTCTTTTCTCTAAAGCTTTTTTTTTTTTCCTCCTGGTTCTGCACCAAAGTGCTCTTTATAAATTTCTGCCTGGAATTTCATCTTTGAAAATGAGATGAAAGTATGCATAGGAGCAATTTGAAATATATTGTCTTAGTCATTTCACATTGAAGTCTGTGGAAACCTGTTTAGGTTTGAACTTTATTTGGATTAAGTGTTAATGCTTTTGTGGTACGGGATCTGTAATCTAGAGAGACGCTAGGAAATGGTACTGCCAGCTTTCAGTGGTGTCAAAAAACAGTTCTGAAAGATACTTTTGTAATATAAACAGTTGATCAGAGTAAAATATTGACTGATAGCTATTTTTCCTGTGTGCTCTGCTTTTTGCTTTTAAGTTGTGGCTGCAGCAGTGTGCAGGAGCAGAGGAACTCTTGGGCCTTCACAGTTAACTCTGTTTTGTGTAGGGAAGGGCTTCACTGTGAAGCAGAACATACAAAAGGAAACAGAAGTTAGAGCTGACTGCTTGCGTAGCTTTAATGTTTCTTTCTAGCACTGACATCTTTTTATGGTGTGTTAAGATGTTATGCCATGAGCAGTCCTTGAAGGATGTCCATAAATATAAGTCTGACTTCTGAGTTGCTGGCATTTATCTCAACTAGCGTTCTCTACCATTTGTCTCAACTATAGTTAGAAATGTTCTGGTGCACATACGCTGAAGTCTTCCAACAGACCATGTTTTTTCCCTTCAGTACAGTGTCTCTGAGCTTTGTTTGAAGTTAGGTGAGATTTACTTATTTTTTTCTTCAGATTTCTAGAACTTTTGCATAACGTTTTTATATTGTCTTTAAGTAGGAAAATAGAAGTCAAGACAGAATTAGTGTTGCAGTGTCCACCTACACTATAATTTAGCCCTGAGCCAAAATGCAGTTCAGTGATTTAGTGCATTACATTCTGGGGAAATTAATTTCCTCTCAGCCTTCTCTGATGTATTTTTCATTTAAGAATAATTATTCTTGCCCTGCTTATGTGGTTAATACACATTTTATTATTATTATTGTTATTATTATTATTTGGTAAATATTATCTTTATCTTGCTGGTTTTATAAATTTAGATCTAATGTTAGACGTTTTGCCAGAACGTGGTAGTTTGCTATGACATCATGAAAGCTAATCCTGCTTTTGAGGATTTAGGCAGCATTTCAGTCTGGCACCGGGGCAGAAATGGCCCAATTGCTTTGGTGGACTTTTTATTGCTTGGTGCACCAATCTTTAGCGTGACTTGGAAGAGACCCAGTCCTACTCTTCTGTCACTACTGAATGAGAGGGACTGTTTGCTGAATGACATCATGACATGGAACAGTATTTCTTGTCTAGAGAAGAAATGTAAAGTACAAATCTGTGCAACTGTGAAGAGATACGAGTGATACGATTTTATTGTCTGCTAATAGGCTCCTATAGGAAGTTGATAATCAGCAATGTTAAACGAAAACTTGCCAAAATACAGGTATGTATAACAGTGCATTACATAGTTAAAAAATTGTTTTTATTTTAATGTATGCATACATATTTGTATTTATTTAGCTTCATCAGTAGCAACCCAGCTAAATTACTGAAATGAGGGATGATTACATTCTATTAGAAAAACAGAGTGCTAACATAAAGTGTAATCTCTTACAGAAGGAGCTTGAGAGATGAGCATTTTCTAACAGCAGATAAGCCTCTTTCCCTGTAAAAAGAAATAACAATAAGAACTCCTGTCTGCACTGGTGATCACTGGTTGATTCTGCAGTCACAGACAACAAAGCTGTACCACATGAATGAATCACTGCTAGAATTTGGGGGCTTTAGGGTGTATTGCTCTACATAGGAGAGCTTACAGCATCTAAAAGATGAAAAATAATTTCTGGGAAGATGTGATTTGCTGTAATGTAAAGAACTTTTTACTACTTTGTTTTTCATCAAGAGAATTGTTCCTAGTGTACAAGTCTTCTTGCTGTCTGCCTGTGATTCACAACAAGCTTTGTTGTGAATTTGCCAACTGAAGATAGAAAATATGCATGTTCTCTTTTAAGAAATGCATCCTGTTGTGCATCTATTCATTAAGAATTAATATAAATAAGTTAATAGTCACCTAACATTGTCATCAAACTTTGATCATCTGAATATTTATGTAATTAATTATTGGTAAGCTCAGTTCTGTCATTCCCTGTGTGCTTATGTAACTGTAGTCCCCGTAATGAGATTCTGCCTTCACCAAACCTCGGAGAGTTCTGAGGTTTCACTGTCACTGGAGTTCAGCCACAGAATGCCCACAGGGAATTGTGTCATCACTTTATTACTCTTTCTTGTTTGAGGTTTTAATTAGGAACTGGGAGATTTCTTCTAAAATATCCTGGTTATCTGTAGTGCACTTGGTGTTAGCCGATAGCAAGTTACAGCTAGTTTTATTAGTCTTTACAATATGTAAGTGGCTGAAATGCCATTTCTAGTCTCATAATTATTGGAAATGTTGCCAACTGTTCATTGGGCTCCTTTCATAAAAATTAGCAGAGAAATGGACTGCAATTTGTGATGAGTTGTGATTTTGTATGCATTGAATTCTCCAAGGTTGCAAATGAACAAGCTCTTTTGGGTAGTCTTCACTCTGTACCAGATGTACTACCCAAACTGTAATGAATGAAGAAAAGTACCATATGAATTTTGATGTAGATAATTTCTGAAGTAATGAATCAGGAGAAAAGTGACCTAGACATGACAGATTTCAGATAATAAAACTTGGAGTTATTTCTAACAGATTTTTGAAACCACTGATTCAGTAATACCTATTCTCAAGGAAGATAGGAATGTCTTTGGCATTATCAGGTAAAGTACTAAGAAGATTAATGTTATTTTAAAAATAATTACTGTGTTTTAAATATTCTGGGAAAGACCCAGTAGAGGTAGGATATAGAAAAGGACAGATAAAATAACCAGTAGGGTGGAGAATGCTATCTTATAAGGACGAGCTAAAAAGGCTGATGGTTAGGAGAGTAG
Organism: Tympanuchus pallidicinctus; assembly: GCF_026119805.1. Classification (NCBI taxonomy): domain Eukaryota; kingdom Metazoa; phylum Chordata; class Aves; order Galliformes; family Phasianidae; genus Tympanuchus; species Tympanuchus pallidicinctus. Next base: position 12,049,428 of record NW_026294648.1, on the reverse strand, counting down.
AGGACTGAGAGGTGGAAAAGTTGAGGATTTGAGAATCATAAGGGTAGTTAGTAAAGTAAACATATAGTAGTTCATCTCTAATGGCTGACTGTACTTACAGTTGTAAGTTTGTTCTCCATGCATTTCAAAGGCAAAGAATGCTCTGTGTTCAGCCACGTGAATTTATAATTGTTTACGGTTCCAAATGGCCTCATACCAGGCAGTACAGGAATATCAATTTAGTTTGACTTAATATAGTTATGTAATAGGAGGCTATTAGTTTTATTGTTAATATTAAATATTATTTTGCGTAGAACATACTAGGACAGGGATCAGATAATGGAAACATCAAAGATAGTAAATTAAACTTGAACTCTTATGATTATTATTTATGACCTTGTAGAATTTCCTGTATCTACCTCTTGCTTGCAGTTTTTTGCAGTCGAATATTATTTATGCTTTACCATCTTTATGTGTTATCTTGATTTTTTTTCACATCCAGATATGTCTGACTGTAGTACTGGAATACCTTATTAGTAAATGATGTAAAATCATTTATGTCTGTTTTATCTGGCATGTTGCAGGAAAGCTAGATCTTAATTTAAAGTACTTGAAAGTATTCAAAGATACATAATGGCAATTACCACGTTTCATGCAGTTATACCAGCTGGTTTCAGTTGCTATGTTGCTTATTTGTCATTGCTATTTTCTCTTTTGGATTTTTTTTTCCCAATTTTTCAATTTTAGACACATTTATTTATGGTGGCTCATCCTGAGCCTGTTTTTTCCCTTCCTTTTTGATCAAGTGTGTTGCTTTTAAGTTAGAGTGCTTGAACAGATACCTACTGCAGGGATGGATGCTATCAACACCCAGAATAAGGGAATGAAATAGGGAATAGACAAGTACTCTTTGCTTTTATGTTAAGAATTCTAATATCTTTTTGGATCTTTTATATATTCTGTGTTGAAGCAGCTTGAAGGATGTGAAAGATATGTCAGTTATGCAATAAAACTGAATTTTGCAATGATATTTGGGGATGATCTCATTGGATACTCTTCAAATTCTCAAGAAAATTCTTTATAGCAGAAATGAGTAGCAATGAATATGTCCCATGGCTTTCTGAAATTCTGAAAGTAATTTGAAATTTCAGGTATATAATAAGTTCATGTAGGTTTGTAAATTAATTAGTGATTTGATCAGTAATATCTTACGGTGTCTGGTGGAAATGTTTCATTTACAAATTGTTATTTGAGTGTTTTCATTGCTCGATATTTTTTTCCAAACACCATGCTATATCTTTGTACTACATTCTTAACAGTGATTATATAAGAGAAGAGCTTCACTGGAATGACTTGGTTAAAGCACTACTGTATTCAGTATTCAAAGGTCAAAGCTTCATAGTGAAGAGGTTTTATAGTCCTTTAATAGCCTTTTCAAATCATTATCTATTAGCAATACTAGATCATATGGTCGCAAAAATAGTCTGCATTCTGAAGGATTACAGTTAGCTGGTTGTTTTATGCAGTCAGTGCGATTCCTGCTAATGGTTTGTGATTTAAGTGATTACCGGTCATGAGGAACAGTTTTGTAATTTGTTCTCCCCAGTGAATAATCTTTGGTTTCTAAGATACGTTTTTCTGTTTATCAGCTAGTTAGCTTCAGATAAATGAAATGGAAAGGAGTGCATAAAGCGGCATCAAAGTAAAGATCCATCTATGCAAGGCAGCCTGATTTTCCCTCTGCACAGGGAAGTGTGCTTTCCGTTTTGAGCTTTGCTCTACAGAAGGGCTTTGAAATATTGCATTTGACACAAATTGTGAGAAAGTTCTGTATTTATGGAAGAAACACAGTGTGCTGAAGAACAAAAACGGTGAGATTTGGAAGCTATTTATGGAATGGTTTCTTACTATGGAATTTCATTTAGTGTTTGTCCAGTCTTCATAGACATATGAAGGGAGAAATGAATTTTAACTTGCTCAAATTGCAGTTATTACATGCTAAACCTGTACTGTAATGCAGTACACTGTAAGGGGGTTTAACAAGCTGTTGGGGTAGGGAAGATGCCTCTTTACTCATGAAGGAGTGAAGAACTATTCAGCAGGCATGGACAGAAGTCTTACACCTGGCTTCGCTCTGTGGATTCTGGATTCTGTGTGTTTTCAAGACACACATCCTTTGTCCTTTTAAAAAGGATCAGTAATTGAGACAGTGAAAATGACTTCTCTGCTTTTCCCTCTATGAATGTGGAGTGTCCAACTGTCTGGTCACTGTGTAGTGGTAGATTAAAAAGAATGCTTTTATGTGTTTCTAAAAACTTCTAAAAAACAGATTATTTAGCATAATGCTCTATTCTACAATTTCAAATATAAGAAGTGAGTTGTTATTATTTGGTGAAATGAAGATCTTGTTTATAATAAGGCTTAAAAGATAAAATGTGTAATGGTATATATTGACTCTTCATGGCAAACAGCTCTTGCAAAAGAAGCTCGAGGTCAGAGCTGGGGTTTCCCCCTTCAGTCAAGATGATCATCAGTTAACTTTTGTAGTCAGTGACTGCTGATGACTCTGGAAGTCTGATGGCTGCTGATGACAATCAGGCCTTTACCTGTACTTCACATACCTGTGCACATATATGCCAGTGCACACGTTTCCACAGATGTAACATTGGTGATACCAGCAACGTTTTGTTAGAGGAAGACTGAAAATAACTTTGCCTTATATTACAGGAAGACCTTATATTCTAGAGATTGTAAAGCCAATATGAAATTAACCCAAGCACGTGGAGAACCTGGCCCTGTCCTTAAGACTTGCAATGCTTCTAAAAACACTGTAGTGAATTAAGATCCCAGATCAGTACATAAATCTCTTCATATAAATTTTAAATCCAAGGCTGGCTGGAGGAAAAAATCTTACAGATAGCATCACCTGCAACAAAATATTGTATTTATGATGGTTTTCTGTAGGAGTAGTTTGTACCCTATGGATTCTCAGTTCCGGATAAAACTGGAGGAAAAAAAAGTAAAAAGCAAAACAAAGACCACACCATTTTAACGGTGGTGATTTGCTTTTGATACTGTTTTTGCAACATTTCTACATTTCATTACTTTTACAAGCATTTCATCACTTTTTGCTCCTGTAAATACTTTTAATAAAATAAGGCAAACTGCATCCTACAATCTAACATAGATGAGCCAGCCTCACCCATTATTTGTACATCATTTGCCTTGATAGACTTATATTTAGAAGAGATCTTCTTTGGCTGTGGCCTATGGGTGTAGAGAATACCCTCAATTCTCCCTCATCCTTGCAATCAAACCTTTGTAATCAGTCACATATTATACGGGGAAAAGAATGATTATTGTTTCACCTCTCATATGATAAATTATTTGATTTTTCTGGGCTGAGAAACTTTTGTTAGAGGCTGACTGTACTTCCATTGCTTAAGCCTGAATTTGGAGATGCTCCAAAAAAATTGCTTCCAGCCTTTCCTGAGGTGCTGATAGAGACTGCCTGGGAGGATGGGTTGAAAGTCATTCATATAAATATGCTATGGTAATATTGGAAATGATAGAACTGACCATCCCTTGGCTTCTTCCTCCTCCTTCTAAGGCTGATACTTACAAGAGCAGGGAATAATATGAGAGCAAGACTGCAGTCATGTTTTTAGCTAATAAATTTTAGCTATAAATTTCATAGGAATCTATGGATTTGGTATTTTATAGAGGTTTCACAAAAAAAAAAAAGTATTTAAAAAAATGAAAACCAACCAGCTCTGTATTTTTACACCTTATAGAAAACACAGAAGGGGATCACTTGCTGAATATATACTTCTGTGATCAAGTTTAAGAAGCTTATATATGCCAATGCGAACATAATACAAAATGAGAAACCTGTCAGTCAAGAAAAAAAGCCTGTTTTTAATTCAAACATCAAAAAGCAGTATTGTGCAGTGAAAGTTGGAAGATTATGCAGTAAGGAACCTGATGCATTTCCATTTTTACTTTTGGAGTTGCTGTGGGAGAAATATGCAAATAATGATAAGTCGAAAAAAATTTGCTGGTAAGTTTAATTGTTTATTTAAAATGATTAGGTTAGAGATCTTCTGAAAAAATGGTAAAGCATTTTTATTCACAAGGAGAAAGTTTGTATTTCCCTATTAATTGGAGAGACTCACCAAAACTCTTGGAGGTTCGACAGAGATAAGAGATGCACATGTAATTTCAAATTGGTGAAAGCACTTGAAATTGTAGGTTGGTAAGTTTATTTCTGCTCTATGGTTGTCTAAGGGCATGGATGCCACATTTACCTAGACATTTAGTATAGAACTCTCTGGGCCGACCATTACTGAGCACAGGATGGTACCAGGTGCCCTGGGGGCTGTAAGCAACTCACGTTTATAAGCCAGTGTCTGGTTGTTAAATGAAGCAACTTGGAAAGCAAAGTATTACCAATGTTAGAGGCAACAAAGTGGTCACAAATAGTGTCCTGCAGAGAAAATTCAGATGTTACGTGGCACTGCAGACTGATAAAGATTGAGCGAATAAGTCATTGCTCCCCAGGATGGCTGTACCTTTGTTTGCCCAGCATTGCCCAGCCTGTACTCCTGCATGGGGTTGTTCCATCTGAGATGCAAAACATAACTTTGCACTTAGCTCTGTTGTATTTTGTGAGTTTTTCCCCGTGGCCTGTTTTTCAATATGTTGAAATCCACCCGAATAACAGTTAAGTTTATCGCTTTACCCTGCTAGGTACCACCTGCCAGTTGTGGACAGCAGTTTTACAATGCCTTGAATGTGATTGGAACTGATATGTATAGATGAACACAGCAATTCTGATAAGGGAATCATCAATTCTCTTGTTTTTACATCTTTTTATAAGCTATTCCTAATGAAATATGAAAATATAATGATGTTTTCCAATTAGTTTTTCTGTAAGGGCTTGGATTCATATCTTTGAGATGTTCCAATTCAATATTTGCATTTATGCAAGCCCTGGTGAGTTCTGCTTGGTTCCAGGAGGCTCCTCATGCGCCTCAACTATCTACTGAAATACACAAGTGCCGTATAACCAAAGAAAGGGCTGTAAAGATTGCTTGTAGCAGGGGGAGAGTTAGGCTTACAGGAGTGCCTAACAAGGAACAATCAAAGAGAAGGATGCCATACAGTTACTTGAAGTCTGAACATCTCTGTGGCCGTGGGGGAAGAAGTTTGAAGGAAAAAAAGGCTTATATTTTTTGTTCCTACTGTAAGAAGGAAAAAACTGCTTGCGTTACTTCCATGTGGAGTCACTGGCAGAATGTTTTGCAACTTTAGCACGTCTTTTTTCAATTTCATATTGAATTCTAAAGTTAATATATTTTTATGCAGTGCTGTTCACTTTGAAGGAAAACAGAGTTTGATGCCAATGCAGTTAAGGCTACTTCTGGTCAGATCTATAGCCTGGTACACCTACTTAACCTTAAAATATCAGGGCAGAATATCTAATTGCATGAAAAAAAGCCACTTATAGAGCATTCATAGAAGATTGAATTTCCTTTTTGCAGTTTCCAGAAGCAGAGGGCACTAATGCATCTGAGGGTTATGACCTGTCAAACCTTGTGTGTTTAGCAGTAGCAGTCTGTCCTGTTAGCCATGGCCTGTGCTCATTTCGTCGCCCAGCTAGGACAGAAGCAATGTAAAGTGGGTGAGTTCACTTGAAAGTGGTCCTTTAGGAGTCTGTCATTTTCCAGGCTGCGTAAAAACTAAATCCGTGAGGCAGTCTGCTGTACCATTCATCCCTCACTTAAGGCAGAACAAGAGGGATATGAATGTATGCAATAAAAGAAGCACTTATGTGGAATGGCAAAAGAAATCCCCTATATGTTTGATATTCTGTGTTTCAGTTTCTTAACTCTAGTGTTGGAATTCAGATGGAGTTTTCCTGAGCTTCTGGCTTCTATTCCACCCACATAGGTTTCTGCTTTATGTCATTATCTCCTCTAATTCTAGCAGCCAGTGTTCTTCAGTCCAGCATATATTAGGATGTAATATCATTCATTTGGTGCTGCTTCGGAACAGTATCATGCAAAATGAATAACTGACCACAAAGGGGATTATTCAAGACCTGAGAAAGTCTTTGTGGATAACAAATGACTTCAGTTAGCTTTGGGCTCTGCCTGAAAGTTATCAAATTTTAACAAGATAAAGACTTTGATGACCAGCCAAATCACAAAATTACGGCTTCAGAAAGCAACAAGTGAAAGAAAGTGAGAAACTGGGTACTGCTGTGTATTGTGAGCCTCATTCAGATGTGACCGCTGAGTTAATGCACATTCCTGCTTTCCTGTGCCACTATATGTAAGAATATTGTTTTGGGACTGTCCTCCCGTCATTTCATCTGTCACTGCTAATTTTAGCTGTGAGTTGTCTTAAAACCAAGTGCCATCAACTGATCTTCAGTGTCAGATCATTGCCCCTGAGATGCTTTGTTGGGGGCTGATAGTTACATTTGCTATACGGATACCTTGGGAATCTTAACTACAAGCCTGTAAATAATCCCTGACCATTGGTTCATAAACATGCACATTTAAAATGTTGGGTTTTTTTTCTTCCAGATAGTCAAGGTGGGGGGCTGACTAAGATTCATCACAGTACAATATATACCTACACTCATATTAAGAGAGTTTCTATCACCTTTTTTAAGATTGCTATGATGACAGTGCTAGGAGGCCCCAGCTGAGCTCAAAATCCCGTTGTGCCAGACGTTGTGCTATTGTGGAATAAAAAAAACCATGCAACTGAGAAGTAACAACCGCAGAGATGCTTTGTAATCAGTAGGACAGTAAACATGTTTGTTTATTAGGAATATATCCTACTGATTATGAAGTAGCTTTCTTAATGTTTATTTCAGTGCTTTATTTCTCTGCATATTAATTCATGCTCCCTTTTCTTGAAAACATTTCCCTGCCTTCACTGCAGCTGGGTGAAGTCCCAGCTTCGATGCTCTGGCTGGCAGGGCCTTTCCCAAGACCCTGTTGAAGAGCCGCTGTGCTGTGTCACAGTGCCAGCCCCCAGCATCAGTGTGTCACTGCTGGGCTGGCTTCCACAACCCCACGTGGGGAATGGCTGCTCTTGCTTGAGCTGAGGTCACTTGGTTGGCAGGCTGAGGGTCTCTCGGGTGGAGACGAGCAGGATAATAGAGGGTGGTTTGGTTTTTGTTTTTTTTTTCTTTTAGAAAAATGAGACCATTTAAACAACCAACAGCAGAAACTAAACATAGATACCTTAAATAACATTTCTGTGCAATCAAATTACTTCTTCATTCTGCTGCTCCCTTACTACGTTCCACTAATAAGTGATTTAAGTGGTTATTTAGCATGTTGCACACCAGCTTCCACTTGGACCTTTCTTTCATGCATGAGTTAATACACAACTGCGTGTTCCCAGAATTGCTATATTTGTATTTCACTCAATCTATAAACACAGAAACTTACTGTATGGCCTTTAGAGATCTGAATATAGTGTGTGGCTATGCTTCAGGCCAGTGTATTGGCCTAATACTGCAGGATTGAGAGGATCTAAAATTTTTCAAATACAGAGAATACTGATGCTGCCCTGCTTTTGTCAGAAGGCCATATAACAAAATGGGAATTCAAATGTGTGAGACGTGTTGGTGGCAGCAGCAAGATTTTATAAACATTTGACTGCAGTGTTGGTGGTCACATTTTTGTTTTGTGGTTCCTCTTTTTAGTATCTGTGGATGTTTACTTGACACATTTGTTGCTCTGCTTGCATAGAGTTTTTTTTTCCACTCCTGTTGGGGTTAAAAGCAGTGGCTGTAGGTGAACTTCTGTCCTTTAGAGTAATTTTAAATGAGAGAATAAAAGCATGTTCACACTCACAGGATGTAGCAGTTTTCCCAGTGCCATAGCAGTTGTGTGTTAGAAATTGTTTGTAGACCGAGAGTTACTCAGAGGCTTGGATATGTGGTCTACTATACACCTTTTTCTATTCGGCTCCCTGAAGAAACCAAAGTGTTTTGACTTTCAAGGACTGAACTCTATTAAGAAGTGATCTTTAACGACAGGATGTAGACAGAATGGAAACATGTAGAGCCCTGTAAGCAGACCTCTCATTGTCTGCCCAGCACTCTTCTTTAAAGATACGAAAACTACAGTGAGTAAAATCACCATAATGCTTAGCTAAGATACTTTTTCTTGGCTACTTAGTTGCTAAAGATCATTGAGATTTAAGAAGCTAAAAAATGAGTAGCACAGTAATTGCTCCTCAGGTATCTTCCAGCAGAAGTTTTGTTGTCCAATGGGCAGGAGGATTATTGCCCTTCAGTGTTTCTATTGCAAGGCATTTTGTGGCACTGTAGCAATCCACAGATGTAGTCTATTATTAAGAAATGCTGAAGGTACATAAAAGGCATTTCTAAAATACATTTTTAACTACTAATCTGAGTGGTTTTAGCTATCCCAGCTGTCTGTGGTTGTAAGGAAACTGAAATGCCATGTTTCTCTGTGCTTGAAATGAATAGTTATTAATAATAAGTTTTGCACTTCTAGTGTGAAAGTGAAATTGAAGTGCTAGCCAATTAATTCATTCACTAATTTTTTCCACTTAGTAATGGGGAATAATTATGAGAAATAAAATAATTAATGTCATTGTCAATGGTAACAACATTGGTGTTTCAGTGCAGCCAAATACACCAATATGGAGGTACTTGCTGATTGGACTTATTTTATAATATACGTGCTTAGAAGCCAAATGGATGTCCTGATTTCAAAATATACCTAATGTTTATGAGGGTTTAGTTGAAGGGAATGTATTACAGCATAGTGTACGGTACACAGCTGCCTGAATTACTGTTAGTCATAAGTGCCTACAGTAGTAAGTAATTCACGGTAATGCAGTTAAGTTCTATGGTTGGTTAGCTGCAGCAGGTTCTTAAATGACAGATATTTGATATTGATTATTATGTAAAATAAATATGCATGATATGTGTTCTTAGAACATATTCATAGCATTGTAAAAAGGTTGTAATTGAGCATTCTATTACAATGGAGAATACATCTATGCTAAATTTAATAGTTTTGAGATACACAACACACTCACCTAGCTTGTAGTACCTTGAGGACTTGTATCTCTTAGATATAAGAGTTTCTGCTTGCCTGCTTGTTTACCACAGTGTTTGAGTTTGAATGAATTTCTTCTGATAAGCACCTTGGAGAACAGAAACTTCGAGCTTTCTAATATTTTCTTGGAATCCTGAAAGAGACTCTGGAGACCTGAGTGGCTGTTCCATGACAATACTTCCAAACAGTAGAAATGTTTCCTGTTTCCCATAGGTGTGAACCTGTCAGCAAGTATTTTCATTCCAGCACTTTTCTTATATCATATTCAGACTATTCATCCTTGAAATCAAGTGACTGCATAATTGGAACAGCTTAGAATAAACAGATTGTCTGAGTGCTTGTCCTTTTTCAATCTGGAGTAAGTAAGTCCTATGAACAAGATACTGAAGGAGATAAAAAAAAAAAACAGTTTCTGCCTATAAAAACAGCTATTTATGTCATTTAATATTTATGAATACTCAACTGTGCTAAAGTCAGCAGATATTTCCTGTTTATTTCAACAGGTAACTTGGTTGTAAGCTTTCAGTACACACCATTGTAAAACTTTCTGTAGATAACTCATCTGCCATTTTCCCCAATACTTCAACGTGTTCAGAATGAACAAATTTTAATAAACATCAACAATCAATTTGCTGTTAATTCCCTATGGCTCTGTGTGCTGACAACTATGTGTCAGAATATAGAACACTAAAAATGAGAGGCATGTTTTGTACATTGCTCAGGACCAAAGGCAGGAGACTGCATTATATAGTATGTTTGACCAATTGTAATTTTGTATATTGATGCAAGTCCACTGTTTTATAGGGAAAATTTTGTGTTGTAAATCGAAAACTCTGAATGAAATCATGTCTTCAGTCAAGCCTTTTGTTATTGACTAGATTTTTAATGCTTGATTTTTTTTGTTTGTTTGTTTGTCTATTTTTATTCTTATTTTTTTGTATTCTTTTCCACTTTGTGGGGGATAAATGATTATTTTGACAGGGAGCTTGAAGTTCTGAAGGGCTGGATGTTACTTCTGTCTTTGCTACTGAGCAGCGACGTGATACTTCCTGAGTCATGTAACTTAGGAGTCCTTTGTTGCATGGTGAAAATAATCCTTCTTTGAAAAATCCTTCAAGTTCTGTCCTATACAGAAAGCACATAATCCAACTTGTCATTAAGAAGTACGTAAGTTCAGAAAGCAATTTTTGCTACTTATGCTGTTGTACCATCACGTTCATTTTTTGGAGCTCTCATTATCTTTCTTCTAGTAAATTATTCTGTGAATTTATTTAGCTCTGTTAGGCATATTAAATATATTCATATACATAACTGATGCTATTTTCAGCAGATGTCTTCATATTCATGTGTAGAATGCAATATATATGGTGAAAAGCACACCTATGTTAGGAAAAGAACCATGAGGAAGTTGCATTCTTAGATGTAGAAAAACAGTTCAATAAGGGCAAGTATAATTTAATAAGACTAAAGGCCAGATTTATAAAAGTAGAAGATGCAAAGCTTTTTCTTGGTTATATTTACTGCATTTCTTAAGGTACATCTATTACTACAGAAAACAGGAAAATAATTAGAGATTTAAAAGGGATTTTATACATGTACGTCCTGTTACTTGTAAAAGCGTACTTGCATAGCCTGCCATTGTGAAAGCTTCATTCTTCTGTTTGTTTTCAGAATTAAAGCAGCACCTCAGGCATTCTTTCTTTTCTTTTGCAGTCTTTGTTTTAAAGCCTTAAACTCTTAAAATTTGCACTTCTAGAATATGACCAAAAACATTTGGTGTATTTTCTGGATAAAGGATATGTAACTGGAAAATGTAAGAATAAATGGTAATGATGTGACTGCATTTTGTTTCCTTGAGTAGGAAAGCAGGAAATCAAATTTGGTAGTGCCTGAAGTGTTAAGAATCCAGCCACTATGAGCTCAGCGATGTACATGTTAGAAAAAGAAGTTGCTGTGCTCTGACTGCATTGTACAGACCAGTGAGTGACCTTACACACGTTCATACATATTCACTATGTTGTCTGGGGAAAAAAAAAATAAAAAAATCTTAGAATGAGGACAACTTCAGTTTTAGATGTGCTCATCTCTTTTTTATGAGTAACTAAATTTAATTAAAAAAATGAAAGACTAACCTAATAATTTAACTAGAAGCACTCATAATATTATTACTTTATAAAAGGCACTACTATAATGGAGTGGCTTTAAATTACTGAGTGGATAGATTGGGAAGCTTGTTCATGGCCAAATAGCAGTGTGCTTAATTTCATCATTCAAAATATACCTCAATATTTGACTAAATGATGTGAAGGAAAATCTTCTACATTGGTGTGACAATCTCCCACGTAGGCAATCCATATTGTCTGGTGCTCCTAGTAGGTATGTGGCTGAAAGATTTCCGAAACAAGTAATCTGAGTAGCTAAAATGGAGAAGAGACAGGCAGAACCCATCTGTTTTTCAGATACTCCTTTTTTCTTCTTTTCTCTGTCCTATTTGATCTGTTAGAAACATAGGAAATCAGTTGGATTGTGAGTCAAAGTTTAATTTTTGTGAGTCAAATTTTAATTTTTCTCTTCTAACTTATTAAATAGCTCCCTTACTTGCACTTACTCTTGCTTATGTTTTTTGATTGCAGTATGCACTGCTGTTCTAAGATGAGAAGGAAGCCCAAAGTTTTGAGTTTTAAGGAGGATCTGCCACAAGAGTTTATGAATAGACACATGTAGATTTATTGAAGAGTATATATATTAAAAAAAAAAAAGTCCTATTTCATCTGTAGGGTCATAATTTTTCAGATTGAAAATTGTTCTTTGGTAGCTAGATGTTGTTATACACATCCTCGTTAAGAAAATGTACAAAATATTTCCTTGACATTAATGGAAGAATATTGACTCAAATATTTTGTTTCTTAGGCTGGTTTTTTTGTCCTATTAAATTCTGTAATACTTAGCTACACTAAACAGCTACCTAATTTATAAACCATGTGTTCAGATTGACCTTTTTTTTGTAAGATTCACACTGTACTTAATTTCTTCCCTGATTTTTCCTTTAGAAATCGAAGTTAGTGTATGATCTTTTGAGGAAGGCTTTCCCACTAGAATGTAGCCTGATTTTTAAAGCTAGCCTTCACCAACAGAAGTGTCATCTATGCTGTAATACAAGCTGCTAGCTTAGGGTGAAGAACAGAGATCAGGATCTAAATGGATCTCCTATAACATAAACTTTCTTTAAGCCCCTTCTTCCTCAGCTGATTGTTGTTGTATGGCTCAGCTTGTCTGACCTACACAAAGAATGCATAATGCTGTCATAATTCATCACTTGTTTTGAAGCGTTCTTCGGTGTTAGGAGGAAAGAAGATGGAGGAGGTTGACAAATACTGTTTTTAAGGCCAAGGGGAAACTTACCTTGTAAATATTGTGGCAGCAAGTTTGAGCAGTACACTTTGTATTCATCTTACCCATTTGTGTAGACTTGTATTTTCTGTCTCCAAGGCACACACATGTAATTTCTTAGTAACAGCGTCAAGAATCTGCTCTGTTAAGGCTGCTGTCGTAGACACATTTTCAGGTTTGTAATGAGTGTACCTTACTCCAGATTTTAACTGTACATGATTTAGTTTTAGTAGGAAGCAGTGATAAGCTTTGTTGCTCTTTAACAGTCATCAGTTAAACCAATTGATTGCAAACCTGTTGGAGCGCAGGGGATATGTATGTATGTTGAAATGCGTACATGGGCGAACTGACTGTCAGTTTTCAGCATCAGTTACAGTTGCCCTGATCCATCATTATGTCTTTCCTTTATAAGCAAGGCAAACTAACATCTTCCACTTGCTTTTCTACTGAAAGCTTCTTGTGTCTGGTGAGATGACTTTCACACCAATCAGGCATTAGGTGTCAGTCTCCTTTTAAGAGGTAAAAAAAAAAAAAAAAAAAAAAAAAGAGCAATGTTTGAAGATCATTGGCTTGTGTGAAATTAAAATGCCTTATTATTTTCCCAAAAGAATAATACTTTAAACTCACAGCAGCTTAGCTAGACTATAGCCTGTGGGTCCTGACCTACATTTTTTACTCCACAGAGCATGAAATGTCTTTCTTTATGTGATGCAAAAATCACTGAATGATTATAATTGTATTAAATTGTATCATTCTGGTACTCTGGATTAAACAGTGACAGATCCTGCAAATCTTTATAGTAAAGTATTGGTATATTGTAAAGCAATATTGATGGGTGGATTTTTTTTCTGTTTGTTTCTTTGCTTTCTCATTTGCTTTTCGTTTTCTGTTGGCATGTGCTTTCTTAATAAACAGACTTGATACCTCGATGCAGTTTGTTCTATTGTAAATACATGAGAAACCTTAGTTTTTCCTGCATGTGCTGTGGTCTGTTGAAGTTCATGATGGTGCTTCACAACTAGCTTGAACAAAAATAAGTGATGCCCACAGTTTGGATGTTTTGGAACATGAAATCTGTTGTGCCTGACTTCTCCACCATTGTACTTGAATAGCTTTTTTGCCCAACTCATTACAAAGAAATAATGTTAGCTGTGCATCTTTTTCTTATTATATCTTTTTTTTTTTTTTTTTTTTTTTTCCTTTTCCTCCTAACCTTCTAAATGGGTTCTTTCCATTACCTGTGAGATCATCCACTGTATATCAGGTTAATGTGCTTTGGTCATGAAGAGAATAGAGAGGTTAGTTTTTCTTGCCCTTCTTTGGATCCCAGAATTGTGAGAAAAATAAGCTTCAAGCAATAAATTCAAGAAACATTGGGGAATCCTGGCACTGAATTTTCTGAATATTGCAAGTTATGTCATACATGATACATTTTTAATGTAGTGAACGATAATGACAGTTAAAATAGAAGGGGAAAAAAAAAATACAAAGCAAAGAATTCTAAGCCTGCTTAAAATAATAAATATTTTTAATAAGGCCTTGGAGAACAGTTTGCAAAACTGGCTAGAGGCTAAAACTGCAACAGTTGCTGTCGACCAAATAGTTTCAGATATGTTGATACGTTGCATTTAAAAAAAAAAGAGTGAGCTTCCAGTTTTGTTACCTTGAACTTGCAGTATTACAGAAGGCATTTCTGGAGTCACTGCATTTCTTAATAAATACATAAATAAATAAAAGGGCAAGAAACAAAGAATGGCTAAGCTCTGTAAGACTTTGTTTGGCCACAACCCTACTTAGATAATTCCTACAGGTCTTGCATTTTCTTTCCTTTCTGAGTCAAGATGGGGGTAAAGAATATATCACAACTGTCTCCTGAAGAGTATTTTCCTGTATTTTGTGTCGCAAACAAAAGATTTGAGTGAATTTGCTCTTTCTGAGGGATTTGTGTCTCTTCTAAGCCTCAGTGTCTTCTGCTGGTGGTATGTGGAAGCTGCTCGGAAACCTGGCGATGGGATAAAGCCATCAACAACATTTCTAAATTGTGTGGGGTATCTCATTTCTTGAAAGTAGGAGAATATAGGCTGTCCTTCTGAGTTTCATCTGAAGTGTCAGACTGGCAGTATCTCAGCATCTCATGACCCGTAGAGTTATCCTTTTTGCTCTAGTGAGAACATGCTTTGTGCAATGCACAGATAAATCTAATTTAATTAACTGAATAGAGCAACTGATTGTAAAATCATACCACTATGTTTATGAAAACAACTATGCTCAATTTTGAGTGATTGTTCAATATATTTGGACAGATCTTTAGCTTCCCTGAATTGGCTTTGCTCCACTGATTTCATTAGACCTACTTTGATTTACATAGAGCTGTTATCTCAGTAGCTCTTTTTTTTTCTCTTGACTTGTTTGCAGTTTTTTTCGTTGAAGTATTCACTGTGCTGACAGAAAGCAGTTTTATAGGAATGTGAAATTTCCTGTGTATCTAGTTTGCAGAGGCAGTTAGTTGACTTACGAATGCATGTCTCTTTGAAATTGCTGGCACTTGTGTACCTAATATTTTATGAACCATAACAAAAAATAACCAGAACAAACCCGAATTCTTTCAAAATCAAGAAAACTAGCTATATATGTATGCATGTATATATTTATTAGATGGGGAAGGGGGAGAATGGAGTGAAGGGGTCAATGATACGATGTATAGAGTTGATGTTGTAAATGAGTTTTGAATCTGTGATGCCTTTGGAGCCAATCTCTCATTTTGTGTGCATAACTTTTGAATTTAAGAATAGTTTGACAATCTAGGCTCTGTGCTGATGTGTATTCAGCACTGCAGTTTCATTCTAATATGTAGAGGGGCTTTTATTCATAAACAGAACAAACATGTGACTACACATCTTTAAAAATTTAACGCTGCTATAGGATACTGTACTGTCCTTTCAGTGCTAGAATAAAGGTGCATCTGCTGTTCTTTAAGCTAAAGAAGGAGCACTGAGAGACCAGCAGGGCATTCAGATGTAACTCTAGCAATAGCTTTGAAAAATAGGGCACATATATGAGCTATTTACTATGTTTGTGTCCAAAAAAAAAAAAAAACCAACCCAAAAAAGCCCCGTATATATGTATATTGCGTTGAATAGTTTTCAGTGCACTGTTTGCTTGGATTTATCCTCTTCAGCATGGAAGGAAGTAAAAATTGAGACTTGTCACTGAATTAGACTATCAGAGTAGACATCACCGTAGTGTATAAGCACATGTTGACTCCATTTTTCCAGATTCTTCCTCTGTACTTCCAACAGTACATTCAGGCTTTGTGAAATGACTGTAACACTGAGCTCAGCTATCATTTTCTAGATGTGCAGAAATGAAATGAAAGCCAAATGAAGAAGTCTAAATTGTTTTTTCTCAAATACATTGCAGGTGCTTTTTTGTTTTTAATTTTTATTTATTTATTTTAATCATAGTAATATACCAAATTATTTCGGCTTTGCCAAAAACCCCAAATAATCAGGAAGATAATTTTATCACAGTTGGAACTCTGGCTTCTGGATTTAAAGCCCTCAGTAAATAACTACAGTCTGTTTAGTCTAATGAATTTTTTTTTTTGTATGATATACAGCAATAAAAATGCTAGAGACAAACTAAACAATAGCTTGTATCAGTAAATTGTAATACATGCGATGGCTTAGGATACAAATTTGTGAAGTAGACAACTTCTTTCATATTTGAAAAGTTGAAGATGTTAGCCAAGGCACCCAGCTCTTGAACTGTGCATTTTTAAATCATGTATAAATTTTCAAGAAAAAAATACTGTTTTGCAAATTACGTCTGCAGAAAAGATCTGAATGTAGCCAGAGTTGTTTTGTTGACAGAATGGTTTGAATCATTTGACAGATTTTTTTTTTTATTTTTTTTTTTAATCAACAGACTCAAATTAGATATTCAACAAAATTAATTTTCTTTAGTATCTAAGTCCTGCCTGACAGGGTGTAGTCAAAGAGAGGAAAAACACTCTGGGTATGAAAATGTGTCAATTAGAAGGCAGGAACATTGAAGTCTCTGTAACAAATTGTTCACTAGAGGGTGAATAGTGAGCTTCCAATGCAGGTAGACTTCATTAAAGACACTTCTTGTTTTGATAAAATTATTTTTTATTTTTTATATTGAGAAATGTTGACAGCTGTGTCAATGAGAAAAAAAATCTTTGTGCTCTTACTAGTTTCAGATGCTTCTTTTTCCCAGTGCTTGTGAAGGTTAAACAAAATTCTAGGGCAGCTGCTGAGAAGATGATTGGATGTTTTGATCATTTCTTTTCAATTCCAAGCAGACATTTCTATGGGCTTTTCTCTTTAGGATTAAGTGCTTACAGGAAAAAAAATAAAACCCAACTCTTCAGATGGTAGGCATTTAATAGGCAAAAATTCCCAACAACTGCATGATAAAAAGTACTTTATCTGATGAATCAAAGTACTTCAGGAAGAAACTGGGTTTCCTAAAGCAAGCTCCATTAGCTTGAGTCACTAAGACACTTACATGCCTTGAAGAATGGAGCTCGCCTATCTAGTGAACAGTTAACTTGTGAAAATGTGCTGAATCTGGTTCCTGTGAGAACTCAAAGGCAGTGAGAACTGCCTTTGTATTATGCCAGTTCCTGTAGTTAAATTGTGTGTGCATTAGTACAGTATTTCTGGAATCAGAGATTATTTACAGTATTCAGTTAAGCAAAATTTTCTAAGGAAGCTTAGCAATTGAGTGCTGTTGTTGTTGTTATTACTGTAATTTCATTATGTGCTAGCCAGTCTTTTCATCCTTATCCTCCAGGCAGTCTGTTGGCCCTGTTCTTGCCTGGTTTGTGGAAGAGGCTTTCCCAGATCCAGGTATGGGGAAGTCCATGGTCATGGGTTCTCTGCTCAGCGTGTTACTGTCAGCTTGGAGCAGGGATCCAGGTAGAACTGACATTCTTTAGCCTTGTGACTGAGATGCACCAGGCTGTATGTTGTGAATTGTATTCTGTACTGACTCTGCCTTGTGTGGAAATACAGTATATCAGTACTTTGTTGTTGCATTATGTACTCTCATTTGTTTATAAGGATTTTAAGTATCTCCTGATATCACCTGCTGTGATAGATGTGTGTTGTCCTTCACTGGGTCTCACAAATTAATTTTTGTAAGCAGTTTTTTTCACTGCAGCAGTCTTGGAAATGAGCATGTAGATTGAATCAGTGAAAAGTAGTTGGAGTCTTGATCACAGGTGATAGCAAAATATCTTTTCTCACCAGACATTGCTAAAAGCAAGTCCTCCTCATGCAGTAAAGAGCTGGGAACAGTGGTTCTTGTGTTTGCTCCACAATGACAACAGAGTAAACCAGCAAGTCATTCACTTCATGTATTCTAATACAGAATGCAAGACTCTAAAGTGAATTCAAATTCTTAATCCATCTGTCTTCAGGAAAAAAAACTAAAACAAAACAAATGGGATCTGCAGAGAACACAGGGTGAGTATTTTTGTCAAACCATGGGAGATGATGTCAGCTATAAATGTAAAGTCATTCTGCAAGGAAAAAATAAAAAAGATAATAAAGGCTATCGTCCTTAATCCTGATGTAAAAGAAACAGCAATCCTCCAGCCCCCACAGAAACAGTTGAAGTCACAGATGGTTTTAGATACTAGGAAGGTTAAATTCACAGTCTTTAAAGCATTTGAAAGGGAGTGTTTCTTCTTTGATTGTGAGAATTAATCAGGTCAAACATCTAGGAGGAACTAGCCCAAGAAAATCTACTGCTGTGCTGTGCAGAAATGGGCTGATAGGGCTCAAAACAGTCATTGGTACATTGGAAAAAGGCTGATTTTGTTAAGACTTAAGATTATACTGAATTAAAATATGCTCAATTTGCATTTTGATTAAAAGATATTGGAGTTATGAAAGTCTCATGATGATGATCTAAATACTGAGTCCCAAATTGGAGAGAAAAAGAAAACAGCCTACCCATAATGTTCAGCCTAAGTTAAGTGTAGGCTACCAATCCATTAAGACCTTCAGCCTATATCTGAAATGTCTTGCATGAGCTTTAGAAAGCAGTTGCATTTTAATTCTGTTGACAGTAGTGATAAGGAGTAATTTATGTGTAGGGATTTTTTTGCAAAGATTTGGGGGACATCTGTCTGTCTTTAAATGTGTTTCTTAGAAATTACGTTTGTACTTTCTGTGATATCCATTCTGAGTTGCAGAAGTGATTGTGCCATGACATGCATCTTCAGGAAAAGCACCTTTCTTTGGTTATGGTGACAGCGTTATTAGCATATGGTAAATATTAGGCCTTAATAATCATAGCACGTGGCAAAATAATTGTCTTGTAGTTGTACAAACGTATATATTCACGTTGGATTGCGAATGTTAAAAAGCTGTGTTACACATGTGTAACTGTTACAGGAATTGACCCAAATTTGTTTTGGGCGTTCAGTGCATAGGTAGAAACTCATTCAGAATGTACTACAGACATGACTGATGGCAAGGCTTTTATGATTCTTGTTCTTTTCAAAGTGTGCCAATAGCTGAGGTTATATTTCCCTCAGCGTGTGATAATCTCATATGATTAATGTTCTACACAAATGCTTTTTCAGTTGTGCTAGGAATGATGCAGCAAATATTTCTGGAAATTCTGTCCGTGCTTATTTGATAACTACTCTTCTACCCGACAAATAATAATATTAATTTTATTTATGGAAGAAGGGGGGGAGAAAGATGAGGCATAAACATTTTGAACTGAAGATATGTATAACTATGAAAGATTTCTCCAGAAGCTCTTTACGATTAAAGTGACGGTATTTATTATATTAATAATTACTTATTTTCACTTAATTGCAACTACTTTATTTTTGTCATCTATAAAATTGAAGTAATTTTTGATATAATAGCTAGGTAAACATTAGAAATATATCAATGTATTTATTATATATATTTAAATATTTCAGATTTTTTTTTACTTTATACATATCATTGATTATCATTGGTTCAGAGTTGAAAGACCTGTCTTAAATTAAATTAAAGAAATGAACTGTTGAAGGAGTATAACAAGTGCTTGCATTGCAGATAAAATGCAGTCAGCCAGTATATAATGTACGCCACTGTCAGTGAATTACGCGTCTAATTTTAAACTTAATATCATTGAAGTTTTTCCATGTTCTGTATTCAGTATCTGGGTGCTAGTTCATGATATATATGCATGTGTCAGCGGAGCAAGGGGCCGTTTCACTGGATATCCATGTACTTCATCTTTGTTTCAGTAGTTACAAGCACTTCCTTTGTGTTACTAGTGTTCTTTTCTTAATAAATGAAGGTCTTTAATATTTTGACCCTGATGATGATAATGAAGTACTCAATAAGTGGTTTTACAAGCTAGTTTCTCTCATTACTCTGTAATACACTGATACGTGACAAGAAACACAGGAATGTAATGGTAAAGTCTTCATACAGTGAGAGTTAATGAAAAGGAGAAAAAGATTCACATTGACTGATGTTTTAAAGCGTCCTTCAGCTAAAAGGAGTTCAGATTACTCCATCCAAACTTTGGTCTTAGAACCATTTGGTCAAAGGAGTTCTGTTTTGAATGGGCACAGACTCCGGAACTGTGTAACTTTGTGGTCTCCGAAAACCTTAATTCAGTATTTGCTTTATTGGGTAAAGAATTACATTGCTAATTAGGAATATTTACTTAAAGGGGATTATTAGAGGAAGTTTGTGTAATCAGATAACCACTATTAGGGAAAACTGTGTTTTGCGTTATGATGTTTTTCTTAGCTCTGTAACTGGAGGAGGGCACTTTTTTAGCATAACTCACATCGAATGTAAAGATCTCGGATGTTTCCCATAACTACAAGACTAAATTGATACCACAAGCCTCCATGAAATTTCCTGTTCTGACATTTATGTGCAAGTATGCCATGACAATTGTTTGTGAAGACAGGCTGGTAGAGATTGCTGAAGTCAGGTATACAATGAAGTTTTGTACCCGAGTGCGTGTGCAGCACTGTGCTGTAGTTTCCATGTACACTGGCCCAGAGGCCATTTTTCTGGTTTTTAAGTAAACAAACCCATCAATTAACATCTGATTAGAGTACCATTTGTAATAAGATTTAAAATTTACAAATGATTTCTTAACAGATAAAAAAAATATTTCTTAAGATTTTATGCTAAAACAAAACTTTTTTTTTTTTTTACACTTTTTGATAGAAATTACAGGCTTACAATAAACAGAAAGCATATTGCAACAGACATGCATGATTTTCAAGCAATAAGTACTATGCCTGACTGGTTGAACAGAATTCTGAGAAGTTTTTTACAAGCCTGATGGGATCTTTGTTGTTCTCTTCTTTACCATTCAAGTTGTTATGTGTCAAACAATATGGGGATAGGATCAGAGAGTTGCTGGTGACATTTCTTGAGATTTTCACTGTTGATTCACACTTTATGACTTAAAATATCGTTTTTCTTAAAAATCATTTAAAAAATGTATTTCCTGATATGATATGGTGCTTACAATTATCTATGAAATGTTGAAGTTTATTTGTTATTAAGTATCAAACTTAATCCCTTGGGGTTAAATTAACTCCCTTTATTCTCATGTTGTTAGGCCATGCTTATGATTCGGGAAGAATCAGGATAGGCTTTGGTGCATTTCTGGACTCTGATTTGTCTGCTCTGCTGAACTATTGACTGTACTCATTTTAACATGTTATGTGCATTAGAAAATCAATGGGGCAGAGCAGATGAAAGCTTTTAAACTGATCTGCCCTCTGTGACCAAAATGTTTAGTTTTGGAATATTCTGTACTGAGATATAAATAAATGTAGGAATATTGGACAATTCTGGCTTTTGCAAAATTTCTTTTTATATACTTATGTATTTATAATCATTTTATACCCTTTCAACTTTATTAGAAAAGTCTTTGTTTGATGAAAGTCTTTAGGGGAAGATGACCAGTCCATTACTGACAGAGGGGGCTTGTGTTTTTTTTTTTTTTTTTTTTTTTTTTTTTTAACTGAGGGTTCATTCTAGTTTGACAGCAAATAACTTTCATTCTAATTTTCTGGGTTTTTAACCTTATCAATATATTGGACTTCAAAACTTTGTTTTTATTGATCTTTTCTAATGCATATCTCATGTTAAATAATAATATCAATAGTTTAGCAGATCAGATGAGGACAAATGTGGAGAATATGATCAGACTTCGACATGTGGAGCTGGCAATCTGAAAGATTCAATAGGGAAGGAGTAGATTGCAGGCGAGGTGATAGTGAATAGAATGGCCTAGGAACAGTATATATAGGGAAGGAAAGGAGAAATTGAAAGTGATGATTAACACTGCCAGAGTACAGAGATGTGTACAGAGTTTGTTTTGTTCAGCTTGTGGGCATTACAGCTTTCTGTCTCTTGTTTCTTGTGATATCAGTATTGCCAGGTTCCTGCTTCGGGGCGTTCAGCCAAGGTTAAAGACTCCACTACTAGATAAGGCAATTGGCAATGGTTGTGGTGA
The DNA here is from genome assembly GCF_026119805.1 of Tympanuchus pallidicinctus. Classification (NCBI taxonomy): domain Eukaryota; kingdom Metazoa; phylum Chordata; class Aves; order Galliformes; family Phasianidae; genus Tympanuchus; species Tympanuchus pallidicinctus. Next base: position 12,027,406 of record NW_026294648.1, on the reverse strand, counting down.
TGTCTATCTCCTTCCAGTTGCTGGGTCTTCATGGGTCATGGTTCTGAATGCTGATTTGTACACAGTTGCTGGTGCTCAATATATGCACTGAGAACCCCTGAGGAGAAATGCAACATCCCTAAAGCCCTCGGATTAGTGAGCTGTGCATAACCTTATGTAATGGTTTGCTGCTAGCCAGCTATGCCTGGACTTTAGGCACTGGAACCTTATACATGATGTTTTATATGTTCTATGTGCTGAATATGACATCACTGAAGAAGGTCAGAAAGTACGTTATCATGTTACAGAAGAACTTTATTTTGTTTCCATTGAGAGGACTGATAAAACATTGCTTTGTTGGTTTTTATTAATAATTCCTTTAAATGATAATGGAAGTTACTTTCTATTGTCTATTTGTAAAAGATGAAAGGAAGAAATAATGAACAGGTAACTAAGTGAAACAGAGATCTTTTCCCTATTCATGAGCAGAAATAATATTAACACTCATAAATGATGTAGCCACATTCCAAAAGCCAGATCTGAGCAAAAAGAATGCTTTGAATGCTAGCTTCTGAAATTGGTGAAAAACTTAAGTCTGTTGTATTGTTTGAAATGGCAGCACAGTAGCTGCCTAAGAATAGAAATAGGCCATTGTCTCTTCTAAAATAGATTGAGAAATATTATTTAATAAAATAAATTAAGGCAATTGATAGTAACATAATAAAAATAAACAAGATAAGACATTTTGAAATTGAACTAGTTAATAATATCATCTTATTAGAATTTGTGTTATAACCAAATTAAATTAGTTTAATGGGGAAATGTAATAGTACTCTCTGGATTTTTCCTGTTAACTTTGTATACTTTAATGAATACCTTAATTAGGCACCTTTATTGATGCAGACATTTCAGAAATAAAATTTGGTTCTATATTCTCCATCACACACCAGCATCCATTAAAATAGAAATCGTCTTGTAATGACTAAAGGGCAGACTATTCTGAAAGCTTCCTGTGCCTGCAGAAGGGACTTGGTTGCATGTGTGCAGGGATGTTGTGATTTCCATAGGCATGCAACAGTAGTTGTTAATTGATGGGACTGCTAGTTCTTTAAGCATAGTGCCAATGGTCTGTTACACTGCATGTGGATGGGGATATTCTTAAGGTGAAAGTTTTTTGAAGTTGATTGTTTCAACAAACTGTAGAACATGCAGATTCCTAATGATTACTATCTCTGTGCTGCAGAGGGAGAGTTTTTTGTATGACTGAATTGATCTGAAGATATTCTGTCAGAAAAAACCCAATGCCATGAATGTAGTAATTAATTCATGTCAGGGAGTTTGTAGACTTGTGGTCTTTCAGTTTGGCAGAAGTAAATTTGAGTGGGTTTCATTAAATGTCACTTAAAGCTGGGAGAATCGCACAGTCAGGGCAGAGCAGGCTGCTGCCACCGTGTCTTGCCTCAGTGCTGAGTCCTGAGCCAGCGCTGAGGTAAATCCGTAATGGCACACGTCAGGTGTGACTGACATTTGGAATGATTGGAAACTTTAGAGTCCAATGATGCTCTACCACAAAACATGCCAACGAGGCTCTTATTCTAGCCAGGACATGCTTAAGTCAGCTTTCCTTTTTCATTTTTATTTTTTCATTGGGAGAGGGTCTGGATAATAATCTGTTCATGGAGAGAACAGAACAAGTTTTGGAGGAATGCTGAAGCCCTCTGGACAACTCCAAAGACTTCACAGAAAAGACTAGTCGTAACAACCAGTACTTTCTGATCTTGTAAGGAAAGCTGAGTAAGTGCAAATCCAATCTACACTAGAGTGCGGTTCATGGAGTACTTCTAATTGCGTTATCTGATGGAAACTGTCAAAGAATAGCCTTTTCAAATTGAAAATGTGGCCGCTATTTTGTCAGAAAGACGAGGGAATAAGTTTGTTTCTTCTATTAGCTGAATAAGTTAAGCACAGAGTTTTTTGAAATGTCCTTGCTTAGGTTATAGTAGTCTATGCAGTCAGTTTTGTAGTTTATGAATGAATGTTTTCTTAGACTGTTTGAGTTAAGAGAGATTAGCTACATAACAGTAGATCACTCCTCAATAAATATCGTGTTGAATCTATTAAAGTCTGGCTTTCAAGCAACTTAGGAATACAGTTGCTCCCTCATCTCCTGTAATTGAACACTGAAAGAGACTGTTAGCTAGTTAATTATTAAGTTTATTTTCCTTTCTGCTCTCCAAGGTGAGTTTGCATAAAGAGAAGGAGGACGTAAATAAATGTGCCAAGGAATCTTACCAAATTTAATTCATGGAGAAAAAAATGTAAAGCAGAAGGGAGGAACTGTTCTAAGGGTTGTTTCTAGGATTCTAGGAGCACAGATTTGTTTATAATTTTAGTATATTGAGTTTCCTTAGGTGTGATTTAAATTGTGATAGTCGTGATTTTTTTATTAAAAAAAAACTAAAAAAAAAAAACCAACCAACCCTTAAGTTTTATATACCACAAAGCTTTACTTTTTACGAATATATTCAAAAATATTTAGACTTCACTTTTTAAAGTGCATCTACCATCTGTGTTCATATTGCTTCACTTCTGACTAGAGAAACACAACATAAATGCTCCTTCTCCTCAGCTGATGTAAGGAAGTGAGAAACACATTGAGAAAAGGTGTTGGTTTGATTCCTTGAAAATATACATTTACTCATGCTTGCAGCACTAGTCAAAAAGTTCACACAATAAAAAGTGCTTCACACTGTGTGTAAACTGTTGGAAATAATTGTTACAAGCTAAACTTTAATTTCTTATATTAATCTGAAACATTCTGCATCCATTTTTTCAGTGTCGTCATGGTGTGAGTTACAGAGCAGCGTGGAGAGAGTTAGATTTTTAGGTGGAAAAAATGTAATGATAATCAAGAACGTTAGGGTCTACAATTTTAACTTAGTTTTAATACTTTGCTGATCTTAGTTGAAGGGCACTTATTTTAATTTACCTCTTTTCCCTAGTGCAAGCATTTCTTTGTTAGCAGAATTAAACGACAGATATTAAATATTGAAGTGGTCAAGAATAGAATGGCGTGAATCTGCTCCAGGAATACGTAAATCAGCAGGTGGTCTGGATGCACTAGATCTATGTGGTGAAGCAACCAACTTTGTAAGTTAGGCTGCTTTTCAGATGTGGCCTCAGATTAATATTTTGTATTTTTTCTTAAAATACTCAGTCCTTACAAATACCAATTAAATAGAACAAATCTAATAATTTTGTCCTGAAATTGAGGTATTAAAAATTGGCAAAAGAGCACAAGCTGATAGAACTGTTAGCTTGGATTTTCTGCTACCTTTGCCTCTTGCTGCGTACTTGATTGTAAGCAGTTTCATGTGCAGTTCTAAACCCCTCCTCTGCAAGCTTGAAAACTCTTCCCTATTATTATTCTCTTACATAGTTCAATAGTTCAAGAACAGTGCCTTCTATACGTACAACTAAGTTGTTAGTATCGTTTATATTTATTCCGTACCCTCCATAAAGGATCACAGTTGCTTATCTTAAACATGGACATGTAGTGTTAGTTGTTTTTTAGGCTGATCAGAATGATATTTTTTAGGAGGATAAATGCATTCAAAATTTGATGGTGATTGTTTCCAGGTGTTGTGTACATTTTGAAAAATTGTTATTTGTGGACAGTCATCACTCATTAACTCAAATGCCGTATGAGGATTATTCTTCGTATTCAAAGTGGCACTGAAAGATCTTGTGGTGCAGGCATGATTTCTATTTCTGAAACAGTTGCTTAAGAGGCTTCAAACATAGCCCCTTCACATCTCCTCAGTGAATGAGGTTCCTTTTCTTTGCCCTATCTGTAACTTACCTATTCCAGTTGTGATTTATGAGGTGGCAGGTGAAGTGGGCTTTTATGTCATGTTAAAAGGAAGAATGAATTAGAAATACCTTCTGCAAAACCTTGAAAAAGGCAGAAGTGTATTATAGTAAGAGTCTCAAAAGCTGTAGCGATGGTATGGCTAGTGTTACTATAGGATACTGTGCTACTGCAATGAAAACACTTTATTTACAATCACGATTCTCAGGAAAATGTTGACAAAACATTTCACTTACACTACATGTTTCATCTGTAGTAATGCAAAATTCTAAATACGATAATCCTTTTACTTAGTTTTTAATTTTCAGTGTCACTTCTTGACATTAAGCTGTTAAAGCCATGTATTATAAGTTCAGAATAACTTCTTGTGTGTTCTGGCACTAAACTAAAGTTCTTGCCTTGTCGGCTAATGTTGAATAATGGAAAATAATTAACTTCAACTTAAAAGTTTGCTTTTTGCTGTGTGGCAGTATTAGCTATAATATGGATTTGAAAAGACATTCCTTAGTACAGGCACAAATCAATTATACAGAAGGAGTAAATAATCTCTTGTGCAGAAAGTAGTATTTATTTGAAAAGCTTTGTCACAAAGTTGAGATTCATTACTGTTGTAGGCTGGTCTGTTGTCCATCGTACCTGAAATGAAGATATACCAGGTGCTATTACGAGTGACCTGGACAGACTAAAGACCTTCAGAAAGTTCAGCAAAGGGGAATGCATGATTTTGTACCTTGGGAAGTAGAACACCATGCACCAGCCAAGCTTGGCTGGCAGTCAGCTTTGCAGAGAGATACTCGGGGTGCTCTGGTTGACCATGGGCCAGCTGTCTGCCCCTGAACCTGAAGCAGCTCCAGCATCCTTGGCTATGTGAGGAGGGGCATTGCCTTTGTGTTAAGGTAGGTGGCTCTTTGGCCCTCAGCACTGATGAGCACATGATGAGACGTAGCTGGTGAGGAGATCCTAGGACAGCTGGGATGGCATAGCATTAAAAAGAGAAGGCTCTGAGGGGAGTAAAGATGGAGTGGTTTGAAAGGGAAATTTCATTTTCAAATAGAAGATGATTTATGAACAAGTAAAGGAGTGTAATTTGTTTCAGCATCTTTACTCTCTAGGACAGAGAACAAAAAGGTCAGATTACTTGAATTGGCTATGACTCTTTTTGACTATTTATTGTGCTATTTGTTGATTTGTGTAATACATCAAGAAGTCTTCGTTGTTTTTTTTTGTCTTTTTTTTTTTCCAGAATTTTTATGGGCATTTTTTTGACTACTCGTGAAAAAAGAGAATCTTGGAGACAGATTGGTGCCTACATGTTTTTTGTAGTGTAACAGTTATTGTAGAGATCATGTTAAATGCATTCAGATTCTATTAGATCAGTATAGAACATAAATGACCACTGTACTTAGAGATTCTTTTTCATGAAAAAAGAGTATCCATGGGATGTAACGCTATTCTACGTTGCATAAGAGGATTTGTATGCATCTAATGCAAAATATGTCTGAAACTTTTTTTTTTTCTTACAGCAATCAATATTCTGTCTGCAGTAGTGTTTTTCTCTGCAGAGCTGTTGACACTAACTTGTTTTGCACTGTTTTCCACTGTTGTTATCACTGGAACAGCTCACCTGATGTCATTTTATAATAGTGAAGGGCAGTGATTTAATGACAGTTTGACTCCCTGAGTATGTGTTTAGATGAACCAATGATTAGACTGTCAGGGCCCACTGTTGTATTTACTCTGTTGTACTTGGGATGGTATTATTTCAAGCAGAAGAAAAGTTTAATGTACCTGTACTGAAAGATATTTTCATCTCTGAATTATGTAATTACCAAGCCAAACATAACAAATACTTTTGCACCACAATAGCTTTCTTTATATTCTGCAACAAAAGTTAATTTTCATTTTCACTGAGCATTAAAATACTGACTTTGTGTATGTGTCCATGTCATTAGTATGCGTCGAAGATTTTGTAGCATATATTTATGTATATTGGAGAATAAAGAAATGAAAAGATTCTGAGTACGTGAATAGGGTCAGTTCTGAAAAGTTACTCATCTAAATTAATTACTTGCATGTATGGCTCAGCACATATAGAGAATAATACTTGTTCTATATATACGTTAGAGCAAACTAGCCATTTGCAATCTGTGAATTTCTCAGGAATGGTGTTTAATAATGAGGACAAGTTGTGCGATTATACAGAAGTCATGTTGGACATAAACCCACTAGAACGATCAAGGATTGAGTTGCAGTCTCAAAAACTGTGGCTTCTTTAAGCTGTATCAACACACAGGATGGTCAGGAAGAGGCAATGCTCAAGCTGTCCCAGCTGTTCCGATAATATTCCTTCTCCAACATGTTCTAAGTAGAAACCAGTTCTTTTTGTCTTTTCAATTTATGTTTGGAGGGGTTTTCTCAGGAGGCGGTAATGTGGTTACTTGGGCAGGTTAACGTGGGCAGGTGACAGTTGAGTATCAACTGTAGTAAGGAGAAACTGTTGTGACTCTTTATGCACTCATGCAAAAAGTCTTTGCACTATTGCTCAAAAGTGATTTCTTCTGTGAAACAAGGGATTCCTCCTTCTCCTGAAATAATACAAGTCAGATAGGGAAGAGAATCTCTGGCCCCTGATTTCGTGCTGTAGTGCACTCTGTGAAACCATTTCAACTTAGATACTCCAAGGTCAAATTTGTTTTGAAGTGTTGTTAGTGCAAAAGAGTGTTCTTGGCGGAAAATCCTTAGAAATAAAAATCCAAACAATGTAGCATGAAACAGTACATCAGTAACTTCAGTAAAGAGACACTGCATTTTAGATTTAGAAAACCAAAAGTGTGGTTGTATGTGACTTAGAAAACCGAAAGTATGGTTGTATGCAACTGCTATCCAACCATGTAGATGAACAATTAATCGCTTTTTGTTTTTTTGGGGATTGTTTCATTATTGTTTATAATGCTACCATTTTCATCAAATTGGACAAACAACAACTTTTAGGGGAAAGTAGTATGATAGTATGATAGTCTAGTAACTATCAGCATACAGATGATTCTTGGGAGGTAATGTATCAGGGCTTTCCAACAGGGGTTCTCTGTCCACTTTGGTAAGAGTGATAGTGTCACACCTCATTTCAGGCCTCCTGTGTGGTGAAGAGCTGGCTGTTGACTGAGCTTCTCTGTGGGAACCTGAGTGAAATTCGTGATATTGGTTGAGCTGAATCCCTTGAATTCCCAACATCGTGACTTCTTTTGATATACTGTAATAGCACTCAGTAGTCCATAGGCTCTTTATTACGTTTTCCTTTTTCACTTTTTGATGTTCTCCTGCCAGAGGTTGAGGAAAGTTATAATATGTGGGACTTGAATTTAATTTTTGAACTTAATTTCAAAATTAAATCACATTCTCCTAGTGGCATTTCTTTTGCCTGTTTCAGGAGAGAAAAAATCAGGGAAGAGAGCTACCAAATGCTGAGGAAACAAGATTGGCCATTTTGAAGAATTAGGAAGGTAGTAGGGAATCTCAGTGTAGGCAGTCATTTAAGGAAGAGAGAAATCTTGTATGTGGAAGTGAGTTAACAGGTGGAAAACTTATGGGGGGAAAAAAGAAAAAGAGGAAGGAATGGCCAGAAAAAAAATGTGTGGTGCTGATTCTGGGTGGTGGAAGGGGATTGGACTGGAGGCTAATGGTTCAGGAATTATTAATCATATGTGAGCTGTGTATCCTGAAGATACTTTCTTACCTCCTTCCAAGATACCGATGTAGTGTGAGCAGTCTATGGAATATTTTGCATTTTTAATCTAGCATGCTTTCTATTACGTCTGGCAATTAGGTTGTTAATCAAAATGGTACATCAACCTTGGCAATACATTTTAAAGAAAAGACAATTTGAGCTAATATATACTGCAATCATTTTATCTAGCTAATTTGAGTTTATGTTTATTCATATACACTGAGATTTATTATTCTTCGCCAGAGCTTTTCCAAAAATGATAGCTATTGTGGAGGTTGGCGCGAAGGTGGGATAAAGGCTTTTCTATTGTTTCTTTTTGTTCTCAGGTGTTAGGTAAATTACAGCTTCTCACTTCTGCAGTGAGAAAAGGCTTCAAAGTTATTTAAAACATTGCATGAGAATATCTGTGCATCATATTTAAGAGTCTGGTAGCTGGCTAAAATAACAGGTCAAAACTGAGAAACGCATCTTCACTGTCTGCATAACAATGAGTAGTATTTGAGATTTTAACCACTTAGGGTAAAAGAGTAAAAGAAAGAACTATCATGATCTGCAGATATATAATAACATAAATTGAATGTCACGTACTAGATGTGGACTGTTGAACAGACTTTAGCTTAGCTGATAAGCAAAGCCGTAATCTCTACAGCAACTTTAAAAATTACTCCTGTGGAGTGATTCTTAGAAACTGTACATACAAGTGCTAACTTTTGAAAAACTTTTTCTCTTGCTCCTCTATTAGTAGATCAATATTTACAGTATGTACAACTTAAGTAATATATGCAAATTATTCTCTTTTAGCTCCCATTTGCTGAACGTGTGAAGCATCTTTAGGCATCGTGTAAGACTAACAAATTATAGTGGAGCTCAGTAAAATGAATACCTGCTAAAGCAAAGTGTCCTTCGTGAGATGTTTGCTTGTGGGAGATGTCAAAAAACTTAAAGATAAGAACTAGCGAGTAGATACATGAAGAAGCAAGCTCCCAATTACAGCAATAAGATGATATTTTTGCCCTGCAGAAGTATAAAATACTGAGTCTGCTTTTGAAAGATTTTCTCCATCTTTGGATGACAAAACATCCACACAAGCTTAAAAATATTTTGATCTTTATTTTTGAAGTGGTCATTTAAAATGTACTTCCGGTCTTTTGTTTTATGTTAAGATCACGAAGGTAACTGCACTAACTGGTTGCATCTCATGAGGAAATTGTGTGAGTCGTGTGATTTCACTTATCCTACAAGTTTTTGAGGGATAATATATTCTGCCACTCAAAATTTATTGAATAAAAGTCAAGTTTTAACTGGGATCCAAGTTTCAGGCTACAGTGTTCTTCATAAATATATTAATTAATACTTACTACAGGGTTTTTATTGGCTAGCAACTTTCTCTGTAACAAATGAAAATATACTGCACCCATCAGTATACTGCCTATGAAGTTTTTTTATCACCGTGAATTTAGGGAATCTAACAAACCTTTTTTTTCCCCATTTTCACAGGGAGGTTGAATTAGTAAAGAAAATGCATATAGGGAAAACATAACAGCCTTATGGATTACTTTGTCGTAGGACATCTCTTAATTGACAATGAAGGTTCCAGTTTGCCCAGAAACTATGGTTCTGAAGGGGGGGAAGAAAGGTTATATGAGCAGTAGTGTTGGAAAAGAAGCAACTGAGTCAGCAGGAAAAACAGAGCATTGAACGTGAATGATTTGAGCAGTAAGACAGTGCAAAGAGAATATACTTACAGATAACATATTAAATGAGCTTTTCTTTGCACCTCCAATGTGGAGAGCTGCTTTTTTCAATTGTGAGAATTTTTAAAAATCTTTGTTATGTCGTATAGGATATGTGCTGCTCTAACCATGTTTGCTTGAAGTCCTCTGTCATTTAGGACAGAGTTTAGGAGAGAAGTTTCTTCTAGTGTCTTTGAACAGATTGAAGCCTTCAAAGGAACCATACAGAGAAAATGAAATAAAAATACTAATAGCAGACACTGTCTCTAGTATTAGTATGTAGTTCTTGGCAGCAGATGATTCATTAAGCTTAAAAGCATTGGTGTTTGAAAAGCAAAGTGGCTGTACTTTATTTAGGCTCACTTTGTTCTCTTTCACGGGACTACATGGTACACTATAGTGCTACTACCATCAGAGAAAGTCTTTACAATTTTAAATGTGATACTATGTAGTTAAAGTTATTAAGAAGTTGGGATGCAGGGGAAAAAGGTGGTATGTCCTGTCTGCAGAATCCAATGTTGTGTTAGTTTGCAAGAAGAGCTGACATTTTTGCACACACAAATACTATAAAATAGCACCTCAGTGCATTCTTTTAAAGCTTATATAAGAAAGAGAAAGCTATTATTAGTTTAACAGCTTTCTCTATATTTTAAGCTTATACTAAAAATAGCCTGTTCTGGTTCTGACATGATCCTGATGACTGTGTGATATATAATTATGTTTATTGGCATAATTTCTTACCTTTTCTTAATCGCTGTCCATCTTATGTGTCATCACACAAATTAAAATTGTCTCTAAACTGGACAATTTATGATAGAAGGGACAGGGTATGTCAACCTAATTATATTGCTTCATTTTCTTTTGCCTAACAGCAATCTTTGCCTTTGCTTTTGTGGTTCTGTACCCCTTGAACCTGTGGCTCTTTACACTCTGATTTCAGATATAGAAATCATATAAACATATCACCATCAATGATCAGAGGATAATTAACTTATTCACAGGATTATTTTTTTCCTGCCTTCTGCAATGAGGTATTAGAACTTTTCAGGTTTAGCTGAATGACACTGGAAATCAACTTTACTTAATATCAGATTTTTGGCAGAACTGAATAATCTGGATAAAAATTTTTCAAAGAACACTTTAGGCATAATAAATAAATAAAGGCAGGGACCCTTCTTCTGTATCTGCATAATTGCCTTGACAGCCTTTGCTGAAGGACTCCAGTGAAAGATGAAGGAACATGGCTATAGACAGCAGGACTAAAAGGTGCTTCAGGAATGTGCTTAATCTTTTTGTGAGTAATTAGAAAGATTCAGTAGTTGTTTCTCACAAACATAGAGAGAATTTCTGATGTTTTAGTTAGCATTTGATTACTGTCCTTCAAATTGACTGTTTCTCCTACTGTTCCTACTAGATTTTATGGTTTTTGTAAAGGTGTAAAATCACTCTCTAATGATTTGTTTTCTGCGAGATATTTGTTTGTTTCTCTGGTGGACAGCATTATAAACATTAAGCATGTTTAGTAATTAGAGATGTTTATAGATAGTCTCAGAGGGCTAAGCAACACTTCCAAAAATATCTTAGAAGTGGTTTCATTAGAACTTTGCTGTACAAGTGTTATCAATAAACCTTTCATTTATTCAGCCCTTTCTGAAAATGCTGCATTATGATAAAATGATTTCAGAGAACAAAGGCTTATCGAAGATTCCCTCTAAGATTTATCCAAGCTTCCCTTAGACTAATTATTTAGAAATACTAAGCTAGATGATCAGCACTACCTCAAGGGCATCTCTGGCAGACTTGTGTTATTAAAATGTAGAACCAAATAAAGACAAGATATGTATAACAAGAAAACCATAAGTAACATAAGCAAGATGTTTTAGCTCCTCATTAAAGGTTATAGATGTTATGAACTTGTGTGAATAGCAGTCAGGATTTTAGCAACACCTTGTACTGAGACGGACAGGATGACCTTTGCTTATGACAGCTGAGATTTCCATCTGGCCTTGGCTGGTTTCCCATGTCAACATCTTACAACTTAACCACTTCATCACACAGTAGAGCTCAACTGTTACCTTGTTCTCTACAGCACTCACATGATTTAAGTGCACAGATCATATGGCATGCTACAAAGCCCACCAGTACCCATCTTTCCACATACATTCGGAAGGAACCTCAAGAAGATGATTTCTGTAACACAGATAAAAGCTGTAGAAAAGATGATAAACACCCATTTCTCTTGTGTTGCTTATAGGCAGGTGTCTAATGTGGAGTCCTTGTATCAACAGTATGCCTTTGGATTTGTTAAACAATGATTTTTTTTGTTCAGCCAACAATTCTCAAAGGGTGAGTTAAAATTCTTAAAGCAAAGGAGCAATAGAATAGAAATTAGTTCTTCTCTTAATCACTAAAATGATGTTACTTGAATTGCAGTATTTACACTAGTTGCTGACTAGTAAGACCATTTGAAATACTCTGATCTATTCTATTCTTCAATTATATCTCAGTGCTTTTTCAGACTCTAAGTTCTTTAGCTGGCAATTTTTCAATTAAGATGTGAAACATTCCTTTTTTTTGCTACAGAGATTTAATTAAAATTCTTTGAAATATTATAGGTGCTGGGTGTGTGCCTGTTGCAGGTCAGGGAAATTAAACTATTGCTGCTTGTTCTGTCATTTGAATAAAATTCAGTTAATTATTTTTGAAATGTGGGAAGTGTCTTCGGAATCTCATGGATACAGCTCTAGCTACTTTGTTAATGCAAGATATTCCTAATAGTCTCCTTGTTCTTGAATAATGGAAGGTATCTGTTTTAAAGCTTGCCAGTAAGAATGTGATTTTGTAGGGCGTTTATTTACTTTTTTATGGGATTATGAAATTATGTTGTGTACTGGCATTTTTCAGTTATTAATTTTCATAAAACTCATATTTAATGTAAAGGTTGTATAACGATCAGGTGAACAGGACAGCCTTCCTACCTTCTCATTTCTCTGGTCTTACAGTGGTGTTGCAGTAAAGGCTGTATGATCCCAAATACCTCCAAATATAATGTCCGCAGTCTGCTTCTCCAACAGTGGGATACCTTTTTTAAATTTAAGACATGAGAATGCAAAAGGGAAGAAATATGGAAATTGTTCACTTAGTCTGTGCAGGTTCATAGCAAAGTAAGAAAATTCTCGTTGATGGAAAGCCCTATTATATATTGGCATTATTTTATTATAATGGAATATTGAGCCTTCACCTCAATGTGACCTATTTCTATCCAGAGCTATATGGGTTGAAAATTTGCTGTATGTCAGATTGTGTTCTATGGTAAATGACTCAGACCCTTGATTCCTGAAGAGTCTTACTGTTATGAAATAAAAAAGAATCCAGAGAATAACAAAGATGAGATTTTAAAAGCCATCAAAAATCAAATCAGTGAAGAAAGTGGAAGAAGCACTTATCTTCTGAACTGCTCCTGAACCCAGTACAGTGATTGATGAACTTGCATGTTAAACATCTGTTAAAATCATGTCTATACTTAGCCTTGAATATGCATTTCTGGAAAATAGTAACTAGGGGACTGTGTTTTTAACTGTATTATTATAGATTATTGGATTAATGCAGTAATGGATTGGTTTTATAAGCACATCTTACATTTATGAATTTAACAATTAAGATGGGTAATATTTAGTAAATAAAGTGAAAGGCAGTTGTACCTTTGCTATACTGACTCAACTTTGTTTTTGCAAATAATGAATTTACTTTACAAAGACATCAGTATTTGAGAAAAACGTATTCCATCCTTCTTCAACGCACTTGAAGTGCAGATTTCATTTTTGAATATTTAATAATCCATTTTCCATATACATTTAGCAATTACCAGTTCATGTGTAACATTTTAGTTGTGACTGTGGAGCTGAACTTGTACTTTTTCATCATGGCTGCTAACCTCAGTGTAAAGTATTCTAACAACGCTGAATTGTAATCTTAAATACAGTTATCAGTTTTTCTTAAAAACAAAAACAAAATCAAGTAGATGTAGGGACAGATGCAAAATCCAGATCTGTCACTGACATTGTGACTGAAATAAAGAACTTCTTGAAAGTGCAAATAATAACTTTTGTGTTCTGCTTCAGTAGTGAGATAGAAAAATTTTTGAAAGTTGGTCACAAGAACAGCGATGCTGACTTGTGCAAAGGGAAGCACCAGGCTTCCTATTGTCAATCACTTTTTCACATTCTGTGCTTTGCTCTCCTCTAGAAAACCTACCGTGATCTTAGTGAAATAGTATTTCAATTTATAGTCCCCTGTTTTCTTTTACTCCTGGCAAGGAATTTAAAGATGTGGCCACCAGAATAGTCAGAGCTATCTTTGTTTACATGAAATTTGAAAGCATAGAACAAAAGGCGATCTGACCACACAGAAGTTGTAACAAGAACAGTTAGTGGCACAGTACTGGTGAAAGGGTGAAAGTGAACAGATACCTGTTCAAATTACAATGGAGATTATATTCTACTTTGAGGGACAGTGCAGGGTTCTAGTGTGAAAGGACCTGTGGCCTAAGTGAGAACTGCTACAGCACTTCCTCCCTTGCAGTTGACATGTGAGGGCTGCAGTCACCCAGTTCATCACTCAGGTAAGTTGGCATTCCATTGCCTATGTCAGTTAATGCAATTGTGTTCATCTTTTCTACTTCCATTATTTCTTCTATTCTGTGTGATAAAAGCATTACCTTCTGCTTTTTGCAAAGCTGTGGCAAAACAATAAAGCTGTTAATATTACCAGGTGGTCTTCATCTAGGTTGCTTAATAAACTTTCAATAAATTTGGTTTCTTAAATAACTTTGAAGCTAAAATGCCACCTAGCTGCTTCAGTAGACTGACATGGGCGTAACAAAATGTTTAAGTATCAAATATAAAATGAGCAAGTGATAATTTGATTCAACTTGGATGAATTGACAAGATTAATAAATGACAAAATAAGTTATAATTAAGTGAAATTATTTCCAGACTTCATTAGCTGCGTTTAATCTCTCTTCATTTTCAAATTGCTCTAAGCTTTTACTTATTTCCCCTTTCGAAGAGCAGAATATTTTATAAGAAGATCATAAACTTAAGAATTCCTAATTCAAATCTCAGATGGATCTCCATTTGCTGAACACAGCTCAGTTTTGCTGTAAAATTGGGTCATTTGAAAATTTTTATTTACAAGTTGTATGGAAGTTACTACATGCCAACTAGAAGCATTCCTTATTTTTGCTTCAGAATTTTGTAGTTAAAGAATTCCATGAAGAATATTTTCTTTAATTATTACTTAGTAAACAGTATAGCTAGTTGTGTGCATGAGGGAGAAACCAATTCTGGGGAACAAAGAAAAAATCATAGACATGATCTATACCAAAATAAATTCTTGCACTTCCCCAGCATTCTTCTGTTCCTTAGCTTTATTTGTGTAAGCCTGCTCTGGGAACGCCTCTGGAAGTCCCAAATTCAGGCTGCAGTGGCCTAGGATTTGAAATGGAGAGGGAGGGGAAAAGAAGGGGATTACTGCATAAACACCTTGTATGAATATCTTGGGACTAAAAGTAAGTGTCACCTGAAGTAATTGGTTTGGTTTAAAGTCCCAATTAGTCTGTCTAGATTTTATTGACATACCTGTGGTCATAGTTCTGAGATTATAATGCATTTAGAACATGCTATGAGATGTATTTCATCTATTTGGATGAAAACATAGATGGCAAAAGCAAAGGAGTTAAAGCAAACTTGCAGATCTGCACGTACATGTTCTCAGAATCTATGCAGTTTATCATCTGTCCCATTGGAAAGTGAAAAGTAGCTGTATCACATTAAGCTGTTTCAACTCGAGCAGTTGTCAGTAGGATTGAGCTGCAAAATGCCTGTGTAGATTTAGAAGAGAGAAAGAGAGACTACAGTAAAATGTTGATAATACTTAAAGAGTGCAGGAGCTGATAGAAACCCAGGTGAGTCTGGACCTTGGTGAATTTGAGGGTGTGTGTTCAGAAACAGCTTCTGTAATTCTTTTAATGGAACCTGTAGCATCTAGTATCACTGTAGCTAGCTAAAACCAAACTACGTGGTCATGGAGAGCCATGTAGAGCTCAAAGCAGAATGGGTACACTTGTTATTTTCCACGTAGTTTTGGAGATAAATGTATTCCAAATTTTCCAAGGTTAATATACCAAAATTTTACTATCTAGCAGTTTCACAGGTGCATCTTGAGATGAATAAATTATGAATATGAATAATAGAATAAATGTGTGAGAGAGTGATTAAAAAATTAAATTGATCTGAGCCTTGAAGCAGACTGCTCTGCTTTGTGTTTCTAACAAGAGGTTTTTTTTTAATTTCCTCCTGACACTCCAGGTTAATTTTTTTGCTGGTAATTAACTTGAAAGCTAAATGTCCAACCCAAGTATGTATGTATAATTACTCGGCTAGTTACCTGTTCTAAGCAGATAATTTTTTGTGTGACTATTACAGTTACTATATATTAACTCTTCTACATGCCACATACATGTTGTAAGTCCATTCCTCCCAGATATTAAAATGTGTGTTGCTTTTTTTTTCTCATACCATGAAGTGACAAGTGTCTCGTGCAGGACCATGTTTATAACATATAAGATTAATAGGAGATTATTTATTGTTTTTCCATTATTAATATGAGACCACGTAGATTTTGTTGAATCTCTTAGAAGTGATGGATGCATTCAACACTTCAGGGAGAGATACAGCGTTGAAATGTGAGCCGTATTTTTGTTTGAGAGAGGAAGGCTACCCCTGTCTCCATGCAAAGCTTTCTAAGATACTGTCACTTCTTCAATGGAACACTTTCTCTGAAAATAACAGAAAGACTGCCTTTTCAGCAAATGGAGCCAGAATATTACCACATTACCACAACATTCAGATGAATTTCTAGTTTTTCTTTTCCCATGATGCACGTGTTAGTGGGCTGCTTTCAACAAGAAAGAAAGAGTCAATACAGAAGGACTGTTAATACAGTCATTATTTACCAAACGTATTTTTCCACTGGTAAAACACTGTACAGAGTTATG
This sequence comes from Tympanuchus pallidicinctus, assembly GCF_026119805.1. NCBI lineage: Eukaryota > Metazoa > Chordata > Aves > Galliformes > Phasianidae > Tympanuchus > Tympanuchus pallidicinctus. Next base: position 12,011,042 of record NW_026294648.1, on the reverse strand, counting down.
ATTCCAACACTTGCTTACATTTGCAAAGTACAACAGCTTCTAATCTTAAGGAAAACAAACAAACAAAGGCTGCCATTTTCAAGTATTGTTTTCAACCATAGTAACTTGGAACAGTAGATGTAGTTAATTTGTATCAGTAGGATTTTTCAGTTTGGCTGTTCAGAAATATGAAGATACTGTGAGTGTAATTGAAATGCTCTAAGTCTGCAAAGGATAACATAATGTAAAGGTATTTTAGCCTGGAAGAGAGTGAAGAGAGAAGATATGCAGGGGCTATTGCTTTTTAGGTTAAACAACATTCTTGTTCTGTGAAATAATGGAATTTTAGTCTCCCACATGGAATTATATTGCCCAGCATGATAACTGTTTAATTTCCGTTCCACTCTTTCTTACCTTGTTTCATCCTGCAGGCTCTTCAGAATAATAACATAAATCAAAAACAATGCAATAACAACGAGAAGAATTTCTTGTGCATCGTTTTGTTCATGTTACTTTTGTTTAAAAATATGAAATGTTTTTCATGTGTGTATCTATAATTCACTTTTTCCAAGTGAATTATTCAGGACATAATTAAATTCCCCAAATTCTTTGAGTATTGTTCTAGTAATAGCAAAATTAAAAAGATGCTCCTGTACTGCTTTCGTAGTGCCTTCAGTACTCATTTTTTGTTAAGCTGCAGATGACAGTTCTAAAGAATAGCATTTGTAAAGCAAAAGTATACAGGCAGTCTCTTAAGGCTTCCCTTGATTTCCACTAAGCTTTCTAACATATCCACGTTGTGCCTGTTTAAGGATTAGTATTTTAAGAATCAAAAGCATTAATACATATCAGTATTTAATGGACAGTAAAGTCAATTTTCTGTCACAGAGCATGAATTAACATTATAATACTGTAGCACTTAGAAGTCACTAGTGGTATCTTTGTCTAATGAGTATCTTATATGGATTTCTCCATTACAATTTGGCATGTAGTGTTGCCTAAATGTGTGTCGTTTGCTCAGCCAATGGAAGAATGGCAGAAGTTGGTAAACCGTTCTCGCCTGTTATCCCAGTGCTTGAGACCTTGAGTCTGTATTTCATTTGAAACCGAGCTTCTCTATAATTCTTATTACCATTACTTCATTTGTTTCTTATTTATCTAATGAAGATATCTGCCAATTTACTCTTCTTTAATGGAAAAATATCATAGATGTTTTAGCATCTTGGGTGTCATGGAATAGAAGTGAGCACTTTTGCCAGCTTCATAAACTTTTATCACTTGTATGTTGTTGAACACTAACAGTGTTTCCATAGATTGGAGGTTTTGAGACTGGCAGACAGCTACTCTTATGAGCAGGAAGCTGAAAAGGGGAAAACAAAAATGTTACATTTGCCAAAATATGGCCATATGCTTTTGACTAAATTAATATTGTTTATTGCATGGTTCCGTAAGTAATAAGAAACCTTGGGACTTCATGTAAGTGCTGTGTGTTTATTCTCACGTCTACCTCTGTCTCTTTGGGAGAGATACACGTACAGCTATAAAACATTCATTGTTGAGATAGTTGATTTTAAAATTCATTATCTTACTGAATTTTATGTCTGGCTTGCCATGTTTTATGGTATTTAGAATGAGCTGGAAGTTTCATGAGTTGCTCTGACTAGCAAAATAGATACCAGCATTTATAACTGCTGAAGTGAGCACTGTGTCTTTTTGTATCTGAGACAGGTAGGTGTACCCATTTGTAAGGTTGGCTTAGCATTTTCACTTTACTGATTCTATTTTGTCAGTTCATCTTTTCCTTTCAGTCTCTTCCAAGAGATTATAAGCACTGATTAAATTTATTGACTAATTGCAGCCTCCAAGTAGGCTAGGTCCACTTCCAGAAAGGCATCAAAATGAATGGATATTCTTTTAGATGATCTCTGAACTCAGAGTTTTGCAATAATTTGAAACTAACTGTATGACTTTAGGCTCCTGCTGTCTAGACCATGAAGGCTGTCATGACCTTGACAGTGCCAAGAAAAGAATTCAGTGTTCCCTATTTTTTCTAAGCTTGTGGACACAAGTGTGCATTAAATAATATTGTCATGCAGCAATAGGTAATTCTTGTTTATTGGTTACCACTTTTTTTTCCACTCGTAAGTATTTTGGATGCAGTAGACATGGAGTTAGTTTTCACACTCATATTTTTCTGATTTAAAATTTAATAGAGAAATATAAAGAATTTCATGAAGTGGAAAAATATTTTTATTCGTTATATCTTTTGATTTATGACGACATAGAAAGGCACCCATTATTTCCTCTGAATTTCCTTGACAGTTTTTAAAACAGTAAGGCACTCCAAGCTGCATTGGCAGCATGCCACTGAAAGGAAGCTCACTAGGAAGATGACATGCTTCACATGACCTGCTAAGGCATTCCCCAGTAACATGCTGCTCAAAGGGAGCAGCTACCTTCTTCAGAATGCCATTAAGGTAGATGATGTTGCCCAGGCTAAAGTTCAGAATTTGTTTTGTAACTCTGGATTGCGTAACACCTTATTGCCGAGGTTTTCTGACTGTGTTATTAGCATAAGGGATCATTTCTAGAACGTCGGGGAGTAACTGCTTCTTCAGCTCTCCATTTGCAAAGAAGAAATTAAGCTGTTGCTTCTCTCCCTGTTTCTGCTTTTTTATTTTCTCCTGTCACCCTCTCTTGTGCAAGAATACTACAGTTTTGTACAAAGGGAAGAGGGAGGAAGGATGAGACCTACGAGGTACAAGAGAGGCAGGGAAGAGTTTTTGGCACACTGTCTTCATCATCACTCCCCATCTCCTTTCCCACCTCCCATGACAGTGAGCTATGAATTAAGGCAATCCTTGCACCCTATGTCCTTTAGGAGCAGTTCATGGTCCCCTGCAGCTGGGGCATGGACATGAGGCGCCTGGTCCTGTGACTGCCCTCCTACCTGAGATCAGAAAGTGAAGTTCAGAAATAAGAATTGTTTCTGATAGTAGTGCTCTTGTTGAAGGCTAAATTACCTCATTACTTAAGAGTAAACGGCGATGAATTTGTGATAATATTTACATTATAGGTTTGTTGTGCTTCTGTGGGCTACAGATATGTTAAAATATTCTGATCAACAATTATACTAATAAAAATAGATCATGTTTTGATGTAGTCTGTAAAATCTAAAGAAATGCTAGCTGTGACTTGCTGTACTATAACAGGAGAAAATGTCTTGATAAAATGATTGCTTAAGCATTATACAGCAGAGAGTAAATGCACTGCCTTCTAATTTTTAAATACTTTGTGCTGCACATCAGATTAACATTGGTGGCTTTTCTCATCACACCACATTTATCACATTTGAGGCGTGGTTTTAAAAGCCCCTCTGGAGAAAATGTAATTTGTCTTCTTGTTGCCTGCATCTTCCACTAAACTCTCATTATTTATAAAATTGTATAGGGTCTTTCTCCAAAAACAACATCGATCTTTCATTATAGGGTGCCAGCACTTTGATTCATGATCTGAGATGTAATATCTCTAGCTGCTGGTATGATCTTGTGCATTGTGACTAGCTTGATACCTATGCAAGGTGGCAGATGAGAAGACCATCACTGAAGGAATGTTAGTTAGCCTGTAATTATTACTTCATGAAAATATTTTACTGGATTTTTTTTTGCTTTTTTGTTTTTATAGAACTACTAATTTCTCATTAGTGTAAATGCAGAAAGAACCAACATGGTATTTTTTAGGAAGTTTTAGCCAAAACAAGTTATCAGACTTTACTGAAGATGTTTTATTTGTGTTGATTTAGATACAACTGTAACTTGTCTGAAATATATCACTGAAGTTTTTTAAAAGAAACTGAACGCTGAGGAAAACTAACTTTTTAAGGGAAAATGTCTAATCTTCGTGAAGATTTTGATTCTTTGATCACATTTTCTGAATTGTTTCCAGCGTAATTGGGGTAAAATGAAAAAGAAAGGAGGCTGTGGAATGGGCAAGAGTTTTGTAATTACTTTTGATTATTTCAATTGCGTCATTTATAGTATTAACTAGATATTTTCTTTGCATATGCATCTATGAACACATAAAGCTCATGGTTTGAGGAAAACAAAATCATACTAAATGAGGATGAAGATCGGGATTTCCATCCTTTATTGTTTGTTGGTTTGGTTAAAAAACTTTCTACAGTGCTTGGAAAAGCATTTGCTGGGGAGAATTTAATCATCTGATATAGTTGGTGATGGGCATTTTATTTTTATTATAACTGCATCACAGTGGAAACCATCTCTTTGTACTGTGTTTTTAAAAACTTTTTTATTCATTAGCATGGTGTTGGTTCATATTAAAAAAATCAAAACTAAAAACACAAAAGAAAAAAACCCACCTCATCTTACCATTTAATTGGGAAGAAGAAAAAATGAAGGAACATGTGTATCTTTTGAAAAGTCAATGGATCCCTGTATGCTAGATGTTTTATTTCTACCTTAACGTAGTCTGTGTGTGGAGCAGTGAGTGTAGGCATGCTTTTGTCCTTGTCAGTATTTCCCATTTTAGTAGGAGGATGATGTGCCTGCTGATGGTGATTCCTACCCAGGATGACTTTTAGTGATGATTGGTTTCTCTGTAATGTTATCAAAGACAGTCAGTATAATCCTGTAACAGAAGAGAACGGATTTTATAAAAATAATATGTTTGTGATATGGGTCTGAAATACAGAGAATTATTAACCAGAGGTTTAACAGAAATAGTGTAATAACGATTGTAGACCAATGGTAAACATTTAAAGCTTTGGGAAGCATGATAACTCTGCTTTAAGAAGAGTAGAAGTTGTTCTTTTGTCTGGACATCCGGAGAGTTATATCAGAGAGGCAGCTTGAGATTTTTCCAAGTAGATAAACAGTCTAATGCATGCAACAAAACGTAAAGCAAATCAAAGATGATTTGAGCTGACGTTACTACACAGGACTGAGAATTTTGAGCGTTTGAGTCTTATAAAGCAGAGAATTTGTTTGAGAGATTACCCTGAGCCAGGGTACAAGGAAAAAGTAGGGATGTCTCATGGATTTGTATTCATTACCCTCAGGAAACTGGTCTGTGAATGCTTGGAGACTATCTGTGGAGGGTAGGAACACAAAAGTTAATAAGAAGATATCATGAAAAAGAAAGAGGCTGATGGATGTCAGAAGTGGCTGACAGGTCAGTTAGGATGAAACAAGTATTGATTCAGAGCTGTAACCAGTGCAATGTAATTAGAGAGTTTGTTGAAAGAAGTGTCAGTGCGGTACAGGGAGCAGACGCAGAGCTGAAGCCGGTCTGGAATGGAACTGGAGAGTTTGCTCCCAGAGAGCAATTTTAAATGGTTCATTCAATGGACAGAGAGGATAAAAGGAAAAAAATAAAATGGAGTGGTTGTTGGAAAAGTGTGTGGGAAAGACAAATCACCATACAGACAGTTCTGTATGAGAAGGGAGCAAGAAAAAGCAATCTAACTTTTAAATTGCAAAAATATCAATTCCTGCACTGCTTTCAGGAATTTAGATTTTTCAGATTGGGGACCTACAGAAATAACTGATTTTGTGCCAAGACAATGGCACAATGACTATGATGGTATGTAGTGCAATGCAGCTTTTCTTTTGCAAAATAAGCTCATATCACTACTCTTAGGCATTTCTATCTTCTGTTTTCGTCACTGTTTGGGGTAACTTTCATGTCTTCATTAACACTTCAAGCATAAGTCCAGCTAGTGGTTCATTGGAACTGTTAGTATACTTTGTCATCTACTGTAGCTAATTTTATACAGCTTAGTTGTAAAACTCACACTTCTATTTCAGTGCATAAGATTTATATTTTCCATAAAGAATTTTTACTACAAAGTTAACTCCACATTTGCTTCAGCATTCTATAGACTTAAGATGTTAGTTTTGAATTTACTTGATGCAAGGATATTTGTATTTCTTCTGAAGTTTTTGCATTGTATTACCACATTTTAATAAGAAAGAACAGATGAATACCTTTATGAAGTGCTTACTGAATCTGATTACTATGAAAAAGAAACAGGATCAGTGATATTTCCATTAAGTTTATAAATGATTTGAAAAGTAAATGGAGAAGTTTCTGTATTTTGTCCATTGATAAGTCTTTACTGATCCTTACTTAAGGGGAGAAAAAAAAAAAAAAAAAAAAAAATTATGAAGAGGGCAGACAGTGGAAGAGGTAGCCCAGAGACTCGTGCAATCTTCTTTCTTGTAGGCCTCGAGACCAGACTATATAAAGCCCTGAGCAACTTAATCTGACCGTGAATCAAAATCGCTTGGAGTAGGAGATTGGTGTAGATGATTCCTGAGGTCTCATGCACTTTGAATTAGCCTGTGGTCCTGTTTTTGTTCCAGTGTTCTTGTTTTGAAAATATTGTCAATTGAAATAAATTTTTCTTCTTTGAATTTCAGAGGTTTTTGTTTGACTTTAATATATTGGGGATCTCACTGAAATCACTGTAGATTATATAAAGGTGAGGAAGATGTGTCTACATAGTACTGTCAGACATTTACACAAATTAAAAGGATTGATTTTGCATGCCATCTTTGATGGATTGTAAGTCTAATTTTAGCACTATGGCCTTCTTAAAAATGTTTGGCTCAAATACAGTTAATAGGTTCAAAATGTTTACTATCAATTGGATTATCCTTGGTTTTTCTGTCTTCATCCTTGCTTTTGCAATAAAGTAGTGCATAAGCCTAAATTAGTAATGGTTGTTATTAATTCTCTCTTTAAATCCCTTGGCATCCTCTCTGGTCCCATTTAATAAAAACTGCAATACTTGAACAGTAAATATTGTGTAAAAGTTTCATATTTGAAATGAATTTCCTCCAGGCAAATAACAGAAGTAAGATGATATTTTGCAGTGCTGTGTATTAAAATAAATATTCAGTTAGAATAGAAACATTTTCTTGGAAGTAGGGCCAAAGAATGTGAAACAGAGCTTTAATTTGATTAAACTTTGTATTTTGAAGTACATTACATTTACCCATGTTTACCTATCCCATTTTCAGAGAATGAGATGAGTTGCATCTGCTCCAGAATTACATTTATAGTATGAAATTAAACTTCCAGTATGGGACTAAACAATCCTTTGCAGTTTGTAAGGATGATATTTCAGAAGCTGGTGTATCCAGGAGAATAAAGACATGGAGAGACAGGAGGGAAGTAAATGTCTGATTTCTGAGCAAAGGTAGCGTCTCCATTTTTGTTTTGAGTTCGTCTCTAAATTGTGCTTAACGTCTTTAATCCACTGGAAAAATAATGACCTGTTAAAAAAAAAAAAAAGAGTTGAACTTGATTCATTTAGGTTCTAGATATTAAAAAAAAAAAAAAAATCTCCTCTAGAGTCTCAAAATAAAAGCAATGGAGCAATGTAAAGTTTGCTAGGACAGTAAGCTTGTAAAGAGAATTTCTTTTACTGCTCATAATTGCATGCATTTAACAGCTTTCAGTTGTGCTTCAAAAACAATTTTATAGTCTTTTCTATTACTAGAGCTTGGTCAAGAATCCTTGAGAGATTCTTTAGAAATACCTGTGTGACAGAAATATTTCATCTACATTGCAATGTGCTGTTGAAATCCTTCACAAGTTTGGCTATAATTCTTTACAAGTAATAGTCAACTACTTCCAATTTTCTTTTGCACAGTTACAAAATCTCTCGGGAATCAAAGGTTGTGTTTCAGAATACTTAGTGTTTTCCAGCCTCTGTGAAGATTTAAAGTGTATTGCTTGGTGGAGATTTTAATATCATTCCAAAATATTTTGAAAAGATTCAAATGCATGAACACAGCTGCTAACATCTCATTAAAAATTGTGAGACCTGGGCTATGTAAATATTTATTTGCTACAAGACTTGCTTCTCTCCCACCTCTCTCCACCTACGTTTTCCATAAAGGAGTGCGCACCAGAAATAAGTTCCAGCAGCACTGAGGAAATGGTTCTCAGCTATTAATAGGCAGCAACATTGTAGTATTTGATTACAAAAGAAAATAGGGATACAGTTACAAGATGAGGTTGCTCTGGATTTTGTCTAAAAACAAAATGTTGTTTAATGGCACGTGCTGAGCTGGCCTGTCAGTGACTTCAGCCTCCTCATCTCTTCTGCTTTCATCTGCTTTCATCAAAATTCTAAAATACTAATACAGTTCTTTCAGAAAAAGCAAACCTAGAAAGTGTCAGCTGAAAGAACGACACATGCTTTATTTCTGTTCTTTTTCCCATGTACCAATTACTACACTTAAATCCCTGCATCATTTTAAATGTCTTAAATACTATACTAAATATTCCATATTTTATATAGTTACTAATTTGAAACGAAATTCTTCAGTTATTTATTATGAAGGCAAATGAAATTTGTCTTTTTGTCCATTATTACTTTATGATACGGTGACAGTGTCTGTACAGAATTTTCTTAATTTTTCCCATTGTAACTCCAGTTTTCCAGATATTTGTGAAGGTACAGTCATTCAGATATAGGCTACCTGCTTTATATAAGAATGTTCTGGCACAAAACACCATAAACACAAAATGGAACCTCTGTTTTCTTCTTTAATTTCCTGAATAATCCACTATTGTAATTTGTAGTACATAATCTCACAGATATTTTCTTCTCCTGCTTCTCGAGTATGAGATGCAACATAAAGTCAGTTTTTTGTTTCTTTTAACTGCTGTGAATTATGTTCAGTATGTGCCTCTGTAGGAGGCCTCTGAAGAAGGTACTGGAGCAAAAGAAATATATCAGTCCTGCATCGTTGGTGGTTGACTGCGCAGGATCATTTTGTTAAGATTAATGGTGCCACAGAATCCCCCTTTGCCCTTTATTTGGTCATTTAGTTACATGTGTAGCACTCTGGGAAAAGGCAGTGACAGTCATGACTGGAGAATGCTTTTTAAGGTCAACCCTCTTGTCATTCATGGAATCCTGCTCTGCCTGCATGGAGCTGCTGAGATCTGAAGGGCATTAATTCCTATTGCCAGTTTAGCCACCTGAATATACAAATAGACGGAGAGCCAGAGCAGTTGGGTTCTGAATTCCATTGTCACATCAGTGCACGAGTGCTGCTCCTATAAACAGGAAACAGCAGTGTTAATAGAAACTAGTTTCTTCTGGTGCAGTACTTGCTGTAGCAGTATCAGGTATGCTTTTTGGAAGTTACTCATCTTCACAAGAGAAATGGTCATCTAAGTTGCAAAGAAATTGTGGAAGTGTTTATAAAAGAAAAAAAAGTCTGTTATTGATTACAGTAGTTTTTATTAGAATATTTGGAACAATAAAAATATTGTAAAGGCCATATATGATGCTATTGAGGAAAGAAACTTATTTAATTCTGCATTGTAATTTATTGATGCAGAATGGTAATTTTCAAAACTAATTTATTTAAAATTCAGTAATGGAATACAAGCAACTTTTCCCTATTTTTTCTCCTTTTTTGTATATTGAAAGGTGGAGAGAAGAAAATCTTAACCTGAACCCTGGTGACTTTTACTAACTTGATTAAGCATTCAGTGACATTCACAATGCTCTAAATGCGTGAATTTTTGATTTAGGTACTGATTATTCTAGAAAAATAAGTAGCTTTCATTTGAAATATGCTCAACATGAAAAATGCATTTTAGAAAGGAATGTTAATTTTAGATGGTGCCATTCTCACTCTACTATCAAGGGTCCTAAAAATTTGAAATTCGTTTTCACATTTTCTGTTTATATTCTGTTTGTTTTGAAGAGAACCACTGGCAAACAAGAAGAAAAAGAACAACAACAGAATACTTATTGTCTTTGTGCTATTTTTCTCTTGTGTTCTACTTTAAAACAGTATTATTTATGGGTATTTGAAAATTGCAGTTGTTAAGGAAGAGATGAAGTTCCAAGAGCTGTAGCATAAAGCTGGATATAAGAAGGTGAGACCAGATCAACAAAGCATATTTGTCTTTTGGCCTCATTGTTTTAACATATTACATACATTTCCTAATACATTCTATGTCTATTTTCATACCTGTGCAGATTGTAAGTCTCTTAGTTGAATATTAGATCTATAATCTACAGTACCAACAGTGGTATTACTGATTCTGAATGTGTACCAGCCATTCGTGCCTAGGCACTGGGTGCAGTGGAAATCCAATAGCATGGGGTCCAGCCATTCTGGAAGGTTTCTGTGTGCTGAAGCAGGCACACACAGCATACAGAAACCTGGGTGTTATGTTACAGTTGCCCATTTGGACACTAACTGCTTTTGTGATATAAGCATGAGTGACAGAAATGTCTTAACAAAGCATGCTGTGTGAGCAGGCAGCTGGATGCTAGGCCCTGCATTATCAGGCTGCAGCTAACAGATTCAGCTGGAAAATTTTTCAAATAGGAATTTAAGCAATTTTTGAGTGAATTTACACAGAAGAACATCTTTGCAACTGTGATTTATTGCCAAAATATTTCTGGTGACATTGATCAGTACTGCTGATTTATGAAGGAGTGTGGAGATTTACATTTCAAATGTCTGATTTATAGAACATGCAACTTACAGGACAAGCAACTGATTTATTATGATGCTGCATTACAATTAAGCCAGTGTTGCTATTACAAACTCCTGATTCCAGAAATTTATAACTTCCTTAAAGCATTGCTGTAATTGAAAGTGTTTTCCTTCTGTCTTTTCTGTGGCCATTTCTGAAAGCCTGAGAAGGGCAAAAGAGTCACTTCAGCATAAGAATCATTGTGCATACAGGATTAAGACTATTTTGAGGTTTAAAATGTTGAAGATGCTTAAGGTAGGATATTCCAGAAGAGTTTATGCTTCTATTCAAGTTGTATCTCCAAAGACCTGGTAATAACTGTAGACCAAAGTCCAAAAAGTGGGATTTTCATTCTTTAATGTCTTTATGAATCCCCTACAAATGCAGCCTTAATCAACCTTGAGGAGTGCTAAATTTGCAGAAAATGCTGCTACGTAGTCGTTATCTTGAATTGCCATGCTTTTGCTTCTGCATTAAGCTCATTTCAGTGTATTCCATGTGTACGTCCATGTCTCTGCAGAATTCCATCCATGCTACAAAACTTTAATGGGGTTGCTCAGCAGTGGTTGTATTATTTGGAAGTCATTGCAGTGTTTATTACTCCCCAGTCCATTGAAAAACTGTAGACAGCAGATAGTCAAGAACATGATCCTGAATGTAATTCTTAAGGGACTATGTGACTTTACCTCTATGCCTATGTGGTTATAATTCTGGCATTAATGGTCGTATTTGAAATCTAATCCTAGACGCTGGCAAATAAACAGTGGCCAGAGTGTCTAGCCAAATTGATGAAAACAAATGGCATATCTGTTCGTAGAGACAAAAATCTTCCCCTTTGCTCGTGTCTTATCCCTGAGGGTAATTGTGAGAAGGTGGTAAAAATCTTGCAAGGAACAAAGATGAGAATATATTAGCCTGTTCCTCCCCCTTTAGTTGATCTTATTTGCTTGGCAAGGTTGCAGGTGGGGCTGATATGGACTCATTTGAAAAACATAGAAGAAAAGTATGTAATGTACAAAGAAGTTTAATGAACATGGTTGTTAGTTGGATTATGAATTTGGTGAAGGTAATGAATATCTAATTCAAAAGTTTGAGAAAGAACAGTAGAAATTTATCCTTTTTGTTTGTTTATTTAGTATTTTAGTAACTATCAGCTATAAATCAGTTATATTAGTTTCTCACATTAGGATTTGAGAGGATAGTTACTGAGATGAACATCCAAACCAGACAAATACATTAATACAATTAATTCTGTTGTGAATTTGGCGTGCCTGCTTGCTGGAGGCAATGAGGCCAACAGATTGCTTCAGGTAACATCAAAAACCCAGTAGCACATTTGTTCTTGGCAGTGCAGGCTGAGAGTAGATGCCACATTGCCATAGGAGGTTCAACAACAGCGTTTTTGTTGAAATCATTAGCCCAGTGAAATAAATTAATTGATTGAAGCACAGTAGGGAAACTTTACATTTCTCAAAAATGTCAAAAAAAGTGTCTTAAATATTAGGATATATCAGAAAAGAAATAAAAAGAATGATACACAGAACATTATTAAGTTCTGTAAATCTGTGGGGTACTTACATTTTGAATACTTAAAGTATTAACTTTGTTTCTACCATTTGAAAAAGACCATGGTATAATAAAAGGTGAGCTGAAAATGATGTTGAAGTGTATGGAAAGACTTCCACTCAGGGACTACTGAAACTCAGCAGGATGCTTCAGGAGATGTAGTTTCTCTGTCTGCTTTTCATAATCAGTAGAGTACATATTTCACTGAAACTTTACTTATATAGACTATTGTCAAATTTAAATTTTGGGATAAGAATTTGTAGGTCTTCAATTATTCTTCAGGATTTATGTTATTTCTTTGTTAGTTGCTATTTTCTATCACCCAGATGGAATTTAAATATGTCTTACCTGCTCTTTTTAAACAGAAGTATAATGTAACTTTCTAAAGCATACTTAATAATGGATGCTTTGTGCCAAAACACAACTGTACATTGATATGATTGCATAGACACATCACTTTGAAAAAATATGTTACAATTCTAAGATTCAATCACAAAGACTGGAATGGTTATTGCAAAATGCTGTGAAATGCATGCAGAAAAGCATTTTACATTCCGTACTTCATTTATATTGATCCTTGTAGGCATCATTGAATCCTATTCTTTGCCATAGAATTGTCTTTCACGAGAACTTGATGGGTTGGCAGAAAAAATCACTGGAGAATGTGAGGATTTGGAAATCCTTTTTCACTTAGGTCTTGCACAGAAATAATTTGGAATGACTCTTTTGAGCTGTGGCTTGGCAGCATAGGTAGGGTTTTCAGCAATCTTTCCCAGAGTCTCCTAGGCAAAGTGAAATGTAGCCTTCACTTTGTACCACCACTTTCTTAAGATTGATTACTGTGTTCAAAGCAATACCAGTAATGAAGTGAACCTCTGGAAAAAGCTTAAAAATTCAGTTTCCTCATTCCATTTTTGTCATGAAAATTACTGTTCAGAGTTGATTTCTTTAACATTTCTAGTGGAGGTCACAAGAATGACAGCTGTAATAAAGTCTATTAATAAAGGATCAAGTATGCAGCTCCTATTTGACATCTCTTTTATTTTTTATTTGATTCCATATTGTAATAATGTACCAGCTTGGATTATGTCAACCAATTAAAACCAAGATTCTGACTAACTTTGAACCCATTTGCTCATGACATCAAAATTCTCTTTCCTTAATCAAAAGAAAGTCACATTTGTGGAAAGGTGAGTTAAAATAATATTTTACAGTCATTTAGGAGTGAATAATTATTCTAGTGCCTTGACTTTCCATTTCACTTCATACAGGTTATAACCTCCTTTTTCTCATTCCTTTTGTAGCTCTCTTAGTGCCTGAATGTGTGCATAGCAATCTTACTGAGAAAGGATAGTACTACTTTATTAAAAGTTCAAGTTAATTGTCGAAACATGTCTAATTTATGCACGTTTATAACTATTATACTATGTGCTTTTTACTAAAAAATAATAAGTGGAGCACTACTGGAAATTTAACTTTTTATCCATTCACACTGTTGATAAAAAGAAAATCCCTTAAAGTGCATAATAATTCATTGTGAAGAGATTGTAAATGGTAATTTGCAAATCTACTGTAAATTGTAGATACAGGTTTTTTTTCTTATTCTCTAATGTTATTTATTCCACTGATCAAACCATCTGATGAATCTGTGCACATTTTAGATTTGATAATGAATTGTTAATCCCAGAGCAGACTGTGGTTGAAATGCCATTTCTGCCAGTAGTATTCAGTGTGGATTATTTGCTGCAGCTCCAGTTTGTTGGAATTGGGAGGTAAGCTGTCTGTAAAAGAAGCAGTGAAGCGGAGTTTCTCAGCTGTTAATGATGGTGAAAATACCCAAAGGAAAAAAAAAATGCAACAAAATTATAGGATTTCTCTTTTAGTTTTATAATTGCCAATCAAGGACAAAATTTCCCCATTTCTGTTTGATAAAAATAAATAATAATTTTAGATTCTTCTGTTTATAGATTTTCTATGTACTATACTACAACTCATACCTAAATCTATAGTTATTAAAATAAGGAAGATAGAAAATTTATTATATGCCTTCCAAATGTTAGAATTTTCCACAACTAAATGTATCTGAGTTAAGTATCAGCAGTACAGTTTTGTTGTGAGCATGCATTGCATACGTAAGTTTGTATGCTATATCGTTACATGAACCTATTTTTCATGTAAGAACTCATCTTTGTAAGCAAATCTGAAATGGTTTCATAACATTTGAGACTAGTTGTCATGGAAACACAAAGCTCAGTGATGTTTTTCAATAGTGCTGATTGGTTAGAAAAAATATTTTGACACCATATTATTTTCATCTTGAAAACTTGGTTAAAAAACATCTTAACATTGTTGTGTAAAGTCAAGAACATAACACAGGAGAGGCAGTCATTTAACACAGCTGTCATGATAATATATTACCAACTTACTACAATTTTTAAATGGTTTATTGTTGCTATGGCATCAGATAACAGGAAAACCCACCATGACTGCCGGAATACTTACTGCAAAGCAATGTAACTTGCTTATTTTTGTTGAAGAACTGTTTTACATCTGCCCCACTTTTCAGACATTTCATGTTGTGTTCGTCTTCCACATACCAGGTTATAATAGATCTAGTGGAAAGGTAGTCTTTAAATTTTCATTGTTATTCAGTGTTTTTAATACAATTGTTTACATTATTTTACTTCAATTTCTTTATAGAGAACTGCTAAGTATGTTAAAATTACCAAATTTACTTTCTTGTCAAAATACAGTCAAGACATGTACCTACAGAAAATCCTTGCAGGTCTGTTTTCCAGTTTTGTTCTTCAGCATTTTATGCTTGATGTAAATGACTTCAACTCCACTGACCTAATAAAATCATTTTGAATTATGGTAGGTAGAAATTGTGCTGAGATTGATAGAGCTTGAAATTTGACTGTTGTCCATTGAAGCCATGGTGCATATAGCATGCATTTCTCTGAAGAAATGCAATGTAAATATCTGAAAATTAGAAAGAACATGGAAAGATGTCACAGTTTTCTCTAGAAAAGATCTAGACGGTCCACATTCCAATAACCCAGAAGGTGTCAGTAATCAGAATAAAAACAGTTAGCTCTGAGATTTGTTTTATTTGCATTCAAGATTTAGATATAAAAGTTGCAGCATGGCATTTTATATAGTGAATTAGCTTTATCCCAGTTGTACAGGCAGTAGTGCTGCAACATAACCACCTGGATGCTGAGGCTGAATATCAGAGTTCAGCTCGGAGATGGCTCCTACCACATTGTGTGCCTGCAGGATCACAGAACTGCATTGCAGTCCTTCTCAGCAAAGATTCTATCGTACTGGAAATGAAGGCCACCACCATATTGTACTGAAATTGGTTTCTGCATCTAGAAAGTGCCCCTTTGTGGTCTGTTTGACAATAAGTCAGGTTTGAAAATACATTTCACTGTGATTATTTTTTCAGGGATTCATGGGGAGTCCCTGAAAGATGTTGCTCAGGGCCAGTTATTTTTTTCCAATTAACTGATAATCCAAAGAAGTATGTCTTTAGATGCAAAGGCTTTTACTAGGAATTTTTTTAGAATATTGTCTGTGAAGACAGAGAAGGTGAGATATTTGATAGAAGTCATTGTTTTCACAATATCCTACTTAGCCTTAAGAAATACTTCATGTTCTCACTTAAGACTTTTCCATGTAGAGTAAGAAGAAGCAGTGTTGGGTGTATGTTTCATTATTTATAAAAACCAAAGTACTTGACCTCTTGTGGATGTACAAGAACAGCTGAAGTTGGCTGAGGTTACCTAATATGATGTTATAAACTCTCCAATCTAAATTTTTACACCTGCACGTCTCCCTTGACATATTATTAATGTACTGTCTTGTAATGTAAAATATTGCCAAGTCTGAGGCCTGTTCCTTCAGATGAGTTCTTTTGAGATTTTCTTCTGATCTTTGCGTGATTTTTGTCATGCTCTGATATATAATTATAAGACTAACATCTTTGAAACTTAAAGCATTTGGCTTGCTGTTAAACTTGCACAATAAAGAAGTGAAAGAAATGTGGAAGATGAAATAAAATCTCAAAGTAGGTTCTTATCTAGTTCAATAATCTATTTTTAATTATTATTTACCGTTCTGAAGAGCTAAATTTAAAGGAAAGATAGAAATTTGAAGTTCACGTGTCACAAAGGACTGAGCTCTATAGAAGTAATGAACTAGGAAAGTTAGCTGGACATGAATTTAAAAAAAAAAAAAAGCTTTTTCACTTTACTCAGCAAACATTCTTTAGCTTCATTTTAGTACAGCAGGCTTTCGATTTGTCTTTCATATTAGCAGCTGAAGATAGATTTTGCTGTAGGGCTTTTGTACTTGCTTCTATCAAGGCTGTTATTTGTCTCATGATTATAAACTTTCATTAGGAGAGATTGTATTTAATACATTGCCCTACCTACTAGAGACAGGTCTTCAACTTTTGTGACTTTTTCACAGAGAAGTAGTTGTAATAAATCATGTATGGAAAATACAGTAAGCTATACAAAAGTTTGCAGAATCACACTGGATAAACTCAGCAGTGATCCAGAGTCGTTTGCAATCAGGCATCATCAGTAAGTGCTGTTGCATCTCCTCTGTCTTCACAGATTCTCTCTTTTACCTGTGTTTGTCTTTCATACACAGAATGTTTACCAGGAAAGAAAGTAATGAATATTTAGTCTGTTAATGTATTATAGGATAATAAAAGGCAAATACTGAATTTTTCATAGAAGTTCTAATTTTCGAAAGAGCTCAAACTTAGGAAACAACAAATCCTTTTTATTGACTTTATTATTTAAAAAGCGTTTTAATGCATAAGTCATACTCTTTTATTTCATAATATGGAATTAGGAAAAAAAAAAAACAAACAACAAAAAAAACAGGGCACGTATGAAACAGTTAAAAAACTCCATAAGTTATTTTTTTCCAGGGTATTACAGATATAGTAGAAACAATTGCTTGCAATTTTTTGACAGCTTTATGTAGAACTGTTATAGCAGTTAATCACCTTTTACCTATGAAATGCTTACAGAAATATTTTATATTAGGATAGCTTGATATCCATCTCCAAATTCAAGTTATTAAAGAAAAGAAAAAAAAATAATTTGTGCAAGAAAGGTTGAATGATTACTGAAGAGATAGTTTGCTTCTAAGGAGACTTATGAGGCTTGACAACATGTTTGATGAGTCAGTAAATGTTTGGAACTTATGAAGCTAATGTGCTGTGTTGTAAGAAGAATGCAAAGAAATGTGAGAAGGGAGGACCAACTGTGTATATCTCCTAAGTTAAAAACTACTGGATCAGTACTCTTGGGAAACAGGCAGTGTGGAAAGAGTGGGGAACATGGCTTTCCTTTTTTTTTTTTTTTTTTTTTTTTTTTTCCTTGAAGATATTTAAGATACATCTGAATAGTAGAACATTGCTTTCAGTACTAAACCATCTGGAGAACATTCTTTCACAGGAACTATAATTATTTTTATGATGTTTGACATTAAACCTTTTTGGCTTTTTTTTATTGTTTCCTTCTTGCCTTTACTATTTTTTTCTTGAAGTTTGTAATCTGTTACGAATCCTTACATTCAGAATGGTGTAGATTTCCCTGTAAACAGGAAATTCAAACAATACGGAAATATCTTCTAAAAAAAAAATATTTAAGCAAGAAGTAAATGGTATAGTTTTCAGAAAATGAACTTTGCATTGAATTTTCTCTAGCATTTTTAGAAGATGTGTGAATGCAATTAAATTGCTGAGTTATTAAGATTTCATAGCATTGTTTAAAACTATATGCATTCCACATAGTCATAGGGAAAAAAAAAAAAAAAAAAAAAAGATACAGTTCAGTAAATAACAGGGAAAAAATACCAAGTGACATACTGTACAGAAATATTGGATATATTCCTGTATTTCTATAACTACAACTAAATTCAGGTTGTCATTTTCACAGAAAGGAACAGCTCACCATGTTGAAAATGGAAAAATAAAAGCCGTTTCAAGAAACACTATCCAATCTTTTATCTCCAGCAAAAAGAAGCACTTTCTGTAGGAACATATTTTCTTCTTAGTTATTTCTCTTAAGTCCCAGACTTAAGACAATGTTATTGGGTAAGCTTCATGTCTGTTAGTTGGGTTTAAATCTTTACTTGCTTTATATAAGACTTTGAAGTCACTAGAAGTGGAGTCTTCCATCAGCTTAAGTTCTAACCTGGTTTTTGGAGTTTTGTTTGTCTTATGACCTTCAGCAAAGTCAAAAGTATTGAGTTACAAGTGAGGCAAATCTGTGGAACTTCTCAGAAGTTTAGAGTTGTGCATATTTTTCTGTGTTTTATCCTGAAGAGTCTCAACTGCCAGTTTTGACAGTCCCAGATGTCGTTATGGCTAACTGCATAGCTGTGAATAATTTTTTCCTGCTACACTGTATTTCGCTAATTCTCTTTCTCACTATTTTTGTGATTAAAGCTCAGCAATAAAAATTCACAACCATGCTTTTTTTGTATGGTCTCCTATTCCTTTAAACCCAAAAAAAAGAGAGAGAGAGGAAAAAAAAAAGGAAATTATCATCATAAAAAATAACAATAAGAATGTAATTAGAGCCATAATTCCAGTGCATGCTCGAACTGCTCTTGATGGTCTTAAATTTTTATTTTTCATGCATAAAAGGTGGAAGACCAAGCAAATAAGCTTAAATAAAAGTTCTGCTAAAACTTCTAAAACCGTGATCAATTCTTCAAATTCAGTGTATTTGTGGAAGTGACATTCACACTTCTGTAGAGGACAGGATGATGTCTGTTAAAGGACTTTGTGGAAGTAATTAGCACCAGAGCTAATGTGGTTTTCTTTCTCACAAGGGGTACAAACTTTGTGTGCTTCGTTTTAATATCTGTGAATTGGAGAATTATGAGACATTTGAAGCTTTAAAAATATTGTCACATATCTGGAAATGGAAATAGTCTTGGACTGAGCATTGACTGATGTATGGTGTGAAAACGTTGGTTACAATTTGGTGATCTTTCACAGCATCACCAAAAGAGGGATTTTTAATTCTCATGTTAAAATCTTATTTGGATTCAGATAAAAATGAAGACCAGCTGCATGGATGCATAAGTTATTTGGGTGATTAAATAACAACAAATGCAGTAATTGGGTGTATGAATAGGAATGAATTGTTTATTGGAGTTGCTCTTTTACTGGCTTAGTAAGTAGGGAAAGGATATATTTAAAAAAGATACGTTCCTCTTAAAACATTTAACATTTTTATGTTATTTTGTATCTGCATGAAAACGCATTTGGTATTTCTGAAGTGGCTTCCTAAAATGAAAGACATGGAGCCTCCATTCTTGGCCTGGCAGATTAACGGTCTGCCTCATACTCAGTAAAGCGAGTCTGGGACACAGAAAATATCTGTCCAAGGAGAAAAAACAGAGGTTTAAAATGTTTTGTTGCTGATCTTTTTAGATCTATACATTTTTCTCCTGGAATCACTGTAGTATTTTACTTTCAGTCCATTATGCTTGTAACAAAAATTTCACTTCACTGAAAAACACTGAAGCAAAAGTGACCAATGATCTCATTTAAGTGTGAGTGGGGCTGATCAACCTCAAGTTTGCAGTAGAAATCAAGCGCCCTTGCAACTCCCACCAGTATTTTGTCTGCACAACAGAGGAGCTTTCTAATTTCTATTGTCTTAATATTCCTGTATATTTAATTAACATCCTTTGAAAAAATTTACATCTGGCACAGTGTGATAGTGGGTGTTTAAAAACTGATATCCATATATTGAGAGCATTAGGGAACAGTTTTTAGATTCAATCTACACAAAAAAAGTAATTACATGGATCACTGATTAGGGAGTCTCGCTGACAAAGCTGATGGTTATTCTGAAGAAGGTGATTTGATCACCAAGTCTTCTCCTTGTGTTTACAAGCAGGATGTGTTTATACACAGTCTCTGCTAATGTTGAAAGCTCACTCCTGAGCAAATTGCAGGCCAGGTAAAAGCAAACTGAAATCTCTGTTGTCTTAATGAAGATGATTAGATTTCACAAAGTCAGTCACCCATGGATATTTTAGAGTAATGCCATGGTGGAACTTTGTATAAGAGGGATTGTTTCTACTGAAGAAGCTTTAGGAGTTGTTGGTAGTAAGGAAATCGTGTTCTTAGTAGCTAGAACACAGGATGCCAGTTTCCACTAAAGACATGGTGGGTAGCTGGTGTTTGTTATTCGTGACACAGGAGTCTAGAAAAACTAAACTGCTTGTGGAAGATATGGCAGTTTTAACAAAGTTTTCTGTTCCAGCATGTCTTGTTCTCAAACTGAATAGGCTTTCCAGAACTTCCTTCTGTGGCCTTTTGAATTCACTACATCTCTTACCATGTATGAATAATTTATGATTTTTAGAACATAGTCATTCTATTCTGTACTTCATCCTGTTGAAAAGCCTAAAGAAATGACTAGAAACAGACAGCATGTTTCTCACCTCTTCCTGCCTCGTCAATTTCATTTAAAGTTTTTCTGTAATCTGCAGTAAAGGTGATGAATCTGCCTGCACCATACGAACTCCATAAAACACAATTAAGACTCCGAAGATACTTACGTCTCTAACATACAAATGACAGGGAGTGCTCTTAGAATACCTTGCAGTAATAGATGGTGTTGGTTGTTAAAGTAACCTGCTTTTCCATGGAGCTGAGTGTTGTGTGCAGTTGGGTTGCTGAGTCCCTGGCACATCTCTGCATCCACATCCCTGCAGAGGTACAGAGCTCAGTTTGCTGAACAACCCCCCTTGCTAACACAACCTCTTACACAGGAGAATGAAACCAACTCTGGATCATCTCATGAATAACATATATGTCATATGAATGAATCATACTCATTTCTGTAACTGTGAAGATAGGTGCCAGATTCCTCACCAGTAAAACAGGAGATTCTGAATCGATTTGCTTCTTGAGGAATGAAACAGTATAGCTACAGTGGCAGGAAATCCTGAAATACAGTGAAATTCATTCTACTCTGACAGTGTTTTTACTTCCTATTTGTATCTTGATAAGAGATAAGATCTGGGAACATCTCTGCCCACTTAAGCTGCATTATTCTGGCAGTTTAGGAAGGAAAACAAAACAAACAAACAAACAAAAAAAACCCCAAAAAACAGAAAAACAACTCACTTTAATTATAATTTCAAGTAGATTGTAATTCAGACCCTCATATTCCTCAACCAAAAATTCTATTCTGATTCCCAGATGCAAAGATGATCTTTCCTAGAAAAGTTGGTTTATTGGTGCCATGATACACACAGCATTACTGCACTGATGACTGCTTAAAGACTGCAAAGAAGGCTCAAAAATCTAGAATTATATGCAATTAAATAGAATGTAAAATCAAAATTGATTTGACCATCCTTTCTGTATCACAACAGTCCAGACCATCCTTTCTGTATCACAACAGTCCATCAGAACATAGAAGAGCATTGGAATAATAGAAAATCTGCTTGCTTTTTTCTGTCATGTCTCTCAGTTAATGTCTGTCAAATACCTGAGGAATGCTTTTACAGATTTTTGTTTGTTGGTTTTATGCAAGCAATTTGCAGAGCTCTTTTCAGATACCTACCTACTGCACAAAAACTTTCTGGACGCAAAGCTGAAAGAAATAATGTGAAGAATATATCTTAGTCTGAGTTTTTTCAAATGTTCTGTATCTGGTGATCTGATGTCTACAGAGAAATGGACTTTTTTTTTTAAAAAAATAAATCCTTTTTTTCCCCTTCATTTTTTTTCCCTACAGTTTTTCTAGTGCCCTCCAGTGGCAGGTCGATTACTCTTGTGTCTGAGTTTAGTGTATAAATATTGTATAATGCTCTTTTTCCTTGCATTGAGATTTAAAAAGGATGCAGTCTTTCATAGTTTCTGGTTTCAGTAGTCATTTATCTACCATCGTTTCTTCATTTCTATGAGTTGGAATGGTGGAGTAAGCAAAATGAAAATCATGGTTTTTCTGCACCATAATGACCCCCTCTAGCATGAGTACTGTTCTCATCTGGATCAGAGCACAAATGTGGGCCTTTTTGTTTAGCTGAGTTAATCCATGGTATCTAGGAATGGTATTTGTTCTAGTAGAAGTATCTTAAGGAATAGAATGCCAGTGCTAACTGTTAGTATGCTGCCAGTCTTTATGCAGGTTAACGGCATGTTCAGAGGACAAGGGAATCTTGTTTACTGATTCAGTTCTGTTAGAATTTTGAAATTGTATCAGGTTGGATTCATACATACTCAGGGCACCCATAAATCTACAGAAATAGAGAAATACACAAATGCTCTGTGGGCAAGTTGTTAGACTCTCAGTGAATCAAAAATGAAGGATTTTTCTGCCAAGTTCTTAAAACAAATAAGTTATTTAATTAAGCCGTGACCAACAGTTGATTGTTCTGTCTGCAGATGAAGCCAGTTAGTCATCCCTGATCTGGTGAACAATGAAAGACGGCAGCACTCTGGAAGAAGTGAAAGGCGATCGGCTTCCTAAGAGCACAGAAACACTTGTGAGTCACAGGACTGAAATTTGGCCCTTTAGCACTGAGAGGAACATCTTCTCTGCCAGGTACAAATTAACGTTTCTTGCTTGCTTTGAATTTATTCTAATGTGAGACAGAGGCATGTCTCCAATGACTCCACGATCATTTACTTAATTACTTACTTGGTGACTGTAACAGTTGTGATCCAAACCCAACCTTCACCTGCTGTTTACCTTCCATATAATTCTACCTCTATCTCCAAGCTGTATCTGCCATTCTATCACTATCTGACAACATGGAAAGCTTGCACTTGCAGGTAAACAGACTGCTGTGTTTTGGATAAAATGGTGCTGGACCTATTTTGGATTGTCTGAAATTCAGCTGGAGTTGTGCCGACTAAAATTTGGGGAAGATGTGCTGAATATTGACTCAGTTACCCAGGAGATCAACTCTTCATTCTTATGGGACAGTTTGTCAAGAATGGATTTGGACCATGTCTGTCATGTTATAACATTGCTATGTAAAAAAACAAACAAACAAAAACAACAACAAAAAAACAACAAAAACCCCAAAAAACCCCACCACCAACAACAAAAAAAGAGCTGATTGGCTTAAAGCAAATGAAAGTAAGAAAACTAACTAAAATAAATAATTATAAAAATACTTATTTTGTAGGAGAATGTCAGAAGTAATTATGCTGAGTGAAAGTTAAAAACAAACAAACACACTAGTAGAGCTAATGTAGCTATTAGAATCAATGTGTTTATGCCCAGATGAACAGCTGTCCAAAAAATTTAGTTGCATTTATGAATAGCACATGAATTTAGTGACAGCTGGTAATTCTGTTACGCTTAGCAAACCTACAGGCAAAGGATAACCATAACAAAACAGTTTTTAAGGAATGATTGCACAAAAAAGCACTTTTATATAAGAAAGATGCACATCCACGTGTACATGTGTGCACACGTGTGTGAGGTAAAGGAGTGCATCAGTGAGAGTGCATTTTGCAGATGTAGTCTCTAAATAACTAAATGTGTTTTCAGAGAAGAGGAAAGAGTGAGGTAGGTAAGATACAACATAGAAAACTTCCCTTAATGAATGAACAAAAAGTAGATGAGAAGTAGGATGGTCTGCAGTAGTTGTTTGCCTCCAGCGTGCTTGAGGCATATTTAAGACACTTAAGGCCACATCAGCTTAGGAAATAACATTACTTTGTTCTGTGGTCTTACGAACTAACTTGGCTTCTTGAAAAACTTCCACAGCTTTTGATCTCCTTTTTTTTTCTTCTCCTCATGTTCTTCTGCCAAGTAGAAAAAGGGGCAGAATCTGAATGCATAAATGCATGGCTTTTATGTGAACTGCATGTCTAATGAGTTCTCTTTGTACTTGTATAAATTTAAGCAACTCTGACCAAGTTGTTCTTATTAAATCTAGCCTTCTAAAGTATGTATAATGCCTGAAGTGAGTTCAAGAGGACTAACCTCCCAAATGTAAATGTAGTCATAGGTTAACACATGCAGTGGAAGTTAGAGTACATGAAGTTGCTCTCGCAGGGTCTTTGCCTTTGACTTCTTAATTTATTTCCTGGAGAATGGGCTACAAATAGAGGATAACATCTATGTACGTAGGTAGTTAGATTGGATAGAGGGAAAACATGCTTCAGATCTACTAGAAGAAGAAATGAAAAAGCATATGAATGTGGAAAATAAACAGTTCAATTGTAAATCATCTGAGAAACTGACCAAATAAAGTCCTTGTGATAATTGGAGATGTAGTTGTTACAGTATATAGGATTGTTGTAATATCAGAAACCATTGTGTTTAGCAGAGTTGCTGCATGTGAGAGTTGCTCTGAAAGTAATGCCTCCTATTTTATTTATTATGTTGGCCCACGATATCAGAGGTGGATGTTGGTGGTGTGGCAGTAAAGATTGAACCTTTCCACCTGTATTCTGTTACATACTGTTTCTGTGTGATAAATGGAAGCAGAGGGACAGTCTTGACAAAATGGCGTCTTATGAAACAAGGGTGTGGAATTGAATTCCTCCATGCAGGAAAAAAAAATTGACATTAATTAGCATGTACTCAATGTTTATGGAGATCAAGCAGTGTATGTGAGCTGAGGTGGTGGGTGGTGTGAGTTGGTGGGTGGTATGTTTCAGCAGTGGCAACCCTGACGTGAAAGGCAAGCCATTTTTGCAGACTTGCACAAGAGCAATCTGCAGGCTTTTGATCATTGATGGTGAAAATGCATAGCTAATGGTGGTGACTATTTACTGAAAGAGTAGAGATTTAGACTAGATAACAGAGAAGAAATTCTTTACTGTGATGGTGAGGCATGGGAAGAGTTTGTGAACGCCCTCTCCCTGGAAGCGTTTAAGGCAAGGCTGCATGGGGCTTTGAGCAATGTGGTCTAGAGGGAGATGTCCCTGCTATAGCAGGGGGTTGGAATTAGATGATCTCAAGGGTCCTTTCTGACCCAAACCATTCTGTGATTCTGTGATTCTGACTATGTTTAAAAATAGTGTTTTGTAGCTTAGAATTTGTTCCATCAAATAATATTATTGTTCTCTTTGTACCTATTGTAGCTTCCATGGAAATAAATAGGAGGCATTATTATCGGAGTGATCTACGTAATTAACAGTGATTACTGAATTTTAATAGACTTTTAAAACAGAATTTTAAATGGTCCGACTTGCTAGCCTACTTTAATTTAATCCAATTTTAATTGTGGGTATTTGAAAAGAAGCTACATTAGCAACCTGACTTGGTGCTAAAATTACAGATATTGGGTCACCTAAACTTCAGTATTTTGTTTTAAATAATTTCTGACTAAGCTTTTGTTTGTAGTTCAAGAGACGGAGGATGGAAATTCATAGTGCTGTTATTATTTTTTTTATTTTGCATACAAAACAAGCTTTCATTTTCTTAATGACTTTCCAACATTCCTTCTGATAATTCAATGATTTACTTTCTCTAATAACAAAAGGATGGATTAATTCATATATGTCTTTAAAATGGGAAGCTGTCAGTGTGAGAAGATGAAACCTGATAGTATTTTACCTTCTACAACTTGTACTTACAGCAAGATTCATCTGAGGGGAAAAAGTATTTCATTTTCTACTTCCAGTGAATGCCTGGAAGTTGGATTAAATGTTTTTGTTGTGAGTCAGAAGTTTTAAGCATATATAAGGTTTGTTTCTGCCTTAATTTCAAGATACTGGTATTTGACATTTCTTTGCTACTGTAGCTTTACTGTGATTCATTTCAACATACTAACATAGTGATACATGACTGATGTAACAGCATGTGACATATCAAACAACACTGTCAGAGACAAAGAAATTCCATTTTTAATACTGCTGCAAAGAAGCTATAATTTTTTTGGGTTAGTTTTCACTCATAGGCTTCCTAAATTTTTGTCATTTTGATCTAAGTCCAAGGGAAATTCTGAAATATTATGAGCAGAGTCCCCATTTTAAAAGGTAAAAACATGGCTCTGAAACATGATCTGGGTCAGAGCAGCATTTATGTACAGCATTTATAGTGGACAAAACATAAAGTAAAACTTAGAGTGTTTAAAATATGGTGGTTGTTTTTCTTCTTTTTTTCTTTTTCAAAATGTCACTGGTCTTGTATCAACATAGTTTAGACATGTGCTCAACTACAAACCTGAAATAATAGTCCACTTTCAGGGCTTTTGGTTTTTACAGATCAATAGAAGATATAAAATTATCAAATCATGTTCTTGACCTACTAGCCATAGCTTCTTACAGAAACAGAATTGCAGTGCATCACAGCATGTGGCATTCAGATATCCATGCTTAGAACTGGAAGTGGTAGCACTGATATTCTTTTGCTTTTCCAGGACTTGTTAGGCTTTCTAGCTTAGCAGTAGCCAAGAATGACTGTCTCTTGGAAAACTGAAGGACTGGGGAGGCCAGTTCAGGCCTGTTATAAACCATCCACTTCAAATTTTCCTCAAGCTCTGATGTTCACATTGTTCTGTATCACACCATGTTTTATGTTGGTTTGTGTTTTTTTTTTTCCATATTGCCACAATGTTAATTTTTGACCCTGCAATTCTAGATGTATTTTGAGAAGCAGAGTGAAATGGTGCATGTGTTGCCACACTGAAAAAACTGTGCATATGTATTCTCCCTTTTAAAACATAATTGGCACCAAGACTTTTCTTGGGAATTCCGTGATACAATACAACTCTGTGTATTATGTGGGCAATACATAGCTATAGAGCTTGAAAAACTAAGCAGCCATAACTGCTGAAATTAAGATTACACAGGCCTGTTAGTCATAGAATCTGATGAATGTCTTAAAAGTGCAGCCACCTGATTTACAGGAGATCCCACTATTGACCAAAAGGCTACAGCCAGAAAGATCAACAATAATTTTCTTTTGTGCTTAAAAAGGAGATTAAAATGTCAAAACGTTTCTGGGGTCTTTTCTGTTCAGAGGTGAAGGTGAACCAGTGTAATTCCATTTTTCTGATCTGTATGTAGTTTAGAAGTATAAATATTTCTTTGAGAATTTGTGTAAAATTCCTTTGTGGCAATGTAACAGAAGGCTAAAAACTTCTTATTAGGGAGAGCTTTTTTGCTTCACTGTCTTTGGAGGGGAAAAAAAAAAAAAAAAAAAAAAAAAAAAAAAAAGTTTTTTTGTTTTTTAATTTTTGTTATAGCATGATTGCTGCCCGTGGTGGTTACTCCAGAAAATGAGAAAGCACCATCCTGGAAATGAAACTTTTTTTTTTTTTTCCCTCTTCTGAAATACTGCATAGAATTTTATTGTATAAAATAACAGTCAGTGAATGTTGAGCTTTATTTATTTATTTATGGCTATGATAAATATAATAAAAACGGAAAAACTGAAAGGCAGTGAAAGAAAGCTAAAAAAAATGAAATGGAAGCAGGTAACAGAAACATTTGAAGAACACAAAAGTTATATGTGAGATGCTGTGCTCGGCTGTCTGACAGATACTGGCTACAGAAAATATTGCAGCAATTTAGATCTCACCAGATTGAGTTGAACCAAAATCTGCACAATTATAAACCCTTAGAAGCAGATTCATTGTAGAGTTACTTTTTAAATGTGTGAAGCTGTTTGATACAGGTTTCTAGCTAATGCCTTTATTTGCCTAGTAGACACTTTACCAGATTTTCAGAGACTAATAAGCAGTTTGTTCTAGGAAAACTACTTGGACCTAGATGGACTTTGTCCTCTTTGTCTCTTATGTATTGATTTTTAACTTTCAGACTGTTGGTAAAAACTAAAATGATCTTGGAGTCATGAGATTTACTTTATTGCAAGGACCAAACAAAACAGATGACTTCAATTTCAGTGCAATTTGAGACTTGGAGGAACCTTCTGTTCAGGTGTCTTCTGCAAAAAAACAAAAACTATAAAAACTGCTGTATGATTTACAGCGGATTTCATTTTATAGGGAAAAATGATAAATATAGTTCGAGTCATTTCTTTGTCATTTGCAATTAATCTTAATTAATCTTATTACATTTTGAACAACAATGCTATCTGAAACCTTTTGGGCATCAAGCTTAGTTTTATGTATTGCACATTATTCTATTATGTAATTTATTTTATGAATTCTAGAATTGACTTTTTGTTACATTCTTCACCTTAAAATTATGTTACAGAAAGGATTCTCACTATCTTTTTGTTTGGCAGTTTGGCACCAGTCTCTGCTATTTCTCCATACCTGTAACATGATTTCTGTTACTTTGCTGGAGTATCTTGCTGCTTCAAGATATTTTTAAACATGTATGAACTTTCCTTGCCAGTTTGGTCAGCAGTAACAAATGACATGACATGAAGATCAGCATTCACATATCTGTATTCCTAAAATGGCAGTTAAATAATAGAGATATATAAATAATATAGAATAATAGATTACTGGAAACTAATTGCAGGCTTATAATACATATTGATTAAAATTGAAAGAGCTATATTATCTAGATATCTGCTTTAAGTCTCCAGATGTGAGATTCTTATTTATTATCATCTTTTCAGCAATAACTTTTTCATCCTAAGTAGACAGTTTTGATTACCCGTCGCTTTTCTGTTTCATACGGTTAAGAAGTCAACCTTTGTTCCATAACTGAAGAAGAAATAACCACCTTCAGAGTGCTAATCAACTCTAGCTTAGAGATCTTATTATCTGTGATGTTTCTACTTCTTCCGGGTAGAGAAATTACACTTCAATTTGTTCTTGAAGTGGTAGAAGGAAAGGCTGAGGAAAGAGTGTAAGAGTTTCTTCTCATTTCTTCCTCGTCACATTTGCATTAGTTATTGTCACTTCCAAGGTTAGGCTCCTGTTTAGATTGAGACTTGTGTCAATATACGTGCAATCCTCTAAACTCATAGTGGTAGGATATATTTACTAAAATATACTTAAATCATACTATGCATGACCAATTTTATCTGAGAATTAGATTAATATTACATCTTTTGTGTGAATATTTTTTATGTATATAAAATAAATAACCTAACCTGTTGTGGGTATCCGTGTACTGTTAATTACATAGTGGACTACTACTTTTTTTTTTTTTTAAATATATCCTTGAAGTACTTTCTTGATTCTTAAGGAAGCAGCATTTCCTTTTCATTTTTAGGTTTAAAAAAAAAAAAAAAAAAAAAAAAAAGGAAAAAAAAGGCTAGATTTCTAGGGTTTTTTTTGTTTGTTTGTTTGTTTTGTTTTGTTTTGTTTTTCTCTCTCTGTTTGCCAGAGAATCATTAGCAGTTGCTGCAAGATTTATATTCCTGGAAATGCCTACAGTAGATCATAGTCTTTAACTACTAAGGATGATGCAGCGAAAAGAGAATGTGTGTTTGGACAAGATGAATTGTGTTCATCTTTCCACTTGGTTTTGAAATATTTATGTATAGTCTTGTAGGATTACATTAGAGAATTTGCGTATTATCCACATGTCACGTCACATTAAAGATGATTTGACCTTAAACTATACTGTTCCAAAAACATGAATGACAGTATGCTGCTTTGCATATTATTATTTCTATTCACAATTTACTTAATTTGGCTTTTTTTTTTTTTCTGTAAGATTCTATTGCTTATTAATATTTCTATTATTACCTTCTTACTTTACCATACCTCAGATTTATTGGTTATTGATGGATGGCCTGAATAATTTAGTACTTCACTTGCAAACTTTTTATTGGACTGAACATTCTTGGAAAGCTCTTTGCTAGAAACTCCATGTTTTCAGTCATGGTAATGCTGTGTTTTTAGCATTGCTGGGTTCCAGTACTGGGTTGTTGAAACAATTCTAGTGTTAAATTTTAACAATATAAAACAAAGGTATCTTGTCATAATTAAAATAAATTCCTTTTTAGATTTGTCGTATGTGTTAGATCCAAGAGACTGAATAAAATGTCTCAGCAGTTTTTCCAGGAAGATAATTCACGTGGAGAAAATGATGAAACCAGGGTGATCAGAGTGCATAGGCAGTAGAAACACAGAAGAGGGTTGCACTCAAAGTCCAAGATCTCAAAAAATCTGAGGAAGCTTGAAATATTCTCTGACTTACCTAGTGTGAATATTCCCAAGACAGGTACTGAAGGAACAGCCTGTAGATCTCTGCCATAAACTACTTCCACAGGCTCTGAGTAGCAGTTGTTTTGATTCCCAATTTTCTCTGGAGCTTCCAATTCTTTTACATCGTGCCCACATGAGTTGGGAGCCTGTCCTGGAGATGCCAGGAGGTCAACAAAAGCGACAAATAAATGTGATCAGTGCCAAAAGTTAAAATTTTGATGGCAGAATGCAGTAGAGAAAGTAGCAAAAATCCTCCTTTTCATCCCCTCCACCATGGCTTTACTGCTTAGCAGCACACAGGAGATGAGTGCAGCCCAGTGTCTGGTGATTCCTGGTAATAGAAGAGAGGCAAAAGTGTCTTTGTTTCTTCAGTATTTATTTTGTAGATCGCTCCATAAAAATGAAATATACAGTTTTTTCTCATTTGCCCTATGTGCATTATTCATTAACTAGAGCTACTACTGATTGTGCTACCAGCTAAGCCGTTCAGTCCTCAAGCTCTGTGGGCCTCACAGAGCTCTCAAGTAGCAAGACTAATTTATTGCATAGTGATATAACTGATATTTAAAGGTCAGTGTTGGCTCAAATCATCTGTGACTTTGAGTGCTTAAAAACAATAGCAGTAACATACATGCACTGAAAGAAAATCCCTGGTCTGTTGCTGTATGTCTAAATGGTTCAGTTACCAAATTGAAGACATGTCTTTTGGGAGCTGGTATTTCCTTTTTTTCTATAGGCCGAAAAGATTGTCATTTGAGAAACAATTGTGATCTGACATTTCTTTGTGAAAACCCTAACATATATATTTTTTAATCTGTCTTGTATTAGATCACAATGAATGTTTAAAAAGCTATAGAATTTCTCTAGATAAATGTTATCAATATGAGTTGAGTCAAATATCTGAGAGAGAAAAAAATGATGTAGTCAGGAAGTAATATTCAATTTTTTTTTTAGAAAAGATATTTACTTGATTTAAAGTATTTTAAATATTGCAGCAGATATGTCGAAGACATTATTGTACACCATAACCTACAGCAGAACTTTCATCAGTGAGGTCAGTGTAATGCATATGGAAAGATCAGGTTTTCTTGTTGTCTTCATCATTCTTAAGTGTACACTGCTTCTTTCCATTACTTGTGTGTATGGATATCAGTTGCAAGAATACAAGACTTCAGTGATATCTTCATTTCTTCTTTTAATTATACTAAAATGACCTGGTTTTGCAACTAGGAAGATGAAGTCTATAATGCAACTTTAAATCGCTAAACCAATTATGTCTATCAAGGAGCTGAGACAGGAGAAAAACACTGTAGAATATGTGAATGTGTGCATGTTTTCCTCTTTGTGTATAGCTCTGTGTAGTCTGGGGAGCTCTGCTGTGTAAAACCTTATAACCTTCTGATGAATAACTGATTAATAAAATGCTATTAGTGTTAACTGCCAGTTGTTGAAAAAATCCATTCTTTTCCACATGTATGGCTTTCATGAACTGGTTCAAGTTAAGGAGTATGTGCCATGCATTTTAATGTATCTGAAGGAAGATGGCTTCTACTCTGTTTTCTTGCTGTTAAAAGTGTTCAGCTGCTACCAGGAGAAGGAATCTTTTCTGAGCTCTTCGCTTTTTTTTACAGAGCAGTGTGAGATGATTTTTCACAAAGCCCTTTTGTTATGCAATCTGTAAACCAGAATTCATCAGTTTTCTTTGTAGCTCATGAGCGTCTTTGTCATTCCTTTGGCATTCCACAGCTGAAGTCAATTAGAACCTTCCACTGACTTACCTGGGAGCACAACAGCACTCACAATAAGAATTTCTTCATATTTAGCCTAGAAAGAAAGGATTAAAGGTTTTTCAATTCCATGACTTCCAGTAAATGCTTCAAACCTTTGAAATGTAAATGCAGTCATTTCTTTTTTTTTTCTTTGCTTTTTGTACCTTATTTATCACAGGCATCTAGAATAATACTAAGCCAAGTGTCTCAGCTAGGCTACAGAATTACCAGTGACTATGTTAGGCGTAACACTGGCTGGCAGATGTGTGTAGTTCTCCCTGCTGGCAAATACATCTGGAGAACCATGAGCCTATATGTAGGCATGGAGCTTGAGTTCTCCATGACACCTGGACTTCTCAGTGTTATGCTTGACACATCAGATACTAGAAATTTACTGTCAAGAATTTCTTAAATGTGTTACTCTGATACTGAGATAAGTGTTGATTTTCTTTGAGTTGTCAAAATGAAATTGCCATAGGCAATTTAGTAATAGCTGGCTGTGTAAACTGAGATACAAGCCTAATGATACTATTGTGCAGGAAAAAGGTTCCATTCTCAATCTTGCATCAAGCTTTTGCTTTTTTTACAGAAGCATGCCTGACTCCACATGGCTCTATGTGAAGAGCTCCTTTATCAGATTAAGGGATAAAACATTTCTCTGAGAGGACAGCTGCTCAGCTGGTATGAATTAGCATAGCTCTGTGGGAGTCAATAGACATATGAAGGATTAAGAACAGCTCAGGACCTAGCCTAACATCACTCTAAACATCATTTCTTAACATAAGCCTTAAAACCTTTCCTTAACATAATGCCAGGGAAAATACTAGGTGAAAGTGTAAGTCTGGCAAAAACCTGCTGTCCATTAAGAAAATATCTTACCCTATGGAATGAGCTGTATAAGCTCCTCCAAGCAGCATGATAAATACCATTGGGGAAGCAGATGCTGTCTGCCAAAGGAGAATGTTGTGAATACTTGTATTTTGAACATTTGGCATTTATTTGGCAAAAAGCATGTTGTTTTTTTTTCCCAGTTGAGTTTCATACTGGCATGGTTGCAAACATATCATAAAAACGAGTGAGATGTAGTCTGATACATGTAACAGAGCTTGTCAGTAGCTATGAACACGTGACAGCTTACTCTGCCTAACTGGAGTTTTTGGGAAGCAACCTCTGTGCTCTGCAGGTGGCAGAGAAGCGTCACAGGTACCCAGAGACGTTGTGGGGGATCTTCATGGGCCTGGACACTCTGCTCCAGGTGCCTGCAGAACCATGGGTCCTTTCCCACCTCAGCCATGCTGTCATTCTGTGGCTTTTTAAATTCATCTCTTCAGCACCTTGTATTGGCAGGTATGTTTGAAAGGCTCTCTGATCCTTTGAAACTCACAATTCAAATCTAAGTCCTTACTTACCACGTTTTTCCAAGTTTCAAAAAACACAAAAAAAACCCACAACAAAAACAGAATTCAAGCGGTGACAGGAACATCTCCTATACACATCATGCTTTGTTTACAGCAAACTCATTCAGGCAGATAGCAAGTGCCACTCTATTTTTCACATGCAATGAGTCAAACTGCTTGCAAATAGCACAGTTTCTCACCAAATGAATCCATCTTCTGTTAAAATGTAGGCTTATCATTTTTTCCTTTCTAAGAGCTTGTTATTTTAAACTACCTTGTATATATTTGTATACTTTTGAAATGCCATCAGAAAGATTTCTCAGCGTTTACTGATTTGCAGATACAAGGAGAAGCACATTGCAACACTGAAGCATGACTTGCCATTTGGACAGCTTTAGTGCATGATAAAATACAAGTTCTGGTTCTTTCTGCCAAGAGCTTGAGATTAATTACGTAAGGATGTATAATAAATAATGACCATTATTTATACTGTAACACTTGCAGTATGCTCTGTATGGAAAAAGAGTGGGGTGATAAGACTGGGGAACAGACAAATAAAGTTTCAGTCTTTGTAATACTGAATTTTCCATTAAAAGCTACAGTGCATCTGGAGTCCAGCATCCTTCTGACATGCTTAGCTTAATTACCTTGACTACATGGAAATTCTCTAAACTACATGGAAATTCTCACAGATTTCATTGATTCTAATACCTTTGTGTCTAAGAACAATATTCTAAAAAATGAAAGCAGGTAAAACATGGGCTAATGGTGATATCGACCTCTGGAGATCAAATATAGTCCCATTTATTTAATCAGAGTAGCAACTAACTTCTTGCAGTTCAATTGGACTGCCTATGAAATGAAAAGAAACAGTGTAAAGGCAGTGGAGTATTTCCCTCTGCAAGTGTATATTATATTTCTTCTGCTTTTTATTTTTTTTAATCCCTATATTTTTTCTTTTTAACCTTATTGACAAAACCGTGTCTTTCTATATGGAGTATACTGAACATGTTTTAAATCTTAACAACATATAAGGAATGACCTCTTTCTATATGGGAGTAAAATTCTTCCCATAATCCAAGAAAAAGAAGAATGTTTCAAGAAAGTAATGTTTTTCTTCCCTTCTTCATACTTTTAATTTAGATTATGAAAGATCAGCTCCTGTTTTATCTCTGCAGCAGGGGAAGAGAGTGAAAGGAGCATATCCTTTTTTGTGTCAGTTTCTCTCAGCTTATTTGGGTTTAGTTGCTAATATGTAATTTGCTCTCTCTGACAATGTAATTGATGATTACAGTGTCTGCTTCCCTTACTTTGTTGGAGGATCAGAGTTCTCTACTTCAAAAAGACACACATGAGAATCAGGTGCTTTTATATTCACTATTTAGTAAAAATAGGCTCTTTTAAAAAAGGAATTACTTTGTTCTTATGACTTTTGCAATTTGGAAAATAATTTGAATTTAGCATAACTAGAGGGCAATATGTTGTCTTATAATTTCAGCAATACTATTGTTTTGAACTGCATTATGAAGATATGACAGTAATTATTCATCAAGATCTCTCTGATAATTTTCTTATGAAATTTAATTGCTCTTCAGTAATATAAAAGTAAGGCAGTGTCTTATGTTTATTTTTTGATTTCTTTTTTTTTTTTTTTGGCATTTTTGAAAGGAAAACTATAGGTAAAACTAGGTGAAAGTCCATTTGATTGCTGCCTTTTTTTTCTTTGAAGTTATCTGATGAAGAAATTATTTTTATTTTTAAAAAGTGTACTAGGAATAACCATACTGTGGCTGAACAGAGCTTTGTGCAATTTGTCATTAATGCATAAATGAGGGCCTTGGATCTAACACATGTTGAGGTCAGATATTCATCTGGTATAAATCGGTGTAGTTCGGTATACGTTGGATGTCTATCTGGCTTATTTCCTTCTTTTGTGATTGGTACTTGTGTGGAAGACTCCTACATCACCTCAAATTGCAAGTATAACTTAAATAATTGGGGCAGAAATGGAAGATCTGATAGCATGGGATTTCAGTGATTGAGTTGAAGTGTGCAGAATTTGTTTCACTTCAGAAGAAAGAGTCCAAGAATATGGCATTTTATTTAAGAAGCCCAACTTAGTGATGCTACTATTATTTTATCAGTGCAAGTTGGAAACTGGAAACAGTGTCACCATTTACTTAAATGAGTAGGTTTCTGTCCTCCTTTACCAATAAACTGTAGGATGTATCTGAAACTTTTTCTTTTCACAAGGGAAGAGGAGCCTTAGCAAATTTCAGATGTTTTTCTTCTTTACTTTTGAAAACAAAAGGAAGCTTCTGAATTCTGAACACCTTCCTACCAAGTATTGGAGATTCTTTTTAGCCTTTTTTTTCCCAGGTATTTTGAAGACGGATAATGCAGATAATAATGCCCTAAATCTTGAAACAAAAGCAGTTAATACACCATGATGACCCTTAACAGTGTTAGCTTCTGAGTTTAGGGATTTGCTTCTGATTTGCTCTGCTGTATGACTTACACCATAACAACAGGGTACTTACAGAAAGGTTGCTTTAGGGGGAGATGAAATATCCTAATGATAAATGTGGAGGAGTAGTGTGTGGGAAGAACTGGGTTTTAAGTTCTGCTCAGTCTAATTCTAGATACTTAATTAAGTACTTTTGAGTTAAATCTTAAGTCTTAAAGATGAACATTTTGAACATTTTTTCTTTTTCTAAAAGATACCTCTGTGAACTGTTTTGAGTGTAAGGACACAACAATTTGGTAAATTTTTATTGAGCTTTATAACAGAAAGTTCTTTTGGCTAAAAAAAATGTGGATAATTTCATACTGTTATTCATCCAGTAGACTTCACTTGCATTTTTATTAATCGTGAACTTATAATTTAAATTTAAGAACTGGATGAATAAAGGCGTTGTTTAATGTCTATTAATAATTTAATATTTATGTCTTAGAAAGTTTTAATAAGATTTTAGATCACTGCTCTTCAAAGTAGATAACCATATGATTCTTACTGTATGTAAATTTACTGTGATCCCATTTATGTATACAAATAGGAGTTGTTTTCTGACTTCTGAAATCTGTCCCAGAAGCTTGACTTCACATAGCCCAGACTGACAAGAGTGTATTTGTACTGCAGAATCGGGTGGATCATGTCCACAGTTGAATGAATAAGCTTTAAATTTAGATTTGCAAGAATATATTGATGCATTTTTATAGCACTATAGTATAGACTTTGAAAGAGTTTGTGTTGCATGAAAAGGGCAAAGAAATTTGCCAGAAAATACACACCCTTGCATTCCAGCTTGTCCTCAGATTTCGGAGGGGCTGGAGGTGGCCAAGTTAAGATTCTGAATGATTCCCAGTTCGGTGCTGTAAGCCTGCTCATGTTCAATACACGAACTATCACAGTTATGTATTCTCTGACAACATATTGCCTAATTCATCTAGTTGTGTTTGAATGAGCTCTCAGGACCACTCGTAAGAAGTTTGGCCATGCTCAATGAGAATTCTCACGACTAGATTATTGAATAGGTAAGTTTATTAAAGCAACAGATTACAGATTGTTTATGATTGCTGGCAATAAATGGACTGTTTGCAAACTGTGTGAAGTTAACCAAGGACATGTATAATAGACCAACTACAATCTTGTTAAATTGTGGAATAAATCTATGGAAATTTTTAGATTTCCCAGGGAAGCACTTCGTACACCTGAGTTTGAAAATCTTATCCAATAGGTATTGCTTTTGGGCGTGGGGACAGAGGACACAGGACTTCCACCCCGCTCCACACTCCATGTAGTTTTTTTTCGTAGAGGCTGGAGAAATGGGCTCATGTGAACCTAATGAGATTCAACATGGCCAAGTACAAGATGTTGCACTTGGGTCGAGACAATCCCAGATATTCATGCAGACTGGGGAGAAGATCTCCTTGAGAGCAGCCCTGTGGGGAAGGACTTGAGGGTCCTGGTGGATGAGAAGCTGGATATGAGCCAGCAATATGTGGTTGCTACCCTGTTTTGCTTATTGTGCACAGTTCTCATCAGTAATATTTTTAATTATTGTGACTGTCGGTACCAGACATCTGTTCATAATTTCTTATGGAAATCTAGAGCACAGTTTGACAATAGTAACTTGATATATAGATCAAGAACTGTAATGTGTAAAATTTCAGTATACGGCTTGTCACGGTTTTATGGTGTTTGGTTATCAGTATTCCACATAACAACATCATGTAGTGTGCTGTGAGTTAAAGAGTTAATGTTCCAGGTCTGGGCACCTGTCCCAGAAGTGAACTACATCCCCCAGAGGACTGTTCACTGTTCTGTTATCATTTCTGCTCAGGGCTAAAAGATGAAAGGCTGAAAGGCCTTTGTAGGTCACCTGGTGGCCCTTTTGATTGTCTGGCTCTTCTCTGTTGTGGATGCCATCTTTGTCACAGCATTAGAGTAAGGCCTTTGGCTTTTGGACGCTCTCATTTAATTTGATTTATCAGCTTCAACTCTTATGAAATGGTATTATAGTGTTATCTTGCATTCCAATATCTTACTTAATAAATTAAAAGTGCCGCTGTTTTGTTTTTCGGCCTATCTCTAGCCTTTTCCTTTTTTTTTTTTTTTTTTTTTTTTTTTTCCCTCCCTTTTCCCTTTCTGGGGCATGGATCCATGTCCTCCTGCCCAGCTAGTCGCGGAACTGAGCCAAACCAGCTCATAAGCCGTTGACATTTCATAGTGGAATAGGGAATATACTCCAATAAGAAATCCTTGTGTGCACAAGATACACAAATGTGCCTAAGGTTCAGAGGAGAAGAGTTGGTAGATAAGGTTTCTTTCTGTCAGCCATTTCTAATTTTTTTTCTCATTGATACCTGATGGTGTCATTTGAAAATTTGCTTGAAAATCTGTTGCTATTAATGGGTATGCCATTTAACAGACCAGAAGTATTTCGAGAGACAGTTTTATTACCTGCTTTCTGTCTTAACACCTCAGCATTGGTTCAGCCTTACACTCTTCATTAATCAAATCCTCTAATACTTGTGTCATTTGCAATAGAAGTTGACAGATAAATGCCCATTCAGGAACTTGATTCTGATTACAGCAGGCAAGTGGGTTCCTTGTATTCAGCGATTAAGACACGGGCTGTTCCTTGAAGTAGGACACCATGTAGATTACATATATCCTATGTAGTTAGGTAAATTATTTCCAAAGGAAGGCCTTTGTCTCACTGGTCACATGTAGCAAATAATCACTGTGGATACTGTGGTGCTAAAGATAAAACTCAACACCTCAGTTTTGAAACATATTTTGACAAATGCACATTTTCCTGGTAGGTGTCCTGAATGAGAAAATAGGTTTCATGTTAACATTACTTTGAATAGAGAAAGGGATTAGAGATTAAGAAGAACAGAACAAAAAGACAGTTGCTAGGAGTAAAGGATCCTTCCAGTGATTTAACCATATCACAAAAAGACAGTGATCAATCTGCTTTTACAGCTTTTCCCAGATGTCCGGTGCGTGCTGCGGGGTTTTGCACTGAAGAATGTACTGAGATACTAATGAGTTTACTGCTTTTAGGAAACGAAACAAAAATGTTTATAGATGCCAGGAACATATATCATTTACAGCCTACCAGAAAACATTAGAATGCCCCATCCAATTTGCAGTGCTAATTTACTGTAGATTTCCTAGTGAGAAGACCTATCATTAGATGACATACAGTTTCTACAATTAGCTGGTTAAGCAGCATTTCTTTGTAAAGTAGCATAAAAAGAACACGTTCAGAACAGCACATTAGATTTTCTTCTAAGTGGCTACTCCAGGGAATAGTATTTGTCCTAGCACATAAAGGTCAATGATAATTGAAGAATGCCAATAATGACCCAAGTCACTACAAAAATTCATATAAATCTGCTAGACCATTTTATATGTTCTTTCCTTAGCATTATCACAAGAGATGATGGTCCCAATAAGTCAATTCTATAAATAGGAAAGTGCTCAACCTACTCTTCAAATACTTGGCTTGCAGAAAAAAAGATATTAAGTGACTACATTTATTCTGTAGTATATTTCTTTTTAATTAGTATTTATAATAGGTGGAATCAGTTGGCAACCAAAACCTTATCATTATGCAGTGAGATGCATTTGTTTGTAAACTAGGGAGCAGTAAAAACAAGCAGTAAGTTGAAGTATGACCTCAGGAGATATATGACCTTTTATATGTATCAACTTTGCTGACCCACATTATCTGTAACTACTACTGTAGCTACTAACTGGATAGAGCTGTTATAAGACTAAAAACATGAAAGATGTGAGAAAATGAGTTTCTTCCCTGTGTGCAGTTTGAAGCTGTAAGAGCAGTCCTGTACCTGAAGAAAGGGAAGGCGTCTGGAAAGTGGAAGTCCAAAAAAAACCAGGATGCCTTGGTGTGGTGAAAGTGTGTGTTTTCCATGTGCCAGAAAGCTGAAAGAAAACAAATGACTCTGGAAATCTGTTTTCTGTCTTAATGTGGCAGAATTTGTTGTGTTTGACTGCACTGAATCTGGAATCCTAAATACACATATGATTGTTAACACAGTATTGGAACACACATTTCTAGTATTGATGATTTTGTGACTTCTTTGAAAAATACATCTTTTTGAAAAATTCACACTTCCTCTAGAAAAAATGTTATCCTAGAATATCATATTCAATTTCTCATTGTTGTAATTGCGAATTCTCATTATGCAGCAATTAATTTAGATTGCTCATAGTTTATTGTGTTATGTGGCCTTCCTTTACAACATCTTTTTTTTCATATATCTTGAAAATGATGAACTCATTTCTTTTTAGAAATAAATAAAAATAATAATTTTTCAGAAGGGAGCAATTTTCCATGACAGTGCAGGATTCGGTAACCTGAGAGACTATTTTCATTGCAGAAGAAGACAGAGATGGTGAGAACAGATAAAAAGCATGCTAACAGGTGGATTTAGTATTGGAAGTCAGGCAGAGACATTTTGTTTCTATTTCACTGCATTTGTTTTGCTTTCTGTACACCGATTTGAATGCATCTGCTCATTTCTATATCACATTGTACCATGGATGCAAATTTCTATCTACCATTGGGGGTTGGACATGATGATCCCTGGAGGTCCCTTCCAACCCCTACAATTCTGTGGTTCTGTGATTGCTATGTGTTGATGCATGATGTATCTTCTGCATATAGATATTCTTGATTTTTGCATCCATAGACATTATATTGTCCTGCATCCAATTTCCTTCTCTGTTTTTCTTTTAAAAACCAAGCACAAATGTACTGATTGACATTTTTATTTTCATTATAGGTGGGCTGAACAGATTCAGAAAAACAATAAATTCAGTACAACATGTTAGTACAGTTGGTATTTTCATTTCAAGAAGCAGTTCTCCAAATCTAAATAAGAAGTATTTTTAAATACTGTTGAAATTTGGCTCTACTGAGTACTGATAGTGGTGTTATCCTGGGCTACCTTGGGAATGATGTCATGCTTGTAGAGTTTCTCACTCCTGGAGGTTACATGGAAATGACATAATTTTAATTGAGGTTTTCAGTGGTATTAAAACACTGCCATAGCAGAGATGCAGATGATTTGGTGTGGGATTCAGATGCTTTATTTTATTTTATTTCATTTTATTTTATTTTATTTTATTTTATTTTATTTTATTTTATTTTATTTTTTCTTAAATAATCAGTCATCAATGATAATCACATTGGATTTAGAGCAACCATAGTCTTGAGTTTTAAATGTAAAATTCACCCAAGACTACTTGTCTGTTGCTAAATTAACTGACAGGTGTAGAGCATTAAAATAATGTATTTTCATTCATATGTGCCGTAAGAGTTCACAGATAATTTTAAACTACTAAACAAAATGTTTTGATGTAGATCTGAACTTTTGTATAGTTATTTTTTTGTTAATTATTATTATTCTACTCTGTGTATTTTTATTATTACAGAAAAGGTTACTCTGCTCGTAATAAAAAATCTATCTCAGCCATCTGGAATGACTGATTTTAACCAAGCAGTGAAAATAACGACGTTTACTGTTTGTAAGGACTGTTCAATTAACCAGTATTACATCAGGCAATGGCGATGGTGAGAAGACTATTGAATGCAAATTAGAATTGGTTGTTGCATTTTTACAGGAGTGGAAATAGAAGAATTTTTAAGTTGTGTAAGTTGCTACAAAGCAAAATGAAAAGCAAAATTAATATAATGCACCAGAACACCCAAAAGTAGAGGGAAGAGAAGAATCCCAATGAATCACAGGAAATCACTGAATATCAGTTTTACTGTTCACACAAATACTGTTTTTTTGAGGGTTTCCATCAGTAGCAGTGCAAGAGTGTCTTCTTCCCCCATAGATTTGACTCTCAAATACAATCGTGGTAAAATCACAGGCACTAGAAATAACAAAAGAGAGATTCATGGTGGAAGTTCTTGTATTCCTCTTACTGCTAGAGTGGTGGTGAAACTATCAGGGAATATAATCCAAAGAAAGCTGTGCTAGACTAGTTCGTTTTGGCAGCTACATCTGGATTGATTCCAGAGGAGCTCATCTTTTATTCAGAGAAAATTTGAAAAGGGATTTGACTTGGCATAGTGTCTCATCTGTAGAACAATGAAAGAAAAAAAAATAAAAGTAAATGCAACAATAAAGGCATGTCAAAACAATAAGCCACACTTTAAAAAAAAAAAAGCATAAAATTGACAAACAGAAAAGAAAATGAAATAATTGGAAAAATAATGGAAAAAAAAATAGAATAAGTAGAATAAAATCAAGTAGGAAATCACACATCAGGAAAAGAATGCAATGAAACAAAAGAGAATAAACCATTTGGAAAGAGCAAATAAACCAGAACAATATTGAAAATCAATTTAAAGGTGAAGAATACATGATTTGAGGTGTTTTTTTTTTTTCCCTTGAAATAATCTAAAACATAAAATTACGTATTATCTGAGTTCTGTACTGAAATAGGTTCATTCGTAATGCATGGAGTATTTTTGTCTACTCAGTAAGTAAAATAATTCTATCACTTAATAAGCAATTGCAATTAAATCTGAGATAGTTGAAATAAGCAGTGAACTCTTCACTGGTTTTAAAAACATTTATGCCTTGGAAATCATGGAAATTAAACATTTTAAATAGAGATGATATTAGTTTTAATACTCTTATCATAATGCAAACCATTAGTCTGTTTTGTGGTAGTTATTAAAATACTTTAAAGGAAATGAAAACTAATGAATAAGCCACAAATTAGCAATATCTGAAGATCCATTTTAGCATCATAAATGTGAAACCTTGTCATCTGAGTTCCAGATCTTCAGCCTCTGTCTTTTA
Source organism: Tympanuchus pallidicinctus (assembly GCF_026119805.1). NCBI lineage: Eukaryota > Metazoa > Chordata > Aves > Galliformes > Phasianidae > Tympanuchus > Tympanuchus pallidicinctus. Next base: position 11,968,330 of record NW_026294648.1, on the reverse strand, counting down.
CTGTGTAATTGCTCTCTGTGGTCTCTCTTTCAGTAAAATTAGACTTCTCTAGTTGCAGCAGTAGAAGCTGATCAGCATGCATGGATTGGGAACATTTTAGTTTTGGTGCCAGGAGAAATCTTAGCCATAGCAATGCAAAACCAGGCACAGGTAATTTAGTCTGCATCTGGTTGGATTTTGCAGTTTGCTCTTTACTTCTCAGTACCCTGGCCAGACTCAGAGTCAGTAGAATGTATTACAGGGCCTGGAACTGTCACCATTTTGTGATCAGAAAGGAACTTGGAATTGGTTGGTTGGATCAAAATGTGGGAAATCACTGCTACTGTGAAGCAAAGAGGTAAGTCTGTTATCATAGGCTTTCAGTGGTTTACTATTATAACCTAATAATTCTAAAATAGTGCATTGCAACTGACTAATAAATGCCAACTCATTTGGAAAAGTCTGTTCTTTGTCTCTGCAAGCACCTGCTCTTTTATGTGTCCAATAGGAATAAATGCTTTATCAGAAGTCTAAACTCATTTAGACTTCCACGGAAAGCCTAAGAGAAAAAGAAAGTTGACCAAAACATGGAAAACCCTTCCAGGAATGGTGAAAGTGTAAGATCAGAAAATTCTTGCTTAGGCTTTGGAACTAAAGCTATGTTTCTGTGAAATATCGGCAACGGAAGTTGTGAAATCTTCCACATCGGGTTTAAGAAATTCACCTCTGCTGGGCAGCTAATTTGAGTGCAGAGAAATGATAAATTTCTATTAGGGGACTGTATTTAAAAAAAAGATCAAGAGAAGATAGAGAAATGCTTTGTGGTATTAACTATTACATGTTTCACTGCAAGTGTTTCACAGTTACAGGTCACACGTATCACATGCTTCTGTTATCTATAAATCATTTAGTAAATTCTGTTGATATCCTTAGGTAGGGATTTGAACACTCCTTGTGTTTCAAGTGGTTCTGTAACTTTGCTAGGTCACAGAGTCATATAATTGCAGGGGTTGGAAGACACCCCAAGAGATCATGAAGTCCAACCTCCCTACTAAGGCAGGACTCCTGCAATAAGTCACAAAGGTAGGCATCCAGATGGGTCTTGAATAACTCCATAAAAAGAGAGTCCGCAGCCTTTCTGGGCAGCCTGTTCCAATGCTCTGTCACCCTTAACAAAATGAATTTCTTCCACATGTTAGTATGGGACTTCCTATGTAGAAGTTTTAGGTCATTGCTCCTTGTCCTATCATTACGTACCACCAAGAAGAGTGGCCTCATCCATTTGCCTTACACGTCCCTTTAGATATTTTTAAACATCAATCAGGTCCCTCCTCAGTCTTCTTTCCTTCAGGCTGAACAGATGCAGGTTATTTAGCCTTTCCTCATACAGGAAATGCTCCAGGCCCTGTAATACCATTGTATCCCTCACTGGACTCCTTCTAGGTGACCCCTGTCTGTTTGAACAGAGGAGCCCAGAGCTGGACACAGTATTCTGAATGTGTCTTTACCAGGGCAGAGTAGAGGAGGAAGATCACCTCCCTTGACTTGCTGGCCAGGCTCTTTTTAATGCACCCCAGGGTGCCATTAGCCCTCTTGGCCACAAGGGCACACTTGTGGCTCATGGCCAGCCTGTTGTCACTGGAACACCCATGTCCTTCTCCACAGAGCTCATCTCCAGTAGATAATCTCCTAACCTGTACTGATGCATATGGATGTTCTTCTCCAGTTGCTCTTATTAAAACTCATCAAGTTTCTCCATGCCCAGCTCTCCAATCTGTCCAGTTCTTTTTGAAGAACTTTCAGCGTATCAGCTACTTCTAACTTTGTATCATCAGCAATGTTGCTGAGGGTGGACTCTATCTCCCACCCTAAAGTGCTTCATACGGTTTCTGTAGCAATCAAATAAGAGGGAAATCACTCTTTCACTTGTTACAAAATTATTTGTGTTTTCACTGTTAGAAAATAGGACAGTTTGTTTTTCATAACAGCTTAAAGCTTTATTGTTAGAAGCTAAACTGTTTTACTTCTCTTCAAGATATATGGCTTTGGTTTCTGTCACTGTGGTTTAATTTTTTTTGTGTTTAATTTTAGAGTATCTTTCAGCTACAGATGAAACTATACCTTCCCTTTATTCTGGATCAAACACTTGTCACAGGCAATTAAAACAACGCTGCACTTTCTGGGAGGGGAGAAGCCCTCTTGACAATCTCATAATTTCAGCAGCAACACTGACATGAGCTCCTGTCACGTCCAGAGTCATTTATTTCTTTGTTGTGCTGCAGCCTAGTGCTACCTCAGTTATAGTAACACAGCTGTTTATGGATTCATGTTTTGAATTGGATTAGCAAACTCATCTGGTTTAAAACAAACAAACAAAAAAAACCCTACAAAATAGATGGAAGACAGCACTGGTGTTGCTTCTGAAATCCTTCTGTTCTCAGCCAGTCTTTGAACTACAGACTTTTATGTTTCACGTGGGTTGAATAGTTCTCTGAGCTTGGGAGTAGCATCTATCATCATTCTTTCTAACAGCATATTGTTAAGATCTTAAGCCCTTTGCAATCCCTAATCTTCACTTATGTTTTCATGCCTGGTACCACCTGGTGGCCTGTGCATACACTCTTTAGCAGCGACAGTGCAGGTTCTCTCCTCAGCGTAAGCATCTCAGTGGTTAAGAATGTTAATTTAGTCACGTCATCACTTAGGTTTTTTTTAAATATATAAATAGTCCATAAAACAGGCAGTATATGAGTTTATTAAATACTTTTCTAACCATTAAGCACAGTGCAAGAACGAACTGGATATATGAAGAAAAAGAGAAAAGAGCCTATGCGTATTTCACTTCAGTCTTCATTTTTTAGCATTCTAGAGAATCTTTTCAATCTCAGTCAGTGGTCTTGAGAATACTCAGGATTCTTCTGTGGCTTATTAGGATCTGTCTGCCTTTTTGATTGTGTACCTGTCTTCTGGAATACAAGCAATAATACTGCATATAAGTACAGTTTGGACTGTAAGACCTTGAATTTCACACCCATAAGCATGTGGCCTTTAAAAAATATAACTTATTATGAGTGAAGGAACCTGTAGGAATCATTCAGAATTCTTTCCAGAGATTCTCTGTTTTCTTACTAACCTCTTTTTTTTTTTTTTTTTTTCAAATACTGACAGCCATAAATAAGCCTCATCCAAAGGCAGCCACTAGGGTGGAAATTTTAAACGTTTGGGCAGAATCGTATGAAGGATTTATGAAGTCAAATAGAGAGGTATGTGAGTACAAAAGACTTGCAGTCTGTCAAATCACCTGAGATTTTTTGGTTGGACTCTAGTGAATCAAACTAAAAGTTAAAAGGATGCTGAAGTTATATTCTTACCTCTTTGATCCCTTCCTTCTATTCAGACGAGACTAATGGTTTGTCTAGATTCTGCTGAATGTTCAGTATGGACATTTTATAGGCTGCACAGACAATGTGAACAATAAACAACTTCATTAATAATTACATAAAAATTATTCCTATGTAAGCAGATTCTTCTCGATCCACATTCATTTCAGTTATTGAGCAATGTAGTGTTCAATTTGCAAGAAATTTGCTACTTACTGTGGTAGGAACAAGGTGCAGATTGTATTATGATGGCATTTCATCTTATCTGTTAGAGTTTGAGGGGTTATTCTTTCCTTCTCCCATTTCAAAAGGAATTCATTATGCTGTGATGTACAGCAGGAGTACAGCTCTCTTTATAAAATTATTAAGCTGTTTTACAATTAAAATTGCCATCTTTTGTCCTGTTGCTGTTGTTTATAAGTGAGTAGAAAACAGGATGCTAAGTAGAATTACTGTAGAGTATGTGCTTCTTCTCTGGGAATGTATTTTCCATTTTCTTATAAAGCATTGATGTTGGTCTAGTGTGTATTATTAATCACATATTTTATTTATCTCAGAGTGATAGAACCCCCTGGTTGGGACTGGGAGTCCTGCTGTGTGGTTGCTGAACACACATGTAACAATAAAGGAATAAAAAGGGATCCTGCTTGATTCTAACTAAAGGTTACTATCAGCACAGTTAGAGGCCTTCTTTTTGCAGGGCTCATGAGGTCGCAGCTCCAATCAAATCTTGTGAGCAGTATTCTTTCCCTGTCAAACAACCCATATGGAGCAATTGCTATATCCAATTAAACTGCAGTTATTAATTGGGAATGCATTTTGTTAAAATGCAAAAAACAACAGTCTGAGAGAATTCTCTTGTCTTATGGTAATCTGTTTAGCATTACAGCCTGCTTGGTAAGTGGTGTTACTCTTTGTATTGAGTCTTTATGGCATCATTACCCAAAACACAAAGCAGAGCATAATTTATAGGATCCTATCAGCAGAGGTCCTGGAGGGAAGTTGAGTAATTGCTTTCTGCCTCATAAGGCTTTCATAAGTGGAACTCTGCTAGGATTCACAGTTTATACATGGAACAGTTGAAAACATTAGGAGGGAGACACTGATTGAAATAGTAATAATATGTTACTGGTTTTTAGCTCTTCTTTTTTTCATTATTAAACCACCCCAAAAAGTGAAGGAATGTACGTACCAATGCCTAGGATGGCTAAGAAGGCCTTTTGGGGCTGAATCTAGTTTAATCTGTGATGATATTGGTAGTTACATAGTATCAGCAGAGTTAGATTGGTGCCGTATATTTTTTTTTTCCAGAATGGATCATCAGTAATCAAAATATCAGGTAAGTGATGTAAAACTTTGAATAAATCATGAAAAACTGTGGATTGAAAACTCTGTAAAAGCTCTAGGCTGAAAATTTCTGGGTTACTTTACAGATTTTGTATCAAGATTTAATAAATTTTGTCTAAAGGAAAAATAACAGTTTACAGAATTGGAAAGGTAGCACTCAGAAACTTCTGATTTCAGAATGGATTTCAGACAATGGTACTCATTATTAATTAAATATTATGTGATCACAAATTGATTAATTTCACAGCGAATATCAAGAAAGAATAAAGCATGCCAAGTGGTAAAACTGAAAGCTGGACTCGGTTCAGTTGCTCACTCCTGTGTTCTGTTCAACATTACGGTTTGGCTCCTGACTATAGATAGATAGTAACAGCATCTAAGATGCATCACAGATTAAAATTCATGTACTCTGAATTCTTCATCTCCTACTATCTGTGTGGTGCACACATGCTATAAACTGGCTGTAGGCAGCAGATGCTGGAGATGAATTCAGCAGTAATTAAGTGATAATGTTGTTACGATTAAAGCTGAATTATATTCTGAAAACTCTTTATTATAAAAGAGGTCTAAAATGTGAAAACTTCATGGGGTCAGTGGGTGGAAACTCTGCCAATGGGATCTGGAACTGAATGATCCTTAATATTCCTTCTAACTGAAGCCATTCTAAAAATGGCTAAGAAGGATTTTTGTGGGGTTTTAAAATAGTGTATAGTAAAAGTAATAAATACATGCAGTCTTTATTAGTAATGCAGCCTATCAGTGTAAAGACCAAATACATCATCAGATTTGGAAATGTGCTTCAATAGTCTTAACAAACAAATCCAGAGAGATGAATGGTAAAATATGTCACACCTCTTTTAATATTCTGATGGCTTCACTTGAGCACAAAAGTCCTCTCTAGGAAACAGAAACATCCAGGACAAAAGTTATATAATTTTTACATACTGTTTTGTCGAAGTGTCTGATCTGTAATCTGACAAAGACCATTTCTATGAACAAAGTGCAATCTCTGGCCTAATCGTTAGCTTTCTAAAAATGTTCTTGATATGGGTTTGAAGTGATTTTTCTGATGCATATTTCAATCTAGATCTGAGGCAACAAAATTCAGTCTACACACTTTCCCAGGTAAATGATTTGCTGCAAGATAGCACTGATTTTAAATTAGTGTTATCCTGAGAAATATTGGCAGTTGTGTTCTGGAATAAATCCCTATTTTTCTTTGAGATCTCTGCCTTATCATTTTTCAAAATAGAGATTTAAAGTGATTTTACCATAGGCCTAGTGGTGTTTTGTTGAAAGGTAGAGTTTCTTAAACATCATCATTTGTGTCAAGCGAGTCTTGGAACCTCCTGGGTCTTGGTTTGCTTTACAAGAAAGATGCTCCCGTATTGACATGTTAGTTCACTGTTTATAGTTGTTCTTTGCAACAACTACAGAAAGTTTTCACTTTCTGTCTTTGCTTGTTTTTCTTGGACGTGTTTGACACAAAGTAGGATATTGGTTAATAAAGTAGAAGTATAGTTTAACAAAGGAATTACTCTTTTTAGAGATACTAACTTGTTATTAATTCCTTATATATTATCTGTTTTATTTTTTGCTGTCTGATATTCTTCATTAGATAACATAAAGAGATCCATGTCTTCGCTACAGTGCATTCTCAGCTGCAACATTTCTCCTGCATCTGTATTTCTCAGCAGAAAAACAGCTTATTACAGTGTGATTTTAAGCTTCTTTTTTTTTTTTTCTTGTATTTAAGTATTTAATTATCAGTTGTTGCTTTGTGGAACATACATGGTTAACCTAGCTTTGCTGATCAACAGGTTTGTAGCTGTGTCTTTGCTATATTGGTGTTACATTGAGGCTACAGAGTTGAAAGGAAATGGCAAGAATCTGACAAACTCTCATGATTATTTGTGACTTCCAAGTCAAAGTCTTGTCATGAGATGCAAAAGAGGAAAATGCCACTTGCATGGTAATTTTATCGCAAGTGAAATGTGGGCTCCAAGTAATTTTAGCAGATAATTGGCAGACCAGAAACACAGGATTATTATAGACTGTCTTCCTGTCAATATTTGATTTTCAGGATTTGGTTATAGAACTTCACTGTTCCAGTTTTCTGCAAAGTCTGATCTAATCAGAGTCTCTTCCTTTCCCTGCAAACCCTAAGCCTTACACTGCATAGTTTCTTAATGCTCCTGGACATGACACAACTGATGCAAATATATATGGAGTGAAAGAAGAAGAAGCCAGTACTATTTTCCAATTAGATCTTTCTACCTGCATTTTGGGGCAAGAAGTAGACATAGACTCAGTATACATCATGTAATAGATTACCTGTCAAGACCGATCCCTGTAGGACCACCATGATTGTGATGGCATCCTTCTGACAGACAAATACAGTTTTTCTCTGAAGCTGTAGGGCAAAATAAAGCACACTTGCCAAAACCAACATGAAGGCAAAGCAAAATCAGAATAATTAAGGAATGACTAGAACTGTCATTTTGCTCATAGCTGGGCAGGCTGATGTATCTTACAAGTCTCAAATGAAGCTTTCACCTTAGCTTCCATTCAACTGGGATGTTTCTCTGCAGAGAACAGATTAGCAATGACACTGTTCTTTCCCTTGCTAAGAATATTTCACACCTCTTTAGGGTCTGGTGGCACGGAAATGTGCAAATTTATGAGAAAACCTTCATATTTGCACTTGAGGTTTTCACTTGTTATCTGGAGAGTGGCTTCCCTGGAAATGTCTGGGCAGCATGCTGCAAAGCAGCGGCTGATGTATCTTTCATTCCATAGTTGCATGTTATGTAACATCCATAACACTTCTGAAAATGTAGTTCCCATCCAGAGGAAGAAGAATAATGCTTCAACATCTGGTTTGTTTTTTTTTTTTGCTTTGACATTTAGACATAAAAACAGATATGGGCAGTATCTTGGTAATACCTTTCACTGAGAGGATTTTTCCCCCCACTTTTACTATTTTCAGAAATAATATTTTTGTTTAAAGTAGTTTGACAGCTCTAGTATTGAGCCTTCTCTAAGTGCTGTTGAAGAATAAGATTTCTGTTTGCAATGAAATCAAAGTTGAATGTTGAGGTCCAGTAGGAAGGGCCAGAATATTTTTCTAGCTAAGCTATGAGTCATTTAAATGCCTGTAAATTTGCACACGAAACAGTCCTAATTAAATACCTTTATAGATGAGTTGTACATTCTCAGTAGTTTCATAGAGTTTTATAGATTCTGAACTCTTCTAACATGTCTTGAACATGCTTGACTCTGATGAGTATAATATCCTTCTGTCTAAGCATCTTTGTAGGATTCATAAGTAACAGGATTCTAAAAGAAGGTGGACAGAAAGGCCCATTATCTGAAAAGGAAAAGTTCACGATTAAAGCCTGCCAAAATTATGGCTTCCTCAACTCTTTGGCAGAAACGTTACTATTGAGAATCGTGAATCTTCCTTAGATCTGCTGTGTAATTTTCAGGTGAAAATGTGGGCAATACAAAATGTGAATTAAGCCTAAGCACAAAGTTCAAGAGATGTTATGAACAATGTAGCTATTAATTCTTTACAAAAAAAGGAGTAGTAAGATAAAGACTTTAATTACTTCTCTTTGGGTTGTATTTGACTTTACCCCTCTGCCACAGCATGACATTGCTGTTTTTTGGGCAAGAGTCAGACCACCTGTGCTTCCAGCAACGCAATTTCCAGTGAAGCTGACTGAGAAGAACCACTGTGGCTTTAAAATTAGTGTCATCTTATTTGTCTTTTCAAGTTCATTTATGTCAGTTGCCACTGGAGCCAGAGTGCAATCTCTTTTTAATCATTTCTTCATTCCCCCTTGAATGGTTGTGGTATAGCTGGCTAGAAACTGAGATGAAAAACTACACTTAATTTGGTTGCCTTTCATCAGGAACTTCACTTACTACAAAGCCACTCTATTAGACCACAGATGTCAAGGCAGCTCAAGACATTAGCTGTCAAAGTAACTCTCCATAACCACCTGCTATTTACATGCAAAACATGCCTCCCTGTTGAGACTAAAACTGTAAACACATTTCTAAGAGAAAACTACTGGCTTAGGCTATGACAGAAACTTTCTCTTTTTTTGCTTTTATGTGATCTGGAAAAAAAAAAAATCCCTTGCTGTCAAAATGAATACAAGAAGCCCCATTTGGGAAAAAACTCTTATTGCTTTAAACGCTTCCACAGAACTGCTTTGATTTTACTTTTGCAAAAAGGTTATAATTTATTTGTCTCTCTTCACTCCTGTCTACCCCACAGCAACTGTGATTACATACAAATAATAAAATCTTGCCTGCAGTATGACAGAATCACTGAGTCTCCTGCAGTACTAATAGGTGATTATTTATACCTTTACACTAATTCAGCAGTGCGGAATGGTGCCTTAGAAGGTCAGCTTCTCATCCATCTGTGGCTGAATGTATGAGGTGTATCTGAACAGAAAATCAACCTTTTAGTTCCTTCATCTTCAGCTAATTCCTTCAGCCTCAGGATGTATTACAAAATAAAGACTTATTCCCCTGGTAGTATGAGCCTGTGGCCTGAAACTCCTGACAATATTAACACCTTCCAGTGAACCGTGATCTAAAGATGTTTGCTAACACCATGTGGATGTGGGTAGATACTCTTTCACAACTTCTGCTGATGAAAGCGCTTGAATACTATAGCTTGATTCAACAGTTGTCCAGATCAGGGACCAGTTAATGTTTTAAGTTCTTATTTATGACAGTAACACAAATAAAGTGGTGGTGTAACTTAAAAGTTGCAGGAGGAAGGAGGAAGCAGGGAGCAAATATAGACCCATTCAATTTTGCAAACATTATCTTTTTTTTCCTAGAAGAATTGTCAAGGCATCTCCTTAGAGGTTGGCAGCCATCTGAATGTGTAAGAAAGCTCATTATTTCAGTTTCCAAATCTTCTTCTGGTTTGGGAATTACAGAGGTGTATTAGAAAAGCAGTAGTCACTGCATTGATATCTAAAAGAATTTCATCAAGATTAAATTTGTTCCATTACATTTAGAAAGTAATTATTGCCGCAGAAACATCTAGTATTTTTTTTCTCATTAAAACAGAACCCAAAACTCTGGATTATGTCAGGGTAAGATGGTGGGTTTAATGTAGCAACCCTCTGAGCTTGTTCAACCTTTATTCCTCCATGTATTTTGAATTTTGACTCCCTCTTGAAACCAAAAGTATATGTGGGGAACAGTGTATGTCTGTATTACTGGAAAGGAATATGCGAATGGAATCTAAAGCAGTCAACTTCTTAACAAAATATAGGGTGTTTCAACTATGCAGAAATCAGTTTGCATAGAAAGATAGATTATGTGACTTATTAGGAGTTTTTCCGTTTCTGATTTTATGCTTCTGAGAATACACTACTTGCCAACAGTATATGAAAGTCATTATTCCAATGCTGCTTTTCTGTTGATGAGAGAAATGCCCCTTAGAGATTTCTGCACACTGCTGGCATCTAAGAGATGGCAAATTAAGAGAGGATAAAATGGGAGTAAGTTATAGGATTTTACCCAAAGGGAAAAATAATGGACCTCCACATCCATAGTATCCCATCTGCCTACAAAATATTCTGAAAATATCAAATACAAAATATCTTTATGTTAGTATGATTTGTCTGACTTGTCTTTTTTTTTTTTTTTTTTTTTTTGATTGATTTTACTCTCGTGTGTATTGTGAGTAGAAATGACTATTTACAAAATAATTGTAAAGGTGAGTAAATAAGATGACAAACAGTTAATTTAAAACTATCAGTTCTGAAAGGGTTGTAATGCAAATGCTTCCGGCTGTCCTCACTGGGAGCTGGAAGGCTGGGCAGGGTCAGGGGCACGCAGCTGCTCTGTTCTGCTCTGCAGTGGCCACCAGACCATCTGCAGGTCTTAGGCTGCAACAGCAGAGGTTGAAAGCTGAGGCTGCCCCCAGCAAGTTATTCAAAGGGCTTCCTGCCTAAGGATGCAATAAAGAGGATAACGTAGGGCCAAATACTGACAGGAATGTCATTAGTAACTACTAATTAGTAGTTTGAAACTAGAAAAAGAAATATAGCAAAATACAGCCATTTGTTTTCCGTGTTCATCTTTTAAGTAGAAAAGAGAAAGAAGATTTCAGGGGTGTTTCTGAAGTGAACATACTTTCTGACTTGTAATAGAAGTAGCTATGGTGCTTCAGGTAGTATCTTACAGATTCACACAACAAACTTCTTGCTGCTTGGTCACGTCATCCACATTTCAGACCATACCTCGATGGATAGAGCATGAAGAACCTTTCCTTGGATGCGAAGGGCTTGTGGTAAACACTGCCATCTCCTTCCTAAGCAGTGCTTTAAGGGATATTACTGGGAAAGGTAAAATGCGTGGTTTTATTGAAGGGAAGTAATTCAGAACAGTGGAATTGCCCCTTCCTATCAGGATGCTATTTCCCTCCTGTATCATTTGATTCTGAAGATCTGAGTTACGTAGCAAACAGAGGCCTTTAAAAGAAACATTATTTTTATGTGCAATTAAGCCTAAGGGGAAATATTCATTCTAACTCTGAATTTGAAAGCCAGAGGATTTGTGTCCATTCATATTCTATGCGTTTGGGGTTCAGCTTTCATGAAAGACATTCTCTCTGTATGAACACTAAATTCAACATAAAGAAGAAAACTAAATTAGGAGATGAGTAGTTTATGTGAACTGTTAAATTAGAATCCTGACTTTAATTAAGTGGTTATTATGTTTCTAAGTACCTGAAAATTTAGCTTCTATACATCAAATGCATATTAAAAGTTAATTCATAAAAATTACTAATGGGACTTTTTAGAATAGATTAAAATATAATATGCATGCTCATATTAATACTTCTAGTATTTGATTAGAATTCATCAATAGAACAGCTTTTCATGATCATTTTGAACATTTTTTATGTACATTGGTGCCATCCTTTGTAATACTGTATAATGAATACATTTAGAAACATCTGTGAGTTTTTGCTTCATGTACTTGACATGACTCTGGCCTTATAACTTCTAAAACATTTCTCCAATTAAGCTGCTCAAGCCCTTAAGGCTGTCCACGGCTGCTGCAAATTGATTTCTCCCATGATGATATTTAGATTCCCCAGCTGAAACAGGAGAGGGCAAAAAAAAATCCCACATCATATTCTGACATCTCTATTTTTAACTTTTGCACTTCCTGTGCATTTTTAAAGTTAATCTAAAATTTTCATTTTTCCTTCCTTTTTCATCACTCCCCCTGCCCTTCCTGATCATCTTCTAAAGTACATCTTATCCAGGCTTAATCCTTAGAAATGTTCTGCATAGCACCTGTGGTTGCAAGAAGTCTGATTCCAGGCCTGAAAACTTAGTGAGATAGAGTTGCAGCTGTTGGCATGCAATGATACAAAATGGAAATTTTGTTTATGTTCACATTTGCACATTTCTGCAGTTTAAATATTAGCCAGCAGAGACTCGTGTTAGATCATTCATTTTTGGTGAAGTAGATCACAGCCTGACAACTCAGCACCACTTAACTCTACTTGTACACCATGTTGGCTTAGCAAAGTTTGATTTTTGATTTAATTATTACTGTATTCTTAATGGAAAATCAAAACATAACAAGGAGATCACTATAACAGATTCCAGCTGAGTAACTGAAAGGGTGGTTGAATTTTCTAAATTTAACAAACATAAAATTATCAAGAAAACATATTTGTAACAGAAATGCTCAGTCACAGCTTGAAGCAGTGATTGAGCACCTGGTGGGAAAGCAGGGCCAACCCAGGGTAGCTCAGGTGCATGCGATGAACCTTAGTGACCAGAAGGGGTAGAGGCAGGATTCACCTCTTCCCAGACCTCATTTAAGGATTGGCAGTGGAGGCAAGGGGTGTCTTGCTAGAGATCCCTGTATACTTGAAGCTTTATAAAGGAAAGTGGCTTTTTTTCCTTTATTTCTGTGCCCACGTCTGTTGCATTTGAGCAAATTCTCACTTTCTGCAGCCTGGGTCCGTGCTGCTCTGCTACTGTTGCTGTTCTTTCTGTTGTGTTATCGTGTTATTTTACGTGTTAAAAAAAGAAAGTGAAATACTTAATCTAAGTACATCCAATTCCTTGTGAGTTTCTGTATTTTGCTTACACACTGATAAAATGTGTCTTCCTCAAGGGAAAAGGGTTAGAAAAGTGAAGTCATAACCAGGTGAGCAGTCTAACTCGTGTTGTTCATGTAAGTCATTTTGCTTACATCAGTGCTTCAGAGAGAATCTTAATGGATATATGCAGTGATTCCTGTGTTCGTACCTCAAACTTCAAAAATATTCCTTGTATTTTCCAAGAGAGTCTGCTAGTAACTGGAAATTTAGGAATCTGATTGATTGACCTCTGATGATTCTGTGATCTTACTTATATATGCAAGGACTTAAGAGAAATGAACATTGATAAAGGATGTTCTGCTATTGTTGGAAATTCAAATTTGACCTACTTTTACCTACAACAAAAATGAGATTGTGAATTAGCAAGCATCAAAAATGAAGATGTTATGATATTACTTAGTTTGACATTTAGTTTTGATCCTATCATTAGCCACTGAAATATCTTACTGTAGTAAATTCGGGGAAGCCTCCTTCCATCTAAGAGCTTTATTTGATAAAGGCTCAAATCTAATTCCTCAAACAGAGTTTCCAGTTTCATTAGGTTGGCATTAAATCAGTTTGCTTACATGATTTTTATTTGCACACTGTTATTGATGTACATTTAATACTAAATTTCAGCCTGCAGTGAAGTAAGAGCCAGACATGCAGCCGATTAGGTAAAAAAACAGTGATTAAGTTTCTGTTATCAGGAGAACCATTGCTCTTTTAAAGAGTGCATGGTTTAATTTCATCTCATCTAATTGTTATCAACAAGCTGCCAGTGGCTCATTAAATATGTTGTCCATTGAAACAGCAGCAGACTAATGAATTTATATAAAAGTTCTGCTTCCAAGGTACTTTGTTGTTCATGGTAGAAACAAATTAGGGTGAATTACGCTGTTTGTTTTTTTTTTCTTTTTTTTTTTTTCCATTTCATCAAAATATAAAAAGCTTTGTGGTTAAGAATAATGGGATCATGGTTTTTTTTTTGTTTTTTTTTTTTTGTTTTGTTTTGTTTTTTGTTTTGTTTGTTTGTTTGTTTCGAATTAATTTTAATATCAAAATAAGCAAGAAGGGAAATTAATTTTACTTGTAATAGCCTGGTCTTTAGTATCTTGTTTAGACACCTTTCACTACATAAATTGCATCTTCATTATCTGAATGTAATGCTGGCTATGTTCACTGTCACGTTTATTCCTGTTTAAAAATGGAGCATGTTGATTTTCCAACAGTTTTTGTAGCACCAACCTGGAGAAATTTGGCATTACTCTGGGAGTTTATGATCTTTTTTGAGTTAAGAATGAAAAATTTAAGTAGTACTTATGACATCCTTACAAAACTAAAATTAAAAAATGGCATAAACAGCAGCATAGTGGAGCACTTCTTGGCCTCTAGAAATATAATATATTAAAAGAGATGCTCCAAAAATAATGCTGCCTCTTTTATTATGTTGACCCATAACATCAGAGGTGGATGTTGCTGGTATGTCAGAGGAGGCTGAATCTTCCCATCAATATTCAATTACATTCTGTAAGACAGATGGCAGCCGAGGGCCAGTCTGACAGAATGAGGTCTGACATGGAAGTATGTATGAGGCAAAGGGGTGTCACTGAATTCTTCCCGCTGACCTTCAGTGATGCTTGCTGAATGTTTATGGACAAAGCAGTATTTGTGAGCGCAGTGAGGCAGTAGGTGGTGCATGTCAGCACTGGGTCCAGTGATTTGTTCTGGATGGCCATGCAGATTTCTGTGTATGTGATTTCTGTGTATGCATGCCACTGTTCACTGATGGTGAAAACACAAAGGTAATGACGGTGCCTGTGTTGGAAAAAGTAGTGTTTTGGCACCTATAATCTGCTGTATCAAATTTTCTCTTTGTATCTGTTTGTCATATCCATGGAAATAAAAAGAGGTATTACTTTTGGTGTTACCTATGTCTCTCACATGCAAGTACAGTATGCGATTGGTTACTTTAGCTTTTGGATTTTTGCTAGTTCAGTCCCTACAACATATATATTTCTGTATGTTTTCAGCAAACAAAAAGACAAATTATAACAATGTGCATTGCATGTTTTCGCTATCACCTTAAAGATGGTTTGAAAGTTAGTATCAAACAACAAAGCATGAGGGGGGGCTTTTTTCCTGAACTTCTGCTTTATAATGCAACCTGTAGCTGAAGGAAAAGTAACTGAATGTACTGAAAATATTTACATAAAGTCTCTTGGCACAAATAGCGATGATGTGTAATTATCTTCTTGTTATTCTCTGTTCACTGATTAGCATTGAAGAGGAGGGACCAGGATAGAATAGGCATAGCAGGAAGACAGCCAGCACATTAACTGCTGCTTGTGTATACATAACTCTTAATAAATCAAATTGGCAAAGTATCAACTGGCACTTAGTTACTGTGTATGTTCTGTAGTAGCTTTATATGAAATGTGATTTTTTGACATAATCAATAATCATTATTGGAGACATCACAGTTAGAAGCAAGTTATTAAACTCTGTTGATGGAGTTTGCTGTGAAAGGTAATGATCTGTGCACACTAGAATTAATCTTACTGGTTTCTACTGAATTTGGAAATTCAACTCCAAAGACTCTTCAAGGAAGACATCTACTGACAGCGAGGTTAGAAGCTTTTATTGTTATGACAGGCTCTAAATGTCACACTGTCCTAAACGTACAATATTTATTTCTGTCTAGCTTTTGTGCAAACCTTAATGAACTCACAAATACGTCACACAGTGCTTATTTATGTCAGTAAGAAATTCATTTTCCACTGTTTCAAGGATCTTAGTACGTGAAAACAAATAGCAAAGAGAGTATCCATTATAACTAAGTTTTTTGTGTCTTTGAACTTTTTTCCTATTCTAATGAGAAACTTTGTTCCAGTTGTTCATATTTTCGTTTTTTTCAGCATTGAGATTTTTTTGAAGTTTGACATTGATAACCAGAACTCATTGGTATTGCTCCTTTGTTATATCCTTGTTTACTCTATCTGTCTCAGCGCAGCTCAAGTTATACTTGCAAATACTCTAAATCCATGCAGGAGCAAAGGCCATTACTGGTTCTTATAATCCTAAATAAGAGCATCTTGCTTGGGAGCGTGCAGCAAAGGATGATGGTAACAGTTCAGGGTCATGCTATGGGCCAACAGAAATGGGGATAACGTAGGGTGAGCAGAGTGGTAGTCAAAAAGCAGTATAACCATGGGAATTTATGTACGTATATCACAGTCTACTTTAGGTTCAGCAGGAACCTCTGGAGGGTATCTATTCTAATACCTGGATCAAAGCAAGGCTACCTTTGAAGTTCAGATTGCGCTGGGTGAAAATGCAGGGGCTTCTAAAAGGTGTTAGATACTCATAGAGGAGGAGGCTTTTTGGTACAGCGAAAGCATGCTCCTTGTGAGCAGCACAAATGAATGCAAGTGCTGATCTTCCAAGTGCTGCTGAGAGCAGTATTTCTGAATGGAAGGAGAAGTTGTTTTTTCTTGCCTGGAATATTCTCTCTTTACACCCAATTAGGACTTATGAAGTCAATTAGCACTATAACTGTACTAACAAAGAATCACAGAGTTGTTCTAGTGTGGCACTCCACTTGAATAATATCTTCCACTTCTCTGCAAGGTTAATTAGTGCCAGTTGTGATGGAGATGCTTGAAAAATAAGTGTCAGGTAGAAATTGCTGACTCGCTTCACATTTTAAACTGAGCATGTGAATGACCACAGCCATGTTTTAGGATATTGTTTTTACAATATACGAAGCCCTAACCCTAAGGTAGATAGACTTCGGTTTTTATTACTTACTTATCTCTTTACATTCTTGAATTAGATGCAAAATACCAGAATGCTTTCTGCAGATATAACTTTCTATAGATATTTATGCTGAAATGTCGTTTTAAAAACTGTCAAATTAAGAAGTCAACAATATACTACTTATATATTTTCAATTTTTGTTTTCAATTTATTTTTGCTTGTCTGACAGTGTACTTTAAGCGTTAGTAGACCTAGTAAGAGTTCTCTCTGAATCTTGCTCATTTCTTCTGTGTAACTTAAAGTTAGTGACCAAGATATACCCTCTTCTAAAGACCAAATTTTTTGCCTATATTGTTGCTTTTTGGATATCAGTCTCTGAAGATGAAGGGAGATATAGGGATGAGAATAAACAGTCTAATCAGGACATGGCTGAACTGCATTGTAAAATGGCCACATCTCACAGTTTCATTTTCATGTTTGGAACATTTTTAATGACTGAAGTTTCTGCTGTCAACATATGCAAGAAAGAAGCCTTTTCAAACAGGCTGAGTACTTAGATTCTTCTGTTTGTGTCATAGAATGTGATATGTGACTACGAATCACTCTAAATTAAACAAGGATTCTTGTCATCTTTTATTGTCTGCCTGAATCAAAGAATTGTAGGGGTTGGAAGGGATTTTCAGAGTTTGAGTCCAACCACCCCTGCCAAAATAAGCTGCCTACATCAGGTTGAACAGTTAGGCATCAAATCATGATATTGTTGGTCTTAGTGAGATTCAGTTTTTCTTTTATCTGTGATTTCACCTAGGAAATTTAAGCTTCTAAATGTTCTAAAATGCTATGGTATCCTTATCAAGCAGCTATTTTCTGTGGTAGAGAATTTGCTTGACTGGGTTATTTCTAACGCTAATCAATCTTGATAGTGTTTGTACAAAGACTCGTACCTATGACATTCTGGAATCACCTGTAGAATTTAATATATGTATCTACCAAACCATATATATTAACATACACATACATGCATATATATGCTTAAAAAGTGTTATATTAGTTTTTATGCGTTGATGGGGTATGAATGATGCATTTGTGAAATCCATGTCTCTACTGTGTTCACTTGAAATACAAATCTATGTCAATTAGATACTTCCATATATTTTTTTAACTGAAAAATTCAGCACTGTACATATTGCCTTTGAGTCTTGGGGATAGTTTTTTTTTTTTTAAGAAGTGCATTCATCTCGTTTTTTAGAGTATGATTTGCTGTATTCCTTACAGAATTCTGCAGTACTTAAAATGAATGTGCATTGTGGGGACTAAACACATTTTTTTAATTGGAAATTCAAAAAAGTAACTGTGTGTAGTCAGCTGCTGTACTGGAGAAGTCGTGCAGGACAGATGTTTGTTAGAATAGGTAGGAGTAGAATAGTTAAACTGCAACATTTTTATTTTCTCAATAGAACTTGATTTCAGAAAAAGCTTTCACTGGTTAAATATTTTTAAAATGGGTACTTGCACATTTGAAGCAATAGCATTGGTCAGCAAAACTGTCTGATATATCTTTATTTCCTGAGGATGGATTGAAGCTGCTCTAGCCAAAAGAGAATAATAGTCTACTGTGCTTACTTGACCTTGTAAAACCTTGCAGATTTTCTATAAGTTTCAGTTACTTTGTTTTTGTTCCTTTTGCTTTGTGTGGAAAGTGTGTCTGCATATTTATGCCCCAAATATAACCTTATTTAAAAAAAAAAATAAAAAAATTCAGCAACATGAGTACAATGAAAGAGCCAACTAAATTACTGTCTAGAAAATGTCATCATCAATGTTCTGTTTACTTATAGCGTGCTTTTGTGTTGCAAATGTGCTACAGTAATTTTCTTTCATTTCAGCTATTACAACAACATAAGTCATTTCAGTTACAAGCTTAGTTCCACTGACTATTATTTTGTAGTAGCAAACTCTTTTCTATTGTAACAGTAAAGCAGCTATTTGTGTAACTGTACAGCTTGCGTTTCCCCAAAGTGACCTTGATCATAATCGTAGCTTTAAAAAAAAAATAAAGAAAAATTACAGTATTCCAAAATTGCTAGTAACAATATCATTCAAACTCTGTCTCTCATGAAGAGATGCTAAGATGCCTAATTTGTTTGGTCTAGCACATGTTCAAAAAACGTGAAGTGAAGGATAGGAATTGGAAACATGTTGAAGTTTAATTCCTATAGCCTCTTTTATGTAAAAACCTTTTAACTATGTTTTAATAGTCTTGTGTAGAGTTTGAATTGTATTCTATAAAACTTTAAAAGCCCATGCTGTTTAAGAGAAATTCTGTCTATGTTATAAAATTCTCTAGACTATTTTAAAATTTGTAGATGTAAGTTATAGTTCTGAAATTAAACTTTATAGGCATCTTCAATAAGAATAGATTTCAGATTAAAATGAAATAAAACCCACTCTTCTTGGATTTTGCCACACAGAATCTCGTGTGCTGTTGTTTTGGTTGCTGTGTTAGCTAAATATTGTGTTCCAAGGAGAATGAGTCTGAATATGAAATTTAATATGGCCACAACTAATTTTTCAAAGGAAGTCATTCAAAGAGAAATTGTGATAAGTACACAGTTCTATATCTGTTTGTTTTTCTCTCACAGGTGCAGAGGAAGCTATTGCTCATGAGATACACCTCTACTTCCAAACAAGCTCTTGGGAATGGTAGTTCTGTACGAAGAGAAAGCTGGTGAGTAAATTACTGTGACTATTGCTTTTGCAGAGGTTTGTAGCACGCACAGTTTATTAACACTAATTAGTGTTGTCCTGTCAGTGCTACAAAATTTCAGTAAGAAGTTTGTAAAGAAAAGAAGGAAGTCAAACATACACGTAAACATATACTTCAACAATTTTACTTATTGAATTAGAATTCAAATCTGACAGGCAAAATAAAATGCTTGTATTTAATCATTTATATCCCCTAACTGAAGTTATACCAATAACTGAACATGCGGGACACTGCAGTGCTTTTTAGATTTTACTGTAGAGAAGATGAAACACTTTAGGGAATAGAAATACATAATTTGCTGTTTTATATTTATTACTTAGATACTATGGGTACTTAAGCTCTTTGATTTTTTTTTTTTTAATGGTCGTGGTCTGTGGAGATAATTGTGACTCACATAATGTGCAAAAAGATGAAACATTAATTTGACCAAATTTTATTTTTTGTTTGTGTGTTTAACTACAGTGTCAAGTTTGGCACTGCACCTGGATAGATTTTTTTCATGCTGTAACTCACTAACAGTATGTAAAAGATAATAGGAATAAATGGCAATAGGACTATAACCAGGAGAGCAGGGAATGAACTAAAGGTAAATGAAGAAAACTCAATACAGATGTGCTGTTAAGTGAGTTAAGAGAGATGGGATTCAAATGAAGGGAGTATAATCAGCAGCCTGGGCCAGCAAGGTCCTGTAGGCATTAATAGCTTTTTAGTTTAGGGCTGCACAATCCTGATGTTTGTGATCTCCAAGCGTGGAGTCAGAAGCAGTTTTTGACATGCAGGGCTTGTTGAACTCTTGTGAAACACTACAGAAAGGAGAAAAGACACTTATGAGTAGGATTTCATGACCAGAACTCTGTTCAAAGATAAAATTCTGCCTTTATTTCACTAACTTTTTCTTTAATGTCCCTAGTAATGCACAAAACAGAGCGATGCAATGTGCTGTCCTTTATATATGGGACTTTATGTCACTACTGTGATTTTTTTATTTTTTTTTTTAGTAAGTGTATCTGTGGCTGTCACTTGTTCATGCTATCCTGCGTGTCTCTGTTTCTAATGGGATCAGTTGGTGAAGAGAACTTGTAAATGTGGAGTAGCAGTCTTGAGTCTTGAACAGAATGGAAGTCTGGTATCAGGAGGTTGAATGTCTGTATGTATTGGAAGTAACTTTTTAGAGAAGTGTCTGCTGAAGTATCAAAGGATATGTCAGGAATTGATTGCTGTGAGGATTTTGGGGGGTTAATAATTACGCCTGAAAAAAATCAAAAATGTGTAATTAATTTGACAGTGGTTCACAGGTGTATTGCAGTGATACAGCACAAACATAAAAATATGAATTTTCTTTTAATAGCCGTGTGTATGCAAAATGAATGTAATGTGTTAAGACATTCAGGCTATTGAATGTGTTCTCATTTGTCAACAGGCAGTTGGTGAAAAATTAATGTTAAATGTATTCTTTTAGAGGATTGGACATTCCTTTTTGTTCTCTGTTAACAGAAAGCAAGTAGAAAGCCATGGGACAGTCATAATATTGGATGCACTGTGTAACTGAGTTTTGTGAACTGTTGAAGGTGTACCATGGTTTCACGTGTGAAAGGGGGAAATCTCTTTCTTTTGGAGAGTCAGAACTTATGAGATTGCTAGAGAACACACTACTGGGAAGTAAAGCTCTGCCATGCACTGTGCCTCTGTACCTAACAGCCTGTTGTGTGAACTAACTATGTATATATGCTTATATATATGCATATGTATTCTATAAAAAGAAAAGAGTTAATGCATTATTTTCTGATTAAGTTATCTTGTTCAGTTTGCTGTTTTATTTCCAATTGAATGACAGACCACAAACAAAAGCAAGATGTTTTTTACAGTTGGCTTTCTTGAATGCTAATATGTTTTTTGTAGTGCATAGTAATGCAATTTTTCGCGAAACACAAAAATTAAAACCAGGAATACCCAATTAAGAAAAGCTGCTGATGCTTTCAATCACTGGAGGAAATCACAGTCCCTTATTGAGAATTTTCTGCCACCCTTCTGGGGAATACACTTTGCTATGTTTCTATTGGATGCCTAGAGACTCCAGCAACCCAAGGATTTTAAAATCTGCATTGTTATCTAGTACTTGTGGTTTAGTTTCCTGTAAGACAAGCTTCAGTAAGTTTTATAATCATACTTGGACAGACCTTGTGAAATCCAGAAAAATATTCGTGGATTGAAAATCCTTTTCAGCCCAGCCCTTAATGTATGTGATTTTGGGTAATTTACTTCAAAACCTCTCTTGTGTCTCTCAAACTTTACTGGCATAATCGTAGAGAAGAAACAGCTGATGATTGTTTAAAAATAAATAAAGAAATAAGTAGCAAATATTGATTTTAATTCAAATAAATCCTAATTGTTTATCTAGATCTGAGTCAGATTGTATGTTGTGTTTGGTGAGAATCCAGTAAGGAGTTTCTCAATGTAGCAAATCTGTCAGCTGCTCTAAACTCACTGAAATAAAAATATTTTTTCCCTACTTTGTAGAATGTGGAAGTCTACACAGCTGACAGCAGTTGATGCCTCTCTGAGTAAATTACTTTGCATGTGTCCTTCTATGTGTTGCTAATCATTACTTTGATATTACCAGTCAGTAACAAAGTAAAGCTGAGAGAAAACATAGCACAGATTCCCATGTTCTTCAAAATTGCTCATCTCCACTTTGCTAAACTTATATAGAATCTATATTAATAAAGATGTTTGGGATGTTTAGGTCTACTAATTTCAGTACACATTCCTTGCTGGCAGGAAACACTGTCCCATGTTATTTTTATGTAATACAGTATTTTCTTTTGTAGCTATTGTATGATCTTCTTTTCTCTTTTGCTTTTGGTTTTTATTTTTTTTTTCCCTCTTAGGTAGCATATGTAGGTAGTTGGGGCCTTTTTCCTGCTTTTCCATTAACCTGCACTCATTTTAGCTCTTGACAGTTTTCAAATACGTGATCACACAATAATCTTTTTTCAGTGGAAAAAAATTGTTCTGTCAAAAGTCCTGCTCAGTCTAAGCTGGAAGTAGAGGATACATTTGAGGATTCTATTTCTTTAAGCTTGGATTTATTTTGCAAGTAGGAGTTAGTAAGGATTGTTTTTGGCTTTTACTATCTACTTCACAATAATTTATTTCTAAAGAGACATCAGACATTGTTTAAAGCCTGAAATTTATGCTGCCATAATTTTTATGAACATCTACTACAAAAAATAATTGTCTCAAATTTATTGCTATTCTATTTTCTGAAAATATTATTTTCTCAATTCTGTAATTTTCATTTGTGGTGCTCTAGGCTAAGTTTGGCTTAATAGCATTTGGGCAATCACAGAATCACCCGGGTTGGAAGGGACCTCAAGGATCATGTAGTTCCAACCCCCCTGCCTAGCAGGGCCACCAAACATACACATTCAGATCAGGTTGCCCAGGACCCCGTCCAACCTGGCCTTGAACACGTCCAAGGACGGGGCATCCACAACCTCCCTGGGCAGCCCGTTCCAGGGAATAACTACTCTCCTTGTAAAGAACTTCCCCCTAACATCCAACCTAAATCTTCCCTCCCTCAACTTGGATCCATTTCCCCTAGTCCTGCTATTGTCAGCCCTTTTGAAGAGTTTACTCCCCTCCTGGGTGTGGGTTCCCTTCAGGTATTGATAGGCTGCAATGAGGTCACCCCGCAGCCATGTTTATTTGTTTTGGTTTTTGAGATTTGATAGCGAATTTGCTGTATGGATTAATGCTGAACTGTTGGATGATCAATTTTCTTAACTCACATCTTACCAAGGCAGTAGTTTCTGGGGCTTGGTTACTATAAAAAGCGGAGAGCTTCAGGCGATAGGATCATAGGAGATACTGAGTATTCTTGGTATTGTGCTCACAGTGTATTTGCATGGTTAGGAAGGGAAATAACAATGAGTAAAGGAAAGATTCTTTTCTGTCTTGTCGACTCTTTATGTAGTTCTTCTCCTATTGTACATCTGAAAAGAAAGTCATAGCTTGTAGTCTTTTGCAAATATGAGTGAATGCAGCAAGTCCTGTGTAGATTTCTTTCTTTTCCTATACCTGTCTTTCCTTAAAATATATTTGATCAGTGCTTTTTTTATCTTTTTTTATGGTAGTAAATGTTAGATTGCATCACATAATAAATCTATTATTCACAATTTAGCTTTTGTGTTCTGAATTTTCACTCCTTTGAATTTCAGAGTGAAGTAGATTACTATTAAAGTTGTACATGAACAAGAAAGCAAAAAGACTTGTTTGGATCAAAAAGAATCAAAAGTATATAATTTCTTTTCTGCTTCTGATCAGACTAATCAGTTTTTTCACAATTTTTTCTTGTGCTTAATTCGCCATCTGTTTGGACTAAGGCTGTATATATTTATTAGTGACAGAAATACACCAAGATGTTTGATTTCTAAGGCATTGTAAGTCATCAGAAATTAGAATTTAACTTACAGAAAAAGAACTCTAGCAATTAAAATGTGGTTGAAAAGATTTGAACTGTTTCCATTCTACGGATCTGATATATGAAAAGTTCACTTATTCTGAAATTATTTGGAGAAATTACAGTAAATATTTAGAAAGTGTTGGGGAAAATAATCTCAATTTGAGGTAGGAGAACGGAATCTGAACTGGAAATATATTTAATATTAAGAAAATAAACTTTTATGAATTGCTTTAGTTTATGTATGTAGACTTCTTGGCAATATTATTTTCCTTCCTACAGTATCTTTAAGAAGCAAGTAGTGGCAATATCAGTATTTAACCAAAGAAAGAAGTTGACAAACTAATACATATTTGCTCTTCAGACAACATGCAAAGTAAGTTACAATTAGTTTCTCAAAAAATAGTGTTTTTCATTGTGTGCTACCAACTTCCTCATTATTTAGATGATGCCTTACTGCTGTGTTTAGTCTGTCCAACATAATAAATTAACTCATGTAGTAAGCGAAATCTTGCAGGGAGCTTAAAATTCTAGAGTTTGCCATTTCAAGTACTAAGAAAGGTCTGAAGAAAAATCTTCAGTTTCTTGTTGGAATGTGTGACACGTGAACAGAAACTGACCTTGTTTACACCTGATGACTGTATATCTGAAAACTTGCGGTAGCGTGTACAAGTGACGTGTCAAAACTTCAAGGCAATTGCAAGGCAGCAAATTCTAGATAGAAGACAAAAGAATTTATAAAAAATACAAGGAGAAGTTTTATTACTCTGGCATTTTTGTGTATAGGAGAAGTAAATTTAATAAGCATTGCAGACTTCCTGCTAACCTGTGAATGTGTCATGCAGGGAAAACTTTCTTTCATTATATAGTCCATTCTCAATTCATACAATATACAAAGGGAATTCTGGTCTTCCTCCTGTCTTTTGTTTTCAATTTGCAAGAGACTTTTCCTCGATAAATTAAGATTTTAACATGGAAATCTGAACATACTGTAATGAGCACTTAAATTACAAGTTGATATATTTATCTTCAAGTTTTAAACAAAATCATTAGGAAAACTCAATTCTAATTCTCTATTCTGGTGATTATTTATGATGTTGCTCTAAATCAAAGATGGCTTGTCATTCTAGGGTTTGTTAGTTTAAGTAAAGTATCTTTTAATGTGCATAATCCTTAAAGCAAGTATTTATATTTTCAGCCACTCAAACGCCAGATAAATACAAAGAAATTTTTAAATCTTTTCAAACCGACGGCAAAAGAAAAAAGGGAACTTTGCTAGAAAATTTAACTTCAGAAAATCTATTTCTGAATTACTGTTACTTCATAATATAATTGTATTACTTGTTTTGCATATGTACTGATAGATTTAGTCTTTCTGGCACAGCCTTGTACTTCAAATGCGTACTCAGTTTCCTGTGTTTACTGAAATGAATGAAATATTTGGCACAAACTGTTGTCCATCTCTTTGTTTTCCTTCTCTTATGCTGTGAATGTCTGGAAGCAAGTAGTGCAGTAGAATTTTTAGAAATAACTTGCAAAATAGCCTTATAGATGGTTTTCTGGTCTCAGAAAATGGGGAGAGCAAAAAGCGCAATTGCAGTTCCTTTTTAGCTCAACCCCCTTGGGAAGTCTAGTGCTTGTAATAACATTGACCTTTAACACTGCTGTGGAACAGGGACATGAAAGTCCCTTTCTGTCTCTCTGCCACTGTCAAAATTGGGCAGAGTCCCTCCACACTTGTGGTGTTATAATCTGTAAGTTTTTGCTGCAGGATTCTAGAAGTTCTTGCGTACATTTTATTGCTTACGTATTACTGTATATTTTTTTTTTAAAAGAAGTAAATATTTACCTTTGTCAATTTAATTATACACAGTGATTTACTAAACCATAGCTGTAGTTTTGTATGTCTCTGCAATTAAAGTGTACTATCTTGTTTACTTGGAAAGGACGTTTTTTTCCCTTTAATCTTGGCTACTTGAATGCAAAGAGAGTACGTATAGATTAGTTATGAGCCAAGCATTTAACTGACACAACTTATTATCTTAAGCTAATATTGTACTTATAATTATATTAGTCTTTTTCTAGTTAAGAGTTGCTGAGACAGTCTGACTTTAAATATTAAAAATCTGATTAAAATTTAAGTAGTTTTGCATGTTTCCTTTCCTTGGAGCAACAATTTTTGTTCCACAGAAGTCCCAGTAAGTTTGTCAGTTTTCACAGAATCATAAAATGGCCTGGGATGAAAAGGACATTACAGATCATCTACTTTCAATTCCCCTGCTGTGGGCAGAGTAGCCAGCCAGGTGACAAGGCTCCCAGAGCTCTATCCAGCCTTCCCTTGAATGCCTCCAGGGATGGGGCATCCACAACTTCTCTGGGCAACCTGCAAGTCTGTAGTCTTTTGTTGTCTCCCTGTGTGCCGCACAGTAGTCTTTGTTCAAGGTGTTAGCCCACCGGGGGCAGGGCTGGCTTCTTCTCCTGTGTCACTAGTGATAGGACTAGAGGGAATGTCCTAATGGCCTCAATTTGCACTGGTGGAGATTCAGGTTGGATGTTAGGAAAATTTTCTTCTCCAAAAGAGTGGTCAGGTGCTAGAACAGGCTGCCCAGAGAGGTGGTAGAGTCAGGCTTCCTGGAGGTGTTCAAGAAATGTTCAGATGTTGTACTAAGTAACGTGATTTAGTGGGAAAATATGGTGATAGGAGGATAGTTGGACTGGAAGATCTTAGAGGTCTTTTTCAACCTTAGTGATTCTGTCACTTTAGTCACTTTAGTATTCAGCCTTCATGAGTTAAACTGATAATATGTGAAATCTGATATGTTAACTCTTGATCTTAATTCCTTGTGATAACTCATTGATCTTAACAAAAATCAGATCTGAACTATACAGGAAAAGTTTTGCCTAGTAAGTTCCAACAATTATTCTTTGCAGTTAAAGTGGAACTTTTCTTAACTAATCAGTGGAGATGAAATAATGGGATTATAAAAGCATAGCATTGATGTGTAAATGATTGATTAACAAAGAAAATAAGAAGAAAATACAGAGTTACAAGTATTTTTTAATTGAATTCTAAGTTTGAGTAGAACAGTATTTGGCAGAATGAAGTAGATGAATTTCGCCATTGATTTTTTTAGAAGAAGTAGGTCAGAACTCTGAATGCGTATATGTAATAATTCTTCCTTTTTTTGTGATATTTTCATATTATTTGGAAATCAGCCAAATGCAAAACTTGTTGGACAGCAGTGAGTCATTTCCACTGATAATTCTGCATTTACTGAATTGGGACAGTCATGGCATAGGGTATACACAGGTAAATAAAGACTTCTACCTTCAGTGTTCTGCTTTAGGCAGCATCTTTAGTGTTTTAGTAGTGTTTTTAGCTCAGGTTAGTGAGATGTGGTTTCGCCAAAAGTGTGCAGTGGTGTATTCTTTCCTTGCCTTAAACTATTTGTGTATAGAAGTTAATTTTGATTCTTCTAGTTCCTTTTTTTTTTTTTTTTTTTTTTTTCCACCCCTATATTAAGCCCACAAAGTTTCAGATCTTTATAAAAAATACACTGTTTCGGTCAAGACTCACATTCTCATAGCTACGGGATAGTTATTGAATAATTGCTGATTTCCAGATATAGTGGCAAGGCATTCTAATGCTTAATTAATTCCTCTGTGTGTTGACAGCTTCTCTTTTAAAGATTCCTTTTGTAGTATTTGAAGATCTAAAATGTGCCTCTCGGTGTCTCACCTAGGGTTGATTACATAAATACGTAACCAGCATTAAAGAAAGAATTGATTTGTTCAGCGTTACATGTGGCCACCATAATGAGCTGCCCAAATTGAGGATGGCCTTTAATTCTGTTCTGTGAAGAAGTGGAACCTCTTCATATGCATTATGAATTGTATTCCCATACTGATGAACAAAGCTATGATGTTTCTGTCCATGTATGCTTTTGTCCACTGTAAACTTTTTCTCTGATTTCACTTTTTTTTTTTTTTTTTTCCCCCATGGAAATAACAGAAACTTCACTTTTCTTGCCTTGAAGTTTTCACGCTTCTATTATGATTCATGGGTAATACCTGAAGTAAATACAAGACTGACTTTTTTCAATGCTTTGGAAATATGGACAGTTTTCTATTTCAGCTTAATTAGCTCTTCAAAATGTAAGAACGGAAAGAGTTTTCACTTCATAGTCTGGTAAAGAATTCCTTAATCAGACTTCATTTGAAGTGGTAGTGGGAACTTATCTAAATGTAGTTTGCAGGGTCCAGTCCTCTCATCTGCTGCCAGCCGTTTGTCCCTGTCTTGTGTTGTATTGGCAAGAAAGCTCAAAGAGCTGATTATCTGAAAACTTTCCCTATAGAAAAATATACCATTCTAGAGCTAACTTAACTTCCTGAAATGGTTTATCAGCGTTTGTACAAATGCTAGAAATGCACGAGCTTAGACTCAGAAAGGGCAAGGAAGATGCCAACAATAAGCCTATCTTTAGGTTAAGTTATTGACTGTAGGACTGTAGTGACATGACTTCTAGACCTCAGTTCTGGAAATTTGTAGCTGGATAGCTCAGTAGCTGACTGTTTATCCCGATAACATTTAGATTGCAGATTGTAGTTTTAGTGCTTGTAAGTTTCTTAGCAAAACAACCAAAACTGCTGTAAAGCAATATATAGCAAACATAATGTAGTTAAAAATCATTCGTAGGATTTTTGATGTTAAGAGTTCACTTAAAATACAGCTGTTTTTGTAAAGGATAATAATATAACCAAATAGTGTGTTTGTGGTGTAACATAATGTCTTGAATTTTCCAGTTCCCTTTTTTTTCATGTAAGAGTTGGGATGTGTGTTTATCTGTTTTATGTTTTAGAGACTTCAGAAGTTTTAAATCTGAAGAAAACTTTGTAAAAAGCTGTACCTGAAATACGACCTTTTCACTGCTATCTTTGCAAGTCTGTCTTGTAAAATATGAAGGCTAAATGCTATCTGTTCTGAAGGAACACTAAGAAAGACAAAGTATTTGATGTGACACATTCATGCTTTGCTTGTCAGGCAAAGCAGTTTTCACTATTATTCAGTGCCCTTGTATATTGAAGAACATATCTAAAGTAAGCTGAATGCTCTTGTGCTTTGTGATAGTGTGTTACTGGGAAAATAAAACAGCCACAATTATCTGCTCAACAAATAGAACTTGTCAGCTGCCAGGCATGCAGAACTAATGCAGATGGCCAACTCAGAAAAGCTGTCAAACAGACTGAAATAAAACACTTTTTATTTGTATTCTGTAGACTTTAACTGACTCTTTGTAATCTTCTCAAAATAAAATAAAAAAAATATTGTGCTTTATATTAGGTGTTTCCTCGACTTCTAATGTAATGAAAATTCTTTTGTAGACATGGAACTTTTACCCAAATAATGAAAGGTATCATTGGATGTTAAACTGCAATTGTGAAGAAGTTCTTTCATTTAAGTGTTCTTATCTATGCAGTAAGACTGGATTTATGCTTATTGTATATAGAAGTTCTGGAAAGATAGAGATTTTGTATAATCCAGGACAGGAAACAGTTTTTCTTTTTTGAATGAGCATCGTATTTTCTTTTGCTTTGAATTGCCTGTTGGTGGCTCCTCAGAGAAACACTTTTTTTTTTTTTTTTTTTTTTTTTAATTGGAGGACATTTATATTATTTACTGTTGTTTCAGTTCTTTTATTTCTTAAAGGTAATGAAGAGTACCACTCTAGATCTTCACATTCTTACCAGGTGTTTTCTCTCTGTGCAGCCTAAACATATTATAGAGATCCTACAAAACGTCAGATGAAAGTAAAAGTTACATCAAACAGTTACTGTTACCATAGTGACTGTTGAATGTATTGGAGAAATTGTGCTTTATTTATTCATAGGATTTGGCCTAACCTTCAGGGCAATGGTATGAAGGAGATGCTTCATGTAAAATAAATAAATAAAAAATTGGTCCATCTGTAGATATTAAGACTTCCATGATTAATGATTGAGCTGTTTCAGTTTTGCAGCATCAGATTTCCAATCACTCATTGCTGTTTTTTTATTTAATTGATAATATTCAGAGTTTTGGTGTTTTTTAATGGCTGCTCTGACGGGATAATTTTTTGCCCCGCAGCTGGAAAACAGGGATGTGCTATGACTACAGAGGGAAATAAATTGAAAATAAGTACAAGGAAATACAGAAGTGCTGCACTACATAATCAGATGGCGGAATGTACTGCTAGAAGCATTCAGTCAGTCAGAATGGACTTTTCAAAGAGCTCTGTGCAAAAGCACACAATTGGTTAGATGTATATTATATGGCGATGTCAGCCTCCTAGGGAGGATCACATGCACACCGATGGTCTGATCCACTGAGGCGCATCTTTTGATCTGAATGATAAGAAGCCACCCATGTGCCACTATAAACTTATTTGATTGCGCTAGCTCTTCTTATTTCCCTTTGCTCTGTGGCATACCCCAGTACAAAGCTAAACTGGAAGATTAATATTCACTTTTGTGTCTGCATCCTTTGTTGTTCCCTCTTAAGGAGAAAAATGTTGAGAAGTCTTTATTTATTTTTAATGGAAATCCTAATGTGTGCTGTACCTTGTTATAATCCAAACCACTCTACATCCCAGACTGCTATGTGGCAGGTTGTATTCTGTTCTTTGCTTAACTTCTTACAATAAAAGTAGCTCTAGGCTGTGTCAAAGATTAACCTACTCACGGGAATCATGAGATATATAGCTGGATAGAGTGGAAAGCAGCTAGGTTTTTGTTTTCTTTTTTTAATGTTTTCAGCATCGTATATATTAAAAGCTTCTATCACCTGCTGTTCTTTAAAAGATCTTTTGATCTTAAATTCTAAGATCCTGGGGGTTTTAAGAATATAGGCTGTCGAAGTGCCAGTTATGGGTCCTCAAGGAAAACTTACAGACACAGAAAATTGGCACAGGAACCTAGCGCTCCACTGTGGCATTTATTTCTTTAATATTTTAACAAGCTTCAAAGTATTTATGTAATAAAGTTATAAACTTTCTTTTAAAACCTTTTATTTTTGTTCAGATGTCACATTCTTTATGCAAGAGCAGTATAGAATATGCTTCAACTGAATTTGCAATTCATCAGGTCTCTTTCCTCAAAGTAATGGGACATGGAATGCTAAATTTCAGGAG
Organism: Tympanuchus pallidicinctus; assembly: GCF_026119805.1. NCBI lineage: Eukaryota > Metazoa > Chordata > Aves > Galliformes > Phasianidae > Tympanuchus > Tympanuchus pallidicinctus. The sequence continues at coordinate 11,937,324 of NW_026294648.1, read as the reverse complement.
ATATTATGTAGTCACTGGGAAGGAATTTATCTGCCCTTATGTGTTTTTCTTTCTTTTTCTGAAAGCAACAGATATGCTTGTGTCAGAGAGCTCTATGTGTTTGTATGTATATGGACATGCATGCACAAACATAACCTATTTACACTTGTATATGTTCAGTATAAGTTGGTGGCTATATACATATTACATATTTGCACGCAGTAACACATTCTGTATTCTGAAGAACTTGTGATATCTTCAGTAATTCAGCAAATTTGTTTAGCTGTGAGTAGTATTTTCTTGCATTGAATTCAATTTGCTGTTAAGAGCCGAGCCTGAAGGCTCGGTTTCAGACTGTAATGCTGAAATTGGACTAAAAGTTTGATCCTAATAAAGACCAGTTTTTTTTAGTTTCTAATTTGTTGGTAGACTCGCAGCATTTCCACACCCTCCAGTTTCCTCTGCTTTGTCGCATGAGGTTTTCAAGTGTCTTAAAAATACGTTCTTGAACTGTTGAAGTTTTCCTGCATTGATTTCATTGGCCATAGTATTTTTTGATCATGTTTTTCTTGCATTTTTACCACTTGAACCATTCAGTGCTGACAACGTAACTTTTCCCTGCAAGATGCATTGGAGAAATCTTAAGGGTATCTTGAACATGCAGAACAGGCCAGAAAAGGTAAGATCTTAATTAAGACCAGTAGCTTCTTTTGTGTGTGAACAGTAAGAAATGCATACTTAACATCAAAACCAAGGCAGAAGTGGAGAAATCAATAACCTTTGACAAGTAACTGGTGTAGTCTAAAGGGAGACTCTTACAATGCATTGTTGGACATATTGGCAGTGCAAATAAAATTCTATGCAAAATATCAAAGTAATTTTGACCAATTTAATTGTGAAAGGTAGTTTCCTGGTTGGGTGTTTATAAAAATGGAAAACTGATAAAGTCCTGTTCACAGTTGACAGTATAACGTCTGGGTTTTGATTTAACTTTTTTTTTCTCCCCTTACTGAAACTGATGAGAAAGCACAATATATCCAGTAGCACAAATTCCAGTGAAAAATACTGACAGTGACTGCATTCTTGTGCAGGCAAAGCATACTGTAAATAATGTTCCTCCTTTTTTCCTCATTTCTCTGTTAGCTTCTTTCCATTGCTGTGACTATCACTTTTATGTAGGCACCTATAAATTATCAGCATCCAATATGATATGATAACAAGAATGAAGCATTTAAATCTCATCTTTGATTTAGAAGTTTGTATTGAATGTTTTCACTGCCAGACGTCTTATGCTGAGAAGCTGGATTCAGTAAAAACTAGAAGTAGGACTAGAAATCATCTTCTCTTCCTCTGTAGCATTTCCAATGAGTTATTTCATAAAAGGCAGTTTAACTTCAGGAGGAATGAAAGCTTAGCAACTGCTCTGCAGGAGCAAGGCTTCTCAGAGTACAGATCTCTGGGTGGGTACCTTTAGGCAATGTTTAGGACAAGGATTTAACCGTGTAACTTTTTTAGCATAGAGATTCTTCCTGGGCATTGTTCAGATACTTCTGCTTTTGGGTTTTTTTTTTTGATTAATTTCTATGTATTGACTGTCTCTGTCCTTTGCTTCTAAATTATTTGTTAATTGTTTGGCTTATGAAGGAGCTTGTCGGAGGGTCCTTGGGTCAGTCCCTGTAAATGACGTTGCTTTCTGGACACAGCTCATCTGAAGAAATGCAAGAGGTTGCCAGACCTCATATTGGACTTTGTCACCTGAGGAAAAAGCATGCATAAAATACTGAAAGAGTTACTTTTGACTTTGTGTACACATACACACAACCTCCATTGTTATGCTTGAGAAGAAACCTCAAACACTTCAGTGCCTCAGACATATTATTTTGTCAAATTCTTACTCTGTCTTGTTGACAGAATGCATTTTCTCAAAAGCTGAAATCATTCTGTCAAGGAAAGTTATTTTCTTCAATAATCCTGCTTGTTGACAAATGTTCAAAAGGGAAAAATATCTTCAATTATTCTGGGAATGTTCTGCCTGGTATCTCCAGGTTTATTTATTTTGCTACGGGAAAGAATGGTTATTAGTTTGTATGTGAACTATCCAGCTCTTGATGTTATGAAAGAAAAGAGCATTTGTTCTGTACTTAGGTGTAGGTGCTTTAGGGGAGGTTTTTTTCAAAGAAGATCGTTCAGTTTTTGGTCACAATCCAAATTAGTAATAAGCAGCAGAGTGCGGGCAGCACATCTAATGAGTGGAGGAGGGATGAGCATAAAGCAGACGTTGCTGTTGCTTATGTCCAGCACCCATGGCAGAGGTATGAAGGCTCATTTTCAGTTGGAGTTGTTAATAGTTGCACATTCAAATAGCAAAATATGAGAATAATTGTAGAGGTTCTCACAGGGCATTTTCTTTTCATCTTCCTTCTCTGCTTTCCAAATTAAATTGGTTCCCATTTAGGAAGGGAAATCCCTGTGTTGCGATTTTTTATTGGTTTTAATTTGTTCGATTTTTGATTATTTTTCCTGTTAGCTCAAAATCTCAATTGGTAGATTTACTCCAGCAGTTTCCAAATCCTTTATTATTCATCTTATTATTGAATACTTTTGTAAGGATATATATGAAAGACATCGTGAAGAACATATCATGCTCAGTGCTTGTTTTATTTTAAAGACAAATGCACTCATTCTAGTGAATTACAAATGGATTTTGGAGAGGGAAACATACCGACACTTCTCCAGTGTCTCTTAAAGGAACTTAAATTTTGGGTCGTTTAAGCACTTTAGAAGGCAACTGTTAGAGATTGGAGAATGTCAGAGAACATCTTTAGGCTGTTTTTGAAGATATTTTTTGAGAATTAAACTTTTGTTTCAAACTGAGTCTAATGAGTGTTCTTATGTTTTAATAGTTAAGCTTGGTAAATTAGCACCGCCCTTCATTTTCTGTCCTCTTTGCTGCAAGTCTGGATGTGATAATTAAATCTGTATACTTGTTTTCCATTCTTTCTGTTTCTTCAGTAAACATTCACTCTGTCCCATAATCTAGTCTACAATAGCTTCATTGATCTTTGATTTTGTTTATTTTTTTTTTTTTTCTTCTCTAGAATACAGGCAAGTTAAGTACTGCAATTTTATTTTGGATAATGATTGTAGCCAATTAATTGATATCTATAAAGTTTTTCTTTCTTTAATAGTGCAGTTTCCTACTCTGTTCTTCCCTACTGTGTTGTCTGCCACATTTGTCTAAGCAGAGTTGTGGGTGGTTTTTATTTTCTTTCATTCCATTGATTTATAAATCCTTTGTAGTCTTATTGTCAATTGTCTTGATCTCTTTAGTTCCTAATATACAGCATTTTTGTCATACATTTAAAAAGATGTCATTCTATGTGATTTTCCATTCAAAGGAAATTCAGATTTTTAAAATAATAGGCAGTGTGTTATAACAGATGCTTCCTTGACACCTCTAGATCAAAGAGAAAAGCAACAAGGTTTTTAATAGATACCTTAGATGTAAATCATATTGTGAAACTGAGCAAAAGTAGAACAGCCCTGGCTTTTTAGGCAGGCAACCTTTCTATTTATTAAGCTTCATCTCACATCACAGTACTGGTTTCATGCCTGAACGTGTTCAGCAAAGTATCAGAACAACATCATGAAGTTTTTACATCTCTGATGTTCTCACCTCTAGACAAAAAGTTGGAAGAATATATTTTTATAGAACTCATCAAGCCTAATATGTTTTTTGTGTGCTTTAACTTTTCTCTGAGACTCATACTGTGGGTTTGTTTGTGGAAGGCCACTCAACTCCCTTTGCTTCTTTAGAGGTGAAAGCTTTATGTAGTAAGAGCTGCTCAATGCACTTTGTGAAAAGCTCAGAGTCAGTCCATTCCCAAAGCTGAAGGCATCTTGTCTGAAGTTTCAGTTACGATGTTCCTTTTAACTTAACAGTTTCCAGTCTAGTTTTTTCATATGTCTCTAGTAAGATGAGCAGCTGATTCTTTGTCATACCAAGGTGCTCTCAGTAGGAAAAAAGCCTTTACTGCCAGTGGCATTAATTCACGTTGTTTATAATTTAGAGGATCATAGTAAGTTGAAGTTTCTATTTCTGGTTTATTCTCCAAAGTAATGAAAAATTAAGACCAAATGAATAATTTATAGTAGTTGCTGCTAGCTTATTTAGGTGACCGAGTGTATACAAAGAAATCAAAGCAACTTACCAGGTATTGAACCCAAAGGTAGATATGAACTCAAATAATTATTGATGTTACCAGTTTATATTATTTTAAACTTCTTCAGAAGTCATTGTCCTCTGTCACAAGGTTGCTCAAGTCATGGTTTATTGCAGTGCTGTGGACTCTGTAAATGAAACTTTCTCAGCCTATAAAGGTTCTGTAGTCCTTACACTTTATGCTATATTCATTCTATTTCTTTGTCACTTCATACCCGAAGAGAGGGGCACTCACATTTTGTTCAGTCTTCTATAAACTCTGTCTATCAACTTCATAGCAACAATTCATGAGTTTACTTATAATACTGCCTTGACAAGATAGCTGCAACTCTAAATCTTCTCTTTCCATTTTGATCTGTAGGCTCTGGAATTACTGTTTTTAGTGAATTGTTCTTTTCTGATGTAGATTATCAACATTACTTTATTCTCTGTATACTTAAACAGTATATTTAAAGCTGTCTCTAGATCAGTAATGCTGACTGCATTTTTAGAAAAAAATCAGTTTTAGAGGAAAAAATTGGTATGCAAAATTTTTTGAAAACCAGTTACAAAAACTCTTTTGCTTGTTAGCATGCATCTGAAAATGGCCTAGATGAAGAAAAAGCTATTACACTTAAATGCAGTGATGTTAAACATAATCCACTGCTGCTTTCATAGCCCCGATGGAGTGTATTGCTGCAGTTACGACAGTTATGGAATTAACAGAGAGAACTCTTGAGTACCAGAATGAGCTTGAACATTCTTAAATGTAATAACATCAAACATAACTCTATTTTTGTGCTTAAAATCTTGTAAATTCATTTGATGTTTTATTGTTTCTTAGGTGAAATAACTTTAGTAAATCACAGGATAGTTGGATTTAAAAGGACCTCAAAAGGTCCTCTAGCCAACCTCATGCTCCACGCTGGGTCAGCTAACAATAACTGTTCAGAAATTATAAATACCAGGATGTAATTTAAGGGTGGTTTTAGTTTTGTTTATGATTGTGAATACACTACAGAATTCAAAGCATTCACTGAAATACTAAATTACAATGCTTGTAACATTTGCTATGAGATTCAGTTGTAATGTAGTAGTTTTTTGCACCGTAGGAAACTAAATATGAATGAGCATATAATATGGAGATTTTCAGTAATAAAGTCTTTAAATTTTATTCATTCATAAAAACATGTCTTATTTTAAAAAAAAAAAACAAAACATCTTTTGGAAAAGAACAGCACTTTGAAGTTTGTTGTAGTAAAAGAAGATAAAAGATGCTTTTTTTGTTTTTCTTTTCAACTCTATACTCTTGGTACGTAAGTGCTGAGTTATATAAATTCATTCCTTTGTTCGGTGATATTGAAGCTCTTAGTCTGCAGCAATCAATTAAATGCCCCTACTAGTTGTTTTACATAAACTGGTTGAATGGTTAATTGAGAAAATACATAATATTGGGTTACTGCCCATTGACCAAATTGGTCAATACTGTTGTGATTATTTGTCAATTATTTGCATATTACTCAGACAATTGCTATTTCCTCTTACGATCGCTCTAAAGGCAGAAGGTGATCACATAAATTGTTCATTGTTAGTAAAAAGTAGATAAGAATCCAGTCCCAAAATTACATGTTGGAGTACTGGGAATGCCAGAATACTTAGTTCCTCAACAATAAAAACATTGCAAAGTGCTGTAATTTACGTATTTAAATTATTGTTAATCATTTATCAATCATTGTTAATCATTTAACAATCATTGTTAAATTTTGTTAATTGTGAAACTGCTGTAATATTATTTTATTTTCCCAAATAGTGACAACAAAAGCACCTAGCAAGCTTTCCCTAGCTTTCATTAACGTGCTGAGCAGGTTCCTCTTATTTTTATGAGTTCAAAATTTGCTCCTGAAATAACAGTAAGTGACAAAGATACTGAAGAAAAAAATAGAAGTCTCAAAATGTAAGTCAGAAGCCTGCAAATCTGAGATGTCCAGCTTTCAAAATACTTTTTAGCTAAATAGTCAGCAATGTGTCCCAGACAGGGTGAAGCCAGAGCACCGTTAAGTTTTGTCCCTGCAAAAGATTGCGTCAGGGCTGGTGTTTAACTCTTTTCTATACATCTAGCTATAGAAAGAAGCAGGAAGTGCAGATAAGGTGGAAGTTGTTTCATATGGGCACTCGGGATAGAGAGTGTTATAGAGTGTTTGGTTCTGTTTGAGTTTTACAATGTGTTTAGCAATAACAAAACAAAACAAAACAAAAGAATAAACTTAAATTTTCACTATTCTGTATGTATACCTATAATGTCTTTATCAAGCAATGATGATGAATGTAAATGCATTGGCTGATCAAGCAAAATACAGTACAATAAATGGTGGTAGAAGCTAACTGAAGTATACAAGACTTTCTGAAAGAGTAATCCTCCATTCTTGTTAGGGATTTAACGCATAGATGTTGATTTAATGAAAATACAAAATATTAAAGTTACTGCAGAATTTTGGTTTGATAGCAAATGTACCTTTGCTTCTATTCCCTTTTGTCTCATCTACTGTATACTCAGATGGTTTTCATTTCACTTTTTTCATTCAGGAAGAAAAATAAAAAGCCATGGTAAAAATAGACCTAGCAAATGAACTTTTCATTTCAGTGTTTTCTGAATGAGTCTTTACTTGAAAACTGCTACTTGTATGCCAGGATGACGTTGAAAAAGTTCCCGGTGAATAGCAATAATGTATTTGAGTGTGATGTTGGTTATGCTGGCTTGAATATGTTGTCTGAAAAATGCATTGCATATTAAAAATAAATTTAGAGGTTTTTTGAGGCATTCATTCTGTGAAGTTCTACCTTATTCTTTTTCTGTTGCTTTTTTGGGTTTTTGGTTTTCTTTAATTTTGGATAAACAGGTCTCTGAAAGATACAGCATCTTAGTGTGTGGTTTGTTTTATACTTCAGTGATTTATATTTCAGTGATGCTGCTGCATTCTGAATGCTGAGGTAGGAAGTAACTTTTCTTGTACAGAGAAAAACTGTCATTTAGTCACTTGTGTAATAATACAGGTTCTATATTCTGAGTTTCTGAATGCAGGTCTATATGCCAACAAAAAGATTATTTTATAGTATGGCAGAAGAAAATAAATCAGCAGATGTAACTGGCTTTAGTGTTGTTACCAAAGATAAAAAGTTTATGCAAATCCCTTTTCAACCAAAAGATGTTTTCTATTCTGATTTTTTTTTTTTTTTTTTTAACATTCTATAGGAGATGTTACAAGAAGCATGATAAATATTACTGAGTAAAGTATGGATTTGTTTTGTTAAATCATTTTTCTCCCTTTAAAAATAAGACTTTTTCTCACATTACAAAAATACACATAGTTTTGTTAAGGGCTTAATTGAAGACTAGTAGCAAATTCTCCACGTACTAGTAAGACATCACTTTTTTCACCCTTTTAGTGCTATTTTGGATCTTCTCGTAGCTGTGGATTTCCAGATTTTGTCTAATTGGTGTCTTATTTTATTACTATAATTTATTGTAAATGTTTAAGAATCTTTTTTGTTGATATTTTGCCTTCTAATTGGTTGCTGGATCTGTTTGGTTGACAGTTAGAAAAGTTGTTATGAAAAAGATGTAGACAAATTTAGGGTTCCAAACATCAGTTAATGTAGAATCCTTGTGGGTAAGTCTTACACTTCTCAGCAGACCTGAAGTTGTGTTCAGAGCTTACAAAGCGCGCACAGCAATTCCCACCTCCTTTGTAGAGGCATCATACTGTGTAGAGTCCTCAGCTTCTCCCCAGGGTCTCAGGCCCTCTGCTAGGCCCATGGTGCTCATCACATCACTGTAGAGTCCTACAGCTGTGCTGTGCAGTGGTGCACTGCACTGGAGTTCTGAAAACAGCGAACCTTAGTTGCCTTTGTTATATCTTTAAAGTGGTGGGGTTGCTCTGAGAAAGAAGTCTGAAACTTGATGCCCTTACCATAAAAGGCAGACATGCCATAAGTAGGTTGGTTCTTGAGTTCTGTGCATGATGGCTATTTTGTCTGCATCTGTGAAATCTTTGACACTTTTTGTCTGTTAAAGGATGTTAACTCGATTCATCAAGAAATGGTTTTTAAAAAGGTACAGATCGATTCAGTTTTTTTTTTAAGCAACTCTTTAGTTGTTAAAATAGAATTACAAAAATTGTGTTAACATGAATGTTCAGAACAAGAAGCTGTTGTTACCTGGACTTGCCTGAGCCATCACACTGTGGAGCTCACACGTATTCTATGTAAAATAGCTACAACATTTCAGGCCTCTTTTTCCCTTCATCTTGTATTAATCTTGAATTCTTTCACTCTGTTCCTAATCCCCTGCATCTGAGCTCTGCCACCAAGCAGTTAAGAGCTAGCAAAAGCTCAAGCACCTCATGTTAGCAAGGAAACTCAAGATAATCAAGGGACTTGGGAGTTTTCTTTCTCGTGGTGAAGACTGGATGTGGCTGTATATTTAAAAAAATAATAATGATTAAAAAAGTGTTCAAGCCCACTTATGCAATACTGAGATATGTTATGCATCCAAGCACACTTTTGGCTAATTATTACTTACTCAGATATTTTTGCCTCCTCCTCAACCTTAAAACTAAGAATTACAAGATGTCCAAAAAGTTCACACAAAGAGTTTTTAATGGAGACTTTAGGACTCACCACTGGATCCTGAGAATTACGCTGTCAGATACAATACAGAATAAGAAGTCTGCTATTCATGCAGGGCTTTATAAGATGGTAGAAAAATCATCTTTCACCAGGAAACTTCTGTAGATGCCAATATACGTCTACTATAGAAGTTCTTAAATGTTACTGAACATTTATTCCTCACTGAAGCAGACTATCCAGTCTCGTGACCCTGTTTCTTGTAAAGTCTGGGGAGAAAATTAAATATTTTAAGGTTTGTAAGACACTCTATGCATTTATTATACCAAAGGCTTCCTCAGCAATTTCCCTCTCTCATTTGAACAATAAATGTAATTTTTAAAAAAAGCTAATAAATTGGACCTTTTTATTCTGTGCACCTCAGTGATTTAAACAGGAAGGTGTGCACAGCAAGACTTACTCCGAGTAAGTAACAGTATCTGGATTCTGCTGATGCTAAGCTGCTGCAGATGTTATTCAGTGCATATGGGAAACAAGTTTCCTGGCAGGTTTATTTTTCCTTATCATGTAGGGAAAAATGCGTATTTGCAAATTAGCCAGTTATTGTATGAAACACACACAATTTGGGGGCTTCTGAAGATGATAAACTTCAGTTGGCCTAACATCTGCATCTTGTTAATTCAATAGCTTTTCCTCAGTGGTGGAACATTGTCTAATACACACCTTCTGTCATACTTAGTGGTTGAAATGTTTATGTGGGAGAAGAAAGAAAAACCTTTTTAATACTATGTTTCTACAGCATGATTCTTCAAGATGTTAACGTACAGCATAGATAGGGAACATAAGTGTTTTTAAATCCCAGGGAGCAGATGGTTCTCAAAACCTTTAGGCAATACGCCTTCCCTTCAGTTGTAGACCAAGTACAAGTATTTATGCCTGGTACTGTAAAAAGAACTCAATTAAAAAACAAAAAAACAAAAAAACACGAAATGCCCATAAATTACTTTTCAAATAGATATTGTTGACTCACGACTACTTTCATGTTCATTTACTTGAAAGATGCATTCCTTTGTCATTTTAGATAGATTGAGATTTGATTAATGGAATCCAAAGCTCCATTCCGATAGTTAGGATGTAATGTCTGAGTTCTCTGTTTGTTGCATCCTCCTTGAGTATCTTTCATCCAAATGATTTTGTATCATTTGCTACTGTGCAGTTGGTTTAAGATATTTTATGTGTGATCAGCCATTGCTTGTTCTGTGTACACTAACTTGAGACAATTGGCTTCATTTGTGACTCCCGGTATGGTGACAAATAAGCTTGAAATTTTTGGAAGGAAAGCTGTGAATGGCTGTGAGGGTACTTCAGAGCAGCTGTCAGGTGGGAATGCCAAGTAACACCGTATTGACAAGCCACAAAGATTTTTAAAAGCAACTTTAGGGAAGATGGTCATTTCCAATGGAGGCTCTCTGAAGGAAATAAGGCAGTGAATGATATCATGTTGAAATTAGATTAAAGTCCTGTTGTTTTTATTGATTGATTTAACACATTCAGAAGCTTCCAGTGTGCTTAACAGGATTACAAGCTCTAACTCTGGCTTCCATTTAACTTCTGTCACGATTGCAGTTAGAACTGTAGGACTAACGTACTAAGCTGTAACTTCACAGTGAGGCTGCAAATGTATATCTTAGCAGAATAGTATAAATGAGAATGCTTTCATCATTTAAAGCAAAAGAGCTGCTTAGGGTGAGACTGGTGATTCATCAGTGTTTATTTGTTTAATACAAATTGGAAAGCCACAAAAACCAATAAATGAGGCTGACAGTAGCATCTCCCTCACCTCACAAATGAAGAAAACAGCTTCTGCAAAAATGGATATGTTATATGTTGTTTAGTCAGAAAAATGGAAAGATTATTTAGTCCTGCAGTAGCTACATAGTATTTCAACTAAATGGAATAATAATAATTAATGTATAGAGCTGATAATGATGCCAAGATTATCCTAACTTAGTATCCTGTGTGTATGTTGGCTCATCTTTTACTTATGGGGAAGCTAATCTTGTGTTGAATAAGTGTTTTTTAGTAAGATACTAGTATTTATTTTTTCAAATATAAATATAATTTTCATAACTGACCAAAATCTTGTGATAAGTAACTTGACAGCAGTCTTAAGTTTGTATCTATGCACAATATTAAAGTGCATGCTTAATGCTAAGCTTGTGAAATAAATACGGATACTCAGATTTAACATTTTAAATAATATTGCTAGTTACTGAATTGAACCATTTAAGAGAACATTTGAACCTGAATTGTTGACAAATCTAACAAAGATTTATGTAGATTTAATATTTAGATAGAAGCACTTTCCAGGTTGAAATATAATTTAGTCTGTAGTAGCTACATGAATGGTTATTTCCTAGTCATTCAATCTTTAAATATCTTCTAGTAAAAGATATTTGGTAGTTAAATATTAATAGTAGCTTATGAAAAAGTAGAAAGGATAAGGCAGTATATTATGTGAAATCATCATGGAGGAACAGCATGTAATTAAGTCTTAGAATGTTATGATCCAACTAATGCTGCTTGAAATACTTTTACTATATCACTTTAAATGAAAAATAAATTATTAAATATTAAATAAGATAAAATAAAAATTGGATCACAATAAGAAATTGTGTTTGTGAATGGAAGTTTTTATTACTGATATTTTATAAGACATATGAAAAGTGATAGGTGATATTTTGATGAAAAATGTAAGTATAAAAGTAGCTTCAGCAGTAATATATATTTAGAAGGTATTACATATTTAATAGTAGCTTATATTTAATTTTATAACCTGAAATGGAATACGGGAGAAAAAAATTAAAGAAGCTACAATACAGACAAAAAATTGTATTATCAAGGGAAAAAGTAGTTATTCCATGCTGCTGTGGGAGTTCAAGACAATCTTCTTGTTGGCTGAAAAACAAGTTTGATGGTGTGGGAGAGGACGCTGAGAACAAAGGCTGTCTCCAGAAGAAAAGAGCAGAAGTCAAGTGGAACATGTAATCCCCCTGTGGTGAGGACCCTGACTGGAAAACAAGCATGTGAACAGAAGCAGTTTGTGGCTCTGGAGGGACGAGCACTTGTGTGGGCAGTTGGGATCCAGATATGAAGGAGATTTCTTGAGTGTTCTGTTGATGTGGGATGGGGAATGAAAGTTACGAGAAGGAGCTTGGAAATGTATATAGGAGATGTTAGAACCTTCAGTAAGGATCATTGCTTTTTCAATATTAACTCACAATTTTAAAAATCACAATAAATGAAATATTTGTTTATGCACAATCCTGTTCCTGTTGGCCAGGGTCATCCAGGTAGTAGATTATGCAGCCAGAAAGGAGTATGAATTGATGAGGATTTTATAAGGGAAAAAACAAACAAAACAAAACAACATGCACACACACACAAAATCTACCTCATCTTTAAGATGGTTAGTGTTAAAAAATCTTCTGTTTTCACCTACGTTGACAATGTTAGAAAAATGAACCTTATTTTCAACTGTTTTAATTTTATCTTTCAGGCATTCTGTTGTTTCTGTCTTGTAGACTAAGACCGTTGCCAAACTTTTCATTTATGGAACAACAGTTTTCTCAAATGTATATATATATTTAAAAATAAATAAGTAAATAAAACATAATGAGCTACTTTATTTTCTCCTGCATATTGACCAGACATTTAACCATTTTTTATAGAATATGTGTGACATTTTTTCTGCTTAAGATTTTTTCATTGTTGAGCAAAGCCTGGTGCAGCAATTCTGAATGTTACTTGCTTTTTTTTTTATTTTTTCTATTTATTCAGGAGCCTTAGAACTTCAGGATTCTGCAGAAGTCTTGCATCTTACCTAATTATACACTGAAATATCAATAATCTTCAGGAATCTTTATTGTTGTGTAAGCATCATTCTTTTGTTGGTAAAAGCATGACAATATTTGGCTTTATCAAAGCAAGTATTACTTTAGTAGGTCTCTTACCAAGCTGTTCAGAATGTTTTGGTTTCAAGGACTATCTACTTTATAGTTCACATTTATACTCATGGTTTTTTGATCTCCGTGGATCCACAGCATGGACCAGAGAGGTGATAAGAAGTTTTTCCTTTGCAATTGATGGAATAAAAGAAAGACAATGTAAAGTCACGAACCTGTCCTTCTGAGCTCGTGCTAGAAAGACATGTTAATAAGAATTCTATTTTGATAGCTATAGCAAAAGACTCTTTTAGACAAGACAATTTTATTAATTTAACTTGTACCTTCTTTATGCTTTTCTTTATAGTTGCTTGAAGTATGAAGAATTTATTACAGTTTCCTTAATTTAATAACTCATTGGGTTGAATATCATCTGTTCCATAAATTGTGAGGAGAGAAACGGGAATAGATCTTGATTACATGTGGGTCTGTTATTCATGGTGTCTGCCTAAAATCTATCTTGAATGAATGTGTCTACTGTAATCCAAGAGAATGTTAGTCAATGTGAAGCTACTGACCAAGCACAGGATTTCATGCATTTGTAGCTAAGTGTTTTAGCATTCTCAGCTTACCCTCTTTGTGTTTTGAGGTTAATTGGAATTGGCAGAAAATCATCACAGATGAGACAGTCATAGAGAAACACCTTTACTTAGGGAAGAATTAGTTTGCATTTTGTGTATGCTACAAGGCATTGTTCAGTTCTCAATGGACTGGATGATAAATAGCTTTTAAATTTAATTTTTAAACTGTTGCTCTCTTCATTTCTTGGTTACCTTTCAAACTTTATTAGGGTTTTAGGGTTTTTCTGCATACTGTCTTGAGCTTGCCATTGTTGTCGGCTATATCTATTAACATCTTGGTATTATATGGTAACTTCTTACTTCAACAACTTTGATCTTTTCAGTTTTACAACTGAATATAAAAGTAGAACTGTGCAGTCAGATTCAATTCTTAATGATTTGTAATGGCTGTAATATTTTTTTGTTTTGTTTTTGTTTTTTTACTTGTATAAATTTTCTTCATAGTAGTCAGAATTACTGCTGTTTTGGGTATGTGACAGAAGCGGAGTTGATAGCATGCTGATACTTTAGCTGCATTTGAGAAGTGCTTGGCCCACCAGCAAGCAGGTATGGGTTGGACTAGAGGGAGGGAACAGTCAGGAGAGCTGACCTCAGCTTGGGAAAGGGATATGCCATGGCATATAGCATCATGCTGAGCAGTAAAATCCCAGGGAAAGGAGGAAGGGGAGGATGTTTGGATTTGGCAAAAGTCTTGTTCTTCGCAAATAACTGTTAGGTGTGATGAAACCCTTCTTTCCTGGAAATGGCTTAACAGCTGCCTGCTGTTGGGAAGCACTGGATTAATTCCTTATTTTTCTCTGCCAGCACTTAAACCTTTTGCTTCACTTGTTTAACAGTCTTTGTCTCAGCCCGCAAGTATTCTCACTTTTGCCCTTATGATAAATTTTGTCATCTTGCTGCTGGGAAAGTGAGTGACTGTGTGGGGCTGGGCTGCTTGCCACAGGTAACCCGCAACAGTGCTTTTTTTATATGATCTGTACTTTTCTAACCAATACTTTTTTTTTTTAGGCTTGTTTGTAATACATTTAGAAGATGCTTTATTTTTGGTATGACTACCGAAGTATTTGGCCTTTACTTTGTCTATATCACTGAAGTGCTTTTTTTGTTTAGAATCACACAGTAGTTTGGAGTTTAATAACGTGAATGCATTTTTCACTGTTCTGATGTATGCACTGTGTAATTTGTATTGGTGTTGACTGTTTTTCTAATGGGTTCTTAACTCTTAGATTTTGGTACATCCTTTCCTCATCCTTTGATTTCTTATCTGTTTGAACTTTGTTCTGAGCTGATTTCCCATGATGTGCTGCTAATTTTGTTGCTGTTGTTGCTAAACTGAATGTTACCCTGAGAGTGTCAAAGGCTTACCACAGTTCATTATGAAAGGTCAAAGAACCCATTTTGTATAGGAGGATAAGGTCAATAAATTACAGCTCTTACAAGGCAGTGTGGCTGCTTGTCAAGATAGGTTAATGCTAAATTGAATTGTAATGAAGTGTTTTGATTTGGGAATGGTTAAACTTTTCAATTTGATTTAAAATTCAAAATAATATTATGGAAGACATGAATGGGCTTTATCTATTTGTAGTAATGCATTTTGGAACTTGCTTTTAGCTGACAATATTGCAAATACCCTGATATAGTATCTGGATCATCCTATTTCCCTTAAAAGTAACTTCAAATTTTAAAAATAATCGAATGGAGAATCTGCTGTTACTGACAAGGTTCTTTCTTTGTTGGCTTATTTGTACAGAATGATATGTGGAATAATACACTTAAATGCATTAGTGAAATACAGATGTTGTCTCTAGCCCTGAAGTAGTATAATTTAAATTAGTTCTGACTATCTGACTCTCATGCTTTTTCATTGATATATTATTTTTTTTTAAGTTAATATCAATCCAGATTACTGCAAATGTATTCCAGAAGAAATTTGCTTTGCTTCTTTTTGCACTTTAGCTCATGGAGGACACTAATGCTCTGGCTTCATGTTTAAAACAATATTAGTACAACCTAGAAGATGATGAAAGAAACAACAATGAAAAAAAATATTTCATGGAATAATTAGACATTTTAATATTGGACTAAACTGAGCCAGGGCGTTGGATTACACCTGAGAGAAAATAATTTGTTGGTGGTGGTGGTGGTTTTTGTTTTTTTTTTTGTTTTTTTTTTCTCTCCATTAAAGGAGAGTCCTGTGGTTGTACTGCCACTTTTCTGTTTTTATGAGTAGCTGTCTCTATTATGTATTTTGATTGTGCATACCGTGAAGGAATATCCTATCAACAGAGGGATAAAAAGAAAGTTAAAAGAAGTAGAAATAGATTATTTTATTTAAAATAAATAAATAGGGTGGGGTGTATTGTCACAGAGAGCTGCACTCTGTTGAATGATGTAAAATAACCGTAATCATTCCTGTGTCTGATTGTTGAGTGATTTCAGGTGCTGATTTTCAGGACTAATCTATCATTAGATTTACTGACATTTGTGATTGCATTGTTTCCACTACCTACTTGCTCTTCTTTTTTAGTCATACTATGGTGAATCCAAAATGCTGTAGATGAATGTATTTACAGTGTTACAAGTCAGAAAAAACAAAGTGAAATATTATCCAAGTAAAATCTTTCTGGTCCTGACCCCTCACCTCCTAATCATTTCTCATGTCAGACTCATCCTCAACAGCAAGGCCAGCAGGATACTTTCTGTGGAGTTCTCGATTTCTTGAACTGACCTGAGTGGCAAAGTAGTGTTTTAATATTTAATAGAAAGAGTTGCACAACTGGAAAAAAAAAAAAAAATATATATATATATATATATATATAATGATTGGAACTGCTCTGAAGCTTCTTGTAAAGGTTTTTATGGTTAGTTGCTGTAATAGAATTTTAAATCTACTAGGAATTAAGACCAGTGTTCTGGACAGTAGATAGTTTCCAGTGGGAAACAAAAAACTGCATAGCTTTCTCTCTCACTGCAGCTGGTTTGCAGTTAAATGTTAAAGATTTTACATTTCATTGAAATGGAAATCTATTGCTTTCTTCAGCTAGCGTTTAACATAAAATATGATGATTATCAGACTGAGGATAAAATGCTGTAGTAAACTACAAGCACAAATGGTTCCCAAAACAGTTGGTATTTCTGTTGAGTTTGTAGTCAGAGAAGCAGTTATTAAAATGTATTTCATAGGATTTAGAGCAGATGTTCCATTGCAATGGCAAGCAGTATCTTCAATCTCTCTTGACACCTTTTGTTTCACAGGGAAGCAGCAGCCTCAGGGGGATAAACTCTCCCAGCCAAGAGGTCAGCTTCAAAACCACTGCCTGGGTCATGGAGAGCTACCAGCTTTTTCCCTCTTACAGAAAATACCTTACTAGAATTGAGGTTGAGGTGATAATTCTGTTAATACAGTAGACAGCGCATAATACATCCCCTAAAAGATCCTTGATACCAAGTGGCCCCAAAATGGAACAGTTTTGCCCTTGTGGTCTTTACATATCATAGCACAACTCAAACTGGTGAAAGTATGTTAAAATTCTGCAACCACAGCTATGGTTCAGCTCCTTAGAAATACAATGCATTTATTAACTGATCAAGTGCCTTGCCCAAAAAATACTGAAATATTTTTTAATTTGTTTATAACACTCTTCATGTAACTATATTCATGTGCATTATGTTGTTTTGGAGACAACAAGTGGTTTAGTGAGTATGCTGATCAGAATGCTCTCCTTTCACTATTTTCTAAAGCTTAAGAATAATCTTACTTTCTTTTAAGACTATCTTCTCTGAATTCTTCCATGCTTTTATCCAAACAGAATAGGACAATTAGAATAGTTCAGCTTGAAAGGAAAACCTATGAAGATCATTGAGGCCGACTGTCTGACCTCTTTAGGGCTACGCAAAAATTGAAGCATAACTATGAGGGCATTATCTAAATGTCTCTTGAACGCTGACAAGCCTGAGCTTCAACCAGTTCCCTGGGAAGCCTGTGCCAGTGTTTGACCACCCTCATGTGAAGGCATTTTTACTACAATGATATGAGAGACTCAGTTATTAATGTCTCATAATTTACTATTAGAGCTTCCCATTGTGACAAAGGGACCAGTGGTATTTAGGCAAGCTCTCCAATATCTAGGCACAGAGAGCCAATCTCATCATCACCAGTTTCAGAAAGCCTCCTGACAGCAATGCTACCAGCACTCTACCTATGCACTTTTCACTGGGACGTGCTCTAGAGAATGTGCTGGGCAGGCAGGAACTTACCTAGTGTGTAAGTTTTTAACGCTGACAGTGACAAATATAGTCCTGAAAGGCAGTTTTCTTCCCATTTGTCTTCAAGGAACCACAGAGGGCAATTCCAGAATACTAAAATGACATGAAATGACAGTGAGTCGTTTGTGTGTTTTTTCTTAGTGATTGCATTGATTCTGATAAAGTTATTTTCATAAGCCACACATATTTCTGTTGCTATATATTAAAAAAAGATCATTTACTTTATAAACATCCTGATATAATATGCTGACAAGATCAATGAGCAGAAATAATGATTTTGGACTTGCACAATTGTTGAAACAAATCTACAGGGTTCCCATGGCACTAGCATTTAACATCTGTCTTTTGCAACTGCATTTTCACTTGTAGATATTTTCCCATTGGAAGCACCACAAGATTCTTCAGGAAAAATACCACTTTGCTGAGATTTTTCTCATTTAAATGCTGAATCAGATGACATTAGGAGGAAAATAAAAATCCCCTTATTGTAGTTATATTCTGACACTTCAGAAAAGGAAATTTCTTTTGATGTGTAGCCCTGTACAAACTTAAACAGGAGTCACTACCTAAGGTATCATCCATTTTTCACATTACATAAAGCACAGATTTTCTTGCGAAAGTTGATATTGCTGTTGAAGGCTCATATTAAAAAAAAAAAAAGGCAAACTAGCATTTTTAAGGTTTCATAACCTTAAAAGAAGGCTATAAATAAACTGTCTAATTCCCATCTCTGGAAAAGTCTAGGTGAGATCTAACCAACAGCTTTGGATGTGACTTTTAACTTGCAGATTGTGTAAAATTAAATTGAACTCAAACAATTAGTAAGCAACGTTTTCCTTTTTATTATTTATTTTTATTTTTTCCTTGGTAATCAGTTGACTAAAGCTGACTTTAGTGTAGCAGAGGAGGTCCCTGGAGAGATGCCTAGACATACTAGAATGTCACATGGAGATCTTCGTTACTTGTTGAAGGTGTAGAGAGAAAGCACCAATGCCAGTAGCAGCTCCTGAAAATATTGGCCATATTGTTCAGCTATAAATACCCATCCAAATCTTTCATGATGGGTTTGTAATTTGTGTGACTTTCTCTAAATTACATAGTTTCTCTTGCCCCTACCAGAAGAATGGTCACAGTGGGCAGCATTTATAGATAAATGTAGAATGGATTTAAAAAACAAAGAAAACTGGAAATTATCTTTTCAGTAAGGAAATAAAGGAAAGAAATGTGTAATACTAGCGAGAAAAATTATTGGTGGTTTGATTGGTATCCTACACATCCAGTACAGTAAGTTTTTGACTTGGTTATCTCATCTATTATCGTCATAGATAGTCTGCAAGTGAGGGATATATGGATGTGATATTGGTGATAGTCTCTTAGTGATCTCTAAAAGAAGAAAAATGAGTTTACTTAGTCACAGATTTATAGGAAGCAGCCTGCTGGCAGAATGGAAATACACTTCTGCATACACATATAATTTCTAGATTAAAAATAGAAAACAAATTCTTTTCAATATAAATAATTACAGTATGGTTTTAAGATACTCTACGCATACAAACAACAGTTGAGAAATTCAGCAATTGAAAATGAGGTGAAGCAAAGATTTAAAATGTTAACACTTTACTAGGGACACTAAAAGTGTTTTTATTACAAGAGCAAACGCTGATATCAGCTGAGATAGAAACTATACTGTAAGGCTATGTAAATGAAAAGTTGAAGGCAGATGTTGAAGGCTCTTTTCAGTAAGTGGAAAAAGCACATCAGTGAACAAATGGTTTTCAATTGCAGAGTCTTCTGTGTAAGTTGCATCATTTAATCCCACATGCACATCAGTTCTTAATGTGTAAAATGAGGGTGATAATATTTCCTTTTAAAATCCTACTTCAGTAGTATTCTCAGTGAAAAATTTCGTGTCAATCATTTCTATGATAATCACAGGGATTATTAAGGGTAAATGAAGCTGTATGAGCCTTGTACTTATGCCACATTTAAAGACTAGAAAATGATAGATTTTGAGAGCTTTGAAGGATATATATGAGATTTTGCTTACTTCAGTGTAAATATTTGGAAGAGTTTACTTACTAAACTTTTTAGAAAGGATTTGAGTAAATAATTAAGTATCAGAGTTTGTGGCAAAGGTTTCAGTAGTAATCTGTAGCTACTGTAAACTGAAAATGAATTTCTTTATAATTACTGGTGATCTTCCTAAAAGAGAGGTATTTTGTTAATAATGTCATGCATGGGCAGAGAAGTGATGTAGAGCACTCTCCAGCAGAGAAAAAGAAAAAAAAGATGAAACAATCTTTTTTGTATAGTATTGCAAGAACTAGGGCCAAATTAATATTGACACAAGATTTTTATGTTAAGAAGGGTTTCTGCTTGGATGAATTGCTGAATGGATCTTGAAAAACTGCAGCTGCTTATAATATGAGCCATGTTATACATGGGAAAGTATTTTAAGCATTACCATATGTATTATCTATTTCTTTGTATCTGCAGCTCTGAAAGCATTCACCAGTAATATTAAGGATGTCAACTGATAGCTGATTTGGATGAAAAAAGGGCTTTTTATATCAGGAAGAAAGGAAGTGCCTTATCAAATGTAGAAAATGGTTGGATGAATTGCTTTGGTGGTTAGGTTTGAGTCTAACTGTGCTTCTGAGTAACGCATATGATGCATGAGGAAGGAATATGAGGTCGAGGCACTTGCAATCGCATTAACCATGACAAGAGGACACTGCACAGTGTCTGTTCCATTGTGAGCACAGTGACAGTCCTAGCAGCAGATGCACTGTCATCTCTGCCTTTTCAATTATGTTTTTGTAATTTGCTTCTGGCTATCTCCTTCACTGGACAATGCATTCGATTGAATTGGAGTTATAGGGTACTTAGTGTGGTATCTCTGTATTGAAAATTCGGAGCAGTCACTGATCAACAAACTGATGTCATTTCAAAAAGAAGAATTAAAGCTAAGGCATTTTATATGAAAAATATTGTGAATGTTTTATTGCTTGTCTGAGGCCATGCTTTTTTTCCTTGTGTACTGAGCTGCTGAATACTGTTACACATGTTTCTTGAACTAAATGGATGTAAATCATGCACTAAAATCATATTAAGTGCATCAGAAACATGTATTGGATGTTATTTCTGAAGTTGCTGCATTCCGTTTGTATGTATTATGCAGATAACTTTGACACTTGACTTTGATCTGCAGTAAGTAGAGCATCACCTAGGCTGCTGAATGGTTACAAATGTTGTTCTGAGACATCCTCATTCAAAATATATCTCCTTTCTAGATTGGCTGCAAGACAAAACTCATGCACAGGCTGAAGTGCTTACTTAGGCTTTATTGTTTCCTATTCTTTGGCTAGAAGTTCTGAGGTTACTCACTGAAAACAGAAGTTTTAGGAAATCAAAACCTAACTGTCTTCTGTGGCTGATTTTTATAGGAGTCATGTCCAAATGCCTGAAAAAATGGCTGTGCTGTCCATGAAGTTAGAATTACTGCGGCTGTTTCTGAGTGATTCCCTGCATGTCTGAGAATCAGCATCTTTCTATCAGCTTCTAAACGAAAAACTTCTTATCTCTAGTTGACCAGACATGACTTTTGCTATGTAAACACTAAACTCCAGTACATTAGGAAGCATATGTTTTGGTCACTTGTCATCTTTTGCCTTCCTAGGTGGATGGAGTGCATTCATCAACTCCATTCTTCTGTTAAATATTTCCTTAAAGCATGTAGTTTATGATTTAAGTAAGAGATATAATTAATCCTTATACCAAATTACTGTAAAAAACAAAGAATTCTTCCAACCTTCTCTAGTTAGTATTCCGTCACAGTGAATTGCTCCTTTCAGTTCCCATTCATTATTATTTAACTGTTAATCCAAAAAGTTTACAAGCTCACGTTGTGATGATTATTTTTTTGGTTGGTGTCCAAAGGGTCATTTTGAAAGAGGCTCATTTCAGAAGGACTGCAGAGCATGTAGATTTGCAGGAGCATTTAATGTGTTTTGCTTCCAGTCTTTCTCTCACTGGGCAACATGCCAAGAACTGTCTGAGGTTTGCTTTGTAACTACCAAATCAGTAATGCAAAGGCAGTGAATGTACATAGCTATCATACCCATCTGTCCAATATTACTACACATGGAACTGACCATATTGAACATATTGAATTAATTCCACTACAGTGTTGCCCATCAAATTACTTGACTCTTTACATCACCCTTTTTTTGCTCCCTAATGCAAAACATCCATTTTATTTGACAAACCCTTCTTTGGCTTTGGCCTAAACAGAGAATAGAGATGATCTTGGCTCACTTCACTCTAAATAATCGTTCTTTAATTACACTGGAGGTGGTATCATCTGCAGTAATTACTGAAAAGATGTCAGCTCTCAGATAATGGAGTAAAACATTAATGGAACTGAGTTGGCCCAGACATTTGCTCATAGAAACCAGCCACTTATTATGCAATGCCTTGGCATCATTCTTAACACTATGTCAGCTCTAGTTAAGGTTTCTGTTGAGTACCTGACTTAGGATCTTCCAGAAGATTCATGTATCATAATCCTTCTCTTCAGAATACAAAATTGCAACTTACAATAGATACGGGAACTTTTCAAATTTATTAGCATTAAACTTATGCATATAATTTAATCTAAAATGTATGTCCTTCACTTTTAAGAATTACTGGATTATAAACTTTTAAATGAGAACAGTGACTTATGAAGAGAAGAAACTTTTTTTATTTTTTTTTTTCCTGATATAATGGAAATAAAGGTGGTTAGGCAGCACTCCCAGTTTCTTATATACTTTTTGGGTCTAGAAGCTGAAGAAGTCTACTGGCATGTTCCTGAGCATTAGGTTTTGTTTCTTTGAGAGTAGATGTATAAATATCAAATACATAAAAGCTAAGTGTAATTATAGCATAATTAACGTGTTCTCTCATTTATCAATAAGCTGGGTTTTTTTAATCTGATCCTTATCATGTTTTATTGTACTATTACACAGAAAGCATATGCATTTCCACAGAGACAACATGTAGCTGTATTTCTGCCAAAATAATATGGTAGTAACAGAAATGTAGTCCTGATATTTATCACATGAACAAGAGTAATTTAATTACAAAAACAAAATCAAGGTATAGATTTTCAAGAATTGACCAGATTTCTGAGAAATTATAATAAAATACCTACTGGAGAAATAAATTGTATCAAAAAATTACTTGTTTGGAGATATACTGTGTCTACACTAGGTATGCAGGGGTAACTCTGATTAAACATATTTTGGCTTTCCTGAAATTATGAACTGCTTTGATTTTCAAGGCCTGGTAAAATTATAAGCATATAAATATGATGTACAAATATATGGCCTTCCATGTATTTCATACTGTGCATTCCTCATTCCTTTTTTATTGCAGTTATTTTAGCCATACCTTTCATATTCAAAGAAAATTGAATCCAAATCTATCAATCTATAACTGACAGTTATGCTTAGTGAAGCAATGTCAGTTGTTATTCAGTTAGATAGAAAATTTAATAGTGTTCCAATTAAAAATAAGCCAGATGAGACCTTCAGAAACCACTTTTTATGCATCTTCTCACATATGTTACTTTTCAAATGAAAAAAACCAACATATGTGAAAAGCACTTTGATCCATATGGTATGCTCCCCTTGATATTTTTTCTATTAAAAATCTCTATACCGATCAGTCAGTCTTTTGATAGCTGCTTTTTCCTCAGTGTGGAATATTAAAGACTGTTTTTCTTCCTAAATTTAGTGCTCTTTTAAGTGTTGGAAGGATGTTCAAACATAAAATTTCAGGTAGGGAGCAAATAGGATGAGCGTGGATTTGCCCTTTTTCCCCCAGAATTTATGGTGAAACCCAGGATTGTAGCGATTTTGGGTGAGATTTGATGTCAATTTTTCTTCTTTCTTAGAGAGAGTAACATGCTGAAACACAAAGACCTCAGCAGCCAGTGTTTAAATGGAGTTGAGTAGTGTACATTCAATGAGTGCCAAATCTATTTTCTGGGACTCTTTCAGTGCACCTTTCTTCTGGAAATTGGCTTTCCTCTGGATCCTTCTGAAATACAGAATCTCTAATGTTTATCGTTACACAAAATCTGATCTAGTTTCAGTCAAAACTTCAAATTTTTTAGGGAAATGTATTAATTAAACGGTTTTGAAATGAAGTACTTTATTTGGCAGGATTTAATATGTGATTTCTTTCTACATGACACCGTCGGGCAATCAGCATATCACCTGCTTTTTGATTACAGCAGAAATTTGGACGTCAGTTGATTGTAGCTCTTTGTTCTTGTTGTTTGTTGTTGAGATGCTTGTATTTTAATTTTTCTATGTAAGATACAGCACAGTGTATGTATTTTTCTCTGCTAAATTTCAAGCTTCCTATGTTCCCCATTGCCTTACTGTTTGGAGTTTTGAAACTGGAAGCAAGGAGTGGGAATGTCAGACTGTTTCTCCATCCCTTTGGCTAGAGAAGTAGCTCATCCATGTGCAGCTTTGTGTGAAATTGGTAAGTAGACTTAATCAAATCAGACTCAAAAAGTCTGTTTTACTGGAGGTATTAGAAATGTGTAAGATTTCAAGAAGTCTGCAGCGTCTTTTAACATTTTGGATATGTTTTCTACTATAGGAGAATATCTTGTCTGGATAAGAGTTCCATTGTCTTCACAAAATTTAGAAGCTTTTCCAATGTTTTGGAACATAACACACCATATGTTTATAAACAGTTTCTCTTTTCTTCCACTGGAAAGTACTTATAAATGTCAGGTTATAGCCTGTGGGCTTTGTAAGTAAAGTTTAGGAAAAGAAAATAGAGAATCAACCTTATTAATGGAAAAAGTTAAAAATATGATCTGTGATTTTTCTGTCTTTTTTTTTTTTTTTTCCCCCTCTGTTTATTTTTTTCCTTCCCCTGAAGATGACTGGATTGGTACTAGAATCTTACAGGTAATTACTTTTATTTTTGTATCTGGTGTCTAGACATGACACAAGTCTGCTCCACATGTTAGGAATATTCCACTGTGAATGCAATGGTTCTATTGCATATGGTGTGGAAATTTATAAAGGTGCATTTTTATTATATGGCATTGAATAATATCATTATTATGTTATATTTAAGTCTATATAGGATGCAGTGGCTCAGCCAATAGCATTAAGTAATTCGAGGTGCATAAGAAATGTGTTTTAATAATTACAATTTCTGAAAGGTTGTAGTAATTTTTCTTGATTTATGAAACATGAAGAAAATTAGCAGTTAAAGAGCAAAAGCTGTAAAAGGGTTCATGCATTGCAGTGCCAGGGAAAAAGATTTCAGTACCCTAATGTTTGACCCTTAAGTTCAATGAGGTGCATATTCTCTTTCTGATACGGGTGTTACAAATACCTTTTCTGGACTAGGGTATACCAGCCTGAAGTTTCTTTCATGATGAAAAGAAGAAGATATTACAGAAAATGTTCCATGACTCTGCGAATCCTATTTTCACATCTTCACTTTGTGTGAAAGGCATGAATGAATATATAACTTTAGTCAAAGAAATGTGTAAGCTTGACTGAATTGAAAAAGGTTTCAGGTTATTGGAGGAGAGTCTGAGTGGCTTTTTCTTTTTGTTATTTCTTCAGTGTATCCATTTAAGTTGGCTTATATTAGGGCATGACATCACCAGCATATGTTAATGGTATGCATTTTTTTAAAATATTTTTTTTTAAGTTAATGAACCGACTTAGTATTTGTTAATGAATTTGTTAATGAATGTTAGTGCAAGTTTTTATTATTCTTTCTAAGCTCTCTGTGTATTAGACTTGTTATTTAACAATACTTAGTCAAA
Organism: Tympanuchus pallidicinctus; assembly: GCF_026119805.1. Lineage (NCBI taxonomy): Eukaryota > Metazoa > Chordata > Aves > Galliformes > Phasianidae > Tympanuchus > Tympanuchus pallidicinctus. Next base: position 11,911,818 of record NW_026294648.1, on the reverse strand, counting down.
ACTTAAATGAATAAAATCATAAAAGTTAATATAAATGGCCATTAAATTCTGTTGTGGTTGAGGGAAAAAGTTATATGATATGGATAACTTTATATGAACAGTAATTATAATGAAGTGATTTATATGGTTGAAATGAGAAATGAACAGCCTCAATAGAAAACTTGGCAATTAAAGTCCAATATGAAAATTCACTTATTTTGTAAAAGGAGCATTGTTTAAAAAAAAGATTTTCACAGTTCTCTGTTGGTTATATGTAATCCTGTTGTACATAGTCAATGTTAGCAGTCGGACTTAATGTTTCCTTGGCTTTTTGTCCAGGTGTGAGTGGCTCTCCGTGAAGGAGTGATTTGCTTATAAAGATGTTTGAATTACTCATTCATCTCTTCTATCTGCCCTGGAAAAAAAAGCAAATGATAGGAAATAAGTTGAGGTATGTTAGCATCATTTTTCTAATATGTAGGTTACTGCAAAAGTAATGCCTCCTATTTATTTTCTTGGAAACTGCAATAAATATAAAGAGCATAATAACTGTATTTAATAGAGCAGATTTTCAGCTACAAAACAGTATTTTTCAGCTTAGTTACCACCATGAACTATGCATTTTTTGCAATCAAAAAGAGGCTGCATGTAGCTCTTAAACAAATCTGCACTGGTGGAGATGAACTGCCATCACTGCTAAAGCACACCACTGTCTCGCTCCAATTTATAGGAGGGAGAGGAGGTTCTTTTGTTATCTATATACCCGGCGTGAGATTAAGAAGCAACGGTTCAAATGTTGGTCCAACCAGTTTATTACAAATCTTAATCAGGGGAAATGGGGAAGGGGAGGACGGACACTATTATGAATTAGGGTATTAGGGAAGGGAAGGAGGGCGATAGAAAAGATAGAAAAGAAACAGCATGGAGTCTTTATAGGAAGCAAGAGGGACATAGTCACCACCATGGATCCAGCGTGGTTCGTAGTTCAGTCTTTGGTCTTCGGTAGTGGTGGGTTGTCGGGCATTGTTGTTCTATTGACGACGAAGGACGACAACAACGACCATGGTGATGATGGCCCCTTTTCAGTGGTTTCAAAGTGGTTGAGTCAGCTATCTTTAGAGTGACAGCTCAAACCCAAGGTGGTTGAGTCAGTTCTCCTTGCGGTTGCATCTTCTGGCTCTGGGATCTCAGCAGGAACCTCCTTTGTTCTTATCTTTCTGGCCTTGCCAGCAGATAAGAGGAAGCAGGGAGGCACCAACTTGCATCTTGCCTCCGCAAGATACAATGGTATCATCCCCCAGCCTCCCTTACCAAGCTGGAGCAGTTTGGCCACAGGCCAGATCTTCCGTCAGTGAACACTGCTGAGCACTCTCTTCCACTCTTCTACAGAGCAAGCAGCTCTGGGGGGGAAGGGGCTTTCAAATGTTCCCAAAGCGATTGTCACACAGTTAGCACCCATCAGTTGCCTCCTTGACAAGTCACTCAGAGTCTTATCACAAGAAATACCTTAGGAAGCAAGCTTTGAGCCAAAAAACAAAGAAGGATTCTCACAACCACCCACTGCCTCAGTGTGCTCACATCCACTATTTGGTCTTTATAAACATTCAGCAAGCATTGATGAATGTCAGTGAGTGTGATTTTTTCTGCATGGAGGAATTCAGTTCCATTTATTTGCTTCATAGATGCTTCAGTATCAGATGCCATTCTGTCAGACTGCCCTCTGCTGCCACATGTTGCATGGCAACAAGCGTAATGGAATATTGGTGGGAAAGCTCAACCTCTACTGCCATACCACCAACAATGTGATAAAATAGGTGGCATTACTTGCAGAGCAGTCTTTGTGATAAGGGAGAAATTAAACCTAAAATGTTATGTAGGTAACTTCATGAACAATGCATCAAACTTTCTGCAAAGGCAAACAAGTTCCAGAGCTCTAGGATTTAATATGGCTTCTCATGCTTTTCATTGTATTTTTTTTATTTATTTTAGTTCCATTTTGTTTCAGTGCAGGCTGTAAAATTGGTAGGCTGTTTTCTTGCTTTACATTTTTGAAAAAGTATTGTCAAGTCCTTGCTCAAAATAGAGTTGCACCTGAAAATTAATTTATTCCCTTTGTGCTTTGGTTTAACTCAGAGAACTACCATGTATTTTCAGATGTGATTCTGGTTTGGAGGTTTTTGTGTGCATAAGTCAGAAGCATGCGTAGGAGCAAGGATATGTGAAGAATCTCACTTTTGCCTGGCTATATTTTTACCTTTTTCTGCCTAGTTACATTTCAATTTCAATTCTTAAGGATTAAACTAATCCATGGAAACAATACATTTTATTCTGTATCCTCTCCTGTTACTCTGATTGTCTAAGACAAGCCATCTAGACCATTTATAGGTGACAAGAATTTAGTGTTCTTTTTTGTGTTTGCTGTAGCTCATCAATAGTGTATCAGTCCATTTGCTTTCTGTATTTTAACTGAGCTCCCTTAGGGCTACCTTAGCTGCACATAGCTGAACTCTTTCCTGAAGCTTAAGACTTGTACAGGAGATTTTTTTGAGAAGAAAACCTTTTACTTCAAATTTTTCAGACTTACTGGTGACCACTCTGGTTCTTTGTTTCGAATTTCTCAGTTTTTAATCTTCTACACAAGATCATATCCAGTGCCTAGTTGCTTCGGGTGATGGTGCACCATTCTTAATTCTGCAAAGAATCCAAGTGTAGTGTGAAACTGGTGTGACTCAGACCAAAAGCCTTTATTAGAGCAGATGACAGGAAAGCAGTTTTAAAATATAAGATGGAATAATAAATTAATCTTTATTTGGACACAGTTTATAGAATGAAATATGTAAATATTTGAATCTTATCTTGGTTCTTATGAGAACAAGAAGCTTTGATATATTGTGCTGCTTTTTTGCTCCTGTGAGAGCATAATATTAGATACTGTAGTTCTCAGTTTTTAAAGAAAATGCAGAATAATGTTTGTTGTCTTCATACATTTTTGATAATGCAGGTTGATGTATGTATTGATAATGGGATATTATCACTATCATCTTGAAAGGAAATAGAGATTAACATTATTTGTGATTAATTATGAGATTATTTATTAAAGAAAATCAGTTTTGAAGAACTGATTGGAGGCTGATTTCAACCAAATAAGGTATTTGTCAAAGGGAAATTGAACAGTGAAGATTTCTGGCTTGAGTTAAGAGTATTGGTTGAGGGAAGAAGCGAAGCTATCAGGTCACCATAGCAGAAAGTATTGTACTTAAAAGTTGCTCATTCAAGCTTTGATTTGCATATTATGAAAACAGAAGCAGTCTAATAAGCTTTTATCCCAGTTTCTATTTTTGACCTTTTTAATACTGTCTCCAATGTAAATTGAGAGGGAAGAATTCATTGCTGGTAGGTGTGCTCATGGATCATTTGGAGTTGCCCTGCCTTGACTGAATGGCGAGGCCGGACTCTTTTCAGTGGTGAGTGGAGACAGGACAAGGGAAAATGGCTGGAAACTGCAGCACAGGAAGTTTCGCACAAATGTGCAAAGGCACTTCTTTACAGTGAGGTGACGGAGCACTGGAACAGGCTGCCCAGGGAGGTGGTGGAGTCTCCTTCTCTGGAGATGTTCAAGACCTGCCTGGATGCCTACCTGTGCGACCTGCTATAGGGAACCTGCTTTGGCAGGGGGGTTGGACTCGATGATCCCTGGAGGTCCCTTCCAACCCCTACAATTCTGTGATTCTGTGACAGCCCTGGCTCAGCAACAGCAAGGAGATTTAATTCCACATGGCCTTCTTTCGGACGGTCTGTTAGGATGCTGGAAGCAAAGCTGACTGTCATAGTTTCAGCTGCAATGGAATTGTTTTCTTCAGAGTGCCCAGTATAATGCTGTGTTTCGGTTCTTGAAGAAAAAACAGTGTTGATAACACGCTGATGTTTATAGATGCTACTAACCAGTATTGTATACATCCAAGGCCATTCTCAGCAAAGGGCCCAAGGAGCAGTGAGAGAACAGAATTAGGACAGCTGACCTAAACTGGCCAAAGGGATATTCTGCACTATATAATATCAAGCAGGAGTTTTGAAGGAGGTTGGATCATCAAGGTCTTCCGCTGTTCTTGAAGCCAGCTGGGCATTGATTGGGAGTGGTGAGAAATTGCTTGTGCATCATTTGTTGTATGCACTTACACATGTATATAGTCACAGCTGTTACCATTTTCCTTTTCTCCCTGTCTTAGTAAGCAGTTTTATCTCAACCCACAAGTTCTGCTTTGTTTTTCCAGATTGTCTTCTCCATCCCACTGTCAAGGGGGGAGCAAGCAAATGACTCCGGAATGCTCAGCCACCTGCTGAGTTAAACCACAGCACTGACTGATGTAGGTTAAATTATATTATTCAACACATGCCCCTCCTCAAAGAAAAGTGTAAAGCTGTGTTTTCTTTGTTTTGTTTTCTCTATTTAAACTAAATATCTCAAACTAATCACAGGTTTTCTCATTACTGAGTTCAGTGGCATAATTTGTCCATAACTGCAGGCACAAGTGATAGAAAAAGTTACAGATCATTAAGAGAATAAAAAATCAGGTTTTAAGCACCCCGTGTTAAAGATGCTGTAGTCTGCTTTTGAGTATTTAATGTATAACAATATTAGACTCAGTCAGTGCTGAATGTGATTTTCATCTTTTGTTACTATTTTTACACTTAACAGTATATTTGCTCCTATACTTACAAAACCTCCAAGTATACACAAGGGAATTGTGTAATGTGCATTGGTTCTGTAAGCAACAACAGGACCTTTGGTTGAAGAAGGAAGGAAGAAATTTAAGAGAAATCAAGGAATTTTTTATAAATAAATTCTATTCGAATTTATTAGTTCCCTTTAAACCCAAATTAGCATTGTACTTCCCTGGACTCATTTGCTGTTCAGATCTTCCTGCTCAGTTGAACTGCTTACCATTTCAGTTATTGCTGCTCCTTTCTTTATTGTCTTGAAATTGTTCTAACTGCTTGAAGAATACTCAAGTAGACAGACTCAGGAAATTAAATCTCACTACTTTCCCTGATACCTTGCCCATCATTTCACCTCTCTTAAACTTCCAACTTTCAAAGTCTTCACTACCATCATTATTCCTGATGTCCACCAAACTAACATTCTTACTTGGACTTGGCGATATTGACTTTTCACAGTTGGTACCTTTTTGTTTTGTGTACTGTTGAGCCTGGAGGAATCAGCACTAAATATGTGCAGGAGGGCAGTTAATGTGTGATAATTTCATCCCTGTTACTATAGGTAAGGTGAGGTGACCTCATTTCATTACAGAAGACTTATTTATATTGCAGTCAAAAGCTGGTTCTAACTGCAAGTGAAAAGAAGAGTTTAATCTGAGCTGAAAACTAGATCTTTGGCTGCTGCCCTGGTTACATTAACATTAATAACACCGGAGAATGCCAGGTCTAGTGATGCTTACGTATTTACATGAGAAGTTAGACAAAGATAAGTGATGTATCTTGAAAAGCTTTCAGAAGGTAATGAGTTCCAGTTACCACTGAGCTGGAGCCGGTTTAAATTGGTGACCTGAATGCGATTACTTGTTCTGCCTAACTGTCTTTAACAATTTCTGCTCCTTTGAGCAACTGAATAATTTCTTTTCAAAGCTCATATATTGGGTTTCTTCTTAATGTTATGTTATGACTACGTCTTAGAGAACAGCTTAGAACATATTACGGAATTGGGCTGTGAGAACCTAGAAATTACATTTGTATTACTATTTAAAATAAACCAAATAGTGGTTTTGGCCCCTTAGATAAATCAGTACTGCCTGATTTAAGTCTGTGTGGTTAAACCCTCTCCAACAAGCTTTACCTAGTCCCTCTTGTCAACTGCTGATGGTTCTTAGTGTTTGCAGTCAGTTGCATGAGCCATGCCCAGGCATCCTATGGGAGTACATGACTTGGTTCTACAGTCTTAGGGTGTGTTGAAAATTAACAGTTTGGAATATTGCCTGCCAGTTTTTAAAGGAAAAGCCAGAGATTCCAGAGCCCACCTGTTCCTACCTTTCACTGTCCTTGCCACCAAAATATTTATGCTGTTAGTCTTTTTTATATGTTTTCTTTTTCTTTCTTTTTTTTGGTTCAGAGCAATGAATTTGTCATGCCCTGTTTGAATTAAGGTGAAGCTGAGTTCTCCTTTCTTTCCTGCTAGCAACAATAGTCATTCTTTTCAAGTTTTCAGTAGTAGACTTTTACAAAAAGGTATCAGTCTATTAATTACATCTTTAAATTTCTTAACTGGCAGTCTCTTGTAACACTTCGTAGGTCTTTTATTGTTATTGCTATTATTATGCAGTTGTCAAGGATGGTCAAATTGACAGTTTTTTTAATTACTCCTGTGCAGCTCATACATTGTATGAATAATCCATTGGGTTGTATTGGTGTATGATTAATTTCTGGATGATATTGCATATCTTTTAGACCTCCATTCAGAGAATTGTCAGTAGGTAGTAGAGTGTTCTTTGCCTTTTTGTGTGGAACCTTTCATTCTCATCTAGCAGGCATGAACTGTTAGCTGGAGAAATCAATAGGAATGGGCACAAATTGCACTGTTTCTTAAATCTGTCTCAGGGCCATTCCTGAGCTATTAGGCTCCATATGGACAGTCATGTAGAACACCAGAAGACAGCAAGCTTTCAGTAAGACAGATGAACATCACGACCAGTCACTGACATCTCTGATTTGGGTACCCTAGAAGGTATTAACTATATAGGAAAAGTAATTAAGAGATAAAAACATTTTCATATTTTTGACAGCCTTTAAAAATTATTTTTTTGCTGCAGTAAATGTTACAGGGAAAAAAAAAAAAAAAAAAAAAAAAAAAAAGCTTTATCCAAATGCATGGGGAGAAAAGTTCTAACAAACAGAGTAATTCAGTAATAATTCTACATTATGTAAAAACTGCATCTTTTTCAGTTTGGGATGTTTAATGATCACTTTGGTAAGCTTAGCAGAGAGTAATATTTTCTGATTTTTTTTTTTCTGAAGTGGTGGTTTGGAAGAGAAAATAAAGCTTTTATATATCCTATTAAACTGACACACACCACATTGTTGATTATAAATGCACAGTTAGCTTTTCTTATCCAGTTTTGTATTATGGCTGAATTAAATTTTTCTCTAGTTCTTTATGGTATATCCTGGTGTTGAAAATATTGCATCTCTGAACATCCTTCATAATATTTTCTGGTACAGAATTTTATTCTGTGAAACGGGATTGTCATAGCAGATGTATTTGTGTATTATTTTTTTGTTTTCAAATCATGCACAGTTAAGAATAGATGCCTCTACTTTTGATTGGGATAAGCTTTACTTTTACTATTAGCACATTGATAGTGGTAGACAGATTAGAATCATGTGCAGTGGAGAGAAGAAATGGGGAAAGTTGAGTGTTTTCCTCATTGTTCCCTGAACGGCTATTATTGCAGTCCCTGAAAACATGCAGAAAATGTTTCCAGGGTTTAGCAGTAATCAATATGTCTCCATCCAAAATATAACATAAAGATTTCAAAACAAAACATGTTTTAAGAAAAGTCTTTCAGCCCTCGTGGATGTTTCTGCAAGCCAAATAACGGTTTCAGTGGGTGAGAAATCAGCCTAGGAGGGAGTTACTTGTTTTAGCACCTCTGAGAGCGTGGTCTGTTTGTATAAGCTTGTTTTTTTGCTGGAAGGGTGGTTATCTTAACAATTAAATATATGAATTTAAATATCCTGCTTTAATATCTTTATAGAGTTAGGACTGATAAATCTACATTTTGTTTGCAGAAAGTGCAGGAATGACATAGCTGTATCAGCTCAGAATTTCACAAATGAGATCATGAAGGGTAAAATATGCTTCTACTTTGAGAAGTACAGGTGTACAGACATGGTGCCTACCTTGTTAGCTTGTTTCCTAGAGGAAGAATAAATTTAAATGATATTCTGAAGCAATCAGCCTGAAAAACTGTGTCATGCCATTGTGTTTCAAATCTATGTTAATCAGTAACTTCCAGATCATACTTTTCCAGTCTGAAAAGGAAAAAATGTTTCTAATCAGAAATCTTGCAAACCAAAAGTCAAGTGGTTTCTTTCTGGCTTGCAGTTTATAAATAAGAAAAAAAATTACTTTTAGAATGCAATTAACACTTTTGAAAATGCCTTAAGAGGTGTCTAGCAATTTCTTTCCAATTGGTATGCTGTCTTTGCAAAGCTAATAGGGATGAAATGCAGTAAAAGCGATGAACTGTATGTATGTAAGAGGATGTCACTTTTATGTGGTTATTTTAGAAATACCATGCATATTCCAGTGCTCTTAACCTATCAGATTGCACTGGCACAGAGTTAACTTTTATGAAAATATGAACAGCAATTAAACAAAAATAAACCATTGCTAGAACTCAAATATTTTTCTACTGTTGGAAGCACAAAGCATGACTATCATGAAACACCTTGAGGAGGATGTGTATGTCAGGTCTCAAAGTGATTGCAGTAACAGCACAGTCACTGAGAAACGGACAAAAGAATGGTTCAGAAGTTCAGCATCAGGGTTTTTGGCTTTATGAAGCAATCAGTTTGTACAAAAAGTAATATTTTTCTTTCATATGTGGAAGGCAGTGACATATGTAGCCCTGAGTACTTCTACAGTAAAACTCCTGGTTTAGCCTGATTTCATGGTAGCATTGTTGAGGAAATAAAATCAAGGTTTGCAAAATATAGCTGTGCAAAAATGGGAAACTGAAGATCACTCTGTAGAATATGTTTCCATTCTTCTTTGGATTATCTGCTTTAAATAATCACCTTTTGCTTCCATATGCTTGTACCTGGTTTTATGTTTTCTTTTTTGTTTGCTTGTTTGTTTTGTTTGTTTGTTTTTTTATATTCATTAAGAGTGTAATTGTGTATCGAGTTAATACTAATATTTAAAAACTGAAATTGGTTATACTTTGCTCCTTTTGTTTACTTTTGTTTGTTCTTTATTCCATATTGTTGAATCATATTGTGGAATCGGGCATGCAATTAATGATGCTTAGCATTTCAGATGGTATTGTGTTATCTCCGGTGGTCAAACCTTTAATGACAGGGTGAAATGATTAACTGGCGTATCTGTGAAAACTATAAATTAGTTGTTCTCATCACCTTTTTGTGTACCTAAGCTGATACTGCTCAAAGCAAAGGCATAGGTTGGTGTAATTATAGATAGCATATGTTGGATTAGTTTAAATGGATTTCAGGATGCCTAATATGTGCAGTTGATCTGTGATAATCCATGGATCTGTTCTGCTGTCAAGACCTGACAGTAAAAGTAATCGTGTTAATTTTGTATCTTTTTGCAAAAGCATCTTCAACTGTATCAGACACTTCTTTAAAGATGTTGCTGAAATGGTGGAATGCAGTATGTATTTCATCTGATCACTTAAAACCAGAACCATAAAATCAAACATTCATAGATGGAGATGCTGTATAAGGTGATATTAAACCATAAGAATTAGAAATAGGAGACTAGACTAAAGAAGGAAACAGAGTTCATCAGCTAAAAAGTAAAAAGTGCTTTTAGACTCATAAATGTTTAAGGGGAAAAAAAAAAAATGTGCAAGATGGCAGAGCTTTAAAGGAAAAGTGTGAGGAAAGATAGCTTTTGAATGCTCTGAGAAAGTGTCTTTTTTTTTTTTTGCATCATCTGCATAACAATGAAAAGTAAAGCAAGGCTGATGGAAAATAACACTCCTGGGATGCATGTAAATACACAAAAGCTTAGAACTCAAAATAGAGCCTTAGGGAATTAAAAAATGCAGTAGGAAGATAATAAAATTGAAATTATTTATGGTCACTAATTGAGAGAATGGAGAGGAGTGCTAGAAAAATCTGAACTCCATGAAGATTGCATGAAGAATTCTGAGGCACTTGAACCAGGAGATTCAGCAGTGAGCAAAATTTCTTGACTGAGATGATGTTTTCTATGTTGTTACATTTTTCTGTATTTCTCTGTTGTATTTTATATTTATTTCTTACATTTCCTGTAGCAAAGATCACAAAGATCATGTGAACTGCAATCAGTGTGAAAGTTCTTTGAAATCACTTACCCATCATTTTCAGTTGTTAAAGAGATAACAGGAATATATGAGATAAAACAAGTTTATTCAAAAGGAGAAGTCATTTGAGAATTTAATCAGACCACCTAAATTCAGCTAGCTTATACTGGAGGTAGACCTCATGAAACTGAATGTTTATATACAAAGCAATGGGGCCCTATGACATGCATCACTGAGTTCTGAAGGAACTGGCTCATGTGGTTCCAGGCTGCTTTTCATCATATATTAAAAATCATGCCTGCCAGACAAAGTCTCCATTGGCTGTAAAAAGGGAAAGATTGCTCTCATATTCAGGAAAGGGAGATCTGAGGAACTACAGCCTGGTGAGCCTCACATCTGTGCTTGGGAAGATCATTGAGCCGATCCTCCTGGGAGAGATATTAAGATATTAAGATATGCAGGTGATCTGAGATGGCCAGCATGGCTTCACCAAGAGCAGATCATGTGTGACTGATCTGGTGACCTTCTATGATGGAGTGAGAGTACTGGTGGACAAAGAAAGGCCAACCGATGTCATCTACTTGGACTTGTGGAAGGTCATTGACATGGTCCCACACCACATCTCTATCGCTACATTAGAGAGAGAATGGATTTGAAGGCTAGACTGTTACGTGAACAAAGAATTGGTTGGATGATCATAGCCAGAGGGTTTTTGTCAACAGCTCTATGTCCAGGTGGAGGCTGGTAAGGAGTGGTGTCCCTCACAGGTCTGTCTTGGGACTGATGCTCTTCAACGTGCTTATTGAGTGGGGATTGAGTGTATCTTAGCAAGTTTGCTGGACACTAAGCTGATTGGTGCAGTTGACACAATAGAAGGGTGGGATGCCATCCAGAGGGACCTGGACATGCTTGGAAAGTGGGCACAAAAGAAGCTAATAAGGTTTGACAAGCTCAAGTGCAAGGTGTTGCAGCTGAATTCTGGGGAAATCCCAGAAAAAAGTACTGACTGGGAGAAAAACCTCATTGAGAGCAGCCCTGTGCAGCAGGACTTGGGAGTCCTGATGGATGAGAAGCTGGACACGAGCCAGCAGTGTGCGCTTGCAGCCTAGAAGGCCAACAGTATTCTGGGTTGCATCAAAAGAAGGCTAGCTAGCAGGGAAGGGAGACTCTTTTCTGCCCTTGTGATGCCCCATCTGGAGTATTGTGTCCTGGCCTGGGGTCCCCAGTGCAGAAGGGATGTGTGGAGCTGTAGGAGTGGGTCCAGAGGAGGGTCGTGAAGATGACCAAAGTTCTGGAGCACCTCTCCTGTGAGGATAAGTTGATGGAGTTGAGCTTTTTTAGCTTTGGAAAGAGAAGGTTCTGGGGAAACATTGCAGCCTTCCAGTATTTGACTGGAGCTTACAAGCAAGAGGGAGGCAGACTTTTTTACGGTCTTTTTTTATGGTCTGATAGTGATAGGACAAGGAGAAGTGATTTTAAACGGAAAGATGGGAGAATTAGGTTAGATGTCAGGAAGAAATTTTTCACTTGGAGGTTATTGAGGCTCTGGAGCAGATTGTCCAGGGGGGCTGTGGATGTTCCATCTCTGGAGATGTTCAAGGCTGGATTGGATGGAGGCCTTGGTAGCCTGATCTATTTGTTGGTAACCCTACCAGTGGCAGGAAGCTTGGAACTAGATGATCTTTAAGAAGGTCCCCTCCAACCTCAGCCTTCTTCAATGAATCTACTATGTGGAGTATTTTAACTGATCAGATTCCTTTGACGGTACAACTTGCTTGTGGCCTTGGCTGTCAGCCAGCGATAGCACAGAACTTCTGTTTCTGCATACTGTGCTGGAAGTGGTAGTTAGATTTTTGAAACCACAACTGGCCATCTACTGCCCCTAACAAAGTTTCTGTGCTCCTCTGCTGTTATCCATGGTACTTTGGTGTGCTTGGCTGGTTTGTCTCTGTTTCAGTCTTCCAAGATTTACTATAACCTAGACATAAGGCACTGCTTGATATATTGAATGTTCTAAAAACGTATTTAGCTAGTTATTTTGATGCAGCAATAATACCATTTCCTTTAGTTCGTATGTATGATGTTTTGTATCTTTGTTTTTGTAAATTCAGTTTGAAATAACTCATGAAAAAGACTAAAGTCAGCTTGTGTAATGTTCTTGATCCTAAAAAGTGTTGATTCCTTGTCCCCTGATGCCATGCCAAGTCATGTTGTTCATGGATGATCACTTCTACATTCGGATATGCCTCTGACAGGCCCTACAGGTTTAATGCTTTTGGCTCTGAGTTGGTTGTTCTTCTGTATTACACCATAATTTCAACAGGAAGTCACTGATAATAATGGATTTCCAGCTGCAAGGCTCAACAGTTAATTTAGATTAATATGGATATTAAGCTGCCATGGTTCTACTTGAAGATCCTGCCATGTACAATAATTGTAATATGCTATAAAAAATTAGGATTTTGGCAGCACATTTTAGCTAGAGATAATAATCGAGTACAATGGTGGTCATAACAAGAAGAGTCAGTACAAAAAACAAGATCTCACAAATGGAAAATCTCATTTTTTAAAGGATACCAACATGTCTTTAAAACAGGACTGAATAACAGATGCCTAAAGAAAAAAGTATTATTTTCTCTTACTGAAGAAGATTATTTTGAACTGTGATCCACCTTATTCAAGTAATCATGGCTGTTACTTTCCTAACCCAGAAAGATAATCATTCATTATGTCTATGGAAATTCAAACACACCTAGCAAATTTACCTCTTTTCTCTTTACCAGTCTTAATTGAAGCTAGTTACTGTCTTCTTTACATCCTCCCTCAGAGTATGTTTTTTTTTTTTTTTTTTTTAATAGTAAAAAAAAAACCTCTGAAAGCTAAGGTCAGAGACTGCTGTCAAGCTGAGCTTCAGTAAATTGAGTCTGAGGTCATGAAATAAGCTGTCAGTGTGTGATTAAAGGTACTTCCAGAAAACTATGTACATGACATAGGCTTTGAACCTTGTATTGTTCAGTGGGAGTAGCCCCATGCCATCCCAAAAAGAGTGAGCAAAGGAAGCAAGGTAGAGGGGAGGAGCTGAAACTGACAGTACCTGACGAGGATGCAAAATGGGAAAGAAGGGATAGAGGGAAAAGGTAGCAATGGATGCTCCTGGATATTTTTAATTGTAATGAAGAAGCAGTTGGATCAGCAAGAGATCACAAGATGAGTAGAATTCTCACTTGGAACAAATGCAAGATGAGAAAGAAAAAAAAAAAAAGGAGTTTAGGCTTAATCGTATGATCCAGTCTTACTGCAAATCTTTCAAACTGTGTTAAATCACAGAAACACTGACACCAGCATCTGTTTTTTTCAAAGTGTGATTTTTTTTTAAAATAAAAATACTTTCTTTTATCTATAAGATGTTCTGAAATTATACAAGGGATGTGTTAGATGAGCAATCCATGTATTATAAATTTTATAATAAATATTAACGAGCAGAAAACTGTTGAGAAATTCATCTCTAAAGTAAAATAACAGGGTGGACAGAGATCTTTTTCAGCATCTGTCCTGAACAATAGAATAGAATAAGGAAGAACAGCAAGAGTATGCAATGATACATCGGGATTCCCTTCTGTTAGCTGTGGGAAAAAGTGTAAAGATTCGTACTGCAGAGAAACCCTTTGATGAATTTCCAAACTCCATTTCAAATGAAATTAATAGCCATAGCAAAAAAGCTGAGGATAAATATATGAAATAAACTGAGGTTTTATAGATAGAGTTTGAAAGAGGGTAGCAAAACATGGAGAAACAGCAATATTGGATTCATATTGTTTCTTGATGACTCGCTACTCTTTATACTACTTATAGTTTGTAGTATCCATAAGCATGTAAGTATCCATTGAGCATATAAGATAGGGAAAAGTTGTTGAAGTCAGTTATGTGAACATCTTGTAATCTCATATCAGCCTCTCTCTCTCATGTTGCTGTAGAGATCAATAGATGATGCCTGCTGAGGATGTCATCTTTGCTACCGACTTTTTAATTAACTCTTGTCCTCAGCTCAAAGTGCAATGTTTTGCAGTAAAAAGTCTTCAAATATAAAGCAGATATGACATTTATCAATTACTCCTCATGGTATCTGTCAGAGGTATTAAACAGTCAGAAGCTATAGTATTGCTAGTTTTCCAGCAATGGCAAAATGTCACAGATGCCCACATCATATACAGCGCAACATTCTGGATCATTATCATGTTTATTAATCATTTTCTGGAGCATACTGTGACACTAAAGTGCAGTTGTCAAGACCAAGACATTGAGCATAATAAAAGTAATAGAAAAGGTAATAAAATTCATGTACTTCAAATGTAAGTGGCCTGTCTTGATCAAAAGTTAATGGAATGAAAAAACTCACTTTTGCTTTTTTACTACTATGACTACATATGTAGAGTTTCTTTTGCTCCCTGCTGAGCATCAGGAAGGCATTTTACAGAAGGTGAAGTATTCTTTGGGCCGTATGCCAATCCACAGGCCTGTGCGTTTGACTTCCTTCTTTGCTTTTCAAGCTCAAATCTAATCTTATCTGAAGTGAATCAAGTGCAGTTCACGATTCTGTATGACATTTTCTAGAGAATACTCATCCAGACTGGCAATCCCGTGAAAGTTTTTTTCATTGCCATTTTTGAACAATGCAGCTATTTTGTGCTGCAAGAGGGAGACCCATTGCTGTCACTAAGATCCTCTATCATTCAAAACAATCCTTCAGAGTGCATCTAAATTTCTGTCATCCTATCTGATCATTTTTACCCAAGGTGGTACAAAGCTTTTGTGTTCTGAATACATAAAATTAATTTTAAAAAAATGTTACAGCCAAAAAGTTAATGTCTAAATTTTCATATGAAAATATAGTAGTGTATATTGCTTCTCTATCTGTATTATTTTCTTCATCATAGTAGTAGCAGTAACTGACCATTTGATGTATTGTTGACATGTAATGACAACAAACAAACTTACTTGCTAAAACAAACAAACAAACAACAAAAAAAATCAAACAAAGACAATGTAAGTATTCATTTATAGGCTGTTTAGAAGGAATTTCTCTCTCTATTGAGTTCACGTATATTGAAAAACTGTTGAAGCTGCAAGAGCAACTGTATTTTAAGAAGACTTCTTGAAGACATCTTAATTCCCCAATCCTCTTGAGAGCCAGTGCACTTCTCAGCAACAAAGCTTTTGCCTCTGTTATTACTGTTTATTTTTGTTGAAGGAGACACTAACATCAAGAAACAAATGGTGATCTTTCCCAGCAGTCTTATTCTATTAAGGACAGCTGTTATTGTGTCTGCAGCAGTGTACAAAGAAGAGGATATAATTTTTTGCTGTGGTCTGCTGATTGCTTTGTTCATCTCTGCTGGTGACATATTAGCTTTGCAGCACATCCATAGGTCACCAACCATTCTTCTTGTGTTTGTAGTGGTCAGTACTGTGAAGAAAGATTTTAAATTGAAAATAACACTTTCTTTTGTTGCCTTGTATTTAGGAGAACCATAACTCTGTAGCAGAGGTGCTGCAGGTCATACTAAAGATATGCTGGCAATGCTAGATGCAAGAGTTTCTGTAGTAGCACCGACGTCTCATTATACCTACTGTCAGCTGGTCTTATCAATCCATGACATTTATAAAATTCTTTTCATAAAAAATTTAAGATTAGAAAGTGTTAAGAAGAAGCACAGTGCCCTGGTTTACTAATGAAAGAAGGAAAGGTTTTTTTATTATCAAATGTACAAAGGGAAGGACTTCCTTCATCTTAGCTGGATATTTTCTTCATAAAATGTAAGGGTGCTCTTATATATTTAATTTTTCTTAGGTTTTCCTCAAAGTATAATTTTTCCTCAAATTTATTTGATTAAATACTCTTTTAAAGCTTATTATTGAAACATCAAAGCTGTATTATAAAACAATGTAAGAGTTTTAAATTCTGTATAGACTGGAATATGGTATTTGCAAAAATACCTTATAAAACAAACCTGTATTTTCATGAAAGGAGATTATGACAAAAATTGAAAATTTGAAATAACTGTGCTGGCTCTGGTTCCAGCAAATGGACAGATCTATCCAGTCTTTCATTAAAAGGACAATATTATGGAAGATTTGAGATCCTTTCTTTTAATTTATGGGATGTATGTTGCCTTAGGAAACAAACAGACCCAAAGTGACAGTGGTGAGGCAGGATTGCCAGTGTCAGCTGTGTCAACACACATGCACACAAAACAGAATAAATCAGTAACTGTATCAAATGTTATATATGTGTGTTACTCTTGGCCTAGGTAAACTAACTAAAATTATTGCACTGCACATGCTCTAACAAATCTATTTCAAATTAGTTAAAAATGCAAGCTAAAACTAAAACATCATCCTTTAGATTTAGCTAGGCTTTTTCAATTCATGTTGTATATGTAATTTCTGTGTAAGATCCACTCAAAAAACGGCCATACTTACTGTTCTGTTCAGTTGTCGGGGCTTTGGAGTGAACTTTCTTTTCATCTCTATAATAACTGTAAGGTTAAGCTTCTGTTATTTGAGGAAATATTTTTTTTTAATATCTACCTCTTGATTTGTAGCATAGATGTGTTCTAGTTGAACTTGATTCTTCTTTTGAAGACCTGCCTGGGGCAAAAATAACAATCCCTGTCTCTCTGTCTTCATTCTGCCTATCTCAGTGTTAGAGCCATAGCCTTGAAAAGAAAAAGTTCACAAGTATGCCTTCATAAATAAAGTGTTCAAAAATGAGATAAAACTGCTGTGTCTCAGTTGATGTATTCCTAGTCTCAAACTTGTTCTAATCCTTCTTACCTTTAAGGTAAATGGAGACCTTTTGCCTAATATCTCTTTGTACTAATAAGTAAAGGCTTCTTTGGGAGATGGATACTGCTCATCTCTAGATATGTTCAGGGTAAATGAGCGTTCCAGTATATTCCATATCCTTGCCAAAATACCATTCCAATACACTTTGCCAAAGAAGTCCCAGGGAGCAGCACTTTGTCTTCCTGGGATAGACTTTACTTATCAACAATACAATTCAGCTTCCTTGGCCCATACTTCACTCAACATGGGAACTATTTAATGAAGACTCCTACCAAAAATTGTTAACAGTCTTCTGTTGATAGCTGCTAATGGACCTCATAAATTCTGTCCTGTTACCTGAAAGAAGAAGAACCATCTTACAGGATTATGAAGATCCTTTTTTGGGGACTTTTTTGGGGACGTGGAAAAGAATTTTGATCGCCCTTTGTTTCTATAAAGCAACAAAGAGAAGAAAATGTGGATTATCAGTATTCCCAAGGCATCATATCCTGAAAGATAAATTAGCAGCACAGCAATAGCTTTTGTACAACCTGCAAGCTTTGATACGAAGGGAAGAAGTAGTTCGTGGAGTTTGCACTGACTGTCAATACTTTGGAAGTCACTCTGTTTTACAGGCAGTTTTTCCTGTTCTGGGAGAAACACAGTGGAATGCTATTTAGCAGAAAACAGAAAAGTTGCTTATTCTGCAGAATTCAGAAATTTTTATACTGGTAGTCCTCAAATACAATTTTTATTTATTTATTTTTTTGGTTTAGAAATTCTGTAATGAAGAGGCATGTCTTCTGATTGGACTTTGCTAACCCAGCACTCTCGTGAATTTTTCCACTATTTTTTTTTCTCTGATTATCCAACCTCAGGTAGATCAAAGAGGTAAAGTTCAGAAAAGACATTTTTAAAATATTCTTGTTCTGTTATGAGCTTCTTTTCACACTGCAGAAATGCATTATTTTAAAATCCTCACTTTGATCCTATTTATGATTTTTAGTACTGACTTAAGTTATTGGCAAAACATTCCTTAACCTTGAAATGATGACAAGTCACTAAAAGTGGAAACAGACCATATCTTGTCAATTACATCCACTTGCAAGTAACACTGTAGTATGTGATGAATAATCGGTATTGCAAGTGGTAAGTCATCAAAGTGAATACAATTAAAGGTATAAACAAAGCATAATGAGTGAATATTTCAGTATTTCAGAAAAACACAAGATTTTTGCAAAGAATTGATTATGCCAACTTCCGCTTACACTTGCAATTATTTTTTGCAATTATTTCAGTCACTGCCAAAGTGCAACCATGCAGCACAGTAATTTTAGGCAGGAAGTGAAGAAGAAAACCTTTTCCAAGTGATGCTGCTGGACCAGTTCTGATAGTAATTATTTGAAGTTTGGTCAGCTCACTAGATGTTATTATCTCCTGCCAAACTAAAAATTAAACTGCTGAAAAATGAAACCTGTAATGATCCTAAGTTGTTAGACCCTAGTAATGGGAATCATCCAGAAATATATCTCTTTCTGCTGCAAGGGTTATAATTGGGTGGCCTGTTCTAAAAGAAAAAAATCAAGTTAAGAAAAGTATTAAAAACATTTGAATATTGGGTTCCGGCACTGCTAACTCTACTGATTGTGGTAGGAATCCTAGAGCTATTCCATTGCCATGTAGGCCACAGGTATCAGATGGAGGCCTGGAAAAGCCTGGTGAAACACTCCTCGCTGCGCAGTACAGACGCAGAGCTCTTAATTCTTTGAAAGCTCATGTTTGTTGGTGTAGCAGTCCTTCAGTTGAGTATTTTATGAGTTTTAAATGACTTATATGAATGAATTGGAATTGTAAGTGCTTTCCACCGCTTCTTCAAATTACACCTACTGACAAGTCAGCTTTTTTTCTTCAGGAATCTCATAGGATTTTTATATTTTTCCCATATTTGACGTTCTATTTGCTATATTTTCAGCTAATAGAAAAAGTAAATTTTTTCAAATAATGTATACATATCCTTCCTGATGCCCAGTGTGTCTTCTTGCCTTATTGAACCAGTCACACATATAGCACTCAGTTTTACCTCTGAAGAATTGCTGTTGCTGCTAATTGGTTGCTCTTGTAGGCTGCACTTTTTTCAGCTACTTATTCCTGTGTATATGTAAAGCTTTGCACTTGTCATCTTTGGTCTCAGATGTATATTAAACTTTGTATATTAGACTGTGAGATTCCTTTAAGCTTTCTGTGTTGAGATAAACAATCTGAGTTGTTTAATATTTCATTCAGGCCTGTGTCCCAGTTCTTTAATCATTGTTATGAGTCTCCATTAATCCTTGCTGATCTCATTTGTCGTGGGGTGAAAGCTGTGGTGATCTCTGGCACCTCTCAGTTCAGCGACTTGTGACCAATGGGAGTGAGATTGTATTTCAGCTTCCCTGTGGACTCAGTATCATGGAGTAGCCCTGAGCCCAGAGCTGGCAGCTGTAAGCAGAAACCATTGAAGCGTTTTTACCTGGATGGAAATTGAGCCATCTTCCAGTACATCTGGAACTGAGTTTCCCAGTGACTCGAGATTTCTGTGACAAGCCCAATTTAAATAAACCATATCCTCAAATTATTCTAAAGAGAATTATTTTTCTCTCTCCTTCTCCCTCTCTCTCCTTCTCCCTCTCTCTCTCCTTTTTTTTTTTTTTTTTTTTTTCCTCCAGAGAAGCTTCACAGTTTAGCTCTTGGTAGCATAGCCTTATCAGATGATGTAGTATGTATTTCAGCATGAAGTGGAAATGTCTCACAAATACTAATAGCTAAGAATTGCAGGAGATCTTTCTTCACTGAATTCTCAGACATCTTGGCACACCTTGACTTATGTCACATTGTGCATATTGAGTTGTCTTTCATGTATCTGATTCAGAATCAGCAATAGATTAGAAGTGGGGAAAGTACATCAGCCTTTCATCATTGGCTTGTCAATAGAAAGAGAAGTAGCGTGACAATAACACACCCCAGCATGTTTGTTAGGGACTCTTCACCCATGAAATTTATAACCCTTTCAAGTTCAGACACTGTATTTTAAAAGAGCTTTGTAGGGCTCACAAAAATTAAGTGCAAAAACTCTATAGAGAGTAGAAAATAAAGTAACTTCCGTATCACTTAGTATTTTGCTTTAATTGCAGGAGAATGTTTTAGCTGAAGCAGTAAAATCTTCTTAATTTTTACTACATGTAAGTATACACTGATACATAGGTGTCAAATCACCATTCCACTGTTAGTCACAGTAAACCTGCTTTCAGTGAACACCTGTAAGGTTACAGGTGCTGCTTTTGACTTTCAGAGTCATTGCCTTAGGAATATGGCTGACAAATGTCCACATCTGGCAGCAGATTAAAAACACCAGGCAGAGGTTTCCAAGAGCAGAAGTGAATCGTCTAGATAATTTACTATCTGCCACCAACCACCTTTTTCTATAATATTTATATTATTTAGGTTAGTTGTTTAGCCCATTTCTAAAATACTATCCAGGTAAGACAGATTCATTTATTTAAAATGCATATGTGAGTCTAAGTTTCTTAAATTATGTGATGGTCTGGAGCAGCACGAATATAATGTTGTCAGCATTCAGTATCACCAGCTTTAGAAAATAATAAACAAATACAAGATAATGAGAAGAGAGAAAAAATCAATCAGAATAATAAAATATTTTGGAGATTGTTTTATTCATTTTCTTTCTCAGATGAATCTGTCTTCTAAAACAGCATATTTTAAGCAGTCTCTTTTTGGCATGTATTCCAAAACATAAAACCCAGCACACATGAGTGAAGGTTTTTTTAAATTGCTTGTGAGGACTGGATATATTTTCACTTTAATCTGAATTGGAAATAGCTCAAGTAAAGGACAACAGTGGTGTTGGTAGATATACTGAGGTAAATAGAAAGATATTTCAGAACAGCGTTTTTTATTTTTACTTTTTATTCATAACTGGTAAGGAAGTGCAAATAACTTCACAAGGAATGTTGCTGATTAGAATTAGAAGGAAAAAAAAAACCAAAAAAACAACAACACAAGTTACAGACAGCTTAGCTCTGTATGTAGTTCAGCTCCTAAAGTAGGTACTTTTCTGTATATCTTTTTTTTTTTTTTTCCTTTTTTTTTTTTTTTTTTTCCTCCTTATTCCTGCATTTCTTGGTACTTTCTCACTAGCTTTTCTGGCAGGAGTTCTTACAGAATATGTCAGAATGGATGAGCCTGGTGTATCTGACTGATAGCTATCGAATAGTCTGCCCATTGGTTCATGTAACCATGGCTTTGTAAATCTGAACAGTTGCAACTTTTGGGGAAGTCATTGGTAATTTCATGAACCTGTGGAAGTCCATTTCAGGGAACAGCATCTTAATTATAGTACATTTCTCATGCTTTTATTAATGGTTAACTGGAGACCACTGCAAAGGACAGTCTGCTATTTATTTATTAATAAAATATATTACATATCTAGCAACTATGTAGTAGTTTTGGAATTCTTAATTATACATCCTCTTGTCATGGCCAGACAGGGAAAAGCTTTTATATGCTATTTTAGGTTCATAAGATGTTTCTGGGATACATAAATCGCAAAATACTAACTTTCTTCAATAGACACACATTAGAAGATATGTATTCTTTATTTTTTGAATCACAGCTTTTACTTTATACTGAAAGCTTATGTATGTTTTTAATCAGAGTTTGAATTTTTGCTTAGGTGATAAAAGCGTACCATGTGTCTACATATTTGATGCTTAAACTCCTCTCAAAACATAATCCTGACATTATTATTATTATTATGTGAATATGTGTATATACTTATCCATACTCTTCTTTGTTGTTATTTGCAAACATTGTTTTCACATACTTGCAGAATTTCAGAATGTCTGGATCCAACTCAAGTCTGACTGCCCAGGCCAGTGTCCAGGCAGGTTTTGAAGATCTCCAAGGAGGACTCTGGAACACTCTGGACAGCCTTTTTTGGTTCACTTGGGACAAGTCAGAACATCTAGTTTTTAATTTTAGGCCTAAATACCTTTTGCAGTAAAAAGTGAAGGATGGGTGCATGGAATAATATTCAGGGTACAACTGATCTCTGAAGTACTTTCATCCCTTCTGTGTGCTTGAATTCTTGTGCTGATTACTAATGGCAAGGCCATGCTATGGTTCTCTTCCACTTCACGTGGTGTGGTTACTTTCCATGGAAAATGACAGGTAAATATTATTTTCAGCTGTGTTTGGAATTAGCATTCAGATAGCTTTTCTTATAAATAAAGTTCACTATTCAATACTATGAATACCTCTTCCTTATAACTTCGATTTGTCACAACTACCTTCTCCAGTGCAGCTACTGCCTTGGGCAGTCAGCTGTTGAAAGTTTTATTTACGTTCTTGTATCGCCCTTGTATTTGTACAAAAAAAAAACAAAAAACAAAAAATTATAACTGCAACTTCAACATTTGTGGCAAATGTTCATATAGGGTCTAAAAATCTGTTTGCTTGTTTGGTATTTCTTTGCATAAAGCAGTATAACTGCATGAGGTGGGCCCAACTGTATTTGCCACTACTGTGCTACAAGTGTTTGCAGAGTTTTTTTGTAGTGGCAACCTTTTGGTCATCATGTTTTGTACATTCAGTTATGAACAAGAACACTTCTGGCTGCATAAATAGAAAAACACATGCAATATCAAATGGCCTAAATGTCAGTTATTAGGCAAAAATAAATCATTAGATGAGCATTTTTGATGTGTAAATACCTACTTGAAAATTCTGTGATTATATTCCTCATCATTTGATGAGTCTTATTTGGAAAGAAATCTCAAAGTAATAAAAAATACTTCCAAGTAATATATTAGTTTTAAATCATTAACATTGTCTAGTGATACCTTAGTAAGTCATATGTAAATATAAGTAAATGTATTAAATCTTCTTTCTATGTATCTTAGTAGAAAAGGGTAGAATATGTCAATATAAGTGCTATGTACTAGAAGCTAATGGAAGAGGAGTGTAATTAATTCGAAATTAATTGAAGTTTTTTGCATGTGTTTTACGGTTTTGACTTCGTCATACTTCTTGAGGTGTTGTTTGAATATAGAAGTTCTCCACATCATTACATTTTGTGTGTGTTTTCATTGTTAAGTCTGAAACATTTTTTTTTCTTGCCTTCTTCATGAATATCTAAGTTTGTAACTGTCCACTGCTTTGAAACAAGGCTGTTTGATTATTTGCATAATGGGGACTCAATTTGACAGGACAACATCATCTTCAAGTCTCCTTATTTATTGATGTACTTTTAAGATTAACATTACATTTACAACATGTTAGGCCAGAAAATCATGCCACTACCTCTAAGATTGCTGTGGTATTTTTTATTCTTTGGTATTATTTCTTGCTCTATTATAGAATATATCTTTGGGGTTGCAGAGTTCCTCTGTATCTTCTGAAGAAGTAAGCACACATTTCTGATTCAACTTGTTATTACCTGTGTGATTTCTGAAAGGCAAAAAGTCCAACTGTACTTCAGAACTTTGATTACTGAATCAACTTCTTTTATCTAGCCTGAATAGTTTCATCGTCTTAAACCACACCTTGGTTATTAGCATCTAGCAAATACTGACCAAACTCCGTATTTGTCTGTTAATCAAAGTATTCCAATTATTATATATTTAGTAAATTACAAAAGGGCAAGGAAACACATGATGGAAATTTACTGGCTCATTAGTCAATCTTTGGCATGATTCAGAAAATTCTAATTCTAATTTAGCCAGTCTCTGGGGTGAAAAGTGTAACTCCTGAAATGCAAAGCAGTACATTAGTTTTAATTTGTCTGTAATGGTAATGGAGTTGGTATGTTCACAGTTCTCTGTCCATTCATCAATAGAAAACTTCAGCAAACCAGCATCTCCTCTCATTTTTCTTCCGCAGAGGTGCTACAGTTCCATTTTGGACAAAGTACCTATGATTGATTGCATTTGGGCAAGACTTCTTGTAAGATTAGTTACATTTTTAATCAAAATGTCACCGCAGTACAAATGTAACACATGCAAAGACGTACTTTGTGTTGGAGGGATTCTCTGTTCAAGAAGAACAGTACTTTCCCATGTGACTATTGGAATACTTGTATATAACATAAGCTTCTGTAGGAAAATGATGGGTTAACTTGTTCTCAGGATATAACGCTGTTATAGGACTGAAAGTGATATCCAGTGTTCGAAGTTGTTGCTGATGAGTTTCTGCTTCAAAATACATTAAGATGAGCATTACCTAATGACTGTATAAGTAGTCTAATGACAAAACTCATTGAAGTCTTGAGTGGATAAAATATTGATGGTGATGGTCAGTATTTTAAACAAATAGTTTATTGTTTCATGTTTAGAAATCTCATATTTTGAGACTTCTACATTCGCATTTTTTTTTGTTTTGATTTGGTTTTTTTGTCACAAAGTGCAAATTTGAGGCTCTCCTCTGTACTGGGAACTGTAGTGTTCTTCTGAGCATTGAATTATTCACTTGGGCCTTCTCCAGGTGGGGACTCTGGTATGAATGAATGTGAACAAAACAGTTTCCTCCAGGTGTCAACTCCTTAGAATAATGCATATGATTTCTTATTTATTTATTTATTTATTTTAAACAAGACAGAATGAAGTATCTTTAGCAATTACGTTGTTATAATAGTATTTAAATAGGATGGATGTGTGAAGGGCTTTGCAATTTAGAATGATTATACAAAAATAATGAAACTTTTTTTTTTTTTTCACTCTTCTGTGAAATGGAATAATCAGCACTGTCCTGAACAAATGGTATTATTTTGTCTTTTCCATATTTGAAGTTGTGATTCATATATTATGGTGATTCATAACTTAGCCTTATGAAGCAGAGCTTTAGTTTTAGTGTTACCTTAAATTAGTATGACTAAGAAGTGATACTGAGATATAGTGATTTCAGTGGTTCTTCATCTATTCATTAGAATAGAATGTTTATATTTGATTTCCTCTGACACTTTGCAGTGCATGCATGTTAAATGTATGATTTATTTGGATTGAAATGAGATGTGCATTACTGCCCTGTTCGGAAACAACTTTACATTTGACATCTGTTAGGCAGCAACGTTACATTCATATCTTCGCCATGAACCATGTCATCTCACAGGTCTTGAGCAATGGTGTGGCATGTGAAGAGTTCCAGAATTGCTGTTGAGACATCAAATGATATCAAAACAGTTTGTCACACGATTTCCAGAAAGGAGGAAACTTTCTGGAGTTATCTTCATCTTGAATATAAGTAGGTTTTCTCTCTCAAAGGCTGGAAGATAGAATTAAACTGTAGTTGTTCAATATGTGTCATGTCAAACATTGGCAGGTAATAGAAAATAATCTAGTAAGAAAGCCTTTAAAAAAGAATAAATAAAGATAAGAATAAAAATGTATTCTTTAATTTTCTGTTCTCACCCCCTGCAGGATGGTGAGAAAAGAGGGAAAATAAAATCATAGAATACCTTGGATTGGAAGGGACCTTAAAGATCCAAGTTCAATTCTGTCCAAAATAAGAGATCAGGAATGAAAACAGTGGGGAGAAAAATCTCTGAAAGTTACCTTCCTGCTTGAAATCTTGTTTTAATGAAATTATGGACTGTTGTACAGCATTTATAGTAAAGAATAGTTGGAGAGAAATAGTATCACCAAGATTAAATATATTTTTTTAGATTTTAACAATTTTTATGTAGTTCGCTATATATTATGATATATTGAATAGTCGGTGAAACGAATATGTAAATTATTAAGTCCCTTAAAGATTTCTGACTAAAAAATTCACCCAAATCTATTCTTAAATTAATTTCTGGCGCTGTTCCTAATATATCTTTTATAAGTCTCTTTGTGAGCAGTTAATTGCTGCTATCACTCCTTTCCTCTCAGTGAAGTGGATATTATGAACTTCAGTACAATCAATAACTAGAAATAGAGAAAAACTGCAAAGTTAGAGGATTTGTCTTCCTTTTCTTCTTAAACTAATTCTTCTCCTTAAACTGTTACAGTATATGTATGGCTGACATTTTGCTTTAGACTTACTATCTGTATCTTAAAAAATGTTACAGACACAAAAAGCTACTGGAACATGAGGTCATGAGCTGTCATTTCCTTTAAAGGGCAGAAATGTGTTTGTTTTATGAGGATAGTTTTATCAAGGGACTTCCAGCCTCTCTTACTCCTCCTTCAAGGTTATGCTTTCCCTAAGAGTGTTTGTACAGGACTGCAGGTGATAGGTAATACCAAGAGAAACAGCTTCACTTTCAGTTTTGGTAGCTATTTGCTACATTACTCATGTAAAGAACGTTAGTTTTTCCAAAGCATTCTTGTTTCTTTGCTGTATTTGGTTTTGATGTTAAAGAAACCTGAATCTTTGATCAGTGGAGTTGAATATAGTGTTGGAAATGTAAGGAATATCTTCCAAATCTGCTCAACTCATCTGTAGTATGGCTCTGTAGAATTGCTTCTCTCTGCACAACGGAATACACACTGGAAACATGGATAGACTAACATAGCAGGGTTTTTTTTAACTGTATGGGAGCTCGCTTGTTTCTCTCTGACAAAAAAGAGTAGAGTTTTTGATTCATTACCACGAATTTAAAGTCATAGTGGTATTTTGGTAACAAATCTTGGTTTTCAAATTACTCAGATGTGTTAACCCAGCTGCTAAACTTCTCAACTGTGGCCCCGGGACATTCAGGGGCTCCCGCTTTCCTTGCTCTGCTCTCTGGAGCCCACCTGATTCTGCCTGCATGGTATGCCTGCAGTCACAGTAGGCATTGCAGGAGCCACAGGCTCTGTACTGAGAAGCGATGAGCAATTCTGCAGTGCTGGGGGGAACAGTGAATTACAGGGAAAGAGTTTGACAGTCTTGAGCCATCCAGGTGCAGTTTTTGCTCAAAGATGGATACTGTTTCCATCGCAACACTCCAGTTTCCCTTTACTTACTTCCTTGCACTTCATGCACTTAAAAACTTAAAGACAAGATAAAAGCACTGCTAAAATGCAATTGAGTGGTATCTGTAAGACTTCCTAACCCTATTAATATGACAGTTGTTCCAGAAAGCAAGCCTCTGTTAGTATCACCGGTCCTTATTAATGCCAGCAAAGCTGTGATCTAATGAAGCAGTGTGATTTCTGCGTGCACACTGGTTCGCTTGGCAAGTTACTGGAGCATAAGCAGAACAAGCAAAAGGTAGTTTATATGCTGATAGAGCAAGTGTAGCGCAAATACACACTTTGTGTATATATCTGAAAATCCTCAGTCATCAGCAAGGAAATCGTTCTCCATGCTTGATTTAGGTGTGACCATTTCCTGTAATACGGGCAGAATAGTTTGGTAAAGGACAAAATGCCCTTTATGACTATTCTGTGTATTCTATATTGTACGTGCCTCATGCCATATTAATAAACAAGACTGGGATTTGGGGGGATTGTAAAATCATAAGTGAAGGCAAGCCATGTATCTAGAATGAACAGTTAGCCTGAGCTCTGCTGGTGATCGTAGTTCCCTTACTTACCCAGGAGTAAGGTAAACAGCGTTTTTCTCTAACACTGGAATTGCTTCAAGAATGCTTTTTCAAGCTTTTATTTATTGTATTCACCTCAGGATCATGAATAAAACAAACAGTAGAAGATGCAACACTATTCTCACGATAAGGTCAAATAATATAGAGTGAAATCCAACATGCTGCAGGAGGCCAACACAAGCCATACACCCCAATTAAGTCATCAAAGTAGATTTAAGTGGAATTTATTTGGTATGTAAGACTCAAACTATGAGTTTCACCTTTAGAGAGGCAGTCTACAAAGAACAAATGCTTGGCTTGAACTTGTCTTCAAATAAATCAATGTTATCCTGCTGATACCTGGGGAAAAAATGACTTCCAGCGTCAAGTCACTCGACTTTTGTTTATAAATACCTATTTCTAAACATTTGGAAAAGTGTTTTAGCACAGCAAATAAGAACACATTCCTATCTTGGCCTTATGACTTCTGTGAATTATTTATTCTGGGTTCTGGATGGCTGGTTTCTTGCCCTTGCCATCTGTAGATTTAATGATTTATATTTCCACAGCATTACTCAAGACGGAATATTGAGTGTAGCACAAGGCATAAGGAGATGGGTAGGCAAAGGAAATAAAGACCTTCGTGCCAACCATATCTGAAAGATGTATTGATTTAGAACAAAGGTTTTTTTGTTTGTTTTGTTTTGTTTTGTTTTTGTCTGTGTTTTTGATTTTGTCAAATTTATATACTGGCTTAACTTGATACAGAGATTCTGCATTTATGACCACTTAGCCTTTCATTTATTTATTTTTGATAGCATAATTATTGTTTGGGCCTAATACCTTAGATGAACAGATTTTTTCTTGTCTCCTTTAGATGAGTAAAATATAATGCTATTCTGCTTCCTTCTGCATTGTTGCAGATGTTCAGCTTAATGGAAAATGAGAAAACACAATAAATAAGGATCTCAGCTGAGTTTGTTTAGTAAGAATTTAGTGATATGTATCTTAAAGGAAGGAAATTAATAAATTTTGAAAATTCTCAGTTTTCTATTTGTGCAGTGAGTAGAATTTGATACAAAATCCTGATCTGCATGTGTGATTCATGACTGTGGGAACCTTGTCTTTTAGTGGACCTGAGAACGAGGATAACATTTAAGCAAATCGAAGAATACATACTTTCCCTTTCATTCCATATTAAGCTGAAAGGAACAAAAGCTTTTGTAGATGGAACTTGCTTGACAGAAATGAGAACATACGATTCAGCATTACATTTTCATATTATATATATATATTTCTTTTTAACCACTGTAATTATTTTGACCCTTAAACTGAGTGGGTTTACTCAACTGTACTTTCAGAACAGCAGTCTTTTGTGGATAAAGCTCATTGTGAAAGGAATTGTCAAAGATGAACATGCAGTTTCTTACTGGAGGGAATTAATAAATAAGAATTCAAGCTTTGTCAACATTTAGCTGTTGGAAATTTGAAGACATTCAAGCTTTATTGTCACAAACATTCATAGAGTACTGAGAATGTCCAAATGTCTTTAATGACACCCCTTAATGGGAGTAGATAAATGTAGAATGGGACCCAAGGCCTATACCTGAGGAGTATCATAAACAACTCTGTCAGTGTAGGGAAAAATATGGATAACTGAAATTATATTGCGAAAGGAATGAACGTATTATCAATGTTACACACAGATGAGCAGTGTGGGAAGTTACCAGTAGTTTAATTAGCTTTAAGGTACTCAATCAATTCTGATTGGTTGTATGTATCAAATAAACAGTTTCAGTAAGAACTTTGGAAAAGACAAACTTAAGATCAGTAGTGATGGGCTTCATCCATCTGTCAGATGAAACCTTCGGAAATACCCTATTCTCAGTGAGCATTCCCAAGTTGGATGCGTTCTCTCTCTGAGGTGGCATTAAATGACTCTTGTTGCAGAGCAAATCATCATGGGAAAGTAATGGTCTTCTCTTTTCCTTTAAAAGAAAAAAGCAATTCATCCTACAGGGATGTCTTTTGTCTTCCTACTAAGGACACAGAACACATGTTGTTGCATAGGGACCACGGAGTTGTCTCATACGTGATGTCCCATACAGGCAGGTCCTCACACATGGCTTTGTGAGCTCAAAATGAGCACATTCACGGTGCTGAAGCCTAACCTTTGATCAAAGGCTCAATAATATTAAAATACACTATTTCCTATAATGTATCCTGATCTATTGTGTGTTTGGCTTTGCTCCTTTTTATATTAGAATTTTTTTCTCTGCTGTTAGATAATAGGAAATATTAGGTAAACTAGTCTTACCTTCACTTGCATTTCAAACAGTTTGAATTGTTCATTTACTATATGTGATTTTAATGTGAAAATAGTTATGTAGGTTAAATATTAGAATATTAACTCCTCAAGGAGATGCTCCTAATTATTCATTTTTAATAATCCTCAGTGGAACAGGTACCATTTCAAAAATGCACTTTAATCATAAGTAACCTATAATTATAAGTGGAAGTAAATATACTTGCATTAATGAGTCAGTGACATTAAAGGGCATTTGTTCTGAAAGGAATATAGCATTGTGAAACATTATTTCTCAAAGAGGAAACAAAACAAAACTCCTAAAATATTTCTGTTTTCAATCAATTTTTAAAAATGAAAAGTAAAATAAAAAAATTGTATTTTACACTGTGAATTTTCTACCAGGTTTGTTGTTTTGTTTTTTTTTTAGTTTCAGGAGAAGTTGTTCCAAGCAGTGTAGGCTACAATAGAAACAAATTGCATGCTTCTTGCTATAAAATGAAATGAAAATTAGGTGAACTCAAGCAGACTGCCTCTTTCGTTTGTCATTTAATTGTTTTAAAGGAAAGTATTTTATCAAAAATAAAGTGGAGGCTGCTCAATATACTGTTCAAGATATAATTAGCTATAGAATCATAGAACTTCCCAAGTTGGAAGGGACTCCCAAAGATTATCAAGTTCAACTCCTGGCTCTGCACAGTACCACTCAAAATCCAAACCCTCTGCCTGAGAGCACTGTCCAAGTGCTTCTTGACCTCCAGCAGGTTTGGAGCTATGCTGTTGTCTTGCCCTGAAGAGCCTGTCCAGTGTCCAGCCATCCTCCTGGTGAAGAACCTTTTCTTGATGTTAAGGTTGGGATTAAATCATTAATATCACTGAACCATTATCTTAATCTGTTGTTTAGAAATGGACTGCTAAATGCATCTCCAAATGCTAATACATTGGAGTATTTGCTAAGCTTCAGTGAGTTTCAATGGACTTTTACTGGTGTGAGTTGAGAGTAAAACTGTAAGAAATTAGATTTAAAATAGATCTTTAATTGTATTCAATTAATGAACCAAATTTGTTACACTAGCTATCAAAATAAGTAAATATCTATTAAAACATATCACAATGAAGCATCAAATGTATTTTCGGTGAGAATATGTTCATTTCTCTAATTTAAATAGAAAACTGAGAATTTGAAATTAGATCGGGAAATGAGCTGTTAGAAGTGATATAAATGAGACAGTTAATTTTAATATCTTATGCTAATTAAAAACTGGATTTATCATTACAATTGTGAAAGGTAGACCAACATATGAATGAATATACTAAAACAAAAGGTAAATACTGTTATTTCTTGTAATCATTAATTTTATATGAGGTGGCTATCAGTAACATCTGAATGCCTTTCTGCTTATCACTCTCACAATGATAGGTCCAGAGAGTAGGGAAGAAGTTACAGATCATTTGATCACAGGATTTTCAATCCAATTAAGTTTTATGTCTCAGAATCTCAAAGTTGTGCATTTTATAGTGTGTGTGCATGTTGTGCCATACATTCTTGCCAGCATTATTTTCCCATTTAGTTGTGTCATATTTTATCAGTGGTTGCACCTGGTAGATAATTATCATGTAGCTCATCCAGATTTTCCTATGTATCTTAGCTTAATGCTGCTGGAATCCTTTTACCTTTCCATATTGCACACATTCTGTGTTTCATTAATATCAGTGGGGCTTAAATGTGAGTTTGGAAGGTAAACAGATCAGAGAAAACCACACCTGAAACTAGTATTTATTATCAAGTAATAAAGCAAGTCAGCCTGCTTATGTGATAGGATTTCACAGTTGCACAAGCTTGTTCTTAATGGGCAAAAATTTCATTGTATAGGAAACAATAAACATATAGAGCCTTTATTATGTAGTACCTGATACTGAAGTTCATTTAGCATTATTAGTAAGTTGTAGGACTTCATGTTAAGCACGTGGCTCATTCATCTGCCTTTTTTATTGTAGTACAACCTGGTCTAGTATTAAATGTGGAGGTTGGTGGCTCTGCATGTGGCAGGGGGGTTGGAGGTTCATGATCCTTGAGGTCCCTTCCAGCCCAGGCCATTCCGTGATTCTGTGATACTTCTGCAAAGCTGCACAAGTTAATTCTGATGCAGGCCTGTGTGAAAACAGAAGGATTTCATTAAGAATACATTAAAAGGAAGCTATAGTGGTGAAAATATTCCAGTAATGAATTTCCACAATTAATGGTCCAAATTAATGAAGGTTTCAGTTCAGAAATGAAATAAGAGTCCCGGGAATACTTGCTCACTGATACTTAGCTTTCAGTCCCAGGGAAGAAAAAAAAGAAGAAAAAAAAAAGGTTTAATTTATGCCCTTTTCAATAGATTAATGTTATTTGGCATAATCTGTAAAGTTCTTTCATCTCTCTAATTCTTACATATAGCATCAGTGCTGAGAGCTATGGGAGGAAGTAGCAAGTAAAAGGAATAATGCATGTGTTAGCCCTAGTTCTGGTTAAGTACCCTGTGCATCTGCAGATTCTGTTAGTTTTGGAAATTGGAGAAAGTGCTTGGATGGCAATATTTTTTCAAATGATTTTTATTTTGATGTTTAATATGCACAGCCTGTTTCAATACACCTGTATGCTGTAGACTGAAATGAATCTTTTATGAAAATGCATTTATTTTGCATTATCCCTGAATATGGTTTACCATGTGAACACATTTCAGGTTTTTTTTTAAGCAGGAAAACAAATGCAGAGCAGTATATTTAAAGGAACTCCACATCTGGCTTGCATTACTGGAGAATAATGATAATATCAATGATAATATAACATATTTAACTTTTTTTTTTGTCAAAAAGCTTATGAATAATGAATTTAAATATAATTTACATTTAAATTTTGGACAGAAATTTTCAATAACCTATATGCATTTTATGTTATCATATATACTGCATATATGATATACAAAGCTTGCAAATATGTGATCTATTTGGTCATAAAAGTTTTGTCTGCCTTTTCTTATCCAATTTACCTTCAGATGGTAAGGTTTAATAGCTATGTTTATTAGAGCTGATAGACAGCTGGAGAGTCTTACCACTGCAGGCATATGCTAACTTTTATTAGAGCATTTTTGGGCCAATTCTTAATAATCCAAGAGAAGATTATTAATTATTTATTTGTTGGAATATTTCTACTGGCACTGAAGGCTTTAAGGTATGTAGAACTGCATGAGAACATCAGACCATGTTAGCAATACCTTGATCAGGGTGCATCTCAGTAAAAATCTGCTGAGATATTGGCTCTGCTAAATTTATTAACTTGTATGTACCATTATTATTATTATTATTTTCATAATTATCTGCCAGGATCTCAACTTCTAATTGTCTCTGTTCTTTGAAAGGAAACTCAAGCCAATAATGTGTTTTCCTTACTATTTCTTTTATGGTATATGCAAGTATATATATGTGTATGTTCACTTTCTTTCCTCTGGGTTCACTTCTAGCTCCTGGGTAAATAAGTAACTTCACAGTTCTTCTGTCACTTCTAGTATATGAGCTTCAGGCATTGCCATGCTCCTGGAAGGGATTAATCTGGCAAGTTTCCTTGACAGACAACGAGACTATCATAGCAGAATGGGGACACAAGTTCCCCACCCTCAGCTTCTGCAGCCCCTTAGCCTTTCTCAAAGGAGAATAGTAGTAGTATGGCAAAAATATTAATGGTGTAGTTTTCTCAGGCTAATACATCCTTTTCCTCGGGAGGGATAATTACCACAAGCTCAGCTAGAGCATCGTGCCATGTAACATAGCTATGGAAATGTATCCACAAGACTCTGTGGCTGGAGAAGGAAATGCTTTTCTGCTGGGGGAGTCGGATTTAACTGCGATATCAGGCAAAGCTAAATTGAACTACTGAAAAGCAGATTATTGCTATAGTTCATTTGTTAGTATTGTTCTAGATGCAAAGTTATTTGATATTTTTTTCTTATTTAGAAATACCTGATATGTCCCCAGAACTGTGCATGTATATGTATGTCTGTAACACAGACATACAAATATAATGGCTGTATATGATGGACATATGTTTTTAAGCATACACTGAAAAAAAAAAAGATTTATTGAATATTAGAGGTATTTTCATTATTTCATACACACAAGGAAACACCAGGCAACTAATGTAAGAAAACTAACAACATTCAAATGCAACAACATATGGCATTAGGAATGTTCCTTGAATGAAGTTTAAGATGGTGCTCAGGACTCCACCTATCTTTCTGCATACATCACAGCACATGCCTCTTAATTTACAGCTGCTTTTGTTTGCAAATCTGTGTTAAATTTAGACACTTGCAAAGCTAAAAATGAACTGAAAACCAAAATGACTATTGATTTAAATGTCAGAACACAACCTTGCTTACCAGTTTGTAGGGTATGAAGTTTTTACATTGAACTATATTAACCATATTGCTGTCAGGAGAAATGGTAATCACCGGTTCATTATTAATGTCAATTTTAATCTACCCTAATTTTGCAGAAACCTAATAGTCTGGACTACAATGCTTGATTCCATGTGTCAAGGTCAAGGAAATTTTTATTTATGTTTTATTTTCAGAACGTGACCTAAAACGGACTGCAAGAGCAAGGGAAATAAATACAGGTATTCTTTAACTGAAGCAAAAAGAACCCACTGGTGACTTATCTTTTGAGAAGAGTTGGGCACTGGTGATTTTTGCGAGAGAGTTTGTATTCATCAGAGGCAGGCTTTGGTCTCTATGCTGTTATTTCCTTTATCTCTTTAACATTTCCAAATTTTGAAGAATTTTCATTTACTAGATGCTCATCTGTACATATTATACCAGTCCCAGACAGACTGCCCACACTCTAGAACAGCATGAGTTCTCTGGAATCCTGGTAATCTTACTTAGGATGCAATGTATGAGAATTAAAATTGAGATATAGAAACAACTCTGTTATGGATAGTAACTGTCCTGTTTGACCTATGCAGCCTGAATTGAAATGAGTTATAAAGGATTAGAGATGCTCCATAGGGCATGTAGTAGATTGGGATGATTTGAAGTTAAATAGATCTGTAGTGGGGGCTTGTATTTGGGAGGTGGGAAGAAAGAGGTTTTAAAGGTTAGGAATGAAAATCCTTGATTCCATGAAAAGTTACACTGGATTTTGTTTGATGAAAACTGTTAATTTAGCTGAGAATTATCGCTTCCATTTGAAGTAAAGTGAAAGCTTGAGGTGTTTGAGAATTCTATGTTTTTGTCTCTGCCGGTAGTCATTAATTAGAGAATTCCTCACTACTTCTCAGACAAATGTAATTCTAGCATCACATAGAAACATGAAGTATTATTCTTAAAGAAACTATTAAATAAAGGGTTAACTGCAACTTCAGTATCTGGTCCTAATATGAATATTAAAAGTATCTGAAGAATATAGACAGAACATCTGAAATGATGTTTTTGTGAAAGCCCTTGATGAGATAACTGAACAGTTGACTGAACACTTGAATATTATAATGTTTGCATCAGATTCAGGTAAACTTTAACATGGAGTTAGAGATAACAAGTGGTATCTTAGAATAGAGTGTTTATATATACCTTACAGTATATATAAAGCTGACCTTTATTTCTGCAGTATGATTTTCCTGTATTCATTGTCATGAAACTCAAGCTGTGGCTTTTTAATAGGTCTTGTATGCTGAAATTTTACATACTCCAATTAGGACAGGTTGATCTTAGGATATTTGCAGTTGTCCTTGAAGCTATAGTATTTGTTTTGTACCTTAGGATGTTGTTCCAAATTGTTAAAAATACAATATGAAATCAAAATTACTAATACTAAAATGACTTTAAGTTGCTTTGGGCATTAAATCCCTTATTAAGATTTTTTGTCATTTATTAGCTGACAAAAAGCTTATTACTGTTGATCAATTTTATCCTTAAAATAATAACTGAGTTTGACCCAGCTGTTAAATGGCTCTTGATGGAAGTATACATTTTCTTATACAGCAGTGCTGAAACACACAATGTTGTTTATCTGATTCTCTTCTTATCTGGACATCATCAATCCAGTATTTGAATGTTTTTTGAAGAATATATTATGTTTTCCTGAGAGTCAGAAGCTTTATGACAGTGGGATGATTAAGAGATGAAAGCTCACATTTTAAATGGATTTAGTATTTGAATTGGTTGCAAAAGTATGTATACTTTTCAATACAAAATGTCGTTTTCTGATTTCTACCATTTTCCTACTATATAAGTTTTAACATATTGTTTTATATATACTTCTCAAACATGTTTTTAAAAAATTGAAGCTATTTCCTGATTTTATATGCGTGTGAAATGTATCCATAATGGACATGTAACTTCTCTTAGAAGTTACTACAACACTTTGCGGGTTACTTTGGAATTAAATCCTATCTTTTAATACTGCTTCTTTATCTCTACCTAGCCACTCTGAAAATATTAGAAATAAGAGCTATATTTCAGGAATAACTCCAACACCAGGTCATGTTTTTACTCTTAAATATTAACTTGTGTAAATGCCATTTTGTGTTAATCTGGCTCTGTCAGAAAGCCTGCTCTCTGTATGATTTGTGTGGAAAGTTATTCTAGAAATCAACTCCACGTGTTTTTTATATTTATTTAATATATTAATATATAAGCATTTTCTATCTATGTTTGTTAACTTCTTTAATAATATGCCTAATTCTTAATGCATGTAATTCATATACGTAGTGTGTATTTACAACAGTTTTACATTGGAATTTGATGTTGTGTGATTACATGTATGTTGCTGATTTTAATTTAATAGCCAAGGACTTATTGACCAAAACGAACTTCAACAGACAAATGCTCAGATTTAACAAGTAGTACCAGTTGGTTATTTTTCTCTAACCGGTTTTCTAAGAGATAAGTTTCTGTAGATCTACATGCCAATAATGTACTCCATTTATCTCTGGCAAACTCCAAAAATAGCCTGAGACTTCTATAAATCTCACAAAACCAGAATAAGTTCAACAAAGGGCAGCTGCTTTACAGAATGTCTTGAAAGATATTTTGAAAGATGCTTGAAAGGTACTCCCTTCTTCCTGCTCTGAATAGATGGCTGTAATGAAATAACCTAACCTTTAATTCGGAATGTTCCTATTTGTGTTGGTATGAAATGACTTGATACTTAAGAAAAGTAAGTTTAAATTAAGGTATAAAATTTAGAAGTGAAACTTTTTGCAGTCATTCTATTTATCCAAAATATAGCTGAAAATGCTAAATGTCCTTTTCCTCACTTTTTAAGGAAATACAAATGCATCACTGTTTCTCATAATCAGTGAATTCTCAGTTTCATAATGGTTCTACTCAAAACCCCAAATGGAACCAAAGGTGGTTTTTAATCTTGCATTTGAGCATATAATCTATGATCATTAAGCCTGTAAACTGTAATGAGTGTTATAGTTGGCACTCATTACAATTTTGAGAGAAATGTGAAAAAATTAATCTCTGAATTTGAATAATTTGTTCTTGACTTCATTTACCAAAGTTACAAATGCAGACAATTTTGTTGTATTAATTGCCTTAACCACTGTATTATCACTCTGAGCAGTTTTGATAGAAGGGTGCAGGGATGAACTATTTGGTTTTCAGTCATATTTCATGGACTGAATCATCATCCTCTTAGCAGGAGCAGCTCAATTCAGTAGAGGTTTTCCTCTTCTTCGCTGGGATTAAGTTGGGCCATTTAGGGCCTTGCTAGAGCCTTTATTTTAATTGTCTGATATTAGTGAGTTTCACTGTATTTTCTGATTTCTGAAGAGAAGTCAAGGTTTGCCTACTGTTATCCTTTTCCTTTTTCAATTCTTTAAATACTTGCTTTTCTTTTATTCAGATGCTCACTGGAACAGGAAAGGAAAGGAGAGGATAGGAAAGAAGAGTATGCATCCAAGGAAAACCTGGAAAGAGCCATACAAGGTAAAGATATGAATTCTGATTTCCCCATTTATCAACATTTTAAGTTCAGGTCACTTGAGATTTTATTATTATTTTTTTCCAAAGCTTTATAATAATAATAATAATAATAATAATAATAATAATAATAATAATAATAATAATAATAAAAGCCCAGTTTTTTTACTATCTCAGCAGGAGATTTCGTTTAGGCCACTGTAGAATTTAGATGACAATGTATATAGGCATAAGTTTAAATCTTAAAGTGCATAATATGTTTGCCTGAATGCAGGTACTCTAGAAGAGCTGTAATTGTCTTCTCATTCCTAGCTGACTTAAAACTACACTGCATAATAAAATCACTGCTGCACAAGTGCAGCTGTACTGACCAAAGATGTCATTCTTGAAAGCTGTGTTCACTTCAATAGGGAGTTTC
The DNA here is from genome assembly GCF_026119805.1 of Tympanuchus pallidicinctus. NCBI lineage: Eukaryota > Metazoa > Chordata > Aves > Galliformes > Phasianidae > Tympanuchus > Tympanuchus pallidicinctus. Next base: position 11,873,735 of record NW_026294648.1, on the reverse strand, counting down.
TGCTCAAGAGCAAAAATCCTGGGGCAGCAAAAAAACAAGAGAAAAAATCTTTACTTTTAATTACCTTCAAAACAGGCTTCTCAAAGCTGCAGTTTTCCCAACAGCGTACCCACTAAATATTTGACAAGAACAGCACAGACAAAAAAGGTTCTTTGACTGAGAGAAAAGCCCTAATGTGAGCTCATATAGAATTTCCCAGTAGCATTGTGTTGAATCTACACCAAAGCCATTTTCAGCTACGACAGTAATATATAGATTTTTGACAAGGAAGTAATTTTTGATGGAGGTGACAGTATCATATAGCTTTCCTGCTTTTATCAGCGTAGCGATGAAGCTGTCTTCTATCAAGAAAAAAAAAAAAGGAAAAATGCCAAGGGAAATAAAATCAACCAAGCACACTTTTTATATTTAGACTGTTGAGCTGTATGCCCTTATTTAGAAAATTTATGTCACTACAAGCTCCAGAAGCCTTTTTGCCAATGCAAAATTTTAAATGATAGTGCAACGGCTTTTGTGATATTGCTAACAATTTACTCTAATAAAACCAGCTCCATTGTGTGTTTAACAACTGCTTGTACTTTGTGTTAGGTAGCAGTACTGTGGAGACACCTTAGATTTTGACAGCTGGAATCTCACTGATATGGTTTTGTGGTTTTGCTTTGCTTTCTGGGGTTTTGAACAGGGATTTGACAGAGAATGCAAGGGAAGGGATACTCAAGAAGTTAATCCTGGGGGAACCTCTGGCTACAGGCACTTTAGGAAAAGGGATTTGGGAGAAGTTCAGTTGTAGATCCATATCTCATCTTTTCAACTTGTTCATCCTTTTAACTGAATCTTAAAGTAAATTAATTTTAATCCAGAAACTGAGTATCAAAATCTTCCCCTAAATATATCAGAAGCGCACTACAAATATTAATTTTATACAGACATTCTCTCAGTTCAGTGATATGCAAGAGAAGGAAGAATTTTAGCTGCAATAAACAGAACTAGGTGGAACTTTCCCTATCCATGTCATCAGCCATCTGGATTCATTCTCTCATCTGATAATGAGCTGCCATCATTTATTCCTCTGGTAGATTTTCAGACCTGTTCTCAACCATACAATTGCCTGAAGACTCTACAAAGATAGCCTGGAAGATAGCAAAGGCATTCTCATTACTTTAATGAGTTTCTGACCAGTGGTCCAGGCTACTGGCCCTGTATTTAATTAAAGTAGTGCAAGCTGTGTGTTCACCAAATGTCTAGGCAAAGGTCAACAATCTGTTCCAGGCTCCAGCACTGTTGTAATTACTATTAGGACTGGAGGGAGGCTCTACAAAGGACAGAAATACATCTTAACTCAGGGCTGCTTGGGTATGTGGTTCTGTTTCATTCTGGTAACCTGAGCTCGCTGAAGTATCTAACTGCCTTCTCCTATTACCTGTTATGGGATGTATTCAGTAACTCAGCTCTCTGAACCATTTATTAGTTCACTTGCCTACATACTGGTGTCAGGAGTAGGACAAAACTGGGGCTTCGTGGAAAAGGATGGGATAGAAGAAAAGGCAATCTCTCACTTGGGTTATTTTAATTATTTTATAATATTATTTCATAATATTATTTTTCTGTAGCACAGCACTATTAAAATCTTGATGCAAGTGTTTTGCTCTCCTCTGTTTCTCCAGCATTCCCCTGTTATGTCCTGAAAGCACAGTTTGCCCTGGCCATAGACATTATCTATGAAGCTGAATTCGTTTAAAAGCATTATCTTCAATTTTTAAAAAGAATTGGCTATATGTTGAATGATAAGAGGTTTAAAAATAATTGGCTATATGTTGAATGATAAAAGCTTTATAGAAAAGATTATAGTTCTGATATGGCATTTGAGGTTGTAGAAGGGGAGTAGTTTATGTGTACTAGTGTAAAGAATGCTGTAGGTTTAATTGTAGACATTTCTGAGGACTTAAATGACTTTGGCCTCAAGATGGTAATCTTACCAAAATCCAGAGCAAAAGTCATAAGTCAGGAAAATCTAAATAGATGTGTAGACTTTGAGTACTTTACTCAGTATACCCTTACATAGAAAGGAGGTTCCTAGTTAATAGCAGAGATTTCCTTCAAATCTGATATGAACAGAAGTGATTATACAAGATTCAGCTGGCCAGAGTTTTTTTTTTCTTGAAGGAAATACCACTTATTTATCCTGCTTAGTTTATTATATATGTAAAATGTATTAAACATTTGGTTTTGAATCGCATTTAAAAACAATAAGAATGTGATGGAATAAATTCCTCTTTCTTACATTTATTGTGAATACAAGTAGAAAGCATCTTCCCTAAAGAAACTTACTTCACAGAAGTACATAGGGAGAATTGGAATTTTATCTGTTTATAGTGATTGATATTAACTGCTTGGGGAAGCACTTCTAAAAGGCAATATAACTACATCTTCCCCTAATACTGAAGTGCTATTACACAGATCTGTTTCTAATGTGTTTGGGACTTTTTTAATGCTATTTGCTCTTAAGCTTTTCCTGTTTCTTTGCGGCTGCTTGCCCCCTGCTGTTTTTGCTGCTGCTCTCTGAAAGAAAACTGCTTTTCTTTGATACGTATACGTATATGTATCTATACTTGTATATGTATATACATGTAAAAATACATATATATATGTGGAGTTTTTACTATGGAGTACTTGAAAATTTTGCAGTTTGTTTTGCAATTCTAGTTTGTGGTGTTCTTTTAGAATTTTTTTCATTACTTCAAAAAATTAGAGTTTGTCGGATGAAATACTCTGTTTTTCATACTTTTGAATGTATTTCTCGCATTGCATTTAGCCTGGGAGATGAGTGTTCTGAACAAAGTCTTTCCATCAAATCCCTTGAGAATTTTTTTTTTTTTTTTTTCTCTTAACCTGATTTCATCTTTATGGGAGATGAAATTCCTGTGCACAATTGCATGTGTTAAAGGAGTGAGATCTACAAGACATTTACTGGTACGATACACAAAAAATGCATTAAGGTTTGGGCTTTAAACCTGCTAGAAGGAGGTGACTCATATGTAAGTCACCTTATTTTGAGCTTGTGCCAAGACTCAGTATTGCAAAATACAGCACACAAGTTCAGCTGATGTCTGGAGACACTCAGTGGGAGTACCAGCTTTTAATTCTGGATTTCCTGTCTTTGGTGGATTTTAGTCTGACCACTTTTGTTATTTTAATGGAGACATTTGTATTTAATTTCCTTTGTTTCTTTTCAAACAACTAAAAAAACAGAAAAGGGTGATATTAATAATGCATTATGCCCGAGACTACTACAAATGTGATCAATGTTAATGGGAACATTGAAAATCTTCTCTGAGAATTATCCTTTAAAGCTGCTGCAGATCATGTTTTCCCTGAAAGCTAAATACAAAGCGTAGTGTACCGTGCTTCATTTGTGTTACCAGTATCAAATTTGCTTTAGTCAGTAGATCATCAACATTACAGACCTTTTTTTCCTATTAAAAAGAGGTGTTCTGCCTGTAAAAATAAATACATTTAAAAAAAATACTATTTCATGTTGTAGACACCTATGGCTATAACACTGCCTTTCAAAGGAAGGAACTGAAAAGTCCAAAAAATTATACTCTCAGGTTTTGCAATATTATGCAGTGTTAATTAACAGATATTCATTAAGTGTAAGAAAAGAGTTTACCATCCATATAAGGTGTGACACATTTCTGATGCATCTCAACAAGCTGCACTACATCATAAGTCTTTCAAGATAGCAATTTCTCTCTCTTGAATGGCTACAATACTATTAGATTTTAAGAATTCCCATTGGAGGTCAACAGAAAGAACAAGAGTTGCATTGACTTTAAAACATCAGATTATACTCTGTGTTAAGTACATTATCTGTGTGTCTCTTCTTTGGCATCATTAAAGAGGTTTTCAGTCCCTCATTATCATCATTTTTCAAAATGATAAGTGTAATGTGAGTAACTCCATATGTAATAATCAGTTTTGAATTAAGAATGAAGTAGAAATATCATTTAATCATCCAAGGTGTCTTTCCTAGGAAAAGCCATCAGTTAAACTTACGTAGTTCATATATCACTTGGCCAGTGAAGTTTGTACCTGGATTTTGGAGGATTGCTTTCATGTATGCCTTAGAATAGAATGACCTTTCAGGGCATTTATAGTAGTTTCCAATATGCAAATTTTAAAGAATGAAAGAGGAAGAAGGTGCAAGTAGAAGTCTGTCCACATCAGAGTGGTAGAGAGCTTGGAAATGTTTTCTGCTAGTCTGCAATAGACTCTTCTGTGATGAACTGTTAAATTTTGAGAAGTATTTCCTTCTGGTGACACAAATCTGCTAGGAGAAGCTTTCAGAAAGACTCCATGCAGGTCTTCACAAGTGCCAAAGCATCTGCCTGGGACATGTGTGTGTATAGCAGTACTGCAAAGGGCTAGAAGAAAGCAGTAGTACTAGCCTCATAGGTATCTGCCAAATCAGTTTTTTCCTATTGCTTACCATCCAGTGTATTTAAATATTTTTATGGCCAAAGGACTTCATGATATAGAAAAGGCCCAAAAGTTTATATTCATCTTCCAGTGTTGCAGTAGTTTACAGGTTTTGGAAACAGGGTCCTATTTCATGCCCATCTCTTTTAATGAGGGCATTTTTTTCCAGGGCTGGGCTAGATAAGAATCTGAGACAGTGCAGCTGAGCAGCACTGAGCAGTTTCCATTTGAAATGAGGATGTTGACAAAAGTTTAAGGGAATTGAAATTAAGTCTGAAATATCCTTCCTGCCTTCACCATGGAAGCCCTAGGGTTCTACAGACTGTGAAAGATTAGTAATTAGAGGCTCACCTTCTGTATACTAATGAAAAGCTCAGAACTAAAGCTCTTAACAGTGAAGAGATTTCTACATCCTGCATTTTTTTAACTTTGAGGTTTTTGGAAAAACTAACTGTGTCAGAGGGCATATCTAGCAAGTTATACTGAGAAAGTGACAGTATTGTTTAAACACAAAGTCAGGGTTTGAACGTGCACTGTGCAAATCGCTTCCAGTGCACTTTGCAGTTAAGTCTGCATCAGCAGAGCTGTGCCAGTTGTGTGCAGTCCTGTGACCTGTCAGGAGTGTAAGGAGGGTGGGAAAGGGGCTCCTGTGGAGTGCTAGTACTATCCGTACAAATCATGTCTCATCCATCATGAGACAGAATTAGAAGATGGTTGAACAACATTTCTTTAAACATGAGCTAACACAATTGCTCTCAGTTCCCATGAAATCACTGAATAGCTTTTCTTCACTGAATTTTTGTATTTTCTGCAGGATTTGATAACATTCAAAAAAGTCTCATATAGTACCTCTCTTGTATGTACATGCTTACAATTTGAACCTCTTCAGTTCTTCTTTGGCTGTTCTTCATGTGAAGAAAAAATGGATTAGTTGCTTAAAGAAAAAAATCAGCCAAATGTCAGTCAACTTCATCTATTTATAATCTTTAAATATTTGTTGTGGGCTATTGTGAAATTTCTAGCCTTACTTCATCTTGACTTCTAATATACTGAAATATATTATTTCTCCTCACAAACGTTTATATAAGCACTGTCATTTCAAGAGCTACATTTTCGAAAAGGAAGATAAAAAATAAACTTACCATGAAAGTGAGCATTTTGATTGGAACATACATTTCTCCTTCTTGGGAGAATGTCGTGGTCTCAGATGGTGGGAAGATCAAATAGAGAAGACATCATAACAACACACAAATAGTCTTTGTTAAAAAGTCAGTGTGTTTGCTGCCTTATAGGAGAACATTCCTCATGAACATATGCTTTCTGGTACATTCTGGTACACCTCTTTGTGGAGATGAGACCAGCTAAATATTGGTAGAAAAGAGGGATTATGTATTTTCCCTTAAAAGCCACTAGGTGTTGTGACACCACCTTTGTTTTTCTTCTGGACACAGTAAATACATGGACATAGAATAGGAAATAAATTTTTGTAACTCAGGTGGTGAACTAATTTCCCACTAAAAAGCAAAAAGCAAAATCCTAAGTCCTTCTGTTCTGCTGCTGAGTGCAGTAGAGAGGCATGCCCCTTCTGCCTTGGGATAAATCTCAGGATTTTACTTTAGTCCAGTTTTAGCAGCTGCTTTGGAGATATAGCAAACAATTCACACTGTGCATGGGAGGAGCAGTAATTCATCTAACGGTGGCAAATCTGAGACATGACAGGTATTAAAAAGGAAAGGCTAAGTGCAGTATCACATTTTTATTCTACTGTGTTTCCAAACAGGTCATGAGAGGCAATCCATTCATTCCCTCAGTTCATCACCAAGTTAAATATATGCACAACCACTTTCAACGCTACTCTTTCTCCTTTTTAATTTTATGTCAGTCAGTGGTCATTGAGATAATCTAAATCCTTCCAGAAGCAACTGTTCCTCTAAATTAAAATGCATCCTGTATTGTCTACTGTGACAGTGTCTCAGAAACCATTGTGGTGTATGTGGATAGTGCCATTAATAGCAAACTTTATTTTCAGGGTAGCTGGTTTCTCCCGTCCTTTTCTCTGCAGTGTTAACTTCATTAGGTAGAGGTTCAGGTCATTTTCATTCATATTAATCACCTTTCCCCTGTTCCCCCCCCCAAAAAAAAAAAAAAAAGAAAAACATGTGAAAATTAATTTCATCCAAATCAGTTAGATGAAGGAGAATGAAAAGACAATTTGTGTAAGCAGAAAATTAGCTGTGGTATTTTCTGAATAACAGGAGTTTGAAGATTAAAGGGCAAAGACTATATTCTACTGAACTCTCCCTCTTCAGAAATAACACAAAATGTGGCAGGCTGAGGAGTACTGAAGAGATCCAGGAAGAGAACTGAAATTAAAGCAAGCTCCAGGACATTTACCTGTACCAAATGAAGAAGGATCTTTAGTGTTCTAAGTAATATCACCACCCTCTCAAGGATTCATAAGTATTTTCTTAAGGATCAGACAGCCATTAAACGCTTTTCTCTTGCCTTTCTTATGATCACAGTCTGACTACTGATTTTAGCAATACCAGGCTTTGGAGAATAATCAAATTGTGAAAAGCTGTTTCTCATGAATCCAATCCAGATAATTCTTAAGAGTCTTTGAGGAAATATCTCCTGTCCTAGTGAGATTCTGAAGTTGATTCAGAAGGGCTAAAGGAGCTCTCCCCTGGTGTCCTAGACAGACCCCTGGCTTTGGAGCCTTCATCTGAAATGAGACCTGTAAATCAAAATTTAGGAAGAATATAATCACTATCACTGAAGGCAATCATATGTGAGTTGTAATAGGATTTCCCTAACACTATAAATTATATCATATTATTACCTCAGAACACAGTGCATGAAGAACTTTGCAGGAAGAATCGAAATTGATTTATAAAATCTGTAATTAAAATGTTGAGGATTAAATCAGTGCTTGAGGTCCTCTATGATTGCATGATCTTTCTTTTAGATATTTCTCTTAAATGTTTTTTTTTTTTTTGTATGATAGTCTTATTAGTCTTCTGTTTCCTTAAATATAGTTGTTGAAAAGAGAAAAAAAAGAAAAAAAAAAAGAGTTGAAAAGAAAAAAAAAGAGTCATTAATTTCTTCCGTCTTTCTTGATTTTCCCCTTAACACCTGTGTAAGATTAGGGATCAATTAAATTGTCTTCTCCCTGAAATTTTCAAAAAGTCATTATAAATGGTAGATACAGTAAACTTAAAAAAACCAGGAGAATTTATGTATCGGCTAGTAAAAAAAATTAAAAAAATATTTTGTACAGATTCTATGGAGTTCTTAGTTATAAAGTTTATAGAAAAGAACCCAGAGGAAGAATTAGGAAGACTATTAACACTTTTGAGACAATTCTGAACTTCAGGCTTACGACTCTACTTGTTTTGTCCTTCAATTTAGTATTGTGATGAACTGATAAAGTCGTAATATACGTGCCCAGAGAGGTTGTGGATGCCGCGTGCCTGGAAGTGTTCAAGGCCAGGTTGGATGGGGACCTGGGGCCTGGTTTAGCATTAAATGTGAGGTTGGTGGCCCTGCCTGTGTCAGGGGGGTTGGGTCTTGGTGATCCTTGGGGTCTCTTCCAAGCCAAGCGATTCTATGATTCTATGATGAGGAACAGTATAAGGCAACATACAAAATCTCTGTATCTCTGTACAGGATTTTCTGGTGAGTTTAAAATCCCAGCTCAGCTCTGTTCTTAAGTCTATAAGTTTTTATTGATCATTGTTTATTGCTCTTAAGAAATTTTCAGGAAATCATTTACAATAGAGAGCCCCAGACAGAATGTCCTTCTCATTGCTTAGTGCTACCCCATTGCTAATCATAGGCAGAACCATCTCTCACACCCATAGCTTGAGTCAAACAGAACTTAAGCCACTTTTGAGCTGAACAACTTTCTAAAGTGGGGGCTCCAAAGTCATTAAGTGAAATAGAAAACACGGAGATTTTAGGATTACTGAGTGTTAGTAATTTCAGCAGTACCTACCTGTACTTCAGTCCATGCTATCTGATGCAGATATTTGGAAATTCTATTTTGATGGGGTGCATAACAGCCTTCAAGCATGTCAGGGAATTTGAATCGCAGGGCTCTGTGATCTGTACCTTTGAGAACACAATAACTTCTATTTATGATGTAAAAACGGATAGAATGGCAGTAAATTTTCTTGCTGTTTTTGCATATGGTAAGTTATTTCTGTGCTTCCGTCCCTTTTATTCTTCACTGCAGCCAGAACCTTTCCAAAGTGATAAAAGGGCTGGTGAGTAGCATCTTGTGGCTCTCAGCTTTACCACATGAATGACTCAAACTTTAGGAATGTTAGTGCTTTAACAGTCTCCAAACTCAAAGAAAGACTGAGCGATTTAGTATAATAGACTGAGCAGCCTCAGCTACCATTGTGTCTGGGATTTTGTCTGAACTGTTAAATCTAGGACTTTCTATTGGCAGTGTATGCTGTTGCTGCTGCCTCTGGGCCAGCCATGCGCATGAGTGATTTATATAAACCACACTTTACAAGCTTGAAATGAGTTGTGGTCCTGCAAGATTAGAACAGATGAGTGCAGTTCTGCATAGATGTCATAGTGAACTACTTCTAACAAATGCCCAGCATATATGCACTAGTGAAATTAGACAGGAAAAAATACTGTTGAATAAAATGATTTTCTATTGCTGCTCAGGTTACTATTCTAATTTTATATAAAACAGAATTACAGCAGAGTAACAGAATTGTCTTAATGAACTTTACAAATGTGTTGTCAGTGGTAAATTTCCATCATTCGTCTTTACTAAAAGTATAGACTGTTTCTGTCAATGCTGTTTAAATGGACTATGAACTAGAGTCATTGTATCATAGAATATAGATATTTTTAACTCTGGTCATGAATGTGAATGATTGTAGTCTTTTCAAAGATAAAATATTGGGAAGAGGGCAAAACTGGATTAGCCTCATCCCTCTGCCTACTCCAGCCTCATGTCCATATCAAAAAGATAGAAAGAACAATACATCCTGGGTTATTCAAACATGTAATGTAGGATCTAATCCTATAGTCCTGAACTGCAATATTTTAACAGATTGAATCTGGGATTTTAGCAAATCTACTTTTGCATTAACAGATTCACAAAGTTAGACTGCTGCCGTGAGTTTTTCTTTCATCTTTCATTTCTACGTCATCTATTTTTTTAATTTTACAGTGGATTTTACCCTACTTTTGGTAAACAACATAGCCATTTACAAATATTTAAGAGAATGCATTTTCTAAACTAAAAATGTTCAAAAATACTCCTTTAGAAATGGAAAGTTTTTGCTTTGTGTTTAGTTGTTGGTTTCTTTTTTATTTCCTTTTTTCTTGTGAGATGTTCTGCACAGAATTGTTTTTGTAAATCAAGCAGCCAACCCAAGTGTTGTTTTCAGTGTAACTAAGCCACCATCTAGCCTTCCTGTAAACTGTAAGGAGATGAATAGAGTTTTGAAAATGTTATATTCTCCATCCAGTGCATCTATAAGAGTACTTATATTTAAATTTTGTTTCATCCTCTTAGTATGAATTCATGTCGTTACCAAATGGTAAACAAAAACAGATGTCAGGCTCACTTTAGAAAAAGTGGTGAGCTTGCAGTTACATATTGAAGTGAAATGCTTCTGAGAGCAGGGTTTTGATATACTTCAGTCCTTCTCTTTCAAATGGATATTTTTATCCTGGAAATATCTTCAGTGCCCTTAGCAGTTCATAGAGGAAAGTAGCCAAAAAGTAAAAAAGATAATAATAATAACGGTGAAAATATCCAATCCATTAGGTTGAAGAACTTTCAGAAGGTCTGGCTATTTAAGGATATTTGTTTATTAAGAAAAAGAGAGAAAAGAACATCTGGCCATTAAAATAAGATGAACACGCTATGGAATAAATTTATATAAATAAGCCTAGCTTAAGAAGCAGAACTGTTGTGTGCTTTGCTACTAAACAGATTTTGTGATAGTACTGCAAACTTGCCAAGATATTAAGTAAATGAAAGCTAACAATCAAGTCTTTAAGTATATACTTTAATGACATAAGAGTATTACAAGCTTACAAGGGAAGAAAGCTTATAAAAGCATTGACCTTCCCCTATACTCTGAAAGACATTTAGGTGAGATAAAATAAGACTTCTAAACAATATTAAAAGACAGTATCTCAAAAGAAAAGAACTGTATGAATGCAAATATTCCAGCAGAAGTTTATAATACAGACTTTCATTATTTATGTAATCATAATAGATGGCATTTTGTACTTGTCTACCAGGAAGTATGAGGCATCCTCATATACAAAAGGCATTGTATAAGAGCACAGTCAATGGAACAGTTTGTTATTTACACTGGAAATAGCATTTTCCCCATTTTTAGTGTAGAGACGAAGTGATTACCAGTTTAATGGTATTTAGGAAAATGTCCTATTTTTCTGGATAACAGTTCTCAAGGGGAAATTAAACATAATGGTCAAAATTAAGCCCATGTCTGTCTCTTATGTGTAGGTCATTCTCTATCCCCTTCTGCTATTATCTGTACCACCAGTTTGTTAATGTATTGTTAAGTTCATTTTGGAATGAGACAACTATTTCCTATGGAGGCAAGTCTCAGATGAAGTTTGGAAAATAGCTTATTTCAGCCTGATTAGGCTAGAAAGAGGGGTTTGTCATGAAGTTATCATTTTGTCATTATTCAGTGAAATACCATTGTGGCAGATTATGGCCAAGTCCCTAGTTTGAACAAAAACCAAAAGTCACCCAAAAAATTAGATGTCTTAGAGGCCTAAGAATGTGCAGTACATAAGGGATTCTAAGCCAGTGCTGTGCAGTGTGCATGGGACCAGACTCCACACTGGAGTCTATCTTGAGTGATGTTGTGCACTTCACGGTAGTATTGCAGTTGTCTCTCTGTAAAGCGAAGAAACATAGCCTGAAACATGGAAATTCAGTGGGACCATCATGTCTTTACCAGGACGATGGTAAGTGCTGAGAACAATCATAAACACTGACTTACTTTGTTATCTGAGGGGTTATCTTCTCTAATAAAGGAATTTTTAAACAGTGGCAGGATATATCTCTTTCTACTGAATGGAAACAGTTATGGATTTGAATAGGTAATTTACTTGACGTTCTTGACTCAGCCTCTCGGTTACGTTGCACTTCTTGCATATGTGCTTTTCCTTTGGACAAAAGAAATAAAGTTATATGAAAAAATAGCATGGTACTTGAAAGAATTACAGTTTAAAGAATAGCAGTTTCTTTCATTAAAGAAATATTTGCCTTGAGGCCAGTGATTAAGTGATAAAAACATTAAGCTTTGAATATTCCATACATACCACCTAAAATCACTGTTGATTTTATAGGCTTGGTAAGGGGCTAATAACTAATGAGAAAAATCTGGATAATCTGGATAATCCAAAGCTAGCAAATACTGAAATGAAGATCTGCTTGATGCTCTGGTAGAATACACACAAAAGGGTGTATTGCAATTCTGTTATTGATTGAGAACAATGAAGGTTGCTTCCTATTATTTAAAACTGTTTAAATAGCAAAATTAATAAAAATATGTCAGTGCAAAGTCAGACTCCTACCCATCTTACTACCCTTGCTATGTATACTTACATGAGTAGGTGAACTAAGCAACAACTGACAAAGGTTTTTGAGAAACTGAGCAATTGAATGGAAATAGAAGTGAAATATCTTATTTCATACAGAACTAGTAACATTCAGTTTCCCATCCTCAGTTCTCCATAATGCAAATTTATCTATCAAAGAGAGAAATACAGTGCAATTAAAAAGTTATCAAGAAAGCAAACAAAAACTTCTTCTATCACATTACATCACTAACCCACCAAACATTTAAATTAGTCTTCAGCTGAAACCATTCTCAATTTATTCCCTGTTTATTCACAGGGAAGGACTAGCAAAAATCTTGTTCATACAAATCTGAAGGCATGCCTCAGTTATCATCCAGATGCTAAGACAGAAGTCTTGATCATCTCTTCTAAAGGTTCATATTTCTCTTTTTATTCAAACTTTAACATCTTTCTTAAGAGAGTCAATAAAAGGAGGTAAAATCTTAGAGGCTATTCAGTAAAAGGAAACAAATGGACAAAGGAATTATGCTGCCGGAATATACTTGAGAGATTGAAGATAGAAATTAATTCAAGAGTCTTTGAAAAATTAGGGTTAACAATAACAGATACCCAGAAAGGAAGAAAAGGAGAAAACTTGAAAAAATTGGAAGTATATAATGATAAAAAAAGTCTTGTGAAGAGATTTCAATTATATATACATACCAAAATTAATCTGATCAAATTGAATTGGTTTTATATGAAAGAAGAAAAAATCCTCCACCTTGACATAAATCTGTTATGAATAAATGTGTATTTCAGTTCTAAAATACTTTAGGAAATGTCATGAGAAAAATAGGCACAAATGCAAGGAAATTGCTTTTCTAGGATTGCCTCCTTCCCAAACCCACAACTTTCAGTCCTTCTGAACAGTTTTAGCTGTTCTGACTACAATCAGTTGTCCATGGGAGGAAAACTTTGATTTTGATACTGATAAGATTTTAATTTAATGCATGACAAAAACTAAAATATATCCACATAGATTAAACCAGCAACTAAAGACCAATTAAAAAAAAAAAAAAAAAGATTATATATATATATATATTCTATTTTATTTAGAAACATTAATTTGTAAGGGCACTCTCAGAAATTGAGTGTTTAACATCAGAAGATTTATAGTATTCTTATGGCATTAAAGAAAATGCAACAATAGAAGGCAAATTGGATTGAGAGGCAAGTAAACAAAATCCTATAGGTAAGCAGAATAATTCTACTGTGTGAGATTGAGAAACTAAAATATGCAGTTAAATTTAAAGCATTTCATTTGAATACTTGAATTGCTCCATAAATATTAGTAGCTCTTGTGCACCTGTGAAGACTTGTGTCATTTCATATCCAAATATCTGATTTATTTACCCAATGTCGCAGTAGTACAGAAGTAGTAGTACTGCACTAAAATGATTAGTGCAGTCATGAGCACAACATCCCTGTGAGAATGAGAATCCCTGGAGGCATTCAAGGCCAGGCTGGATGTGGCTCTGGGCAGCCTGTTCTAATGGTTGGCGACACTGCACAGAAAGAGAGAAACTAGAGAGAGTTGAAACTAGATGATCATTGTGGTCCTTTTCAACCCAGGCCATTCTATGGTCCTGTGATTCTGTGATTACACCACAGTACAGAACAGATTCCTCTCTGGTTGCTATGATCTTTCTGTTAGTATCTTTTATGCTATTCATTCTACAGCTTCCCTTAAAAATGATTATTCTTATCTTCTATATAGTGACTATATTTTCTGTGTACAGTTGGATTCTGTTTCTTATTCGTAAAAAACAAAACAAACAAACAAAAATATTTTCATTAAGGATTTTGTAAAGATATTACTTTGTTTTCTTAAATTAAATTAGATATGTAACATCGAACTTTAATTGTTTATTCCTCAAACTGTGCTTGTTCTTTGAAATGAAAGAAGACGATGCTGTGTTGAGCATCTTATCTATCGTGTTTGTATGTATCCCTAGCAATTTTCACATCAGTGATTAAGGGATTAGCTTGAAACCACAAGCACATGCCTCAAGCCAAAACATATCAGGATGGATTCTGTGATCCTTACAAGTAACACTAGGCTGTTCTTTTGTTTATATGAGGTGTGATTATAGAGCAGCCAGTAATAAATGAGACTTCTGATACATTTTCTTCAGCATCACAGGCTTCTTTTCAGACCCAGTCAAGATTTTTTCTGAGTACACTCTACTTTCTGGGATTCAAGTATAGGCTTGAAGTGACAGTACCTGATGTTGAACAATTCAGAAATTATACACCTCTTTTAGTATTCATTACAGTTGATATACTTGGAATATTACTATTTTTAGTATTCTACTCCCTCGCATGCCCAGGGTGGTACATCACAGGCTTCTTCTAGTTCTCAGAATATCCTGTCATGAAACTGAAGAAGTGTACTTCAGTTTGTATTGGTCTTGCCATCAGCTCAGTAATGATGTAATTGTATTTATAATGCAGTGCACTTAGTAAAGTTCCTCTCTTGGTACAAATCACTGCTTACTCAGCATCACAGTGATGACTGTGTGAGTCTTCTTATGGTTTCTGCTCCACTGTGAAACCAGACATGCCTCCCTGACTCCTAAAGAGGAGTCCTACCAGGTACAAATACATTAATCAGTTCCTATTTTGGGATGCTTCTGGGAGACAATTTTGTTATCAGGTCATTCTCTCTCCTTTAGTGATACCTTCTCTTCTCTTACATTCCACTGGCTATGTAGTGTTCCTTGTCTTTTGCTAGTGAATGAGCTGGGACATGCTTCTCAGGGCTATTCCATACCAATTAAATTGATTCTCTCAAACTGGACTTATGAGAGTAAAGAATGAAAGGAGGAGTTATTAAGTGGAGAGAAAAACATAATAGACACAATTCTGTTAATAGAATGGGGTAAACAGGTTGCAGATGTCTGTATCCACATAATGTCAAGTAGTGCCTCTTTGTGAGTAAAATCTCACATCTGAAATCTCTAGGTACACTTAAGGTATAACTAATATACTAATAAGGAAACTACTATTTTGATCAAGATTTTTTTTAAAACCTGTACAAGAGAGATTGACTTAAGAACTCTAGCGGTTATTTAACATGTTTAGATTTACTGTTGAGATGATTCTGAATAGAAAAATTGGACCTGCAAAGTTCGTATCAGAAGATCTTTTTGAGTCTGCATAGGTGAAGAATTGCATCTCCTCAGTGTTGCCATGCCATCTTGAGCTTCAGCTGCCCATAGAAGAAAGTAGACAGATTTTTTATTTCCTTGACATCTTAAGGATATTTGAAAATCTCTAAGTCACAAATAAGGAAAATAATAGAATTTTTAATTAAATGTTGATTAGGAAAGGTCTTAGCGAAGTCAAAGAATGATAATCACAGCTTACAGGGAGCAAATAGTAGGTGAAATTCAGTTTGTAGTTATAAAAAGGAACAAATGGAGATGAATATGTCTGTGTCCTCATTGCACTTTCAGACATTTTCAGTCAACATTGTTTTTTTTTAAATTTTCTAATCAAGTCTTTAGAGCTAATGACTTTATGAGTCCAGTGGCAGGGAAAAATACTAGAGATGACCATAAATTTCAATTACATCTAAACGTAACTGATCCTGCTGAAAGCGAGATACAACCTACTGGAGAGCAGAGATTAGCATAGTTGATTTGAAAAATGTTGTGAATCTTTGAACATGAGAGTGTTTGGGGACTGTGGGAAACATCTGTGTTTATGCAGTTGCTTTAAATGCTCCCCTGCGAGGAGGGTAGTTTCTGAACCTAACAGGCACGAAATTGATGAACCCCTGCTTGAACAGCGGTTGCAAAACAAACCCTTTGGAATGATTAACAGTCACCATGCTTTCATATCTCGGACCAGTCTCAAAGCTCTGTACAAGCAGACACAACTTTTCACTAGCAAGGCCTGCATGTGATTTCATGTATCCATTTAGGATTACAACTTCTGAAGGTGGTAACAATACCTTGAATAAGCCAGATACTAACTGGAGAGGCCGGTTGGGTAGATGTGTGCAACAAATCTATTCATTTGTGTGTGACAAGTCACACAGAATCACAGAATTGTAGTCCTCACATGATGCTTCCCTGAAGATTTTTTTCAAGTGAAGATGGTAGAAAAAAACTTCTATGATGTTCCTTGACAAAAATTCTCTCCTGTTATGCGTGTATGTTTTACTGTGCCACTGTCAGCTGTGTAAAAATCACTACGAGATCTGATTGCATCAAGCTGTAATACATAATGGAGTATTAACTTCAAAAATTGCATCTATACTTTTTGGAACTACCAGCCTATAAGTTATAGTATTACTGATTTAAGATCACTGAATTTGGGGAAAAAAATAAAAAATAAATTCCCAAAGTCCTTAATTTATGTACTGTCAAGACATTTGCAATAAGCACATTTAATCTTAGACACAGTTTTTCAATTAAAGTAGAGAACCTAAAAGATCAACCAAATATTTAACATGTTTTCAGCTGTTTATTTTTCTTTTAAATACCTCCAGTATACATAGTTCTGTTGCCCACACTTAAGGCTTATTCTCTATTATTGTGTTTCTTTGAACAGCATGTTCTAATGATAGCTTTGAGTCATCTTTTCCCTACTGAATCTAGTGAAGGTTAGAGGGGCCTTCAGGTGGCTGAATTTTATTCTGTTTTCTGTAACCTCTCGTCAGCTCTTCTTATTAGTTTTTTCGTCTAATACTGAAAACAGTTTTGGGTAAGGCTTCAAAGAGCTGATGATGTACTGTGTTGTCATGTTGTCTATTTGCATGCTGCTAAGTTTTGTATTACATTTCTATTTTAATAGCAAGCCATAAATAAGAATGCTGTTTTCCAGTTTTTGTGATTTTTATGCTTTCTGGGGAAATTCAGAACAGTTATATGTTCCCCAATGCAGCTAATGATTATTGTGCCTATGAGTTCTCCCCAATGACAATCTCTTGATATGCATGTATCTCTTACATGAAATATTAAGTAATGCTAAAACGTGTATGTAGTGTTTCTGGTAGAAATTGTCCATTAACCATGTCCCTGGAAGATGTCCAGACTTCGTTGATAAGATAGTACTAGATTAAATTATGAATGCTATAGCAATGCAGGAGTAGCGATGCCAAAAAGTCTATATGCAACTGATTTGGTTATAATGATGTAAAAAGTGAATTACTAATGAATATTTTTTATTATTATAATTTTTAAGGATGATACGTTTTCCAGAAGCAACTACTTACAGCTCCTAGAATTACTTCATTTAATTATTCAGTGGTCAGACAGGCTGGACTGTAGCACACAAGTTGCACTAATTGATTATTTGTATAGCAGTAGACCTTGGAGACAAAAGCATCTATATTTTCTTTTACTTAATTCTTCTTTACATTGGGATAATGTCAGAAACATTAATAGAATTATTTCTAATTTTGAGTTGCAAGAGGTGTGGATTGTTCTCAAAAAATATTTTTAGAAACACATTCTTGGGATGCATGCCGATATTTCCAAAGCAACATAGGATATATTCCTTCTTACTCTCAGTCTCAGTCTCAGTCTCTTAGTCTCAGAACCACTTGGGAAAAACATTTAAGAAGAGTATTCCATTTCTCAAGGAGTATAATTTTCTGTTGATTTCACAGAACGTTCAGGAAACATTTTAATAAACACTGTAATAAGCAAAAAGAGGTATTTAGGGCTGAAATTAAATATCCATACAAAAAGTAACAGAAGAGAGCTTAACTATTTCTGGATGTTTTGGAAAAAAAATACAAGGTTGTAACAAGTGTTCTCTTTTTGGTACAGAATACTAAATGTCTTGAAAATCTGGTACATAATTTATGGGATAGGTTAGGATGATCTTTTAATTCTGAGAAGACTCTTGTTCATTAAGGGGGTGTTCACTGAAGTACATATTTTACTTTGTTGGAACACCAAAGATAATATATTACAAACAAGTCCTATTAAATATACTGGGAAACAATACATTAGTCTAAATCTGCAAACATCTAAAGCAATACATTATGAAAATGGGTCCTGCCTAGTGCTACAGATTCAGTAAAACTAGGTAGACCTTTAATCTTTGTCGCAGTGTGTGTCTTTGTACTGAAATACAAGGAAATAATAGAAAAATAGTGACATACTTCACTGAGTGGAACCAGGAGTTGGACTCAATTTATCCTGTTGGGTCTTTTCCAGCTCAGGATATTATTGTATGG
The DNA here is from genome assembly GCF_026119805.1 of Tympanuchus pallidicinctus. Taxonomy (NCBI): domain Eukaryota; kingdom Metazoa; phylum Chordata; class Aves; order Galliformes; family Phasianidae; genus Tympanuchus; species Tympanuchus pallidicinctus. The sequence continues at coordinate 11,855,416 of NW_026294648.1, read as the reverse complement.
TTCTGCAGTTCTTGGCAGCACAACTAGCTTAGGTCTTGGCATGGTCCTACTTTTGATTGCTGGATTTACAATCGTCTACATCACTTTATATGGTCACCCTGTTTTTTGTAATTCTATTCGTCATTCTTTAAACTGAAAATAAACACTGCTTTAATTCCCTCTTCTCTCCTTCTAAGAAGGAAGAAAGTCTTGGAACAAAATTTAAAAGCCAGTATCATAAGCTTTTAAAGCATATGCTGCAATATGTCAATAGAGAGAGGATCTTATTACCTGTTATTCTTACTTTCAGTATGTTATACAGTCTTCTGCATCTGTTTTTCAGCCCAGTTGATTGTGCTTGGCTTTCTACCATGTCACAGCAAGTATGAATGATGGCAAGTCTTTATTGCTTGCTTTTATGAAGATAAATCGAAATTTGGTTATATGTTCCCTAGATTGCTCATCTTTTTAATGAAATGAAATAATTGCTGTGGCATATGCATATATAGGAAGATGGTATTGGAATTTGAAAGAGTTGGATTTTGAGAAGGAAAAAACTGTCTGCAGTTGAACTTCATTGTTGGCCAAAAAAACCTTTGCAGTTAATAAATGAAAGCAAAGTAAGGCAGGCAACCTACACAGCCCTGCAATATTGTGGGTGAGTTTCTTAGGTAATGGAACTTGGCAAGAGTTTGTCAGTGTTTCCAGTGAGGTTAAAGTTTTCACTGTCTGTACAGAACTAAATAAGAACATCAGGTAAAAAATGCAGAAGTCATCAGGCTAATATTTAGAGTATTCTGTCTGCCAGGATAACATCTTCAACTGTCTTTACAGAACTTCTTGTCCTACCTTTATGATTTTGGAGAATACCATTTCGCTGACATTTTATTCTGGATAAACGTGCCCAGGATATTAGGCCTATCCTGAAGATTTTGAATGGAATCCATTCTTCACAACATTTTTTGATCAGCATTTTGATTGCATCTGCAATAGAGTGTCCTGTAAGTCCTGAAATGAAATGGTATTGCAGAGTGATTGCAGTTTGTCTGCACAGATAGCAACAAAAGGCTCAGAGGCAGCTTGAGATCTACTTTAAGTCATGAGACATAAAAGGTGAGCAGGCTTCACTGTAACACGGATTTCCTGTCTTGGTGAGCAAAGCTGCTGGGGTAATCTCATTCCTCTAGCTGTTGAACTGTAATTTTCCTTATTGTGATCTTTTAAGATGAAATAGCATAGCAAAGATAACTCCTCTTTCCTCTTGAAAAGGCGACTGTGGCTGAGATGGAGAGAAAAGAGAAAGGGCTTGAGAGAGAGAAAGGAGAGAAAAGATGGAAAAATGGAGGGGATCTCAGAAGGATTAGAATTAGAATGCAGGCAGAAGGAAATGAATGGATCTGTCCATACTTTTCCCTCCAACTTTTTAAAGTTTTCAGTTTACCTTCTGTTCCAGTATAGTGAGAGGAGTAGATAAACAAAACACAGAGAAAATTTTTAAATATGGGAATATTTCATTTTTTTCTTACTCAAGGGATACACTCATGAGAAGTAAATTTCTTTTTAGTTTAAATCCTGTTGACTTATCTTCCTGTTGTTGCTTGTAGATCTTTTCATTTAGTTTGGGGATTTTGTTCCTGTCTGAAGGAAGCTTCTGTGTTGTCTTCTATATGCATTGCATTGATGTAATGCATGTCACAGCAGTGCTTTGGAAGTCTGAAATCATTGTTTGTTTATGATAATCTTCCATCAATATAGGATATAGGATTATTTACGTAAGATAAAAAAATGAGCTGGAAAAAATCTTGAGACGAAGGCGTAGTATCTTTTGAATGCATACAATTGTATCAGTGATTGGCTATACAGTCTACAAAGGCTGCTCTAAAAGTAATGCCTCCTATTTTATTATGTTGGCCCACAACTTCAGAGGCGAATCCTGGTGGTCTGACAATAGAGTTTGAACCTTCCTCACTGTATTGCATTACATTCTGTTGCTGTGTGGCAGATGACAGCAGAGGGGCAATCTGAAAAAATGATGTCTAACATGGAAGTGCATATGAAGCATTGGTGTGGAATTGAATTCCTGCTTGTGGAAAATGCTGACATCCATTGGTGCTTGCTGAACATTTATGAAGACCAAACAATGGATGTGAGCACAGTGAGGCTGTGGGTGGTGTGTTTCAGCAGTGGCAACAACAACGCAAAAGACAAGCTCAATTCCAGATGGCGATGCAGATTTTTATGAACATGAGCATGAAGCTTTTTCACTGTGGCAAAAACGCATAGCTAATGGTGATGCCTATATTGAAAAATAGTGTTTTGTGTCTTGGAATTTGCTTTATCAAGTAGTGTTATCATGCTTCTTGTATCAGTTGTCATTTCTATGGAAATAAATAGGAGGCATAACATTCAGAGCAATCTATGTATATGAACAAGAACATTCATACCATGAAGATTTTCTGCTTGCCTGGCAAAGCTTGCAGTAAAGCTGAAATCCAAGCAGCCTTACTTACTGAAGCAATTTCATTTTACCTGAAACACTGAAGCTTAAATTATAAGCTTCAGGATGACTCAGTATAAGTAATGCATGCATATAAAGTGCATAATTTTCCTAGTGTATTTTCACAATCAATATAACTGTGTTTAAAGTTGAGACCTTGGGTCAATCTTCTAAGCAGTGAATGAATAACATATTTTTTATCAGAGAGAAGCTGATCTATGCAAATAATATCTGACTTGAATATTTAATAGATTGTACAGTAGGAAGTAATTGCCAACTAGTGGGGCATGCTAAAATGAAAGAGAAAAATACAAAAATAACAAGTCGTATCAGATTTCACTTCTAGTTTTTTCTTAACATTAGATGGTCAGACAGATCTTGATGTAATACATGAAATGATTGTAATAACCTCTGTCCAGGTTCTAAATAGTAAATATTTCCATTAAATGGTGGCCAGGAGGCTAGCTGATATGTATATGTTAGTCCATCATAGATACAGTGTTTACTGAAGATAAACTTTTTGCCTCAGATATTTTCCATGTTAACATCTCTGCTTCTCATTTAATACTTTATTTTATTAACTTTCGTCTTGAACCTTCAACTCTTTCATTTTCCAAAAAGGGTTGTTGGATTTGTATGGTGCCTTACACAGAGGGGCAATATTTTCACTCATTACTTTTCATGATAAATAACTATATAATAACGATTCTGTAACAACAAAATAGTAAATAGCAGCAAACTAACTGGCGTACTCAGTTTTTTCACTATTTCACCATGTTAACTGAATCCTTAAGTACAGAGTGTGTTTATAAGAATCAGCAGCACATTTGGGGGGCAGTGTTCAGCATTTCAGTGAAATTTCTCACATCTGAACAGAAGCAGTAGTGTTTTCTCCACCCTGATCACTTTTTCCATCCTCATGTTACTCTTTCATTTTGGGAACTCCAGGGCAAATGAAGACACTCAAAGCTGAGGAAGGCTTTTTTGTGTTTTCTTATTGTAAAATACCAGCTGATGATCATGGGCCTTTTGTTGTATTATGAGTACCTCCTAGAAAGTTTACAGATAAAGGTGGTGTCCAGTAGCTATTACAAGTGGATGACTAGATGTTCTTTAATGTGGACACAAACCTTTCTGGGCTTTATGGCAGTATGGCTATGAAAAGAGTGTGGAGGACATCTTGAATGCATGCAGGATCTGGACCATAAGCTGTACGTATTGCCCAGGAACAGGAATTCACATGCCGTGGACTCTTGTACTTACCCACAGAGTCTCTTGCACATTTGTGAAGGGATTGAAATGCAAAGCATTTCTTTTACTTTGTACCCACTTCTGTTAAAATAAGCTTGTGCTAATTCAGAGGTCAGTGGATGAAAATTTTATGCCATCCTCATTACATCCTTATTGCCCACGGGAACCCGAAATTATGGATGTTATAATGAAGATAATTAGAGTAAGCTCTATTTTAGCTGAAGGCAAAAGGCCTTAAATCAAAAGGAGAATGTTCTAGTGCCCTTGAAATTGAGGTGAAGATTACAGACTGCCTACTGGCATGCCAAGCGTCTAGACTCACTATTTTAAAAAACTGAAGATTACTGTGGGAGCTTGCATGAGGAGTAGGCTTGTGCTTGGGGGCAGTACATGCATTCCTTAACTCATTCTGCAGATTCTGCTGTATCTGATGTATCTGATGACTCTGGTGTGGGCTGGGATTCCTTCTCCTACATGATTTCTTGGAGGGAGATCTTAATCTCTTTCTTGATGTATGGATGAAGAGAAATTGATGTGACAAAGACTGTATACCTAAATTAGTAGGAAAGATTTATTTTACTCTTTGACCTCAGATGTTTTTGTTTAGCAGGCCTTTGCATTGCCTTTGCAAAAGTTATATTGCCCTTTCTAAAGGTGTCACAAAACATCTTTAACTGTAACTTTTAGGAAAGTATCTATTATTACATATGTCTGTATCTGTTAGGAAGAACATTTTGTTTAAATCTTGTAGAATGTGATAAGTGTTTATGTTTGTTCATTGCCTGAACCTTGCACCTTCAGGCATTGTTTCCCTCATGTGATATTTAGAATGGATTTACAGTCCATGCTGTACTTCTTAGTTATGCATTTTTATGCTGTGGGACATGAAGTCCATCTATTCACTGAGGGGACTTGTGTGATGTGGTCATTTTCCTGTTCTGTTACCAGGAATGGGACTTGGAGCAGATTTCTCTTATTTCCACTGCCCAACTCTAGTCTCATTGCAATGGCTTTTGATTATTCCTGCACTGAGCTGGATGCTGATGGGTGTAATCATTTGTGGCATTATCCACCACTTCAATTCACTTCTGCTAAACAATGAAATCTACTAATAAATTGAACAGACAAGCAAAATCTCTTAAACATGCTCTGGAGGGCTCTACCTGTTTACTTTCTACTCTCTTGACATTTCTTTTCTTCATGTGTGAGCTGCTGCCAATGACAACATTTGGAAACAACCAACCAAATAAACTAAAAAATACTGCATGGCGTGTGGTAAAGAAGATGTGTGAAGCTGATTGCAAGGTCCATGAGTTTATTTTCCTTCACTTAGAGCTGGGACTAGAATTCCTATGGGATTGATATGCAGTGAATTCTGGGTGTATACTGGGACAATGTTACTAATTTCCACAATCTGAAAAGTCATTGAGTGTTTTTTTGTTTGTTTGTTTGTTTTTAATTATTACTTCTTTATTTTCATTGGTTTGGTTTTCTTAAGCAAAATTGGCATCTGCAGCTTGTTGGAGATGCGGGTTTTTATTTTTATTTTTGTAGATTAAAATCTGAAGCAAGGCAAGGTTTGTCCCACCTTACATCTACAGTAGATGAGGGAGAAAATGGGCATCACACAGGAAAGCATGATCTACGATGCACTCCGTCATGGCATGAGCTCTTTGGCACAACATATGGCAACAGAATTACCTTAGTACTACCCAACTGTGGGATATAATTTATCCAGTCTGAGGGACTACAGTGACAGGCAATAGATTTGATATGCACATGTTCTGCATGCTAAAATGTCTCTGAAATGCAGAACTGTGTAGCACTGCAGAGCAGTTCTGGCTTATTACTGGCAAATCCTTGTTCTTCTCTTATGATGTCACTTATATTGTGACATCCTGTAATACTAATAAAAAAAGATGTGGTAACGTAACTGCTGGAGAAAAATGAGAGAGAAGTGATAAACTAAAACTTTCACAGTGTGCACTTCAGCTAAAGAATGAAACAATTTTAGACTTGAATGTTAAGGGCATGGAAAGTGCTTTGAGATTTATACAAAAACAATACTTCAGACCATTTTACAGTATCATTGTTTCAGATACCTAAAATTAAAAGTGTAGTACAGTGTTACTTCAATAATTCTGTTCATTGGAGAACAGGGATTTTTATTTGGAAAGTAAAATATCATCACCACTAAGGATAAACAATAGATTTTTATGGCTGGGCTCTTGTATTTTTAAGATGATTTACTTCCCTTTTCACTTTCTACCTACTCTGGAGGTCTAAATATGCAGACTGTATTGACCTTCAGTATGTCTCCAGAACCTAAACAGGGAGCTGAAATCTTATTCCTTCTCGTAGAAACAAAATTCTGTGGTGCAGTTTCTTTAAAAAGCCATATACTATCCATAAACGTGTCTCAGAATTGTTGGGAATGATCTGTAGAATTTCTCAAAGGAGAGATTTGATTTTACAGATCTAGTATACAAAAGGTCTAATAATAACCAGTCATTTATCAGCTGGAAAACAAACTTGCTTTTTGCTTTAGCAGTTGTTGTGTTTTTTTTTTTGTTTTGTTTTGTTTTGTTTTTTGTTTTGTTTTTGTTTTTGTTTTTTTTATGACCTTAGAAGATTTAATTTAAAATAATTGTACTTGATGTTCTTCATGCAGTGTAAAGACTACAGTAATGCCATAATAACCAGGGCTGACATTGCTAGTAAACAGTGATTTTGATCGGTGTTCTGTCGTTGACTTCCTTGCTTAGGAAAAGTACTGGTCATCTTTTTGATGAGATGCATATTTATTTAGTTAATTTTACTGACATCATTGTAAAGAAGTTAGAAGTCTTAGTGACAGACAGCTGAGACTGCTCTGCTGAATTAAGAATGGGGTGTGTGATGCATAACTATTTGAGAATAGGAATGAGATGTGGTAACTAACAAGTTGCATTGGGATTGGGGGGTGGGTGATGGCAGAGGATCTGATGAGGAGTTCAGCAGCTGTGTGAGCAGAGTGAGATGGATGGTGCTGGGCTGCTCACAGGCACTGTGTCAGAGCAGCAAATGAAGGCAGCGGAGCAGAAGGATTTCTTGTGCGCCCTGAGGTTCTCATAAAATACTCAGTGTAATACTGAATGTGACCCTCACACTTAGGTCAGTGTATTTTTATTTTTTTTTTTAAACAATAGCAACAACAAAAAGCTTGGTCTTTATTTTTCTTCTTCTTGATGATCTGCATTCAAGAGGAAATTGGTTTGGACCAGAGTATGGTGCCCTTTTGACATACTTTAATTTTCTGCAGAGGACAATGAACTGGGAGTTGTTGTCTATCGGCTTTGAAATAATACATGCACAAAAATCACCTTTGTTTTGAAAATGAGATGAATTTCTGTAAAATATTTCTTAACAAGGGAACTTTTTACTTCCTATTTGAGATGAACATTCTGTAATAGTATTTCTGATTAATTACACAATTACATTAATTTAACAGCAGTCATCATAAAGTGTATTTTAAGCTTTGCTTTACACAACCCGTACTGGTTTTGTGTGTGTGGTTGTTTTTGTTTTTTTCCTTTTTTATTCTGAGATAGCTAAGCAATGTGGAAATGTTGTTGACCTGTTGATCGGTACTGACCTTGATTGCATAATTCTCTTGGTTTACTGAAGCACAGCTCTGAAGCTGACATATATGTATTTTTTTCTTTCAGTAAAAGGTGCTAACTGTTGGAGGTAGATATTTTCATTTCTAGGGTTAGCAGAAATAGCAGTGCCAAACAGAGGCAGGCAAATAGATGTTTATAAGCTACTGCTTTCTGCAGTGATGTAAATGATAGCAGTTCAGTCCTGATGCCTTAACACAAGTTTGAGGCATAAAAAATTTCCTCGTGATCCTCCATGCACAGTCTGGGGATTTTATTTTCTAGCTTCTGTTAGTATTAAATCTATGCATTCCAGTGTGGCCACAGTTAATCAAGAAGTTACGATGAAGCAATTATCCTAGAGAACAAGTATTTATGGTTGGTAGATTATAGTTATAAGTGGGAATAATGAGGGGTGAAGGAGAGCAGTTCTAGCAGTGCTCATGGGTGTCAACCTGTTAGCTGAATGTAATGGTTTTATGGCACTTGGGAAACATATAGGATGGCACACAGCTGCTTCAAAGGGGAAAATAAGAAAGAAGTCTATACTTCTCTTTTATACTGTACGATATTGGCCTGGTATACTAGTGCTGCTACAGCAATTGCTCATTCTGAGTCATTTTGTGTTCAGCCTAAGCCACTGGATGGCTTAATAAATCTTTTTTTCTAAATTAATGTATCTTTGTGTCTAAAAATTGCCTTTGGGAGAGTCTTCATGGTATTTCTACTCTGACAGTGTTAAGTTGATTTGTGTATCCACACTTAAATGTTATTGGAATTGATGAAGTAAACACTCATTATTTCCTCTGACATGGATTTGATAAGTGTACTTAAAATCTGTCCCCTGCAGCACCTCTGTAACTTAGAAGTCCCACCACAATGTGAATCATTTTGGACAAAAGACGAAGGTGTTTCTAACTTACTTTTGCTGTGCGGTACCTGCTGCCTTTGGGCATGGGATTTCACCCTGACACCTTCCTCTTATACAAAGACTTGGTCACTGGACCTGACAGAAGTGGGAAAAGTGATTCTGCTTAGCTTACATATTTCCTCCTTTCACAAGGAATCTTTTTTTTTTTTTTTTTTTTTTTTTTTTTCAAAATGTGAGTAGACAAAGGAAGAGATAGGACGTCTCATAATAATAAGTGAGATATCAGCTAGCCATGTGCCTACCCAAAGAGGTTACCAGATAAGCTTTATTTTTATAGTATTAGAGTATGGGTCTTATTAGAATCATCCTAGCCTCTGTCCGCCATTCCTCTGGTGATACTTTTTATCCAGTTTCTGTTAGGATAAACATACAGTCCTGTAACTCCTTCCCCTCATGAATATCTTTATAGTCACAGATAACATTTTTATTAAAAAAAAAATTCAACATTAAATATTCACTTAGTTATAAAATAGCCCTCAGTTCACAGTAGGTTGCATTTAAGGACAACAATTTTCCATTGCAGATTCTTGAATTTTCCCATCTAAGCCCATTATTTGAAAGCTTCAGCGTCATCTTTCAAAGCAGTGAGGCACTTCAGCAGTGTGCTTGACTATATAGGGCACCATTCTGAATTTCATGACCTTGCTCACCTGAAATAGAAATTCACTTCTCTGAGCAGTTAGTAAAGCACTGCGTCCCATCTGCATTTCACATGTGGCAGCCATTGTTTAGCCAGCATACTGCCTGGAGCTGCTTCACATTTGTCTGGTTTGGACATCGGACATAGCAAACCTGCATGAGCTTGCAATATGCAATGCAGAGATACCTTAAAAGCCAGCATGATATAAAAAAATCAGAGAGATCATAAGAATTGAAAGTGTTTCATATATTTGGAAACCAGGCCACTCCTGTTTCAATTTCCTTCTGTAGATTGAATTTAGATATTCATATATGAAAATTGGGAAGCATTTTTATCTTCTAAGCCTACAGTGTGAGATGAGAAGTTCTTCTTTAAAGAACTATTTTTCTCCATCCTGCTGCTTTTTAAATAAAAGCAACTCTTTTGAGCTTATTGTTTTTCTCCCTTTGGTTCCTCTTACAGAAGATACCTCTTTCATGCTAACTACCTGTATAATACCTGTTTGTGGTGGAAGATAGCAGCCTTGGGGGCTGCACGTCAATCATGTCAGAGATGGGATCCTGTCATGACACACAGCTGTCAGAATGTAGACTGTACACATTACAGTGAAGTCGTCTGCAAAGTAGTGTGTGTTCATACATTACCCCAGAATTAATGTCAGTACTTAGGAATATCTAATCATGCTGCAACCTATCGCATCACTGCATGTTACTGCTTTGTGCTGAGGTCTCCTTTCTGTGTCGTTAAATCAAACTAAAACAAGAAGTAAGCTTAAAATTGATCATTACTGCTCTGGAAACAGTTGTGAGCTCCTTCAAAGTCTGTTTACGTCTGACATTTCTTGAGCAGAGTCCTTTAGAGATAGATAACTTTTTGTAGATCTTCAAACTGAGACTCAAGGCAAATTCAAAAGACTGCAGCTGTTATCAGGGAACTTTGAAAACAGGATTACTCTGCTTTAGTTTGAAGTTATAGTCCTGCATTTTTGAATTCTTCCAGGTAACTTTATGGTTATATTTCAAGGAGAGTATGTTTCAAGTCTGAGTCTATGCATGCTTCTTTGAAAGTATGCAAGCTTAAATCTATCGTGTCTGCACCACTGCAGTGAACTAAGCAGAGCAGAGCATTGAAATCTATCAGTTCTTTCAGAGTCTCAAAATTTAGAAGCAATTTGAATGTTCATGGACTATGCTATTAGTAGTTTATGTCTTCATTTGGAATAAATGTGATGATGATTTTATTGTGGAGGTGGATTTTGTGGTTGAACCTATAATGTGTTTCACTAGGTTTGTCCAGTTTTGTCTGGAATTCAGCCATCTCTTCTAGTTGCACTAAAACAGCAAGTAGATATTTATTTTCTCACTACTTTTTCGGAACTATTTCTGCTTGGTTTCCAACAAGGGAGTTAGAGAAAATGCTAAGTACATACAGACATAATGGTACTTTTAACAGCCTTTTAAAGAACACATTCTCTTACTAATTGCCAAATTTTCAGGTGCATCTAAGCCACAAATAATGTGGGAGCTAGAGTAAAAGTCCTTGTTTATGTTTTATACTGCTCATAACAGCAAAATTATTGGTCACTTTCTTGTATTGCAATGTTCCTGCTGTCTCTCTACAACGATGTCACTGTAGCTCAGTTTATCTACTAGGACTCTTTTTCCTTAAATGTGCTTATTCTGTACCAGTGAGGTTGCTGGGAACTACTTGTCTAGGACTAATTTGCCATTCCCTTGCTCTAAAAAACAGTCATAAGAAATAAGACCTCTGAAACACTGTGGGAATTAAAAGTGCAGGCTGTGAAGAAATGCTGGATGTGGTGTAGAAATCAAAGTCCAAAGTTTTTAATACTCTTCCCCTGTGTAGTCAGTAACCTCCCCACCCTGTAGACAATTTTCCAAAGCTTTAGACATCACTTGTCAATAAATGAAATGTAAACAGATTTAAACAAGTGTCAATTAAAACATATTTTAAGGTGAAAATAGTGAGTAAAAATGCAAGTCACATAAATCCCTGCCATTACCCCAGTAAATCTCGTATGTTGGCCATGAGGACCTGGCTGTAGTTGTGAAAAAGTTCCTATCAGTTGAATGGATTTCCTGATTTACACCTCTGTAGCAGTCACACGGTGGCTTTCCATAACAGAGTTCCCAGCACTGTGAATGTATGTTTTAAAAAAGGCAGGTCTGAGTGGAAAGCAATGTTTCCAAAAATAGTTTAATTTAATTGTGTCCTAGAAAAAGAAAATCTCTGTGATACTGTGGCTTGTTCTGTAGTAGTGCTCTCTCTATTCCATCTTGCATATCTAAGCTGCTCTTTTTGCCCTTTTTGGGTCTCTAATCTCTAGAAGTTGAGGAAAGAGAAGGTCTTCACTAAATGGAGTGTATACATGGGTTCTTTCAGTATGCAGCTGTTGCTTTGGGGACATGTTGTTGGTACAAAATCTAGTTTATTATATATTTTTTTCAAAATGTTCAGAAAGATAATATTCCAAATCTGTTTTTGATAATGCATTTTGGGAGCGAGAGAGGATATCAGATGAAAGAGAAGAATCGTAAATAGGGTGCTCAGAAAATGTTAATTAGAGCAAAAAAATTAATTAAGTATTAAGATGGCATAGAATAGTTGGAATCTTTCACATTTTTCTGTGTAGGGAATTTTGCTCATTGAAGACTTTTGTAATAGTGAAAATCTCAAAAGATTTTTTTTAACATTTATTAGAACTTGCAATCCATGGTGGCCAAATGTCTGTCATAACTTGATTTTAATCGAATAAGATCTGGAGTGCAATTTGTTGCCTTGGCTGTTTCATAAAGATTAGACTGGAAGCATTCCTTTTAGTATTTTCCTAAATTGTTTTACAAAGGAAATAATAGTAATGATTAAAAAAAAAAAGCATTACTTTTAACCGGAAGAAAATAAATGTTTTGCCTACAGCAAGAAACATAGTTATTTGCAGTATCTATAGACAGCCAAAACACACTGCAGCTTTCCACACAACGTTTATCTTGGCAATATATTTCAGAAAAATCACTCTAAGTATAGGCTAAAATATAGGACAGCCTTATCAAGAAATTTATGGGAACTGGTACACCATCTCTAGAACAGCTTTCAGAGCTGCTTACCCAAGGGGAAACACATTCCTTAATCTTGTGTTCTCTGCAAACACGTGTGCTAGCATGGATGACTGTGGTTGGATTTTAGGGAAGCCTGCTGCCTTTGATCAAGACAGTGCTTAGTGTTGGGATGAAGAGGTGTCAAGGGTTCATGGGCTGGTTTGGTCCGGTTCTGTGACTGGAGGGGTGGGAGGGACCTGCAGATGCACACCCCAGGAAAGGGATAAAGGAGAAAAGGGTAGAGAGATGGGTCCAGAAACAAAACAACTAGTTTCTCCTCAGATGTCGGGATGCAAGATAACACACGATAATACAATATAATACAGTATAATTAGAATTGAAGCTAATCAAATAAAATGAGAGTGTCCAAAAACTGAAGGTACTCTAATGCTGGGGCAAGATGTGCAGTCAGGGTGAGCAGAAGGGAAGAGAGAGAGAGATCATGACTTTGCCAGGTGTTTTATCTCCTCTCTGAGTGCAGAGTCCTCTGGGGTATGTAGTTCTCTTCTGGGACAGGTACCAGGAACTGGAACATTAACCCAGTGCACTACATGATGTTATAATGTAAAATACCAATAACCAAACAACATAAGACCATGACAAGAGGGCAGCAGTAAGGGGAAGTAATGAGCAGGTAGCAGCATGTGCTGATTGCCTCGGAGCCTTGCCTCTGCTGGCCGGAACCACTGAGCTTGGAGGAAAGGCCCGGTGCAGGAGCAGGGCTTGGGCTGGAGTGTGAAGCACCTTCACCGGCCTTAAAGCAGGTAGGGAGGAACACGGCCATGTCGCCTGCCTTGCTTGAGCGAGAAGTTCTGCTTAGGTCATTGGTGCTTTTGATTTTGGTAGGAGGAAAGTGTTGAAAGCTGTTGTACTGCTTCCTTTAAAACGGTGCAGTAAACTGCCTGCCTTTAAATTTCCTCCTGAGGAAACTCCCTGGTGCCCTCCCAGGGCAGCCCAGGAGGGAGTACGGGATGGGAGGCTGACTCCTCCTGTGGTGATGCCTTGCAGGAAAGTGCAGGACAAAGACGAGAGATAGGAACAAGGGAAGTGCTCTGTCCCTGGCAGGCAGCTGCAGGAAGGCAGCTCCACCTGTTCCACCACTTGCTGACATTCCTGTGCTGCAAAGTGTTTGGGGTGAAAGAAGGGGCAGCAGCTGGGACTCCTCAGCAGTGGAAAGGCTTTGAATAGGTGAGAATTTATTCTGTGTGTGAAGGTTTTCTGAAGTCTTTTCAGTTGTTAACACTCCTGTTAAAGCCTTCCAGCCTGGATTTTGCTCATTACTACTTTTTTTGCTTTTTGTTTTTCTTTCCAAAAACTTGCTGCTTTTATCTGCCCAGGACAGGAGGTTGAATTTCACTGTGAACTTTACTATCTCTGCTTTTCATGGTATAAAACCATTTTCTAAAAATCGGTGCAAAACTGCAGGAATATCTGTCCCATTTGAAAAATATATCTGCTGGGCTATCTGTCAAAATGTTTTGTTTTTTCCCCATAGTAAGTGGTTATTTCTGCAAATGATATTGGGTTTGACACTGCCCTGCCTTATTGTTAAAAAGCAGCTTGAGGAAAAAAAAAAATGATCTAAGGGAAAAGAAAAATGTAAAAAAGTTCTTTTTTGTGTTTCTTGTAAACCTGCCTTCATCTTCCCTTCTCCTATGCGCTCGCCACTTGCTCATTTGAGGATGGCTGTTGATCTTTACTGCACAATCTGAATAAAAACTATTGTTCTTGGAAATGTTAAATGACCCTCATTCATTTAGAGCGAGAGCTGGAAAGTAGTAATGCACAATATAAGCTATGAAATATTAATTCATGGAAAATAAGCAGTATGTTTCCCTGTGAGAGACTGAGAGTTTGCTATCAGGCAGAGAGTCTTGCAAGCTAACAGAGGCATTTTGGGAAGGAAAGGTAATATATTCTAGTTGCTATCTCAACTATTCACGTGACAAATACTTGGCAATACATTTAGTTTTATAGAAGGAATGTATCCATTATTGAGCACTTGCCACTAAGACCTAAAGAGCACCCCATCCAAAATGTGCTACAAGTTTTCTCATTCAGTGTGTTAGTTAAATAAGCAGAATGTGGGAATTAAAAATTACAAATAATGATAGTTGATAGTAGTGAGAAGCATTTTTAAAGAAAAAAATAGTTGGATATAAATTAATTATTAATGTTTACTATGTTTTGGAAGTAGCAAGATTGTCTCTGGGATAGCTGTTCATTATCTTCGTGTTCCTCGTGATCATAGAAAACAAAATCAACAAGGCACAGAGGGTGCCACTTTTTTTAGTGTCTGCTTCCTATCTGAGGGTGTATACTGATGATTATTTCTGAGATCTCTGAGCAGGTCAGTAAGACTTGTAAGATAAATCTGAGGCTACTCTTGAAAATGCAGGTCAGACTCAGTTCATTGAGGTGTTTCTGCAAATAGTCTACAAAGTATAAGAAAAGTTAAGACTATTGGATAGGTAACTAGATAACTGATTACTAATAGTAATTATGAGCTGGCGTGTTAGAAATTTTGAAATTTGTTAGTAAACTGATTTTTCTTTTTAAATGCAATAATTATAAATGTTATTAAACAAAAACAGGAACAGAAACAATCTCATGGTGGAGCTGGATATGAAAAGCTGACTTGAATAAGATGTAGTGATGATGTGGTTGTGTTTTGTGACTTCTGTAGAAGAATTTATGTTAGCACTGCAGTGTAAAGACTTAATGAAACTGTGATCAACTTGCAGAGAGTTTTGAAGTAACTTTCTAACCACCCTCACAAAACAAAATGAATCTTCCTTCTTCAGCAGGTATCAGTGATGAGCATTTATCTGTCTTCATGACTGAATTGCACAGAAGAAAACAACAAACATCAAAGGTCACGTTTTAAAGTATGAACTGACCATGTAATCTATCAAGTAAATTTTAGTTTACTGTGTTGTTTTTTTTTTTTTTTTTTCCCTTTCTGAAGAATTACTTGCTGTAAACAGTAAACTGAAGAATATTAGATTAAAATAAATTAGATTAAAATGAACTCTAGCTCTAATGCAGAGCAATTGTTGTTGTGGTGTGTTCTGGCAGCAATGATGTATCCCAGAATTAGGGCTTGACTTCAGTTTGCAGTGTAGTGGGGGATTGTTGTCAATGGTTTGGTCCTCTGGTTAGCTGTTGCTTGGTTTTATGCAGATCATTTCTGTCAAGAGGTAAAACTAATGAGAATGCTATTGGTTTATAAATGTGAGCGGAAAGAAATGCAGGAATATGTGTCCTCTCATCCAAAACTGATAATCAGACATCTGTAGTCACACTCATTCAGCCCTGTGAGATCAGATTTACAGTAAATCCAATTCTGCCACTGTTAAGATATTTTAGATGCTTTTCTGAAAGTAACTTAATTTTCTGCAACTTTTACATGCCTATTACATTTTTCAGTTTTATCTTTTATGTATTTTTAAGTAATTGTGTTGGGCTTGATTCATTAAAGTTCAGCTTTAGCTTTACGCTGGTGGAATTCAATTGAATGAAATTGCAGTGATGTGAACCTAAAAAACTGCAGTAACATGCTTAGCTATGTTGACAGAAAATAAAATGAGTCAGAGAAGCACAGGAACTTTGCAGAGTAATTATAAAATTACAAAGCAGAAGTTTCAGGTGCTGAGGTTTCTCAGAGAACTTCAGTCCTAACCTCTTTCTTGCTTTTGACATGTTTCATCTCTTTTGCTCAGCCTACTGCATCTGAATAATGAAATAGTGACTCTGACACTGAAGTGCTGATTTACTCTTCTCAACACATCACGCATTTTCCTCAATTTTGCATCTGTTTTCTTGCTGGCAGCAACCTCTTCCATCAAAACTGTCAGTGTTTTTTAGAGCCATGAATTTAAGGAAAAATAGAGAAAAAAATCTTCAAAACCTCTGAAGTGAATTTCTTTACCTCAGAAGCACTTCATATGGTAGTTTTCTATCAAGAAGATATATAGCAGAGCTAGCTGAAAAAGAAGAATGGCAATTTAGAAGATCACTAGAAAGATACTTGCTGCCTGCTCTCAGCAAGGTGTCAGTATTGCCAGCTACAATGCTTTGGGGAAGGAGCCATTATGCTGTCGGTGTCACAAGAGGACAAAAAGTGGGGAAGATTTAGGATTGAAAAGGGGAACTGAGCTAAATGCCACTTCTATAATATACCTGTCAGCAAGCTGCTCTGGAGGAGAGAGTATAAAATAGTGGTGCCCCAAAAGATGCTCTTAGCTTTCTCTAGAATAAAATAATGTGCCTTATTATGCTGAAATGTCATTGTTATTTTAATTACTGTAAAGAACATATTTAAAGTGGGATGTTTTGAATGCATGCTGTAGCCAGGACAGTTTTTTATTTCTGTGTTGTAGTTTGCATATGCAACCACACAGAAAGCCACAGAAAAAAATACTCATTAACTAAAAAGAGCGTAGCTGTTCCTGATGAACCGCATAAAAACTCTTCCATTTCATTAACTCTCTGAAACTTTTAAAAGATTCTCTTAGATTCTGAGAGTATGCCAGATGGAAATAGGAAACAGGAAGGATATTTGGGAAAGTCATAATAGCTATGAAGATCAGAGAGAATTTATGAAAAACATATAATTTGAATTTTATAAGCTATAAATCCTTAATGATAATATTGTTCTATGCTTCTCAATTTCATAATGTTCTATGAATTTTACAGTTCATTACAATAGAAGCTAATTATTCTGTTCCCACATTTGTCTTCATGCAGAAGATCGAAGAAAAGCAGGCACTTTAGTGGCATAAATTTAGAATATTGAAATTTTAACAGGAAACTTTCAGGCTGTTACAGTATCGTAGAGTGGGTATTCTTTTCAGTTTCAGTATTTTTATTACTGTTTCTAAGTGATGATAACTTAAAGAACCATTAAAATGTCTTCAAAACTTCTTTCCAAATAATTCAGAGGATAAAACCAAGGTTGGTTTGTTTGTTTGTTTTTTAGAATGGTTTCTTTGGAGTTTGTTTTTTTTTTTGCATGTTAATGGTAGTAAATGGAGACACTGAAGATGTCTTCAGGAGATGAGAAAAAAGGTAATTAGAGCTGATGGTGAAAAAGGGATTTTGGAAACTGGAAATACATTTCTCCAGAGTCTCAGTTTCATAACTCTGAATGTCAAGGAAATATTATTTGCAAACTGTATTAAAAATTTTTGGCTTGTGATGAGAGATCAAATCCTTCAGACCTATCGTACTTTCAGGGCACAGATGATGGCAGACGTAACAGAAAATGGAATAAATTACCTGGAAATATCATTGTAGTGTCCAGTATGAAATACCAGGAGATATGAGTGGCATTTTTTTGACTGTGTAAAGGCCACTTAAATAGGCGTAAATTTGTTGCTGCTGAGGTGCATTCTAATCTTATTGTTTCCTTGTCTTCATCTCAAATTTAAGCAGCTGTGGTTCATAATTCACATGCTCCTAAATATATGTTGGATTAATATTTTCAGGTTCTGTATTTTTTGATTGCGCTTATTTCATTTTCAACTTGAAGCTTAGAGTTGGAAATTTGTTTTTATGACCTGAGATTCTAAAGTAATCACTTTCTCAGTGTAAGATGAGTTGTCAGGTATGCCTTGAATAAATATTAACAAATTTGATATAGCTTCCCATCTACTTACATAATGAAGAAGCAAATTTCCCTTACCAAAGCAAGCAAGATTTTAGTGATCAGCTTTCCTAGAAATTACATTATCCGTAAACTGTAATGATAATCAGAGATAAAAACCTGGTTTTCCAAATGTGAAACATTGTAACTGTGGTAAATTGTTGTAAAGATCTGCATTTAATGAGAAAAGAGCACACATATTGAAGAGTTTCCAAAGTTAAAACCTAAGATGGTGAAGATCTTCAGCAAGTATTGTGCACACAAAATCCCTGCTGTTATAATGCTTCAATATGTGCAAAATGGAAGACAGTAAGTCAGGCAAAAGAGAGAGAGGATTCCCATTTACTAATTATTACTTGCTGTTTTGGAGAGTAACACAAAGTTTTCTGGAAGAAAAGGAGAGAATCATAGTTCTTTCATATTTGAACTTTGTTAAACTTTTTCAGAGCAGAGTTAACCATATCAATTTACATCCCATTCTGCATTTCTCTACATGCAATGTATTCACATTTACTATTATGCTTTTTCAGTTCTTCCTGGAATGGCCAGGAAGGATCGAGAAAGGTGAACAAGGAGATGATTTCCTGAAGTTTGCTTCAGGATAGAAGCTGTATAGAATTCTTCATAGAACACGACAATCATTCAGAACTGAATATTGTTATTTTGTTTGACTTCACCTTCATAGCAAAGGTTTTCCTGTTTCCCTTAAATCAAAGTTATTGGGTTGTTTGGTTTTGAAGTTCATTTTCATTTTGTTTTGTTTTTGTTTTTTAATTTGTGTGCTGTACGCTCTGTGTCAGATTTTCTGTGTAAAGATGCAGCCTGCTGTCTCTTAAAACAATCCTATTATTTCCTCTGTCCAAGAGTAGCGAAAGCCATGATGCTGGCAACTGATATGGGATTAGGGAAAAATCCTAAAATATATTAAAAAAAAAAAAAAAAAAAAAAAAAGTTTCCACTGACAGATGAGTATCCCACTAAAGGCATTGGAAGCCCTTTTATTTCCAAGAGGCATCAAGCTGGTTAACTATCAAAGGATATTGAATGACCACCATTTCTAGCCTGTAGGCAAATGGGTGTAAGGTGTATTGAAACGGATCTCCACATTTAAAGATGAAAATTCACTTGTTAAACTTTTTAGAAATGAAATCTTTTGGACTGTTTAGCCATTATCAGCTTTAGTGCCAGCAAATTTGTTCCCCTTGGTGATTTTAATATTCATAAAATTAACATTAATGACTCCATACACAGTGAATTTCTATCACAGTTCAGATTCATTAGATCTTTTCTAACATATTCAGCTCCTTGGTCATTTTCTCAGTCTCAATGATATGGTGTAATGTTTTTCCAGTAAATTGAATAGCTACCTAATCCCTCTTTGATCATTTTATAGTAAACTCTGAAGTTTATTTCCAGAAAGCAGATTGTTAACTATGAAAATCTGTGAATTATTTATCTCCTAGAAACTATTTTAATGCTGATTTAGTTGACAAGTATATTTTTATGTGATGGTTTTAATTAAGATTTTCAAAAGGTTTCCAAACTTATGCTGTTACCCCATGTACATTTCAAACTAAAAATTTGTTGGCTGCTTTGTTTTCTGATTTTTATTTTTTTTTTCCCGGAGGAGAGAGGGTGTTTTATCTATGAATAATGTTCTCATTGACTTCGTATTCCATTCCTGGGGTCAATGGCTTCTTTCTCACCTGATTATTTTTGACCCTGGTAAGTAATAGTGAAGGTGGAAGAAAAAGCAATCCGAGACAGAATGTACACAGTAGTAATTTCTGGCAATGTGGAACTGAGAAGAGATAAGTATACTGCAATGAAAGGTTGATTAGAAGAATATGCTGCAGAGTTGCTGCAGAGTGATAAGCTGTGATTCCTTTTTGTAAAGAGACTACAGAGCTCAGCAAGAGTGAGCTTTGTATTCTTAAAATTTCTAGTTAGGAAATTACTCTATCCTGGAGGTTTTTTGCCCTTTAAAAAGCAGAAAGTAATGGAAAATTGTAACTGTATTATATTAATTGTTTGCAGTAACCAAACCTAGCTGTGCTGCAAAGCTGGATGAATTTTTTCCAGCTTTTGCTGTTGCAAAATATTGTTCCTCTGTGTTAGCCTTACATTTGCTTGTGTCCAGCTCCAGATACAAATCTGTTACGCAGTTTGGTCTGTAACACACTTCCCAGTGTACATTATTCGTTTTTTGTGCATGAGCAGGAGTAAGAGAGACTAACATTTACTATCAACCTTTTATGGACTAATTCTTGGCTTTGACATTTAGTTTTCTTTTGAACCCTTTTAGAGGTCACATGAGGTTTTATTGAGGTTGTAACAAGCTCCTTAAGAATTGGTAGGCTTTGGTGCCACAAACAGTGAAATAGCCAGCAAGGTCTGTCTACTTGCCTTTTTTTTCAGCTGATTCACGATAGTGCTCTGGTTTTGCTTCTGCTATTGAATATCAAATAGTCAAGAAGAATTCAGGCTATCACAGAACAAAAATCTGCATTAATTAGAATGGAGAATGTCTCACTCTAACAGCAGTATCAGTATCACCAAGTCCTTGGATCAAGCAATTTCAGACTGGGGTTGTGTTGCAAGAGCTGTTAAGGGATTGTCCTAGATTGTAATACCTTGGCATTAAGATTTTAACTATGCTTGTTATTTGTGAATATGCTGAGAAAATAATTAATTACTAGATTAAAAAGAGGTCTTTGATCTTGCAGTATCTAATACCTACTGTCCATGGAGACTGCTATTAAAACAAAGTTCTGTAAAAGTTCACTTAACACCAGGCTTGTGTTATCTTTACATAGGCTCTTTTGTTAGTTGGAGGAGAGAATAACTGTTCTATATTAATTCAGAGCCCAAAAACCCTCAGAGGTCATCACAAGTTAGTAGAGCAATATTATGTGACAGCGTGGCTTTCGGTGTCTCACGTCACTTAAGCTCTAGTGTAGCTATAAAAATGGACTGAAACACAGCTGTGAGCTGTCTCTATGCTGGGAACACATGTAATGCACAGCAATTTAGGTAAAGCCAGACAGGCTGGGATTTGCAAGGGAATCTGCCAGATGTCATTTTTGAGTTCTTCTGGTTTTGGAAGTTAACAAATCTCTCAGAGGTAGCAAATTGTTACCTGTGCATGGCTGAACTTCTAAGAGGAAAGATTCTGTCGGATTCAGTGATCTGATGGTGGAGCTGTGGCCAATCTAGTTCTGTTGATGTTGATGGAGTATGGAAAAAAGGGATCTGTGTTCCATTCAAAGCTCATAGAAGTTGACTATCAGAATCACTTTGCACTGAAATACCATCCAGCACTGACACAGAGAAGGTGATGTCGCACGTTTCACTTTCTGCTACAGGGATGGTAACATCTGGCCAAGTGATAAAGAACAGCTGGGAGAAGTACAGCTTTACATTGCCCCAGCTGTTCACTTAGCAAGCATGAGTCAGAGCCTTCAGCCTCGTACCATGCTGTAACTTCATGACTTCACTAGGAGCACACTTCACACTCCTACGTGATTTTTTTCTTTGGATCCCTGTTGGTGACAAGGGCTTCAGTAGCTTTCATTATGAGACTGGGTTAATGTGGCTGAAAATACAAGCTTTATACCATGCTAAATCACTAAGATATTTTTATGTTAAATTTTAGTATGTGTGGAGAAGAGTCTGTCTCTATGTTGAAACCCGAATGTGTGTTTTAAACAAGTAATTTACATAGCTCAGCATATAAATATTATTTGTTTCTGGAATATTTGTGTACATATTCACAAATCAAATAAAGTGGTGAAACTTTTTTTTTTTTTTTTTTCCCCAAAAAGAACAGAAAATTTTACTTCCTTCCTTTAAAGGCAGGGAGTTTTTGGTATTTATAAGTTCATCTGCAGGTGCACTTGATCAGGCTTCTACTGTAGGAGCTTCTGGCATATCTGGCAGCTCACTGACATTTTCTCGAGGACTGCAGTGATCTCTTTTAGAGGTCTTCATGGAGAGATCTGGCTGAGATATGAGAACTAATGATTTGTGATGGACAGGAAGTCAGATCAGATGAGATTGTGGTCTTTTCTGACCATAAAATCTTGCAATAATAATAGCAATAAATCAGAAAGCCTCAAAATTTCAAGTCTGATTATTACAAAATAATAAAATGCGCTTTGCCCTCCTCTTGCTTCATTGCTGTAGTTTCATAAGCATACTTGGATAATTCATAATATGCAAAGGATTGATGTACAGACTTACAGATTATGAAGAGAACATAAAACTTTTCTAAATCCTTGACTTCTGACAGCGTAGAGTTTATACCATTGTTATTTTGAAGTTCTCTATATTGATCATTTTTTTATATAACATCTGTAAATCAGCACTTAAAAATATTTTTTTTCAAAAGCACAAAAGTAACTCCTGTGACTGATAGTCTGTGTACACTGATGTTCTTTTATCAGCATGGAAGTGATCAGTGCAGGTGGTGACCACCTATATAACCAAGGCATTAATTTTCTAACATGATGTGTAAGTTAAGTGAGAATTATTAAATGTATTTTCAAATATTAAAACTAAGCTCTGAAATAAATATGTACTCATGTTGGAAATATTCCTCCTCAATTTTATTTTTTGTTTGTTTGTTTTTGTAGGATCTTCTATTTGCTTTTAGTCTTGCAGCTAATCATTTACTCTTTCTTTTATCGTTATTGCTTAACTTTGTGCTCTATATTGCATATTCATTAGAGATGGGCAGCTGAGACTTAAAGTAGAGATATGCTTTTCAGAAAGCAGTCCTCATTTAGCTTTTTAACGGTGAACCTTCCTGTCATATTGATCCGTTACTGCCGTGCTTCAGGCACAACTGTGTCCTGTTCAGTACAATCATTAATGGCTAAGCTACGATGAGTAATCTTGTGTGTTCACTGAATATTTCATAATGAAAAGTAGATTTTTTTTGCCCCAGTGAAGTAGGAGTTTCAAAATTAACATCAATGGAAGTTCTAGAAAAGCCTTTTTGTTCTATATCCTTAATGGTGTTTTTCTAACATAAGGAATGTTTACTGTCATACTGGACAGGAAATCCAGGATTTAGCTGTTCAAAAGATCACTACCAAAAGATCTTTTTAGCAATCAGGCGAGCTCAACACTCACTTGAGACTATGTTATGTTTTAGTTTACATCATCCCATTTGAACATCTGCCTGCTAGACTGGCCAAGTCAGAATCCACCAATATTCAGAATACCAGAACTTGGGCTTCCTAGTAGGGACAGATAAAGATATTTTAAACTAAGGTGATGAAATTTTGGCCTTTTTTGTATGATCTTAGGCATTCCTAGGAAACCATTACAAACATGTTAATGATAAATGTAAATCAACAATAATTGCACTTAATGGAGTGAATGTTCATCTCTGGCAGAAACTTAAGCCATCTGTTTGTATAGTATTAATCTTACCTGTAGCGTATCAAGAAGGCATTTTGATTTTTAGTAGAGTTTATTGAGCAGATAACATCAGTAGCTGCAGGTAAAACTGAAAACAGAGCTGGGAAGAAGGCCAAATACCAATACATAGTTCTAGTAACTGAGTTTGCAAAGATGCATGAATGCCTCTGTGTATATCCATACGTGCATGTTGTAGGTGCCATTTCCTGTATTTAGCTTCAGAAAGACCAGAAGCACCTTCTCTCCACATGTAACATTCTAAGCACTATTCAAATGTAACAGTATCATATTAATTAAGATGAAGGAATGAAATTAAATTATTAACTTCATTTCCAGTTAATTCCAAGATATATGCACAAGGAGTAGATATGTTAGTATTCATTATTCACATCATTACAGTCTTCACCATTGAATCCAGGAAGCATCATAAAGGGGTTTAGGTAATCCACATGCTGTGAGATTATTATGCCTGTACAGAGAAGAGCCTCTGAGCAATGTGAAGCAATGTATTTTGGGACCTGTGTTTCTTCTGTACTGCTTCATCATATTTCACTCAAATGTTACATTTTATGCTGCTGTTTTTGATATGTGAGAGGTTCATATTGGGATTGAATCAGCTTATATTCTTCTCTTAAGGAGAAGGCAGTTGTGCCAGTTTAGAAGATATGCAGTATCAACAAACATGGAAAGGTAGCAAATCCATTGTAAAACGTAAAATTCAGTGCAGGATAGTAGTAATTAAGTATTATTTACAAAAATATTAGAAACACAGATTAATTCTTTCTGTCACCTTGGTTTAAAACCTAGTGTGTGTATGCCAAGATGGAATGGCAGTTCTCCAGAAACACATCCTGTGATGTCTTTACCCTTAAGTCTTTCATATTTATTATCTTCAAGGTCCAGACTAGTGTCTACATCAGGCAGAGCCAAGCAAAACTAGAAAGACTTGCTCTGTGTCAGTATTGTTTTATGGAAATTGCTGTAGCCTCTGCAATGTGTTGTTTGCTCTTTCCCTTCCACTAGCACTCTCAGTTACTTCAGCAGCACTCTGTAGCCACATCCCATCTTCAGTAAGGGGAAAATATGATAATGAGGATACAGATGGGATCGTCTCCATGAACTCTAATCTCTTTCACTTTCATTGGTGACAGGTGCTGGAATGAATTCTGTGCTAATGGGAACTCCTGAACTACTGGGGTAAAATTTAAATACCTGGCAGAAGAAAATTATCATACTGTTAAAGTACCAGGCTTTGGCTCAGGAGCTGTTCTGAAGACTTTTGTTTGATTTGTGGCGTGACACTTAATCTTCTCTACTTCATCTATAAAGTGTGGGTAATATTACCTTCTTTTCTTAGTCCAGGAAAGGGTGGTGATTCACACAGGCTAGAAAGGAAAAGACATACAAAATTATTGCTTGAATTTTAAAAGGCTCATATTAATGCATTCTGCAAAGAATGTGGAGCATATATTGAAAGAATGATTATTGTTTTCAGTTCCTATGAGCCATTCCTTTTTTTCACCCTTTGAATATCCCAAGTTTCTGGTACAAGATTTACTCTGAGCAAACACTTTTCCTCTCAGAATTGCTTTTATTTCAGATTGTAGGAGAAAAAGGGGAATAAATGAATAGAGAACTAACAGGATCAACATGAGGGAAAAGCAGTAACCATTCTCTTTATCTGAGCCATTTGGAGTAGATTTTTAGCTCTGTGTTGAAGCAGTCAGCATAGGACAACATTATTTTAAAGAGATGCAAACGAAAAATAGAATCAGGTGACCTACTTATACCTGCATAACCCAGCAAACCCTGTATTTTAGAAGAAATTTCCATCTATCTCTACTGCAGCTTTGCATCACTTTCTCATAATGTAAGAATCATCTGATGTTTACATATGAACTGTAATTTTTCCCCTTGCCAGGGCTATCAGCACAATCTGGACTCAGAGCTGCCTCTCAAAGGGGATGGGTGGAAGAGAAAGATTCTGTAGAAAGTCTCTTCTCAGTCCTGTAACAGAATAACTTTATAAAGTGCAGTGAGAAAGTCCCTCATGGAAAGCAGTTCATTTCTTCACAGAAAAGTATGCTGTCTTCTTCCTCCCAGTTTCCCGCAAAGGTCTTATTTCTTAGACCATCTTCTTTCATTTCATGCATATGTTTTCTTCCAATTTTCTTTAATAGAAAACCCAATATCTTTATGTTTCAATCTTTTAGAATGTTGGGACTGAATTGTTTCTATACTTCTGGATATTGAAATCTTTTCTTTTAAGATAACCCATTATCATTTTCTTTCAACTACTCCCCTGAAGAAAGAAATCTACTGCATTGCTGAGAGATGACTTGCTAAATGTCATAAAATTATTTGTGAATTTCTAGTGAATGTTCTTGAGCTGTAAGGGTCAGAAGAATGCTGATAATACATGATTCGAACGTGTAAGGCTCTTAGAACCAAAAACTTGGAATTCGATCAAAAATAGATTGAGTAGATAATACTTTTATTACACACACTACGAAGTTAAAAAGGAGTTACTGCTCTTGTAATTCAGCTTACTTGTGAAGTTTAGGAGTATTATAAACCCTGAACAGTTTGTGATGGATATGACACTTAGGTGGCCTTAGTACCATTAGAATAAACATTTTTTAAAAAAGCCATGATGGAAGCCCCTTCTTTTCTGGTTCTAAGTGGGACAAAACAGATATTTTTTCTGTCTAAAACTTCTCTTTTTTGTCATCATTCCTTTCAAGCCTTGTATCTAACAGAAAGACCTGCTTCACCCAGCGTGCAGTTAAATTTCATGCTTGATACAAAATTGAGCCTTTTTCAGTTGTGAGATTAAGAATCATGGAATATCCCACATTAGATGGGACCCACAAGGAATGTCACATCCAACTTTTGGCTCCTTACAGAATTGCTGTAAAATCATCTGTATTTCTGAGAGCATTTCATGCAGGTGTTAAGTTTTATGCAATATATGGATGCTAAATGAGGTCACTACAAGGCTCACAAACAGCAGTTTTCTCTGTTGTTACCTCCTTCCTGTATGTGATTTAAGGACGCCGCCGCATTTTGTTGTGATATAATAATGAGAGGAGATGATTGTTTTACTGGTAGATCAAAGACTTTAGCCAAGGACTACCCAGCTTGTGTCTGAGACAGCTCTGTATTATTGCAGATGAAAAAAGAAAGATGTAAAATGAAATTTTGTGTTGGAGGGAGCAGATGCCTTCTTCTGTTTTGTCTTACTGTGCGTTTGTTTAGCTAAGGACTGTGCATTAGCTGTTCCCCTCTTACCTTAGCAACTTACCAGAGTTTGTGTTTCCTCTATCGTCTTTTTTTTTTGGCAACACAAGAAGCTGTCCTGAGCTGTGCAGTTTAGCTGCTACGCAAGCTTATTAAAAACAGAAAAATTAGGCAATTTTTCTTATTTTTCAAATAACTTTTCTACTATGTCTCTTGTCCTTGCTACTCTTAGTATCTGAAATGTCACATAATGCATCATCTTGTAACCCTTCATTAGCCTTGCGCCTGTCAACTCATTTTTAACTACAAGCAAATCTCATGGCAGTGAAGAGGACCACTTCTGCATATCTTTGAGCTAATGAGAGAGTATATAAGAGAATACACAGATTTTAGGTATATCAATGTTTTCTTTCTCTTTTCTCTTTCTTTCCATTCAACAAGTTTGCTAGAAAATTGCAGCACACTGAAATCTATGAGAAATTTTAGAAGATTTAGAATCTATGAGAATATATCAGAAGTGTTTCTTGGGGAAAATACATTTTAGAGACAGAAGGCTCTTCCTTTGAGTACAGGCTTTCTCTTAGTGCTGAGTGCATGATTTGTTATCATGATCCAAGAAGATACACTGCTAGGAATCTTTCATGTTCCAACATTCAAAGAAAGGTCATTCTGCATAGAATGTTTCTCACTCTAATTTTAATTAAAAAAATCGCACAAGATTTTCTTTTCTCTTATTTGTTGGACTTTAGTTTGTTGCAGGAAAGAGAGAACATGAGAGATTTCATATACCCTCTCTTCTCTCAGCAGTTTGTAAATCACCCTGTTAAACTAATGTTTAATGCATTCTGATGGGAGCAGCTTCAGCTTTTGTACATACTTTCCATTTCCCCCCAGTTTTCTTTTTTTGGATCTTGGCATTTTTGTCATTTGGTTAAGAATACTTATCAGACTCGCAAGGAGCAGACAGCAATTGCAGGAAACCTACGTGTGTTAGTTGTGAAGTTTTGAGTGGTCAGATCACACATCCTTGTCCCCAGCTTCCTGGCTCCCCACATGTATGAGGGGACAGGAGGAATAATAATCTCATGTCAGCTCACGTCTTCCTGGTACTATGAGATGCTGCAGTGCGCTGCCTTGATCACCTCTTGAGGCTTGGCTTAAGAGCCTGACCCGGGAAGCCATACTGCAGGATAACATCCAACCAACCTAGTCAAGAAGTTGGTGGGCAGTTGACGCTGTCTTAACATGCTGCAGATAAATTTGCAAGGTCTGGCACATCTACGAGCAGCTTACTGTCGTAACTATCATAACTATCATAAGTCTTCGATTGTATGCTTCTGACACTGATACACTGTGAGAGCTGTTTCTTGACAGAGGTGTTGTGAGAAGTCTGATTGATGCAGTCAGACAAAACCTCAAATTATTTATGCCAAAATGTCTGTTTTAACTCAATCTAGTGAATGCTACACATCGAGACTCTTGTTTGAAAAGTAATAAATGAAAGAATTTTCTGTCGTTATAAAGTTATTTGTCTTTAACACATGGAAAAAAAATATTTGTTTAATATGGCTTGGACAATTTTATAAAAATGGTGCCTTAATGCAGTGAGAAGCTGCTTAGTTTTCAGGCAGACAGTAATCAGGAATTACACCTGTCAGCTCCAACTTCTTTCAGACAACCCTGTCTCAGGTGATAGCACCAAGTCATCCTCTTTTGTGAGGAATAAAAGAGAAATTTAATCTGAGTGTTTAGTATTCATTTATTTAAATGAGATCAGTTAACATATTTGCTTCTAACTCCCATAGAGGGGGACCATTAACACCTCATTCCTAACAATATATGTACAGAACTCCTTGCATATCAAGTAGTATAAGGAAATTGCCTCTGCTTGCAGGTTAGCTATTAGGCTGCTGTTATTGTTCCTAAATTCTATTTGCCTAACAGGAGTGTGCTCTTGCAGAGAAATCTTATTGGAAGTATTAGAAAAGGATTTTGTAAAATACATTTTGTGCATATTATTGTATATGATCAAATCAGTTTGTGTACCTGACTGGAATAACTGTTCCTTGAAGCATAGATGGCCCTGAGAGACTTAGCTAAAAAAAGCTGTGCTTTGGGTTTTTTGCAGTAACAAAGGGTTAATGGCTTTAGTTAAAGGTATTAAAGGAAGGGTTGACAGTAGACCTCTCTAGGAGGGTGCTTGAAGGAAACTGCAAATACAGCAAAGGAAACTGCAGCAAGCAATAATTACAGGTGAATTACTGTTTTTTCATCCATTCTCCACAATTAAATGTGAAATAAATAATAACAATAAAAAGTCTCTCACCAACACAGACACTATTGATAAACTTTTAAGTGAGGAAGTTTGTAGAAAAACTTCTTATTAGTGTGTCTAATGTTTATTACGTTAGCTGGAAGTTTTCTTAATAGGATGGTCAGGAATCAGTCACACAGAGAAACTATAGCCTGGGAAAAAAAAAATACCCTTTTGTTCTCATTATTGGTTTGAATTTTCTCCAAGTGAGTAAGTGAAGCAGAACAGGAAGTCTTGAAAGCATTTGTTCTTTTGCTTGTCTAAACTTGGCTGCCCTGCAGTGCTAAAATCCCAGATCAACAGCTGAAGAGGTGGGATTTAAAAAGTGTGGATACAGTTTGAAATAAAATCAGTATTTCAAAAACAGTATCTCAGTGTTTCACTATTACAAATGAAAAACAGTTATTTACACCTGAGTTACAATAGATAGCCTCATCTTGATGCCCTCTTCTTTGTAAGCTTTTGATTTATATTGTACTTGCGTTCTCAAAGGATATGGTGGATTCAGTCCCTCAGTATTCCCTAATATAGAGTTTTAAAAACCTGCTGTTTTATCTATAATCATTTTCAACTGCTTGGAAAAAAAAAAAATTTTTTGATCTTTTTGAGCAAAGGAAGGGTGAAGGAGAAAGAAAGTGTTAGTTGCTGTGTGTGTCTTGATGAACACCTGTGTGGAACGCTGAGCACGTGTTGCTGCTTTTGTTGTTGTTTTTGATGTTTCATTTTTAAACTCCAGTTTTCATGAAGAAGTTAGTTATGGGCTGGGGTAGCATATTTTCTTCTGGCTTCCAGGTCAGATCTCCAGTTTGCCACGTAAAAAAGGGAGAGGCATAAAGATCTGAAAATATCATTGAACTAAATTGAAATGTGTGAGGGTATGCACGCGACTTTGCTCTATACTCTGTTAGATGTGTTTGTGTCACACATGCTGAATGTAGCTTACAGTCACACGGTGTAGATTGATGATCACTTTCCAGTTTGAAGTGTTCTGTCCATGTCCCATAGCAGGCTGCTTAAAGTTAGAGTTGTCCTGTTGCTTTATGGAACTTTTGTTTTCCCGCAGAACAAATGTACTACAGTTAAGAATTTCATTGTTCTCAATAAAACTGAACAGATAACCTAACTTTGTAAGAAAGCATATTAAGACTGAGAGCCATTTTGCTAATTATGAAATAGATAGAATACTAATAAAAATGTATGATGGGTTGTCTTTGATTACTTTAATATATGCAGTAAACAACATTTGATGTAATGATCAGTCATTTTTTGCTTGAGTGAGTCACTTTAGAAGGGAAATAAAATTGCCTTTTATGAGAAATGTTCATATAGGAAATAGTTCACTGTACGTGTTTTAATTCATGCTGCTTTTCTGTCTTTTTATGAGGTTCCAGAACATTTTTTGTTTTTTAAAACAATTCACTGGTGGGTTAGGGACCAATGATTTAATTTCAGAGAAGAAGAAATTGATAAAAGCCAAAAAGAAAAGAAAACACGCTTGCTATTTTTATAAATATATACGTCTACATGATGTATGTATTTACCTATTCTGTTTATTAACCTCCTTTGCAATCTAGTTTGCATTCAGAAAATGAAATCTCTTTCTACTTAAAGGGCATTGTTTATGCAGCATTGTATTATGGTCACATTAAACTCTGTAACTTGGAGGCAGCAAAAAAGAAAAGAAAGGAAAATCTCCCGAAGACAAAGGAAGTAGTAGCTTGTCATCATAAGCATAGAAAGTATATGACTTGTTTTAAAATTATTTTTTGGCAACTGATAGGTCATTTCTTCCTCTCATGTCTTATGACTGGCATCTCACTTGACAAGCCTAGGCCAGATTAGGAAATAAATGTCAGTACATAAATGAAGGGGAATTCTTAGGAGTGACAGACAGGCTAGCACAGTGCTAGCAAGTTTTTTTAAAAGATTAATATTTTTATTTTCATTTTGAAAGTAGATGTTCTTCACTGTATTTACTTTAAGTAGTATTACAGTGCATACATTTTTTTTCTAAAGGTTTCCTAAAACTGTATATTTGAAAGCACAATTATTATGAGTCTAATTATTATAATTATTTTCAAAGTAATTCTCAAAATATGAGGCATGTTTAAATAAAAAAAAAAAAAAAAAAAGTCAGAATGAAATCCATTGTACTTTGTGACTAAAACTGCTTCCACTTCTTTTGAAGTTCCATACCATTTTGCAGGTGAATCAAAAGATCAATAGAGGTTTGCCAAAACTAACAAAATGCTTGATCACCTCTCCCTGGGGATATGACTGTTGCTCAGGTGCATTCCATGGTTCTGTCTGGAAATATCTTTCAGGTAGAAAGTGAAGTAGTAATTTATGCCCCAAGGAAAAGTACTGGGAAATGTGCAACAACGTATTCTATAGCTTCTTGAAGAGCAGATATTCATTATATTTCAAACCGTGCTGATTCACATTATTTCCTTCCAGTAATTATTTGTTCAGAATTATGCTTTTGTTTTTTCAAAGAAGCAGAAGAAATATCTCCCTGAGTGCTTACTTTAATGCTTATTTAGGGTGGGTTCCTGTTTGTTTTTCAGATGTCTTCATCTTTCCTGTGCTAGGAGAAGAAATCCAGAGTTTGCTCAGAAACTTTACCTTTGTCTTAGCTGACAATGTACATTTTATTCTACAAAGTAAAGAATATAATACAACAATCAGATACACATTTAGTGAAGTGCACGTGTTGGTATTCATGTGGGGTTTTGTGAAAGAGTGAGCACTTAAAATGTTAACAGGCCAATGTCTAGTATTTACAATTCTCTCTGAACGTGCTTTTATTTTCAAGGGCCTGCAGTAGATCTGTGAAATCTGAAGAGGAGGGTTTGTAAAACTGAGTAAACAAAATAGTACATACATCATAGATATTGCTTCAAAAGTTGATCTTGAGTTAAAAAAAATAAAATTGCTTACATAATTGGTGTAAAGATAAAAATAAAGGATCTAATCTGCCCCTAGCATTA
Source organism: Tympanuchus pallidicinctus (assembly GCF_026119805.1). Lineage (NCBI taxonomy): Eukaryota > Metazoa > Chordata > Aves > Galliformes > Phasianidae > Tympanuchus > Tympanuchus pallidicinctus. The sequence continues at coordinate 11,823,746 of NW_026294648.1, read as the reverse complement.
TAAAAGCAAATGTAATTCATATTTAAGAGTCTGCATATTCCTTTCAAACCTTCTATGTGATTATCTGATTGTAGCATACTATTTCTTTGGGAACTCTCTGTCTCAACCTCAGCAGATTTCTGTTTGAAATCTGAATGACTTCATAGTTTTCATCTTCATAGATGACTGAAGTCCGTGAAGTGAAAAAAGGAATAACAGTTCTTGCTGTTCCAATGCAGATGTTCAGTCAAGATTTTCAGTGTCCCCTTATTACATATTAAGGTTTCCAAGTTTCAGTCTTTTTTAAAGTTCAAAATTAGAAGTTTCAAAATTTCAGAAGATAAGTAAAGTTACCATTTGTGGAGCTGATAAGCAGGAGGCGCAGTACTCTGTTGAGCCTTTGTATAGCCATTTTAGAAATATTTTTTCTTTTTTTTTCTTTTTTTTTTTTCTAGACTTGAACAGTATTACTGTCAGAGCTAACATCACTTACAAATTATTAACTGTGTATTGGTAATGTTTATCTCCTTGTCTTCAAGAAGCCATATCATACCTACATTCTGTTCTCTAGAATCATGTCTGAGCAGCAGGGGCCGTGAAACCCAAAGCATACATCTGTCTCTATAGTAGGACTCCCATCACAAGTTGACTGTGTGCATGAAGCAATTCATTTTACTAATACTTTAGCAGTGTATCATTTAGAAACCTTGTTTAGCCATAGTTATATTTATCTAGACCCTCATTTAGGATGCTTCTAACAGAATTGATCTTATCTCCATGTTCAACTGAAATATAGTCATTACTTTCTTTTTCTTTCCTAGAAAGAGAAGGTCTCTTAGAGAGGTCTCTTCAGGTTTTAGGATTAACTGGTGGCTGTTGGAGGTACTTCTGGAAGGAGCCATGCACGTGTACCTCCAAGTGCTTCCTGTTCAGCATGACTCCCAGCTGGCCTCTATGGCAACAACTGAGTTGCTTCCAGCTTCTCCTTGGAGCTGAAACCTTCTGCAAAGGTAGCAACATGGAGATCCTTTCCAATTCCCCTCAGACTGCTCCTTAAAATAGAAGTCTGAGGTAAGCAGGTACAACCACTGCTGAAACAAAATGCCTTAGTGAGAAATATGCTGCTTGGAGGAGGTTTATTTTTTTGTTTTTCTTCTTCCATAGTGTGTAAATGGAAAGGGGTTGGCAGCACTTATCACAGTAGAAAGAACAACACTATAAAACAAAATTACAAAAGAGGACTTGACAAACATGTAAAGTGGTTTTTAATTTCAGACACCCTGGAGCATGATGCATTTGAAAATTTTTAATTGGGAGCTTGAAGTTTGATAGATTTAATTGCAAAAGATAGTTAATTCCTGAGCCCAGTGAGCACAAACAAGAATGGATGTGGTTCTGGAGCTTTCTTTTAATGTTAGAGAGCCACCATGTGCATAATACGTGCCTTGTTTGCATCATCCTTACTGAGACCCTTCCTTCCACAAGTGACTGAGTTAATTTCTCATGTTGAAAGTCTGTATTTTTGGATCTTGCAAGCAAAACATGCACATATTAAAATAATAAGAGTGGGAGAATATGTAAACCTCGTGCCAGTGTAGCTACATGGGCTGCTCAGTGCTGTTTTATCTACCTATGTGAAGACTGATAGCACTCCATGTAAGTACTACATGTTTTTAGCTGTCAAGTGAACATCACTCTACTATAGCCTGAACTGAGCTTTAATACATCTGTTTTTGTTTGGTTTTGTTTTTATACTTTTTTTGCCTTTGGTTACTTTATAAATTCGTCTATTTCAGTAATTCATTCAGATCTACTCAAATCTTCTGGCAGAAGAATTGCATATATGTTATTATCTTAGTTAAATGTGGGGTTTGGTTTTTATTTATTTTTTGTTTTAATCTTACTGGCTCATGTTCAAACAATATTCATCTACAGTCTTGTTTACTTAAATAAATAGGTCTATCGAATTAATTACACCTGACAGTGGGTCAACAAATATAGGTATTCCTCTGGTAAATAATGCTGTATACTTCATTAAGAAAGTTTTTATTTTCTCTCTCTTTTGTTTAATTGTTAGGCACTGTTAGTGCCTGTACTTTTTGACGCATGGGAGGCTTAATGACAGGGATTATTCTGCCTACTAACATGTGATATAAGAAGGTTTCTCCTTCATCCTGGTCCCTGAAGGTGTCTCTGTCTAAAGGAACATTTTTAATTACTCTTTATAATGTTGCAAAACTTCCTTTGGGTTTTGTAGAAGCAGTCTGAGATAAGGAGGGAATCTTATCTGGAACCTAGGAAAAATGATGTACTCATGCTGTGATGACATACTGACACTGTAAACAGACTGAAAGACAGATAGATTTCTCCCGGTGTTAGAGATTGCTGTGTCAATTACTGCCTGGGTTACTGTGCTATTTGAAATTTCCAGATTGTCTTCATGCGTTGACCCAAGTAAAGAACTGCTAAAATTAAGAAACTGTTAAAATAATTTGCTTTTCTTCTTCCTTTCTCTTTTTTTTTCCTGGCCCTTTAATTTTGTGTTGTTTCATTGTTAGAGTTTGTAGCTTAGAAGTTGACTTAGTTTTTGTTCTTCTAGGTTTTATTATCTATGTTTTTTCAGCTCGAAATAGCATAGTCAGGGAGATAAACAATTGCATAAAAGCAATACTTGATGATAAGTGATGCTGTCCGCAAACCACCCTTCTTCTCTCCATATACATGCAGGTTTTAAAGTAAAATTTTAGTCTACTAAATAACCTAACTTTTGAGACTTCTAGGATTTGAACATATACTAATATTCTAGCATTGTCTCAGTTTCAGTGCACTGCTGAGCTATATAATGCAAATGTTCTTATGTATATGCCTTCTGTGTGGTTAATTTTATCAAATGGTTTGCAAATAACAATCATAAAATACCAGTATCTTATTTATCTGTTGTGCTTTTCACAAGATCAAAGCTTTATAAATTGTTGGAAATATCTAAGAATTACATGGTTAAATTAATGAGGTGTTTTTACTCCTCCATTTAGTAGAAGCATCATTAGTATCAGAATATTATTACTGAAATAGAGGCTTCACTAAGTACCAAGTCTTGGTGTAGCTATTTTGTGCAATATTCCTTTCAAAATTCAATTAGTGAAAGTACTTTTCTCATGAACAGCTTGCATAGAGCTGGTCAAAATAGCAAACTGTTTTCTGAGATGAAATTGTTTCAGTTAACATTAGCATATGAAGGATGGGGTGTAAGTTTTTTTGTTTTGTTATTTTATTGAAAATTCAAGATGTCAGTGAGTGAAGGGGTACAAAAAACCAAATGGAAAGGGGATAAACTAATTAATAAATTAATTCACTATGTGTTTCACTACCGAACTACTAAAATTGTTTGGGAAAAATATTATGCTATTAAATAATCTTGCCTCTATGATGTTGTCCTCTTATTGAAAAAAGATTACATGTGTTTCATTGAGTACTACATTATTCTCTGTTGCCATGCTGTGTTATTTATTCTGTAAGTTAATTTTCATTGTAGTTTACCAGCCACTGAATATCTACGTGTTGGTTGGCTGGTAATGCAAAGAAGGAAAGCTTGTCTTAATAACAATAGAATATTGGAAAATTCTGCAGAATGCTCTAGAATAGTATTTCATCTCTTGCAGGAATTACACTGTGCTTTTTTTTCCTTTTCTTTATACTCTGATATTCCATTTAATTTGCTGTAGTTTGACTGGAAGTAATCAACTGAATACATTAAAGAGATCAAAAAACGTAGCCAAGCTGCTGTTGAAAAGAAGTAGGTTAGAGATTTAGGTCAGATTACATATATATACTTATATGATGTATTTTATGCCCATGAGGAGACAAGAGGTCAAGTTTCTGCGATGCTGCCCTAAGGTAACGTGAAAGCTACCATTTTGTCTGACAGGAATCCTTTGGAGTTGCTGGGTTCTTGCATTCAGGGGTTGAGATCTAAAGATATAATATTGGTGATATCTTGTGGGCTCTCTTTTCACTGTAACAGATTTTCCTCTCATCTCACTTTACTTTTCTGTTCAGACACGTAATAAAAATGAGGTCATCTTAATGAGGATTTAGGGACACTTTTTTAAGTTGTGCAGTATAAAATTCTGTCTAATGGAAGTTGGGTTTGTTTTTTTTTTACCATATAACTAGTCATCAAATCCTGGCTGTAAGTCACTTGTTACCTACTGGTGACAGTTTCTTTGAACAGTTGACTATTTTCATTATCATATCTGGTCCTCCCAGGTTACTTCATCATTTTGACAATTATGTTGCAGCAGGAATGTTGTTTTCTTACTATCTGTTCAATCTCAAAGGAAAGTGGCAGCTACTCAAGCAGAAAGCTGATGTTTTTGATTTTCTAGTTTGTTATCTTTGATAAGCTGGCACTAGTGGTATTTGGGGACCTTGAACACGATTACATTTTTGGCTTCTTCTGTAGATCATTCTTATTTGACTGACATGAACTAAAGACTGAACTTTGTAAGGCATGTTTAAAAAATTCAGAAAAACTAACCATGTTTTTTTATTATTTGTCATTACTAGAATTAATCATATCCACTCACACTATTTATATCTTTATGTTCCTTCAAGTAGTCAAGATCAAAGCCATTTCTAATCATTAAAAAGCCAACATACGTATATCTGGAATGCGTGCAGAAAGGAATGCAAATTTTGAAGAAAACAAATCCTAGAAGAGCAGTTCTGCAAAGCCAAGCTTCCCACACATTTCTGTTTGATTGATTGTCAGTTAATATTTTAAGTAGTGAAATCTAATCCCCTTGTGAGACTTCTTAGTCCCCCTCCCCATGCCCCTCATCCAGAATATGTAACATACAAATCCAGCTCTCTCTGATGAATAGATCTATTTTTAACTTGTTTTCAGCACTAAGCTCACTTAACCTGGTTTTATTATGCATTAGGCAGAAACAATATGATTTAAGATATGTGGGATTTTATAGTAGAAAGGGAAAGCAGTAGCTGATTTCTATACCTCAGTAAACTATTACCCAATGAAAATATACATCACATGTGAAATAATGGTGCTGTAGGGACCAAGGAGCTGCAGTCTGAACTTTAAGACTATAACTGAGTTGCTGTTTGCTGAGTTTGCTACTCTTAAGTTTGTGGAAACTCTGAAACATTAAAAAAGAAAAGAAAAAGATTTGAAAATTATTAAATAGTTTTAACAGAAATCTATATTCATATTAAAAGAGAGTCTGATTTATAACTGAAGATGGGTACTTTCTGAAGATGGGTACTCTCTCTCTATGCGAGAGAGAGAAGGATCAATATTTACCTTAGGAGGCTAGAAGTTACAATATGCATTGCCTGTACTGATGCTGTTGCATCCCAACACTTCTTTTGTAACATGCTTCCTTTAGGTGCCAATACCAGCAGTCAGGACAGCCAAATGATACCGAAGGCTTACATTTAATAATTTGAGGACAGCAATGTCGCTGGTAGAGGCTTTCAAAACTTTCATCTGCATCTTAAGAAAGGTGTTGACAGTGGTGTACAGTTTCTGATACTACTTAAGCAGAAAAGGAGACAGAAAACTTGAAGAGTGGGTAGATTTATTTGGAAGTATTTAATATATTTTAATTAAAAATATTATGGAAGTAGTTGTCACATTATGAAGTAGCTACATAAACACACTGATACATACAGTGAAGCAAACAAATAGGATGGTTTCATTGTTCCAGATATGCATTTGAATATATAAAAAATTTTGATATGAATCTACTTAGGTTGATTAACACTTTTCACTTACTGAATTTAGCTTAATTTTCATGAAATTGATTTTGAATGTCTTATTGCAGTTCTTCAGTGGCAAACCTGTAATTGTAAGCTACAGAAGCTGTCCTAGAAATAGATATAGATAGTGCCCAGAATGATGGAAACAGTTCATGAAAGAAACAAGTACATTCAGATGGATTTATTCTACAAGTCCCAGGAAATGTCTGTTTTCTATTAAACACTATTTATTTATTGATTCAACTTTTAACAATTTGGAGAATAGACATTCCCAAAGAAGTAATGAATCCATATTTTGGAATTTCTATAGTCAGCGTTTCTATAAACAAGAAATCCACAATAAGGCAAAATATTCCATCAATATTCAGACAATACAAAAACAAACAAACAAACAAACAAAAAAAGTAATGGGAAAATAACGTGTATTTACCTTGTTTCCGTGGTCATCTGGTGCTTCAACTTCATGTGATAATTCATGACACTACAGAAGAACTGTATTTGGCATTTAAATTATTTTGTAACCATACACATTTAAATTATTTTGTAACAACATCTGATAGATGTTGTTCTATCAGATTGGGAATGTTGTTGCACATTGGTAAATGGATTTTGTTTGCATTTCAAAACAAAGTTTAACAAATCCAGTAGCTGCTGACAGGACAACTTCTGAAAATGCAGGATGAGATTTTTTTTTGTGCTCCTTTACTGCATGATATTCTTCCATTAGAAATGTTCATACTTCCATTATAATTCTTCCCAATCCCAATCCTTTGTAATTCAAACCCAATCTTTGTAATTCATCGTACTTCATATAATCTAAATTAAGCTAGGGAGTAAGATTTTAATTTCACCATCACTTAAGAAATCTCTCATATACATTTCATGTTATACATATGCCTACATCAGATATTATTCACGTTATATATATGAGAGATACAAGTAACACTGAATTTCTCTATCTTTTTAAAAGTTCTGTAGCAATTTCTCTTAACTGTTACTCTCAGCTACAATTAAAGGAAGATATTTCCTTCAACTTGTTTAAAAAAATTTTTCTTTCCACTCTGCTTTTCTTTCCCCATATACTTTTTGTGGATATTAAAACCATTTTTTCCCCCACAAACTATAAATCATAAGAATTTGCAGAATGCTTTTGTTATATGTTTTGCGTGAATAAGTTAGTCTTTTGGTCAAAAATTGCCTTTTGTAATTCAATAGAATATTTTCCACATTTCAGTGCTACTGTGTGTAGTGGCTCTTCATTATTTGCTTCCAATTTTAGGTTCTAAATTGTTATGAAAATTATCACACCACATAGTAAGTGCCGGTTGGTTCCTGGACACAGCTTGATATGTATCCCTCTATATTTCAGAGATGAGGGATTACTATTAAAACATATTTGACTTCACAAAGTGTTGTTTGGAAGCTACAGGAACCACAGTCCTCTTCGATCTTTTTCATTTTTCTTTTTAAATTGCAATATTAGTTTGTTTAATTTGACAAGCTGTGATGACCAAAATGTTATGTTGAAAGGTTTGAATAATAGCTCTGATGATTTTGTCCTTTTGGAAAAGAAATATGCCAGACACAAGCTGTCCTCTCTGGCAATCTTATTAAAAAGATTGAGAAATGAATGGAGCTATTAGAAAACTCAGTTAGAATGTATATCTGAAGAATTATAGCTTTGCCCATAGGGGTGAAAAGCAATGACTCCATTTAGATTTTTAGAATTACGGTTTCTAGAAATGTCACTGGGGAGTAAAGAAGACTCTATCTTCATCATTCATCACATAATTGGCTGAACAACTGTCAAGGTTCACAAGACTCCTAATGTTGTTGGCATTCGTCTCAAACTTCTAAGACAAAGATAAGATTTTTGCTATGACATATAATCAAAAAGATATTACTTTTTAAAGATAAATACTTCATTCTATTCTCTGATCTGGATCTAATAAACTAAGATCAAAAGCAAGCTTTTTTTTTTTCTTTTTTTCTATGTTATGAATTGCTTCTTTTGGAATAGAAGTCAAATCTCGTTCTAGTTCTTCAGTACAGCAGTTCTGCAAAGCTGAACCTTACAAAAGATCATCAATTTTTATTTTCTGCTTAAGATTATTTATTTCTGATAGAAGTACTAAATGGTTGCTGGAAAAAAAAAAAAAAAAATCAGGTTTTTTTTCTTTTGTGCTTTTTCTTCCTGGCTAAATCATGTCTGTGTGTTTTGTTTCGTTTTTTAATGTTAATCTTCATTATAATTCTTCTGAGCATTAAAATGAAATAGATAAGTGAGACAGATAAAAAGACTTACATGAACATTAAATGACAGTACATTTTTGATGGTTTTATAGTTGAATACAATCTTAGGGATTTGTTATTATTATTTTTCTCTTTACTGAAGTAACACTCATAGTGAGCTGGTATTTTTTATTTTCTATGTTTTCTTGTGTACTGTATTAATCAAAAGTAAATAACAGATGGATAAACAACAAAGTAAATGATTGGGTTAAATCTATGAACAGGCATATCTAAACAGGAAACAAATGGACTCAGTGGATTTAATATTAATTATTTTGGGGTGATTTATTTTTATATTCCTGTGGAAATTGTGGATACTTTCTCTGATGGTTAGCTGATGAAAAAGGTTGTTGTTTGACTAGAGTTGTATTACCCAGGGTTTAACCAAGTTGTGATTTGATTATAATAAACAGTTAAGTTTTTACAGCAACTGAAGCTCTCATCTTTGCACAGGAAAGCATGTGCTTAAGAAAGAGGGGAAGAGGTATCTTTTTCTGTTTCCCAATGGTCTGTATCACAATTGATATTTAGAATGTTTCCTTTTGCAATTCCTGGTATTTAAACATTACTATGTAAATACAGCTAATTCTGCGATCATCAAACTTACTTTGCTGATGTAATTGTTTATTTAGCTACTTCTGGATTTCAGCTCTCAAACATTTTGACCAATTAAATAAAAAAACTATGTACATAGGTCGAGTTTTGTTATTTTTCATTCCTTTTTAAATGTAAAGAAGGTGTAACTGTTTTACTGTGTCATATTCTTGTTAAAGCTTTATGTATTCTGTTGATTGTAAACCAAGGTACTGCAATTAGTCAACAGCAGTTAATGGGAAAATAGAGGCAGGATTATTGTCTGCATGCTTGATGGATTGGATTAAATTAAAGGTATAAAAAAAAGTCAAAGATTTCTTCGCCTTGCCCCCTGACCTCCAATTTATTCTAGCTGATTATTCGGAGTGATGTGATGATTTTCAGCAATTTTGGTTGTCCTGGAAAGTCAGTCAGTTTGTAACTCTTTGAATGTGGTGTGTGAGACACACTTGAAAGTTAGGAAATCTGCCCCTGGTCTGAGACACTAAGTTATAGATGTGGAAAAGCCATGATTCCCTGACTGTGGAAGTGATGTGTCCTGCAGAGTTTCTCCCCTTCTATTTTTGTTTTTTGTCCTTTTAGTACAGCAGAATACTGCTTGTCAGCTTTTTCAATTTTATCCCCAATTCCAATGACCTGTGCCAGATCCATGTGGAATAAAACAGCAAGTTCTTAATAAAATTTCCAGAGATGTATTTCTTAAGTACTCTTTTCATTGAATTAATCACACTGTGGAATTGCAGTATTTCATTTCTAAGATTGTCATCAGAAGATGTGAATACCAGAGACTTATTAGGCACTACAAATCATGCCTGGATTTTTTCTTTCATATGGTTAAAAACACAAACACCTTCATACTTTGTTTTACAGCAACTGCAAAATAGTGTTATTCTAAGCTACCAGGTCAAGAGAAGATAGTCTTATGTAAATGAAGTTAAGAGTAATCCGAGTTTCAATTTTCTTAATAACTTGCAATTGGTTGTTTTAAGTATCCTTGCCATATTTAAAGAAAACAATTTCAGGCTAGCTTTAGCTATTGAGAACTGAAATGTCAACTAATAGTTTAGAAAACCACTTAAATTACTTCCTCATGATCCTTTCAAAGGTAGTTTTAAAGAAAACTCCATTAAAACAGATTAGATTTAAACGTATTCAAATAATGCCTAATTTCATGTCACAGAAACATACGGTTTATGTGAAATGGGTGAATAGACTGTTTTATGGAACCAGCTCTATCAAAGCTAGAATGTGCCATCAGAACACCTAGCAGCAGGAGAGTGGTTAAGTCTGACCATTAGAAACTTATTAAATTTGTTTTTCGTCTATAAAAACTTGCTCTAGGCTAAAAATTAGACTCAGCAATTCCCAATATACAAAGCTTTAAATTACTTTTAAGATATACACAAAAAGCAAGTTTGCTTACACATCCATTATATCTACATCAATAGTTCTCTTTTAGCTCAATATTTTATGTGCTGTGAACTAAGAGCTTGGAAAGTAGTTTGAGAATGCATATGGTTACCAGGTTAGAGCCCATATTTCTACCTGTTCTAAGTTTATTTCAGGTCTTTCATGGAGCATTTAAATTGCCTCTGTATAAACTTAGAGAATTTTATTTCCTCAGATTTAACTTTATGGTCTCAGTTTTTATTAATTATCATTTTCTTGACATGTGATGTCCTCACTCAAGGCTATTTGTTTTTTGTGTTGTTTCTTTTTCTCTGTGAACTTTTTAAGTTTTATTGTTTGGCCATCTTGCCATCAGATGCCTATGGAGTGAAATAATAGAAATGTCCTGTCAAATCCCTCTGTACTGCACGTGTGTCTCTTCAGCAGATGCAGGTTTGCTCAGCTTAACACATTATCCATTTGCAGATATAATACTGTTTTGTAAAGTAGCCTTCCGGATGACAGTCTTGTCTGATCTCAGAGGTGGGAACCAAGCATGCTGCAAGGAAAGATTTATAGCTGCAACAGGATGGAAGAAAAGTGTGTTTCAGAGGATTTTGATATTTTACAGTGAAAGTGATTGGTTATAACTCAAATTGTAGAAATCCTTGGGGCAAGAAACCTCCACAGTGGCTACCACACTTGGGAAATTCAGTGTTTTTGAAGCTTTTCAGTTTGACGGCTACTGAGCCAAGCTCATAACCTCACAGAGAGCAACTGAGGTATTTCAGTAGGTGCTGGGCCAGCAGAGATCCATATTCCTCAAATATTGATTCCTATGTCACTTGTCATGGGCTGCTGCCTTATTCGTGTCTCTCCTCATAGCTGTGAGTTTGTACACATAGCTATTTTCAGTATGTACCTTAAACTCAGTTTATAATCCCATCTCAGGCTAAGAGACAAACATTTCAATTTAGTGAGAGGCAGAGATTCATAATAAATGCCACCTACATTGCCTTCGAAATGCAGATTGTCTGGGACACTGTGATGGCCATCTGTAGAAACAGGAATTCACCTCTTCTTTTTCATTTGAAAACTTGAATAGTTAACCTGTCTCTGAAATAAATGTGGTTCTCTATAATGTAGAATCTGCCTACCTACCATCATTTTAGTGCCAAGAACTGAACACTTGTTGCAGATACAGTGTTCTTGATAAGTTGCAAATATTTATTTTAATTAATACTGTTCAGTCAAACAGCTAACAGCACAATAGCTGTTAACATATGTACATAGAAGATCTATTGTATTACAAGTAGTAATATAATCCATGTGTAATACCAATTTTACATTTTTTCCCCCTTTGGAGTTCCAGAGCTACAATTGCCCTTCTATTATTACAACACTGTCTACATCAGTTTCTGTTACGCTACTTCTGTACCTCAGCAAACATAAGCAGCAGTCAAATAGAGCATTTTAAAAGTGTTATTTGCAACCTTTCTGCACAAGTGAGGTTATATGCATATTTATTATCAATACTGCAATGTGCCTTCAACCTTCCGACTGAAACTTGGAAGTTCATATGATCAAACCTTTCCTTTTGAAGGGGCTCATATTTTTTGTGAAATTTTCATACTTTGTCCTTGTGAGCTGAAATGTATAATTCTCACCTAGTTCTAATGTGAGAGTTCAGTTACCTTCAGAGCCATTGTCAGTGAGATACAGCAAGTAACATGGTATTTCCACTAACTGATTTAGTAACAATTTATCGAGCGTGTGGGCTGCCTTAGGAATGTACGTGGGAGTTCTAAGACCGTTTCTTCTTACTGGTTTAGATCACTTTTAGTTCTTTCACTGTAAAGCATTCTGTTTTGCAAGAGACCACAAAGTTTCATAGGGAAGAAATGGTAACTTAACAAGTTAATAAGTTTAATTACTTTCTAAAACTTAGAAGGAGTCTGAGACAATACTTTTTACAAAAGCAAACCCTAAAGAATATATTGAACTCCACCTTGAGCAAAAGTTCCTCTCTTGTTTTGCAAGAAGAGTTTTGAATGTTGTATTCCATTTTATTAGCTAGGAGAAATGCTGTTTTATGTACACTACATGCTTTCTTAGCTGATCTAAAATAACATTTGGTTGTTGGCTTGGATTTGAAATGAGTCAAATACAATACCATCTATTTTTGTGTCTAGTCTGGAGGAGAAAATTGGTGTTTGAAGGAATAGCCTCACCTTGCTCCCAGGTATACTCCTATATATTTGTTCAGGCAGCATGCGTGTTACCTAGGGCAGAGGTCACAATTTTCTATTACTATTCCTTTTCATTTGCACATAATAGTTTTCTGCCTTCTCAGGTAAGTTAACTGTTATTTCTGTAAAAGTTTTGAATTAAGTTAGTGCAGCAACTTTCAAATTGTACGCATTGAAATACATTAAAACAGTCCATGCATTCCAATTAGGAATTTTGAACAGAGTTACACTTGTATACAGGGAAGAGAGAGAGCAATTAGCCTTAGCTTGTTCTGTAAAAGACACCGAGTCCACAAGAATGCATTTGATTGTTAATTTTAAATTGACTTGATATTTTCAAAATTGTAAGCTTGCTATTTGAAATCTGATGGTTATTCAATAGAATTTCATTAATTTATTATCTTGGAATAATGTTAATTGAGTACACAATTTTGACTGCTTGAGGCATTAGCTGATTTTATTCTGATGCCCTGTAAAATTTGAAGAGATCTAATGTATTTCAAGTTTGGGTTTATTTGAGAATGAGATGTGATAGTTCATTATATTTGCTTCTGAGTAGCAAAAGAGGGATAATTACTCTCCAGAAAATAAATTGTGATACTTTTCTATATGCTTTGCAAAACAGGATTTATCTCTTGTCAACCAAAACAAAAAACTCCGTATCTATTTGGGTGTAAAATATTAGAATAAACCTTCTTTCTTATCTAACAAAAAAACAAACAAACAAACAAACAAAAAAACTGATTCAAGTCGACAAAAATAAAGAAGGCCTGTGAACGCAGCAAAGAGCCGCCCTTTTCATATAAACTTAGGCAGCAGTTTCCTCCTTGGCTGATCTTCATCTCACTTTACTGAGCAGGAGACTTTCAAATCTGGCAGCTGGAATTTAGGTACTTACATTGATTCCTGTAACCTGTATGTATTTGTTGTACACGAAGGGCTTTAAAGTTTCTGTAGGTCCCAATACAGGAAATCCAAATCTTTCTGTAAAGTCAACAAAAAGAACAAGTGAGAGGCAGGAAGTTGCTTCTGGCAATATGTTTTCCCGCTGAGTACACAATATTTATTCATAAGTTGAATGCAAGTCTTTTGCTATCTTCCATGCTTGTAGCTCAATGGAATATTCATTAGGGAAGTACGGTCTCCCAAAAACATGAGAAGGCTTCTGCCTTTTCTTCTGTGACATGTTTCAATTTAGAGGTGGTTAAATGAGACCAATATTGCTCAGATTTTCCTGTGTTTTAATCACTCCAAATATCTTAAGTATTTTCGTTAGGAAGAAAAATATATTTGTGGGAGTTTCTTGTAGGGTGAAGACAGTAATATTGACACAGTAGGAGCAGACCTGATTGATTTTAATAGTGATGAATGTAAGTCACCTGTGTGAAATTTTCTAACACTTTTCTGTAATTTGTTTAAAAATAGGATTCCCATTATTCTGGAAAAGAAAAAGGTTTTTTTGTTTGTTTGTTTTCCCCAGTTACGTATATTAAAAACAAAACAACAAAAATGTTCAGTGTAAATAAACTTTAGAGAATCTCTTTGAGTAGATATAATTTATGTTCCTTTCAATTGTAATCCATGAAAGCAACATGAACTGTGAGTTAATTATTGAACAGGCAGATTTATGGTGTGTTTTTTGCTTCAGTACCAATAACTTTGAAAATTATTTTTAAGTATTTGTCACATTAAAGGCCTTATTTTGCAGAATCTTAAGTGTATAAACCATCATTCAACTAGTAATTTCTAAAATCAAATATGTGGTACAAATGGAGAGCTACTCATGAATTCTTTGCCATGTTCAGCGTTCTAATCTCATTCAGTACACTTGAAATAGGCTATAACTTCTCTGTTTTGAGGTGTGTCGTGGTTTTGTGTTTTTTGGTTTTCAGTATTCCACATCATGACATCATGTATTGCACTGGAAGTTAAAGTGTTAATGCTCCAATTCCGGGTACCTGTCCCTGTATGTTATGGAAGTCACGGGATCTGGCCCTTCTGGGTGCAGTGGTCTCTTACTGCCTTGCAGTGGGTGCTGGAGGTGCTTTCCTAGCCATTCCAAGCTTTCCAGGTTTGACTCACTCTCAGGAATTCTCTCCTATTTTATTTGATTGATTAGTCTCAATTTCAATTAGATTGTATTATATTATGTTATCTTGCATTCCAATATATAGTTAGTAAAATAAGTTTTCTTCCATAGATTGTTGCTGCTGTTTTTTGTTTGTTTGTTTGTTTGTTTGTTTGTTTGTTTGTTTGTTTTTTCCTTCCTTGAGCTCAGCTCCCATCTCCCTATCCCTTTTCCCTTTTTCCCTTTTCCTTCCTTTTTTGTGGGGCCAGGGAGGGCCCAGGGGCCTACAACGCCCTATCACAGGCATAGATTGATCTAGTTAACTCTGTGACAAGGTGCTTCCAACAATTTGCAATTAAATCCATGAATATTCTGCGAAAGACAGTTTATATGTGTGTTTCATATAAAATTAGGCAAGAATTTCCCCTCACCCCACTTTACTGAGCAGGAGACTTTCAAATCTGCCAGCTGGAATTTGGTTACTTACGTTGATTCCTGTAACCTGTATATATCTGCATGAGCAACTGTGGGCCTGTAACAAAGAATTTAGGCAGACTGATTTGTAAGTCTGATGGTGAAAAGAAGCTCATGTAGGATGGCTAATCTGCAAGTGATCTAACCAGGTTGCAGAAGTGTACCATAATCAAAAGAAATGAAATATTTAAGAGGCTGTCCCTTAAAAGACTTTTTTTCTAGCATTTATTATATTGTGCGTTGTATGGTAAAGATCCCTTTTTGTTGTGACATGAAACATAAACTTCTCATCAACTACAGTTTGCCTAACATCATATTATACCTGTAATGCCTTAACAATACTTCAGTAAATAGTCACTGGCAAAATCTAGCACAGAAGCCATGGATCCAGAATTCATAATTGCATCTTGACTGCCTAATGTGTACCTCTCAGTAGTCCAGGAATCATTTAAACATCAAGTTAAGACATTCTTTCTTTTAAATAGTACTTAAGCATATATGTAACCTGTAACTGAGTAGAAAAATAGATGAACTGTTGTATGTAGGTGTTGTACCTTGGCTCTCTGTTATAGAAAGATAGTAAAAACATGCAGTTAAAGCAAGATAGTGCAAGTAATACAAAAGATGCTAAAGCTTTATCTTTCTGTGTTGGTCTTGCTTTACGCTCTTGCTGCATTGAGGATAAGCAATGATATCATTAGGCTACCAAAAGTCAGTTAGAATGGTATTTCCAGCTGGAACTTAGGAAAAAAACAGAACATTAAAACTGAAAAATGCAGCATTGGAGTATTACAGTTACTGGTGTTTAAAATAAGTCAAGCATGGCTGAATCTAGGGATTGTAAGTGAGATATCAAGACAACTTTCTTTACCCCATTTAATTATTGCTTGATTAATATTTGATTCAAAGTTTGCAGAAAAAGACTTTTTTAAAAAGGCTTTGAAGATTAACTTTGGGTAATATATGTGTTTTTTTCCCTTATCAGTCAATAATATTGAAATCATCCTTTATAGTAATTAGTAGCAGTCCTTATCCTGTATTTCTAATATCAACCCTGACCAGAGCAGAAAGTACTGCATGCACCCTGCAATTTATAATCCACTCTGCCCAGCTCATCAATTATTTTTACAGGAAAATGTAGTGCCACTGATAGGCATTTTATCTTAGTGTTGCATTCCCACTGCCTGCGGACTGTTGCTTTGAAGACTCTTAAAAGCATTGCTATTTAATGGTAATAGCCAGCGCATCTGCTAAAAAATTTGTTCAGTGTTATTCATTTTCTAACAATGCACTTTCATATGTATATAGTAAGCCCATTTTGATTAATACCAATTTAATCTGAAGTGAACCGTTCCTAAATTCTTAGCGGGTCTACGTTGGAATTTGAAAAAAGGGGATTCAGTTAAGGCAACAGCAACAAAAGTTTAAAAATAATATTTTTCCTTTGGATTACTGTAATAGAATTTTAAGTAAATAATATGTAAACTAAAAGTGTACTTTAAAGGGGATATTGTAGGCATTTTTTATATTAGTTTGTTCCTGGGAGAAATGTTTCCTTCTGAAATCCTTATTCAGTGAGAACTTCCCACAGAGTGAATGAAAGTACATCTCTGATGTTAATTATGTAAAATATTGGAAAGGCATTTCTTAAATATCCGTGGTTTCTTCCTGTGGTTTCCTCAAGTCTGAAAAGTCTGAAGAGAAACTGGACTGTGTATTTTTCTCTTTATGTGCACTCAATTATCTGTAACTGATTATCAAAAGAGAAAACTTTTTTTTTTTTTTTTTTTTTTTTTTAGGGGACATGCAGAGTTTTATCATCTTTATCATATTATGTTAAGCAACTTATTCTGGCAGTTTAAGCCAGAATGCTTTTCTCATTTCTGGATCTTGATCTGCTGATCTGGATGAAGGAAACAGGACAGGCTTTGGCTTATTGCTTGGGTTTTGTTGTTGTTCCTTTTTCAATTTTTATTTTTTTTTAATTATTATTTTCCATAGACTTAGAAAATCAAGGAGCATTTCAATTTCTCTCGTACCACCTGTATATTATTATTATTGCCTATAAGTACTTCAGCATCTTCTTTAATGGAGTATGGCAAAAGGGCAGCCAAATCTCTTTTACCTTAAAATATGTGTGTCTCTAGTTTGTTGAGGGAAAGTATAAACTGTGAGGTTTGGTTTTTGAACCTCAATTATTTCAGTTGGGAAAATGTTTTTATTGGTTTTCTTTTACGTCCGATTTCATCCTGCTGAGTGTGGATTTCTTAAATGTGGATGTCTGAAAATAAATTTTCTTAAAAATATATTTTATACATGGAAAGTTAGTGGAGTCGCTCCAGTTTATGCGCTGAACAGTGGATATTTATTCACAGCGACTCTTGAAGTACCTATAGCAGAAATAAGTGGGACTTGAAAATTCCAGACTATGAATCTGTGGTAGTGTTGGTACTGTTACTATTCAAGCAGTGGAAGATTTCTGCCATGGAAAACCTGGAGCACAGCAGTGATTGTTAAGCTCTACCAGCACATCATCCATGTTGATAAACCAACATAATCACTCTGTCCTGCTCCTTCCTTTGTGAGCAACTGGTAGGTGGTAAGTAATCTCTTTTTAAGCTATTTTCCCTTTAGTATGTCAGACAAATTATTTGAAGTAATTATGAAAGAGACATAGAATATAAATGTCAGAGTAGATGTAGATGGGAAAATATTACTACAGAGGACTTTTGTAATATGTTGGAAATGTCATTTATGGTTCTGTTTTAATGAATGGGTAATTAGTTGGCTGAACATCATCTCACTGCTTAATAGAATCTTAGTGGATTAACTACATGCTTTATTCATATTATCTTACAGAATTTTTGTGCTTTCTTACAATGAATAATCTTTTTGCAGGATGCCAGTATAAAAATCAGAGGAGCTCTTTTAATATAACTTGTGCTTATGTTCATTGTTAAATGAATGTAGGTTTTAAGAAATAAAATAAAATTCACATATTGGTGTTTTCTCTAAGCCTTTTTTGTGCAGAAACTACATAGGTTGCTTTGGATGCACTGCCACTTTGGTGATGGAAGGAGTTGTCTTGCTTTGCTCAGCTTTGAGCATCCACACCTTGAGCACTGGGTGCAGTTTGGGCACCACAGGATAAGAACTTAAAACTATTTGAGTATCCAAAGAAGTCCTAAAATGATAGTGAAGAGTTAAGAGGGTAAGATGTATGAGGAGCAGCCAAGGAAAAGAAAGAGAGTGAATAAATGTTAAAAGGAATAAATACACATCCATTAGTTTTATTTAAAAAAAATACATAAATCTTTTAGTCCTCTACATCAGCATCAGAAGATTTCTGTCAAAGTGTACCTTTCAGTAACACTGTATGGAAAACAAGGAGATGGCAGCTGGATTAACTTGCATTTATAATTTGTGTTTGTTTTACTTTGTATCTAGCAAAGTGGCATTTGCTGTGAAATTTGGTATCTCAGATAAACCATTTTATTCAGCTGTAATTAGAATAAACTGTCAGCGTGAATTACTGTACATTGGTTTTAGAGATCTTTTTGGAGACAACCATTTCTTACCAAAGCAGAGACAGCAATTTGCTGTCTAACTTTGCACATTTACAAAACACACTTAGTGTAAAATTAATTAGGTCATTAGAAACCTATTATCTTCCCTCAATGCAACTGATTTTGGAAGTGAGCATGTTTTCTGTAAAATGTGTCATCTTTGCATTCAAACTTAGTTGTGATTCATTCTTAAAGTTTTCTTCTTTTTTTACATCAAAATAGAGAGGTGTAGCACAGGTTAGAAGTAATTCTCAGTACTGTGGAATATTCTAAGGAAAAAACTTTATTTTTCAGTAGTATTAATGGTCATCAAATTAAGTCCAGTAACTGACATTCTGGAAAAATAGTTGTTTTTCTTTTCTCCTTCAGTATAGGGATCCACAAATCCATTAGCATTGTTCGTTTGTTCTTCAATTTTCACAACAATGCAATTAATATTAATTAATAATTAATACTAAGAGAGTTTCATCCTATCCCATTGCGACTATCTGAACTGTAGTTAATTCTTGCAGTCTGTACAGCTTTGAGGGCTTCTGAGTATTTCACTGATGGCATGCAACTGGTTTGCTTACCTACCCAGGTGATCTGAGCACATAATTTTAGGATCTGTATTTCCTTTTCTTTCATTTCACAGAGAAAACATTTATCTTTGACCATATACAGAATTACAATTTCCAGGAGTCTTCTGAGGAATCGAACAGAAAAGCCAAAGCTATATGTAATTGTTATTTGAAAGACTTAATGACCACTTTTCTCCTTCAGTTGCAGACAGTGATATTGATATATAGAAGAAGAATCTTCCGTTTCTAGCCTTGTCTCTTGGTAGGCAAAAGTTATCTTATCTGTTCTTAATGTATAGAACCTGAACTCATTTTTGCATAGTGTTAACTGTTGAGGAGCATTTTTAAAGTACAGTGCTGATGATGTGAAATATTACAGGCCAAACATAAGAAAGTTACAGAACCAATCAGGCTGGCAAGGAGAGGTATGCTCGTGAATTACACAAATTAGGTTCTGTGTCTTTTTTTAAAATAAGACTGAATGCAGTAGATCTGGTTACACATGAATTGGAGGTATAACCTAAAGCTTTTCATGTCTCTTAAGTAGTTCAATCTGAAGAGATCTCTTTGTGAGCATCAGATATTAAATTAGTGTATGATTTTAAATGTGTATAAACACTATCTTTAGATATTCTCTTTAATGAAATTTTATGAAAGAAAAAGCAAATGTGAGAAGTTCACTAATCTGTTCTTACCTGTATTTTCTCTCATGCATAATAAATTATATGAACATTTATTTTACCCTTTCTGTATTTCTAATGACTAGAGATGAATTTGTCAGATTATGCCTTACCCCAAGATTGAAGTTTTTATGATGCCCAGAAGGTAGTTTTGAAATTCTATTACTTTTAAAATTGTCTTGATGTGTGAGGAAAACAGACTACAGTTCTGTGACAAAGAAAGGCCTTATTGTGCTATCAGGGAAGGAACAGTTTGCCTGTTTAAATGATAGTTAGACTGAGATCTTCCAAGCTGCTGAAGCAGTTTGAGTTCCTTGGTTCCATTTATTTTGACAGGGAAAAAAGCTCTCAAATGGGGATGTGTTAAAGCCTGGACTCGCAATCTTAGATAAATGTCTGAGTGAATGCTGAGTTTAATTCATGGACAAACAGCTGTGTTTCAGAATGCATTTCTTTTCTTTATATAATTGTAAAGAGCAGCTGCTCTTTTTTCCTCTGTAACTATTTTTGAATTCTGATCACTCCTCCCACCTCCAAATTATGAACTGCTTTTAAAAATTCATAATTAATCCAGTCTTGAATTTTGAAGCTACTGTTCACTAGCAGTGATGAAGCAGGAATGACTCCTGTCTGTTGAGTAAACTCTGTACTGGGGCATCTTTACAGCTGTCATCCCAATGAAGACATTCTGAATCTTTGTCTGCAAGTTGAGACAATGCTGTATCTACTGCCACCGTACAGTTTAACTGTATCGCTATTGGGTGAATTCTGTGCTGAACTATTCTTTGCAGTATAACTCTTTACCCTATCTCAGTTGATCTCTTTAGTATGTTCCTTTTTTTTTTTCTGTTTCCAAAACAGAATGTCTCAAAAGATATTGTCTATAATGAGCAAGTCTTCTATGCAGACATGTCCTTTTCATGCTCTGCTATGCTTTTCTTTCCACCCTTCAAAGGAGGAAATCTTGTGTGGACCCTTTTGACTAGAATTTGTATTTAGTACATTCTTCTGTGCCTTCTTTCAAGCCACCTTCCTAGTTTTCCCTCTCTCCTGCAGACTTCCCTGCTGTGAGTCTGAGTGCTGCTGATCATACAGGCAGGATTCAAGTCAAAAACACAGCAAGCATAATTTACCTTTCAGCTTTCAGATGTCAGACTTTTGTTTTTGCTTTCAGCAATTGCACCAGGTTGCTACAAGCAAGATTGTTTTGGCTGTCTTTAAAACATAGGAATTTTTTTTCACTTTTTACGTTCTAAAACTTTAGTAGAAAATCCTAACAGACTGATCCATTAAGAACTCTCAATGTGACAAAGAATTATTTTACAGTTAGACTGACTTTGTGAAGAGACTCTATCAGATAAAAGAGGGGGGAAAAAAAAGCCATATCTCATTTATTGACCTCTCTTCTGAGTCAATAAACTAAAATAAGAACCAGAAAATATCAGACTTTAGTAAGAATCATCCCAAAGGGCCTGCTTCAAGCACTGCTTCAATGAGTACTGCTTTTTATCTTTTGAATTACATGGAGTTATAAGCAAAGGGCATCTTCACTTTAAAGTAAACAGATGAGAAATTTTTCAGCAAACATGTAGAAAGTTGGCTTGATCTTGTCTTAGTTCTTAAATATTCAGTGAAGATATTGAAATAGATAGGCGCTTGCATTTTAGTGTTCTGGATTTGAAACGATACTGGATGTTTAAGTACTGAAATGTATAAACTTCAGTACATGTACAACATCGTTCACATTGAGAATCTGCACAAGTATTAATGTAATCAACTATTCAGGCCTTTTCTGACCATTATAAAGGTAAGATGCAGCAGACTGACACTGGCTTTCCAATTTTGCAGTGTAAGTTTATTTGACCATAATATTCGTCTGATACTTCATAAGCGAAAATATCATTTCTGCAGAATAGTCAGAATACAGTTAATTAGCAGAGTGCTGACCATGCACAAACTCAGATCTCTCTAAAACGTTAAGATGACAGTAAGCTGATCCTGCAAGTTTGCTGTGTTTTTAATTGTCTGCTTGTGGCATGCTTGCCCAATATTGATGCATACGCGTGGTGCAGGCAACCAGTAAGCATGCTAAATAACTGCTCATGAAAACCTGATGAAAACTTAACTTTGGTTTTACAGACATAATGCTGCAAGTCCAGTCTGAGTCAACATGGTTTTCTTTTCTTTTCTTTTCTTTTCTTTTCTTTTCTTTTCTTTTCTTTTCTTTTCTTTTCTTTTCTTTTCTTTTCTTTTCTTTTCTTTTCTTTTCTTTTCTTTTCTTTTCTTTTCTTTTCTTTTCTTTTCTTTTCTTTTCTTCTTTTCCTTTTCCTTTTCCTTTTCCTTTTCCTTTTCCTTTTCCTTTTCCTTTTCCTTTTCCTTTTCCTTTTCCTTTTCCTTTTCCTTTCCCTTTCCCTTTCCCTTTCCCTTTCCCTTTCCCTTTCCCTTTCCCTTTCCCTTTCCCTTTCCCTTTCCCTTTCCCTTTCCCTTCCTTTCCTTTCCTTTCCTTTCCTTTTCTTTTCCTTCCCTTCCCTTCCCTTCCCTTCCCTTCCCTTCCCTTCCCTTCCCTTCCCTTCCCTTCCCTTCCCTTCCCTTCCCTTCCCTTCCCTTCCCTTCCCTTCCCTTCCCTTCCCTTCCCTTCCCTTCCCTTCCCTTCCCTTCCCTTCCCTTCCCTTCCCTTCCCTTCCCTTCCCTTCCCTTCCCTTCCCTTCCCTTCCCTTCCCTTCCCTTCCCTTCCCTTTTCTTTTCTTTTCTTTTCTTTTCTTTTCTTTTCTTCTCTATTCTTTTCTTTTCTTTTCTTTTCTTTTCTATTCTTTTCTTTTCTTTTCTTTTCTTTTCTTTTCTTTTCTTTTCTTTTCTTTTCTTTTCTTTTCTTTTCTTTTACCTTAGGTAACCTTGGCAAAAGGTCTTATAGCTGAATCAATTCAGCTAATCTCACAAAGGCAGAAGACCATTGCAATTTTGCTTTGTCCTTTCAAAAAAACCATAGATTTTGCTGACTGGCTTCTGCTCCCTGCTTGCAGTAATTGGTGGCAAACACAAAGCTAATTCCTTATTATACAGTACTTTCAGATGGTTACTGTGTGGGCTGCTGAGTAGAAAATAAAAAGCAAATAAGGTTGTACCTAAGACATCAAAGATCTTTGATTCAGATTTTCTATTGTTGCATTTCATTTTATATCTCTTCTTATCACTTTTTTAATGTAGGCTTAAATAATTACTTCAGGTGAAGTAATGCAAAGCAAAACTGCACATAGCACACAGTGAAAACTTGGTCATCCATAGCTAAGTTGAAAGCTTGAATGTTCATTTATATCTTGAGCTCTTAGGATCTTACAGGGTAAGGAATTTACCCTGAGAAATGTGAGGTATTTATAACTCTAGGATGGTTGTCTTAACTAGAAAAGTGCAATGTGATTAAATTCAGCAATTCTATCAAAGTTCTAGATGCAGTAAATTAGATTCTCACTATTCTCACCACGGAGGAAGTAAGATGAAGATATAAATAGAGAACCAATGTAATGCATCCTACTCTGATTTAATCCCGTTTGTATTTTTCTTTTAATGGACAGCTTCATTTTCAAATTAGGATAATAGCATGTATTCTCTCTCTGTGTGTATTTAAGTCTCTTTGTTTTGGGGGCTTTGTGTTAGAATAAAGAAATCCTGCTGAAATGAAGTTTTCTCTTATAGTTATGTGGAAAAACTTGGTTATCTGAAATTAATATTTTCTCACTACAGTAACCATTATCCCTTTTTACATCCTTACTTCTCCCTAAAAACAATAATAAAAATAATTGAAATACAAAATGATAGCCAGAAGATAATGAGGTTCTGAAAGCTTAGGAACAGATCTTGAGTTTTATGTCCAATAATTTAGAAGGTTGAGAGATACTACAAGGGAGTAACGTAAGCTACTTGGAGAACTATAAGGGTGCTTTCTCCCACTGAACCTTATTTTAGGAAATCTGATGAAAAAAAAAGTCTCTAAGAATGCTTTTCATGAAAAAAAAACCAAACAAAAAACAAAAAAAAGCAAGTAGAGCAAGTATGTTTTCCATATTAACTTTGCACATGTCAAAATCTAGAGTGAACAATGATATTTCATATTCTGGAGTGTAATGGGAGTCAGTTAACACATGATTAGTTATCATTCTACACTGCATTGCACTGAAAAGAACAGAAGGAAAGAAACAGTAAAGCTTTTTGCTATTGTATTTAGCTGAACTGTATTTGAATTTGTTGATTTTTTTCATGAAATAATTAAGAAAGAGAAAACTGACCATGCCTTAATCCCTAGATATAGCCAGAGTTGAAGGATAGCATGTGGGCAAAAAAAGTGGTGATGATGATATCTGCATTAAGATATTCTATTTTCAGGAGTAACAAACAAGTATTAAAATCACTACTATTTTAAAAGTTAAGCATGTATTATAGCTAAAAAAAATGGATTTGGCACTGCTGTCCATCTTTTAGTTTCTTAGTAGTGGTTTATACATCTGTATGAAAGAGATTTGTTTGTTTATGAATAGCAATGCTAACAAATTAATAACATAACTAGTATGCTGCAAAGGTGCTGACCTTTAGAAAAGAGGAGCAGTAACACAAAGAAGGTCATGTTAATTAGAATCTATTAGATGCTTTTGCAACCAATCCCAAAGGCAGAATTTCGGATTAACCTGAACCATGAAGTACCTGACAAGTCATTAGGCAGATGAGCCCTGCTTCATCAAACAGAAAAATTGTGCATCTGATAGTGAGGTAACATGCATGAGTTCTAACTTTACATTAATTTGTACTGATTTATGTAAAATCTTTTCTGTTACGTAATAGATATTTCCAACCACTAGTATGAGTAGTTAATGTATTGCTATTTTACAATGGCTATACTCTCCCAGGATTCTGGAGAGCCTCCCAGCTGACTTCTCTGCAGGTTGTTATTGTCAGCTGCCAGACCTCAGGCTAGTTTTGACACATCTATCCTCTGACTTTTTTTCTAAACCAGTACCATGTGCTGCTTTAGAGTCCTTTTTATAACCATTTTCCCTTAATGTTTTTGCTTAGTGGAAAAGGGGTAAAGGTGCACTGGAGCTCTTGAGGCTATTTAATAGAACCCTTAAATACTTGTTTTTGAAGTTTGTGATGATTTTGACTCACGTCTGTCAACTTGACTTAAAATTACTGCTCATACAATTTTCTGTTGGAAAAGTGCATGTTGTAGGTCAATAGGAAGTTAGCTGTGCTTTTCTATTTTTCTGACATTCTACCAAATCATTTGTCATGTATCCTGGTATGGATGTTTGGTTATGCTTCTAAGAACAGTTTTGTTTGTCTCGATATTTCTTTATCTCCCAACCTTGTTTCTAATAAAATCTGTGGGATATTATTAAGTACAGATTTGGTTTTTGAGCTTCACTATCCGTACCTCTTAAGTATTGAAGTTGCTGTTCAGGACTCAAGCAGAGCTGTGTTTTCTTTCTGAGTCATTGAGATACCTCCTCTAGATCTGAATGCATTTTAAAGGTGAAAGCCCTCTTTTCATCATATCCCTTTTTGTATAACTGAAATGGAAAGGAGATATATCTGTGGAGTCAGAGTAACAATGAGATAAGTTCAAAACTACTACTGGTTGCTCAGTGGTTATACAGTTTACTCTGTGAAATATAGGACTCTAGGAAGCTGGTCAGCTTGTTTAAGATGCTGCAAACTAACATCCTTTCAACCACTTCCAAGCAAACTCTTCAGCAATATCATGATATGCCATGTCAGTCATAAAGCAGAGGTGCTTCCTGTTAGTATTGGCTCAGTCTAGGAATATATATGATAACAGCGAGCTTCTTTTGTATTAGAAGACTATCCATGGGAAATGTGTTGTTTCCTATTCATTTAATTTTTCAGACTATTAAGAATGTTTTTTCTTAAAATCTGACACATCTGAAGCTCCAAATCTTTTGTTAAACGCTCTGCAATCTATAAGGAGTCTTTACAGGAAGGTATACAAAATTATGAATAATCCTTACACATGTAATCAGCAAGAAAATAAAGGCATTAAAGATCCATGAGAAAAGAAACCCAGAATCCAGCTGAATATTTGGGAGCAAATAAGGAAAATTTTCTGAGGGAATGTGAGAGAAAGTGAAATCTAATAGAAAATGTGAGGACAAAATTACTAATAGCAAATAAATAAATAAATAAATAAAAAGAAATGAGCCCAGAATAGCGTTTTTCTTTGTTCAATTCAGTCTTCTCTTCCAAAGGAATTAAAAGATTAACTCTAAAGTCATAGCATGTGATTGATCTAATGTTGGTTGTATCAGTTACTGAATAGTACATACAGACATATATCTGAAAATTCAGGATAACAACACAGAAATACGCACTATCCTTCACCGGAGAGCTCTTTGTTTCTAAGTCAACAGTAAATATTGTTTTAAGTGAAAGCACACACAAGACAAGTGTAAGGATTATGAACTTTCATATGAGGAATATTGCTGGCATGTGTTACTTTCAGGAAAAGAATGACTTACGCAGAGACTAGATAGTTTGATTTGATCATGTTAACTTTTATTATATTGTATTTGTAAGTCTTGGATATTATTTCTCTCTCAAAAAAATAAACCATTTGAGATTGCCTATGATTTAGATTTTATGACACTAAATGTCATTTCTAAAAGAATCAGACATTATTATACAAGATATGACAGTGCCTAGTGAATGAGTTGGGAACAAAACAATTTTGTCTTTCCCTTAGGTTTGGGTTGAACTCTTAACTTTGGATATTGATTAATTTAAGTAGACTTAATAGCTGGTTGCTTTTATTGGTTTCCTTTTTCTTCTCCTTTTTTTCCCTCTCATTCTGAGGTCCTTAAAGTACCATCTTAAATTTCGACTGCCTGTTTTTGTACAGTAGATTAAATTCTTGAATGACAGAAATTGTAGATCAAACAGGGTTATAGTAAGTGTGTATGATTTATAGTGTGGCAGAAAGAATAGGATAGATGTTCTGTGAATTGGCTTTTTAGGACAGATGATAAATTGCTGTCTTTTTTTTTTTTTTTTCAAACTAAGTCCTTTTTTTTTTTTCTGTTATAAAATCTGAAAGGATGGTGAATACATAATAAAAAATTCACTATAATAATAACATTGATGATATCAAATGCTATGTATTCAGTGAAAGAAAAATATTTACTGAAACCTGTGTAGAACAAATTTTTTCTTATATAGAACAAATGTCTTCCTTACGAAGTTGATTCCTGTAGTCTAGGTAAGCTTTAATGTATGAGTCCAAGTTCAAGAAAAAAGTATTCACTGATGTAAGCAAAACTTTGTGAGAAGGAAAAAGCCACTGACATCTTTTTGTGATAGGAAGGAGGAACAATTCAGGAATTTATTTTATTGATACTTATGTGTTTCACTGTTAATAGAAACTTGTTCTATTGATTCTAGTTGCACTTTTTTTGTAGTAGAGTGGTTGTGGAAATCATGTTTTAATTTGACATACATTTATATAGCTCTGAAGAAAGCACTGGTAACTGAGTAATGCACTCCATAGTGGACCCTGAATGCTTCTCAAAGTGGGTGCTTTCTTGTTTCTGTCTTAAACTGAACAGTGTGACATTGCTACCTGTGGTTTAGTTACAGTGATATTACTAATTTTCATCCCCTCTTATGACTGTTAGTCTTTTTTTTTCTTTTAAGTTCTTAAGAATATAGAATATAGAAGATTTTTTAAATAATTTTTTAGTCTCTAGTAAACTCAAGGCTGTGTCTCTGTCATTACTTGAAATTGTCACTTTTCCTCCTTGTTACTTTAATAGACTTAATTCCCCATTAAAAAAAAAATGAAATTATTGTAAAGTACCTGCTTTAAGTCTTGAAACTGCTTTTTTTAGTCTTTCTGATAGAGAGTACAGTCTTCCTCATAAGGTCTGATTAATTAGGTATCTTGTAGTCTAGTATCATACTTTTTTGATTATTATCATGAGAAATGGACAAAAATGATCTAGCACATTATTTACAAACTTTTCAACTTCCTAGTTTAAAAAATGAAAGGCTTGGATGAACAGATTCTGCCTAGATGGAACAGGGTTTGCAGTTCTGTCTACAATTTAAAAATACTGCTCATTTTTTGATATATTCTGATTTATATTGTGTAAATGTCATTGGCGATGCATATTGGTTGCAGTGAACTAAGGTCATCAAAGTAACAATGAGCTGGTTTACAGAAAAAAACAACAACAACCAAACCAACAACACCTGCCATCAGCCTTATTTAATATTACTAAGAATTTGGTTTAACTGTAAGATAACAGACTAGAATTGCTATATCACTGTCAGCTTACTGTTGTGCAAACAAATCCATCGGTTCTTGCTGCTGCAACTCTTGACAAGAGTTCAGCTGCTTTCATTGAATACTGTGGTTCAAAACATTAAATATAGAGTAAGGAATACTTAGTAATCATTTGTACTGAAGCTTTTCTTAGCTAAATCGTAGTATGATAAATAGATGATGTCATTTTCAGCTGTCCTGGACTTGGGTGCCTCTCCCAGAGCCCTTAACTTAAGGGACTTATTAACCTTTGGTTTTTTTAAAGGTAATGAAGTAAAACTTTACATCTGTTCACTGAACTTCCAGATTCAGATTCTCATCATTCTCTATCCTCTGCTTACATATATGGTGTAGGAGGAGGATTCTTTTACCAAGTGAAAGAAGAAGAAGCTGAATTTATAGTAGACTCTCAATGCCTGATCCCAGGAGGCGTGCAAAAGATCAGTAGCTACTTGTAAAGTCTTGTCACTGAGAGCAAAAATGTGGGCATCCAGCTTGTCTATACTCCCAAGTCTAATTTTGTGATTTTGATGGAGTCCAACTTCAGTATTTGGAAAAGTGACGCTTCTTTTGTAATACAAATACCTATAGTGCTGTTCAATTCAGTCTTTGGTTCAGTATTTTGTATGATCAAGATTAATTTGCAAGAGCTTGAAGAAAAGTTATCTGGCAAACACTGTCTCACTGTCTCATCTTTCCTGATGCTTTTGTACCTAGAGGTAGAATGGAGAATTTAAAATTAATAACTAATTAGGATAAGATAATGTAATAAAAATGCTTGGTGGAGGAAATTACTGAGGACATCTGAGAAGGACAAAGATGTCAATTTAAAAAAGAAAATCATGTATTGTAGAAAATATGAGAAGACATTCTTCCATAGTCCCACCTACTTACTCTTAGCTGAAAAGTAGTGTTATTATGTATGTCAAATATATATGATTATGGTCATTTGCTGCTATACAATGCTGGCATAAATATGTGTGTAGTGTGGCCGGATAATACAAAATTGCAATAACTGAATTAGAGGTTGCTTTGCAAAGAAGTCAAGAATTGTTTTATAGAAATTAGAGAAACAGACAAATAGGAGGGCTTCAAAAATTCTGCTAGACAAGGAATAATACAACTGGTATTCTACCTTGCTCGTAACTGATAACTGCAAGTTTGAGAGTTTGGTGAAATCCTGGCAGCTAGTAAAACTTCCTTTGCCATTTTAAGAGCATATTTTTTGAAGGGACAAGAATTTCATGCTTCGAATCAAATTTTTGTCATACATGTGGTGCCTTTACCATTATCTTTGCGAATGTTTTTCTTTTCTGTTGAATTAATATATTACATTAGAATATATTGTCAGAGGATAATTTATACCAGTGTGAACAGTGATATGAAAGGAATTAGCATTTTCTCTTGAAATATAATAATTTATGGTTTGGATATCAGTCCTAGTACAGAGACATGTCATTAATGAGTGACAGTAACACACTTTGCAGATGTTAAGAATAAGTTTGCTTACTGAGGATCAATACTGCTGCGCCTCAGCTGGCACTGCACTTTTCAAAAGCACATCTCAAATGCATATTTTTCTTTGTGTTAATCATGATTAGCTTGACCTAGAGATATCTGAGAGCATGCTAAAGAAATTGAAGATAGTACATATATTCTTTCTTTTTTCAAGTTCTATTTTAAGTTCTGAAACTCATGTAAATATGGCTAGATTTGTGAAGTGTATTAAAATCCATCTGCACTCTCAGCTGAGCATATTATTCAACCTCATGCTGGCTGGATAATAAATTTGTTTATATGGCGGTAGGTAGATTTCTCTGTAGAATAACCTGTAAATGTATTTAACTCCTGGCTTCGTGCGCTTCCTTTAGACAAGGAACCTTTTTCGGAGCATGATTTTTATGTGAATGTTTATTTCTCTTCACTGTGTGATAACTTCCTGGATTTCTCTTTCTACCTGCTTTATGAAATGGAAGAAATCATCACAAGAGAATCTCTATTACGAGTCTCTGCTGAATCCTACCATCGAGAGGACAGTATGATTTCTGACTATTACCAAAGCTCTCTTTAGGCGACTTTTTTGCATTGGTAGAAAAACTGGGATTAAATGATACCCTGAGGAAAACTAGCTTTTGGTTATCACTGTGTCATGTTGCTGCCTTTTAGTGGCTGATAAATGCTGAAGCATTAATTGATGTCTGGACTTAAAAAAAATATATCTCACCAGTGAGAAGTAAGTTTTGATGTTTGCATTATTATCTTATATATTATCTCAGGACAGCAAAGCAAGAATATTTAGGGACACTTGATGAAGAAGTTTGATTTTCCAGGGGAAGTTAAATATCTTAAATATCTAGAGGGAGCATAAAATTCTTACTGACTGGTTCTTATTAATGTGGTGCCACAGTTGGGTATTACAGTACTTCTCAAGGTCTTGCCAACTCATTCTGTGTTGTGGTTTCTTTTTTCTTTTTGCATTTTGCCTACCACTATGTTTAGTGCTCGCTGTAAACCTAGAATAATAATAATAATAATAATAATAAAAAAAGTGAACTGAATGTACTCAGAATAAAAAGAAAGAAGAAATCACACTTTGTAATCTCCCAAGGTTTTCCAAATGAACATGATTTAAGTTTATGCACTTAAATCTAAGCAAAATACTATTTTATTTTACCTTGTATGATTAATCTCACACAAAGAACTGAAAAGTATAAAACTCCATATGTGAGAGCTCACACTCCAAAATTCCCTTGTGAATTTTGTGAATCTTGTGACATCAGAAAGTATTTACCTTTCTTCTGTTAAAAAAATAAATAGAAACTTGGAAGAAGCTCTCATATGCATGAGCCTAAAGGTCAAAATAAGTCTCTGGTTTAGATGAATTTTGATCTCTGTCTATCTAAAAGCTTTTATCATAGATAAAATCATTTAGTTTTTTAGATAAACTAACTTCTTTCTCTTTGGATGTAAGTAAATGAGCTATGAGCAGCAAACAGACATGGCATGAATATTCAAGATTTCTTGTATCTAGGAGAAGATTCTATAAGTTCCATTATTCTACTTGGCTTCACGTTTGGCAGAACAGTATTACTGAAATATGCTCTTTATCTTCACTTCTGGTAGATCAGTAGATGAGATTTAATAAGTATTGTTAAATAAGAAATGCTGCATAGTATAAGATGCTGCTGTATAATAGAGGATAAAACTATTAAGTTTAACTAGCTTTGGAAATAAGACCTCAGCTTTGCCTTATGAATACATTATCATAAAATCTAAGCTAAGAAAAAGAAAAAACAAAGAACCTTTTGAGTATGATTAGTTAAGCATTTCACCAGGAAGAAAAATAGAAATATTATAAAAATGAAAATGCAAATTTTGCAGAAATAGAACATCTGGTGCCAATTGCTTATAATTATTTTGCAAATCATGTTTTTCCCAGTGGCATTATATTGTTTTAATTGATTTACCAATATTTGACAAAAATTAAGCACACAGTAAATGTAAATCATTAAACTAACTCTAATAACAGTAAACACACTTCAGTATTCACAGGTGGTGATATTATTTGGCAGAATAGTTATGACAGAAATGTTCTACGGCAACTTATGTAGACATTCCTAGGCTATTCTAATTAGGACACTTATAGAGAGGAGCAGCTTGTGTTTAAATTTATTGCGCCACACACAGGAAAAGTGTTGGGGTTGAAAAGTAAATACCTAGTTAGGAAATTAAGGACCAGCACACATCATAAAGTTCTCTGAAAAGTTTTCAGGATAAGAGAGAAACATGGTGACACACCACTTGAATACACAGCTGAGGAAATTAGTATTCCCTGTGGAAAATGCATTGTCTTCGTTAGGAAATTGAGAATCTTTTGAAATAAAGGAGAAGGCATAAGAGGAATCAAAATAAAATTGAATTGCTGGCACTAAAATTAAATGTAGAAAAAAGACTGAGAAAAAGCTGATGTACATTTGTAAGAGTGCATTGCTCAGGTTGATACATCCTTTGAATTAAGTAAATACATGTATGTGCACAGTTAAGCAAATATGTCTGAGGGAAGATATTGGAAAGCTTGGATTCAAATGAGCTTATGGAAACATAACTGCTAGAAACTTGACGGAAGGAAGATAATAATGGAATGTTAAATACTAGGACATAAAGTGTAAGAGAAACACTGACTAGATTGTTTCTGGAAAGACTGAAGTTGAATTTTAATGGAAATAAAGACAAAAATCAGATATGTAAGTGTGTTAGTGAGTAGCAGACTGACACAAGTAAGGGAAAAATTACCAGAGAGGTACAAGGCCACTATAGATGGACAGTCTCAGACATGGTCTAGTTACAACATGATACAACATAAGGTCTACCAGAAAGTCACACCTTTGCATGTGTATTTAATAATGAAATGCTTTATGACCTATTTCTATACTGGAATGCTTTTTGGCAGGCTAAATGTTAGGAGTGATGTCTCCAAATTTTGGCATCAGTATATAAAGTTAACTGACAGGACCAGAGGAAATTAACCTGAATTCTAAAGCACTTTGTCTTCGAAAAATCAGAACTAAAGTAGGCAGCATTTTGTTTTTGACCTTTTCTTTGACATGTGTAAAATAGAAACTAGCAAGCACTAGAATGTGCCTTTTGCAAAGTAAAACCATTCAAGTACTCAAAGATCCCAGTAATAGATACAATTTTTATAGTGGGTCTTGTCTGTGAATAACATTTGTTGTATTTGTTGTCAGAGATATTAAATAATTAAATTGGTACAATCGCCATGGTACATCACAGAATTATACAATCATTAACGTTGGAAAAGACCAAGATCCAACCGTCCACTACCACCAATGTTGTCCACTAAACCATGCCCCTTACTACAGCATCTAAATGTTTCTTGAACATTTCCAAAGATGGTCACTCTACCACCTCCCTGGGCAGCCTGTTCCAGTCTCTGACCACTCTTTTGAAGAAGAAATTTTTTCTAATATTCTACCTGAACCTCCCTGCCTCTCATCCTATCGCCAGTTATGTAGGAGAAAAGGCTGACTACCCTCTGTTCTCCCTTGCCCCGCACATTGCAACAACCTCCTTTCCAGCAGTTGTAAAGAGTGATAAGGTCTCCCCGAGCCTCCTCCAAATTGAATAATCCCCATTCCCTCAGCCACTCTTTATAAGATTTGTGCTCCAGACCCCTTTGTTGCCCTTCTCTGGACATGATCCCAGGTGTCAATATTTTTCTGGTAGTCAGGGGGCCAAAACTGATCACAGTTTTTAAGGTGCAGCCTCGTCAGTGCTGAGTATAGAGGGGGGATCACCCTCCTGCTCCTGTTGGCAACACTATGTCTGATATAAACGAGATCTTCTCAGCCACCTGGGCACACTGCTGGCCAAGATTTGACTAACACCCCTAGATCCTTTTAGTTATTTTTAATTACAATTTGGTTATATAATAGTTATATTACAATAAAACAAAAACTTACGTATGCCAATTTGTTACCCCTCTGTATGAGACATAAGTATCTTTGCTCTGATAAAATGCCTGTTCAGGTGGAAACTCTTCCAGTCTGTCTTTATGTAGTTAAAAGTAATTCTGGACAAGGCCAAAGGAACAAAAATCTGTGCTCAGTGCTTTTGGAAAGTACATTATACAGGAATTTATGGCTGAAACAAATACATATACTCTTGGAATAAAATATTTTCTTGCATATAATGATTAGGTAGCAGGGAGTTTAGAATTTTAGTCGGCAAGGACATTTTGCTTGTTTGTGCTGCTGATTGTTTCCCACAGCAGAATTTTTTTCAGCTGTGTTAGTATGTACATATTCTTTTTTTCTTCATTGCATGTTCAGCCTGAACACTTGGGTGTATGCACCTAAACTCAAAGATCATGTTTTTATCACCTGGATGGAATATCATTGTTTACATTATAATCTTGTATTTACTGCATTGCACTTCTCTTTGCTACTCTCGTTACAGTGTTGACAGTAGTCTTGATGTTTCTGCAGTAGCAGTTAATGTTGTAGTGAAGTGAACTTTGTTTTGCAAAGCACACAAGGTCTCAGTGAATCCATTCTCAAGCTGTTCCAAATCTCTCCCTAGCAGATAGCAATAACAAAAACTGTATTTATGAAAATGTAAAAACAGTATTAAATTAATATAGTGCTGATGTAACTAGTGCTTATCTCTGCTAACACTTGCAGTTGCCATAGCATATTAGTAAATTCACAAAATGTACAGTAACTTTGCATTTGATATAAATATGTTATCTGAGAATCTAGATGAGACACATGAGTGAACATCAAGTTTGTAGAAAGAAGATTTTGTTTCTTGAAATGACAAGATCTGCTTTTGGTGCATTTGATTTTCATTTTTAAAACTCGTTTTGATACAAGAAAATGCCTATACAAAACCAAAGTTTTAAAGGCCTTGGGCATAGGCTCTGAGTGAAAAAATAACAAAAACGTAACAATCTTCTGGAGTGTGATCTTTGTGCAGAGACTATTTCTGTTCTGATTTGTACAGTGCCTATTACAATGAAAGTATGGCCTCTGGGCAGTGCAGTATCTCATATAATAAATAATGATGCTGGAAACAAAGAAGTTTATTTTCACTGTTTACAGTAAAACTTCAATAAAGTATAAGTTTTGTGCCAGCTGTCTTCAACAAGGTTTACTGCATGTCTGTAGTGTGTGTACATACTAATCAAGGACAGGCAAAAATAGAAGCAAGCAGGTTTTTGTTTTAGAAATGGCTCAGACTTTCCTTCCATCAACTTTCCGGAATATTGTGATGAGAAAATATCATCTTTGCAAGTTCAACAATAATAAAAGAAAAAATTAATTGAGTAAATTTTTCTTAGTGTCATACAAACACAAGTTTTTACTTCAAACAAAAGATTATCTGAAAGAGGAAGGATGGCACTGTGAAAGCTTATACTTTTGCAGTATTTTTGTGGATGTGCAAAGCATTTGGTGCTAATACCTTGCTAAGTCGTAAATTTCTGTCATTCTGAGTATTGAGGTAAAAACTATTAGTTGAAAGTGCATTGTACCTTTTATTTTAAAGTGCATGTACTCACCCTTGCCCTGCCTGCTGGGCTAGCACATCAACAATCTATTTGGGTAGGTGGCATTTTTTACATTGTCATAAGACTTGTTTTCCTATGCCCATTATAACATTCCAGCTGAGTGTGCTTCATTGTTGGCACTGGCATATTTATTTTTGTTTAGTAAATTTATGCTTGAACTCTGTTCACTCTTGCAGTTTGGGGCCTAAATATGCAGTGCTTAATACAAATTGATATACAGTATCGAGGGAGTTGAGATCCTAGAGCTAAATGTTTAGATGCTATAGCCTAATTGCCATCTTTTAAAGTTACAAAAATTGAAATTCTGCTTCTTCAGAATATAGAACTTTAGCTGGAAGACAGACTGCCTCATGCCTTACATAACTACAGTACTCTCAATTAATATTGTTGTTTATATTTCCTTAAAACTTCCCTCGAATCCCCTGATGTCACTATATTTTAATGAGTTGTAAATCAGCACCAAATTTAGTTTGTACCCAAAGCATTAAACTAACAATGCAAAGCAATTCTGAATTCACTAAATCTTAATGTTGTTTTAAAATAGTTCTTAATGGGGTTAATTTCTTTAGGTTTTCTTTCTCTCAGGGGACTATAACTTGATTGATATGATTTCCTTTCATTTTGACATTGTAACATGGTCTCATTAGGCCTGCAATGAAATTGAATTGCCGTCATAATATCACATCATAAAGGCATATTAACGAGATCTCTATAGACTTCTATTGGAATCATTTTTCCATCATAACCTTAATGTCATTGAAGTAGACTCTTCATGATCATAGGAAGAAAGCACAGGAAGAAACAAACTGGCTTTGAGACTAAAATTTTTAAGGCCTAGGGTTATCTTACATCTCTCAGCAGTTACAGTAAAGAAACTAGTTCAGTTTCTACAAATAAATATTACGTAGTATCTGAGCTATAACTTCAGTCAAATGTATTGCTTATTGTTTTCATGATTTATGTATTCATTTTATTAGATGATAAGTCTTGTTAGCTTGCTATACTTCATTACTTTGTTGTTTGCTTTTCATAACCCTGACTCTTCTTTCTTATTTTGGGCAGCAAGATACATTTGAGCCACCTATACTGTGGCATGATTTCACTGGCATCTTCTGGTAACATGGAAAAGTTTTAAGCTACGATCTCTCCTTTGGTCCTTCCTTGCCTTTCAATATTGCAGGTAGTGTTCTACTAGCTAATTTAAGACAAATTTGAATCTTTACTAATAGAATATCTTTAAGTTTGATGGGTTGGGTGCATTTTCACAGCAGAGTACTTTATACAGCAGAACTACAGCTGGTTTTGCGAGTCAATTACAAGGTGGTGTTTAAAACTTGAATTTATTTTTTTATTTATTCATTCACTTTCAGATTTTTGCTTAACAGGTTTAGTTTCTTGACTGGCTACTGTGTTCTTGTAACCCTTACTTGTTCTAACTGTACAAAAAAATTAATCAAGAAATAGAACTCAACAGTGTAACAGTGGAAGTACCTAAAGTTGCACATATTAAAAGTTACTAAATAATAACATATTTTAATGCAAATTAGAAAGATATGCATCAGTAAAGATGGCTAAATTGTAAAAAAATAAAGAAGTAGTTAGGAAAACTTCATAAAACAATGGCTTTTTATCTGCCTTGTTCTGTCCTTTTTGAACTGCTTTAATAGACAAGAGCTTTGAAGAAGGTCAACTGCAGCATCAGAATATATGATCTAGATATATTTTCCTGTCATCTGAGAAACAGTAAAGAAAAGATGATAGGAAAGATTCAGCTCAAAGTAAAACAGAGTTTTCACTGAAAGACAGAATCCATATGATTCATTCATTTTAAATTTTCCCTCACACAGAAAGCCAGTTAGGAAAAATAGAATAGTAAATATACCAGTAAAATTTATACTATGAGCAGTAAATGAATCCTGCATTTGGTGGAAACTGCCTGTCTCCAGAAAAGGGAACAAGTATCATTTAGGAACCACACAGTCATTCTCCTCATATGCAGTGCACACAGAGAAGTCTAGTTTCATGAAGTACATTAATCTTGACTTTATATTCTTCTGTTTAAAACTTTATAATTACATTATTTCATCTCGCTTAATATTTTGCTAGTCGATACATTTTTCTATTGCCCAGTCACCAGACAGTTGCAGTTTGCATCTCAGACAGAATATAGATTTGGAAGAGCATGTGCTACAGAACAGAGCTTTGCAAATTGAAATATCTGAAGACATTTGCCTGATTAACTCTCTTACTATCCTGGGATGATTAGATCTGCTGAATTCACGTGTTTAAAGCATTCAGCCAAATTTAATCAGCCTGAAAAAGCTTCATTTATTTCCAAGTGTTTAGTGTGATTATTGGTTTAAATCATAAACGAAAGCTAACAACAGCAACAAGAAAAGAGATGTGGGTGTGTATTGCTTATTACTTCATGTAATGAGACATACTTGCTGGCATATTCTTATACAAAATCAGAAGTAGATGTAGATTGTCTTTTTCATATTGATAACTGTGAATTATGTTAAAGTAAAATATGTAACAAAAGCAATACCTCCCATTTAAAGACAACTCCCACTCCCTTCCCAGCTAGTATGATCACACATAAAATTTTCACAGCTCCAAAATCACTAAGGTATATTTTCAGTACAGAGCTATAGAGCACTGAGAAACAGTGTGACAAGCAATTCTCTCACGCTTTCTTTTTCTTATTCTTTAAAATTATTTTAAATGAGAAAGAAAATGAATTCAGGTGATTCTAAAAACTATAAGGGACACTGAAAATCAGAAAAATATCTAATTATACGTAGCTTTGTTGGGCATTTGTAATACAGCAAAGAGTTAGTGAGTATTTTTTCAGAGGGCATCCTGCATGAAGGTATTAGTAATCTAAGGAACAATAGCATCATTTATTAATTTTTGCTGTGTGATTATACTAGGCTTTTGTGTTTTGAAAGTGTCTCTACATTAGCTGACTGATACGCACAGCTCTTTTATAAGCTAGGTAAATATTATTAAAACTACTGCAATGTTTATCCACAAGTAATTGTTTGATAAAACTTGCCTGGTATTAATGCTGAGCATAAGCTCGGATGACTGGGAAAATGCTTCTCATGTTTACATTGAGGAACCAGAAGTGCTGAAGGTGGGGAGAATACATAGTATCAAAGAGAAAACCAGTGTGAGAAATCATTTACAAATAGTGCTTTTTATAGCTGCAGTGTACCTTTGGATGCACTGCACATTCTTCTACAAGAACACATAGGAAAAGCACAACAGGCCTTCTGTGAAGTGCAACATATTGGCTGTTTTTTCCTGTCATGATGCACGTACTTTTTAGTAAATACATTTTAGTATCTTCTTAGCGAATAGCTGATTTGTTGTTTCAGCATACCAGAAGGAAATAGTTTCCTCAACCTCCATTTCCAAATCAAGCACTTTTAAGTCTTACTTGCACAGGTGTCACCACTGTTTTGCACAGTGCAGTATTCCCCTGAGCTACTGTAGGTCTGCAAAGGTGCTACTTCTGAGTGCAGGGAGAGCGAGCCCACCTGCCCTGAAAGCAGCTACATGAGGGTTTCCTATTTTGTGTGTTGCTTGCTGATATTAAAGAACATACTTTTTTTTCCTGCTGACTTCTTTATTTGCATGTATTCGGTTTCACAAACACAAGGTAAATGGTTAGGCTTTGTATTTAACCTTTTAAATTAATCTTTTAATCTGTGTCTTGAGATCAGTTCTTAATTAACTCTTCTGAACAGTTTGGACTGAATATGGTTCTCCTGAAGTGTAACAAACTGGGTTGTAGAAGGATGGGTGCTGCTTCAGCCAAGGTAATCTTCATTGTAAGTGTGGCTGCATCTAAACTGGTAAGTCAAGTGAAAAAAATACCCTGTAGTATATTCTAACCTGTGTAGCACTCTTGTATGCAAGCACTTACACGTTTTGAACACCACAGTACAGCAGTGTAAATTTAAAAGTTATTCTCTTTTGTTCTTAGTGGCCATTGCATGTACTTCATACAAATCATTGGGAAAAATAAATGTAATTTTGAGGTTTATTCTCAAGAGTAATATTGTGCTTTTTGGATATCTGGTTGGATAAAAGTTCAGAATGATCATCAGCACTTGGAGAAGTAGTGTGGAAAAGAATAGGATGCAGTGTAGTGGTGAGAGGTGGAGAGTATTGCACTTGAGTAATGCTGTGGGTATAACAGCCTTTGACTTGGCAATTAACACCAGCTTCTGGTTAGTAACGGGTATTAGTTAAATAATATAAGCAAACTAACGTTCAAATCAACACCTTTGTTCCCCTTTCCCCAGACTCAACCAAACAATTATCCCTCACTTTCTCAAACCCACACTACCCACTGTCCCTGCCCTGGTGCAGACAGCCAAGCTGTGGTTCCTCAGAGGTGCTGCAGCCACGACAGGGCCCACGTGCACTCTTCTCACTAGGCTGCAAGATGGCACCTCTGACCACAGCTCTCCAGCTTCTCATAGCTCCCCCAGCATCTTGAAGTGGGTCCTCTCGCAGCTCTGCCCCCACAGCCACCATGCTAACAGCATATGCTGTGGCAGGCGGCCATTTTGGGACCCCATGTGTTGCTTGTGTCAGGTGGTGACTGCCTGGAGCTGACTGCACCCCTGGCTGCTGCTCCATCATCTCTTCATCCACAGGTGCCACTGAACTCCTGCTGTTTGCCCCAAGTACTGGTAGGAAAAAATTGCATTTGTTTAATTACAAACCAGGGAATTTCTGGTGAAAAAGTGGAGGTTGTTGGAGATGAGAAGATGAGTGTTAATCACCAATATTGTGTTGTGGAAAAGTGGCCTGTTGTAGTATGTGAATCAGGGTCTTTGTGCCGGGATCAGAACAAACCTTCTGTAGTTTTGAGAAAATTTCACCTGGGGTTTAGAGTATTGCATAGTGTAGCTTACTGCTGGGAGAACCCAGAGGAGGAGGGCAAAGCAGTGGCATAGGAGGCTGTACAGCTTCAGGAGTTTAAATGGTTTGTAGTGAGGAAGAGAGTGTGGGAGAGGGCTTGATGGGTCTCCAGATGTCTCCACATTGCTTCAAAGAGAAAGGAAATAATTTGTTTTCTACTGCTTCTAGGGGCAGGATAAAGAATAATGGAATTAAACTGCAGCAAGGAAGATTTAGGCTAGACATTTGGGGGAAAATTTCAGTTGTAAAAATAGTTATGTCCTAGGTTAGATTGCTTGGGGAGATCCTAGAGTCTGTCATTGTACTACTTATGAGCAAACTAACAGGCATTTTCCAGGGGTAATTTAAGCAGAGCAGACTCCACTTCGGCTTATGAAGATGAATTAGCTCACTTCTCCAGGTCCACCTTTCTTTTCTGTGGTACAAGTTGATTCCAATCACGAAATAGATAGGATTTTGCTTCTAAACCGGCTGTTTTAAGACAACAGTCAAGTGCTATCTCTCTCCTGTCCACTGCAAAGGATGAAGACAGAGGAGAGACAGGTTAATCTTGCTTTATTTTCAGCAGTTGTTCTTTGTCGTAGGAAGGCTTTTCCTTCTAAGAAAAATCTGTTTCTTTTGCTATCAACTTTGTTGCTGCTGACCACAAATTACAGCACTTTATTTTCTTTGTATGGTTTTCTCTTTGCTTTGATTGCAACTGCAGTCTGTTTGGTGGAGATGCTGAACTATCTGGTTTGTTTCACTTTCCTGTGTAGAATATTATACATAGTCTTTGTTAAGTTTTAACATTTTGTAAACTCTGCATAACTATCTAAAAGCTTAATACTGTGCTTCAGTAAACTACGCCATACTTGAGGACAGTAACCCATCACATTTAACTTATTGAGTTCACTAGAATAAAGGACTAATGCATTAAAAATGCATTAAAAATGCACTTTATGATCCTTACTGGACTTAATGAATTTGTAATATATATTGTGCTTGGTAAGAAGGTATGAAGTTTTTGAAGTCATGGTCTTTTAACCGTATCTCCCTGCTGAACCATTGATATGTTGGCAGCTAGGTCTGTACTTGTCTGTACTTGAACCCCAGATCATTTTGGCTGGAGTGGAAGACAGCCAGAGCTGTTAGCTTTTATCTTTATTACTGCTGTTCTTCAAATAGTTTTACACTTTTTTTTTCCATTCAGTTGTATCGTGTATCTCCATATAAGTTAATATGAAGTAATTGTTTCTGTTCATTTTTCTTAAAGTTTTTTGGGTTCTTCCAAAATTATTTCTGTATGAATCAGTGGAGTAAAATGATTTTCCTATTCTTTTAAATATACTAGACAAGTACTCTGTGGTTGGTCTTTAGGGAGCCTCCTGCATATCTGTTGAAAAGCCAGAGTGCACTGAGGATGATGGGTCAGAAACTATTGAGAGAAGTTGAACGTGTTTCCTTCAGGTTAAAATACTTTTTCTGTTATGTCTTTTGCCTTCAATACACTTGACACAAATTAACTTTTGGAATTCAGTAAAACTGAAGTTATGTATTCTCCTTTTGAACTCCGTTAACGTTTTACCAAAGTCGTCTTGATGAGTAACTAGATCTCTTCGGGTTTCTTGAGGTCAGGATGGCTCTCAGTCACCTGACTGGAATTGGTGTAATTCACAAGTGTGAAATGGCTACTGCAAACTATAAGCATGTAGTATACCCATCAGTGATAATTTTAGGACAAAGATAATTTTATATTATCTTGTGAATTCTACACCACACCTAGCTCATGCGTAATAAGTTGAAAATAAAACGGAAGGTTATCAATCTTTAAATGTTGATAAGTGCTTTAAGGGTCACTCTATTCAGGTTACTAACTCGTTGATTAAGCATACTCAGTAAATTGTGTACATGCTTAACTGTTAATAAGCACTTGTTCTATTCACCAACATTATCAGCATCTAAAATTCATGAAGTTCTACCAATTTTTATCTGAGTTTTATTACTTCTGAAATTCAAACATATACATATATAAACAATCTGTCTAAACTGTTTTATAGATTGATATTTAAAGAACTCATTTTAGCTGTGGACATTAAGTTTCAGGTTTCGAAGATTTCTGAAGTAATAATTCTTTCTCAACATCATATAACTAGTGCTGCAATTTTGTTGCATTTTTTAATGTTTGATTATTCTTTCTTGAAATTCTTGATGGCTAGTAGCATGTGTATGGAATTCTTCTTTGCAGTAGTCCAATGATCAGTTAGCTTTTGTTGCACACTGTAATACAGTTCAGTTTGGCAGTGAATCCATGACAGAAATGTGCAAGGTAACAGTTTTTTGCTGTATTTCGTGCTTCATGCAAGGACGGTTCTGGGACTTTGACTGGAGAGTTTGGAATATGACATAATCATAGCTGTGTGACAATGTAAATACTAAATACTACTCACATGTTAATGTTTAGAACTTGTCATCAGATTCTGTGCATTTTTGAGAAATTCTTTTTAGCATCTATCTAAAACACTGGATTTGACTGATGTGCAAATTAAAGATAGCACACAATCCTTAGTTCATTCATATAGCTATTATAAATA
The DNA here is from genome assembly GCF_026119805.1 of Tympanuchus pallidicinctus. NCBI lineage: Eukaryota > Metazoa > Chordata > Aves > Galliformes > Phasianidae > Tympanuchus > Tympanuchus pallidicinctus. Next base: position 11,781,190 of record NW_026294648.1, on the reverse strand, counting down.
TATGCAGTATTAAAAAGAAAATTTAACAGCAGCTGTCTACCAAAAAGGTACATGACTGGCAAAATATCTACAATAATGCACGTGGGTTACATGGTCCTTAAACAAATGTTCAATGAATTTGAATTTCTCTAAAATGTGGTTATTCGGTATTCTGATGTCCTGACATTATCACTTATTCTTCTGCTAGTTTTAAATTATAAGGTGTTGAAATAAGTTATCTTTATGAGTAAGAATTCTGATGGAGTACAGAAGAAGAAAAATTTGTGAAATTTTTGGTTATACAATACATTGATTATGTATTCATGCAATTCAAATACAACATTCTGACTTGATCTCTTCTCTCTGCAAATCCAAGAAATAAATAAACTTGTTGTGCTAATTAATATTGTGTGTAGGAAGGCTAGAAGTTGATTGGTTTTCAGCTTCAATAGGAAGAAATGTTCCATAACAGATTTTTTATTCCTCTGAGACAAAATCAACAAAAGATACATTTTTTTCTTATCTGGGTCAGTCTGTTTCATTTGAACAGTACTGTGTTCTGTAGCTAGCAGTGTCACAGAGGAGCACCATGCCATCAGGAGCTCTGGTCTGAGCCCTGATCCTTACTATACAGAAAGTTATGATTTGACCTAAGTCATGTTATCTGTAGTAGTGTAATAGCTATCGAAACTAACAGTACTAAGATGTGACTGTAGAGATCTTAGTGTGACACGCCTGTGTGATAGTCTGTGCTGTAGTTCAGTCTAGAAAATTGTTGCTGACAAAAGTAATCCAAGCAGTCAAGTTGAAATTAGCTCAGGTGTACCCAGCATTGGTAGGATTGGACGAACACTCTCACCTGAGCAACACATTAGCAGATGTGAGAGTGCCTTTGTTAGTGAAGAACGTGCAGAACAGTTCCTTAGCGCTTGAACAGTGGATAGGTGGTTGAATTAAGTTTTCTTTCTCACGTTAGTATCACTTTTATGTGCAATTTAGAAACAAGTTTCATGTAAATATCATAAGAATCCATTTTATTTAATTGGCTGGTCTCGGAAGGGTTGTTGTCTCATACGTTTTCGTTATAAACCTCAGTTGTGATCCTTCTGGTTCAGTTTCTGCTGTTTTTGTAAATGCTTGCCTTTTCTGGATCGAAACAACTGTTCTCACGACTTCCGTTTCTTTCCTTTCTTTTTTTTAAACAGTATCTCAATTAAAAGTTCAAGCGGAACTGAAGCTTAGAGTAGTTAGAGTAGGAACTCATTGATGAATAATGTAAACAGAGTGAAACATCAATGATTCAGTCCTGAAATCAGAGCTGGAAACATTCTCTTAGTCCATTTAATGTCTGCAGTTTTCTTTTTTTGACTAAGTAAAAATACAGACACTGCCAGACAATGGCATTTTAAATAATGAATTATTAATAAAAACAGTGATAAAGTGTGGCCCTGCTTACGGCAATGACAGATATTCCATTGACTTCAGTCGGGTCAGGACTTGTCTCTCATAACTATGGACGAAACAGGGAGAAAAGGCAGCTCAAATATATTTTTGTACTTCAGAGTTCTTGAGATGCTTAATATCCTTTTTTAACTCAGGATTGCTTAAAAGAGAATCATGTTAAATGCCAGGTACTGCCCCAGTATATGCTTGGGAACAGTTTCTGATCCTCAAGTAAATGACTAGTTGCAACTCGTATCTGCAATCTTTATCACCCATGATTCCATCATGCACAGGATTCTGTTTCTTTTCTACAGAGAGGGAGCTAAACTGACAGCTTTATATATGATTTGTGCTAGATAAAAAATTATTAGAATTCACAATGTAGTTATTATCATTTGAGGTATTATATGTCTGCCTAAGTCACTGTATAAAGGATTAAAAGCCTAAAAAATGTTAATAATAAAAAGCCCAGATCTAATAACTTCAGAGATTAGAATTAATTGAATTAGTCTTTGATCTTGGGTATTAAGTTTTTAAAGAAAAGTTCAGCAGACATTTGCTATTCTCTTTTCAGAAAATCTGCCATTGCTAAATACAGGGTGTGAACGCATCTGTACAAAAATGTATATACTAAAGAGTGTACATTAAAAGCAAAGCTGAAGAGAATTTTTCTATCCTGCTTCATAGCGAGGTAATCAAATCTGAAGTGAATGATTGTTGTTCAGATATTTTATCTTGACCAATTTCACCAAACTGCTGGTGGGAAGTGAAATGAGTCTGCTGGAAATATGTATTTCTTTGTATGGTATACCTGTAGAAATTCTATGACCAATTTAAATAGATACGATAAGAAAAAATGTGGCTTAACAAACATTTGGGTGAATAAATCAGGTATTTTTTTTTTTCTTAATGTTTAACATAGAGATTGAGGACTGCATGCTGAAAAATCTTTACTAGCTGATGAGGTGGTAGTGGTTAAAAATGCTGAAGCCTTTGTATGTGGCTCTTTGGAACACTGTCATTATATGGATTAAATTAATACGTAAATTATTCAATATCCATATCTTGACAAATTAATGTCAGCTGATGTTTGCCATGTGCCTATTCTCTCATCATAACCTTCGTGACAGACTTTGAGATGAGCGCTGTATTTTCAATAATATTATTTTTATGTAAAATCTGTAAAGCTATTTTACTTCATATTATTTTATCATCATATTTGTGTCTAATGCAAATGCCCTTAATTTCCATTTTCAGTTACACAGTTGTCTAAGTAAGGTATGTGCTACCATAAAAATCGTGGTAGGATAGTCAAAGAGGGCTCTGTCCCCTGCTGCTTTCCTTACTGTATTGGAAGTGGTAAACATCTATCTTCTCAGCATCATGCTTTGCTACAAGTCGTGTTATAACAGATAATTTTGCCTTTATGTTTCTTTTACACTTTAATATGCAGTAAAGCTGTGAAAACTTATCCAAAGCTGTGAGTCCCATGCACAAATATTTGACTGACTGTCAGGTGGTGATGTTCTGTCTAAAAAAGGTTTGAACTATGAGGAAGGTTAAAAAAGAAAGGAAAAACAAAACAAAGCAAAGCTACAGGAAATGAATATTTAGGACATGTTCCTGAATAGTTCTGGCTGTCTGAGATGTGCTGTGCTACCTGGTGGTATCTTAGCAACTTTGACATCCTATTAAAGTGTCTTTAATTTTACCTCTCATACCATTCACATTTGTCTGCAGTGCATCTACAAGCGTGACTTTGCATATGCCTGTATGTGACAGAGGAATTTATTTGTGGATGGTAAAGTGGACAGGAGCCAGCAATGTGTCCTCACAGCCCAGAAAGCCACCCATATCCTGGGCTACATCAACAGCACTATGGTCAGCAGGGCAAAGGAGGTGATCTTGGCCCTCTACTTCGTGCTGTGAGACCTCACCTGGAGTGTTGCATCCAAATGAGGAGTCCTCAATACAGGAAGGATGTGAACCTGGAGCACATCCAGAGGAGGGTCACAGAACTGATTCAAAGAATTGAACACCTCCCCTATGAGGACAGGCTGAGAGAGCTGGGTCGCTCAGCCTGGAGAAGAGAAGGCTCCAGGGAGACCTGGGAGCAGCCTTTCAGTATCTAAAAGGGGGCAGACTCTTTAACCAGGTCTGTTGTAACAGGACAGGGGGAAATGGTTTCAAACTAGAAGAGGGAGATTTAGGTTGTTTTTACAGTAAGGGTGGTGAGGCACTTGGAGACATTCAAGGTCAGACTGGAACAGGCCATGAGCACCTGATGTGGCTGTTGACGTCCCTGTTGATTGCACGGGCATTGGACTAGATGACCTTTAAGAGTCCCTTCCAGCTAAACCAATTCTATGATTCTGTGATAATAATTTCCAACATTATGTTTGCTGTGATAATTAGAAAAGCATGCTGGGTATTTCTGAATGAGTAAAGTATCCCATTAATTTATCCTCTTAAATACTATACAAACAGGATTGAACAGTTTATTTTGGTGTTGATCTGTTCTAAATTATGGATCAATTGCAAACATTTTTATGTGAAACTGATTCCTCAGTTTTTTCAGCTGTGATTATTACTTTTGTTTCAGAAGAATCCTAAGATGATTTTGTTTGCTTCTTAATGTCTTTAACATGTACTTTTTCAGTAAGTGAAGTACTTCTGTACTAAATATTTTAGTAAATAATTTGCTAAGTATAGGCAAATTTGAGATATGCTTAAATACTTGGCTGAAATGAACTGTCCTATAGAGAAGAACTGTATCTTTACATGAAGAAAAGGCTAATATTTTCCATTCAAATCTATAATGGAGCTAATTTCTTCTCTCTCCTTTTATTCCCTAATTTTCTCTTGTTTATTAAATATTGAGGTGTTCTCAAACTGAAGTATGAATTTGTTCTGTGAATATTTTTCACTAAAATATAGTCTTTCTGATCTTTCTGGGAGAAGAAACAAAAGTGCTCTGAAATTTTCAGGGCTGACCTCAGTTTGCGTGTGATCGTAGCTGATAGAGGTAAAGTAATCACAGTGTTGGTGATTCAGAGATTCTGTGATACTTAGGACAGACCCAGTCCTTTAGTTGATTGGCAAATATTATGAGTGCATTATTGGTGTTGTCTGTAAAAATGGAGGTCAAAAATTGATGCTATTCCATCCCGGTCTAATAGAAAGGCACTAAAATAAAAATGTGGTTACTGTCAATAGAATCATTGTTAAAATCATGAAAGAACCAAAAAAAAAAAAAAAAAAGTGTATTAATGAAAACTCCTGGGTGTGGCTGCTGTACCTTTACGTTCTAGAACAAAAAGCCCATCAATGATAAAAGTCGTATTCAGCTGTTTCACATTTGAGTCATTTGAGAATAAGAAACTCTAGTCCCTGCGATGGCGATGTCTCTAGACTTTAATGTCTTCATCCCAGTGAAGCGTCTATGTATGGCAGTCCGAATTTGTATATGATCGTACACAGATATGGCCATATATTAATAAAAGCAAGAAACCAATAAGCATATTTTATATCTTGATGTTAAAGAATGAAAGTTCTATGTGAAAATAGTTAATATAAAAGCATAAACTAGTGAGAAAAATAGGCCTGTCACTGAAGTTACTTAATAACCTGTAGGCTGAAAGGACCTTAGAATTCTGACTTTCTTCATGACAGGCTACCATCTCATTTATAATGATGATTTAATCATAAGACATCCTTTCTTTTAAAAGAGGAAAAATCCATGTTCTAAGGAACAAGACTTATATCAAACAAATCTGTCATTTCTTCCTTTAGCTAATAGAAAGTGCTGTTGGATTGCAAAGTTTCATTTAAGAGAAAGTTTGATGATAAATGTTTCCAATGTGAACTAGTGAATGGTAGTCAGCTGTGATTATCCCTCAGTTCATTACAGTCCTGCTTCTATCCTACACTGCTGACAACCTATTTTTGAAATGCATCTGAACTTGATTAAATCATTCTTTTTTGGATCAAAAAGATCACATCACACTGAAACCTTGAAAAGATGTCTTACAGAAATGGATTTCATACGGTTTTATTACTTTCTTTTTAAGCAAATATCAGTAGAAAATAAGGAAACAACAGTAATGTTCCATGTCCTTCCCACTGACTCAAAAAAGTGAGGGTTTAGTCTTGCTGCTGTAAATACCTTTCTTCTAAAGGCTGGGTTATTCAAAAAAGTCAATGTCACTGATGATGTAGAAGTGAAGGCAGTAAAATATTACTGTGATTTCCTTGTGTTTCTTACATGTCACTCGTTTTACAGGGTGTGTTATCCAGCCTAAATCTACTGAATCTAGTTTGATTGCTAAGATAATAGAGACTACACTGTGGCAGCACTGAAATATCTGGGAGGGTTTTAAGTAGCTGTAATTGAAGCTTGCATGATACTTTACAAATGAAAAAAACTCATTTTAATCAGCATTTATCTTGATTCAAAGTGAGGATAACAGTTACAGGAGGGACCTAAGTGAATATAGCAAAACTGATCTTATTTATATTTTTTTCTACAGTTGGTCAAATAAGCGAGTCAGTGTTGTTTCTCTCCATGGATTGATGAATGTGGGCAAAGCTGCAAAACAGCTGTACGTGAAAATCCAAAAGATTTTAAACATGAAAATAATGCATTTTCTTGTATGAAAGTTCTTAAAAAGGTACACAAAATGCTTTAAAAAAAAAAAAAAGTCCTAATGCTGTATGTAAGGGTTTTGTTTGTTTGTTTCTGGTTGGACTCTGTCACTTTGGGACATACGCAAGCAAATAAATGTAGTGGTATCAAAATCAGTATGGTCACTCTAAAGTGAAAGCTCTCTTAAAGAGCTCTCAGTTGAAAGGGAAATCTGCATGGTACCCTCTAAATTTGCTTTCCTTTCTAATGGCCATTGTATTCAGCTCTGTAGTTTACTCAAGAGCAGAAACTCTTAGTTTGCTCATGTATTGCTTGCTGTAATTCAGATTTGTTCTGGTGTTATTAGCTTCTGAACTAGCTGCTCAATCTCTGTTCAAGCTAAAAATTTCAGGGATAAGATTGACAGGAAATCACTGATATTAGGTGTTGGAAGTTAGTGTAAAAAATAAAGACTGACCGTGATGTAGAAGAAGATGTAGAGAAGAACTAGTTCAAATTAACTCTACTTGCAAAGTGATTTTTAATTCTGAAAGACTGAAAAAGATATTCAAAATTCAGTCGTTCTTTGGTAGAATAAAATTGAAATTGTTTCCATTAAAATTAATCAGAAAACAATGCTTTGTCTTCCTACAGCTGGCCTCGGTATTTTTAAAATTTAAAATTTAGTTCTAAATTTTACTTCTCTAATCTTTAATTGATGCCAGTTTAATATATCTTCACAGAGCTTTGCTGAAAAAAAGTTTTACACAAACATAGACTACATCCCAGCCCATTCTATTTGTAAGGTATTTCTTCATGGAAATATAAATGATCTTTCATTATTTCACAACTCATGGAGTGAACTGAAAAGGGTGAGAGAAAACTCAGGAGTTGGGATACAGGCGCTAACTAGGTAAAGAAAAAGCTGCACATGCCAACAAAGCAAAACAAGGATTTTTTTTTTGCTGCTTTCCATCAACAGGCAGATGTACAGCCATTTCGAGGAGAGCAGAGCTTCACTGCACATAATGATTTATTGGGAAGACAAAGGCTGTAACTTTCCTTCCTCTTCTTTTCCCCCACTTTTTTTTCTTTCTTTTTTTTTTTTTTTTCCTGAGAACAGTGTCATGTGGCATGGAGAATCTTTTTGGGGTCTATGTCCCAGCTGTGTCCCAGCCACCTCACTGGCAGAGCAATGTGAGAAGCACAGAAAGCCTTGATGCTGTGTAAGTCCTGCTTAGCGGTAACTAAAGCAGTGGTGTGGTACAGCACTGTATTCATCAAGAATCCAAAACAAAGCTCTGCACAAGGCCCTGTGAATGAAATTAACTTTCTCTTAAGGAAAACTAGTCCTCATCCAAAGCTAAGAACAGTACATACCATCAGAAAAGTGGAACAGGTTTGAATGGCTTCACTGATAGCCTAGGGGTTTCAGTAGTTTGGTTTAGTCTTTTGCTCTTCCCAGATGTGCAGACTCAGAAAAGGCTTTTTGACCCAGGTTCATTCCACTTCAGCACATTCAGAAAGCATCTTAGAAGTTGATGAACTCATGATTGAGAAGCATAACTGGACATTATACCAGATGCTAGGTGTACTGAAATGCCCTCTGGACAAACTTTTCTGTTTTTTAGCATAAGTGAAGAATTGATCTTCCTTATTTCTGCACTGGTCAGGACCTGGAGGGGTTCCCCCTGTTAGAGGTCAGCTGGATAAGGGTGAATTTATCTGGCTGAGCTCAAGGTCGGCTCCGTTGCTGACAAAGCTGTGGTGAAGAAAGCAGACACGTAGCATAAGCACATACATATGTGCTGTGCCTGGCTTCCTTCTGCCCTGACCCAGACCTGCCTGATCAGCTTATTGCTCAGACCAGCCTTCCCTGGTGGAGAGTTGGCCCTTGTTTTTTCTTCACTGTGCCTGAAAGTGAGTGGGGTGAATCTGGGCACGAATTTCTTTGTTGTTATTTGTCTATAGGACATCATGCAAGTGTAAATAATTTTGAGGCTCTCCATGTCAGTGCCTCATATTATACAGAACTATTAATAATATTACTTAATAAAACCTCAGTTGTTAAACATAACAGTGAGAATACTGTGGTAGTAGACTCACTGTAAATATAGAGGGTAATTGTAGCATAAAATGATGGTTGGGCATTTTTCAAAGGACCTAGAAAGGACATTCAGTGGAATTGGTGTGGAGCTTAAATTTCTTTCTTTCTTGAAGCTTTCTTTAAAAATACTGTGTAGATTTAAGAGAACCTCAGTTAACAATTTGCATTTGAAGATATATGAGACTTAGAGTACGTTTGTATCTGTGCCCAGCATAAACTTTGTGCTGTAGGCTGTTTTTCAGTTCAATGATTTGTTCAAGGTCACATACTAATTGCTGGCAGAGCTAAATAAAGTATCTAGGAGTATCTGCTCTAACCAATACATCACACTCATTACTGGTTATTTTTCTACTCACTGGCTGATGGCTCTGGGACATCATGTCTGGCTGACTGAGTTATTACTTTCAGGTTTGCAGAAATTCATAAACGTTGAATGCTTCAACAAATAACTACCAATCTAGAGAAATGAATGGCGAAGTATCTTTAACCTGCCCTTTCTTTATATAGAATCTCAGATTTATTGCCAATTTCATGATGATCTTGGCCAAGCTTATTTTTTTTGGTAAAATTATGACTTCATGATAGCTTCTAGGACACTGGTAGTTAGATTAGTGAACATGGTGTTCTGAGTGCAGAATTTTATTTATTTATTTATTTTTTTAAGAGATTTCTGAGTAATGACCTCTGATTTATTGGCATACTTCATGAAAAACCATTTAGCTGTTTCTTTGCAGGGAGCCTGCCATGTGGGATGTGAAATCATAAATATCTGGTCTGTATTGGGCATGATAGTTTTATTAGAAGATTGCTGGTTAGAATATTTTTTTTTCCCTGTACCTTTTACGTGCCTTTGAATGGAATTCTATCACAAGGAATCCTTCTAATGTTATGCGAATGTTAGGGAAATAATGTTTTTATAAATGTTCGTGTGTTGGTAACAGTAAAGTTGTATTTACTTTAGGTAACCTAAATCTCAAATGTGGTGACTGAAATTATTTTTGATCCTAACACAGTAAGGCAGCCAAAACTCCTGGGACTGAGCAGAGCTTTGAAACAGACTTGATGCAGATTATCTCTATGCTAATGTCTCTGTTAAATGAGAAGCAGCACCTATGGAAATCAGGAGCGGTTCACAGGCAATAAAGAGAAAGCAGCTACACTTCTTTCTCTGTGTTTCTAATTACTAAATTCACTTAGAGTAGAAATTATGGTTTACATACAAGTGCTTGTGGAAACTGACAAGTAAATTACGTTACATTAATGCTGTTCAGTTCCAGGCTTTTGTGTTACAGGATTTTGTATATTATTTTTCCCTCTTGAATTCCTCAGGCTGGGATATTCTTGTTCAGTTCAACAGTGAAATAGATAGTATGGGGAGCAGTTTTGGAAAGTTCAAGAGACTATTTCTCCTAAAATGGGAGAAATTAATGGAAAGAGTAGAATATACATTTAGTAGCACAGAAAAGCCTGCTTATGACCTGAAACTAAAACCTTATAATCTGAAAATATTTCCTATTGGCTGCCCAATCATTAATGGCATCCATAAGGAGTGTTCTTCCTTGTAATATTCAGGAAATGTGGCAGGGGATGAAATAGGTAGAGCAAAATAATAAAAAGAGATTTGCTTCTATTTCTCTCTGCTGGGTATGGCTGTCACAATATGATTATTTTGTGTTTCTTTGTCACTGCAAGTAAGACAAAGTGACCTCCCTGTTTTTAGCGAGAGACTGACATTGCAGTAGATCTTTTACAGTAAATCAGCTTTCAGCAAGAGCAAAGAGAATGAAAATAAGAAATTACTAAAAAATTGGGATGAAAACCTGCAATTTCTGTCTGTCACCAAAGGCATCTTAACTGCATGTTTGCAAGCATTAGAATGCCTCAGGAGATGGATTTTGCACAGCATTAATAGGATTAGATACAGTCTGTGTTTGTTCTGACATGTTCTGCCTTGGACCTTATAAGAGGAAAGAAATTTCTCAGGCTTTGGTCTCAACAATTCAGAGACAGGAATCTCAGGATCTCAGAAGAGCTCATGCCCTTGTTTTGAAAAGACATCATTCACGGGCAGACATCTCAGTTGGGTAGTATTTGTGGGTCTAAATGGGATGTGACTACAAGTATTTCCCCACTCAATCAAGTCCCAGTGAAAGTTATATGATATCCTGTATCAAACAGAATGGACCTTGTAGTTATTTACCTTGAATACTGCATTCAGGTTTCACCCATTCATTTTGAGAAGGCTGTTGATGAACTGGAGAGGCCAGAAATAGAGAACCTTCAGCTTGTCACCTGTGCTGTTTTTGTTTGGCCTCGCGGAGATGAGACATCAGGCAGTTTGTAGCTACCTAAAGAACAGTTGCGAAGATGGCAAGCCAATTCTTCTACAAAGAAGCAGAGAGTAAAGCAAGAACTGAGAGCTACAAGGTCAGGCTTGAGAGGTTCATAGTGCACTCTGGAGAAAAATTCTTCAGTTGGAGAGAAGAATTATTTCGGATTGCTTAGAAAGGCTAGAGATTTTACAGACTTACTCATACCTGGCCAATCTATTCAGTACTGCATCATCCAAAGGTTCCTTTCCAAGCAATGTTTCTGTGGTCTCATTATTTTAGTTCATATTGTTAAAATATTAAGTGAGATGAAGAAAAAATGAGAAGACATTATTAACATTTATTTTGTTCTTCATTTATTTTTTAACATAGTCTGTAGTAAACAGAGTCCTCTTAGTAGTTGTTTATGAAAGAGGAAAGCAGAAAGGAAGAATATTACAAAGGGGGTGATAATGGATGTCTACCTTCTCTTTCTTTCTTTTCATCTCTCTTTTCTTACATACTTGAATGAATTTGTGGTAAGAAATTTACTGAGTGGTGAGGTCATCATTCTTTTGTCTATACAGAGTATGAGGGCTGCTCCAAAAGTAATGTCTCCTATTTTGTGATGTTGGCCCACAAAATCAGTGGCAGATTTTGATGGGATAGCAGTAGAAGCTGAACTTTCTCACCAATGTTCTGTTGCATTTTGGTGCTATGAAACAGATGGCAGCAGAGAGGCAGTCTGACAAAATGGTGTCTGACATGGAAGTGCATATGAAGCAAAGGTGTATAACTGAGTTCCTCCATGTGGAAACAGTTGCACCCATTGACATTTATAAACAATTGCTAAAGATTTATGGAGACCAGAGTGAAATCATAGAATCTTTGAACAGCATAAGTTAGAAGGGACCTTTTGATTATCCTGTTCCATCCCCTCTGCTGTGGGCTACTTGCCACCCACCTGATCAGGCAGCCCAGGGTCCCAGCAACCTGACCTTGAACTTCACCATGAGTGGAGCATCCACAGCTTCTCTGGGCAGCCTGTCCCTCACCACCCTTTTTCGGTCTATTATTTCCAGTCTTTATTATTGGTAAAAAATTCATTGGTTCACTATATCTTATAACTGTTGCTTCACTCTATGTTTGGCTGCATATTTGGAAAATGCCTTAACAGAGAGGTTGTACAAGCGTTCTTGCCAACAGACATTCATTTTTATCTCCATTAGAGACCTACCTTTAGCAAGATGATTTGCAGTGTTCTTTTAACCTCTGAATCCAGCCTTAGAATGCTAATCTGTAGCTCATTAATGGCCCTTTCAATTAGATGTCCCTGTTAGTGGCTCACCAACTGTGCAACTTAGATGCTACTTGTTAAACAAGAGTAAAAGGCTAGGAGGCAAATTAGTCCCCTGTATTTTTAATGTATTGTCTCTATTCACCAACTGAGGCTTGTCTTAAACCAACCTGCACGTACATCAAAAAGAGAATCATTTTAATCAATTTCCACAGTGAATAAATACAATAATATAAGGTGAATTTTATTTTTCTAAAGTAATTCAAAAAAACGAATTCTCAGATTTCTTCATTCTTTCTTGCCAATGAAGCAAAGTTATGATACATTGGAAATCCTTTTGTGGATAAACACAATGTCAAATTTCCTCTCCTGACCTGCTATCTCCACCTCTGCTATCTGTTCAGGTACCACACTCAGCACATGCATATGAATTAAGGATGCATTGGCTAAATGATCCAAGCTAACTGAAAATCTAGTTTCTCCCTTGTGTGAAGAGAAAATGGAAGTGTGTCATCTGCATTAGACTCATCATATATTTGATTTTCCAATTAGATTGCTGTAGACTTGACAGGCAGCATTGTTTTCTTATTTATTTTAGCAGTATCATTATGAACAAAAATTTTGAGAACAAAAAAAGCAATATTTCTTTCAAGGACAAAATTTTTTTTTTTTTTTTTTTTAATTAAAGATGTGTATTCAGTTTGAAATCCTTCAGATCTGCAGTTGTTCATAGTAACATTAGAAATGTTTCAGAAGTTACGTGATGTTTGGGGTGCAAAAAGTTGTAGCTCTAACTGGAATATTTATTTACTGGGTCAAAAGTGTAGAAGTCAATGTAGCAGAGCTTCTATCTTTCTCTTTCTCTGGATGGATTGTACTTGTAGTGAACCTTAACTGATTTCTATTCATCTGGCTTTTAACTGCTGAGATTTGCGAAGAGAATTAAAAATAAGACTACGTTGTTGTCTTGTCTCCTTTCATTTTGGATAATAATTTGAATTGCATTCAATTTAAAAAGTTTCTATTTTACCAGATTGTCAGGGCATGAACAATAATTTCAGTAGCCTCCAAACTGACATCACACTAGAGTGTAAAGCAAAGAAATAAAAGGGGTTGGGGGGAAACTGCCACATGTCCTCATGTGTTAAGAATCATAGCAGGTGTCTTAAAACCATCCCTGGTTCTAGTAGTTCAATTCAGCTGGGCTTAGTAGCTCAGTATAGCCAGCTACCTAAATAAATAAAACACTAAATATCTGATAATGTAAGAGGGTGGCTTAAAAGTTAACATTAATAACTGATGTGAATTTGCAGTTACTTGGAAAGGTAAACTTGATTCACTAAAACCATGTTTAGTTTTGCATTTATGTACAAGGATTTCTGAGGGTGTCCCCTAAAGTTATTTGTTCTTCAGGAGGCTACATCACTGATCCTTTTCCATACAGCTTTGGGAGAGTTTGTGTGTCTTCTACTACAAAAATGACTGTAGGACAGCATTAGAGAGCTGTCAATACTTGAACATCTTGCATTTGGCAGGCTGCTGTCGTTATGAAATTCTCTGTGTAAGCAACTTTCAATTTTAGTTTGAGTCATCAATGTTGTACTGAGGTGAAAGGATTGCATTTGCAACAGATACATTTTAAAAACAGTGCTAGAAACTGAGTTCCACGTAGATCAAAAAGGTCAATATGGTAATATTGTTGTTCTTGGAAACAAAGATAAAAGTTGGTCCTTATTTTGGTCTGACTTCATCCCAGAAGATTAAGGTAGCTATTGCACAAGAAAGTGTCTGTATTCCTCAGTGCAAATCCTTCTCAAGTTTTTTGTTGTTGTTGTTGTTGTTGTTTTTCATCTCTTAAGAAAACAAGACAGATTTAAGTACTAAAAAAATTCTTGTGAGCAGTCAGCAATGTTATTTTTGAGCCATTTCCTGACCAATACAGCTTTAAATTATGTGCAGTGCATTCAATAATCTAACATCAAATTTCCTTCTTGAACTGGTGCTCTTACAGTCAATTTTTATTGGCATAATTCTTTTCTGACACTACTAAACTTTTCTATTTTATTGTGCCCAGTACTTGTTCTATTTTTTTTGAGCATGATATTTACCTTTTAAGAATTCTGCGCTAGTATATGCAAATTCATTTTCATGTATGGGCAATAGTAAAGTCAAATGAGAAGCTTTTAATCTGAAATTAATGAAATGATTAATGCCTACGAGTGTTTAATAATTGAGAGGCTCATGTATCAGGACTATTTTTTTCTTCATTTCCTGATGTACTTAGACTTTCCCAAAGAACTCCAATCTGTCATTCTGAAGATCCGCATACTGAACTAACTAGTACAATAGAACTGAGCCTATCAAGGTCTTTGTAACAGAAACAGGATACAAAGCTATCAAACTGTCAGCCTTCCATTTATACGTCCATCTCTGAGTATGGACACTGAGATGAGTTCTTCCATGTCCATGAAGACTAGCAGATTTTTGAATTGTATGAATGTGAAACGTAATTCCTGAATTTCCTATTTTTCATCGTGGCGCGTGATCTGTGGTTATTACTGTGCTTACAGACTGTGTATAGCTTTTGTTGGTAATATCAGGGCAGCTCTGAAAGTAATGTCTCCTATTTTATTATATTGGCCCACGACATCAGATGTAGGTGTTGGTGGTATGACAGTAGGAGTTGAACCTTTCTACCATTATTCCATTACATTTTGTCGCTGTGCAACAGATAGCAGCAGAGGGGCAGTCTGACAGAATGGTGTCTGTCATGGAAGTGTGTATGAAGCAAAGGGGTGGAATTGAATTCCTCCATGCAGAAACAATTGCATCTGTTGGCATTCATCAATGCTTGCAGAACATTAATGAAGACTAAACTGTGGATGTGAGCACAGTGAGGTGCTGGGTGGTGCGCTTCAGCAGTGGCAACAGTGACTTGACAAACATGCCACGTTCCAGACAGCTGTACACAGCTGTCACACCTCAAAATAAAGAGTGTATTGGACATCTCATCTGTCCAATGAATGAGTGAATTACGACCAGGGAACTGTGTATGAAGGTGAATATGGGCTTCAACTCATTGGAAATGATGGCAGAAATATTGGAATATCACAAAGATTGCACCAGGTAGATGCCATGAATGCTCATACAGGAGCAGAAAGAACATTGTACGTAAGTTTGACAGGACTTATTGAAACAATGCACAGCTAAGTGATAGTTTCCTGGATCGCATCATTACTGGTGATGAGACACATAACCAGAATCAAAACAGCAGTCCATAGAGTGGCAATATGTGAATTTCCCATTGCAGATAAAGTTCAAGGTGTTGTCTTCACTGAGTAAAGTAATGTGCACTGTCTCTTGAGATAGGAAGTGGCTAATTCTTCTGGATTTTCAGGAATGTGAACAAACTATCAAATCGGATCACTACATCGTGTTCTTACAAAGCTGAAGACTTGAATATCCAGAAACACTTCACAAAAGAAGACAGCCTTTGTCTTGCTATTCAGTAATACCAGGCCCAATAGCAATTTGAAGATTACAGAGTATATTTCCAGTCTTGTCTAGACCGCCCTACGACACCCATTGTATAGTCTGGATTTGGCACCTTCTGAATTCCATTTGTTCACGTTAATGAAAGAAGAACTGAGTGAACAGCATTTTTTGAGCAGCTACACCATCATAGCAGCTGTGAAACCATGGGTCACCTCCACTGGCACACAGTAATATGAGCACAGCATGCAGGATCTTGTTCATTGCTGGTGAAAATGCCTGGCTAATGGTGGTGAATATGCTGAAAAATAATGTTTTGTAGCTGCAAATTTGCCCTATCAAAAAGTGTTACTGTTTTTCAAGCTGTTGTAGTTTCCATGGAAACAAATAAGAGGCGTTACTTTCAGAGCAACCTATGTATATCTGGGTTTCTTTTTAATATTTTTCTTTTCCCGCACTGATATTGCTTCCATTATTAATGCCATTTTTATCTACTTGCCTTTGAAGGATGTCCTTGGGTCAAAATGTTGATGGGCAGTATTGAATCCAATTCTGAGGTATATCACATGTTCTCAAGTTTATAATCATCTTTCCTGCTCACTCTTCTAACGAAGTCTGAGGTTCAGTTTTTAGAGAGTATTTGCAGGATTCAAGTGTTATGAGAAAATGTTAATAGCTAATGACCAGTCTGCATGATTATATATACTGGGAAAATGTTCTTATCATAAGTGTTTCTCCCATTTGCAAAATTATATCACAGTGACATTGGTAAAATAAGGTAGAGGCTGGTAAATGTGTCCCATCAAATGTGACAAGCAGAATGCAATTTTGTTAGTACTTCTGTATTTCTCACCAATTCAAGTATGTTGCTGGGGATTTTAAGGAAAGGTTTGGTCTGTATATGAGGGAAATAAAAACTGTGCCAGATTTGTAACAGGGATAAATAGGCATAGGTCAGTCAGTGTCAGTGGACATTTAGTGATTCACTCAAAGCACGTGAATCATTATTTCTCCAAAACATCTCATCTTTTCTTCTAAAGTAACTTCAGGTTCTGCTTAAAAGCTGAGCAGATGCTGGTGCTTGTTATTGGGATGTTAAGACTGAACTCAGACTTTGAACCCATTGCTAGGATACAGGAGCGCTCACAAAAGTGATGAGCATTATCAGTGGTAAATAATATTTTTCCTATGTGAGCACTAAGGTGCATTTCAAAGAAATGTGGGCGTTACACATCCGTTATAGCAGGGGGGGTTACAAGAACAGTGCTGGAAGGAGCACTGCGGAGGCAAACTGACGTGTGAAACATGTTTACTGTGATGCTTTGTGCTTAGCCAGGCTTTTAAGGAGCAGAGAATTAGGAAAGGTAAATTAAGTAGATTTCCTTTGAGTTCTGAGATCATAGGTTTGATCTGTAAAATATTTGTATCATTCAGCCATTCTGTTCAGTGACTGTTGAACAGCATTCATGGCTGAACAGTACCGCTGAGCATGCATTTTCAGTATGCTTGAAACATGCTTATATTTTTCATCAGGGAATGACCAAACCAAGGTCACTGTAGATTTGATATTACATTGGTGGCAGGGAATAAAAGGCTGCCTGTAATTGCCGAGGGACATAGAATAGCCAGTGCTTTCCCTTTGTGTTGCTGAGTTTGGAGCAGGCCTTTTCACAGGGGCGCTTGGTCTCTGAGAAAAAGAACATTCAGTGATGCTGACCTTGAGTGTCTGAGAGCTGCTGCAGGGAGAGCTCCTAGCAGGGTTTATAGTTGCTGGTATCTAAAATCCAGTCAGATTTAATATTAAGGAAAAAAAAAATCATTCATATTTGATCAAAAATACAAAGAATTTTGAATTGTTTGAACTAATAGAAGAAAACTTTTATTGGAATTATAAAAATTATCAGAATAACAACAGCAGTGTATTTTTTAAATAATTTGTTTTTAACATTCCTTTTGTGTTGGTGACCCCTTACGCATAATGCACTCAGATATTATCCTTGTAACTTTATGTAGTGATATAATGTTACGTTCTGTCATACGGAGTGTGCATAGCAAGTATTAAATTGAAGATGCATTTTATGTCTGTTTAGCCCATCTTGTTCATTTTTTGTTCAGTAATGTCAATATGGTTCAAGGGTTTGGGAAATATACCTTTTTAATTCATTACGTTCTGCAGTTGGATCTTGACTTGGAGTTGAAGAAAAGCAGTGTATGAGGGAGATACAGGCAGTTTTTCTCCATAACAATAACAACATTGCTGCTAAATGATTTGCTATGTTTTTTTTATGTTTTTAATTACTAGATTATATCTTAAATCAAGTATTCAACTTTGCATATTTCAAATTTGTTCAAATTACAGTCACATCATTATGTTCAAATCACAGTACCAAAAATATGGTTTTGCTACAGGATAATTAACCAATAACTTTGAAATGTGCAAGCAGGGAGTCTCATTTAGGTAGACAGCACAAGAAATAAGAAAAGCAAGTGATGCATTCTGTTGCATTCTTACCTTTGAAAACAAAGCTTCAGTTTACTTTGTTCTTGATTGCATTATTCCATGACAGATTTTGTGATCTATAGTTATCTTACATAGCTGCAACATTGAAACTCTTCACCCTTTAACATGTGCTCCTGAATTAATTGCTTTGAAGTTCCCAGAATTATTCCAATGAAAAATAAATAAACAGGACCTGTAAGACAAGTTTGATGTTATGAGTAGTAAAAATAACTAATTCTGTGTAATGTGACTTGGAGTATTCCAGCCAAATTTTTACATACTGGAATATGAACGTACAGAGCAGACCATTATGTCTTTATTTTTTCTTATCATTGGGACGTGGTTATTGACTGAATTTTTGCACAGAGATAAGTCAGATATTCAGTGAATTGTAAGGTGATACTGCTGTGGTGTGGTTCTTGATGAAACTGTTGGAGCTAAAAGGAGGCTTTTCCTATTCTGATTTTCTGATCCATCTGCGTAATTTATCTTTGTACGTGTCTTTCTTTTTCACAGTGGTGATATCGTGAGCCTGGTAATGAAATGGATGACATTTAAAAGCGTAAATTCTTCTGTGATAGTAAATGATTTGATTATTTATTTTTAATCTACTTTGAAGGCAGAGACACATGAATTGAAATCCAGGACCCATAGCTGAACTACGCTGCGGCATGTTAGCAAGTATAATAATTACCATGATATTGACAAATATGTAATGAAAATACATATCACCCTTATCTGATATCTTAATCTCTTATGCCTCCAAAAATCTGTTCCATTTGATAAAATCTGATCATTTTTCTATGTGTTTAGAGATAATTGGTATCACTTCTGGATTTCAGATTGCCCGTCTCATAAAATGACATTTATCAAAATAAAAAAATGATTGGACACCTACACTACTTTTAAATCTCTCTATTATTTTCTGTCTTTTCCAGCAGGGTGCAGACTTAGAGGTCACATTCAGGTTTGTTCACATAAAATATTTCTGTGCCCAAGAAGTACATACAGCCCACAGAAAGTACGTTAGGAAGTGATCTGATTCCATCCATAACACCTGTTGCATTTCCTTTGGTTTATGGGCTGCAGATTTTTCACTTTTATTTTATGCACTCACTGGCTTTTCCTTCCTGCACCACTGCTGGGTGACTGCAGGCAGTGCTGGCAGACATTCGCCTTGGAAGGCTGACAGTTTGCCTGAAACATCCATGTTACAAATGGGATGCTCACCTGAACCTCGGAGGTAAAGAAACTGTTTCCAGCTTTGGAAAACTAGTTTTCTGCACACTCTTGCAAGATGCTTAACTATGTAACCCATGGATACGTCCTAGAAACTGATTAAATGGAAGACTTTTATTTATACATGGGAATTTATAAGCACTTTGCTAATTCTGGATTGTATAGGAGTGTAAGTTATTTGGCTGTTCTGAATTTGTTCTGGAACTTTACCTTTACCCATTCTTTGCACCGTTTTCTTTCTCAGTCCTTACTGACGTGGTCATTTGCCTTTACTGGAATTTTTAAACCACTGCTGTTCTTCCTGTTCATTGTAACCCACATCAGTAGGAGGATACAAGGTAGAAAGAATATTAATCCTCATTAAAAACATTTGAATATTTTTTTTTTCTTATTCATGATGTGAACTCTCATTTGGAGTGTGCTCACATCAATCTATAAATGGAAATGTGTGGTTATAATTTATTTAATGTATTATGAACCATTGATTGATTAATTATAAACAGGAATTGGCAAGAGAATCTTAAAAATCTATTTATCTACCTACTGCTTAAGGACTTTTTAAATCTGTACAAAAGTTCACAAGATGATTGGTGGAATAATGGGATTATTTCAACAGTATTTTTCACTGGTGGATGGATATAGATAATAAGTCTGAATTAACTTTCTCACTGAATTTTGTTATGCACAATGTATTCTTATCTGATAAGGGTATGCTTGGCCGTACTAGAAGGATGCACAAAATGTGTTGCTTCTGTAATCTAGAAATGGTTTCTTTTTATTTTGAAGTGAATGTAGTTGCACGAATGATAAGGAAAGTGTTCTATTAAACCCAACAGAGAGCTCAGGCACTGTCTTCATTAAAGTGGTACAAAGACCACACCATCTGCTACAACTAGTCCCAGCTCTCACTGGGTTTGTTTGCTCAGTAGTTCCTGCTGGTTGAAGCCACCTGTTCACTTAATTAGAAACACTTTCTTAAAATACTGCATACTACAAGCACTGTCTCTCAAGAGGTGAAAATCTAAAGCAAAGAAACAACTTAAAAGTTAAGGATAAACTTTGTTTTTATCTTGAGTTTGTGAGACTGAATAAATGAAAGTAAATAAAGTACAGCTTTTAGAAAATGCCTCACCAAATTTTGTTTTGCTGCAGACAGAGAAGATGTTTACTTCTTCCTCTTTTTTTCAACAGCCTCACTTTTACTCAGTCCTGCAGAGCTCAGTTAGGACTTCTGCATCTCACTAGCCTGAAGAAGAGAATGTTGTGACCTTGCAAACATAAAATTTAAAGTGAGATCAAGGAGAGGTCTTAGAAAGTATTCCTCATTAAACTGATTGTAACCTGCTGGTGTGCAAAAGAAGTTTATGTTATCCCTCAATCTCACATACATTGCAATCTCCCCAGAAATGCTAAAAGTTATACCTGGTTTTCTTTTCCAGTGCCCAAGTGCCTGAAAGCAAATAATACTGATAATGTATCCACCTGTTTTGCTGTGAAAACTCTGACCCATTTTGGGCACCCTGTAAAGGAAGGGGAATTTAAGGACACACAAGAGATTATTGACATGAAATGAAAGGCACTGGGAAGCAGTTGCTGTTCCAGTTAGAATTTGCGGGTAGTGTGCTGGAGGCCTGATGTGTTTTGTTTATTCTGCTTTTTTATTATTTGAATCCGCTTGCTCTCGTTTTCTAATTGAGAAACTGCAGCAATGCTGAATCTGGTCCACTGAGCTGAAAAAGTTTATTATGATTACTGGGACTAATCATAATAAATGCATCAGTGTTCATCTGTGCTTTGTTTTATGAAACTTCTGATTTTTCTGTTGTGCGGTAAGATTCACAGGGCACTTTCATCACAAACAAGCACTTGCAGTCCCTGTGCAGTCTTTTCCAGCTGAAGCTGTACAGCCCTTCAGAAACTTTTGGAAAGATAAGAGCTTCTTCATAAGGTGTGTTCTTCAGATTTGTTTTGTGAAGCTGTACAGTTGGATTGTCTTTATATTAAGAAATAAATATTGAATTTCTTTAGTGTTGAAATAGGTTCTTAAATGTTGGACCTACAGTGTGTCCCTCTATAACTTTATTGCTTGCTTTTATGCTGGTAATCTTAATGAATTGGTTAATTACTTAATGGAACTTGAAGATAATAAACCTTCCCTATGTGTTTAATATTAATTATGGCTATTATCATTATTAAGTATTACTCATTTACTGCAGAAGGGACTGGATTGTGGCTGCTGGTACAGAAGATACTGTAGAATTCACAGTAAGTCTTAATTTTGTCCTCTGTTTAACTCAGGGCAATTTCTGACTGTGATGAGGGATAAAGAATTGAATCACATAAGTGAATTATTCCCTATTGGAAGCTCAATAGTGTATACAATACTTTATGACCAATGTTATTTCTTTCTCCCTCTAATCTCTCCTGGTACTGTGCTCTCATGATGTTGCTGCTTTGAATAATTTCTTGCTTCCTGTAATTACCTAGCCTATTATATCCAGTTTCCTTTCCAGTCATGCTGTAGTTATTATTCTCAGTGTAGTTATTATTCTCTTTAACCCTGGAAACTCCCTTTGGGGGTCTGCCTTAATTTTGGCAGTTCTAAGACTATACATTCTTCACTTTCTGATTTCAATGATAAATCAGATACCAGTGAAATTCATTGTGACAGGTCAAGAAGAGACAGATCACCAATTACGCCTTGTGTTTCTGAATTTTGGGTTCCTGTTGCTGTGGGTTGCTTGTGTGTAGTTCTTTTTTACTTTGGCCATGATCCATATATCAAAACATAATTTGACATAACCCGACTGGCCGTTTTAGAGTTACAGGTGAGGAAGGATGGGGGCTGTGTCTTTTCACTGAGTCAAGGACACAGTCCAGTCCGTTAACATAACGTGAATGACCGTCAGTTTAACCAGGAAGCTCTGTAACTGCTTGCTGTCACTGCTGAGGATTCTAGAGCAAAGACTAAAAGAGGCAGTCTGAGTATCCAGCTTCAAGCAATGACTGAGCCAATTGTAGATTACAATTGATGAAACATATTCGGCTGCGGACTATGTTCTTCTGGAAGCTCAGAGCACAGCAAGATTAATTTATAAGGGAAGTTCGAAATGGAAGTTCTTAGTTACAGCCTCTGAGATGTAGGAAAGGAGGGCAGAAAAAGTTCTGAATCTGTATTTTTACTTGGATATGAATGTTTTCTTATCCTTACAATAGCACTCTGAAACTCTTAAAAACCAGTCTGAAAAGATACTAATGAAATTTGCTGTTGGTATTACCTGGCATTTAATATAATTATTGCTGATACTCCATCTCTTAAATAAATGTGGACTATTTCCTACCTATTGTCTTTTGAGAGGAAAAAAGGTGTGGAGTGTGTGGAGTGAAGTAAAATAACCACATTTATAAACACATTTTTATAAATGCCACAGATAGTTCACTGGGGAGAATATCAGAATTCTCTTTAAATACCATAAATTTGGAAGAATTAGAAGGAAGAATCTGAATAAAATTACTTCTGTGTATGTCAAGTTGATATAGTAGTTGCCATGGTAAACAAATATTGTACATAAATACTTAAATAACAGTTGTATATTTAGAATGGTAGCAGGCTGTTAGCCAAGTTGTACATACTGGTAAGCAAGACCCTGCAGAGAATCCTTTTACTTCGACTGTCTATATATCTAGTCAATTAATGAACTTACATTTAAATAAAACTAATTGTTGCAGCCTTGAACTGGAAGCTAGAAAGCAAGTGAAAGGGAGGAATAAGCATAAGCAGCGCAGGAAGTTTTAAGGCGACTCCATACCTCTTATCACTGCAATATATGTCTGGTTCTGAGACATTAAAATGAAGAAAGAAATGCTGTATGAGTTACAAATCCAAATATTTTGATGACAAATAAAGTATTGCCTTTTCAAAATATTGTAATGTATTTGTTAGCTCCCCCCAGAATGCAAGTGGAGAGGACAGCATTCCATCTGAAGGCAGAAGGGGAGTGTCAGGCTGACTGAAAGCAGGAAGAGTTTAGGGCTGCAAATAAACAACAACAAAAATTGATTTTTTATCATAAGATTTTAAAAAATAGTGGACTTTGAAGTTACTCATGAACATTGGTGTTCTACTATTTTGTGTTGAAATACAGAATTTTGTTTGTGTTCCAAGACTAGTCAACAAAGACCAATTCCTTTCTGTATGCGTCTTTTGATTTTGAGTCTGTGTAGCTGCTCAGAGTTTCTTTTCTTCTACCCTTTAACTCATATCTCTTCAGGCTTATCCTAAGGCATTTTTTGTACCTCATTACTTCTCAATTTCAGCAATGGTATCATGAGCAGGGATACATATTAACACCTTGCTAAGATAACTCTCTCCCCTTTTGCTGTCAAAGGCTTTGCCATTGAACAGTAGCCTATCCAAAGACCAGTAGCCAAAGCAAGGTGATCACCAGTGCTTTTCTGCACAGGTGGGAGTATGCCTCTTGTGTCCTTGTGCTGCATTTAGGGCTGAATGCTTTGTGCTTCTGTTGAGTTGAACTAATAATGATCATCCATACTGTGTTACCATCATCAACGTGATTATAGTTTCTAGTGCTTATCTATGATCGCTCATAGAAACTCTCTTTGAGCATGATGCAGAAAAGCTGGTTTCTGTAGACAAAAAGAAATAATTTTTATCTAGGGAATAAAATGTTCTAGATTAGTGTCTGTCTGATGTTGCAACCTGTTTGCTGTGCAGCAGTAATGTTCAGGAATGACCTGGTCGCAAGCCACTGAAAAATCTTCTCCTTAGTGGACAGTGATTTTTTACATAGGAAAAGAGGGAACCTGAATTGCACCAGCACTTCTCAAGAAAAGTTCAAATGTTTATGGTTTTGCTCACAGTGTGATTCAGTACAGAAGGATCTGTGGCTGTCATCTTAAACATAATGTAAGGTTTGTTTAGAGCACATAGCTGATTTCTGAAACTCTTGTAATTCTCTCATCAGTTTTTTTCCTCAGATGAAGGGGCAAGGAGTCAACCTGGTGACACTGCTCCCTGGTCCCAAGGTTTGGTGCAGCTCTCTCGAGGGGGCAGTGCTCTCTGTGTCCTAAGAACTGATACTTTCTGATCAGCCTAAACCAATGTCAGTCTTTTCCAATTTCTGGTCAAATTCATTACTGTTTATTTCTGTAATATGCCAAATCAGTAAGCCTGTGTGCAGAGGTCAAAAGGAAAGTAGGAATGATCTCCTGAATCTGTGATATCATTTAATCCTTTCTGCTATTGTATTTGCTTGAAGAAACAGGGTTATCATGGTACAGACGAATGTAGTTTTTAACACCTTTTTCACATAACACCTGGAAATGTAGCACTGCTTTTTCACATATTTATCATTTGTTATGATTTATTTTACATCGGGCAGAAGCAAGTGGGGAAAAAAAATGTTGTTATGCACTTGGCAGTCTCATAGTACTGAGCAATTACTGGTCTATTTCTGTAGTATAACAAAAAAAAAATAAAACAAAAACATCCAACAAACGTATAGGTGATTTATTCGAATACAGTTTTCTTTTGGGAATTATTGTGCATCTTGAAGTAATTTTTTTGTAAGCTGGTCATCGTTTGTCTACACAATTGAATAGTTAATATAGGAAAGACAGTAAAATGAATAATTTGTGAATATGAGCTGATCTAATCATCTTGTCCAGTTCATTATTCAGTCATTTATTCTAGATAAGTATAAAATTGGTAGTACTTTCTGTTGTAGATTAAATGTGTCGTAGGTTTTAACCTACTATCATCTTCTGTACTTCCATGCTGAGGATCCTTTAAGTAAAATCAATACCTCTAGAATACCTTTTAATTTTCCAACTGCAGAAGCATCTTAGAGATAACAAGTCTTTGGCAAGGTCAGCTGTTTTACAGCTGTAGAGGGAAAGGGTAAGAAGAAAGATAGACGTTATTCTAAAATTCACTGCATGTATCTTAGCTGGAGTAACGTGATCACATCATGCCCTGAGTTACCGTTATATTTCTGTATTTTTTATACCTGAGTTACCACATGTATTTCCCATATATAACCTATTACTACTTTTTGTGCATATGATCCTAAACTTTCTAATGCATGTGTGACACTCGTTCCCATTCCCCCGCATCACTGTCCTTGTAGTCCAAAGAATCTGCAGAAATTTAAATGATTTTTTTTTTGGTTGTTCTCTCTTAGCCTGTATAGATCACAGCTCAGTTTCATCTGCTGTAACACAGTCACTACATTTGTTACCTT
Source organism: Tympanuchus pallidicinctus (assembly GCF_026119805.1). Taxonomy (NCBI): domain Eukaryota; kingdom Metazoa; phylum Chordata; class Aves; order Galliformes; family Phasianidae; genus Tympanuchus; species Tympanuchus pallidicinctus. The sequence continues at coordinate 11,755,937 of NW_026294648.1, read as the reverse complement.
CCCAGGGAATGGCTTACATTTATTGCTTGTCATGACAAGCTTAAATAATGTTATGCAATTTGGACAGCTTAGCAACTCTGTTTATTATTTTTTAATAGAGAACAGATGACTTCGACTTAAACCCTTTCAACAGTTTGTTTTACTTACACCATCCATTGTTCTGTCTTTGACACTCTTCCCAGTTCAAGATAGGATTAAATTTCTCCTTTTAAAGATAATGTAGGTTCCATTGGATATTAATCAAGAAATTCCAGCAAAGACTTGATAATCATGTATGCCACCATAAGTTACCTTTATGTACTTAGCAATACATCCGATGAATGGCTTTGGAAACTAAATAAACAAATAGTGGCTAAGTAGCAATAAACTAATTAATTGCTGTTTATATTCTATTGCCAGGACAACAGAAACTCATTTAGAGCTGCCATTAATTGTGGGGTAAATATATTCTGAGAATAATAAATGTATAAGATTATTCACTATTCAGAGTAAATACATGATTAGTAGTTGTCAAAATGCCTATTCTTGACAACAATAGGGCCTAACAGCTGCTTTGCTGCACTGTGCCAACACTTGCTCAGGAGCTCCTCAGTTCATGGACCAGTGAAGCAACAGACAATAACAATTCCCTTGCTGCCATTAAATTCTGCAGAGTCACTGTAGATGCCAGACAGCACTGGCGTGTGAAGCACAAATAGTTCTTTGACTTTAAAATAAATAAATAAATAAAACATGAAAATCCTGCAAAAAAAAAGACTAATTGCATGCAGGGAGGGATATTCCAGTGCAGAACAAGACATGGCAGTGTAATTAAATAATGTGTAAAACTGGTTTCGCTGAAAGATAGCATGCTTCTCATTAATGAGGCTTTTTAAAATGTGGTACACAGCTCTTACCTACATGTATTTGTTGATCTGTTGAGAATGCTTTAAGTGGTTTAATGTTTATCAATAAAGTGATAGAAAAATTCAGAATTACTTGGGAAGTATTCAATGGAGACGCTTTCCTGAACCATATTGTTCAGATTTAGGAAGTTACCAGTTAATAGCTGTGGAAATGTCTGCAGTTCTTAAAAGTATTCTCAGGAAGGCAGTTTGTTACTTGACTAAATGTAAGTAAACCATGAAGATTAGAGAAGGTACCCTCAAACTTTGTCTCTCTGAAGTCTATCTGGCACTTTTTGTATTGGGAAATATTTTTAATATTTCTGATTCAAAATGATTATAAAACATTGTTAAATGTTTATTGTAATTATTATCATTTAAATGCACAAGATTGCTATTTGCAGTCTCCTGTGTTCCCATGCTGCTTTCTGTATTTCACCTTGGTGAGTTTTTTTGCAGCTGTTGTATATTAAAAATTCTGAAAATGCAAATATCAGGAATTCCATTTTTAAAAAAGAAAAGATTTCCAGTCTTTTCTCAAAGGCTTTAATATATAACAAATTATGATCTGCCTTCCTTTTTGTGAGTTATTCCTCCTTCAGATTCTTGAAATACTGAACTGTTTAAGAAACACCCTGAGCTTAGAACACACAGCTGTGGCTCCCAGTAACTCACCGCCTTAGCCCATAAAAGTTAACATCATTTGGCAAAATGAGTTCCTGTTAACCTCTTGAGCAATCAACAGGAATTTTTATAGACAAGATGTGGTCCAGACTAATTAGAGTTTCATCCCAAAGGAGATCAAGGTGACTCATATGCCACTAATACATATTACATATATATATATATTCATCTACTTTAGTCCTTTAGGTTGGATAGCAGTTCAGTTAATAAAGGAGTTAATGATAATTTAGATTTAAATGTATTTTAAATTGTATTCTTACCTCAGAAAGCAATAGTAGTTCCCTGTATTTCTTAAGAAAATACATCTCTTTCCTTGAAGCACCTCATTGGAAAAAAAAAAAACAACTTTGGAAGTCTGCTTAGCAGTAAGTTGGTGTATTATAACTAGAATTTATGTAAGAGAAATATTAAAATACAAAAGAGATTGGTTTTCAAATACAATAGCCTCATGTATGTAGTCAGAATATGTAACTATAGCAATGATGGTAAATACACAAACCTAGAACAGTTTAATGCAGTTAGCTTGGGCTTTAAAGAAATGAAAGTCAAAAGAATTCTTCAAACGTTGGATTTTGAAACAGGTAAGTGAATCATCTGGCTGTAATGGTTGTATGAGCAACACCAGTGTGTACATTTTCTCCAGAGTACATGAATGCATCTGGTCTTTGCAGCACCTGTTAGCAACACTGCTGCTGCTATGAAATGAACAAGTAGTATGGATTTGAGAAGCTGCCCAGGAAAGAAAGGGAAGCAGCAGCATGATGGTGTCAGTATGTCTAGAAGATTGGCTGGCGTAAAAACATTTTAGGACATTTGACTTTCTCAAACCAAGAAGTTTGGAAAAAAATAATAAGAAACGGTAGTCAAAATATCATCACCCAAAACATAGATATAGGAAATAAAAGTGAAGTGTGGGTGTCATGTTCACTTCTCCAAGTCAAGGTATATAACTCCCAGTTATATATTTAGTCTTTGTCTGAATGTCTCTTCTTTTCCCATTGAGCTCTTCTTTCCTCTTCACATGAACTATTCAGGCAGAGAAATATAAATTAGAGGGCAACAAACAGAGGCAAAAACTATATTTTAAAATAACAGAGCAGATGTAAGAGCAGATCAGAATTAAAATAGAGACTAGAACTTTTGTTTCCGTAAGATAAATGTCAGGCAGTGCAATGCAGAGAGGTAGTGCAGGCATATAGCCTCCTAGTTCTGGGCTAATTTACACTGCTGGAAATCTCAGCACTTACCATAGAACCGATAAAAGTATTTAATCTGTTTGGCATTTTTCTTTCTGAAACAAAAAATTCTTCTGTTGTGAGGGTATTCACAAATTGTTGTTTGTTGTGAAGCAATCTTGTAAATAACAGGAGGGGAAAAAACCATAGACTCTGAAAATTTTGTTTTCTATAGTGATCCAGGACTTATGTTTTCAAATTAGCTTACCATTTAAGAATATATTTAAGAATATTGACATTGTTACTTCAGTTATAATAAAAGTAAACACTTAAATATTTGTTTTTACAGTTTCAGTGTTTACCTTTCTTTTTCTTCAAGCACTATAGAAGAAAAAGATGAAAATTAAACAAGTGTTGTTTCATGAAAAATTGGAAATGTTTTAAGTTACAAGTGTTGTTAAAAGTTCCATTGAATTATTCAGTGCTTTTAAAAAAAAAAAAAAAAAGGTCTGTGTACAACTAAGTCTGAATTTATTTGATCTATTATTTTTATATAGATGTCTGACATTTCTTTATGAAAAAGAATAAAAGATGTGAAGCTGATCCATGATGTCAAATTTTTATCATGTCCAAACATTTTATGGTTCTGCATGCTTCAGATCAAAGAATGCTGGATTTTCTTTTCACTTTTTTGATTTAATCTAACCAAGAATAACCGTGTTTTTGTGTACATTTTATGTTTTAAGATGTTTGGAAGATGAAGTGAGAAGCTTAGTTATTTTTTAGCACAATATTAAATATTTGGGAGAACAACCTTGTTTTCAGACTTCAGCTCCCAGTTGAATAATGAGTTAGTAGTAAAGGGACAGACTGAAAACAATACCCAGCCTTAGGGGAGGGCAATAGTAACTAGCTATTCTGAGTTTTTAACAGTATGAACTGGTAAGCTGTATTTTTGATCTGAACAGTTACAGTTAGTTGTAGGTGTTATAGTACTGTTTTTCATTCCAGATGGCAGTGTCTTTACTTTGATTGCTTGTTGTAGCTTTACATGTTATGGCTGTGCAGTAAAGTCTTTAGTTCGTAACAGATGAAGGTCTGGCGTTGTAATTTTGTCATTACACTTAAAAAGCTAATACTACTCTGGCAGAGAACTTGTATAGCCTTTCCTTGTAGAGTTTTAACAAACTTTGAAATACTTTTTTATTCACAGAAATTGTTTGCATAATCTTGGGATTAGGAGTCAATGTCTGTTGTATTCAGTATATTCTGGGAAGAGTATTCAGGGAATGTCGTATCTGTTAAATTATGTAAATTATGTACATGCAGTTGGTTAGAAAATCAATCTCTTTTCTAACAGTAGTCAGGAAAGCCTTTTTGTTTTCATTTGTGTTTACTGTTTCAGGTTATTTTTGGAAATACCTCACCTCCCCTGTAACTTTTGCACTGCTCCATGCATCTTGCTCCTCCTTGTGTAATAAAAGTCATTCAGCTTTTTGTTTGGTAAGAAAGTGCACAGGTCCCAAAAGCTTCTTTGAGAAAAACACCTGGAGATTGTAGTTCTTAGTTTGCTGCAGATTAGATAGCCTTCACGTGCAGAAACAGTTCTAAAATAACTTATTATTTAAAAGAAGGCATTTGAGACTGTTCAGTTAGGGGAAATATGTAACATACTTTCAGATCCAATAAAAGTTTGTTCTTTGGGGACTGTGACAAATAGACTGACTATGTGCACCTGCAAAAAAAACCTGTCAGAAATGCAAGTGTTACTCAGTCCTTCACTGTCCCTTGTGAGAGACAGAACTGTGCTGGGAAATATCAAGTCAACATTATTTCTAGTAGACTTGATATGTGACTGTTTTCCAGTCTCTGTTATGACCTTTTACAATATTGTCTGCTTTTTTAGGTCGATACACAATTGAATTTTATGTCACATATGCATTATTTAGTAAGAAAAAACTTAAATTTCGCATTTCTGGAGAATATCTACATGCACTTTTTTAAAGTGATCCACGATTGTAGATAGTATGTCTGTGTGTATATATATATATATTTGTATAAATATATATGAAACATTTCCCTCTGTTATCCCCTCTCTCTTTAGACCTCTGGCATTCCAGTAACATCACTTCTGTTACCCTTTTCCATCAGTTGGGCACAACTATGGCATGGAAGCAGAAATTCCCATCAGCATTCTGACTGTGAGAGCTTTTTTTTTTTACATGCATCTTCTCTATCTAAGCTGTCTGTGCAGTTAAGCTGGATTTTTAGAAAGACATACATGCTGATCCAATGTTTTTTCCTTGGAAACTCATGGGAATTACGATCTTCAGGTTTTGTTCTCTTGCTTTTTTTTTTTTTTTTTTCTTTAGTATAGCTCTATTAATTTTCTGACGTGTTTTAGAATATGCAAAGTGTACAGAATTTTGACCAATCAAGAGAATGTTTGTCCTTTAACAGCTCCATAAAGTGCAATTGCAATTCAGAATGGCAATTTACATATTTTTCAATAATTCCAAACATTAAAACACTTTTTTTTTTTTTTAAGTTAAAAAAATTGTAGCTTTGACACCTTTTTTTTCAAAATCTTTGTGTTCCTGGGAATTGTTTCACTAAACTGCCTGCGGTTGATTAAACAATTTATTAGAATAATGTGTTGCAGAGAGACTTTCGTACTGGTTTTTTTTTTTTTTTGATTTGTTGAATTCATACTACGGACTTCCAACAGATGTTTGAATTAAATCTATTCTTATTAAAGAGATTATTAGTTTTGTTAAATTTAGCTCATTTTTCAGCTTTTAAATTGTATGGAAATAAGAGAAATGATTTAATTTGGCATATGCAGACTACATTGTGTATTTGTCAATTCAAAATAGAGACATTCAGCTAAGATAAACTCTAAATAAGTGATTTACAAGCAGGCATATTAATCCGGTATGCCATAATTTAGTAGATATCCAACTTTGCTCACATAGCTTCTCAAATCAAGTTTTAAAGTCCCTGGGACATCTAAAACATGGGTTTCTCCATTCCATATCATCGCAAATTTTATGTTGCAATTTAGTCCATGTGTTCTGTATGATTATAAACAAGTGATTATTTGAATATATTGGATTTTTTTTTGTCAGTTTACACTATGTCAAGAATGTACCTTTCCTTCAATATTAATAATGTTGATATGAATGTTTTAATAATTACTTCTACCAAGTGGGAACAAGCAAGAAAGAAAAAAGAACAAAAATATAAGCAGTTACATACTTTCACAGTATAATTCAGAGAGCTGTAAAAAATATCACTGTTTTTAGACTGATAAAAATACCAAGATTTAGTTTCTGGAAAAGCATGCTTGATTGGAGGTACAAGAAGAAAAAATAGATGTGATGTCAGAAGAGACAAATTTAAGATTTTATGTGGATCTTTAAACATGGTGATATTGCAGTTTTGTGTTTTTCTTCCTTTTCCTTGCTGATGAGGGTGATTATTACTAAGGGATAGATTTTTAGTTTTTATTTTTTTGTTTGAGAGGACGTGCTCTCACTCTCTTTTTATAAATAGCAAGTGCAAGTAGTCCTTTTACTACTGACAGGATGTTAAGAGCTGAAAATTCCAGGCAATTCTGCATCTTCAATTTCAGATTTCTTCATGACTCATTTCACTACACAATGGAAAAGTATCAGCATAGGAAGGAGGCTAGCCTGTTTCACATAGGAAAATAGCTGGAAATTTCTCTGCTCGGATAGCCAGGGAAGGCAAATTGTGTTTGATCTTAGACTGCATCCTACTGGAGTAGGCAGTATGGTAAATATTAGTTTTACATAAAGCTACAGAACTAACATATGTATCCTTCCCATATGGGGGTAGATGAGGTAAATTTTGCCAGTCTGTATCCGCTTTATACAAGGGGATGCCAGGGCAATTAAATCAGCCTTATTCTTAGCAGAGATGAAAAGCTGAGAAACCAGCAGCTTAGTAGGTTCAATTTACAGTGAAAAGATTCAGAGCATCTGATATACATTGTCATTTAGAGATTTATAGTAAGTCACAAAGGCAAGTAATTTACTTGTAAAGCAAACAATCAAACTAAACAAAGCAAAAAAGATACAGCAAACCAAAACTCATCAACATTTAGTTACCCAAAAGAGCAAAACAATTCCTCTAGTCTCCAGCTCTAAGAGGAACAAATTGAGGTAAGCATAAAACAAATTTAAATCTTTGTCCTGACAAAGTATATAACTTTTAATACTGACAGAATGGGAGTTAAACAGTAATGTTAAATGCTGCATGCAATAGAAAATACATTTGCATGATCATTCAGCACCTTGTCTGTAGAATATCCACATATAGCTCAATACAGAACCTGTTGCTACTGATCTCTTTGTGTTTCTGCCACCAATGTCTATGAAGTTACTCAAACAGATAATATCCTTAAAAGATGTAAGTCTTCGGGGTTTACCTACACTTCTGTGTTGAGCTGTGGTACTTGCACTTAGGCACTATTTTATAAATCAAGGTGCATTCTTGATCTCAACTGTGTCATGTGTATAATTTATCTCACTAGACACTTTCATAATACATCAAGATTTGATGGCAGCTTTTAAAATTAGAACTATTAGAATATCTTAAGTTTCCCTTCATAGATACCTTTTCCTCCATTCATTCATTTTATGACTGAGAAAATAAATGTTCAGCTCATTTGTTACATTTGTATCATTAAATATGTTCATCTGTTGAAAAATTAATTGAATGTCTTCCTGTTATCCCTGCAAAAGAGTATAGGGTACTTTTTGTTGGATATCAACCCTATAGTTTATACTATTGAAAATAAGGGACAAATAAGGAACGGTTATAAATGCCCAGGTCAAAACTATCAGGATTTGGTTCTGATGTGTTAATTGAAATCAATCATCCAAAAATATATTTTAGAAATGTGTACAGAAATTGGGAGCTTCAAAAACTTTTTCAGAATCTGCAGAAGTGGATAACACGTGATATTAGACTACAAAGATCGTTGTTGTTGATGGAGTTTCATGTGATGAGAGTGTTAATGAATCAGTAAATTTATTCGTGTTATTAAATGTTTATGTGATACAGCTTGGCACTTTATCCTGTAAAACATTTTCTCTGTGGTACCTACAGTTGACAGAACTCATTTGAAATGTAATATTTTTGTTTTGGTATTCAGTTTGACATTTTCAAAAACAACTCCTAAATCTCAGCCATGCCTGTTTGACTTTGACTTCTGCCTCCTCTCTGCAGCTTGAAATACAGCTGATGTCTTTTTCCAAATTAAAAAACATCTTTCAAAAAATTTAGTATTATTTATTGCTGAAAAGGGGAAATACAGGAAGATAACTGTGATAAAATATTTACAGTTTGGTTAGTAGGTCAAAATGGCCAAAAGTAGCTTTCAGCTCTGCACAAGTAGTTGTCTGAAGCAACTCAAGTGTTAAGAGGCCAAATTCTAGCTGTTCTTCAAATGGCTAAACCAATCACTTACAACTGCAGTCCTAAAAGAGGACATTTTACGATTTGTATATTATTTATATCAGCTGAAAGGCTGTCTTCTGAATCCAGACACTGATCTCAAGTATTTGGCCTCTGTTATTTCATATTACATAGACTTTCAGATTAACATCTGTTTTGGAGTTTATGCTTAATCTGAAGAGCAGGCACTGTCGAATTTGCTGTAATTCATTGTGCTTTATGCTTTCCAATGTGAAGAAGACCCCTCTGTTAGTTTTGTTGGTTTGTTGGTTGATCTGGGGAGTGAAGGTTGTAAATGGCCATTAGCTTCCTGACAGTGGGGCTGTGAGACACACAGAAACTGTCTTGTTTCTGCAGTACTCTTTCCAGGGTGTGCCCATTCCTTTTCCTTTTTGACGCTACCAATTTGCATTGCATTTAGGTGATATGTCTGAAATCATGCATGTTTTTATTTTTGATTTAATTGTTTTCTAATCTGCCATCCTCTCATTTGTAATGCACATTGAATGATATAAGAAAATAAAGTCTTTTTAAGACTTCTCTTAGTGGACTTCCAGCCTGGATGCAATTTAGTATTTGGGCAAGTCTGAAGCTTAAATTTACTTGAAAATTACTGTTTTTGACCCTCAAATGGGGAGGGAGACATTTCCATAAGCCAAATGCTATTATAATGCATGAGAATATACATATTTTTTTTTATGAGTGTCACTGTGAAAATAAGCTCTGATTATTTTCATAGTGAAAATAAAGAGAAGTTCGTTCTGATAATTCTGGGATTCTTCTGAATGTGAATTATAATTAGAACACTGTCATTTCACCTGGGTAAGGAACAAAGAATATTTTCTCACAAGTCTCTCTGAGTGAAAATTATGTTTTCCTGATATCTGCTACCTCTTCTGCAGAATCTTTATTTTAGTGAAACATACTTATTAACTGTAACCATGTCCCTTCAGGACAGAACTATTGAAGGTATGACAAGCTGCATTTTTTTAAGAAAGTCAAATCTGCATATCTATTTTTATTTTTGTTTGTGTTCATTTAAGGAGCATAATCCTATCTTCTTAACGAACAATTTCAAAAATAAATAAATAAATAAATAAATTGCTAGAATACTTCATCTGTAAAAATGCAAAGTGGATAAAAGATTTGGGGAAAAAAATCCGCAACTTTTTGTTTGAAAACCAAGTCCATAATCACATATCCAGGGATGGAATTAGAAGCAACATATAAACTAATTCTGTAATATTTCTGTCATGCTATCAACTGGCAGGTCTAAAAGTATATTTTGGTTGTTGGCTCTTCTTCATGTGTAGCTTCAATATATAATGTCTATAATTCCCATACCATTACTGCAGTGATAGAAATTGAGTGCTCATTTGCCTTTTGCACAGTATTCTGTGTGAGTGCTTCAGTGTAATCAGAAAGTTTTCTCAAGAGCTTCATAGTAGAAGGTAACTACACATCCGTATTTATGTAAATGGTATGGATTTAGAACAATCTCAAGAAGTAAAACAAATATGTCTAATAAGAAAACTCTACTAGGAAAGATTGGTGTATCTCTTGTCTCTTGTTGATTGGTAATAGAACACTTTTATGTTCTGAATTCACATCACTGAGCTATTATTTTGACAGGTCCTAGATAAAATACACTCCATATGTTTTTCCTTTAAGAAAGTAACTTACAGGAAACATTTATTCTTTGCCTTGCTCACACATTTCAGGCCCATCAAAAGCTCCCTTTTTATCTGACTTCAGACTGTGTTGGTTGTCAGTCTCTTTACAGTAGTTTAGATAGCATTCTTGTCAGCTTATTTAGAGAATGATTTGAAGTAGCATAAAATAATTTCAAGCATTTCAGGAAGTGTACAATGGTAAGATGTATCTACTATGAAAAAGACGCAGATTTAATAACTTCCAGTGATATGCAAAATAAAGTCAATTCATAACCTGAATCTCTGTAGTCATTTCAGCATGGTTTACAAAAGACTTTTAATGCACTTTGGGTATCTGCGGGCACTTCGTCTGCATAAGGAGAATGTTTGCTTAATATGTGAGACTGGGGAATGGGTTTCAAGTGGGCTAAATCCTGTCAAAAAGTTCTATTTGATTAAAAAGACTGTGTGTCTTTGTGGCCTGCCTCAAACGTACCACTATGAAACTGAAGAAGTGTTGCAGAGTATTGAAATAAAATTGTTGAACTAGTGAAAATAGTTCTTATGTTAGTGATTCTGTAGCAATATAGTAACTTCTGATGGCATAAAACTTCCACCAGCGAAGTGCATCTTTTAGGTATATTAATAGTCTGGTAGTTATGAGAGAATGCAAGGCTATCACTTTTCAGGGCAACTCCTTGGTACTTAGGCATGTACATTTGTTTTTTGGAAACTTTAAGTTGTCGTGGTATGTGATGGGTCTCCAAAATTTCCTTTTAGTTTTATCCTCTTTCTGTGTATAGTGCAAGAGAGTAATGTTTGCCTCTAAAAAGTAGAAGGATTGTGTGTAAGGTAACTTAATGGAAATGTTGTTTGTAAAAGGATGTAATATACAGTAGATAGTATTGTAGGTGATTGTTAATTCAGAGAATTATAGAGCAGATCAGGCTGGAATGGAAATAAAAATATCATCAAGTCCCACCTGTTATGGGGAAAGGGAACCTAGATGAGAATTGCTATTGAGAACTTTCTGGTCATTCCTGAGAACCTCCATTGGTGGGGTTTATATGTCGTTTGTCCAACGTCACATATTTATTTTTAGGATTCTAGCCAAATTCCTGAAACTGTGTCAGTGCAATTCTATGATCTCAAAGTAAGAATATGAACTTGGTCCGTGCAGGTACTGCCCTGCTATAGAGGCCTGAAGAACATGCCTTTCTTCCCTACCTCTTGTAAAACAGTAGCATTGTGGATATTCATTTTCTCTCTGATGGTGGATATTTGATGCACCTTTATTTGGTTATATTCCTAGCTGTGCCCCTGCTCTACTACAAAGGGATCATTATACCTGATACAAAGACAAAAAAAAAAAAAAAAAAAAAAAGAGAGAGAGAGAGAAACTTGACCTAATTCAAATCCACTGGAAAGGAAGTAATTTTGCTGTAATTCCCCCTTGAGTTGGTTTGTCTCTGAAAGCACAGTTTAATTCTAATGGCTGTTTAGTAGTTTTCTCCTTGGAGCATTTTCCAAATGGCAAATCATTTCTCTTTATCAGAATCCAGAAGGAGGAAGTGTGCCATTACTGTTGCTACAGAAATGTAGGCAGATGGGTTAAGGGACTTCTTCAGTGGAAGTGGAAACAAAGTGGTTGATGGAGGCAATAGTTTTAAACCTAATACTCAGGTTGCTACACTGTTCTACCCTGCTGTATAGGTATATTGGTTTACTCATGGATACATTCTGAGCACAGAGATAAATACAAACATGTACTCAATATCCTGAAGGATTAATTGTCCATGTGAATTCTTTGAATAATAAGTATTTTAAGAAATGTTTCCTTTCCTTCTTAAAAGAATAATGTTTATATAGGAAATATTTTTTAAAAAAATCATTGTATGTGCTTTCTAGCTACTCGCATTTTTTGAGTCCAGCTTTCATTTTGAAGTGATTTCTAAATAAAAAGAAAACCTCCTTATGCTTAGAAATTGTTATATGTAAGGTTTGGATTGGCTTTAATGTAGTCCCCTGAGGTGCCTACTGGCAGCGTGGCTCAGGTGTGCTGGCTTCAGCCAGCTCCTGGCCCAGGCTCCCTGGCTGGGGCAGAGGAGAGGAGTGAGGAGCTCCACACCAGACAGAGGCAGCAGTGACATCTCAAATTGACATTCATGGCTGAAGAGAAATCCACAAAACAGCAATCTTCCCTTCTATGATTCTTAAAAAAATAAAAAATAAAAAAAAAAATTAAATTAGGTTCTTCCCTGCAAAAATAGATGATCAGTATGTGAAGCATTATTCCTCAAAAAGTGGTCCTGATATTCAACTTAGCTGTTTTGTACCATGGGTGCTGAGTAAAGTACAGTGCATTTATGGTTCCATCTGGAGAGAATCTGCAGTAATGAACTCATGTTGTTGTTTTGCCAATTTAACACTTCATGAAATACTGAAGTGCCACTTGCACGTTCAGAAAGGAATGCTGCTAGTGATTTTGTGTGAAGCAATACAGGCTGAATACAGTAATTTTGAACAGTTTGTTTAATAATATGAAGAGCAATATTATCAGTTGTAAAATCATCTTTGCTTATATATTAATATTAGAATAGAGGTAAAAGTGATGGGGTGCCTTCGTCCTGCAGTATGTGACCGCTGGCTCCAGCAGAGCCACCATCTCACTTTCAAACTTGGAACCATGTGTGTCTTTAGATCTCCACAAATTCGGGCTGTTTATATCAGCTGTTCATTGTGTGTATAATGTTTTACAGAGCAGAATAAATACCATAAAAAAATGAGCTGATAAATATTCAGCTGAACTCTAAATTGAGTTCACATTGTTTTGGCTAATGGCCTTTCGTTTGACTTTCAGTTTGCTCTAAAACATAATTTTTACTTGCAGGAGCACAGACTGAAAGTGAATGTTTAGCTTATTTACTTACCAGAGGTAGACTCTATTTTACTTTAAGTTAAGTTGATGTAGATCAGGGGAACTGCTCTAGAATCAATGGAATAAAACAGTGACAAGAGAATCAGACTAAATGGTATTCAATAGATCATGAATTCATAGAGTGCTTTATAAAAAGATGTGTTCTGTGGCACTCTTGAAACGTTGTTTCCCCAAATCACTAATATTTCGTATGAGTCTAGAATGTAAATGAAAATTTCCTCAAGTTTTTGTTGTTGTTGTTTGTTTTTTGTTTGTTTGTTTGTTTTCATTCCAGGGAATGCTGTTTTGCTACATTAACGCTTCCTAAGCATTGGGGTTCTTTTGTCTGTTTTAAAACCAATTTAAATATTTTTACCATCTTCAAACACAGATTTCCATTTTCTGCCCTAAAGTCATATGGTCTAATAGGGACATTGCATGATGGGGATGGGTTGATGGTTGGACTTAATGTTCTTAGAAGTCTTCTTCAATCTTGATGATTCTGTGATTATCTGTATATCTTTATGCTTCCTGTCCTTCTGTGCCACTGTTCTGGCTTATGACATTAGCTCTCTCCTAGTTTCACAAAGGTGTAATTAAAGTATTCTTTTTAATTTAATACATATTTGAACCTCTCTATGTAAGGGACTATTCGTTATCACTTTTGATCTTATTTATACTGAAGCTCAAGTTAGCAAAGGGGTCAGTTTCAATTCTAAGACCATAGCAAAAATGTATGTTCCTGTTTTCATTCTAAACCTTTTCACTTTTAAATTCTGAAGTTCAGTTTAATTTTCAAAAATTTTTCCTACAGGCAAGGAAAGTGTGAATACATATAAGAATCGTTGTATTTATTTTTTATTTGCTTCATTTTTGAGATTTGTTGAGAGATTGAAGCAGTAAACATCAATTTTAATAGGAGACATCCTTCAGTGACATTCTTGCGAAGTAATTAGATTTGCAGTACGCATGTATCTGCATAAAGTTGCAAAGATATGTTTTAGATTGCTAGTTATTCTTGAGTCACTGAAACAGACATAGAATAAATCACAAACCATGTGAGTTAGTTTGCAGACCCTTCTGTTCGTACTGGAATACACCCCCACACACTGCATGTTCTCTCAGGTGTGAGCTGGCCCTGTCTAGCAGGGATTTCCAGTCCCACTGCAGTTGGGTTATTCATCACAGCAACTCTGAGTGCTGATGAATAAATCATAGATGGTAGTGATGATGATAATAGTAAGAACAGAATGATTTGAAGCAAAATCTAATACTTTTGAGGCATTATTGACGTGACAAAGTCTCTTGGGAATTTTTTTGAACAATTTTGTCTGTGGGGAATTACGAATACACAGCTGTCTTGTTTTGCCCAGCCTGTTGAATAGGAAGTGTCTGTGATAAAGTAGAAATAGAGATGTAAGTGCAGCAGGTAAACCTGGCATGTGTTTGACAGCACTGGAACTCTGCAGTCCCAGATTGGCACCATCTGGATTGCACCATTCGTAATGGGATCATATGTGTACATGCAATTAGTTTATGTCAGTAGCTGTGGGGATTAGATGAAATTACGGAACAGTAAATGCTGCTTTGAAACCAGCTTGATCTTGTAAACTCAACCTGAAAGCCACTGTAATTCTGGCAATTACCCTAGGACTGCTGTGCTTAGAGGCAAAAATAGGGCTCTTGTACCACATCCTCACCTCCCAGAGCTGAAGAGCATTTTAAATGCAAGGTGATTTGAGGGAGGTTTTTTGTTAAACTGGAGGAACTTGGCGTGGAAAATCAGTGGCTGGGGTGACAAAAAGGAGGGCAAGTGAGAATGATGACCAGTGGGACTTAATGTGACAAAGAGAAAGGAGCTGCAAACTAGAAAGATGGAAAAAAATTAGATCTTCAAAAGTAGTTTCTTGATTAGTGGGAGAATCCCTGGCAGGAATATGTGTTGTCAGAGGAATTTTTAATTAATGTCTGCTTGCTTCTCTTCAGTGAATTAACCGAAAATCTACCATGTGTATTCCTGAGCATTTTAATTTGTATTGACAATTAGTCAATGACTGTTTTCATGTAGTAAAAATCATTGTCAAGTTAACTTAGAGGCTGATTCACTCTTCCGAAGGGATAACAGCTGAAATTCTGGGATGATGTCAGCAATGGATCAACAGATGTTGGCATTAAATTTGTCTCTCAGTGTAGAAATGACTCACAGTGCACATCCAAATTGAAATCTCCTATGAATTTGTTCTACTTACCTCTGGGGCTGAAAGGACTGGTTTCTGTGTTCTTTCCAATCTGTCGGAAACTCTACATCTTTATTATCCATGTTCAACTTCTTTTCAAATGGAAATGTAAGGAAAAAAATTGCTCTTTCATGCAGGTAAGATTGTGTTAGTGAAGAAGCCCCCAGTCATTCTACTTCTGGACTCTTGCAGAAACAATATATCTTGGTATAACAGTAGTATAAAAATATTTGCTTTAGGGATGCAGGAAATGAACACACGGATATGCACACCTATATAGAAAGATGGGGTGGAATTCAAAGGATTTATTCTTGGTAACAAATGTAAGAAAATCATTGAACGTCAAATATTGTGGTGTTTTTAATGACTCTAAATTTAAGTGTTAGTCTTTCTGTATAATTACTAAAAGTTTCTGTACTGGTGGATCAAATACTTGTGTTTGAGTGCGTAGGGGAGTATTTCTGAGCAACAGAAGTTTTAGTTTTTGTCCAATATATGTAACTGATAAAAGTAATTTCTCGACTTATGTGTTAAATTATTCTATTTGTAAATTGTATCACAGAAAGCTTTTAAAATAATTTCCTTTAATTTCTTTACAGGCATTGAACTGGGAGAGATAAAAATGTGTTCAAGTTTAAAAAGATGACTTGATGCAAAAGCAACAAAGATTAAGAAGGAGTAGAGAACACAGGAACTAGCAAAACAAAAACAAAAACAGAATAATGTTAATTCTCCCAAATAGAAAAGGTTGCTAAAAGGGCACATATTACAAATGGATGTGACATTATACTAAGCTGTTTTTTAGATTATATCAGTAGTGATTAATGCTTTTGATGGGAGGCATTTTGAAGGATGTATGTTACCTCTGAAATTGATTGTAAATAATACTTTATTTCTGTCTTCTAAAGTTTTCGTTGTTGGTTGTTGTTCTTGTTTTCTTCCATTAGAAATTATCTTAATTCATTTGGGGATGATGAAATAGCAAATAAAGAAAAGTACACTATATTAGTAGTGTTGTAGTGTAAATTAATGCTCTGCATAAGGACAGCCTGTGGCTGAATGAAGTGTAGAATCTTTAACATGAACTGTATGTAATTTGGCATTAGGCTTCACATTAGTTCTTTTTGTCAGTCAATAAACTGATTTTTTTCCTGCATGTTTTCTTCCAGTATACTTCTACCAAAAATGTAATGGATTACCAAGAAATAAGCTACAAAACAATAATGTAAATGTGTCATAAAGATTTATTTTTTGTGCATTCGGGAAGTAAAATGTACTTTCTATTGATTGAATTGTGTGACAGCTGAGGACAGTGCATGGAACCATGATGTCTTCAGTTGTGTTACTTTACATGGAATAATCTGAACTTGTTTGGGCTATGAGTTCTGAAAGTAACTCATTAAAATGTGATTAAGTGTTGTAAATGGTTAAAATATATAACAGGATAGAATGTTAGAGTATGATCCAGTTTTTTAACAGTTAGGGTATGTTTAGTTTGGATATCAGATCTACACATACTGTCAGTGTGTTTCAAAGTATCTATAACATAAGGAAACACCATCAGTTACATTACCAGGCATGTTTAATAGCTATACAAAAAAACAGTGACAACTTTTTCTAAAGATGTGAAGTATAAAATTGATAAATTATAGTTGCCTATGTACATATGCAAAAAAATACACATGCATACAGTACAAAATGATGCTTATTTCCATACTCTGGCAGAAAATCTCTCTGGACCAAGCCATGTCAAATTATCAAATAATCTCAAAGATGCACTTTCACTAAGAGGGAAACTCCCTCTGACACCCAGGAAGGGAGGGAGGAGGACTTAAGACCACAGGAGATGGGGGCATGACTTACTTAGGGATATGGTTTAGTGGGCAACATTGGTGGTAGGTGGATGGTTGGACTTGATGATCTTAGAGGTCTTTTCCAACCTTAATGACTCTATCTTCCCAGGAAGCTGTGAGAAGTGATTGCTGAAGCAGTATACCCCTTTCACGTCCTTTGTAGAGGTGAGATAGACAGCCTGCACAGTGGAGATCTGTATCGATTTATTCCAGCTGGGTCAATGATGCTGGCATGCAGGGTGCCCACAGAAGCCGGCTGCACATGTTTGTCACACAGCTGTAAGCAGGCAGGTCTCTTCATTAGGAGCACGTGGGGCCAGCTGGTGTCATGGCTCAGAGCCACGTCCCTCCCTCGTACCTAGCATCTGGCTCGTCACATTCCCCGAGGAAAAGTTCAGGAAGGAGTAGAAACTTCCCAGGGAGAAACACCCAGTGTGGCTAAAAACAATAACTGAAGACAAATGCTGGGTTCCTGGCCCATGTAGTTGTCTCGCTCCAATTTATAGGAGGGAGATGAGGTTCTTTTAATATCTGTATACCCGGCGTGAGATTAAGAAACAACGGTTCATATGTTGTTCCATCCAGTTTATTACCAAACCTAATCAGGGAGACGGGGAAGGGAAGGAGGGCGATAGAAAAGATGGAAAAGAAGCAGGAGTTGCGTAAAGCAGGGATGGTCACCAGCAGGATCCAGCAGCGGTCCCGTTGCAGGGCGTTTGAAGGTCCCAGGCAGACGCAGCAGGGGGACGGGGAGCAGCAGCGTGGCCGGCCTTGAGCAGCAAGCAGGTAGACGAGGAAGTCGAGGAGCTAATCCTTGAAGCTGCAGCAGTGCTCAGGCAGCAGGCACAGGAGAGTTCGACAGCATGAAGGAGTCACCTCACGAGGAATCTGATCATCAGGAATCCCTCCTCTTCTTCAGGAGGAATCTGCTGCCAGAAATCCTCCGTTCTTCATGAGGAATCTGTTGTCAGAAACCTATCCTCATGGTTTTCAGTTCCTCTTTTATCCTCCTTGTTCTCCTGCCTCCTGACAAGGATGGGCCTTGAGCAATAGGCATTGAGTACCCCCTGAGATGGCCATCATCCTGAGATAAGTCCACACAAAGGAGCACTTCACAGCTATTTAGCTTCATCTCGCTCCTTGCCCCTGGCCTTGCCCATCTGCATCCCCCAGACAAAGGATCTCACAACCTTTGCCCAGGACTTGCCTGGACTTGTTCATCTGTGTCCTTCAGACAAAGGATTTCACAATCCTTGCTCGAGACTTGAACAAGTCCATCTGTGTCCCCAGCAAGCTTTGAGACACAGAAGTTAACAGAATAATCTCTTACAGTAGTCAGACTGCTTTTGCCATGAAAACTCAACGGTGGATATAGAGGAAAAGGAATGTCTGGGCCTTGGCCCAGTGTGGTCAAATGGAGCTTTTTGCTGAAAGAACAGCTCACACATGGGCTAGTTATTCCGAGCCTTCCTTTTGCTTGGCTTTACCATCTCTCTTCATCCCGATGCTCTGCCTGATTTCCAGCTCTAGTAACTTACTGTGTTTATCTGGGAATAAAACCAAATACATACGCAAAAACATCCAAATTATAACTTTTATGTTTCTGGACATGCTGAAATCTAAGAACCAATCTGCTATCCCCCGCATTTTTGAAGTGTATATTCTGCTCCAATTATTCCAATGGCTTTGTGAAGAAGAAGAATGCACTGTAGGCATAGAGTCTGAAAAAGAGGAGCCATCCTAGATATGCACTGTAACTCTTGGAGGGAGAAATCTGTTCCTTTTACTATTTTTATTGAAACGCTTTAACTGCTCTCATGACTTTTAATAGTCAATGTTATTTTGAAGCAGCAGCAGTTAATTAAAACTAAATATAGTATTTTTGTTTGTGAGAAAACTAAGAATGGAGTACAAACCTCAGTAAAATGGTCTTCTCTTCCAGTAGTTATTTTATTGTGATTTTATCTGAATGATAAAATTCATTTTTACTGGATTTGTAAAGCTAAGAGCACTTTTACTACTCCATACTTTTACTGCTGTCATAATGAAGGATGATATTTACTGGGAGAAGTGATGTTTTTTTGCCTTTTGACAAATTCATGGAAATCTTTTTTTACTTGCAAATATTTGCAAAGTAAAAATTGATACCTTTGCACAGATCTGCCTTGTGAGGTGCTGTGACACTTTGAAGTTCTTTGATCATTTTATTTAGTTTGTCACACTCCGGGCTGTTTAAATATACTTGAGCATGTTGATAGACTTAGAAAACTGGCTAGCAGGGCTGCCTATGGAGTAGAATTCGTTATTCCAGAATGGGATGTAATGTTTAGAACAAAAGACTGGAGGTTAATAACAGGCATTTGCAAGTATTACAACAAAATTTAAAACCAGGTGACACTCAGTCAAATCTGAATGCGTAGCTGTCTTTAATGTCCTTAAACAAATTGTAATGCAAATTTACTGTAAACTAAAGTTAGATGACATCTCATACTGTCAGTGTTACACTACGCATTTCACAACGTGTATAAAACTCGTCATGCTGATGAGCAGACTTCTGCACTGATCTCTGTGGAGCTCTTGGAGCAAAGCTCGAGTCATGACGGAATAACGAAACCCGTTAATGATCAGTCTGTCAGCATCATCATCAGCTGCTGGAGGCATGCAGTTGTCTCTGTGAGAATTTGTGTGGTGTGTGGGACTGGAAGAAAGCCAGCCTTCAGCTACAGGGGCCTCAAAAGGGTCCAGTAGGGAGAGTGAATAAAGCACCTTTTTGAATTCCTGACAAATAAAAATTCTTGTGTGGCAGGCATTCTGAGTAAAACGGTGAAAACTCTGTACTGACCTTCAAAAATCAAAGGTCTTGAGGTATGTGATTGTGTATTTAAAATGCTTTCAGATTGTAGGAGTTAGTTTTTCTCCAAATAGGTGCTATAACATATAATAAGGTGTTCAGTAGTAATCTGTAATTTTGTCAGATTGAATATATAAATATAAAAAGGTGGGAAATGTTTGCTCAAAAAAGGTGCTAACAGTAATTGTACCTAGCACAATGTCTTATTAGAAATTAATCAGAAATCCATCAATCAAAGCAAATCTGTACAGAAGGAGCAGTATTATTCTGTTTCGTTCTAGTTCACTTTCAGACTTAGTGATACTAAATGTGCATCTGAAGTAGCTGCTATGACTCTGCTCTTGCATTTAATGTAACTAAGATTGTTTATGCCCTCTGAGAATCTGGGCCATACTCATTAGTGGAATTTGTTTTGCTTTGTTTTACCCCTGGTTATACTATGATATATAGAACTTAACAATTAGCCCAGAAGAAGTGTTAGGCTATGTGAAATGTCTTTTCACTTGTAGAAAATGATATTTTTGTTGTTGCCATCATAAATTTGATTCACATTTCATTTTCCTTTTGGCATGTACAAAAGGCATGTTTCTTTTTTCCATAACAGAAATTGCTTTCAATTGTAGTAAATGCCTGACTTTGAATGCTTCCCGCAAAGCCAAAAGACTCCTTCTTCAGGGAAAATGTCTCATGTGAAAATGATTGCTAGGTTTAATTTATAAAAATGTGTCAACATGACTAATTGTAAGATGAGTGGTGAAGCTTATTATGTGCAGCATAATGCTAAATATCCTTGCTGAATACCACAACATATTTCAGCTGTGGCAGTATCGTCTCAAGCCCATTCTCACAGCAGGTCAGGAAAATAAATGTGATTGTGCTTCAGAATAAAGGGCGTAAATGGTGCTAGAATGCATGACAACTGGCAAATTGATGTTTATTCTACATAAGAACTGACTCAAACTTTAAAGATCTGTGTTCACAGTGGTCCTAGCTGGTTAGGAAGTTTTTCCATTTGTTTGCAGTTCTTGTATAAATTATGTAGCACCTTTCTGTAGTACTTCCTATTCATTTTTCTGTGCATTTTCTCAGCCTCTTAGGAGAAAAGACAACATAGTTCTCAAGGGTGAATTGAGATGCAGCTGTTTCCACTATTCTTGCATTGCAGTTAAAATACTAGTGAATATGAATTCCCCAGGAGATGTGTTACCCTGAGAGATTTTCCTAATTCATGCTGAATTAGGAAGAAGAAAGGGAAAATGAGAAAAGAAAAATGCAAGAAAAGGTTTTGGCTCCCTGGGACTTTAGAAGTAAACCTAAATAGAAATAATTTTATATTGTAACAGTAGGAATACTGACCAGATATCAAAGAGTTGATAGTAGTAATTCCAGTTTTGCTCTGCTTTTCTTTTAATGCTCAGTGTTATAAAGCATCTTGACACTTTCAGCACTTACTGAAGTGAGAATTTGAGGTTTTCACGAAATGTATGAGTTAAATTTTTATCTTGGCTTTGCATGGTTTCTACATAGATCAAATTGTAAGCTGATGGTGTAGGGATAAAAATATGATAAATCAATACTTTTGCCTTTAAATTGTATGTGATTTTTTCTTCAATTGTGGTAATCTTTAGATGTCTTTCCTTTTGTGTATTTTTTCCTAATCATTCCCCTTTTTTCATAGCCTTTCAAACGTCACTCTTACACCTTTGTTGCTGTAAAAGCAAAGTTCTCTTGCATATGTAGAGACAGATACTTCTTTGCATAAATCAGTTTTATTGCACACTTTCCTACACTATGTGAACTTTCCAGTAACCATGAGGTAACTGTTATATTTCCCAGTCCAAATAACTCTGCCTGTGATATTGATAAACAACTGTGTAACAGTTAGTGCCTGTTTTTATATTTCAACTGTAGGGAAAATCAGAGATTGTAAAATCTCAGGAATTCCTCAGTATTAAGCAGAATTAATTTATAATACCTTTTTTTTTGCCACCTGGATGGCTTGATACATTCCCAGGTTGGCATTTCTTTGCTTCATCAGCTTTCCATCTGCTTCTTTCTATCATCTGAAACACTTCCTCATTCCATATCCATGTTTTCTCCCTGTATAATTTGTTGGTTCTTGTGTTAATCTTTTAAACTCTGTTTTGCTCAACTATGAAAAGTGCCAAGAATTTGCCTAGAAGGATCCAAATATTATTATTATCTTATTTATTTTTTTCAACAGAGCAAACACAATACGTTCATTAGCAGATTTCTGTAGTTTTTACTCCAGGCAGAACAGTTTATTACAGGAGTAAAAAAATCACTGTATTTTCTATGGATGAAATTTCAAAACTAGTTGGTCAGTTTATGTCTTTAATTGGAAATCACAGTCATACAATCATTTGAGTTTGAAGGGATTTTTAAAGGTCATCTAGTCCAATTTTCCTGCAGTGAACAAGGATGTCTGCAACTCGACAGGTTGTTCAGAGCCCCATCCAGACTAACCTTGAATGTCTCCAAGGATAGGGCATCCATCAAATCTCTTGCATTACCGTGCTTCACTACCCTTATCATAAAAACTTTTGTCTTTATATCCAGTCTAAATCTTCCCTCTTCTAGTTTGAAACCATTTCCCCTGGTTCTGTCACAACAGACCCAGCTAAAGAGTCTGTCCCCTTCTTTCTTATAGCCCTCTTTAGATACTGAAAGGCTGCTATCAGGCCATCTTGCAGCCTTCTCTTCTCCAGGCTGAAAAGCCTCAGTTCTCTCAGCCTGTCCTTGTAGGAGAGGTGTTCCATCCCTTGTATCATTTTTGTGACAGGTCTACATCTCTTATACTGAGGACTCCATATCTGGACACCGTACTCCAAGTGAGGTCTCACCAGTGCAGAGTAGTGGGTCAGGGTCACCTTCTTTGTCCCTCTGACTGTGATTCTGTTGATGCAGCCCAGGATACTATTGGCTTTCTGGGCTGTGAAGGCATGTTGCTGGCTCATGTCCAGGTTACTATCTAGCAGTAAATCCAGGTCCTTCTCAGAAGAACTGTGCTGTATCCTTTCGTCCCCCAGCTTGTAGGGACAGGATGACATCTAGAGAAACCTTCAAGTGTGTTGACCTCACCACACAGTCTGGTATCACTTGCAAACTGTCTGAGGGTATACTCAATCCCACTGTTGATGTAACTGATGAAGTTGTTAAACTATTAAACTACACCGGTCCTGGTACTGACCCATGGAAGGTATCACTCATCACTGTTCTCCATCCAGACATTGAACCTTTGACCACCACTCTCACAGCTTTTTCCTTGTCCATTGAACAGTCCACCTATCAAATCCATACTGTCTAATTTGGAGACAAGGGTGCTGTGGGGGACCATGTCAGAGCCCTTACTGAAGTGGGGATAGATGACACCAGTGGCTTTTCCCTCATCCTTTGATGCAGTGACACCATGATAGGCCACTAGGCTGGGCGTGCAGGATTTGCCCTTGGTGAAACGAAGGTGGTTGTTTGTTATTGCCTCCCTCTCTTCCACATGTCAGTTTACATGTGATAGGGTCAGGGCATTCAGATTAAAGTGAACAGGACAGGTATTGAACATAATTTCCTAAAGCTTATTCTGCATCTAGAGATAGAGGAAACATCGCTCAAAGAGATCTAAGAGTTTACTCAACTCAGAGTATGGTCTATATTTATGCAAAGGTTGAGATTTCCAGGGCAGAAATCTGCAAAATTTTTCTTACAGTGATGTGTTCAGTAAAAGTTTTCTAAACATTAGATAATTCTCATTAAACACATTCTTGTTCAAAAGGAGACTGGTTATAACACCTGTGTCTTCTACTTGCTTTAGGACCAACAGCTGTGCTACCTCATCAGACTGCAGCAGATAACAAACAAAGAAACAGGCAAATTTGCCATTTATATGGATAGCTTTGCAAGGCAACCCAGTTCCTTCAGAGAGAGGTGAGTGTAATTCAGAATTTGGCAGTTTCCTTTAAATCAATGCTTAAATCTATTTGATTTGTATATGAGAGTAGTGCTCTCATTAACATGGCTAATATGCATATATAAAACTGATTGCAAGTTTTCTGTCTCTTGTAAGAATTGTTCTTCTGAAATTAGAAACCATTTCTATAAAAGTTACATTTGAACAGAATGCAGTCTGTGGTTTGATACATCTTTAGCTCCAATTCATATTTCTTATCCTATCTCTGCTAGAAGATGGAACTCAAATCTCTCTTAAATGTTGATTTGTATCACATGGCCAGTGTAGTACTGAGAAGAATCTCATTCATTTTGAGAAAGTACTGTTTTGAGTACATGTTCTTTTTGGTGATCTATGAATTTTTAGATGGGAAAATATAATCTACATGCAGTTAATGTTATGTTTCCTTAAAAATAAACAATAATAAAAAATTAAAAAAAAGGAAATCTATTTAAAATATGGTACTACTTAGCTTGAGTCTTCTATGACATACTGCTCTTTTATTTAAAGTACAATAACTTATACCAGTAATATGGAGGTCTATACACATATCTTAAGTTTTGTAGCAGAAACACTGAGTCATGGCTTGAGCCAGTGATTGAGCACCTGGTAGGAAGGGAGGGCCAACCCAGAGGAGCTCAGGTGCATGTAATGTGCCTGAGCGCTCAGAGAGTGTGGAGCCTGGATCCACCCTTTCCCAGACCTCATTTAAGGAGTGGCTGTGGAATCAAAGGTAGCTTGTGGAGATTCCTGCATATCTGAGGCCTTCTGAAGGTAAGCATGTTTTTTCCTTTATTTCTGTGTCTATGGTTGTTGTATTTATGTAAATCCTTCATTGTTGTAGCTTAGGGCTGTGCTGTCATTGTGCTTTCCAATGTGTTACAGGAATGCGTAAATATAAGCAAGACTATTTTCCACTATTCCAATTTACAAAGCATTATAGGTATACTCATAGTGGACTTGATTTTATAATCACGGCAAGACTAAAAGGATTAATTTAGTACTGTTATTCCTGGCCCTTTAGGGCCTGAAGACCATAGTGTGTTATTTAAGATGATCTTTAGCAGGTGTGTAATTTTTTCCTTAGTCAGTGGACCATTGACTTTCCCTCAGTAAGTTCTGTTTTTCTTCATGTCTCTCTGAGGCCCCAAACAAGTTAAAGGTCTCAGAAGAGAACACCCCGACATCTATTAAATTTAACAAGTCCCTAGATGAAAGCAATTAAGCTGCAAATATTTGTGGACAGTATATGTGGACGCCTCTTTTTTCATTTGTTTCAGAGGAAAAGCCACTGAAGCAGCTAAGTAGAAATGAAGAAAAAGAGCAGAAGGCTTGCTTAAGACGTTCCATGCTATATAAAGCTTATATACTGACTGTAACCTGCAAAGGCATTATAAATCTGTGTGGTGGAATCCTGTGCCCTTAACTGTTACTTGACAAAGTATTTGCTAGTTGAGAGTGAGATGATGCATTTCTTGCTTACTCAGTTTTTTCAGAAGTCATGATTCTATATGAGAAGTGTGCAGCTATAAGTCAAAAATTATAGATCATCTGCACTTCAAACTTGTTAAAATTTATAGGCACAGAAGAAAGCAAAAAAGCAAAGTTACTGCCAAAAACATGCATTCTGTGTTAGATCAAAGTTTATTGAAGTTTTTGGTAACATAACTAGTTCACTGTGCAGAGTATTTCTACAGTTCTTGTTCTGCTTACTTGTTCAAGATCTCATTTAAAAATAAAAATCCACTTCATGAAAAAATAATTTTCATAATTATTATTTTATATGAGCTAACATAGTTTTATCGTTATGCATATGTAATGGAAAGTGGTTATTCTTGACTCTTGTTAGAGAGCTAGAATTAATTTCCCCCTCTCTCAGTTACTATAGTAACTGCACGGGAAAGCATCAATTTGGATTTTTTTTCTAATTCTGAAATAACTGGAGTTTTCAGTGTTACTTCAGCTGCTTTCGGAGTGGTGCATGCTAGAAAAAGAACATACTTCAGAAAATAGCATCTCATCTGAGTTATACGTTGATATGTTAACAATGTATTACATTCATGTCTTGGCTTTGGTGTAATTTACTGTCATAGTCACAATGGGAGGACTGTGGTATGGTTGGTTAGGTAGTTGAGGACAAGTTGCTCATATCTTCACTCTAAAAAAAAAATTTTTTTTTTTTTATTTGGATGAGCCAACAAAAATAGCTAAGTGTAAGTCAAAGCAAACTGGCCTTTCTCATCTTGCTGATTTTCATGAAAGTGCTGTATGATATGCAATATTTAGATTTTTCATTAAAGCTAGGCAGAGACATCTTTGCTCCATATCTGGTTCACTTTGAGAAAGTAAATTATATTGGAAATGATTTTCAGTTCATCTTTCAATATATCAGTATACAAACTGGATGGGATTTATTTTACCACATTTACTAGCTATCTAGTGGTTCTCTATTAGGAAGGAGAACAATTTTTACAACTTTTAATCTCTTTGTAATGTAGTTGTTTGAGAGAATACGAGGTCTGAAAATCTTGGAAACCAGCTTTTCTAAAATGCCTGATTTGCAAATGAGATGAACAGTCCTTAGCATAAATAAACATCAGATTTATTGATGAAATTTGTCATAGCTGCTTTGGGAAAGTTTAAGGAGAGGAGGCATCCCTTCCTACTTCTCAAGCACCACATTTTGCCTGCTTTTCACTTGAGAAGCTGTGGAATGTGTATTATGGTATTACCTGCAGTAATTATTCGTGATTTTCTGCAGAGAGCTCTAATACTAGGGAAGCAAATTCTGTTCCTTAAGCTTTTGTAGACATTAATTCTATGTTGCAGTGTAATATGAAATGAATTCATCTGTATTAGTATGTTGTTTTCATTTTTTTTTTTTTATATATAAATACCCTAGTTAAGTGAAGAATTTTATTTTCTCCCCCAACCGTTCTGTTCATAGATCACATTAATTATATACTCTTATTTCAGGCTTACCGGTACAATCAGTTATCCATAATATACTATCAAGTAGCATCTCAAGTCCTATTTTAAGTCAGTATTTTGAAATCTGTACTGTTTTTTTTCTCAGGTCTCAGAAAATAAATTTTAACTGAGTTCATTAGAACTATCTAAATGAAATTCTACTTAAGCATCAAAATCCTGTAGATAAATTGATGATGTTCTTATTAACAAGGAGGTTGGAAAAGATCTCAGAAAAGCAGATGTTGTATATACACTGTACTCATATGGACAGTATATACACAAAGAATCAATATTTAATTCGAAGTAGATGATATGAGTTCATTCAATTCACAGCCACACGTTATCAGGAGTTACGTTAGGGATGAATGCTACAGAATAAGAGTGAATCTTGAAGTGAAACAAGAAAAATCAATCCCTTGCAGTTCCTGATATTTTTGATGCAATTGAGGATTCTGATTTTGGTGTTCTAGAAGTGGAAGTTACTCTTGAAGATGTACTTCCTTTTAGCCCTAGCTTATGCCCTTATTACTATTTTAAAAAGAAGTTTAATTCTTCTGTCACTTCATATTATTTTTTTAAAAGTGTCCTTATTCTTAGTACTTCACTTTAAATCCCAACGAGAGAAATCATTACTTTTCATACCTGGAGTACTTTGGTTTCATGCACATGTTAAAAACAGCTTGTAGCTCCTCCTGGCTCTCCCTGTCTTCAAAACGTACTTCACCACTGATGTCATTTATTCAATGCAAGATACCAATGCACTATGAATCAGAAAGCAAGTGGCTGATGTGTAAACCCAGTAGTGTGTTCAGCTAGATGGAAACCTGAAAGTCAAAAATAATTCTTTTCTGTTTTAAAAAAGAAATCACTTGTGTATTTCACAAATTATCCTGTGATAATGTGGTTGTGGTTTACTTTTTTTTTCTTTCTGAGGTATAAGTAAGTTTTCAGGAATATCATAGCATTTCTCCCATCTCTGTGTCACTACTTAATTTCTTTACATGAATCTAGAAATAGGAAGGAAAAATGTTTAGATCAAAGTGAACTTATTTTTCAGTAAGTTTTGTTTCCTGAGTTGTTTCAATATCTTTTTTTCATTAGCAAATATTTCATTGGCCATATAGTTTGTATTGTTATATCTTGGAGAAGTTGTAAGAAATCAAAAGAGATAAAAAAAACTATATTCAGAAAGCTGCCAATCAGAAAAAGATACTCTTATCTAATAGTTCAGATGAAAGGGTGCTCAGAAAATTAGGGAGTTATTTTCAGCTCTAGATATATGATGAAATTAGGCAGTTGTATTCCCCTTCTCCAGAGTTATTTAATCACTTATCTTATGTAGTAACAGCTCTGGTACATCTATTTTGATTTGTGTAAAATAGAATGAGTGTCTTGGGGGTGTGAGTGGGAAGGTTCTTTCTATAACCTACTGAAGCGCTCACATCCTGCACCCTGATGCCTGAGATGTGAACAGTATGAGGTGCTGGATTGAGTTCTCTCAAGCTAAACCAAGTACCTCACCATTCACACTAAAAAAAATTTGGTAAATCTTGTAATCATAGATGCAAGTTCTTGGAGCTTCTGGAACTGTGAAAAATTTTGAAAAACCTGGTATTTCTAGAGAAGCTACAGCAGAACAATGCAATGATCTGCAAAACCTTTCTTCAGAACACTTTGATTTCTAGGTATTGTCAATATATGCAAAGTGATTTATTTATTTTTTTTTAGTGTAAAATTCCAAAGCATCACAAGAGTAGAAGCTATAATTAGCATGTTGCAGTTTTAGTAGCATTTAACATTGTTTCTGGTGAGTTCTTATTTTGAAGTGGTAAGCGCAGTAGACATGGTTGACAATAGGGACCAAATTGCCTTTAGCCAAAACTGAATGGTTTATAGAGTGAATAACGTATGTTTAAAAACTTAAAATGTTACATCTTCAGTTTTTTCTTGGTTAATACTGAGATGGTGCATAATGCATTTTTGAGTTTAATCTTCCCCAGAGTTTGAAATGTCTGAAGTATGAATATATTGTTTCTCCACCTACCACTTTTTATGCTAGTGAAGTACAAAAATGTATGAAAGGCCCAAATTGTTTAATTAATTCTTGTCCTATCAAGATACATTGACTCTAGTGTAAATTAAACATGCCTGGGAGCATTCCCAGGCACTGAGGCCGACTGACAAAGATCAACCCGGAGCTAATGAAGTCTTCTACCTGTCAAAACAGGGTGGCTGCATGGTACCAGCCTTTTGAGAATAGTCACTGTAAGGCTTCTGTGCCCAGCCCTGGCTTGTGAATTGTTTGGGAGAATGAAAATTGGCCTAAATAAGGAACGTGCCCTTGATTATTTTAACAGTATATGTGGCCATACTTTGTTGCATTGGGAATGGCATAATTAACTAGTAGAGATGTAGCCATAAGTGCTGTTTGGGAGAAATTTCACTGTCTTGCATAAACATGATAGTCAGTAATAATTGATATTTATGTTTGTGTTTTTAATGGTTAATGATAGCAGACATCAGAAAATCCTTTGAAATCTAATGATAATAAGCTATGCAGAGTTGTCTGATGTTAACTATGGAAGTAAAATTATATTTAAGGGAGGTGTACGTTGCTGTAACATCATTGCAAGTGACACACATTCTTCAGATGGTTTCTCTGTTTCTGCTTTTGCTCAGATCCCTCAGAATACTTTAGCATTCAGCTTACAAACATTGTTCCAAATATTAGTGGCTTTTTTTTTCCTGATGAATGGAGTAGCTAGGAAATGAATGCTTTGAACTGACAGTTGAATCTTCACATCCCTGAGAACCTCATTATGTGTTCGCAGTACTTTGTAGGAAATTGCATCTTGATTGCGCCAGTGGTACATGTACATTTCAAACCCTGTAAATACAAGGCTAATTCTCAATATTGACCTCGGGTCTTAAAAGAACTGTGAGGCAAATAAGGTTTCAGAAGCAAGTTGCACGGGTATTGAGACTTCAGTCATGGTGATACTGAAACAAAATGGAAATGATTCAGCTGGAATGAAGAGAATTATTTTTTGGTGCTTGTTGTTCTCCTCTGATGTCTGTACTATTACAGAAAGTGTCTATAGAGTGAAAATAAATAAATTGAAGCCCCAACTAGAACTGAATTCCTAAATACTAACTAATCCTAAAACTACACTTTGCTAATATTTCCTTTCACCCCATAGCCTTAATTAGAAAGGATTTACTTTTGTGCAAGAACTGTGTCTGTCCAGCAAAAACTCTCTGCCATTATAATTATAGTAAAAGATCTCTGAACTCCACTGAGTAAGGAAGTCTGGTTTTGTGAATGAACGTTGAGTGTTTCTGACTCAGACTTGTGCATTAATGTGTAATCGACTGATACATAATACATAATCCCTGACCGTTCAGATCCAAATGCTTTTGATCAGAACACAGATAGCTCAATCGTTTGTTCAGTATGCAAATGGTCAGTCCTTTTGAAGCTACTGATTAAACAGTTCCTTTTGAATCCTAGTTATTCTCTGATGTGTGTTCTACCAGTCAAACCCATGTGTCATGCTTATGCTGTGTATTTGTTTCCCTTTGTTATGAAGCTGTACTTTGAGTTGGCTTTGAATATCAATAAGCCAGCTGGCTGTTCATATCTGGTTGTTCATTGTTAGGCACTATTTGTCATTTATAGAAGTTCACTAATTTCTAAAGGGAATGACCTTTGAAAAATTAAAAATACAAGAGTGTTATTTTTGTATCATCTTCAAAGATATGTTACAGTCATTTGCAGTGTTCTGGCTGGAAGTAAAGCTGTTCATCATGCTGAGCCTTCTTTTATAAAGAAGACTACACAGCTTGGTATCTTTACTGTTTCATGCATCCCTTCCATTTATGTGCATGCTATATGTGTGCCTTGGTTTGCGTCATTTCACATGAGTATAGGACGTGAATTATTTGTCAGAATAAAATATATTGCTGGGAGTGCATGCTAACCAGCTGATTTGATCCCAGTTTAGAAAAACGCAACAGATCATTTTGCTTCTTCCTTTAATAAAGCCAAGTATTCCAGCTCATAAAAGTAGGGTTTTTTTGTTTTTTTAAATCTTTCATTGAGAGAAACACTGAAATCAAAATAATAATGTACTCCTATGGGCAAAAGGTAGCAGTAGAAATAACTGTCAGAACTTGTGCATAGGTAAGGCCTTGCTAATCTTGAAATTGCTTAATGGGCTTGGGATCCACATTACTCATCTTTTGGTTGTTTAAAGATACTAGTTTTACATAATGGAGTCAATTTTTTGCATCTGATTACTTTCTTCATCTTTTGCTAGAGAATGCGCTTTGTATTTTCTTGAAGAATTACAGCTGATCTACAGATAATGATTACAGTTTCTGCATGACTATTTACTTACAGTTAATCTTGATGAGTGGATCAATATTTGAAATAAGAGGTACTTACTCCATATGTTCTCCTCCTACTTACGGCATTCAGCAGGGAATTAATTACTCTTGTATGTTGCTGAGTTTGGTAGATAATGAATGTTTTAGCTGATAGACTCTCATTGCCAACTCTGAAGTTATGGCAATAGAATAAGTTAAAGAAAGGGTATGACAAAAATAAATATGTATAAAGAAAATGAACTAGTCTCAGAAAAAATTCAGTAATTTCCTTATAAGTGAGTAGAGAAACAGAAGTAGGAAATTGAAACTGGAAAGTAAATGGTGAAATGTGGAAGATCTTTGAAGAGTGGAATCTTCCTCTGTTACTCTTTTAGGCTTGTTCAAACACTGATGAAAATGTGATTTCTTTTCTAAAACTTGTGAAGTATTTTATGAATTACTCACCTGAGAATTTGGCACTGAGGAATTCTTAAATATGATTACACACCTCAAATTCAATCATGTTTATCAGGCTTGAAAATGACATTTGCCATTTATAAGCAAACAAAAAAAAAAAGCCCACAGCTTACACAAACCAATCAAGTATTATATATAGTGCTAGAAAAGTTAGTGTGTTATTTAGTACATTAAAAATCACATCACCTGCAGCATCTGTCTGAAATTGCAGGGAACTTGAAGCAGTGGTTATCGTTTGATGGAAATAATTTCAGATATTCATAAATGCCCAGTAATGAGAAATATTATAGGACTTAGCATTCTGAGGTCTGCTGCTTTCTTGTAGTTTGTTGTGTGCATACAGGCATGTTGTACATTAAACTTTTTCATTTACTCCATTAGCCGTTTCATGTACGCTGAACTCAGGAGTCAAGGTACTTCATGTTTCTTTATTCTTTGAAATATTCAGGTACTTTAAAATATTCAGATAATTTAAAATGAGTGTTTATGGATGACGTTACTTCCAACAGCTTGGTGTAATATCTCTAGCCTGCATTTTCATGTATCTCAGCAGAACTCTGTGACTAGTGACACCAATGATCTGCAGCAAATGATGAGCTGTGAGGTACGGAGTCCTTTTACTGTCAGATGCCTTCCAGTCGGGTACAGAGTCTTGCTCAACCTGTGAGGGTTTTTGCAATATTCCTTACAAAGAATACAGAGGAGTTAGAATACAGGTTGGAGCAGTGGATACATATGCTCAGGATGCAGAGTCCAACAGTCTGGAAATTAGAGTAAATATTTAGAGTGGGTAAAAAGGCACATAGTTCGCTACTTTTTTTTTCTGAATGATGTCTCAATTCCAAGTATCTTGGAAGTCCTACCTTTGGGAAATTCAAAAGAACAGAGGAAGCAATGACCAGGTGTATTTAAATGTGGTGTATATCTTCATTAAGTGCACTATATAAATCTAACTGCCAGCCACCACAGTGCCTTTCTGCAGGTTGTATTAATCTCAGTGACAGTTAACACAGTGCCCTCAAGTATGAATCTAAATGCCAGTTGCATTTCTTTTGCTTAACTTGTGAGTAGAACTGTATAAATCAAAGGAATCCTGTTGGAAACTAAAACTAATTTCCCTACTTAAACAGAATAATTTTATACTACTTATCCCTTTTGCTCTTTGTGCATGGTTACTACATTAGTTAGTAGATGACATTGATGTTTCAGCATTAAATGTGGTGCATGTTCAGAGTAATTAAAAAAAAAAAAAATCTATCCGGCTAAACATTGCGTAGCATCAAAAGATATAATTTCTCCCAGAGAATGGCCAATTTTACACAAGTTATAGAGCAGGCAAACAAAGTACGTGTGAATTTTGATTAATGTCAGTCAGTGATTTCTAAAGCTTTGCAATTACATGTGTATTTGAATAGCTCTGAAGCAATGGCATGATCTAGATACACAACTAAGAATGTCTGCTTTACTAATTTTCACTTTAGAGAAAAACTATCTCTCTTAAACAGTTCTTAAATATGTCTTGGAGACAAAGAAAGTTGTGTGTGGCTTTTAATTGAGGCACATGCCCTATACAGGTGTTTTAATTTAAGAAATTGAAACAAACACACTTAAACTATATACTCAGTTAACACTGAGTAGTTTGGTAAGACAAAAGTAGTGTTAAGTGCTTTAATTAATCTCCAAGGTGCCTTATAGAATAAGACTTCAGGTATTCTTCAGCCAAATAGGAAGTCCTTTAATAGGAAGTACACATAACAGTTTGTCCTATTTTTAGGTTATGCCATTCTATTAATTTCCATAAAACACTAAGCAAATGTAATTGAAAATATTGGAGCAGTTTAACTAAATAGGCATTCTCTTTTATTTCAATTTGATCAAGCTTTATGGTGATAAAAGGTGTACATTTCCTTCAGATGAGATTCACAGTATAAATACAGAATGCTATAATTTAGAAGGTCAGCTTTGAATCATGTGAACTTTGGCTTAAAAATGCAAACCCCGGTTCTAACATAGTGTTTAACTTCTCATTTTAAAGTGTATCAATCTCATGAATTTGAAGTAGAGGGTAAATCTGAGAATGCTTTTGTTTTTTGTCTCTTATTTTTTTTTTTTTTTTTTTTTTAACGGTGTCTAAACCAATGGGTCAACGTCCTTGGAACCAGCTATGAGAGGGAAGGCACTAATTACAGTCTGGGAGTAATCAATAGATTTTCTCATTTGATATCAGTTTCACAACATGAGATGCACTGGTCTGCATGTGTACATACATATGTAATAAACACATATATGTATTTTTGCATGCATAGCAGTGCATTGTGCTTTGATCGTTTTTCTGCTTGGTTATTCTCACTTCTATGTTTATTCCTGGCCTCATCGTTGTCGCCATGTAACAAAGTGAAATATGGTGTCAGGTGTGAATGTGCTTTTTCTTTTCTTGTGTGCAGTTATAACTCACCCTGTGTGATAGCATTTAATTTATAGATACTTCTTCTGTAATGTCTGTATCGTAAAGATATCTTCATAAAACAAGTATGCAATTTGGTTATTGATTGATGGCATGTCTGTAGAATGGAAGAACGGTGGATGCCACCTTCACTCTAATTCAGATCCCCAGAAGTGTTTTGAACTACAGCCAGAGCTGCTTTGGACTATCTATAAACTATGAAAGCATTGCCAGAGATACAGATACTTAAGATCAGCTATTTCTGTTTTGTATCTCAGATTTCACTTCATACTCAATACTAGTACTGTTATGTACTAGTAATGTAGTACTGAAGCATCTTACAGCATTCAAAGGAAGAGCTTTGTTCAGATTTTTCTTCAAAAATTAGCACTTTGAAGTATTTTTTTGGCAGTGGAAGGGAACTTTGTCCTTAAGACGTGCATTTATTTCAAGATTCGTGTAGATGTCTCTAGTGGCTGGCATAACCCTCTTCAAGCAAACAAAGTGTAATTAATCGTTTTCACCTAAAAGTGATGAGCTTTGTCGTGCCAAAGATGCTGAGGTGTTCCCATTGTGTCTGATAGCCAGCTGACAAGGAGACCTGCTCCCAGCAGCTCTCCTCAGTCTAGCCCAGGTGAGATACTTGGTCCTAGTTGCAGCTGTTGGAAATCCAGATTTTAAATAAAGAAGTTATAAATGATAGGAAATTAAATTGTCAGGAGTTACGAAGCTCTATTTTGTGTAACAATATAGACACAATTGATCATGCTCCCAAGAGTCTCAGTGTTCCTATATATATGTATATATACATACACGTAGTGGTACAAGCAATGTGGCTGTCAGCCGCAGCAGGAAATCCAAACTTTTTTTTTCCACGGTAGTTGCAAGTTGTGTGGTTTGCAAACAGATGTTCTCCTCTGAAGGAAGCACACAGTGCTGTCAAGTGTTTCTTTCTGACTACTAACGTTATCCGTGTCTTGCTTAGATTTACCAGCGAGATACTGGACTAGCTGGTGGTACTTCATGTGGTGTGAAAGATGAATAGAACTGACTGCTAACTCCATATGGTTGAGATTTGACTTCATGAAATCTCTCAAGTGCAAATAGAATTTCTGTAGGACAGAGAAACAGCTTAAACTTGAGCAAAAGCTGAATTTATAAATGTGAGTTTTCTATCCTCAAAAAAAAATGTGGACAGAAGAGTTATTTTATACGTGAGTGGTAGTGTTCAGGTGGTTTTTTTTTTTTTTTTTTTCTTGAATCTGAAAGCTTAGGTAAAATTGTATGACCTCTAGCTGAAGTTGATTCATTAGTGCCGTTATGTGTTCATAGCCAGGCCTTATCTGTGGCTGGAAGAGATGCAGGAGGTTGGCAGGAGAGCCCATTATCTCATGTGAGTCCTACCTTGATATTGAAGTGGAGACTTAACTCTGCTTAGTAAATGGCACATCCAGTTGCATTATGAAACAGTTTTTTAAAAAACTAGTCTTATTGTAGAACTGATTTTATAAATTGTACAAGACTGATATATTTCACACAAAAACTGCTATTCTGTAGTTATTAATAGAATAACTAATGTTGTGTGAAATACAATACATGAATGCCTACTCACTGCAATAGAAGTGGAGTACACTGAAAACTACATATAAAATATAGAAATGAATTTTCATTTTACATGCATTTCAGTAAGTGTGTGCTTCAACTGTACTGCATAATATACCAAATCAAAAACTGTTGAGCAGATTGATCGTTTAACAGTAGTTCACCAATAAAGGAAAACTTTCCATAAAAGAGAACTTGAAATGTTCAAACATAAAGATACCTTTGGCATCAGGCAACAGGCAGGACATAAAGCAACTTAAAATGCTATTGTCGTAACTTCTAAATGCACCTGTTTTGTTAATGATTCGGGAAATATTAGTTTCATTTTTAAAGCAAGAAGTTCTTGAAAGCAGGATTTTTCAACTGTCTTAATTT
This sequence comes from Tympanuchus pallidicinctus, assembly GCF_026119805.1. Classification (NCBI taxonomy): domain Eukaryota; kingdom Metazoa; phylum Chordata; class Aves; order Galliformes; family Phasianidae; genus Tympanuchus; species Tympanuchus pallidicinctus. Next base: position 11,720,001 of record NW_026294648.1, on the reverse strand, counting down.
CTCTTCTGTTGACTTCTATAACGTAGTTATGCAAACATGTCAACTGTATAACTGTAAAATAATGCATTGAACATAAGCATTGTCTTTCTACTATCTTTCGTATATGTAAATTATCTGATCTGTTGGTATGTTAGCTTAAATAAAGGAAATGTCTTTCTCACTTTTTTTTTTTTTATTCCGGGGGGTTATGGTTGTAGATTACCAATAATGAAGCTAGAAGTAAACAGATCCTTTAAACCTTTGTTTAATATTTGATCTTCTAACATATATGGCAACAATTTCCACTGATTGTAATTCGTCTGGAAGTTTCAACGTAACCCAAAAAAATCAATATTAACAGATGTTGTTTGCTTAAGTCTGAAACTATTCCAGAAAAATGCTTGTCAAATCCATCCCATCTAAGGTTTCATAAAGTTTCAGATTTACAGAATCGATATCAGCAGATGTTCACTACTTTTATTTTATTTTTTCTCAAGGCATTGCAGAAACGTTTCTTCCAGCACAATTTTGAAAGAAAATTGAAACCACTGAGCATATGATAGCTTTCACTGTTGCCAAAGAATATGCACTTGTCAACTCCTTGAGAAATGCATTGTCTTCATGTAATATCATTAGAGATGAACAATTAAACAGAAAAAGATAGTTTTAATTAACACACGAGGAATGATTGTCTAAATCAGTGCATGGTATAGTCCATGCTAGCTTAGCACTTCCTTATCTGGGGATGTTAATGGAAAAAGATAATGTTACAGGGGTAGTTGGGGCAAGAAGAAAAACTTACTTTGAGTTTGGGAGGTAAATTTGGGGTAGAAATATTCCTGCCTGCATGAAACGAAATATGTATTAAAACAAAATAAATTCACAAGGAAACCCTCCCTTCCCCAAGGGGTCATTAGATGACTTCCTACAAACACCAGCATACACTTTTGTGCAAGCTCTGGAAAAGCGGTGGGCAGTAAGTATATATTATTCAATATTATGATGACAGTGACTTTCTGCAATAATTAGGAATATAATAATACTCTGATAAATTGCAGTATGATAAAGTCTGTAGACAGGTCTGTTTTAATTTGATTATGTATCTCATGTCAGTAAGTTTTCTAAATGGCCTAATTTAATAGGAATTGCAGTTGAGTTGTAGGAATTATATTTGAAACATCTCCAAGTTGGTTATGGGTTCTGAGATACTGTGGTTATAAAAATGCAGATTTTTTTTTCTTGGACAGGGTGCTGGTGGGTTTAAACTATTGGTACATTTATGCCCTACATCTGGGATTATTCTGTGTGAGTTCTGAGCTAAACAAGAATTGCAACTGTGCTAGAACAGCATCAAGTCTAAGCAAATAAAGCTGCCTAGCAGCAGGGCTTATTAATGTAGGCATCACATCATGCTTCTGCATTTATGTAGGTTTTGTTTTTTTTTTTTTTTCTCAGGCTTGGAGGGTAAGCAGAATGCTTACATCTGTCTGCAATACATAGCATAAACATATGCCAGGAGACTTGGGCTTGATTTGTATTTACGTTTAATCAAATTGTGGCAGTTATGATGCCTGTTTATTTTATTCAAATTGAGCTTTCTGCAAGAAGGAGCCAACTTCTGGAAATTAAATGCTTATTTGTTGAGTGCAGCGTTGTAAGAAACTGCGCTGTTTTACAGTAGAATCTTTCTGTGTTGGTGACAGGTCCATTGTGACTTCAAGTTCTTACACAATCTATTGAATTTTGGTTGTTTCCTACAGGATAGAATAAGAGGAAATGTATAAGACACTTTAAATATATTTCTTTAATATGCATCAATATTAGTAATGATTATTGATTAGAAGATTTTGGCATTAGTTGTTTTTTTTTCTGTTTTCTCACAAATACTGTGCAGACATGGTGAAGCAAGAGTATTGCTGCTTCATTTTTCTATTTAAACAAAATCAAAGGAAAATTTCCCCTAAGTTAACTTGTTTCTGTAAGAGATAAAAACGAGGTATTTTAATTGCTATATATCAGATTTAATTTGCTGATTTTTACTTTACCGATCAGTGCTGTTCATCAGTTAGCTTACTATCTCTATACTTTGGGTATTCTAATTGTGTTTAGCACTTTGCCACTATAGCCTTTGTATACCTATGTGGGCAACTCTTTCCACATAGCAGCAAAGTAGGCTTTTTTGAAAGAAAATGTAGCTGTAAAACCTTATGCTGTTCTTTTTAGTTCAGTTGCCATTGATTTAGGAAATAATCACGTGTAACTCTTGAACTCCTCTCTGTCCTTTCACCTAATAGGAGGAAAGCTTTCTCTATCTATGACTTTTCTAAAAAGTATCTAATACGCTAGGAAAAGAAATGAGTTTTAAATGTTTAACGCTGCAGTGGACTTTCGCAAGTGCCTGTTTTGGCCAAGTGAAGAAATTTTCATTATGTCCATACTCAAATATTAAAGCAGGGATATTTTTTAAGTATTAAAATATGTAAAAGCACATAATTTTACAGGATAGCACCTCTGAGTAGTCAGTTCAAATTAAACATTTAGGGAACAAGAAACGTTACACATGTATTATTAAAATAAGTGTCAGCATACAAAAGATTTTTGCAACCTGGTTGATCTATGATAGAGATATTATCATTGTGATATTAAATTTATGCCTCATGAACTTAAAAATAATAATAGTAATGTTTATTAGCTTCAGCTGAGAGATGACTGGACTGCATGTAGTCTATTAAATATGGTGGAAGGTTATTGAAAAAAAGCATGTATAGACCTTGTTGTTACGCAGTATGAATAGTAATATTAGCTTTGGATGTAGAGATTTTCTTAGCTGAATTTTATTGTTTTAAGCTTAGAAAAATATTAAAATTCTACTAATGGTAACGTAAAGTGGATTCTTTGTCCAGAAGTTGAAGCCTTTCATGTAGTCCTTGCTGTTGCTTCTGACATCTGTCTTTGCACAATTTTTCATCCCATCTTAAATTTTGCAATGCTGGCTCATTTCTCTGGTAAATAGGTGTAATTCATATTGCCAGCTGCTGAGAACTACTAGATTTGCCAGTAAATGGGTATCAGGAATAGCTGAATGGAAAGATGTCTGAATTGAGAAGAGAAAGGTTAAAATTAGCAAACATGAATGCTGTCAGATCTAAACTAATTTCTATCAAGATTCATCGGGGCCACAGCTGCTGGAGTATGTGACATGAGAGAGAAAGTCAAGGAATGTTTACTTGAGAGAATAAAATATAGCAGGAATTTGCAGATTCCGTTAGCTAAAATGTTGCTTAAGTACATGATTTATTTTTTTAGGGATTCTAAAGTAATCAGGAAGAAATGCAATAAATATTTCAAAAATAAACCCTCTTTTTGACAAGTGTTGTAAACATGTTCTGTACTTAAAAAAGGTTCTGTAGAAGAGATGACTAGTGAAGTACAGTTTTGCTTAAATAACAGCTATTTTAGGATTTTAAGTCCAGATAAAGATAAATAAACTTAGTCTTTCAATCAGCTTCTACAGGCTTTTTTCCAGTTTTCACTGAATTATTTCAATACTGAAATAATCAACTAGAATTGCAGAAATCAATGTTTATGATTATGAAACGTTAGGTTTACTTTCTAGATATTGAACTGTCAGATTTTGAACTTCACAGACTTTGAATAGTTTCTTTTAGGCTAAATGTCTGCTTAAGCAAAGGGGGGGAAAAGAAGAAAATCAAGAAAATTGCAGAGCAAAAGACAGTCCGTGATTCAAAGAGCTCATGCAATGAGAAAATGACAGAACACTATTGATCCATAGTGGTGTATTGCTCTTTCAGATGCTCATTTGAAATAAGATACTTTGTCATGACCTTTCAGTGTTTTATTTGGTGGTTGTGGTGTTTTTGTTTGGTTTTTCTATTTATTCACGTTGTGCCTTGAGAAAGGGGACTGGAAGTTCAAAACAATATTGTGTAACATGATTCCTCTGTGTTTGTTCGTAATATTTTTGATTTTTCTATGGAGAATTCTTGATCTGCTGTGCTAAAGAGACTTTTCAGATTCCCTTTTACCTTCTCAGAAGGATTTGATGTTCTTTTCCTATCTTCTCCCCTCCAGGACACAATTCATTCATTCCCAAGGTTTGCACATATGTTCAGATAAAGTGATATTTTCAGCATGATGCCACAGCTGTGTTGCTCACAGTTGCTCTGAACCAGTTTGCTGAGGCTGTCAGCTTCAAATTATTCATTTAACTGATGTATTCATCTCTGCCACAGGTCTCTAAATGAGATATAAAGAGACTTTAGGTTTTTAGGACATCTAATAGGAATGATAAAAATACACACATGGGTGGAAAATGACCACATATTTTAAGTGTTGATTCATTACAGTCTCTTGTCCAAAAAGACATTTTACTTGATCTAGCATCTTCTTTACTCTCAGCTGCTGCAGCTGAAACTCTGTGGATGGGATATGTAAATTCAAGGCAAGCTTCTTATTTAGCATTTCTGCCTTGCCAAATGAATCATAGATAGGAAATCACTGAGCTTGCCAAAATTTATCATACTGTGTCTCCAAAAGTGAAAACAGGTTTTCGTATAGCAAAGCAAATGCTGTGTTTTGCCACAGATAATATTTTGAAAGTTGGTGCAAGGTATCTTTGTTGCACAGATATTTATTTTTCCAAACTGATTGCATACTTCAAAGTACAGAGCTTTTCAAGATCCTCATAAAACTAATTAATCAACTTTGCAAACTGCATATCTTCCTTTCAAGTGGATCCCGCAATCCTTCTACCTTGGGGAATAATTTTCCTGCTTTCCTAGCACTTTCCTGATCTAATTATTGTACCTCTAAATAGGAGATTTGTTGTTACACAACATGATTAATTAGATATGTTATTTCCTTATCAGGTGAGAAATCACCAAAGGATTGATGATGAGCTTATGAAATCAACAAAGACAGTATAAGGCAAAATGCAATTACTTCTCAATTAAAAATCCATTTGACGTATTTGAGAGATTAATAACCAAATTGGATTTGTTTCTAACAGAAATAATTGAATTTGTAAGAAAGCATGAGTTATGTTTGATATACCTTTCCTTTATCTAAAGCATAAACCATAACAAGTGTCTAAACTTAGTCAGCTAGAGATAGGAGAGACTTAATTTTTCAAACACAAACTCTTAAATGACTGAATATATGTCAGTGTGAACTATGCTATTGTCATTAACTTGCCTTTTCATCACATCTAAGTTCTTTGCTTGAAAGCACAATATTCTACCTGCTTTCCCCTTGCAAGATGCCTGAAGTGTGAGTTTTCATTACAGCTTTTGCATTTCTGGAACATTTACCTACACTGGATGGAGGACTGTGAAGTAAAGGGCAATGTATTCAGTTCAAAAATATAAACATGTAAGTATTATCTATTAGATGAAGTATTATATTAACTCTGGGAATTTAGACAGTCCTTAAATATAAGAAATCAGCTGCTTGCTTTCTTAAACAATTGATAGGGTGAATATTTTCTGTTCTCTGTTCAATTAAAAAAGCGATTTGATCTTGCTATCAGTATGCCAAACTGATATCCAGGATCATTCTGGGTTTATAGAGCATCCTGTTTCTTTCACCTTCTGATCCCACTTGTAGCCTGATTTCTAATGTTTGTGTGCTTGCAGCTGCCACTTCTCTTACGTTCAGGTGTCACTAAAGTCTCGAACTAGGGTCAGTTTCTGCCCATTTCCGCTTAGAAAATCAAACAATGTGTTTACCATGTCACTTAGGAATCTTGAGGCACTTTTAAAATAGGTGGATAGTTGCCCATTTTGCATGGAATTGGAGAAAATACCAAGACTTTTTAAATACATCTGACACTTAAATCTATTGAAGCTTGTTTTTTTTTTTTTTTTTTTTTAGCATAGCTGAACTTGTCTGGAATCCATCCTGTAACTTTCTTGGGGACCACTGATTCTTTCAGCAAGACTAATTTCTTGTATTGTAAAAAATCTGGAAAGCACAAATAAATGGTAATTGTCAACTGTCTTCTGGCTAAATGAGCGTTTTGCAGAGAAAGCTACATTTGAATTAAGCCTTATTAATACAAGTTTCAATGTATAAGAAAAGTGTCTGAAACTGTAGGCTTTTAAATCAAAGAAAACTTTCATCGTATTCATACGTTATCTGGAGAGCCATATGGATGACTCTTCAGCAATCTGCCATTTATCAAGCATCTGATCTATCTGTTTCTGCATCTTCTCTTGAAACCTTTACTATAAAGGTCTGCTGGTTTTTCTTTTGAATCCTTAGAGATCAAGAAGACTTTGAAACAAGAAAAAGAGAAGATTTCATTATTTTGGATTTATAAACTCTGAGTTAGTGAAAAGCTTCATGGCAAAGGTTCGTAATCAACCTATGATTTGAAAGGCTCTAATGATGTATAAGTCATAGTATGTGAAGAAAAAGGTATCTGGTAGGATTTAGAATGAAACCTTTGTCCTAATTTATGTTACAAATACTCTACAGTAGATCTCCAGAAATGTTTCCTACGTTTTCTCCAGAGTGTCTGAGGAGTTACTGACATTATGAAATGGTATTGTATAAATGTATGAGCTGATCAAAACTGCTTGAAAGTTTCTGTAGATTCTCAAACTGCTATTAAGATATATATATATTTTTTTTCTGTTGTAGGATTCCAAATATGTGGATATTTTTTAAGTAAATGTTGTAAATATTACCTGGTTAATAGGGAGGAAAAAAAAATCCAATAAATTGTTGCTCTGTTACAAACTTCTTAACAGTGGTGACATCTTCAATGATTTGACTTGTATGCAGACTGACTGGGTATTTGTGTAATAGAAAATATGCCAATTAGCACTTTCCATTTCTATCTTTGTTCTGTATGAACTATTTTATCTAATGAGTTTATGTGGAGGTGATCAGTATTTCTAAAGTTTTTGCTCATGCATGTATGAGGGAGGATCATAAAATGATCTTGCCAAATATTTAGATATACCCATTGCAGACACCACATAGGATCAACTTATATCTTTGTATTAACATTCCAAATAAACTTCCTTTTATTTATGATTTTCAGGTGCAGTTGCAAATAAAAGTGTAGAGTTTCATTACAGGTAATTTTACATATATGTTTTAGTTGAATATGTTCAGTTCCCTTTAGACAAAAGACTAAAAATTACTATTGAGACTGATATTGAAAATGGGTGTAGTTTAGAGATGTTTGAACAGCAGGTTAGATGTCTCTTCAAAGCTCCTGATTTGAAATTGAGGAACAATTTCTACATTTCTACTTCTATTCTTTTTCTTTGACTGCGTTATTGTGTTCTGCTGACAGCAGCGTTAATTCTTAGTTAATATTGAGGATTAAGAAAAATAAGATTTCAGCAGAAAAAACTGTTAAGTCCCATTTTGGGGAAGTTCTGCAACTTTTTAAATAATTCATCTTCAAGTGCAGAATTTACAAAAACAAAGACGATAAGAACAGAAACAAAATACTAAATCTTTTTAAGAACTTCACCATGTAATTTTGGTAAGAATTTTCTCCCTGTTAATTTACTATTTTGATCTCGAAGCATGCTTCACATAGTGCTTTTTCAACAGGAAATTGAATATCATCTATATAATCCATTTTGTTCGCACAATAAATACGTAATTCAGAATCTAATCTTTTGTAAAAATAAAATCTCCTGCATTATAATTTGACTCATCATGTTACTTGATAGGACTGAATGAATTAATGATAAGATTTCTACTGTTGAATATTTTTATGGTGTGACAGTTGGGTAGATAATTCCACTCAATGAAAGCTTCAACTCAGCTGTTTAAATGCCAAATTTTAAATTGCCCATATTACGAACTACAGATGTTTAGGTGACTGTGAAGGTATACTTTTTTTATAAAAAATACCTTAACAATAACACTTTGACAGTTGTATAGATGTAAATTGGAAATGGTTTTGTGCAGCGCAGAAGAACATTTTCAACTAGTAGGATAAAGTAATCCAACTTGTTTTGGCATGAAAGAGTTTTGTTTAAATTTCTTTAAAAGCTATCAACTAATCTCAAGATAACAAGTGACTGTATTTTGTTCTTACTGCTGGCAGCACCTGGCACCAGGAAGCATTTTGGTTCTTTTGAAAGTCCTTTGTGGACTAAGGGTGGCATATTTTCCCTGTATTACTGTGGTTAATATTCCTATTGCTCAATGGATGCCCTGTGCCATGGCATATTTCTTACTCCTATTTTGCAGTCAGTGATGAAATTGATCCTGTTTTCCACTAGGACTGTATTTCACTGGGAATGATAGAAAGCTGAATATTGTTGCAGTTTTAGTTGTCTGTTTGATAGATGGCAAAGTGTCTTAACAGTTCTGGGATTTTGTTCCATTTCAGTTTACTAAAGGTTTAGTACAAAAGCTATGGAGGCAATGGAAAAGCTTTTGTCTTAGGATTGGGCCCTAAAGAATTGCCAGTACCTATTGAAAAACCATGTTGCATTTTTCAAATGGAAAGATCGGTCATGTTTTCTAACTGGCAGTAGTAACTACTTGATATAAGATAACTTGGTATTTTCTAATATTAAAAATGGGATTTAACTCTTGAAGTTTCATAAGGAAATACAGAATAAACTTAAATTTTCTGTATAAGACCTAATCCCGTTTTCTTTGTAGTCTTATTGCTCTGAAGCTCTGGATCTTTTCTCTTCCAGTTTCAGCAAGTGAATAATACCCGGAGGGATAGAAAATTCATATAGCTATTCCCCCAAGGTTATCTATACTGCTGACTGCATAGCTGTATCTCTAAAGCCATTCTATCAATTGCTCAAGTGTGAATGCTATGTAATATGTTTTATAACTGAAAGGTTGAAGCTTTCTTTTCCTACAGGGAGTTTCATATTTTGATGAGACTGACTTTATCTCTTTTGTGTCTTGAGTCAATAATATGTGCAAAAATATATTTTTAAATCCTCACTCCTCAGAATGCTTTGGTTATATAAATGTGTTAATTTGTTTATTTAAATTACATGTCCTCTTTTATACTTTGAAAACCTAGTAGTAATCAGTAGTAATCTAAGACTAAAGAATATTGCAGGTAGTTTGGAAGTTTTGCATAGAAGTTAGTGTTTATGGACAGCTTCTTTAGTTAGTGAAGGCTTAGAACCTTTGATAGCTGTTTGTATTATTATGAGTTTGTAATTCAGTCCATTTAAATACTCATTTCTTTTTTCCCATGCCACATGCATTCTTCAGTGTGTAGCATCCTTTCTGCTTTCAGTGATGTTGGCTTGTTGTAGTAGTGCCTTTTTTTTTTTTTCTTTTTTAAGATTGTGAATACTTGTGCTTTCTATAAATGCTGCAAAGTATGGTGAGTTACATATGAAACACGAGAGGGACTTTACAGGAAACAAAAAGGAAACCTTCCTCTGTATAGGCACAGTAGAGATCAGACAGATATAGTTTCTGTGAAATATTGTTTGGTTTTACTTTTCTGTGGAGATTGACATTAGTTTTAGTGAAGGGAACTGTGACTTTGGTGTTTGGTATTGGGTATAACATTGTGTTTTTAAGGATCGTAGTATTATGAAGAATGAAAATTCAGACTTTAGAGAGTCTCATTTGTAACTTCTGCCACATTTAAAAAAACCTGAACATATATTAGCTTAATCAAACTGATTTAATGTAGCATTCTCTTTGAACGTTTCTAATTTGAATGTTCTATCACTTTAAAGTGGGTTTTATAGTGTTTGCGGAAGGTATATTTAGTTTCAATATGTTTTTTTAATATTCAAAGTAGTGTATGTGGTGGTATTGGATGTGCTGTAGAGGAAAAAATCTGGCTGACTAGACCAGGCCAGTGTGTACTTCAACATAAAATTAGTGGTATACTTGATCTGGAGTGGGGTTTGAGTTTTAAGACAAAGGAGAGTTATTCATCTCAGAAGTATTAAACCAAGCGTATCTTATGCTTTTAGGATGATCTGACCCTATCGGTTACTGAAACTACTCCTTTGCTATTCCAAATCACAGCAAATTCAAAAAGGTTTATGGGTTCCAGCTGCTATAATCACAAGGCTCTCTAACTTACATGGGAGTTTCTTCTGATATGCCTATATGAATGAGAAGTGTATTTTAAATTGTATCAGAAGATTCTCAAGGGTACAAGGATTTGAGAGCTGAATGTTTGACCATTAAATGAGTGGGATGAAGATGTTTAACAACAGCTTTTTAGGAATTCAGCAGGTCAGATTAACTTAATTCTTTTTTGAGTTTGGCAACTTAGTGGCTTATGCAAACCTGTACTTTTCTATGTAACATAAGAGAATACTGGCATTTAGCAAGAGCACATAGATATGAAGATGCCTGTTTATATAATGCACAAAGAACTCGGGAATTTTAATAAGTAGTGATTAGGAGTTGAAAATCAAAGAAATGCATTAGAAAGCCCCCAAACCAAAGAACCAACCAAAAAAAAACCCCACAACTTTGCGAGTTTTTTATGTGATATCTGATGGTGATTATGCTTTTTTTCTTTTCCCCTCCCCCCCCGGACTGTATAGATTTTTCATACTGATGATGACTTTTGAGATAGAAAACCATCTGCAAGTTTGCTTAGAGATCAGCCCTTGTGAAGATCAGGTAGTGCACTAGGAAAATTATCGTGTTACTCTAAGGTTCTCAGAAGTCTTAATCCTTGAGCTTCTTTAGGGCAAAGCTCCTTAATGAAATAAAAATATTTGGATGGCACATTCCCCAGGATATGTAAACATGCTGCCTAAACAGCTGTTAAATAATAGTTGATGTTTATTCAGGCTCTCAATCAGGGAGAGGAAGATTTTGACACACTTTGTGTTGGGATCAATGTTAATCCTTCCTGCTATGGATGCATTTCAGAACTGTAGTGCTTTTTTCTGAATATGTTGATTTACGGTATACTGAGAGAGTGCTTTCTATCCATTTACACCCAACTTTGTTTAGAACTTTGGTGCTAATGCTGGATTTAGATGATTATTAGGAATGTTCAGAGAACTCCATGGAACTGTCTACTTCTAACAGACAGAATCACAGAATTGTAGGGATTGGAAGGGACCTCCAGAGATCATCGAGTCCAACCCCCCTGCCAAAGCAGGTTCCCTACAGCAGGTCGCACAGGTCGGCATCCAGGCAGGTCTTGAACATCTCCAGAGAAGGAGACTCCACCACCTCCCTGGGCAACCTGTTCCAGTGCTCCGTCACCTCACTGTACAGAAGTTCTTGCGCACATTTGTGCGGAACTTCCTATGCTGCAGTTTCTGGCTGTTGCCCCTTGTCCCGTCTCCACTCACCAATGAAAACAGTCTGACCTCGCCATTCTGCCCCCCACACCTTAGATATTTATAGACCTGGATCAGGTCCCCTCTCAGTCTTCTTTTCTCAAGGCTAAACAGACCCAGTTCTCTCAGCCTTTCCTCATAGGAGAGATGCTTCAGGCCCTTTACCATCTTCGTGGCCCTCTGCTGAATTCTTTCCAAGAGATCCCTGTCTTTTTTGTACTGGGGAGCCCAGAACTGGACGCAGTGCTCCAGATGAGGCCTTACCAGGGCAGAGTAGAGGGGGAGGATCACCTCCCTCAACCTGCTGGACACGCTCTTTTTAATGCATCCCAGGATGCCATTGGCCCTCTTGGCCACAAGGGCACACTGCTGGCTCATGGCCAACCTGTCGTCCACCAGGACACCCAGGTCCCTCTCTGCAGAGCTCCTCTCTAGCAGCTCATCCCCCAACCTGTACTGGTGCGTGCAATTATTCCTCCCCAGATGCAAGACTCTACACTTGCTGTTGTTAAACCTCATCCGGTTTTTTTTCTGCCCAGCTCTCCAGCCTGTCCAGGTCTTGCTGAATGGCAGCACGGCCTTCAGGTGTGTCAGCCAATCCTCCCAACTTCGTATCATCAGCAAACTTGCTGAGGGTGGCCACTGTCCCCTCATCAAGGTCATTGATGAAGATGTTGAACAAGACCGGACCCAGCACTGACCCCTGAGGAACACCGCTGGTTACAGGCCTCCAGCCAGACTCTGCGCCTCCAATAATGACCCTCTGTGCTCTGCCAGTCAGCTAGTTTTCAACCCCCCTCACTGTCTGCTCATCTATCCCACACTTCCTCAGCTTTGTTATAAGGATGTCGTGGGGGACAGTATGAAAAGCCTTGCTGAAATCAAAAATCAAGGTAGACTACATCCACTGCTCTCCACCCATCCACCTAGCCAGAGACAACATCGTAGAAGGCTACCAGATTGGTCAAGCACGACCTCCCCCTGGTGAACCCATGCTGACTACTGTTGATAACCTCCTTTTCTTCCAGTTGTCTGGAGATTACATCCAGCACAAGCTGTTCCATCACTTTTCCAGGGACAGAGGTGAGGCTGACTGGCCTATAATTGCCTGGGTCTTCCTTCTTGCCCTTTTTGAAGACCGGAGTGACATTGGCTATCCTCCAGTCTTCAGGCACCTCCCCTGTCAGTGCAATCGAATCTTAAATCTCTGCACAATGATCTCTAAACAAGGCATGTTTCAACTAGTTTGTGTCCAAAACTGCATGCTAGAGTTTGCACTTGTTCAAATGCCATAACACAGCATGTAATATGAATATTTGCTGTAATACATCTGTACAATTCTGTTTGAAAAAAGCCTAAGGTTAGGCTTGATGTGCCTCACAAAGCATGATTTATTTTAAGACAGAAGTATGTTTCAAGTGAATAGACCATGAAGTTAGGAATAGCGTTTGAATCCTCTGAAAGAGAAATATTTTTTAGATGTGTATCACGTATTTGGATTTTTACAGCTTCACAGTTTACATTAAGATTCTTTGAAATTATGAAGGATAAATGTCCAAACCATTTGCTGAGTCTTGTGGAGGATTTCTTTATCATTCAAAGATCTGGTTTCCACAGCAGTATCAAGTATTTCATCATTACTTATGGCAAGATTTTGCACTAGTATAAAAATTAAGGGGTTAGTTTATCTTCATACTCAAGTGCATATGGGAAACTTTCATTAATAGTTAAGTAAATGTGGTTAGACAAGGCATGCTTTAATGTCTTAAATTTCAAGATGTAAAAGGATAAATATAATATGAAGACTATTACTAGATACATGGTCTAAATATGTGCAGTGATTGCTCTTGTCTAAATATTAGCTGCCTGACTTAATGCTTTGCATTATAGCATCGTGACAGCATGAGACCTGATGTGATATAAATGATGCCAATCTATGCGCTGTTGGCATGAGCATCTGTCTCCTTGGCAGACTCCAAAGGCAGCTCCTGGCAGCTTTGGACTTGCCTCTAGGTCTATCATATGGTTAAGCTTCTGACTTTTCCTCTTTAGCTGAAGTCCACTCCATCTGGAACCTATTTAATGCTCTTTCACCTTTGATTCTGGAGGAACATTTGTGGTAACACAGCACATTGTGAATTCAGAATTTTGTAGTTGTTTAAACCACCATACTTAGGGACATCACACCTCTGCAGAGGTCTGAAATAATTCTGGATGTTGCATACTAGAATTGAAATCTGAAAAAGAATGAAATAAAAATCACTTTCTTGTAAAAAGGGACAAGGAAGTATTCATATTTCTAATGGGGAGATTAATAAAGGGGAAGAAAGGAGAAAGAATACAGTCAGTTCAGTGCTGCTGGTAATGGTGTTTTACCTGGTAATGGTGTTTTACCTAGTGCTGGCTAGGATGCTAGACAAAAAACAATCTGAAATGCACAGTCAGCATCTAGGAGTAAAAGGGAAGAAGGTAAAAACAAACAGAGTAAGTCTAACAGAGTTGTGAATTGACATTGAAGGTCTCTACAGATCAGTTCAGTCCCAAGTTTTAGACAAGTTATACAAAAGTTTGACTCAACTATGGACAATAAATGAAAAAGATGATATTGGGAGTTTAAAAAAAAAATGTGGACTGTTTTTCTTTTTCCAGTTGCAAAACATCTGGCTCTCTTTTTTAAGTAGATGCTGAAGCATAGTATGTAGAAAGTGTTTGCGAACAGAGATGGCTTCAACACTCAGAGAATATTGTCCATATTCAGCTAGATTGACTCAATCTAAACCTTAGAAGTACTAGCATAGATCAGTGTTGTGATGTACCAGATACTACAAAATTAAATTGTGTTATTTCTTCCTGCCTCATGGTCTAGTGTTCGAGGGACAAGAATAAGTAGTTTCCAATCATAACTGTAGTGGGATAAGACTTTCCTCAGAGAGAATCAAAATGAAGTTTAATTTGACAGTTAATATTTGGGAAACTGGTCATCCATTTTTAATTAAGTCCTTTTTCTTCTTTCATGCTCCTGTACTGCCATTTAAACAATGTTATTGCCAGTTATTTCCAGTGTCCTGGAAAATTCTACTGTCTAGCGCAGAAGAAAAAGAAACTCAAAAGAATTGTAATACTTCAGACTCAAGGATGCTGAGAGAGAACGCCTTTGGTCAGAGTTACAAAACCATCATTACCACACAATTAATACACATTGGAAAAACAAAGAAAATCGAGGTTGGGGCTTTTCTGAGGTGCGCGCAAACAACTTGTTCACACTGGATCCCAGCGCACTTCCCTGGGTCTCTGTGACATCTGGCTGGCTTGCTTTGATTTCTCTACATACTTTCTCTCCCAACAGGAGGGGGCTGTACATGCTGTTCCATCCTGCCATGCCAATTACAGCAAGGGGATAATGATACTGACTCCATTCCAGTGCTGTCTAGGCTTATACTGATTAGACAGATGGGCAAAAGATGAGAAGGACTTGACTGTAACTTTGAGAAATGTGATCTGGGAAGACAAAACTTCTTTTTCCTTCACGTTTAGTTTTAACACAGACTTTCCTGTGCCTTTCTATGATAGAGCTAGATCTTAACCACAGTCCCAGTTCCTGTGTCCTTTTCCAGCTTTTCTAATAAATCCCTTCTGTTTCTGGAAGTAACTTATGTAGATGAAGGCAAAATGCTCTTGGGAGCTACTCTGTTGATTAGCCTTACCTAAAGATCTTTGTAACTTTCTCCCTGGCAGAAATGTTGTGTCTGAATGCTTGGACGTTAATTTTCTCAGCGCAGTTTGAAATTCATTAGATTCCGTTAGTCTCTGAGGACCATTCAAATCAGTCCAGGCAATCCATGAACCCTGACATCAATTTGTCTGCTGAAGTCACCAGTTTAATAAACAGTGGTATTAGCCTGGCAAAGGTTATGTTCTCTAATATTCATATAATACTTCCTTGTGTGTTTTTGTATCTTGTTTGAGCATTCACCTGGAAAGACAGCAAGCTTGAAAAGCTTATTTTGAAGAGAACAGTGCTAGATGCCAGGTTGTCACGCAATGTGTTGTTTCCCCTCCTCTGCTGCATAACTAGGAGGTGAGCTTCTGAGATGGAGATGACTGAAGACAGACGCTAGTTTGAATTTAGACATTGTACAGACAAAGGTAGTTCAAAATGAAGAATGTTGTTACAGGTTAAAAAAAAAAAAAGCAAGAAATTGGATTGATCAGAGACAGAGAGAAGAAGGTGACTCCTGAAATAAAAGAAAGCATTAAGTGTAGCACTAGAATCATAGATTACTTTAGATTCTTTTCTTGATTAACTCAGGGATTTCAAACCAGTAATACTGATTCTTCCAAATTGGTGCAGATGATCTTGACATTTGATAGTGAAAACCCTTGTTTTGTTTTGTTTTTTTTTTTCCTTCCCCACGTTGGATTTAGCATCTGTTGTACTTGTAAATGTAGTTGCCAGGTTATATAACTGCTAGATAATACAACTCCTACTCAAATTCCCAACAAAAATGGGATTAACTTAGGTGGTAAATACTTCACCAGTCAATGTCTCTGCAGACCAAAATTGGCAAAGGTACAAGAAAGATAACAACATCCATAGTCTAGTTTCTGCACTGCTGTCTCATCACTGCATTGTAAAACAAGCTTAGAAAATTAGAATTATTCTGAAGTTATATAAATTATCGCTTACAGATAATTGTAAAATTTGAAGATGTATGGTTATAAAGCAGAATATGCATACCCTTTGAAATACAAGGTAAGCCTGTTCTATAAAGAAGAGATTTTAAAAAGGTTCCTTTTATTTTTTCCCTAACAAATATGGCTAGAATACTGATGGCCCTTTTGTACACTCACCCTGGGAATCTTGTGGTGTAGATCTGTCACTTTTTTCTTGATGAATGTATTTTGTTTTAGGCACATTGTGATAATAGATGCTGTAAGTGCAGCCTGCTGCACAACACCAAGGGCCGTCTCAGAATAATAGAAAGTTTAGAGCATGAGTCCATCCATCACAAGGAAAGACTACCTGAGTTATGTGAATCAAATGAATGTCTGTGTGTGAGTCAAAAACTGATAGCAACTTCATTTCTTTTGTGCTTTAAGGGAGATTAGGCTAACCTTCACCCTAACATCACTGAAATAGCCTTAGCCTTTAAAATTCATGTTGTTAAAGCCAGGATTGAAGTAGAAAGGAATGTTTTCTTGTACTTCATAAACAGATTTGTGTTTGACTCAGGTTAAGGTATAAGAAAATGGTATTTAATAGAGCAAATTCACTAGAGCTACAACACATTACTTTTCAGCATTCATGTCACCATAAGTTCTGCATTTTTGCCAGTGATGAACCTGCCTGCTACGCTAGTTAAAATCTGCACGAGTGAAAGTGACCTGCTGTCACTGTCACCCTTACTGATGTGCACCACTCACCACCTCACTGTCTTGCATGTACTTTTGGTTTCCATAAACGTTCTGCAAGCACCATGGATGTCAAACAAACCTGCTCCCATTGTTGTTTTTCTTGCACAGAGGAAGTCACTGGCACCCCTTTGCTTCACATGCATTTCCACATTAGGAAACAATCTGTCAAACTGCCCTTCTACTGCCACACGTCATACAACAGCCACATGTAATGGGGTATCAGTGAGAAGGTTCATCCCCTGCTGTCATCCCACCAACGTTTACCTCTGACATCCTGGACCAACATAATAAAATAGAAGGCATTATTTTCTGCTCAGCCCAAGCAAAATAAAGTAATGAAATAAAGATATAGATACTGTATGATTTTTTTCCCCCCTTCAGTTAATAATTTAATTGAATTAATTCAATCAACTGAGTTAATAGCTGTCTTCACATCACTAATCATGACTGTAAATAAATAAAGGGAGAAAGAATGTTATGATCTTCTCATTAAAGGTCTTATGAGAGAATCTCAGGATTGAGGATTGTTAAAAAGATCTTTACTGTGCCAACTATTCAGCAGTTGATAGAATGAACATTAGAATTTATTTTGAGTCAGTGGTTCATGCCTTCTTTTTAAGAGAGTTTTTTTTTGTGTGTGTGTGCCATTTTTAAAATAATTTTTAAGTTACCCTTTGTGGGTTTTTGGTTTTGTTTTGTTTTCAATGCTAGTAACTAGTGGAGACTTTTCCTAGTCTGAGTTTAGGGGATGAAAATTATTGTTCTATGACCTTGCCTGTGCTCGTCTTTTGGGGAAAAAAAAACAAACAAACAAAAAAAAACCCTCTTTCTGTGTTGATTGAGAAGCAGTGTTTTCTTGGGGAATAACAACCTGAAGCTTAGTACAGGCTTTCCTTTGACAGACTTGCTAACAATCTGTTTTAAAAACATTCTGAAAATGTAGCTTCTGTGTAGGAGACGTTTGTAGTAGAAGACAGCATTCTAATTTTGCGATGTGTTTGATGAGGGAGAACAGCATATATAGGGAAAGGGGTAAAATCTGAGCGTTACCTCTTCTTTATCTGCTTATGATAAATGACAGAGATCCTACTAAGCTAATATTTTTTTTCAGATGTAGATAATAACAGTTTTGCTTTCCTGTTTTGGAGAGGTTATGATGCTTGTACAGGACCATGCAATCAGTCTTTAATAGAGATGGGAACATAATTCCTGATTTTTCTGTTCCGTGATATCCTCAGGGCTCTGTAGAACGAAGTCTTACAAAATGGCCAATTGTGAGTTCTGGGCTCAAAATGCACTAAATTGCTTGGGCTACAACTTACTTTTAAACTGAGATTGATTTCCCTTGAATTAACACTCCTTGTTTACCTCGATTTCTCTAATCATTGTTTTGAGTTATTTTAGAAACTGTATCAAAGATAGAAGAACCAGAGGAATAAAATTTGTATGTGTCTCTGGAAGTTTTTTTCTTTAGATTTAAAATGAGTGAATATCTACATACCTAGCAAGATCTGTATTCTAAAAATAGGTAGAGAAACACTGAAAGTGCAGAATTTCAGGTGACGTGGAGAGTGTGTGCTAGCGTATAGGAAAGCTTGTAAGCAGAATGTATGGCAATGAACTCTCTGAGAAGAGGAAAACATTGTGATAAGTTCTGCGAGGGAAGCGTTACATTGTAACTGAATAAACTTGCTAAGTGCAAAACCTAGCTAAGGTCTGAAAAAATTCATCCTGAATCAACTGGGTAGCCTGCACAGTGCTCAGTGACCAAGTGCCCAGGATATTTCCTGTCGCCTTAGGACAGCGGTTCATAGAAAGCTGGGACTGGGCTCCACTCACTGCTGTCTGTAGTCCGTGTATCGTTTTATGTTACCTCAAGCGGTGAGTCTCATGCTAAGCTTGCAGGGAGAAAAAAAGAAGGGCAGAAAGGTCTGTGGGAGATAATGAGATCTTGCTGGTGCTTTTAAAGCAGCGTAGTTTTGACTAGAGAAATTATTTGACAAAGAAATGGTTAGTTTTTCTTTTCTGTGTTTCCTGGACATGATTTCATAATGCCAAATAAAATATTAACAATATTTTTCAGTAGAATTGTTTCAGAACTGTCAGCCTTGCCTTAAGGTTAACAACCAACAATGCCAATAAATAATAGTATCTCAAATATTTATTGTTCAACAATTAATGTGATTACTAATGAAGATTAGTAACTCTTATATGGAACTGATTTTGTCCTTTATAAGAAGAATACTGTTTGATGGTTGTTTTTGTTATATGTTTCTGAAGTATGAATTTTTAATTAATCTGTGAAAGGGTAATAGTTACTGTAAAGAGACTAGAATAGTTAGTTAGCTGCATTGTGATGGAATGTGGAAAAATCCTACACAAATTTACATCAATATGAGCAGAATTTAGGTTACTGTTCTAAGAAGTACGGACAGGTCACTTACTGTCCTAACAACAATCTTCTCCCTAAAATCCTGCTGTCACTATAATGAATTAGGACAGCAGCGTCAAATTCAATTACTCATTTAGGTCAGATTCACTTTCCTTCATGGCTGCAGGACTAGTAGGGAATAGAAACATGATATGATAATGAAAATAAGTTTTGATATACAAAATTGGTAAATCACCAAAATGTTAGTTTGTGTCTAGTTGACAGAACAGCTCGTTAGCTTGGCGGTACACTTAAAACCTTTTTTAGTAACATGGCATTAGATAAAGTTTTTACAGATAACGTCAAAGTAAGTCACTGTGCTAAGATGAGAGGGTAAATTATTGCCAATCTAGGAAACAATTTCTGTAGCCAAACAAACAAACAAACAAAAAAACCCCACACACCAAAAAAACTGACTGGTTTTTTGATAGGGATGAAGACTAGTCTTGTTATTATATGTGAGTGAAATTTATATACAACTGTAGATATTTAGATAACAGACCTGTGGGTAGTAAAGAGAAAATGTTGGTTTCTTCCAACCTTTTTTTTTTTTTCCTTATAGCTTCAGGTTTTCAATAAAAGTAAAAAATAAAAGATAAACAAAACAACTATTTTCACTGTAGTTTTGTGGCAAAAAACAAACAAACAAAAAAAACAACAACAAAGAAACAACAAAAAAAAAACCTGCAACAAAAAAAACCGCCATCCTGTTAAAATAGTATAACTTTTTTTAATTGAAGATACCTAAAAATAAAACTACTAAAACGTTAGGACAGTTGTATTAAAATTTGCACTTCAGTGCTATCTCTGTATCCAACTGAAAGCATTTACATGGATGTTGAAATGTGTTATGGAGATGTATTGGCTATGAAATGGCTTTTTTTTTTTACTATTTATTATACAAATATTACAGATTCCAAAGCAGAAGGAAAACAAAAACAAATGACCAAATGTTGAACTGTTGTGAAACAGAATTGTAAGAGCCTTCGGGGAGGATGGCATTAAGCTCTCTAATGTTTTCTCTGAACAGATTAGAAATTTTCACTTGGAAATTAATTGCAGAGTAAAATAGAGATGATTCCCAAAGTACAAATTTAAACTCCTGTAGTTCTCAGTGGAGAATATGCTGTGAGAACTTTAGCTTGCTCCTACACTGGACTGTGCAGCTCTGCTGTTGGCAAATTACTCGGAATCCTGCAGAATCTCTGCAGCATACTGTAGAAGCAGCAGTGGAGCGTGGGTTAGAATGTATATGATAAAAACTACTTTGTTTAAAATTCTGTGATCATAAAGAATGAATTAAATTTGGACTGGAAAGGCAAACAGTCAAATAATTTGTATCCTCTTTGCAATACGTATAATACAGCTCCTCACGTTTCTAATGTGTCACAGATGGTGTAGTTGGGCAGAAGGACTGCCAAAAGTGAATGTATGAAATTCATCTCTTTTTCACCATATCTTACCATCTGCTGCCAGTTCATTGTGCTTGTGACTGATAACAAATAATTAATAATAATTGCAATAATGTGATTAATATGTTCCTTCTTAATTATAAACCATTTTTATAGGAGATTACTGTTTGAGTTTCCTTTTTATATCTAAACGTACAAAACATTTAACCCTTTTTCTGGGTTACCAAATATATACTAATTGCACGCCTATTCTTAATGCTTAAATATAAGCTTTAACAAAGTATCGTGGTCTAGGAAGTCTCTGGAGTCACTGAGGCTGAGGAATGGATTTTGAGTTTTGAGGGATTTTAATTACATTGAGTAATTACATTGAGCCCAGTCATGTTAATATTAGATAAAGCCTAGCTGCATGAAGGTGATGATCTCTAACGAGCAATCTCATTGTTCTAACGTTGTTCTTTCAGACAAACAATCATATGCAATTTGGAAAAGATAAGATGCTTATAGTTTATTGTCTTTCTACAATGTATTTCTCTATTCAGCTTTCTTTGCCCTTTTTTATTTCTTCCTACAAATAGTTTTTATTCATTTCTGTTGTATACGTGAAGCCCTTTTCAATGTTTTTTTTATTTGTATTATATTATCTCTTCACCTTCTATTTGCAAATCATCGATCAAAAATTTTTGATATGAGGATTTTTTCTCAGTGCTGAAGGTTTTTGTTTTGGTTTGGTTTTTTTTAATCCATCTTTTTTTTATAGGTGGTAACTACAATTTTAATAAACTTTCCTTCTAATCATACTTTCAACCTTTATAAGGCATATCTATGTTTATAATGGGATGAATGGTGACATTATAATGATGACAAACACCATTCCTCATCTAACTTCTAACTTCTTCATATATGTTCATTATTTCAATAATTTGCCCCAGGCATGTTTTGTTACTTTTATTTCCTGTTATGGTAGATTCGTACCTTTTCTATGTGATGCTTTATGCCCAATTGCTCCTGCTGATACCCAAGGCTGCATACCCGTGTCCAGCTTTGAACTGAGTGGCGAACAACTTGAACCTGCTGCTTTGTGCTTCCCCACTGCCACGTGAGCTGAGACAAATGCACGGCCCCTCTGCTTCCCACCCATGTGCATCAGCCACCCAACCACCCAACTCAGGCAATGGAATGTAATGGCTTCTGCTTTTTTACTCCTTTCTGAGGGCATGTAAGGAGGGCCAAATCTGTACTCTTACGATGTACCTTACCTTCTATTTTGAATTCACAGAATATTACTCTGGCGTCAGTTTTTAACATAAGCCTTGTTTAGTTGTGGCAAATATTAAAAAGTGGTCTGATTGATGTCATGTAAAGCTGATTCTTTTATAGTAGCATCTGCTATTCTTTTTGAAACTATTTACATCCTGAAATCGTAATCCTATAAAAACTCTTTAGAACACAGACATTATTAATTCTTTAGAATATTCAGTGCAGTTTGATTTATCAGAATCAAACTAATCTCTTTCATGATAAGATGAAGGAAATACTGAAGTTATTTATCATGTAGCATTCTGAACATAAATTTTTCCTTCCTCTCTCCTTTCCCTTGTTTGAATTTAGGTGCTAGTTTGGTAAATGGCATGCAGGTCACACTGCGTGATGCCCAGTACGTGTGGGTGGAAGATCTTGCATCAGGGTGATTCATAGGGGTTCTGATTTTGGATTTCAGAGTTCTCTGAGAAAGTTGTGCTGGGATTATTGTTTTTAACCTTCAAGGTTACGTCTGTCCCTCAGTGTAAGTATTCACTTCAAAAAAAATCACTTAACACCCATAGCATAGATGGACTTCAGCAATGGATCCTGCATGTTAATTATGGATAAGCCAACATAGGAAAAGGTTGATAAGTGTCTTAAGTGTTGTTCGGCATTGCTTTTTGTCTCTTTTTTACAGAGGTTTGTAAAGTTTTGAAGCAGTTTCATAAGATTTATTCTGCAGAAAAATAAGATGGGAAGGGACATTGGGCTGCAGACTCAATTCTTGTTGTTTCTTTTATAGAAATGCATTTTTATGAAATTCTGTGACTATGTTTACAAGCATAGACAATATAATCTAATTTCTTTTCAGAATATTTTTCTCAGAATATAAGATTATATTTTCTATGATGATTTTATATTTTATGTTTGCAGTAAGCATCTTCAGAACACAGCCAACTTTTCAAGCTTCAGTGTGATTTAATTTAGTTACTGTGACAAATCAAATTGCTAATCTCGTTCTCTTTGAAATAAGTTGTTTGAGAAAAAGTTTTGAGCTTCAGTTTATTTAATATCACTTGTTTATGTATGTGTGCATTTCTGTATAAAGCAATTTCTGAATCCTGAGTCTTTCTACTCTGTAAGATAAATCAGGGCAACAAGTGGTTCACTGACCATATAGTGTACGAACGAAATGCACGTATCGGTATTCTTCACTTAATTGCTAGAAAATAAAATAGTGTAGAGATGTCATGAAAACTTGCTATACTGGAGTGAAATTCACTCTTACATGACACTGCAAGACTTTTAAAAATCATTTATTTCTCTCTCATATTCTGTAATGTCAAGTTAAGTTTGAGCTTGACTGCCTATTATGTATTACACCTGAAAAAATGAAGCATGAGTTTCATGTTGCAAACAAAGTAACAGCAAATAACATAGAAGGTTTTTGCTATAGTAATTGTGTTACATTTAAACTGTGAAGATCCAACAGTGTTATTTCATTGTTTTTGTTTGGTTGGTTGTTTTTTTTGTTGTTGTTATATTTAAAAAAAAAGAAAAAAGAAAAAAGAAAAAGGTGAAAGAATGATTTGCATATCTCCATAGGGATCTTGGTACTCATTTCAGTCATCTCTGGATTGCTGGATTGTGTATAATGCTGAAGACAGCAAGACATTCTGAATGTCTTCCTACAAGGGAATTCGAAGGACAAATTAATTTTCTTACTGAGTCAGTGCTTTCACATCCCAAAAAGTAGACTGTGCAGGAAAAACAGCTTTTCTATTTTTTTGCCTTTGGAATGCACTGAACTTAATGTGTTTCAGAACACTTGATATCTTAATTTGAAAATATTATTTTTAATTAGAGAAACATTACAGTCTTTTAAAGTTGGTTTCTTGTCTCACCATTTACCTACATTGTATTAATACTGGTCATACGTGATGCTTCTTTTTGTCTTCTAAGCCAACAAAATGTTTATCTGTGTTCCAAGAAGTGTATGAAGGAGCATATCAGAGTTGAGGAATATTATGAATTGGTTGTCATTTTTGGTGCCACTTGCCATGACAGAGCCGTTTAATAACCTGTTTCTCTTGCTGACAGCTGGCTGAGGTGGGACTTCAGGTTCTTACAGTTAGCAAGTTAGTTTTTTTGACAGAACTCTGGAGAAATTTTCTTAGGTTTGGGGATGTGCTGGTTGTGCTGGTCGAGAGGAGCTGAGTCAAAGTACTCAAATACTATTTTAATTATGGATTTTACCAATATGTTAATGCAGTGAGAACATCCCATTCTTTCCATTTGCTCGCATGAGGGAAATGTAAGCAACATTATTGCACAGATGATTCTTACACTGCTGGGTTCCTTCTCAGTAGGCAGTAAGGTGATTGTTCCACAGTCTGCATGTTGCATGTCTCTTCTGCTGTATATGCTTCGTCATAGTGTTTCAGAATTGTCAAAATAAGCTTTATTTTCTCCTATAGATTTTAACAATGGAAAATTACAGTTGTTTCCAAAGCTTGTTGATAAGACCGAAAGGTCTCATCACAGTCTGCAGTCCTTACAGAGGACTGTGAATATGTTTGGTAGACTAGTGCAGTGTCCAGCCAAATGAGGTGAATACAAATAGTATTTGATATGCGTTCTTGTACCATTTGTAACTTTGCACTGAGGTATAATTTATAACAATTTTTATTTCACATATCATTTGCAAGCTAAGAAAAAATATTCAAGAATAGTTTATGACGTATATGAGGGCTGCTCTGAAAGTAATGCCTCCCATTTTATTATGTCAGCCGATGATGTCTGAGGTGGATGTTGTTGGGATGACAGTAGAGGAGAAACCTTCCCACCAATATTTTGTTACATTTTGTTGCAGTGTGACAGATGGCAGCAGAGGGACAGTCTGACAAAATTGTGTCTGATATGGAAGTGAGTATGAAGTATAGGTGCATAATTGAATTTCTCCATGCAGAAAAAAAAAATCACCTGCTGTCATTCATAGATACTTGCTAAGCATTTGTGGAGACCAAAAAGTGGACATTAGCAAAATGAGGTGGTCAGTGGTGTGTTTCAACAGCAACATCAGCAATGTGGAAAGCAAGCCATGCTCCAGACTTCCACACACATCTATCACAACACAAAATGGAGAATAGCTTGAGCAGCTCATTCACACAGATTCTTGGATTACAACCAGGGGAACTTTATACAGAACTGAATGGCTTCAGTGAATCAGACAGAGCAGTGGCAAGACTGAAATATTGAACAGATTGCACCAGGTTGGTGCCGTGAATGCTCATACAGGAGAAGCAAGTTTTTCAGGACCTCCTGAACCAATATGAAGGTGAAGGTTTCCTGGATCACATCATTACTGGTGGTGGGACTTGGTGTCACTGTGATGAGCCTTAGTCAAAATGGCAGTCCACAGAGTGATTACATATGAGTTCCTCATCGAAGAAGAAATTCAGGCGACAGTCTTCAGCAGGTAAAATTATGTGCACTGTCTTTTGAGATACAATTTCCTGGATCCCAGAGAAGCCATCAGTTCTGACTGCTATATCATGACACTCATTACGCTGCAGGCTCATCCTTCCAGAATCAGGCCAGAAGAAACACACTTTTTCTTGCAGCATGATAACACCCCACTCCATTGCAAGTTTGGAGATGATGAAGCACATTACAAATCTTGGCTGCAATTTCTTATCACATCCACTATACAGTCGGGATTTTGTGTCTTCTGACTTTGGGCCAAGAAAAGTTGAGTGCTGTGGGCAAGATGTTCCTAGATCATCATAGCAACTGTGGAAAAAATTTGCCACCTATGTTGGTGCAGATTTTGACGTGCAGCATGCAGGCTTTTTTTCATTGCTGACAAAAATGCATGGCAAACAATGGTGCCTATGTTGAAAAACAGTGTTCTGTGGCTTTGAATTCGTTCTATCATTGTTATTGTGCTCTTTGTTGTAGATTCCATGGAATAAAATAGAAGGCATTACTTTCAGAATAACCTGTGTACACATAATGCAAATATAAGGTCATGGAACTGCAAAAAAAAACCCTGCAACCTGGCAATCATCTGACAATTTGAGCTCTTGTGAAGTTATCTGAAAGACTGAATGTTCTCCTAGTAATTTAGTATGGATTGCTGCATGTGTGATTTCAGTCCAGAGGTGCCTTTGAGTCTCTTCCTTTCTCTTCGTTCCTCTGACATGGCTGAATAGCCTGGGGCACCCTGAGAGCAATGCTTACCCTAGCGAGTGCTGCCTGTCCTCTGCCTTCCCTGAGGGTAGGCATTGGCAGCCCTGGGCTGGGCTGGATTGTTCTATGATCCATCTGGGTTCTGCAAGGCCAGGGCATGAATGGTTACGGTTGTAACAGCATCACTTCATCTGCACTCACTATCGCTATTTTTTTTTTGTTCTTCTAGTCTTATCTGGTTGTTCTAATAGCTATGGATTTTTTTTTTTCCTCTCCATTTGTTCCTCTTCTCCAGAAAAACACATTGCTGATTATCAGCTCACTTACTGATTTTCACCGCACTGCATTATTATCTGTTCCATACTTTCTACAAATATGAATGCAACATTTGCTTTCGTGAAGCATGATATTTAGTTTGTTGTTCTCAGCTGCTACTGAAGCCATGACCTGCACAGAAATATTCTGGTGATGTTCCAGCTATTGGGATTGTAGCAACTTCATCACTACTAATGCTACATGTTAAAAAAATAGTTACTTAATGTTGAATAGACTTGGCAAGAAACTCAAAAATAACTGATTTTTCATTGTAAAAGGAAGCGTGCTTGTGTGAAGCTGATGTTTAATCTAAAGATGAGCACTGATCTGGGAGTGCTGTTGAGGAAACAGCTCTGGCAGCCGTTTCAGTTGGAGGTTCTGAACCCAATTGAGGACTGGGTGTCTGCTGGATGTTGTGCGTGGACTGCATTATGATGCTGTGGGAAATCTACCTGCCTCCTGTAGGGCATCCCTCTGAGGCTTTAGTCAAAATAGTGCTTTTCTCTCTGTGGATCCCAATCACTACTACGTCAGAGCAGATAATGTGTAGACAGCTGGAGTTGAGGACATGTCCTGGCCACTTTTCCCAGTGGGAATTTATATGTATATATGAATTTTATGTGTTTGAATACATGGCTTTATAAAATGTGGACTGCTCAAAGAGGAATAATATTTCAAAAGCTTTCCAGTATAGGTAGGTATGCTGATGAATTTGAATTGATATTGCTGTTTAGTTTTTCCTAGGAGTTTTAGCATTATTCACAGCTATTTTTTTTGCGTTGTATACATATATCTTCATTACCATTGAGATGCTCTTGAAGTGTTTGAAGAATGGGAATATTGACTCGGGCAAAATGTAAAAGGTTTAGTGCTAGTTGAGCTTCCTGCACTGATTTCATATGAAAGTAATCATTCAGTTATTAGTTCATAACTCTGTTCTTTATCTACCCCACCAAAACAGTAGGTAAACAAAGACACAAAGCTATTTGATTATTACTTACTCCAGTTTCATTATTCTTATGTTAGATATTGTTGCATTTGTACCATTTTATCTTATTAAAATTTGCTCTCCGAAGATATATTTTTAATAGGATTTGAAAGCAAAACAAATACCAGACCAGCTCTGTTTAAATCTAGGGTGATGATATATATTGCTTTTGTGTTCTTATGTTATTTCATTTATCATGTGCTGGTTAGCAACAACCCAAATGCCAATATGTTATCAAAGCATCAGAAACCCAAAACACAGTCCCAAAGAGGCTGCTAGGAAGAAGACAAACTCCATGCCAGCCAGATACAGTATTCAATGCCATCACTTCCTCACAGCCAGACAGTGTTTGTTCTTAAGTCTTTGCTTTTGCATCAGTATGCAAAAGTGACAAGTTTCACAGTCATATTCCGGGTATTGAAAGAAACCCCAAGGAAATAAGTTGAATGTGCAAAGTTTGTTTTGACATGTAATATTGAAGTTCTTCATTACACTCTGAACGGGAATTATAATTTGATCCTTTACTGAGGAAAATGTTTAGATTTTGTAGCAAATATGTCACATTTTATACAGCAAACATAATGTTAGATTTTGGGTTTTTGTTGTGCCTTCTTGAAATTACACTTTTGAACTGAGTTATTGACTTGTTTTGATGCAAGTTGAAAAATTGGTTTCCTCATTCTTAAGGCATTCTTTGAATGCTGCACCACTTGTGCATAGTAGTGCTGAAATACAATTGATACATTTCATTTTTGATTTCTGATATTTCAAAATACTGTTTTCTAATAAACAGTTTGTGTGGAAATTTGAATGGTTGCACCAGCACAAAATATTTTAAAGATCACTGTATTCCTTCTTGTTTCTGAGGAACCATTCCCTCCTTACAGCTTCTAGCATTCTCCTTTTCCATGTAATCTGGTTTCCTAGGGACATAATGACTGTCCCTGCAGTGAATAAGAACCAAACGATCATAAAATTGGCCCTCAGATTTGCTGACTCTTTTTTCTTTTTATTAACTTTTGTGGGTTTTGATTTTAATTCCTTCCATTGTCATAAAGCATTTGTCTTGCTAAGTCATCAGTAGATAAGAACACTAGGAAAGAGAGATGAGGTGTTCTTTAGGTTTTTGTAAAGCAGGTGTTTTAATCATCTAAGCCTTCAATTTGTAGAAATACGGATTTTAAATTACCTTTTGAGACAAAAATCAAATACTGTTCAGGAGTTATTTTTTATTGATTTTTCTCAACATTTCTCTGTTTTCTACAAGTTGCTGTATCCAGATTTAACTATTATATTTTCGTAAGTACAAATATGCATTACAGATGTTTCGGGCCTAGAATCATCTTTGCATAGCAGTAGTTTTAAAAGTTGTTTTACTAAGTTGAACGAAATTAGGGAATGATTGGAAGGGTAAGTTGGTGGAATTTTGCCAGAAAAAAAAAAATCATTGAATGTAAATAAATGTCATCTCCCTCCTGCTGGTGTGCAACAGTACAATTGCACAATTTACATGATGAGGAATGAATTGAGACATCTACTGAGAGGTGCCATTGAGATGCTTTAATAAAGGAAAAGGAAATATGTCCAAAATACATAGGTCACTCTGAAAGTAATAACTTCTGTTTATTTCCATGGAAACCACAATGTATAAAAGAGCACAATAACAGTATTTGACAGAGCAAATTCTCGGCTACAAAACACTAGTTTTCAACATAAGCACATATTAACTATGCATTTTTTCCAGCGATGAACAGGAGATTTCATGCCATGCTTGTAAAAATTTGCACCAGCAGAGGTGACCCGCAGTAGCTGTTGCCACTGCTGAAACGTATCACCCATTGCCTTGCTGTCTTACGTCTGCTATTTGGTCTCCTTAAATGTTCAGCAAGTGTTGATGAATGTCAGTGGGTGCAGTTTTATTTTTTTGCGTGGAGGAAGTGAATGGTACTCCTTTGCTTCATGCAGCTTTCCTTGTCAGAAGACATTCTGTCAGAGACTGCCCCTTTGCTACCACATGTAACAACAACATGTAATGGAATATTGGGTGGGAAGATTCATCCTCTGCTGTCGTCCCACCAACATCCGTCTCTGATGTTGAGAGCCAACATCATAAAATTGGAGATACAACTTTCAGAGCAGCCCTCAAAGAATAATGCTGAAGAAGTCTGAATAGTAGTAACACTCCTTATTTTATTCCAAAAGAGTAAAAATTCCCATTAAAAGGAAAGGAATTGTGTTTTAAAATAATGTATCATCATTGACAGAAAAGTCTTACTAGACAGGAGATTGATTGTCTGTTTTGTGGATTAGATTATATTTCTTTAGATAATCTTGCACTTATTTGCCATCAAGAAAGTGACTAAATTTTGTGAATGCTCCAATTACTAATCTGCATTTTTTTTACATATCCTCAACTTTCAAATGTAAGAATGTGTCAGTTTAGCCACTATGAGGTAAGTTCCAAAATGCAACAAAAGCATTTTAGTGAAAGGTTGGGTTTATATACCTTTGTTTTTCTTTCCCTTCTGAAGCTTTTAATTTCCTTTGGTTTCTGTGCTCTTTTGTTTTGTTTTACAAATCCTTATTTAATTTATTCCTGCTTTGGAAATTTTAATTTCAGTTATTATGTATGTATTTGTTCCAAACCTAAAATTGCTTCTTTTCTAAATACAACTCTTCTTCAGGAATGTACAGATTAAAAAGTAAATCAGAGTGCAAATAAGCAGTTATGCATGCATTGACAGTCTTAGTTCATAGCAAATGTATATTGTGATTGACCTTTTATTTATTGAGTAGTATTATGGAATACTATTAAAACAAGCAAAGCCCAAAGACCACCTTCCCCCGTCTGCTTATGTATGGCTCTTCAGCCTAGAGAAGAGAAGGCTCTGAGGTGACCTGATTTCGGCCTTTCAGTCACTAAAGGGGAGCTACAGGAAAGAAGGGGACAGACTCTTTAGCAGGATCTGTGGTAATAGAAGAAGGGAAAATGGCTTCAAGCTCAAAGAGGGTAAATTTAGGTTGGATATAAGGAAAAAATGTTTTACAGTGACGGTGGTGAGGCACTGGCACAGGCTAACTCTGAGATGTGGTTGATGCCCCATCCTTGGAGACTTTCAAGAAGGCTGGATCAGACCCTGGGCAATCTGAACTAGCTGTGGTGTCCCCATTCATTGCAGGAGAGTTGGACTAGATGGCCGTCAGGTCCCTTCCAACTCAAAGGATTCTACAATTCTATGGTCATTTAGTTAGGATTATTGCATTGTTTCTCTTCTGTGATAAACGACTGACAGCTATCTTGAACACTTAAAAGTTGTCAGTCCTATGTACTAGAAGAGTCTATGCTGGCTATTCAGTTCTTCCTCAGTTCAAAGAAGTAGCTATAATGCTTTATCTTCATCTGCTTTATCTCCCCGGTTTTCTCACCCAGCATCTTCACTGTGACAAACTCTAAAGAAGAATCTGACATCTTTCTGTTCTTGCAAACAAAGCGAGTATATGACGGATGTCACAAATGTAATCATCCTGTGATTTTTTTGTTGTTGTTGTTTTTGTTTTTAGTCTTTTTTTTTTTTCTTTTTTTTTTTTTTTAACGAATTCTTTGCTAGTGGATTTTGGGAAGTTGAAGTTAAATCAGTGTAATTGTTGATTTTAGGGCAGCTTACACTAGTTGAGAACATTGCGTCCAAAGTTCTCCCTTTAATTACAGTCTTGTATTTAACATTTAAGCATTTCAGCATTTTACTGCTGAGTTTTTCAGTGATCGCTCATTCAGTACACGCTTTAGAAGCTGCATGACTTTTACTGTCTAAGCAAATGGAAAAGGAATCAGCCTCCGGTAGGTCCAGCATTACAAGATCAATGAAGCTCATATTTTATTTTTTTTTATGCTGATAGAACATCCTCATTTTAGTTATATGCTAATTTTATTTGGAGATATTGCATTTCTCTACTGAAATTTAAAAATCCATTTTAGTCTCAAAGAGGCTTACAGTTTCTTTTTAGTGGAAGTATTTCTGTTAGCTAATACTGAGTCAGCTAACGAGCACTCACAGCAGATGAAACTACCGATCCTATAGAAAAGGGAATTACTAATATTAGGATTAGGAGAACCTGATGCAAGAAAATACATATAAGAAAACCTGTTCTTTTGTTATTTTCAACAAAGCAATCTCTTTGTGAATAGAATATGAAGATTTAAAGCTGAAGAGTTCTATCTTACTTCTCTTCAAGCACTTATAAATATGCAGCATGCTACAGAGGCTGGAACTGTAGAGAAGGTGATAAAATGTTTCTTCCTCCTCGTTATTGCTCCTTGCTCAGCAGATTATTTATTATGATAGTTCTTAATAAATAATTGATGGAGAACTGATAACACAAAATTTACTGAATATGTAGAGTGTTTTATTATAACATTAATATGCTACAGGTGTGTTTTATTGATCAATTAACATATACCTCAAGGTGTTGTATGATATCTGAGGCTGCTGGTGTTTGTATTAACAGGCTGGTAAAATGCATCCTGGAGGGTCTTAATGGTGTTGTATAGTGAGGAAAGAAGTCCTATATTTGAAAGGTATGTCTACAGAAATTGCACTGTGGTCTAGATATGCAAGCTAGATTTAAATGAGGAAGCCTGAGTTCTGGAAGTAAGCTAACAATAGCAATGTGGGTCTTTTATGGAAGTTAATTTACTCTGGCATTTGGGAGAAACTATCTTAGAGCTAAAGTGGTCTCCATTAATTTTCCAGCTTTCCTGGAAAAGTTGTAAAAGTCAGTTTATTTCCATCACACTTACAGGGCCTTGCACAGCACAAGCATGCTGGTTATCTCCAGGTGCTACTCTTCATATATTTATATTTTGAATGAAGTCCAGAAAATTTAAATTGCATCTAAGTTTCTTTTAAAATTCTTTATTTAGTAATAGTTTTAATTTCAGAAAATAGATAAGGGTTTTGTGGGAGAGTGGGAGTGGTATTTTTAATGGGACTTGGTGCTTTATTTTTATATTTACTTCATACTGTTTGCTTTTCTATACCCTTTGTACAGACTGACTTACACAGTGTCCCTTGACTATCATTAGTCTCTTCCTTACTTCTCTCTTGTCTTATTTTCATTCTGTGCACAACAGAAGATGAGTAGCTTTAGGCTCACATTTTTAGTGGAGTGGTTGCGAGGGAAAATGGAAAACTGCATTGTTCAGTGTCTGCCTATTCCTAGGTGAAACTGTGTGACTGCATGCAAAACACAGAGCTCCAAGAGCACAAGAATGTCTGCAATAGATCAGACCAAGGGTCCAGCTGACCCTGGAGAAATCAGCAAAGAAAACAGGCAGGAGAAAACACTTGAAGAAAGAGAGTAAAAGCAGAGCAAGCATGTTGGTATTTCTCTATAGCCTTTCCTGTTTTCATCTGAAGTGTTAAGGACTTCTTAAGTAGAATACTATATCTAGACTTACTTTTTAATAGCCCTTGAGAATTCTTATACATTTTCTGAAGTTCTTAATATTTTACACATTAACATCTTACTTGTCCTTTTGGAATGTATTTCATTGTTTCTGAGTAGCACTGGAAAAGTTGGATTTACATCTGTGCTCTTTATTTTACAGCTTCTGCCACAAACTTTCATTGCATACCATATGGGTCTTGTGCTACAGGGTATACTGAATTATAAACTTGACTCTCTTCTTATCCATGTTGAAGAAGCCTCAGCTCTTTTCTGCTTTCAGCCAATTTTGTCACTTTGTTCTCCATTCTTTTGAAGCCGTTTATGAATATAGCAAAGAACAGGGACTCCAGCATGAATTTCTGTGGAATATCACTGAATTTCTCATTCAATTTTTAATCCCCGTTAATTCCCATAATGTTTGTTCTGCTGTCTATGAGGTTATTGGTATGCAAGGGAAGCTTCTATTTCACCTAATGGTAAAATGAACTTAATTCTTAAGTAGAAAGCATTTTTTTAAGAACCCAGACATGTGTATGAACTTTATTTACAGTGAAACTAGCTTTTTGAAAAGCACTCTTACGTTTAAAAAAACATGATTTCTCTCTTCAAAAACCACACTGCCTCTTTGCCTTATATTTAGCCACATAGATCATTTTTCAAATATTTTCAACTACTTAGACAAGCGTGAACTTGTGTTGCCTCATTAGTATTCCTCCCCATTCTGGCTGTAAACTTTACAACCAACCAGAATCTTTGCCATTTTCAAGTGATAACACATTGAGTCTGGTGAGAATGTGCTGGAAACAATTATCAAATATTCAAACAGTCTGTACTCTACATTGCAGCATGCTTGAGCAAAAGAGTGGAAACATAGTGAAACACAGTATTTACTATCTTTTTCACTGGAGGTAGTCCCCAAAATCTCATGTTTACTCTACAGGAAAATAGGTAGTACCACAGGAGGAAAGAAACTGTAACTGAAATTCTCATTCAAACAAAGCTATTGAAGTGCATTTGCCCTTCAGCCTACCAGTTCAAAGCTGTTTCTGTCAGTGCTATAAAGGCAAATGAACTGCGTTGAAACATTATTTTTATTCAGCTGGTCAGGCTGCACCTGATTAAATGCTCTAAAAAGTACCATTGGTACTGGTAAGTGAAGTAGTGTAGAAGCAGTAGCATATGGAATTGTTACCAATCCACACACCCACCTCTAGCTCACTGTTATGTGAATAAGGAGGTAGAAGATGGAGACTGTGAAACAGAAAAGCGGACCAGAACCAAAGCAGTATGAGTTGCACAATTTAAAACCTGTATTAGAAACCAAAAAAGAGATGATAACTGTCAGTGGAGGCTGGCTTTCCATTTGTGTGAGAGGTCCACAACATAAATGTTTTTGCTGTTACTGAAGTTCTCAATTGGTATATAAGACTGGACTCTCTACACAGAAATCTTTTTGTTTGTTTGTTTATTTTTACTTAGCCCTGGGCTTGCTGAAATCAATGGAATTATTAGCAAAAAGAGGCTCTGAGTGGTAACCAGGGGACTTGGTCCTGGAGTTTGTATGTGAATACTGTCTTGCATTTTGAGTGCACATAAGGCTGAGTTCTTAAAATTAAGGTGGTTGGAGCAATACCAAATACTGCGAGGTTTGATCCAGTGGGGTTGTTTGTGGGCTGCAAGGCTGTGCTCCCCTACTGAGGACTGAAATCTTGCTGCCACTTGGACAGCAGCTGCTGTGCTTCTGTGGCTAGCCATGGTCAGCCTTCCTTCTGACTTTAGGCATAAAGCTGGTTTCTTTTATTTATTCATTTGTGCACTTATTTATTTATTGTTGTCTGTGTGGTTGTAGTCAGGTAAATGTGACTGACAATGGAGTGGACACACAACTTCTCTAAACTCTGCTTTTCCCTTTTCTGCTAAAGGTTATATTATTTCTGTCCTGGCTGAAATTAGCGTGGTTTTTGTAATATGAATGTATTTTTTGAGTCGTCTAAGTTACTCACTTCTTCAAGATCAAAGCTTTACTTAAATTAAAAACGAAAAAAAAAAAACCACAAAAAAAAACCAACAAC
Organism: Tympanuchus pallidicinctus; assembly: GCF_026119805.1. Lineage (NCBI taxonomy): Eukaryota > Metazoa > Chordata > Aves > Galliformes > Phasianidae > Tympanuchus > Tympanuchus pallidicinctus. The sequence continues at coordinate 11,685,205 of NW_026294648.1, read as the reverse complement.
AACAAGAAAAAACCCACAATAATAGTGTTCAAACAATTGCTTTTAGTATTTAATGGGGAGGGGTGAAGATGTCTATGCCAAAACAATATGCTGTAAGGGAATACTTCTGGCAGAAAAGGAACTAAATGCTAAACATCTGTACAAATCACATTTTGACTAACTTTAACTGAAAAATACTGTTGATATTTATTGGGAAGGCAAGAATCCTTTCTAGCCCAGGAGTGCCTGAAAGATGAAAGAGTGTGATAGGAAGGTGGCTTAGCAAGGGAATATGAAATCTAGACAAGATACGCCAGTGCTGCACTTGACTACAGATGAGCTGAAGATGTTTATAGCAGATAACTCTGAGCAAAAAGTTTCTTGAGGAAGGCTTGTATTTTGCCTGTCAGATCTGCTTCTAGTCTAGTGATTATCAACATCTTAGCTGCTTCAATTCCCTGATGAACTGCCTCGAAAACTTGGGTTTTATAAATCACCTCACGACACTGTACTACAAAGCTCTGATGATCAGCAATGCAGTGACCACACTTATGGGAAGTAAAAAGCATCGTTTCTGGGAATAGTATGAGAACGTATCAACTCCACACATCTTGATTGCAAACTCTGTAGATAGCCAAGGGTTTTGTGGCTTACTCCTTGACCTTCACCTTTGCTTTCACAGACTGCAAACTTCTCAGACACATCCACAGTGTGAACTGCATCTTAATAGCTAGACTATGTGATGGAGAGATTTACTTCCATTCTTAATTGGGCAGTGCCTCTAGCTCTGACATTCACAGTCATAAAGATTTTCTGCTTCCTATTTCCAGTTGCATAGTATCTCTGGGGAATATACGACAATTTATAGCACTGAAAAGTGACTTCAACATGCATATTTACTTTATATTATTATATAAACTCTCTGGCATATTTAACAAAACTAAATCATTCTGGTTTTGCTTCTCTTTCTGTTTTACCTCATCTTTCTACTGTTAGGCCCAAAATAATGTTTGCAATTATTAATGAATAACAAACAGTAAGTTCAGAGACAGTTAATCTTCTAGCTTGTTTTCTCAAGAAGAGGGCATGGACTATGAGGCAGACAGGATGCTTTCACAAAGCACCAGTCTTCACTGTGACAGGAAGGATCAAATAATAGGTTCCAAACCGGTCTATTATCCCACCACCAAAGAACATTCCTCCCACACCTTCCACTTTTCTGGAGTGGCAAGCGCAGTTCAGTACTCGTGCGCATTCCTGGCTCCTCAGCATATTGCCACTGCTGCTTGATCTGTTCTATGCACTCCATTTATATATGAATATTCTTGCTTCCTTTTTACATTAGATCAGTTACTATAGTTAGTTACTTTTCCAGATACAGTTAGTGCATTTAGGGTGTTTCTTTTTGTCCTCACATGAACATGCATATGTTTCAACTAATTTTGATCTGCAGCTGTAAATTCTAATGATTTATGAGAACTGCAATTGCTGTATTAATGCTAATTCACATCTGTAAGTAAACAATCTTGGAACCATAGAGGGAAAGAAAAAATCTTGAAATTTGGAGGAAAAATCAACTGGATCTTCTGCATTGTAATCATGCTGAATTAAAATTAGGCTTATTTGTTATGGTAGTTTGGCTCAGGGTACTTGAGATACCCCAGGAACTATTGGCTACTTCCACTGTCTCATAATCATACATCATTTGTTGGATGCTGGGCAAGTTGCTTTGCATTTGTGAGTCTCTGTTCCGTACTCACAATCTGGAAATTAAAGTAGCTGTTTCCTTTGTAAGATACTCTGAAATTTACTGATTATATATTAATGGTAGATTTTATTTTTTCAGTTCATGAATGTGTGTATCACAGACCACAAGCCTGTAAAGCAATGTAAGTAATCCGCTGCAAAGTAGCTTGTTTTCTACTCTTTTCTTTATTTATTCTAAAAGGTAACATAATTTTTAGGTGTGTAGACTAGCTCTGCTTTGCATCCATATCGCAAACATTATTCTAAAGATGAAAAATTGTGTTTTGCCTCCTGTCTAAATATTAAGGAAAAATCCAAGCTTTGCATTCCCGTGCCATGTGCTGATGAACAGTGGTATTTTCATGTATGTTAGATTTCTGTCTTGAAAACATCCTGTTGGAAATGCCTATTCTCAAGGTGTTGTCAGAGTATATTACTTGCCTTACAGTGGCTGTAAGTTCTGTAAAATCCAAGATTAACAAAAGGCCAGTGCACTGAGAAGCTATGTGGATTAATATGTCCGTCCTCAGTTTTAATTTTCTATATCTGTTAACAAGTCATTATTTGTAAGTGGTGCTGTTGATACTGGATCAATTTTTCTTTGAAAGCAATGATCAAATGCTGTAGGTCAATAGAATAAGATTTGTTAAATATTAACTATTGACAGGAAACTATATTTAGAAGTAAACTATCATCTTGTAGGTTACCTTCAGGTGGTTTGTTACGTGTACTTACTATGAATTTCTTTATCAGAGATCTTGGAAAACAAATGTAAGTTATCAATCTGCGATTACTCCAAGATTTTTTTTTTGCATCAGCATTTAATTTTATTTTATCTCCTCTTCAAAGGAAAATGGATGCCATTTCATTTCTGCAGAGTAAGAAATTAAAAAGGTCATTGGGTGAGAGAAGAATATCTTTACCATTATTTTTTATCAGTTCTATTTGTTCTAACATCTGCCAGATAATCTTCATCTCTACAGCTTTTATTCAAGACTCAGTGACATTTCGTTACTGATAACTTTTAATTAAAATTGTTAAAATTATTAAAATTGTCTAATAAAAATATATGGTGCACTATATCTTCAATTAAAAAAAAAATAAAAATCAGTCACTGCAGTATATTTTTATCAGTCTGATTCCATGGGAGTCTACCTGTATGTCTCTTAAACCAGCCGTGTATAACTGTGAAGGCTGATGGGTTAGCCTGCTCTTGAGTTACTCTGCTATTACTTTCTGCCCATTATGGTTAGAAAGAGAAAAGGCCAATTAGGCTAAAAGAATAATCTGCAAATGATCCAGGTAAAGTGACAGGAGATAAATGAGGGTCTCTTATCTCAGTACAATAATAGGAACCTACGAAAGGAAGAGAGACAGGAAAAGGAAAAGGTTGATGCAAATGTGGTTTAAGAGTGTAAAAGCAGTTCAACTTTGCACTGGTTGAGATCAAGAGCTGATGTTAGTTGAGTTATGCTATGTGTTCATCTTAAAGCAGCATTCTGAAAAGTGTTTTAGTCTTTCATAAAAAGAGTAAAGAAACTCTTAATTATGTAGCTGGGCAGCTGTATGCTCAGTTTCTCAACATTTTTATTCAGTTTCAAATTAATTATATATAGCAGACAGCTAAATATCATCTCAGTATTGAAGTATAAATAAGCATTATTTATTTAATGCTGAAAAAGTAGGCAGGGCTCAGAATATCTATAATGAAAGAGGAAGTCAAACCCTTGGAAAGGAGTTGTAGAGAAAGTAGCAACACAATCGAGTGGCTTCAGTCATGTTGTGAGGCAGTGTAAGACTGATGCATACTTTGCTAGAAGGAACTTTAGTCATTGAGGCTCTGCACAGCTTCTTTTCTTCCTGAAAGTTAAAAGAATAAAACAGAGTAACTAAACTTCCAACACTGCAATGCTGCAGTGAAGATATTAAACAAGGATTTATTTTTCAATAGAACCTGTAAGACCTCACGTCTCTCAGATTTTTTTTCAGTTGTTCTTACTGGAGTTTGTAACTTACTAAATAGTTCAATCAGGTTACAGTTGTCTTGGTAGTTTATTTGTACATAATGAACAGTTAATCAGATATTTTGACTTAATGTTTCTTATTTTACAGCTCATCCTACCTCAAAGGGTACAGTTCCATACATTAACTTGACATCAGGTTAATGAACTTTGGCAATCTGAAAATCACATCTCTAAATCTACTTTACGTTTAACTAAAGTACATGGTATCTAGTTTCCTATAAAAGCAAAGTAACATGCCAAAATGACAGTGGTATATTTCATGTGTTCATTATGCTTGTGGTATTTTCTGCATGATCTTCTATGTTGATAAGTGTACAGGCAACTCCTTCATACCATAAATAGAATCACTTATCAGCAGATGCAGAGCAGTGGTTTCCCTCATTTTCCCATGATGAAAAATAAATGCAGAATTAAACTCCTGAATTAATCTTTAGAAATAGACACTTCAGAACTTAATGTTTTTTATTTTTCTTTCTTTTATTTTTTTCAGAATGAAATACATTTTTCATTTTTAAAATTTTTATACTTTTATTAAAATAATAATAAGATACATTCATTGTTGTAGTATAACATTAGAATATCTTCCTGGGCTGTTTCAGATATCGTTACAGAATGAATTGAAAAATCAACCATTTTCATCCTTCCAAAATGAGGAAATAAAAAAAGCTCTGTAAAATTACATGAAATAGTGAGAATTACTAAATAATATATAGCATTGTGAAATTGATTCATGCATTTGTAAAAGAGCAAGTCAGCCTTTGTCCCAGTACGTCCTTGCTGGTGGTTTTTTTTTGTTTGTTTCTTTGGTTGTTTATGTTGCTAAAACCTTTTTGTAAGTATAAAAGGGAAAGATATGGAAATGAGAAGAGTTGTCACACAGTAAATGGCACCAGCTAGAAAAATACAATTAATAGCATCCTAGGTAGTGTACCTGTTCTAGGGTATGCTGATTGCTCTCAGCTGAATCTGGGCCCAGCCTCTATTCCTTGACAGCTATGCAGATGTGATGGGCAGCGGTGCTGCCTGGAAACATCCCCTGCACATAATGAACAGTGCCAGATTTGCCATTTGTGTTAGGGCAAAGAGATTCATTGGCAGCAAATTGTGATGGAGCCGTGCCAACTCACTTAAAAGGCCAAAGACTTTTGTAAAGTTTTCAGTTTTGTAAATGTTTTCAGTTTGATCAAAACCGTTTGTGGCTTTCACAGCTGACCTTTGAGTGTGGAGAGAGGTATCCTGGCACCAGGGAGAGCACTTTCGCTTCCACTCGGACCTTCATCAGGGATTACCTGAGTATGGTGTCCATACTCTACTGTGATCAGAGAAAATGGGATTAGATGTAATCCTAACTCCTGTGATACAGACAATTAGATTTACGTGTTCCCTGCAGCTATACTTTCTTGCACTACCACAAATGAGAAAAAGACCCAGGAAGTAATCTGCCATGAAACCATTTTCAGAATAAAATTTCAATTACTCTTCTTTTCATGTGATTTTGCTTCCTTGTTGCATGCTCTGTCAACCTGTATATCAGGTGATCAGGTTGCAGCAGTATAAAAGGGGAAAAAAAGAAAAAAAAAAAAAAAGAAAGAAAAACCAACAGATATAAACATGAAGTTCAAAATAAAGTTGAAAATTTAATAAGTAGTTTGGAAGAAACTTGATGCTGAAGGCTGTGATAGAAATGAAGCTGATGATAAGAAGCATGACCCTCCAAGATGCTCTTAGAGTGTATTAGTTAGAAGCTGAATATACAGAATTAAACCCTGAATGATTTATTCACTGGGTTGTTTTCCAGTGAGACGGAAGAAGAGATCACAAATGAGAAAAGTAAAATATTCAGTAGTTTTGTGGTTGCTCTCCAGAAGATAATTGTGACAGTTAATAAAATTTGGTGATTGCTCCAAGTTTACATTTGGAATTTTTTGGGCTCTTCTGGTCATTTAGTATGAAAAAGTAAAAACTAAACATTAGCTAACTTTTTTAGGAAAATGAAAGATTCAAATTCTTCAGGTTCATTAAACTATAGAGCAGAGAGGATGTGAAACATTTTAGCAGTTCATTTCTTACCTTTATTTCACTTAATTCAACTGTTGAGAAAGATTGATTTTTAAGAAAAGAAAACTAATTTAACTTTTATTTTCATTCCTTAATAATAATATGTTTTAAAGTCTTTATATATCCATGCATTTCCTACAGGAACTATTCATGTAAGAGAATTGACAAATCTCTTACTGGAGATCATAACCCTGCCAATAAAAGGTAGCTGGTGCTTTGTAAGTATTCTTTAATTCAAGCTTACTGCCCTAGCTCTGTCATCACTCTCACCAGATAGGAAGCAGCAAAATTTCTGAGTTTATAGCAGCTCTTTCCTGTTCTTTTTGTTTGGTTGGTTCATGGTTTGTTTGTTTGTTTTTTCCAAAGTATGTTAATTTTAAAAACTTACCAGTAAAAATCTAGTACTAGGAAAAAAAAAAAAAAAAGATAGGAAAAAATGTACAGGGTTTTCTGGTAATCAGATTAGTATAGACAGTGCAGTATTGATAGTGCTGTAGTTTTACCATGCGCAAAACTGTAGGAAGGATGGGTACAGATACTGAAATTGTTACCAAACAGTAACTCATCCAAGTATTTTTCTAAGCCTAATGTAGTACTAATAAGGCCACATTTTATTATATAAACAAAACAGACTGTTTCCGAGTCTTGCAACAGACAGCAGTGATTTTTTTCACAGCCCTAGTTAGCAAAATGATAAAAATGAAATCGTTTTCTTCTAAAAGCTTCTTTTTATTCTTAATTTCTAATATGCAGTTTGCAGCTGTTAATGTTGATGAAATACATATACAGATGAAAAACTGAGGAGCAGCAGCTGTGATGTTGGCCCAGATAATTAATTGAAAATATACTTCCAGACAAGTTTTCTGTGATGGAAATGAAGGCAACAGCACCTCAAAATCTCATGCAAACCTTCAAAAGGGTGCTTTCTCAGGCAGTCCCATATCAGCACCAGAAATTCAAATGAATTAACTACATATCGTAATGATATTAACATGTTCTGGTAATAAATCTGATACAGTCATAAACATTGTTCTATCTACTTTGTTGCTGACAAAGACTCAAAAACTCCACCAGAAAAGTGAAACGTTTAAAATACATTAACTAAAATATTAGAAGTTTGGCAAATATTGTGCCAGAATCCCTAGCTAGCCAGTTCACATTGCATTTATTAGTTCTGTTCTGTCATTCTGGATGTCTTTTTATATGAAGAAGGTGAAGAGCAAACTTATCAGTATTTTTGGGAGGATTTTCAAGCTTTTTCAGAATAACCCATGTTTTTTGAAATGCCAGCCTGATATTTGCACTCTGCACAGCTAATCATCCATCTGCATTCTGTCATAGAGAGAAAGCAAAGGTGTATGATTGCTGGGGGTGAAGAGGAAAACATACTTTCTGTCAATCTTGTAGCTGTGAGTATGATAGCTTGTTCAGTCTTGTCCATTTAATTCAGGTCAGGCTCACCAGTTTTAGCTGTGAACTTATTCAAACCAGAAACCCATCAACTACAATGCATTTCTTGAAGGCTTCTAGTGTGTCGTTCTCTTCTCTGCTGTCTTTTTCCCTTCTGAAGAGCATTTAATAAATTCTCCACTAGTACAAAACGATGTTCTCTGTATCAGAAGAAGCACTTCTGTACACACAGAGATGCTAAGCTTGTCCAGAAGTACAGAGAATTGCTCCAATATGTTTAAATTAGTTGTCAAAAGCAGAAAATAAGAGTATGTATGACTAATGAGCTAGCTGAAGAGGTAAGGACTTCAAGTAAGAAAGCTTGGGGATGTTGTGCATTACGGACTTGTGGCAAGGCCAGTTCTCATTAGTGGTGGAAAGAAACCTAGAAATGGCAGAACCCTATTGAGCTACTGTCAATTTTTGTGAAATTATTAGCATCATAATCAAATTTTTAGCTTTTGTATGCCATTAGGGAAGTCTCATAACTTCATTGGCATTTATTTGTAAGGGAACAAGGGGAAGGAGTTGTTCTTCAACATAAGTAATTAGCTGTGTTGTTTTTATGTGAATCAAACTAAATTACTTTTGTTGTTTGCTAACAAAACCAAAGATTGTATGAGTATATATGGCTGAAGTTAAGATGTAGTTTTCCAGAGAAAGGAAGACTGGCAGATAACTGTTGTGGGTGAAATGCTGTCATAGGAAACAAAATATTAGAGCTTTCAAGCTTTCAGATTTTCATTATTTGTCTTTCTGATAAATTGGGCCATAAGCATACTTGGTTTTGTCTTCTGAATATTTATTAGTGAAATTCTAACCATGTAGTTGTAGTTTGTGATCGTTATGCAGTTTTATACTGGGGCAAGTCAGCAAGGTTTGTAGGCATTGCAAGGTACAGGCTTCTTGCTACCTACACCTGCTCTTATGTTTCTGTATTAGCTGTTTGGAAGAAAGACCTATTTCCCTAAAAAAACACTTCTGCATTATTTGCTGTGTTGCAGTACAGTGAGATACTGGTGATGGCTGCCTGTAGAGACAGCAAATTCATAAGCAGTTTATGCACACTACTGCAAAATAAAGGATAAAATAACAGTATACTTTCGAAATAAATTTTGTTAACTTAGAAAAGTTCTCTCAAGCATAAAGTTCCCTTAAAGCAGCCATATCTGATACTATCCCTTAATTTAGATGCTCATTGTTTACATATAAACATACCATTAAGTAAACAGATATTTGAAATGACTATGAGATATTGTTCTCACTTAAACACTTCAGCTGTAGTCTTCAAAATATTACTGAAAAGCAAGAGGAGCTTCTTAATTAATAGATATCTTTGGAATATTACTGCTAGGACCAGTTACGTAGTTCTTTATCCTTTTGCACAACCTGCAGTTGCCATTTTGGATTTTTCTATTTTTCAGGTGCACATATTGCACATACATCATTAAAATGTCTGAGGAACTCCTCAATGCTATCTGGTATAGCAAAGAACTGAAAAGCCCAGTATCTAAAATTGTTACACTTTTTAAGACTTTACTATGGTAATTTCTGGTTTTTCGGAGCACCAAATGATGGGCATTTTTTCCCATTCTTTCTGCTCCTTCGCTTAGCTAGATTTTTCGCAGATGCATTTAGCTGGTAGAACAAGAGAATACAAGCATATGAGTAATTGTTTTTAAGTGCTGTTTAAAGTACTATTTATAGCATTTGTTTCCTGGAAATCTTGCCCTATACTACTTGGTAGGAAATAGTTTCCAAGTAAGTTACAATGTTAATTTGATAGCTAAACCCTTCCCAATAGTCATGTACTTGACTTGTCTATGAAAGAAATCCCTTTTTAGTCTGAGTGATTATAATCAATTTTCTCTTACAAGGTATCAGAGATGGAAGCCATACCTCAACACAAACAAACAGGTGATTAATGTTAGCAAAAGCACACTTAAAATTCAGTTTTGAAATGCACAATTTAGATCAAATTTTATCACATCTACTTGCTAAAAATCCGAGGAGCTACTTAATCTGTTAATTTTCTAGCCAAGTTTAGATGAATGTCATGGACTGCAATGCTAAAAGCCATTTAACATAAATGTTTAATGAACAAATAAAGCTGTCAAAGACAAATGCGCTTTACACATTATGTATGTATTTGATATGGGTAGATTATGCAATTAGAATCATTGTTGGATCCAGGCTTAAAGGAAGGCTCTTTTCCACAACCTAGAGCCTCATTTCGTTTTGTTGTCTGTTGACAATCTGATCTTGTAGGCAGCTGAAGTACTGTGATGTTGTGTGGCCTATTCTTCAGGCTAAAATAATAGAAGCAGTGGTCTACCTCTTCAGGTTTTTCAGGCCTGGAAATGTTTTTATCAGCTTACTTCAAACTTCAGATCTAAGTCTTCTACTCCATGAAAACCTCGAACAGAAGTACAGTTGTCTTTTTTTGTATCTATATGATGAATCTTGGTGCTGAATTTTTTGAGTCTTGAATCTTTTAAAGAATTTAACAGAAAATACGGAATTTGCATGTAAAAGAAAATATTGGTTCTACTGCAAGTTCTTTTAAAAAATTTCCAAAAATATCACCACTCATCATATCACCTAACTCATAGAAGATCCACATTCTATTTAATAAGGCACACTGGAATGATTTCTGCAATACGATTTTATACTTAGAATGCCATATTTCAATTTCTATTTGGATCTATTCTGAAAAGGCATTAGTGATTTTTTTTCAGCTAACATGTATCTTTGCATGAAAAAAAAAATGATGGTGAAGCCTTGCACTATTCTGCCTTTCTGAGGGCTGTAGGATGCTTTTGAAACACTAAGTTTTCCCCAAGGAAGTCTAATCCCAAAGAAAAGTCTTCTGTAGTAATAAAAAAAAAAAATAAAAAAAAAATGATGTGGACTGAATACAGAAGTCTGTGACAAGCTCTGCTGAAGGTCACCATTATATGTACATTCCTAAACATGTTAGTAGAAGTCTCAGAAACCAGAGTAATTTCAGCAATTATTTCTGTATTAAATGGGTATCATTTTTATTGCACCCATCATACAAAATTTTTAATCAAAAAATTTAGGTCTGAACCTAAAGACTTTATCTAACTAAAACCTAAAAAGAAAATGAACATTTATTTGGATAAAAAGATAATGTGACATTCAAGTCAAAGACGTTGATACTCAGCAGTATAGAAATAAATGGCCTAAACTTGGCAAACAGCATGTTCTACAAGAAAATAAATTATACTGGCTTAACTGTAGCGACTGCTGAATCTGTACTAATCATTTGTAAATGAAATCCTCTGTTCATTAGCATTTCCATATTCACATGTATAATTTATGACAAAGGTTTGCAGGCACTAACACAGTTTTCATACATTAGTGGTAATTTTTGTTGTTACTGAAACCTAGTGAAGTTTTTAATGCATCAAGATTTTTTACTTATGAAGAAAACCATTGCCTTAATGTTACATTTAGTGTTTTAAATGTATGTAATGGGCTTAATTTCCATTCTCTGTTCCTTTTTGTAGCAGTCAGTTTGAATACAAAGTAAGTGTAAAAAAAATAAAAATGACCAGAGCTACCTGAGCAAAATCATAGCTTCAGGCTGTATTTTCTGTGAAACACTGAAGTAATTTTCTAGGTTTATCTAAGCTGAAAGGTGGTTTTTGGAAGGAGATGGGGTTGATGGCAATTGCTTGTGGTTTGTTTGTTGTTTTTTTTCTGTTTTTTTTTCTGTTTTTGAGAATGCTGATCACTTCCTACTATTCTTGCAGCAGTTTTTGAAGTGAGAATTTCTTTTAAGTAACGTAGTTAACCTTATATTTTTGCAGGTTTTTTTCTTTCTTTCTTTCTTTTTTTTAAGAGCAATCGAGTTGCAGCTCTGAAATTGTTGTGTCCTTCTAGAAATAGATAGAAACTTGTATATGAAGAGATGAATATTGAATTTGCCCGCTTCTTGGAAATTATTTGCATATTTCGTTTTCTCTTTCCATGATTTGTTTGCCTCTTGCTTTCACTTGCACAAATGTCCTTGAACTTGTCCAAAGAACAAGTAGTTCTTTGGCCACGGTGTGTCACACTGTTGGGATGGTTGAACTTGGGCAGACTGTATTCTTACTCCACACCTTTTCTCTGCCCAGCTCTCTCTTTCTGCTCCCAGTATCTCTGCAAAGCAGGGAAACAAAATCTTTTGTTCTGTTCACATATAGCAAACCAAAACCAGCTGGGACCAAACTCAGAATGTGATGAGGTGGAATTGCTTTCCATTAGAGAGCATGTTTTGAATCCTCTATAAAGTTACAATTAAATGGCTGCTCATGTGTTTTCTGTGATTAGAGCACTGCTCTGTGAACTGCTTGGGAAAGAGTTCATTATGTATTATTTTTATAACTCAAAGTCTGTTTAGAATGTATAGGATGCCTGCACAGCTCATTTTAGTGCTTAGTTGGGAAAAAAAAAGAAAACAAAAAAACAAACACACAAAATAAGACAGGACTGTGATAGCAGTGTGGCTGCTTCTGCATCTTATGAGATAAGAGCAGTATTCAGGCCCGAATGAAGTTATGTGGCCATTAAAACACACAGGAAATTAAAGACTGGAGAGCCTTTAAAATAGCATTCTGATTTGATTTATAGAAGTGAAGACATTTTGGATTATAGAAAGAGCAATAGTCCTTAAAATAAAAGTGCTTAGTGTACTGTGCAGTGGATTTTGTAGATGAGATTGCACATGATATGAGCTATAATACCCTGCAGAATGCGATTTTTGAGATCTTGTTGTGTGCTTCTTCAGCTTGGAATTCTTAGTTTATTAATGTCTGTAGGACAAGATTATCACTAAACAGAGAATGCAAATATTTTGAGAACATCAGAACTTTACTTTCATGAGGAAAACTGACTGGGATAAGGAGAAGAAACAATTTTAGTATCCCTTCACTGTGAGCATCATCTGCAGTCCATTGACGAGCTTGCCCACTCACTAGGAACCAAACCTTCTTGCCAGGTGCTGCCCTGCAGTAGCGCTGTAAGTCAGGTCAGAGTTTCTCCCGTTGGGCTTTAGTGTGAACTGCCAGCTGCCTCAAGATGCTGTGCAAATACTCGGTTAGTGGTGGGTGTAAATTGAATTGTGACAAATATGTAGAGAAGTGTGTTGCCTGAGGAATGAAATCAATGCTTGCGTGTTCTCAAACAAAATTATTTTACTTGTATTGTTTTTGTAAGTGAAGTTATTGTAAAAGGAATACGTATTTTGCATTACTTTTTTTTTTTTTTTTTTGCATATGAATATCAGAAATGTAAATCATAACTAGAGAAAGTTTTGCTGTGCTTAGTGATTTCATTAGAAACATTGTACTAGTGATATAATATGCAAATATTTGTCAGGAATGTAGGAAACAGTTAAATTGGCTCATATTACACTGAAGATACGAATGTGAAATGTCTAAGTGTTTTGTTAGACTAACTATGCACTGAGTTGGTTAACAGAAATATGTAGCTAGAACTTTTTCAATGTTCAGAATTTAAATTCATTTCATCTGTATACTTATACCATTACTTCACTGAAAGGTTTCTTAGTGTTTTTCTGAATGCTACTTTTATAAGTGTTATTTAGGAGGCCTTAGCGCTAGATAATAACATAGGATTTTAATATAGTGCTAAATTCTTACATCTAAGGCGACTTTTTTATGGGAAAATCTAAATGTAAGTTTCTTAAGAGGCTTATAAGATTTGCTGGAAAAGCAAATGTAGAATCCTGTCATTTCCTTTTGAGAGATACTTCAGATCACTACATCATAAAAAGAAATAAAAATCTTACAACTGCAGTTAAAGTTAGTAGAAAGAACTTTCTCTAAATTTTCCAAGCAGTTTTAGCCCATTCTTTTTAAAATTCATTATCTAAGTAAAGGTGAGAAAATACTAAATAAATAAATAAAAATCAGGTAAATTAAACTGGATCATCCCTCGTGCTTCCTCTGCAGAAACAGTAAATCCCAGTTTCCAAAGTATTTATGAAAAATTGAACTGTTTTCCTAGTGTTTTGAAGCTCAAAATACCTTTGAACATTACACAAGAGCAGTTTTAATGTGACACTTGGCTGGCACTGATCTGAAGTCTTTATTCAGGATGACAGTGCCATACCCAGCAGAGCTGGGTACAGAGGCAGAGCGTTTTGGCACACTGACCTTTACTATAGATGAGTCCTGAAGGATTTTGTCATAAAGTGAAAGTAACATTTTGAAAGCATTTGAAATTATTTTTGTTCTCTGCTTGGAATGGACACAAAATCATTTGGTCCATTTTCATGAGAACAGAATTGTCATGAATTATATCTAGCTGTATAGATGTGTCTGTATTCATTGACTGAAATTTCTGAAAAATTTGCTCAGACCAATATAATCCTTCTGATGGAACAACTATAACAACATCTGAGGTTACCCTCAGTGCTTTGAATAGTGCTAAAGGCACAAGAAAAGGGAGTGGGTTCAGCAGAGAAGCTGTAACTCCATCTCTGAGCCACAAGTAAGAGCAAGGGCACAAACAATTATGAGAATGAGTTGGTGTAGCTTGCACTCATCCTGTGCTGTGCACCATAGATGCACTGGGATATTGGGCAGCAGGTATGTACTAATTGAGAGCTCATGCATTTGAAGGCTGCAATGGACAGTGTGATTCTCTGACTCTGAAAACTCCAGATGTAGTACAATAATGTAAATCTAATGAGATGGCAGTCTAGAAGTCTTAAAATGTATGCTTTCTGAGAAAGTTCAACCTCATTTAGACGTAGTATAGAAAATAAAATGTTCTGTTCAAATCCAAACTTTACTGCAGGAGGAGTAAGTACTGTGGGTTTATGCACAAATGTTGTGCTAACGTTGCTATCGAAGTTAATATATGGGAAACGACCACCTTACTTGGAAGTCTCCCAAAGTCACCCACATTAAATTAATTTGTTAAACGAGGGTCTTTTTAAAAAAAAAAAAAAAAAAAAAAAATCACATTGTTTTAAGCATAAATGCTGTAGGAGGGGAATTGTCATTGCATTTTCTTATATATTCAGCCTGTTACTACTTTTATTATCCAGCCAAACCCAGAAAAGTTGGACCAGGATAATCCTACAGTACTTTTAATTTCAAAAACAAAACTCCAAATTACAAGAAATGAAGTATTAGAAAGCCACTAAATTGGGAAGCCAATTTTCGACTCCTTCACAACATGTGTGTTTTAGTAAAAGTCACACTGCTTCAAAAGTCATCTCCATTGGGGAGGTTTCAGGGTGCCCACGTTAATCTGTAGTATGTTTTGTGATTTAGACCTACGCCCCTTAAATTAAAAACCGAGCTTCAGAGGCACTCTTTTCCTCTCATTGCTGACCTTGCTCTGAAGTAAGAGGAGTTGAATGAATTTTATTGGCAGCTTTTGTAATTGTTTTGAAACCACTCTGCTTTTTCTTTTTTTAATTGAATAAGTTGGCAAAGCTTCTCAAAAGTGCCTTGGAAGGTCATTGGATAATAGCTGGCCTCAGCCGTACTTAAAACTAGATTTGTTAACTTATGTTACATTTTCTCTTAAAAACAAATTAACAATTTAAAGCAATGGTACATTAATTGGCCAATTATAACGGAATTTCTGTGAAGAATATACAGCACTACCACCTCATTAATAACACATTATTTCATCATTATTAACACCATTACTGTGAACATTAGATGAATTAATAATGTCTGGTCACAGCAAGCAGTACCAAAAATCTCTCCCAGTCTGTGAAATAATTTGGCCCATGGTCATTCCACACTGGCATTTTATTTCAGTGATCTAGGCAGAAGCAAAAAAGTCTGTAGAATACTGCAGTCATACACCCTGCCAAGCATTAGCTTTATGGTACCTAAGGAATGCAACCTGGGGGCTGAGGGACATGGAAATCTCTTGCTCCTTCCATTTGCTTTAGCTGAGGTCCAACAAAGGTCTGTGACTGCAGTTAAAGTGTAACTAGAAAGTATTTGGCCTTTTTCTAGCAATGAGTTTTCACTGGTCTATAAAAAAAAAAAAAAAAAGGACAGTTGGACAGCTATAGAAATCATTTGTGTGGTTTCTTTTTACTAACAACTACTGATGTCAGTTTGTATTTAAAAAAAACAAATGTTTACGTAAGTATTAAAGTGGCTGAAATTCTACAGAGTTAGAAATGTGATCAGGGAACACAATGTTGAGTTTGTAAATAATAAAAAATTAAAGTGAGTTTTGAGTTAAAAAAATCAAAGCATTTCTTTTTGTCAGGTAGAAATCTTCTACAATTTTCAGGATTATTTTTCCTATTTTTTGTACAGAAGCGTTTCAGCAAAGCATTTTAATCACTCCATCTACATTTTTCATTGCAAGTTTCTAATCAAAATCTATCATTCTATTCCTCATAAATCTGCACTGCACTTCATCTAACTGATAGATTTGCAGGCTGTGAGTGCTCCTAGAAATGCAGTCGCTGTTCGTGATGATGGGAAACTTTTAATGTATGATGTAATCCAACTGTATGGCAAATGTAATAGAGATGGTAAAAGTGACAGCATTGATTGGACTCTTAGGAACCTATACAGATCCCTGAGATATTCCAAGCTGGCCCGTTTCCTGTTTCAGACCAAGGAGCAGGGAGCTGAGGGGTGCAGAGAGAAGGGAGCTGCCCTTGCCCCATGTGCAAGTACCCTCACCTTGGGTCTGTCTGCCTGCTTACGAAAAGGTGGGGACAGAAGCATGGAGACAGAAGGGAGCACAGAGAGAATGGGTGAGGGCAAAGGAGACCCAGTAAGCAGGGCATAGGGCTTGTAACCAAAAGACAGAAATGATGTGCCAGCTCTGTGAGAGGCAGGGAGTTTGGCATGAGGAGAGGAGAGGAGAGGCAGCCTGTCAGCTGGGAGGGAAAGAGAGATGACCTGGCAGCTGAACTAGAGAAAGGGCAGGAGACCTGCAGATGTAGCAGGCTGCAGGGAAGAGAGCTGCCCAGCTGCCTGCCAAGCAGTGCTGTGGAGGGAAACAACCCCCAGTGATCTGTCTGTTTGAGTGGCTGAGATCATTTGTACTTTTATTCGTTCCAGGAGCTAGGATTTATGGAGTCGGTAGGCGATGGATAGTCATCATGAATCCATCCTCCAGGATGCCTCCTAGAGAAGCTTTTGTATGAAACACTGTGCGTATCTTTCTGAGAATGCTTCTGGAAACTGAATTAAACTTCTTTGTTCTCAGCTCCCTCCCAGCAAACAAGCTCTCTGGACTTCAGTTTCTAATTTCTGTGTCATGGAAAGCAGTAAAACTGAAACCTTACTTGATGCTCATAAGAGGATATAAGGTGTACAGGTGGAGTTTCTACTTAAAAGCATACGGAAGATAGCCCCAGCCAAAGAATTGATAATCCGGAGCAAACCACTCTTAGTTGTTTTCTATAATGTTCCAAACAGATGTTCAAGAAATTTTAATTCATAAAGGAGTATCTGGCAGAAATACTTTTAAATTTTGGATTTTTTAAATAACTGAACACTTTTTTTTTAAGTCCTTGATTTAATTTGTCTCAGTTATGGTATAAATGATTTTAACTTGTTTATTTTTAACAACAGTCTCAAAACTGATACATTAGTTGAAAAAAAAAAAAAACAAAACTATTTTTCAGTGGTAACGGGATTTTATTATTATTATTTTTCATTTCTTTACAAGAGCTGTAAGAAAAGCTGACAATATTTGTTTTTTAGTGGTGCAGTGAGGTGATCTTAACAGGAATAATATCTTTCTTCCTTAATGATTCCCAAGAGAAGCATTAGGAGAAAAATACTCACTATAGACATGGAACAAATCAGACTTATTCCAGGCTAGATAAAAGAGATGTGAGTGGTGTATGATGCATAAACTTAATTCAGATTTGGAAAAGAAAAACTGCAGTGTTAACAAGAAATAATAATAAATTATACTTTATTGTTAACTTATGGCTAGGAAAATCTAGTGACAGAAATACTAATGTCTAATATAATACCATTACTTGCATACGCTGCGATTATAAGCTTTAAACTTTCATGCTGCTGCAGCCTTTTTGTTTGTTACCTGAATTACACAGAGGAATTATTCAACTATCTGAAAGAATGTCATGGAATATTTGGCTGAGTTTCCTACTGAAAGAGCATTTACTAAATCCTGTTAAAACTGAGCACAGCCGTGAATGTACTGAAATGCCATCACTTTGTAATATTTCTGTTTTGAAGTATCTCAAGAGGTAAAAATAGTTCCAGCTTTGAATACCTTACAGAATCCTTGTTTTTATGTGTCTAATTCCTCTGCAGTTTGGGTGTTGCATGCAATGAGATAGTTAGGATTATTTCATACTAGATTCATATGGCCAATGGAGCCAAGCAGAATTTACTCAGAAGGGAGTCAATACTGATAAGGTCATAACTGAAACTTGTAGGGAGCATCTTGAAAAATAACTGTGTAAAAAAGGGGGATTTAAGACTAGGTTTATGTCTGAGCTTTGTTTTGGTGCACAGAAGGAAGTTTCATGTAATGGCTAGTTTAGTCTTGTTGCTAGACATATTTAAAGATCCCAGAGTCTTACGAGAACAAAAAATTGCTCATTAAGTTCTTTGCTCTAGCCTGTTGGACAAATAGATAAACCTCTTAAAGGCAATGCAGAATTTTTTATATGCATGGAGAAGGCTCAGGAAACAATTCTCTAGCTTCGTATGAGACAGTGTAGGCCACCTTTGTGTTGGCTGATAGCTATAAATAACCATTTGGTTCTTGATAGTCTGAATTATGAAAAACCGCATCTGTGCCACTTGAATTATTTTTGTGAAACAAGATGTTACCATCTCTAGAGATGCCCTACATTGTAGTAGCAGTTAAGATTAGGTCATTTCTAGGCTTGTTATTAATCTGAGAGGGGAAAGTATATGTAAAGACACATCTGTTTATCTATACGTATGTATACATGGGTATGTACATGTATATACATCAGGGGGAATGTATTAGACATGATAGCAACAGTGCAGTGTAAAACTTCCAGAATGTACTTCTTACAAGCCTGGTCAGGCTGATCACATAGTTACACTGGCAGTTTGGATGCTGAACGACAGTCCTTTTGGCTAAGGGTGCAGTCAGCATACTAAGAACAGATGGAGCAGATGGAGCTGTAAAACCAATCCAGGCTCTTCTGCCAAGCTACTCCTTGCATAGGAGGCTTCGGTTCTAGGATGGCAGGAAGGAGAACTCCTTCCCTTCATCTTACCGGAGTGGTTTAAGTAATTTGTAAACTGGAGGAATACAAATTTTTCAGACAGTGACAGGTGCAGTAGACTTCTGGAAGAGGCCAGAGTCAGCGGCAAGTGGGATTGTGGATAAAAAAGCTGGCAGACAAATCTTAGTGTATTGATTTTAGCCTGCCAGAATGTATATTGGATGAGGCTGGAGACCTGCTGACTCTGGCCTCTCCTCGAGACTGCTGAAATGTTCAGATGATGAGGCCGGTGAAGTAACAAAGTCAAGAATCCAGACTTATCAATAAAGTCATTCCAAATTTAACAAACACAAACACATATGCAGAGATCATCTTTGTTCAGAGCACAGTGTGGGCTAAGGAGTTAGTTTTTGTTGTTGTTCTGGAGGGCACTGTTTTGTCTTTCTGATTAGCTGCTTTGGATTGCAATTCTTACCTTGATATAGCCATCTAACTCCCATAAATGCAGATGGGAAAAGCATACAGGTGTTGCAGAGGGATTTTCAATCCCAGAATTACAATCCCAGAATTCTTGGGATTGTTATTGCTCCCTGCTGTTGAGAAACAATGCATGAGTTCTGGGCCTCAGTCTTTTATTTTCTGTTTAGTGAGGCACACCACAATGTCTTACTGGGCCTTTTTAAGAATGAGTATCTTCAGTGATTGAAGAAAAGCAGAGCTATGGAATTTAGAATTCTGCCTTGATATTTGATTTAATTACAGACCTAATCCATGCAGTTGGGATCACAAGGAAAATTGCTCCCAAGGTCTCTATTTCACTGACAATTTAGGTAAACTCTTATATTTGTGTTTCTTCATCAGTGTAGTATATAAGGAGTAATCAAGTGATTCAGAACCATTATTTTATTCACATAGTAAGGGAAATAGTTGTAGTAGGTTCCCAACTGGCAAAATTTTAAAGTTATCCTTTTATGAACAGAAGCTTATTCATATCTAGGCCATGTAGGTAGGAGCTCTTCAAGTGTGTTTTGGTATGGTGCTTTTTTAATGAGCAGAGGGAGAAGCTTGCCCCAGAGGAGCAGCTGCAGTATCTTGGTCCAAGTCTACTCTTTCATAGCTGAAACAAAGAAGGGGCATTGTGGTTGTGTGAGGTCTAAGAAGAAAAACTGGAGCAAGGTTCTCTCATTACAGTTGTACCTCTTAGTCAAACAGCTGCCTCTGCAAGACAGCTTATTTCAAAATTGCATGGTAATAGTTTTGGTACCCTTTAATGAAGAAAATTACGTATTTATGGTTTCAGAAGATAATGTACTTTTCAGTTTAGGTATAAATTACATGTAAACTTGTATCGTGGCTGAGGGATTTATTTTTTTTTTTAGGAAAAGAGGGAATGGCCTCTAGTTGTGCCAGGAGAAAGTCAGATTGGATATAAGGAAGAATTTCTTCTCAGAAAGAGTGATGTTGCATTGGAAAATGTTGCCCAGGGGAGTGGTGGAATCACTTCGCATGGAGACCTTTAAGGAAAGAGTAGATGTAGCACACAGGGATGTGACTTAAAAGACAACGTTGATAGTAAGAGGACAATTAGACAAGATGGTCTAAGAGGTCTTCTCAAATCTTAATGATTCAATGATTTTCCACATCAGGAAATCAGTGTAACGAAACAAGTAGTTCACTCTCATTTCTAGTTGCAACAGCTTCCTTGAATCTGTACTGAAAAGAGTTGTTCTGTTTTATTTTGTTTGAGTCTTTCATTGTGTATTTCCATTTTATTTTTCTCAAAGCTATTATATTTTATTTGGGATTTCTATCCATTATTAATATGCAGTTGAAAAGCTGTCGGACTGTCTTGCTAGAAAAATCTTTATCCAATCAGTGGCGGAAGATTTTTGTTGCTTTGAAAAGTAATACAACTTTCTTACTTGAAATAAGGACCTATGCTGCATAATAGTGTGTAAGCGTTTTGCATCTAATATGTTTTAGGTTTTGTTTACAGAAAATGTGAAAAAACTATGATATATCTTGGGGATTCATTACAAAACTGTAATTTAAGAGGCTCAAACTCTGCAGTGATTTTAACTTGCTGTGTGACCTTACATATACCTCCAGGCCTTCTCTTCACCATCTGTGAAGAATGGCAGTGATATTTCTTCAGCTTGTTAAGCTGTTGCAGGGCAGAATGCAGAATGTTGTGTCCGGTTTTTGATAGATGTGGGAAGATGCCTGCGGACTAGATCAGTAAACTAAAGTCACCTGTTCTTGTTCAAAGCTTAGTGTCCAGTTTAAATTTGTTATAAACTTCCTGAAAATCTCTTCAATATGAATAGGAGAGCTGTCTGCACTTAGAGTACTGCTTTCAAACGTGTGTAGAACTGTAGAGATCTAGATTAATATTCTTTTTTGTCATGAACATTGCAGATGTGTTATGGCGCAGCACTGCTATGCTGCTTTGCTTTGGTGTGGTTGCGAAGCAGCTCCTGAAGGCTTCTGAAAGCACAGAGCTGTGGAAACTCAGAGCGTTGTGGTGCTAGGGGCCGCGTGAAGAAACAAGGATTTGTTTCTTTCTCTAAAGAAGATTTTCCTTAATGAAAATTTGTCAGTGAATGAATGTGGAGTATATTTCTGTAGTACATAGAAAAGTACATAGAATGGAAAGAAAGTAATTCAATATTGAGTGGAAAATTACAGGAACAAAATTCAAAATCTGAGTGTTGATTAATGTCAGAACATAACTGTTGGTGGGCGGCATTTGAAAGCAAGTTTTCAAAGTCAGCATGATCTCAGTCTGAGATGATGTCAGAGCAATGGGAAATCACCTTAGAGCAACATTTGATGAGAATTGATTGCAGCCTTATCATTGCAGGTTTGTTATCGGGTGGTTGCTAAGTCATGGCAGATGTTTGTTTATCTTGATTAGATAATGCTGCAAGACTTTGGCATCTGGCTGGAAAGATGAGAAGGTTGCTCTATGGCAGGGGGTGTGTTGGAACTAGTTGAGAGAGAAGCAAAGTTGTGTTTTTGATGCATTCAAGGTTAGGTTTATTACTTATTGTTGCAAGCACTGAGTGTAGTAACACTATAATATGCTTGAATGCCTACCAAATCTACTCGTGGAGTGAGTTAATATGTACACATTGATGTCATTATGTTCAAATTGTTAAATGAACCTACAAGTAGAATCAGATAGAGCTGAGAAAAGATGAATGGATAAAATATTTTTAGTTTCTGTCTTTAAAGGTTTTAATTCTCATATCCTGTTAAATAATATGAATCTAATGCAGTGAATGATAAGAACTAATGAAAGATATTCTGTGTGATCATGGAAGTCTGCTTTCAAATCAAGTTTCTGGCACTACTGGTTGGCACACGAGTGTTACAACTAGAATTTGGTACCTGGGCTACACTGCGGAACGTGGTCTAATATGATTAGGGTTGATGTTTCATAGTTTGTTTGACTTTTCCCTAGAAATGACCAGTATTTTTCCTCTGTTCTTTCAGGGGTTAAGTTAGTATATCCATCATTGTTCTGAGCACAAACTATTCAGGAATTCCTGCAACTTTTGTTTTGATTTAAATTTGAATGTCAGCTAATACCTGCTCATTGCACTGTCTAGGATACAATTTGGGATTACTTCATAAATACTTTTTATTTTTTACTTTTAATTCATCAGTCCAGCTCCTGCAGTAGTGTGCAGTTTGAATTTTACCATGTTGAATGCTGGCACTAGAAAAATATGATATGATTATTTTTCAACCTTATTTTTATCTGTGAAATAAAGAGCTGATTAAGAACATTGCAGTCCCTGTACTGTTTTGGCGTTCCTAGAATGATCTGCTAATGGGTACCTACTGCAGTGACAAAACTTCATGTTGTTTCTGAGAAATCCTTTGGCTGATCTAAATTCCATGAAAATCTGCTTAATTCCTATAGAACTGTACTCAGCTCATCTCTGTGGGTGCTTAAAGAACTGTCTTTTGACAGGTGAAACCTCATTAGTTAAGAGCTATCCTTTATTTCCTTACAGATAACCATGTTGTCTTAAGAATCAAAGCTCAAGGAGTTTTATTTCAATGCAAATTATTATTTTCCCTTGGATAGATCTCTCTTGAATTCTATGAGTTCAAATTTTAACATATTTCAGTTTAAATTATAAGACTCCCATTAGCTTGTTCTTTAAGAACATAAATGAAACTGTCAAGATATGTACTTTATTCTGCATAAACTGTAATGATCACAGATGTTGGTTTAATAACCTCAGTTGCTAGCCAGAGATGCCTTTAAAAATAAAAATAAAAAAGATATCTGATTATTTTAAAATGTCCCATGCGCTCTATAAATGTATTTAAAGATAGTCTTGCAAATTTATTCTCTAAGCAGATATTTTTTCTGTTTATGAAGTTCAGAGGACTGGAATTTGCGAAAAACATATTAATAAATATATAAAAATGCATTTCTATCATTTATTCAAATGCTTATATCTTTGTAAAAGACTAATTAAAGGGGCAGTTAAGCTTCTCTAAGAATATTTGAGGATAGAAGAATGACTCCCATCAGCCTACTCTTGATTTTTCTATGAAAATATGTTTCAGAAGATTTAACGGTTCTTGAATCTATGCTGATCGTGGAAGTATGCCTAGTTCTGCGTGCTTGCCTTGTTGCTCCCTTGATTGCTTTTTCACATATACACAGAAAAAATACTTGTATTAATTGAACTATTAAGACATTTGTCTTAACACTTCAGTCTTGTTCTTCACTCTTCTTATTTTCAGGTACAGAAAGATACAAGCTAGAAGTTCCTGACATTTCTTTCACTTTACTGTTATTTCTCATAGAAAGCAAAAAGTGGCTTCTCTGGAACAATGTTCCAAAAAATAGAATAGAAAAACTTAATAAACAGATTTGGTTAACTGTATGTTAACCGTAGATTTTCTCCCATGGCTACGCTCTAAAAATAAGATACAAAGAAATGTTGTTTTTGTCTTATGATAGCAACTGTGGGAAAAACTGTTGTCTACCAAGTCCATGGAACACAGCCCTGAGATCCCTACCAGGTGTATCTCTTCATACCTGCTGGGAGTATATTTGAAGAAAGTATAATAAAATATAAAGATGCGGTAATTTAGCAGACTTCAGAGAAAAAAAGGAAATGATGGAGATGCTTAGCTACAGGTCACATTAGTTTCAGCACCAGGCAGATGTACCAGGCATGATCCCTGGGGTCGCAAAGAATTGAGTTATGGAACCCAGATGTCCCTGTGGTGCAAACTGGCACAATGTGAAAGGCCAAAAGCAAAAGGTGAGTGGTGAATTTTACAGAGAGGTAGTGATTTATCTGAAAGGCCTGTCAAACAGAGCAGACCTAAAAGAGACAAAGCAACCATGCTTTCTCTCTGGCATATTTTCCAGTTTTGTCAGCCAAGGTCTCTGTGAACCCGTTTGAGTACTTTGGATGCAGTGATGCTATCTAGTGAAGCTGAATAGTCCTTCACAAGTCCTTTCAGCTGTGTTTCATTTTGAATAACAAAGCCAAGAACTTCCAGCAGCTTCTCAGTTAGGTGGCACTTCTGACTGACTGCCCCTTTGGCAGCATCCTCCCACGCACTTCTCCTTGGTCTTGGCATTTCTGGATGAGATCACTGGGTAGCCACCAGCTTATTTGTGGAGAAGTGACTGATGGTATGCATTCTTCACTTAGGAAGTTTAATTGTTCATTCATTACAGTTGGAGCTGTATCCCAAGCAGACCCTGAATCTTGAACTCAGGTCCTAGTTTTGAAGAGCTTTGTAAAGGGATTCTGAGTTGGAAAAGGATTTTTTCTTTTTTTTTTTCCCCATTCTAACCCATGAGAAGGGGCACTATAACCTTTCTGACTGATACATTTTCTTCTTTTTAACTCTCCAAGGATTTTGTCCATCACTTCCCACTGTGTTAGCTTCTTTTGCCATTTCTATGCTGATAAAAAAGCCGAACTTCCAGTAAAGTCTGGATTACCAGCAGGTGAAGTGTTTGGTATCAGAGTCACCTTAGACACCTCAGACATAAGTAAGATTAAAAGTCTTGACCCATATCCTATAGAGAGTGAAACAGTAGTATCCATAAGTACTATGCTTTGGTTAGGAGGTCTTTGTATAGTCAGCAGGGACTGAAAATCTCGTAAAGGCAATAGTTATCTCTCAGATCATCTGGATGAATCTGTCTTGACAAAAATTTTGGGAGGTCTCTAGGACTGATTTTTTTTTTTTTTTTCCTCAAATCCCTTCTGCAAACAATGCACTTATTTGCTATGCATTGAAAGATGCTTTTTTTTTTTAAAGAACAATAATAAGAAAGCCTGTACTGAACAAAAGCAAGGATTTGTCTAGTCCAATGTTCTGTGTCCTTCTGTGGTGACTGAGGAAGAGCAGGGTCTGCTACCTTCTGTATTCGTGTTCTCATGGTGTGGTAGAAAACTTTGTCCTGTACTGAAAAGTTGCAAACCTTGAAGTGAGTTTTAACCAGAAGGGACAGTATTTCTCCTCTTTATCTGTCAGTTATCTGTGCTATCAAATTTTTATGACAGTGAATGTATATCTTGCACCTTTTAAAAAGTATAAAAATTACCTGAGATGTCACCATACTAAGATAATTTGTCTTCCCTGCTTACTGTTCAGTTACCAATTCAAGTTTTTGCATATTTTTTTAGATCAGTAAATTTGAATAAAACGTTCCCAGTGGCAAAATTAGTTACAGGGTATTTATGTCGATAAAGAATAAAATTGTATTTCAGAACAACATGATTAGACTAAGGGAGCTCAAATTGTCAATATGATGAAAATTACTCAAAGAAGGCAATTAAAACTCAAATCCATGGCTAAATTGCTATTGGTTTAAAGTACAGTGAATCCAATTACACATTATGTTATAGTTTAGTATATGATCTTGGATACAGTAGCAGAGTGTCTTGTTGATATAATATCAATAGATAACTAGAGAAACAAATCTATTATCACACTGAAGTAATTTGCAAATCCCAAACAGCATTCTTACCAGCCAGTAAATGGTCAGAAAAGGTGGATAGGAGCTAAAATCTCCATATGCAGTGTGCAATTTTACATGCATTTTGTATATATTATCATTATAAGACTAAATATAAAATTTGTATGCACAGTTTTTTATGGCACTTCATTTAATTAAAACAAAGGAAAATATTTTGAGGGCGAAAAAAATCACAGTGATTTATCTCTTGCTACAAGGCGTAAACCACATTGTCATCAGTGTCCTTCTACAGATTCAATGATCTTGAGTATTTCAAGATCGGAAATGTCATTAAACACTGAGACCTGAAGTGAATGATTTCAAATGGCTTTCTATATTTAACAACAGAGTTATTAATAAGCTTACTATCATGCTGAGCTCTCTTAGTTAGCTTTATCTTCTTCCACAATCCATACTTTAGTTCAGTCTTCGGAATTTTGTTTTGTTTCCAGTGACTTTTGCACAAAGAAACCTTACAGCAACAGACTTCATTTATGCTCATTCTCATGAAAGGTGAATTCCATGTTAGCAGTGCTGCCGTGCAAGTTGATGATTGCAGTAGTTGAAATTTCAATGCTTATGTTTGTACGTAATTGGACATACCGGAACAAGAAAAGAATCTGCAGGAATTTCGTGCAATATCCAAATAAAATTGAAATTTTTAATGTATAAAATTATTTAGTAAATTAGTTTAATCATGATAAATGATAAAAACCAGTGGTTTTCATTTAAATTGTGATGGCACAGTATTAGAGAATCTGGAACAGATGTTATAACATGTCTTTTTCACCAATCTATGAGCTGGGTTACAACTGCTGTGTGTGTCATCCTAAATTTGGTCATGGCAGTTTAAGAATGTAACAAAAAATAGCAGCACTGTGCAAAGAGGATGGCTTCATGGCAAAAACAAAATGGAAATTTGTATAACATGAGCCTCTGTGAAAGAAACTGTTTTTGATAAATTATGAAATCATATTTAGCAAACACAGATGCGTAACATTTTTGTTTGAGCAGTAATGTGTTATCTGAATCTCTGCTTTACTTTTACAGTCTTGCTTAAGGAATTTCTACAGTAATGGAACAGATTATTTGCATGTTACGCCAAATAACTGATTATGTTTACTTGTTTGTAGTTCATATTTTATGATCTAAAAACTGTTTTGATACATGATAGAACACTGAATTATTTACCCTGACTTGTTTGATACTGCCTTTTGATTTTTAGGGTGTGTGAGAGACTGTAGATAAGAGTAGAACATTAAGCAATAAACAGAAGCAAGAGATGCAGCTGCTTTTCCATAAACAGGGCAGCTAATGCAGGTAGCTGTAGGTGAATATTCTTCATTCCTGTAAGTAGACACAGTGCACTTAGTTACGAGCAGCAAAACTGGAGCAGTATTTCATTTATTCCACTTTTTCCTCAAGAAAATATATTAATGAAAAAATGTCTTTTTGTGCTGGTTGTACTGCAGATGATTCCTTGGTAATGTTTCACATCTGCCAGGTTTATTTTCCATTTTCTTTTAGCTTGATGTTGATAGTATTAATCCCTTAACTTGCATTTGTGCAACGTCTTTCCTCGAGAAATGTGTGTTCTCTTCACATCAGCAGGAATGATACATCTGTGTCTTGGGTGAATGCAACTTGCACTTCATATATTTAAAGGGAGGGTATATAAAGTATAACTGCACTGAATGATCTGTGCAATTGAATAGAAACCTACTATGGTATGAGAGATAAATATACCTATTTAACAGACATCATCTCTGTCAAAGAAGCATCTCTCTGCGGGTAAACAAAATTAACATTTTAAAGAACTCCTCTTTGTAAAGTGCTTTACTTGGTTATGTTTATATTTAAATATGAAATATATATATATGTATATCAATCATGCAATTTGTCCACTATATTGTGCTCTTTTTGCTCCATTCTTTCTACATTTCTGTGTATCACCCCCATTTCTAGACAATGCTCACGATAATGAAAAAGTGTAATTTACAGTATTTAAAAAAATGTTGTTCCATGAAAGTAATAAGAGCAAACAGTGGACTTTCTATACCGTTATTTTAAGATTTGAATTACAATATTCCAAAGCACGTATTTCTTGAACAGCTGATGTTGTCAATTAACGCTATCTACTTGAACTCTAAGCTTAGCAATGTATTTTGTGATTTGAACTTTCCTTCAAAAAGAAGTTTGTTCTACCATTATTCTGATTCTTTTCATACCATTCTGTGGCCAGTCTATATCGGATTGCAAGAATTGTTTATACTTAAAGTAAGAACTAATTCTGTAGTTCTGAGATTCTTTTTAATGATATATGAGGCTAGCTCCAAAAGTTCTGCCTCCTATTTTATTATATTGGCCCACAATATCAGTGGCAGATGTTGGTGATATGTGAGTAGAGGTTGAAACTTCACACCAATATTCTATTCAATTTTGTTGAGTAGCAACAGATGGCAGCAGAGGAGCAGTCTGACTGACTGTCATCTGGCATGTGTATGAAGCAAAGGTATGTCACCGAATGACATTAAAAAAAAAAAAAAGAAAGCATCCATTGACAATTAATGATGATTGCTGAACATTTATGTAGACTAAATAGTGTATATGAGCACAGTGTAGCAGTGGTTGCTGAGTTTCAGGAGTGGAGACCATGACATGAAAGACAAGCCACATTCCAGATGACCATGCAGATTTTGACGAATGTGGCATGCAGACTCTTGTTCATCACTGGCAAAAATGCATAGCTAGTAGTGGTGTCTGT
The DNA here is from genome assembly GCF_026119805.1 of Tympanuchus pallidicinctus. Taxonomy (NCBI): domain Eukaryota; kingdom Metazoa; phylum Chordata; class Aves; order Galliformes; family Phasianidae; genus Tympanuchus; species Tympanuchus pallidicinctus. Next base: position 11,656,958 of record NW_026294648.1, on the reverse strand, counting down.
GTGTTTTGTAGCTGATAATTTGCTCTGTCAAATAATGTTGCTGCGCTCTTCGTATCTGTTCTGGTTTCCATGGAAATAAATAGGAGCTATTACTTTTGGAGCAACCTACATATATTGAATATATTGATCTAGGGGCTTTTAATCTCTTTAACCTTGTAAAAAATAGCATCTGACCTTTTTTTATAGCTTTTCTAGGTAGCATGGAGTCTAGCTGATTAATCATTCTGTAAATCAAATTTTCTGTCTTGCATAGTTTTGTGCCTGGACATACCTCTGACATTGGAGCAGTTCTGCAGTAAGTGGGTTTGATGTTCTGGCTTTTCTGCCTAACAAAGGAAATGAATAGTGATACTTGGAGTACTCCACTGACATGCATTACTGTAATAACTGGGAGGACATCTCTCTATATATTTCAGGCTCAATTGTTTTGCATTTGAGTAGAATTATAGAAAAAAGATTATTAACCTATATAAACCTAATACACTGGTTTTATGTTAGGTTTTTGAGACACAGTAAATGGGGAAAAAAGTTACTGGTAGCATGCAAAGGACAAGACATTTCTTCTCTGTGATCTGCAGAAGAAAACAGGCTTTAAGAGATGTCTTTGCAGCTGTGGCAACAAAATAAATCAATACTTTATTTTGATTGTCTGCCTTGTTTTCATTAGTTCTGTACAGGCTTTTTGAGTCTTGATTTTGACACTGAATTTGATTTTCCTCCAGTATGGAAAAAATTGATTTATTGTAGAATGAATTTATTTTCTTTTCACCTGGTTTACACAATGAAACCTGGGTAAATTGGATTTCACTTTTAGCTCAGTCAGAGGACCAAATCGGTGAGCGCCTCTATTCATAATGGACATGAATACATCTCCTGATACCCATTTCATTTCCTCTATACTTTTTTTCCACTGGTTTTCTCCTCATTACCTAGACTCCCACAGCAAAGTCTGAAAAATAATACCTGCAGGCTGTGAGTTGTGCAGGTAGTCCAAGTTGAAACAGAACTCCTCAGTATGTGTAAGGCAGAGTGTATGGAACATAGAACAGGATTTTGGCATCCACGAATCAACGCAATTGTGAAAAACAGTTCCTTGCATAAAGTGCCAGTCCTTTTGGCTCATTAAAATAATGGAAAGGCAGATCTTTACAGGATGTGTTTGCAGTTATTTTGCCTATAACAATTACTTTAAGAAAAGGAAACTTATGTAGACCCTGACCCATCTGCACTACTGGAATTAAAAGCCAATTTGTTCTTGCTTTAATGTGTAGTCTCTTGGAATCATGTTTCTTGGCAGCAGTAGTAGATTGGCCTTTAGACTTTGCTTCTGAAGTTGCTGGAATCGCATTTTCTTTGTGTGCATCCTCTGACATGTCATATGTCTTCTAATACGCCGCTCTGTAGATCTGCACAAAATGAATGCATGTTTTTTAAGCATATGGTGCTGTTGGAGCTTTTGTATGTCAGGTAAGTGAGAAGTGTTTTTAAAGTACTAAGAACAGCAAAACTGAAGGCAGGCACTCTCAGAGTGTTTTGTTGTGTATTTTTACAGATTAATGTAAATAGCAAGTATATTCTATGGCTTTTTGTTTTGGCCTTCAACTTTTCATAAATTTCTTCTGCTGCCAAACTCAAATTATTTGAAAACCGTCCTAATTTAATTGCACTTAATATTAACACATTTTTACCTTTGATGTTTAATGTACCACTGCTATTTAAACATCAACCTCTGCCATGTGTAGTCGCAGATTGGCAGCTATGTGATAATTAAAGAGTGTTGTGTGGATGTTCAAATAGTTCAGAGAGAGCCTGCTTGATTACATTGTTGTTCCCTGCAGTCCTCCAAAACTGTAAATATTTAGTTGGCAGTAAAAGCCAAAACAAAGATTAAGAGAATTTGTTGTCCTAAATCTCCTGACGGGTGTAGACCTACCATTCTGGGAGCTGATCAAGCAGAGCAGTCCCAGCCAGAAACAGGATAATTTGTCAGTATTTCATCCCCAGTGATCTGTTATATACAACTCTAATTAAAAATAATCCCAACCTATCCAAAAAGCTTTTGTCAGTTACTAAATATTCACAAATACATTTAGATGTCCACTCTTGCCAGCTGAGTCCTACAATAAAAGAGACTACAGGGGATGATTTGCCTAAAGGTACATTTTTTCCCCCCCAAAAATGGACTGGAGCATGAGGCTAATTAGTCAGCTCAGTTCTGCGTTTACTCCTTCTGTCTGTCACACACAAACCACATTCTGTGTGACCAGATCATTTCACCTCTTCTCATAGAAGCTTTGATATGAGTTTTGATCCCTGGTCCCAGTTGAGAAATCTGCTTTCTTTAAAACCCGAAGTGGGTATACAGCCATGTGTGGCATGCAACCAAAATCCTTTCTGTAGCACAGAGCTAAGTAACTGGGCTGGATTTCAAGGGCTTCCAAAGGGACGGTAGAAGGTGCCAATGACTGAGGATTAGTGAGTGTTGTCTAACATTTGATACCCAAATAGCTATCTGCAGTACATTATAAAGTGCTGATGCTCTCTGTTGTGATCAAATGCATGTTGCATTGCCATCCTGTGCCTGATCCCTGCCCTCTCCCTTTAATTAATGAGAAGCTCAAAAACTCTTCAGCAGGCACAGGGAGGTGTGTGGGCACCTCTGTCTGTCTGTGATCCACATGTATATAATCTTTTCCTTATGTTGCATCTCCATGACTGTCTGATTTTCATCATACATTGATCACACTAAACTGCCCATGAGTTCATTGCCTGATAATAAAATTTCTGCTTGACTTGACAGTATTGCAGTTGTTGAGCATGTGCAGACATGCTGTTTCACTTGGAAGTGAAACACTTTTTGGAATAACAAATATTTGAGGGGAGGAGATTAAACAATAGAGGATTTTCTTGTACAGAAAAAAACGTTGTCGAATAATAGCACATTACATTTCATACTGTTTATAGATGCATTATGAATGAAATGCAGGATGATCCTTGTTTTATGACTAAGATATTAGCAAATGATCTGATTTAGTAGATTGAAAAACACAGAAAATCTACAGTACCGTCCTGGTTCCACAGTAGGCCGAGAAGGAGATCAACTTTCCTTTATGACCATGAAAAATAAAACCTGGATGTAGTCTTGTCTGGATGATGCAGAGTGTTGTGTCTGGGAGAGTATTTCTGTCTGATAACAATGAACTAAAGACTATGTTTATCGTAAGCTGTATTCTTGTTTATTTCTTTAGATACTGCTTCTATTTAAAGTGTTTGATTTAGTATGTATGTGCAGGTTTTGAGAGTGTTTCTGTCAATGTAGAGTCACACCAGGTCTTTAGCTTTGAAGGCTCCTTGTGAGTTTAGTGGTCACTTCATGATGGAGCTGAATCTTGCCTAGGTTTTCCACAGCTCTGACCTCTGAGTTGAAGTTTTCTGGAGATGAGAAATGTCTGAATTTTTGTTAGGAAAAAAAGTGGAGTGTGAAGATGAAGCTCAGGGGAAGGTGAAGCAGTACCACAGGGGTATTGACCCTGTCACACATCTAAAAGTGACGCGGAGAAGTTTGAGCAGGGATGTGGGCATGGGAATGATGATGTGTGCATGCATTCATAGGCCTAGCCAGGCTGATTGCCTGTAGGGTTTTATGCTGTGCTGAATGAATGAAAGAACTGTTTGTCTGTGGGCATCTCACTGAGGAATTCTAATGCAGAGTTCTCTGTACTCATGCAGTTTATGAATTCCTTCACGTGTGTTAATAAAGCTTTCTTCTTTGCAACTTAAGGCATAATCAGAGGTGAGAATTTAAGACCCATTTTTCTTAATTCCTCCTCAGAAGTTTTGACTGAGAGATATAAAATTATCTCATTAAGCTATATATACCAGATACTTAAGGTTCATAGCCTTAAGAAAGTTGCCTGTTTACTGCACGCAAAGGTTAAGTTTACCTCAAAAAATACAGGTTTATCTTAGAAACAACCTTTAATTTTTTAAATTTCAGTGGACTGCTCTGGCTTAGCACATTATGTTATTTTTGGAGAGGATCATAAGGATGAAAACATTTGGCTTTTTGGGGCTTTTTTTTTTTTGCATGTCACACTTTAATTCTTGATGCCCATGAGAAAAAAAAAAAGGGAGGAATTAAATCAAATGCACAAGATGCCAAATTCATTTTAATAAGAGTTCACTGAAAGCCCGAAGGTGACAAACTTCATGAAGTGTTAGGGAATATGTGCAAGCAAAAGGAAACTTGTGACTTCAATAAAGAAATCTCAGCGACATGCCCTCCGAGGACTTTGTAACAGCTTCTCCAAAGATTTACACCATCGCATGGCTTCAGCAGAGGCATGCCGTACAGCGAGCTGTGTGACAGTCAAGCGTAAGCATTCAAAACAGAAGGATCATTCCACCTGTGATATTTCCTTGTGCCCCAGATGTGCAGTGTGCTGGATTCCAACCAGCTTGCCATACAGACGTTTTTTAGCGACCGCTATATGTTCATTAGCCTTGCACTGCAGCTGGCTCGAGCTGTGCATGAGGGAGAAAAAATCCTGTCCTGCAGTTCTGCTGGTGTTAGATTGCATGGAAAGAGAGATTTTTGGCATGTGTAGCTGTCAACTCACCACATGGGAAACATTCGTGCACTGATGCACATTGTATGAAGGTTAATGTAAAAACTCCATGCTGAATAGCAAATTTGAAGTCTGGTGGAAAACCTTGGGGCTTGCTGCTGTTTGATGAGGCTGATGTGGATAGATTAATGCTTAAAGACTGTGCTGGGGGTGGAGGGTGCCACGTGTAATGTATAGTCTCTTTGGAACACAAGAGTCAGCCTGCCTCCCCCATTCCAGCTGACATAGGCGATGATTTAAATCAGCTAGAAACGTTTAAGAAAGAATGGCTGAAAACAAGAAATTGAATGCTCATTTCAAAAGAATTTGTGCCTATTACTAGAAATTCATTGTCAAATAATCTCACATTTAAAAGTCCATGTTTGGTAATCAAAAACATTAGAACTTCTCAGGGGACTCTGAGCATGGAAGATCTGTAATAACAGGGTTATACTCAGCCTCAAATGCTTTTATCTGTTTTCAGACCCAGATCTGACTAAATGAAAGTCTTCACTTGCCTACTTCTTCCATTTGAAAGCTAGAATATAAAAAAAAGTGAGTATAACCTTTTATATCTAACCAAAGCCTTCAACAGATCAAATGTATTTCCCAAAATAAAGATAAAACAGAATGTTAGTTTGTGAAGCCTTGAATCATTCTGTATTTCAACCACTTAAAATACTTCAAACATATACACAATCAGGACAAGAAAGCTGGCTCGGAAATTATAAACAAATTGCAGCTCTTCAAGACATCCTATATGGTTGGGTTTTTTTGTGTTGGTTTTTTTTTTTCCCCAGCTACATTCTACATTTAAATAATAAGAGCTCTTCCTTGTTTTGGACATCATTGTTTTTGTGTCTGTTTTGAAACCATCTATCTTAGCTGTTAAATTGAATGGGCTAATAATTATAGGGTTTCAGAGTTGTGACTTAACTTTCCTAGTCGTCCTTAGCTGCAGAAATGTTTTTGCATATGTATTTTCTGCGTGAAATTTCTAACCAGAAATTCACCAAGTTTGGCAGATGCCATCTACTGATACGCATGGGATTCATAACTTAAATTTTTTTCTTGGAGGTAGACGCATTATATGAATACTTCTCAGGTTGTTTGTTTGGTTTGGAGAATTTCTGAATCCCTGTGATACAAAAGCAATTTCCATGGAAAAGCTATACAGTATTTTTCTTTCATACATTGTGAAATGTGTAACTATACAACTGTGAATTCAGCATGAGAGGTGTGAAAGAGAAGAGAGGATCATTACTTTAGTGCAAGAGGAGTTTATTAGGCAGAGTGCGGTTGTGCTGTTGGGTGAGGAGCCATGGATTCCTATTAACTGTTTAAAAGCTATCTACAACAACAGACACCTTATAAATTAATAAATGTACTCAAAACACCAAGTGACTGCAGAGAAAACAAATAGAAAAGAGCATGGTTACGTATCCAGTTTAGTAACTACTATTTAATATCAGCTGGCGGAGTTGTGGTTTTCTAAGTAGCTGAGAGATGTGTTTTTGTGTAAAACATTAGAGATGATCTGCTTCCAAGGCCCGTTCAGCAGCTCATTTTACTAAATGATGAGTGTCTATTATAAAACTCAGACTTAAATTATTCAAGTGAAGAATCCATCGCTATGAAGGGGAAGATGCAGCTACAGAATGAATGGATAGTGTAAGTGGCTGATGTAGATGGGATGACCTGATTGAGAGCACATGTGCTGCACCTGGCAGTACTGAAGAAGAGATGACAGACAGTAATTTTCCCGCCTGTTATTTAAGGTTAAAAGTAGGGACATTAAATTGTCAATAATTAATTACAGCTTTATTGAGAAGTTAATTATTATAGCCTCTCTGGGTGCAGAAGTCTGCATGAATCTTCCCTGCTCAGGTTTAGTAACTGGGATGCAGTTTAGCATTCTCATCCTGATGTAGAGCAGAATGGAAGATCCTGCCTAGTAAACAGCAGATACCTTCTTGAACCCTGCATTAAAATAAATACTATGCTTAGTTCCAGTAACTACTTCCTTGGGGAATAGGAAAAGACTACTTTCATCAGGAAAAGTTGAAGCAGAGCAAAATAAATTTCTGTCGGTGCTAGTTTTAAATGGTTCTCAGTGTAAGAAAAAGATTAAAAGGATCTGTGCATGTGAACAAACTGGGGAAGTACTGAAACTGGGACACTTCAGATGGATGGAGTTTCTAAAAACATATCCTAATCTCTTAGGAGGCATAAAGTACCTTAAAGGAAAAGTACACTCAAGGCAATGCATATTTTGAAAATCAGAAAATTATTCTTATATAAGGAGTGCACTCAATCACTTCTGCAAGGATGATGCAGCTCCAATAGTAAGAACCTGGTTAAAAACACTAAAGCAATTTGAGAGTAATATATTTCCCATTTGTAATAAAAGTGGTACCAAGTTGCTGCTTGGCTATGCATCAACTTGTCTGGAAATATTTGATTTACATTTGTGCTCCTGATCCAATACATTGTACTGTGTTGGGTTTCATCAGCCTCATCACCTTATAAAACACAGAACACAATGAAGTGCAGAATGGAGCCTGGCATCATTCATATTGTGTGATTTTGATAGGTTTTTAGTTTGGGGTTTTTATTTGAAATTTTTAACTTAACAGATCTGCAAATCCATGTGGACTGTTAAAAATGTGAATATTTAAATAAAAATAAAAGAGGCGTAGTAGTTTGAATTTTGAAGTGGCCGCAGTGGTTTTTAACACAATTTGATAAAGCACTTCTATTGACTATTTCTGAATTAGGTAGCTGCTCTTAGTGTTTTAATTTAATGACAATAATTGTGATTAGTTAATTTAAGTTTCAGTGTGGTTGACACTTTGATACTTCCCACTTGTGCTCATATATGTAGATATAAAGACTCCCAATGAATGTATCATTCTTCCTGTTCTACTTTTTCAGTTTTATTTTCAAGCTATAATTTTCTGGCTATGAGTCTTTCAGAAGTTGAATTTTATTTATTTATTTGTTTGTTTGTTTGTTTGTTTTGTATGACATTAACTTTTGGGGGAAAATGTGCTCTTTTGGCAGAAACATTCCTAGGCAGGAGATTGAATACTTCAGATCTTAAAACAAAAAAGGAGACTTTGGATATTGTTCATCAGGAAGTGAAATTTATTATGCATATTAATACAGTATTAAGGCAGTTGTTTCTCTCAGAATGACAATACAAAGCCAAAATATGTTTACATTTCCAGCAGAAAACCTGACATGTTAAATTTTGAAAGCCCCGTTTCAGAAGGAAAGCAAAAGTTTTCTTAAAACTGGTTTTTCTAAGGGGACATGAGTCCTCTAAACACAATGGAACCCATGCACTTGCTCAGAGAGTAAAACTGGTTTGAAGATGTTAGACTAATTTGGTAAGGAAATTTAGCTATTTTATCTGTAGTGATGCATCAGATTAGATGAAGCTAAACACAAACGTAGCCCATTCGTTTCTTATGATCTTTTTTTTTTTTTTCTTCAACGCCTTTTCCAAATTCAGAACAGAAGCACTTTGCTTTAGCAAAGTTGATGAGTCGCTTCATCGCAGGTGTCCAAGCAGAGCAGTTTCTCTGTGACCAGCCGACAGAAAAGCAGTGTACTTACATCCTGACCTACGAATTGTGCTCCTCCGCTTTCACCAAGAGAGAAACAGCCAGACTATGGTTGTGAATTTCCCAGGGGTTGGGGAATTGTGGCAGATCTGCCAGCAGCTCTGTGAAAGAGCTCTGGAGCTCCTGCAAGGTCCAAAACTTAGAAATGTTTGATGGCAAAAAGCAGGTTAGTTCAGAAAGTTTGGATGTGGAATTTTAGTGTCATCCAGGTGCAATTCATGCTGTCTAGACAAAAAGAAAATTTTAGCTTTCTTCTCCTCTGCTCCTTGTTATGTGCATACGGTGTTTTAAGCTGATGATGAAATGTCAGAAAGATAGCCATTTTAGTCTGGGCAGACAGATACAGGTCTAAAGCAGAGAATTAGATCAGCAGATCATCATCGTGGAGATTAAAGTTGAAATTGTATTTATGAAAAAGATCATTTGAGACAAGATTTAGAGCAAAAGAATCAGGGAGCTGAGCTGGAGCCTGCGGAGCCCCAATGAGTGCAGTCATTCTGAGGGCCCTGAGGGTTCAATTAACCTTGACAGCCTGGAGTCTCTTAAAAGGAGCAGAGCTTACGAATGAAATGCAATGAAAAATTACTACTTTTAAACTATTGGCAGTTTAAAACCTTGTCTCGACAGCAAAACCTACTCGGCAGACACCTCTAAAATGCTGTACGCTAAATGTGTTGTAAATTTATTCTTCTGGCAGGTTTATTTCTTCATTAAATATTTATGTTAGATGGGTTTTAGCATATGCATGACGTTGCTGTAAATTGGGTTAGAAATTTATCAGGTTAAGTCATGTTTGAGTCTGAAGGTCTCATTCTTAAGTGTTCAGTCATGCAGCAGTGAAGAGGGAACCTACAAATAAGTAGTCAATGCAAAATGTAATAAATTTGAAGAGGTGGCTCTGTTTTTCAGTCCATTCATGTAGGTACCTGTTTGGGGATTTAATTTTTTTTCTTTCTTGCTCCTCCTTTATTTTGCACCTGGCTGTGATGTTCCATAAGGTGGTGTTTCGTTGTTTTGTTTTTTTTCTTTTTCATTTATGGTGGCACAACAAAATTAAAAGAAGGGAATCTAAATTTTTAATAGTGTGTCTCTTCTGTTTAAGTGGAAAGGAGGGAGCTATTAGCAAGTTGTTCTCAAATAACTGTTTGTTCTTTTTTATGTGCAAGAACATCTTGACAAATGAACTCTTCAGATTAATATGAAATACACAGAATTACCAAAAGTTTCTCTGATAAACAGTTCTGTGAGTGGGCAGCTCATTGAGTTTTTCTGTCTGTTGGCTATGTATTGGTGCTGTACAATTTCATGATCAGAGTATTAAGTATCAAGGAAAACAGTGAACAGCCAGTCCTAATATAGATTTCCTGTTAAGCAATCATGAAGCCTTGGGAATATATGAAAATGTTCTTTAATGACTAGCACTTGAATGGATATTTGCCAGTAACAAGTAACACGACCCCATAAATTAGAATACATCAATTTATGTTTTTATATTGGGGGGGGGAGGGTGAGAGGAGTGACATTTAAAAATCAGTGCATTTAATATTTGACCAACTCTGGCTAGCATTCTAATGAATAGACTTTGTAGCCAGGAAATTCCCTACAGGATCTTTGCAGAATGAAGGAATTTTGTAATTTCTTCTAGAAAATCCATCTGTGTTTCTAATAAAAATCTGGAACAACTTCAGTGATGATCTGAAGGCGCATATGGATGTTTTTATAGTCCTCCTGCTTGCCATAGGACTCTCTGGGAATTGAGGTGAGTTGTAAAAGGTCATTAACTAAACTCAATGTAATTGATTAAAACTTCAGGTTACTAGTAATCTGAATTTGTTAATGTAGTTTGTTAATTAAAAAGAAAAAGTGTTACTTGCATTCTCATAAACTGTCTAATATGTGATCTTCATAAGTGTGGCTGTTTTTCATTTTTCTTGCAGTATAAGTCAGTTGGGATAAGGAGAATATTAAAACATTCATGCTTGTTAGATTTTCATGTTTACTGTGTGAAAAGAACTTTTACCTATTTTCATCAAATATATGGACCCTTAATGATTAAACAAGCTGATTGGCAATGCTAGCAAAATATTCCTGATATCTTCCTAATTTCTGTCCCCTCACTCAGCCTCTTATTCCCTCCTGAATTCCCATAAACCATGAGAACATTGTACCACAGGAGAAGAAATAGAGGTATTATTATGTTTGGTAAAATATTTCTTTTCTAAAAGCACAAATCTCTTTTTGCTGGAGGAGTATAAGGAAGAAAACAGCTGTAACAGTGAACTACAGGCCAAATTCCATAGTCTTATCTAGGATGAAATGAAAGGCAGGAATTTGTTAGTATACATTCTTTCAAATAGGCCATTAATTTTCAAAATTAACCCAACATCCAAAAAGCTCCTGTAATTTCTTTTACTAAAATGTTTCCTTACAGCAAAAGTAATAAATAAGAATATTAGATGTCCTTTAGGCAAGATAACATTAAATTCCTGGCATTTATGATCTTCATTCATATCCTGTGATTTCTGTGACTTCCTGCTTTTGGTGCTGACTATGAGGTAGAGAAACTGCACGTAGTCCTAGGAAGGAAACTCGCATAAACGCATTCTTTTTCCATTGCAATAGGAATCTCAGCACATCATAGCGAATCTAGGCCAAACATTGTGAGTCCATAAGCAGCTGCATAAATTTGTTCCATAAAGGATTGGAGAGGAAAATGAGAGACTTACATTCTGTTCTGTACCTCTGATTTGCCATTCATCTGAGCTGGGACTATTTGACTTGTTTCTATTTATTGCTGTGTCCTTTTTATTTCTGTTTGGCCTATAAAGCACAACCTTTCAGCAGAAGTGTTGTTACTGCTGTATATCTGCTGAAACAGGATGACAAATGAAGCTTTGAATTTAGATATACTCGCTGCTATTATGCAGTTAAAAATATTAACAGACTGGGAAGTGACTGTATGAATGTTAGAGAATACCATGTGGTGCATACAATAGCTATTCTTCATCTCTTTCCTAAGTAAGTCAATCTGACCACCATCAGTTTGGAGTAACCTTGGTTAAGTTTTTTTTAATACCTAATTTTTTACCTGCATGCTTATCTTTGCCACTATAGTAGAGTCAGTTCACTTTCGGAAAGTCTTCTGCACCTTTCACTGTCTTTCTGAACAATGTTGCTTCATTTGAAGTCTGTACTTAGAAATAGTTCATTGTATGAAACTTTCATGATAGTAATTTTGTCCAGGGGAAATTGCATTTCCAAAGGTGGAGAAGTTAATTAAGTGCATAACAGGAGGAAGCTAAACCTTGCTAATTAGTGAGAAGGGTAACGATTATGGGAGAGAGCAGATGACACTTGGCTGAAGACGAGCTCAAGAAATTGCTTAAACCAAAAGGAAGTTAGAAGAGCGAATAGAAGATGAGCTTTAAGAAAGCAAAGACTGTCACTGAGTCCTGACAAATTATACCTCATTTATAGTGTGTCTGCTGGGTGTTAATCAATATGTCAGGATGATTCTTCACTCTCAGGCACGTAGCCTGTTCTTTGTTATGTAGAATTTCAGTTAAATCCTTTCGGTTCTCCCTCTGGGAGGACATACTGAATACAGGGGTGGCAGCTCTTACAAACAACTGCAAGAATGTTTACAGGGAGTCTGAACTTCTGCAGTGAAGGAACTGTAGCAATAGAGTTCTGCTCTTCCAACCCCTTGGAGAGGCAATGGCATGTAGTCCTGGGAGGCCTACCAGCAACAAAATGCACAATACAGCAGCTGTGTCGTACCAAAATTGGGTTATATCATCTGCAGATTGCTCATCTCCCAGGATGCTTTATTTACCTCTGTACAGCAAAGACATTTAACATTCAGGAAAAAATAATTACTTCAAGGCCTCCTTCTTAATTAGGACCCTGTTCTAAATTCACTCTCGCTGGTTTTAGCTCTAGATAAATGGTGACTGTGGTGTAGCAATAGTCAGATTAAATATTTTACTTTGCTTTTGCTGTTGTGGAAAAGCAAAAGAAGAATGGTTGCATTTCCTGTTATTCTAGTAAATAGAACTCAAATGTTTGACCCTTTATATCTTGTTGTAATTGTTCACTGGGAAGTATTAGAGCATCTACTTGTGCTCTCCTGCAAAGGAGAGTTTCATTTATAACTAGAATGCTTACTTACTTTCTTTGTGCATCCTCAGCTGATGGGTAAAATTTGTAATTCTGAAGAGGAGTAATTCAAGATTAATACACTGTTTAATTTTCATTTTAAAATGTGTCTACTGGTCTCATGTTGGAAAGCAAGTTGGCATCAGCCTTCCAGACTTAGATTAGTCTGCAATAACATATAAGCATGTGTATGTTTTTCCGTATGTAAATATATATATGTATAGATATATTTCAATAGGAAATGTTTATGTAATGTTATGATGTTGCAGCAAAGCTTATTTTTTTCCTGTAGCAGAATTCCTTAGTAAACTCTTACTGAAAACTACTTTTTTAGGAGTATGTTTAAGATAAAGATGTATCTAAAGAAAAACACTTTATTTGCTCTAAATGGCATTTGCTATTAAATCATAAATAAGCCTCAGTATCTTTGAGGCAAAAACTTCTTAGACAAACCTTGAAAAAATTTAAATACAGAACAGTGTGATTATGCAAGAAACATATAAAAATAAGGAATAACATTTATCTTTTTATTATAAATTTACATTATGCTGTTGGTAATAGCAGAGGAACCTTCAACCTTAAATGATGTTTTTAAGCCTGTGTGATACTAGTCATCAAATTAGAAACAATTTGTTGAGGGAGTGAGAAATTCCAACTGAAAGTGGTTGGTCATTGATACTGGTGCTCTCTGTTTCTGGACTAGTTTTCCTGTGTGTTGTCCATTACCTTAATCCTGTTTGTTCAGATCAGTGGGGAAGATGGCTAGAAATGTCTGTTACATGTGCAAAATTTCTAACTGTACTTTATGTTTGGAACTAATTATAATTCACATCTCTGTTATAAGAGCAGATCCATTTAGTGATTTCATGTATTGTATGTAGCAATGTAAATACTGGACAGCGTAATAATTCCCTCAACCTAGAGAGGATTTCCAATGGCAAAGTAATATTGTATCTTTAGAAAAATCAAACCTTTATTCATAGATTTCTTATTGTATATTTCAACAAAAGATATTCTCTAAAACTGCATCATATTATCAGTTAAAATTAGATATAATTAATTCTTTCTCTACATTTTATATCTGATCTTTACTTAAAGGAACTTTTCTGTATCTGAAATCTGTATCAATGCTGCTTTTTTTTTTTTTTTTTTTTTTTTTGCATATTTGCATGACCACATGAGCTAATTGGGGCAAGTGTTGTCTAACATTGTCATAATAACAAATCAAATTTCAACTGTTCAGAAGTAGCATTTTACCTTGTTGTACCATCTGAATTGAGCCTTTGTTATGGCTAGTGCTCAAAGTCCAGTATACTTTAAGCAAATACCAGTGAATGCTCATGACCTTTTCTTGTTTCATTTTCTAGCGAAGCGAAACCAAACACTGTTCACCTTTGGTTTCAATGGCTTTCCTTTGAAGCAGTAGATCTGGCCTTTCATCAGTCTGGTTACTGGCACTGCATGCTGCAACATATTCTTTGTTCTTTACTTGGAATGAATTGATTGACTGTCTTAATATTGCCATGGGGTCTAGAGAACTATAGCTGTAAACACTGATGCCAGGTACGATAAAAGATTTTCTGATGGGATGCATGTAGGATGTTGAAAATCTGCATGCTACCAAATATTATACCTAGTTGCCTAAGAACCTTATCATGGCCTGTTTTGTGCAAATCAGTGCATTGTTGTAACATCTGACCTTTTAAAAGAGGTTTTGTAGCAGAAAAGGTTATCTGATGGTTTCCCATGCACTAAGGATTTTAAGTATTCGTATTTACTCCTGTTAGCTTGTGTAGGTTAGTATTTATTGTTATTACTGCAATGCCTGGAAGCCTTTCTTACTTTATAGGTAATACTTAGTGTGCTGGGTGCCTTATGCTTCTATGAAAGAAGAAAGTATTGAGTGTGTGTGTATATCTGTGAGATAGTAGTTGTTAGTGAACTGCCACTTTTGTGGATCTGAAATGAATTGCTAATGGAATTATTAGTGCTTTTCTCTTTCATTATCTATTTTTGTAAAACCCTTGAAACAGTCCTTTGCCCACAGTCTTAAGCAATAAACATTCTTGGTGATGCATGAGGTTGATGAGCTAAAAATAATAAAGCTTTTAATATGAAAAGCAATTGATAAAAGTCCATGGGAGAGCACCTGCAATAAGGCTGTCTTATTTATTAAAGGAAACAATGCCTAGAGGTGCAAATGTAGAAAGCATTTCCATCTATTCATATCAAGCTGAGTGGACATTATAAAAAACTAAAAGCTCTATTTCTTCCATATGAGCACCTACAAAAATGGCAGGTATCATCTGTATGCTTTAAGGAAAGATGTAGAAGTTGATTATGAGGTTTTCATTCCATATGAAGATGAAGAAGGAGCTGAATTCTAGATAGGAGTATGAAATCAAATTGGGAAAGATAATTATGATTTGCATCAAGCCTTTGCGGATCTTACAATAAAGTCCTATTATAGAATGAGAGTATAAAATATGAAATTGATACATTTTAATCTGCACATACATTGAAGTAGGGCTTAGAGAATTTCATACAATTTAAATCCTTTGCAATCATCAAATTAAGATTTTAAAAGTTGCTATTAACAAGGTATATTAGTGAGAAGTAAAATGGACTATTTTAGAATTTCTTCAGGGAAAAATGCTGAGGTAGGAATGAAACCAACTAAGTAGTCTAAATTCATGTGCAGATAATAGGATTGTATCAGGTTTAATTTGGCCCAATGAGTTTCCGAAGCTTTTTGTATTTGGTGCTTGACTTCAAATCAAGAACAGAAGTATAAGATGCTGATAAGTGAGCTATGGGAAATGAAATGTATTTAGATTCTTTTTTTTTTTTTTTTCTTCTTTTTTTTTTTTTAATTTAGGGGATTGTTTTATAACTGAAAAACATCTCGCAGTGTTTCAGCTTTCTTCTTCTGCTCCTCTTTGTTTTATCTCAAAATTTTTTAAGGCTTTAAGTGCTCTACTGAGAATTTCCTCCTTCAAGAAAGTTCTGTAAGGCTAGTATAAATGGTTCATGTCTAGCCTGTTACTGGAATAGTGAACTGGAACGGTGAATAAAAAGACCATAAACAGCCTTTGCTGCTCTGTCGCATTCCCTGGCTCTTGGAACATCCCCAGAGAAAGCAATGCAGCTTCTTGCAAATTAAAGGAAGTCAGCCTCAGCTCGTATTTTGATGACCTTGACTGATCTCAGATTTGTACCTATAAATGTTACATACTGCTCTCTTTCTCTGCCTTTGTTCTCAGGTCCTCTAGGAGGCAAAGAGAAGGGAGAAGGGAGTTTTCAGAATGTGAGATAAACACGTCTTTCATTTGAACTATTCAAAATTTCTCATTAAGTTACGCTCTTGTTAACTTGAACATTCCCCCACATTCTAATTCGTTTCCAGCAAGTTCTTACATCTATGCCTGGTGAGGCAATTTCAGTCTTTATCGATTTCAAATTTATTTTTAACTGAGAATTACCTTTTTTGTTTGTTTGTTTGTTTTCCATGTTTACAGCCTTTTTTTCTGGATGCATTTACGGAAAAATTAATTCACGAACAATGGTGACATTAATTGACAATGCTCTGTGGACTTGCCTGACTTTGGTGGTATTTTTGCTCTTTTTTTCCTCCTTAAGACCTCAAGGTCATCTTACTTAAAAGAGAAACTGTGCACCTGACTGCTTTGTTTACAGTTGGTGTTATTTCCTTTTGTTAAATGATGCCATCTACAGCTATTTGTTTACATAGAAAAGGCATCTATTTTTCTTTTTTTTTTTTTCTCCTACAAATACCAGGAACTTTGTTCCGTGTTAATGGAAGTTATTTGTTTAACATCTAAGGGCATAGATCTCTAGCTCTACTGGAAGAATGTATGTTAATAGAAGAGAGAGATTTGATCTAATGTCGACTTTCCAATGTCAGTGTTACACTGTGGTATTGTCAGAAGGGTCTGTGCTCTTGGACAGGGTCCTTGAGATTATTGCTTTTGGCAACTAATGGGTGAGGTGCATTCCTGCCAGCCCCAGAAAGAAGGAGGTGTGGCAGGTGCTTTACTGGCAGAGGTAGACATTCTCAAACAGTAGATTTCCTCCAGCATTCAAGTTGTTTTTCAGGGTGCCTTCTGAGAACTTTAGAAAAGGTGAACACTTAAAGCTGCTCTTTCAACTGTGTTGAAAGCACTTGACTTGTTTTTTGTATGTGAATGTTTGTGAAAGAACAGTTTGTCTCTCAACCTCCTACCTTGCCAACCTATCTGTGAGAAACAGGCAGATTTCGGGATTGAAGTTTGTTAATTAGACAGGTGGAGAGCTTGGGTAAGTTTGTCCTAATCCTGCCTTCTGCTCATAAGAGCACAAGGTTCAGAAGTTCAATTTTACGACTTGTTGGAGCTTCTCCTGTTATGTTCTCTTTTATGAGCATTATATTTACCTATCGAAAAGAAAGCAATGGCAAATAAGAGAGAAAAAATGAAAAAGAAATTTGACCTTTTCAATGCTGGAGATGTACAACCCATGCTCAGAGCTTCTGAAGGTTATAGACATTGCTTTCAGTAAAGTTCTAGTACATAATCTAAGCTTTCTTCATTGTATCACACCAGTATTTTATGCTGGCAAGCTGAATTCTGCTTTACTGGAGGCATTTGAGGCATGCTGTAACTGCAAATCCAAGAAGGTTGAGTGCAAAAAAGCCATAGTTTATAATTGTACTTGCTTTTATGTTGGATTTTCAAAATACCGTTTACCATCAGTGTACTTGGCAACTTATCACTTTTATTTGAGAGGTATTTTTATATTTAAATAATCATTAGAATTGCTGAAACCATAATAACTTAAAAACAACCTTGTTTCTTCATGAAAGTTGCCTGGAAACTAAGATTTGATGCTTCAAATTCAGAGAAGTGAATGCATTAAAATATCTATATTCTTGAGTCCTTAGTATTTAGACCTTAGATAGGAATCAGGAGTACTGTCCACAGGCCAGGTATATTTCTTCTGAAGTTGATGCCTTTACAATGTTTTGGAATTATATCACCCTTAATAGCTGATCCTCATCCCTTTCAGTTGTTCCCAGTCATTTAAAACAACAGCAAGAATCCCGTTGTCTTCCTGTAATTCAGGATACCTTTCTGGTTGAAATTATATGCTGTTCTTTCCAAAAAGGAATAGGAAAAGGCAAAGAACAACTTTGCAGCTTACTTTGATGATATTGTGTCATGTTTAATCAGTGAAGATTGAACCAGTCACCTTGAGATTCTGAGAGCATTGTTCAATACCATTTAAAACATTGATTTTCTGTAACTATGAATCCTCTCAAGTAGTCATTAGACAGGAAGGAAGTTACCTGGGGGTTTTTAATACAGAAAAAGTTAGAAATATAGAAACCTAGCCTGGAGGAGGCAAACAGGAAACTGTGGAGAAGTTTGTCAGACCTGAAGCAAAGGTATACCTCCCCAGATTCATAGGGCAGTGGTATTCAATTGATTCTCAGGAAGAGCTAGAACTTTTTGACCTTGTCTCAGTTGAAAACAATACTTTTTAGATAACTAAAAATGGACAGAAAGTGGTAAAAAGGTAAAAGGAAAAAAAAGAAAGAATGAAGATGTTCTTGGAGGGTAAGAAGAGCTGAGCTTTGCATCTCTTTTTGCAGAGCTACCACTAGTCATAGGTGTTTACTACATATTTAAACAGATGTTTCAGTGTAAAGGCATCTACTAGAAAACGTTGACTAAGAACATGTGAACTTCAGCAAAAATGTGAATTTCCATAATCTCTCTGAGTTTGAAAATGCTAAGGTAAAAAAAATGAAATTATCTACTGCTATAGTTAGAAGTAATTTGTAGGGATATGCATATACATGTTTCTAATCTGTTAGTATTTCATATTGATCTCATTATGATGGCATGAGAGAGATCTGAATTTGATATTCTGAAATACAGCATCATTTACAGTAGTAGTACAGTAGTACTGGTTGGTGGGCTGTCCTGAAGCATGGAAGAAATAGTGGAAATAACTACAATAGCACATTTTTGCAAAGTTAGAGAGTGTTATTTTAGAACAGTTTCAGTCACTGAGAAAGTAAGCAGTTTGAATTGTACCACTTTTGTTTCTATTTGTTTCTATGGCCCTGTGTGGCCATTCAGATATTATACTGTATGTACATTGCTGTTGCACTGTAGCAATTCTGGTGGATAGGTTGTGGCTTGTGTGTGTATCCCAGTAGGAATTGCCTAAAAAGAAGAAATGGAGACTGAATACTAAACAATTCAACCAATTCTCTGTCTCTATAGTCAACATGAAAATATTTCACATTACTTCAGTATTGAAATGCAGCAAATGGAGTCTGTTTATCAATGCTTCTTATGTTACGTTTGTCATTAATTTTCTTAGCCATGCTGCTTACTCTCCTGTAAAATCTACAGACATTAGTGAAGAGTGTGCATCATAATTGACTTCTGAATTGTTACAAATGACATGAATTTAGCCCAACCAATTAATCTGTTAAAGCATTTCCTTTATGCAGCGTAGTTCTGGTGTTTACACATTCGTTTTCAAGAATTGCTTTTATGCAGCATCTTTTGTTTTAATGTGACAGAATGTGTTTCTGTCAAATGAAATTGAGGGATTAAAATGTAGTACAATTAATTTCAAGGATTTTGGTAAGACAAGCATGATTTTTGAAGTATGCTTAAATATAATGCTGGACGTGATTGTGAAGATACTGTCTAATTTGACTCTGATTAAGAAACTTGCGTAGTTTGGTTAAAAAAAAAATGGGACATAGTAGTGTAAGTGGTGATTCTACTGGTGCTCTGGGTGAAAGTATTTCATTTCAATATTCCCTTACCTGACAATGACCCTTTCTCTTTACCTGCTTGAGAATGCACTAGGAAACTATTTGTGAGCAAATATAACTGACCTCAGCAAGAACTAATTGGTTCATTAAGACAAAAATTGTGCAAGTATTAAAAAAGAGGGCAAAAGAGTATTGTGATTAAAATAGACAACTTTTTAACTACTAAAAATGTCTATTACTGTCTGATAGGAAATGTGGTAATAGGGAAAAAAACAATGAGGCTTAAGATGAAAAATGGAAATACTCTATTTAGAAAATGCTACAATTAAAGACCTTGTGGGTTCTTTTCATCAAGATGAACAAGTTGATGACAGTTCCATGATTTCATATAAACATGGCTTTGGCATGTCTTTATCTTAAAAAGATGTAATACAGAATTATACTTCATGCCTTTTAAAATGTCCATCTGATTTATTTTCTCCTTTGTTACAATAAGTCTGTTCTTATTTGCTTTAGATAGGGGTCAATTTTTTTTCCTTGTCTTTTTACCTACTCTGATGTATCTCATATTAGGTGCTGTTCCAGAGGTTGTTTTACTGGACTCAGTACCTCATTCTAACTATTTATCTAGCAACAAAGGGTCAGTTGTTTGTCAGTTGTAGATGTGTTTTGGAGAGCATGTGATTAATCATTACCTTTGATCTGCAGCTCACAGTAATGTGTATGTGCAGAAAACCCAAAGAGGCGCCAAAAATACCTCCCTATTTTTCTTTCTTTTTTCCTTCTTTTTTCTAGAATGCTTTTAGGATCACCATAAAGCATGTCTCTTTATCTTGGGTAAGTTTCATGGAACACTGCTGAGGTTTAAGTGTTGCAATGCATGTGTCTGGGATTTGTCTTACTGGTAGTTTTCTTGTGGCTAGCCTCACAACAAGCATGTATCCATTAGTAAATAATGTTAATAAACCTATTTATCTTAGAGAAAATTGGCAAAAGCTGATCCAGAATAGAGCAATGCTGTTACTTCTTGGAGATGCAAATAGTACAGTGTCCAAAAATATCTATTAGTTATTAGATGTACAGTCATTTTTTATATTACAATAAAATATGCACATTGATTTTTGTTATGGTAAGATGCAGAAGTTACAGTGATACTGTTAGCATACTGGTACTTGTTATGAACTGCTCAACAATTTCAAGCACAGTATAATTGGTTCTACCTATTACTGCTTCAAAAATGTGCATACAGCTCTCAGATATCTGTGACAGACATAGGACAATTGTGGAGCTTTATTACTGTATTTAATAATTCTTATCTGCCAATTGTTTCAATTTTTTATTGTTATTTTAAACTGTTGCAAACAATGCTATTGAACTGTCAAGCTACATCTGCCATACCATAAGTCACTGAGAAAGCAAAGAGAATTAGTTTGGCTGTGCTTCATTTCCTACCAGGTTTATAACTCTATTTCCAAGCAGTCTCTAAAATGTTCTGTGAAATTAACTGATTCATAGCTTACTTTCCAATTTTGCTAAAGACATAGCTGAAAAATCAATAGATACCCAACTACAGACAGTGAAACCCAGTCACAGGGTCGGTTCTGTGAGACTGAAGTACCAAGGCTGCCCAGAACCATTGGCAAGGCTGGAACTGGTACAACATCAGGCCTCTGGCCTGGAAGGCAAGTTCTGCTATTTTGCAGACTGGCCCATTACTTTACTTACTCTCCAGGCGCCACCTTTGAAAGCTGGTCTGCATTACCTTGGGCTCTTCAGCTGGGGAAGAGTGAGGGGGGATCTCATTGCTGTTTGTAAATGTCTGAAGTGTGGGAGTCAAGTGAATAGGGCAAGACGCTTTTCAGTGGTGTGCAGCAATAGAGCAAAGGACAGTGAACGTAAACTGAAACATGGTAAGTTCCATACAAACACAAGAAAGAACTTATTTACTGTGAGAGTAACAGAGCATTGGAACAGGTTGCTCAGAGACGTTTTGGAGTCTCCTTCTCTGTAGATGTTCAAGACCTGTCAGGACACTTTCCTGTGTGATCTACTGTAAGGAACCTGCCTTAGCAGGGGGTTTGGACTTGGCGATATCAGGGGTCCCTTCCAACCACTGCAATTCTGTGGTAGCTTCCTGTTTGTGCCACTATGTTTGTATACTAGCAGGGCACCCCCAGACTAACAAAAGGTAAAGTTGTGTTCAGACAAACCTAACCCGTTCTAGTGCCCCGATTCTCTTTCTTACAAGGCACGTTCATCCATCCATGCTAGCAGGAGCTAGCAAGAGTATTTGCCATCACTACTGTCTGCATGAGGGGCACAGTAACTTTGGTCATTAATCACACTTGATCACACAGCTCTGCCAGAAGAACTTTTTAGTGGAGAACTTGCCTCAGGCATAATGTCTCCCCAAGCTATTTCTGGAGTTGGTACAGTTAATGTAGAGTCTTTTGTTCAGGGCTGTGCCTAAAGCCACAATCCAGCCCTTGCTTCTAAACAAGTGAACACCTTTTGTCTTTTTTGTAACATTTCCATTTTCAGCTCTGACATTAGCACATTTTGTGGTTCTTAGGAATTAATATTTAAGCTTTAATGTTGTTAATAGAACAGCCTTTACTTATGTTGCTAAAAGCAATTAATAATACCTTACTTATTCCCCATGAATAGCATAAATTATTAATATAAGAGCAGAAAGACTATTTATACTCTCTGAATTATATGCCTTCTTTTGAGTTGTTCATAATGGACACCTTTACTAAGACTTTTGGAAAAGATAAAAGTTACACTGGTGTCTCATATTCTCAGTCACAGTTACCAAAATATTTCTCAATTCAGACTGTTGTGTTGTTACTGTTTATAACGTGTTTGTTAGTCAAAGAAAATGTGAGGTCTGCTCCAAAAGCAGTGCCTCCTATTTTATTGTATTGGTTTACAATGTCAGAAGCAGATGGTGGTGGGATGGCAGTAGAGGCTGAAACTTCCCACCAATATTCTGTTATGTTTGTTGCTGTGTGACTGATGACAGCAGAGGGGCAGTCTGACAGAATAGTGTCTGACATAGAAGTGCGTATGAAACAAAGGGGGGGACTGAAATCCTCCATGGTGGAAAAAATGTCACCCGCTGACATTCATTGGTGCTTACTCAACATTTCTGGAGACCAACAGTAGATGTGAGCACCATGAGGTGGTGGATGATGAGTTTAATCAGTGGTGACAGCAACAGTGGTTCTCCTCTACTGGTGCAGATTTTTGTGAATTTTTTGAATTATTATTTTGAAGATGATTTTTTGGGCAGATTTTGTCACATACTGTGAATTTGCAGACAGTCTTAAAAAAAAAAAAAACATTTTTTTTCCATCAAACAATGCCTGTTTCTGTTGAAATTTTGCAGGTAAAGACTAATCGAGAGCAAGAGAAAGAAGGGGGTACCCATTCTGCTACCACTGCAACTGAATAATACATGTCCATTTGACAAGCATTGCTCACAGATCATCTTATAGAACAGAATATGATTAAGATAGGAATATTATTTGTAAGGAAGACAGATCCCACCTTCATTCAGAGTAAGTTATCAGAAAGGGCAAGGGGAGAAGATTAAATGCTGATGGCTTCCTTCTGTTATTCAGTAGCAGTGACAAAAAACAGATTTCCTGGTAATTCATGCTGTTAAAATCTCTAAACATCTATACTTTTATTCCATAGGCCGTTGACACAACTTGGTTTTTGTTTTCTGAAAGCTCATTTTGTCTGTTAATGTCTTTACTATTAAAACCTTTTTATAAGCATCCTTTTTTTTTTTTTTTTTTTCCCTCCCCTGTTTGCATTACAATTGCAGGCCTGACATCAGAAAACAAAGTTGTTTTGTACTAAAACTATTCTATATATGAATCTCCAGTTTTATATCTAGGAACGCTCAGTAAAAAGTGGGGAACAAAAAAGCGGCACTGAAGTCGTAAAAAGAACAGTCACTGTTATTAAAACTCTTCATCATTGCAATGTCTGTTTACTAAAATACTGAGGTGTAACAGTGCCTCAGAAACATCTGCGGACAGATGACACATCTAGATATTTTATTGCGGTCCTAAAAATATTACTGTATTACTAAACCTAAATTAAAATTGTGTAAAGGAAAAAGAAACAGGGCTGAGCAGCCATTGTGCACTTCACTACCATGTCAGAAGATGAAGACAATCTTAAATCTCAACTCTTAAAATCTGACAGTGTATTTTTTAGTGTATTTTTTAGTGTATTGCAAGTTTTCATAATCTCAGTAGCAGGGATCTTCATGAAAAGAATGTCCGGTGATCACAGATTTAGTCTAAGGCTCATGAGTGCCAATTCCACATCTTTTCTCAAAAACACTTCAGCATGTGAAATTGGAAAGTGGCTTATTTTCATTGTAACTCAGTCCTGTGTATGTGGAGTGAGGCTAAAAGTGTTTTTGTGTCTCTCAGTGAAATAAATTATAAATGATTGTGAGGTGCTCAGACTGTGCTTATAAATGTGTGTGAAGTGTGAAATATATCCAGGCAGAGATAGGTAATGTTATTTTAATAATATTAAACCAGGAACCTTCGCCATCAAAGCAGACTGAAGCTGCATATAATTCTCTGGAGGTATCACTGATTGCTATTGTTTCAATTATCAAATGCTTGATACTGCCAACACATTTATGTGAGTTTCATTTTGCCAGAAGAACAGTTATTCTGAACTACAGCAGATTGTATGGCTCGTGATTTTTGTAAATATTAGAAATGTGTTGGGTTTTTTTGCTTTTTAAGCTTAAGAGCAACAGAAACATAAATATATATATATATATGTATATATAAAAATACAATTGTGACATTTTAAGCAATAGAGAAAGCTTTCTCAAAAAAGCCTTTCTGAGGAGCTCCACGTACCTGGGATTTATAATAATATATAATCGTACTGAATGGTACAGATCCTACATATATTGTTCAGGATAAAGTTCCTTTCCCTTACCTCTTCCTGGAGCAGATGGTTTCAATGTTTTCTTTGTTTTCCAGTGAATTTATTATTATTAATTAACTCAGCTTCCAAGACTTTCCTTTGTGTGATGAGTGGAGTTTGCCCCTTATTTAAAGAAAAATTTGGGCATTTTTCTTATTTAAAAGTATATAGCAAACAAAGCATTCTTTTCTTACAGAGAATTACGGATTTTGTTCTCTTATGATGTTTACAAGCCAAAAATTGCACAGCCGCATGGCTAACTCTCAGCATCCATGGAGTTAAATCATGAAACCAAGCAGAAATGAAAAGAGAGCATGCAGAAGAAGCTGTGAAAGTGTAAATGACAGATAGGAGCTCAATCTCCTTGGAAAGTGATTTCCACATCTCACCCAATATCTTTTATTTTTTAGTAGCGCTTTTGATAGAGTCAGTAAAGAATAACAATGTGAATTTCAAAAATGCACTGGGAATGAAAGGCAGCAATGGGGGGCTGTAAGGCCAATACATACGGTGTTCATATCCTTTGAAATTAGTTTTATTTTTCTTTTGTTAGTAGGACAAATCTACTGTTCACTCTCTAGTGATGCTTTCATCACCCTAAGGAGTCAGCATCACTCCAGCCGTGGTTGTTTTGGAAATCTGAAGAAGAGGGTTTGGATCCCCTTTTGCTTATAACTTCCTTAATGAGAAGAGAGTTCAATACAATGACATTTAACACCCATCATAAACATTTGTATGAAAATCATGGCTTGGTCTCAGACAAGGTTCTGGACTATGACATCCATTCAGTCTTTCCCTTCTGACATGGATGGTGTGCTTGTTTGTTGTTGTTGTGTTTTTTTTTTAATTTTATTTCATTTTTGAAGTAAGATTACATATGATACTTGAGCAAAGCATCAGAGGACACTTAGTGGTTTTAAGACTCAGCTAATTAATTCACCTTGTCATCCCTTTGGGGCAGAAATGCATGAAACTATATTTAAAGAGATTTAAAAATAACTACAGTGTTGGTTTTTTTTCATGTTAATGCCTTAGACCATGTGTCAAATTTGATAAAAAGAGAAATGTGTTGTCTGTTTATGGACAAGGCAATATCTTTGAAAAAATCCAGAGGACTTTGAAGCTGACAAGTAAGACAGACAAGTGTCAAAACCTAACACATATCAGAGTAGCAGGAAAATGACATACTCTGCTCATTTCCACATCACAGATTTTACTATATGCTTATTATTGGGAAAGCAGTAGGTATATTTGGAGGTTTGACAGAAATGTTTAGAAGAGAGAGTTGGATAAAGTTTGTCAAGTGAAATAATCCATTTTGATTTACTGCTATTCAGCCTAAGGGAATACAAGGTGAGTTTTATTTTGCTTTTTCTACGAGGAATAGAATTAAATATTAAGATGTTATTAATTAAATGTTACTTAATTAAATGTGTAATTCTTAACAATAAAGCAATCCAATGCTAAACAAGAGAACTGAAGGAAGTGCTGTGTCTTGAGAATAAGCCGAATGAGAAATGTGCATCTTTTCAAGGTTTGAGTGTATAACATTTATTGAAAGTAGCAAAGGCCCAGTTACAAGTATTAGTGCATTGTCTTTCTAAAACAAAGAAAAATGCTTGTTGAAGAAGTATGTTTATAATCACACACACACATAAGCAAACATATGACAGTTCAGTGTGAGCTTCAACAAACGACTGTCCTTATTGTATTTAGTCTTTGATGTTATAGTGTGTTTGTTACATCACATTTCTTGATAAATTCTGTGTTGGCTACAAATTCTCAGCTGGCTTCAGTCAACGCTGGAGCACATTCCAAAGTGAGGGAAAAAACACTCATGAAACCCTTATAATACTTTGGTGACGAAATTATGTTGTTTTTGTATTTATGAGGCAACTTTGTGGTGAAACATGTAATTCACTCAAAGATATTCTGCACTTTTTGCAATTTCTGTGGAAATTTTTCTCTTCACTATATGCCACCTGGAAACAATTGCTACGTTTCTGTTGGAAAATATGATTTTTGTTGAGTAAAATTTGGATTATCCTTAAAACAGTGATACATTTTCACACTGATATGATAACAGTTGTGCAGTCAGGTTCTAAACAGGCATTTTGCATTTTCCCAAATTAGTATGATTTGCAACATTCATTTGCTTTCTGTGATAGTTTGCATCAAGGTGTTATAATTACACAGAAGTGTGGTGACAACACTGTTTCTAAACTTATTTGGAAAAGAGAGTGTGGTATTCTATAGAGTTGAATGTGTGAAGCTTTTAAAAAAGACCATAGCTTAGTTTTGATTATGCAATGCCTTTTTCATAAGCCCTTAAAAAACTGATTTTGCAAATGAAATGAAACAAATCTAAGATGCTAGCTCAGAATTTTATTAATGCATATAGAGTGTGAACAGTGTTTGTTGGATAAATCCTTTGTTGTAGATTGAATGTTTGTTTCTTTATGGATTACGATTTAGTTTAGATAGTCATATAATTTAAATTAAATTTCATGATACAGTCATCTGTATTCAGAAAGAAGGTCTGCAAGGCAGTGCAGGAATATCAGGCCACAGTATTTTGTGCTAGGACTGACAAAGAAACCACTTAACACAGCCACTCTTGCAAAACACATTCAGAGAGTACATGCACAGATTTCCCCAAGGTTATCTCTGTTTACAGGCATCAGAGAACAATGCAGGTTTTAAAAAATTGCATCTATGATTATTGTTATTGCAAAATTAAATATAGTGAATTTGAAATAAAAGAATTAAGCATGTTATATGCTATGACAAATCCTTTTTTAGCCCTTTTACCCATTAAGAGGGTGCACAGAAACAATCAATTAAATAAAAACCTAATGAAAGTCATAAACCACTAAACTTTTGCATGACTTTCTGAAAACCTTTCATAGAGAAAATGTCATAACCATATATGTAAAACAGATTTAGATTTGAATGTATCTAGTGTAAAAACTAGATACATTAAGAGATTATTTGTGTGTGAGTTTAAAAGTTTATGTGAAGATCTCAAGCGTTCTTTTTTTTTTGGGGGGGGGGAGGGTTGAATGCTACCTCCTACTGTATTCTGCAGCCTTCTGTAATATATCTTTTCTTGTCTCTTTGTACTGTCATTGTGCTTCTTACAAATGCATCTACATTCTGACTATACAAGAACTGTAAAATGGCCTTTGATTTGAAGAACAGTTCTTTCTATTTGAAGGGCATAAAGACATACTGAACCAGGTGCAGAATGATATTAAACACAGAATTGCTCAGGGACAAGGCTAGCCACAGTATTAGTGCAAAGACTACGCTATCCTTTATCTTAAATGCATGAATAGGAGAATTTGAAGGCATTAAGGAATTCCTGCTGCCATTGCTGTGAACACATGTGGATTAAGGATACCTAGAGATAGCAGGCTACATCTCTGCTTTTCTAACCGCCAAGCCTGTTGCTATACATCACGGTGAGCTGTAACTGCATGGCAAACCACCAATTAGGAATTTTTTTGAGCTGAACAAGAATTAAGTGTAAGGCAGCGTGAAGAAATTGGAAAACAATTGGAGTTAATTTTAGCCTGTTTGAAGAATTTCTTGCTAGTGCTACATTCATGATCAAACCAAACCAGATAGCATAACTGTGTTGTACCTTCTGCTTTGGAGAGTATCTCTCAGTCTGAATACAAAACTGGCAGCCATCATATATTAATCTGATAGGGTAGACAAAAGA
Source organism: Tympanuchus pallidicinctus (assembly GCF_026119805.1). Lineage (NCBI taxonomy): Eukaryota > Metazoa > Chordata > Aves > Galliformes > Phasianidae > Tympanuchus > Tympanuchus pallidicinctus. The sequence goes on along the minus strand of NW_026294648.1, from coordinate 11,629,070 downwards.
TTTCAAGAAAATGACGAGCTTAGGTACAGGAGAAACTAAAAACAGTGTGACTCAAAATAAATTTTCTACCTTCTATTAAAATCCCTGTGACATATAGCATACAGAAGGAAGGTTGGAGGTGTAAATTGATTAGTGGCAGCTTTTTAACCGTGTTGTACACTAAACCAAGAGGGTATTAGTTCCTGGAACTGGTTTGCAATTGATTTCTGTCTGAATAGAAGGTAGCTCTTTCAATATGTTTTTCTATTACTGACTTCTTCTCAAATTTGTTTTCCACAGAACTTCCAGAAATCTATTTATTTATTTATTTTGAATTGAGGAAGAGAAAAAATTCTCAAATCATCTCTATGGATAGAATGAATTTCTCTAACAGGAAATGGACAAGTGAAAATTACCTCTTTATTTCAGGATTCAATTAGTTTGCGCTTAAGTTCCCCTTTCCTAAGATGTTGTGCCTTGTATTCTGCTCTCCAACAGATAAAAGACAGGATGGACTGGGGAAACCTGACTGGTCTGTTTGTACGTAGCAGACAACAGGAAAGTGAACTACCTACGTTATAGCATGCAAGATAACATAAGCACGTGACATGGAAATGGTGAAAGAAGGCAGCTTTTTAGGTGATGATGCTGTGCGTTAAGGACAAGATTAATTACGAGTTTCTATCATATAGGCACAAAACTGTTTACACTGTCAGAAAACAAACAAAAGCGACACTTTTTAAGGAAGGATCTGATATATTTCTTTTTTTTTATGAGTAGGCTGCAATACCAGAAGTCACTAGGTTCAGAATGGCCATTTATCAGTTCCAACTGAGAGAGACAAAAACCAGGTTCTTCTTAGTGTACTGTCAGTATGCTAACACCTCCTAGTTCTCTAAATCGTCAGGCCTGTCTATTTTGAAGAACTTGTTTAACATACTTGGAAGAGCACCATGAAAATATCAGTGATAGTTTTATACTGTGTCTCTTCCTCAATGAAAGCTTCAGGGTGGATCTTGGTTCAGAAGATACAGTAATATTAGTTAGCAGAAAGAAATATTTGGTGAGCTTATAGGAACTACCCATGAGTTTAAATTGAAATAATTTCCAAGGTGTTGCAATGGTGTATTTGTTCCTTATCTTTGGCTCTAGAAAAGAAATTATTCTTTAGGCAATAGATTGCATTGTCAATTCCATGCTCACCTACTGATTTCAGACCACTTGAGGAACATAAGTGGTTGTTCCCTTAACAAAAGAAGTTGGAGGTAATATCATTGATTTATTTTTGGACAGAACTGTTTAGATGCTAGAGTTATTTCTATTAGCAAAGCTTATGTCTCTTTCTATTCTTTTAATTGTACAGGTAATCTGAAGAGTTTCTATTTTTAGCCTCATTATTAGCACAACATCCGCTCAATTATTAAACTCACGTTGGGAGTACTTGTTCTCTGAGAACTATTTCAGCAAGGTCACCTTACCTCTTTGTATCCTGTGATGGCAGGTGGGATATTTTGTGAGAGTTTACTGTATGTACGTGTTATATTGCTGCTTGCTTATAGAAGGGATTAATTATTTTGAATTTTCAACTTGAATAATAATGCTAAAATGTTTTAAGCCTTCTAATGAAATTCTGACCAACAAGGTCAAAAATCTTTTTTTAAAAAAATCTATTCTTATGGAAATCCAGTGCTCTTTAGATCCTACATGAATTTCTAGTTTCATGTAGCAATTTTGTGCATGGTTTTATATTGATTTCCAGCTTTATAACTGTTCTAATACTGGTTCAGACTTGTTAAGAAAAGGACACAGCTAAATGTAACCAGATACCACTTACGTGCTTCTATTTCAGGAAGAAAACTTAGACAAGTAGAGGACTCCAGTCATTTGTATCTTCTTTAATCTGTATTAAGTTAGAGCTGCTGTTTTATGAATGTTTCAGCTGCCTGAGAAACAGAGGAGTCTAAGTCATGAGCTACTGGTATTCTTAATGATATCTTTCTGTACATGGCTTACTAAAGATCACCTGAGATGGAGAAAGATTCACAGGGTTTTGGAAAGGTGATTTCCATTTTATTTTCATCTTTATATTTCAGAGGTGACAGGTAGGAGGAGAGAAAGATTTCAACATCAGCTGTTCCATCTCTGTCTGAAGATTTCAAGGAAATCAAGTTAGTGTTTCTGATTTGCTCATTGATTCTAAATAGCTCAGCATTTTCAAACAATTTTATGCCACTTTTAAGTCAAGAGAATCTGTTCCTTACAGAATTTGAATGAGTTTGTTTGTTTAGCTTTTAATTAGAGCTACTGATTTAGTTTTCAATCACATTCTGGTATTGATTCTTTTCAACAAAGAATGAAGAGTTACTTCTTCCTGAGGAAGACCTCTGGAAGGGAAAGAATTACTTCTGTTCTGCAGCTGTGCCAAAGTGTAATGTAGTGTTTTTAATGTTAAAATGAAAATTAATGATTCCTCCCTGAGATTCCTTAATCTGCTTGAAAGGTGGGAGGGTTCCCCTTCAGATTTATCTGAAACTGTCAATGATTTTGTAGCACTGGGTTAGAACTTTCATTAAACACTTGTCACAGCAGCAGTTACTTGCCAAAGGACATTATTTAATATGAGTTTCCGGAGGATTCAGAGAAATGTTAAGTCAGAATGATCCTGAGCAAGTTATCATTCTATCAGAGCCAGAGGATAGAATGATCAGCTATGTCTAGATAATTTGTGACAGATATAGATACCCTGTTCTGAAAAAATACCAACAAACCAAATGTTACAGTTGGTGTGTTTTGTTTTGTTTTCTACGTATCATATTCCAAGGTCTACCTATTCTCAAAATTAACAAGTTTTCCCTAAAATCTAACCCTGATGCAAAGAAAGCTGAGTGTATGTTGTCTTAATAAGATAGATACATGGAACAATTGATCACAGGTATCTTATGCTCGCATTTGGACATTTGTTACTATGCTATTCATGTTCTTGACCAAAAGACCCACCATTCTTTCAACACTGTCATGATGGCTTTAACTTAAACTATTCCAGTTCTCTGTCTTTCTTATTAAACTTTCTTGTTTGGACCTAGTTCTGTAATAATGCAGGTTTATCTAAGAATAAGATTAAAAGTTTGTCTAAGAGTAAAATCATAGTACTGAATATCCAATAAACAACTTATTCTTAATAAACATTGCCAAAATATATATAAAATGTTTAATAGATCTGATATCTTTCCTTAAATTAATTCTCTTGATTGAATTACTGTTCAGACCATGTTCAACCTTCATCAGTCTTCTGTAGCCATACTTATTTTCCTTACTGTCTCAGAGAGATAACCTACCCTTTAAGATGTTTTTATCTTCTTCGTAGATTAACTTGCTCACTTCTTTGAACTTGGTTGTAGTTTGGCTGATTCTGCATATCTTCAGTTACAGTGTTTTACTATGCCTTGGTAAAACTGTCCCATAAAACTGTTTGAAATAACATACACATGCATTTTCACCCCCAGTATCATTATAGGATATTCTCTTTAATATTGTTGTGTTAGAAAAACGTTATTGCTCTTTTTAGCATAGAAGAGTGCGGGGTTTAACACTGCTCCATTATACAAATCCCAGGCCCCGTAATGCTTTTGTCAGCCTGCTCATAAAACAGACAGGGCAGTTGCCAGCACGGTAGATCAAAGAATTAAATATTTAATCTTTCTGAGGCTTTTCTCCTTAGGATCCGCACTCAAATGATAATGACACGTCTGCTTTGAATGGTGAGTTCCTTAATGGTGAATGTCAGGAGATGCAGTTTGAAGAGCTGATGAGAAATAACAGGAATAAAACAAGGACAAGCTTCATATATGTAAGTTCACTTAAGACAGTTCATGGAAGCAAGGCAGGGAGCAGCTTTGGTTCTCTATGTGATACATGAAGATGAAATCAAAAGCTAATTATATACATGTTATGAATTAGTTGTCCAACATGGGCAAAAAAAAAGACAACAACAAAAATGATGAAGGCACATCTTGACACCTATGATTTTCAGATAAATTTAGTTTTTTCATCCCTATTTTATACAAATTTAGTGATAAAAGAATGGCTCGAAAGGCTCCTGAATGCTCGTTCTTCAGCTTTTGTATTTTTCTATATGAATGCAGTGTTTGTTGAAGCATACACAAGATGAGCATTTTTATTTATGTTCACTTATTCAGTTCTTATATTTTTATGCATCTGAAGCCCCAAGTGAAGCATTTGTATCTGTTAGAATAGGCTGGAATCACGTCTGGGCTGGAGAGGGCACCAGTGTCTGATCAGTAGGTGCAGTGTGAAGTTTGCTTCCATAGTATCATAGTAGATGATAATACCAAAGCCTATGGAAATGGCAAATAGATTCCTCATGTTGAGTTAATAGAGGTAGAAGGATCTGCTGTCAGTGGTGAAATTCACTCTGTTGACAATTGGGGTGTAATAAATACATGCACTCAGTTCTTTATTCCTCTAGGGAGACAAAGTAACATAAATAAAAAAGCCTAACACTGTGGTGTTACTGAAAGCCAATTTACCTGAGGAAAAAAAAAAAAATATTCTAGGCTGCAAATATGGATACTCATAAGCATTTAGCTAAACAAGTTGATCTGTGAAAGCTGGAAAAAAAAGTGAAACACAAAAGCAGAGCTGATTTACTAACATCTCTACTGGCATTGAGTATTTCCAGTCTGCACATGGGCAGATGTTATGAGTCTAGCAAACCACTGCTGAGAATCAGTTCAGATCCTGAAAATTTCCATCTCATTAAACTTCTATGTATGGAAAACAATTTCTTCACAGTAGATAATAATATTATTAACAAAGCTATTAGCAGTACTGACTCTGACAAAGAAACTAGAGTGTTGCAGAACATTTTCTAAAAATAAACAAATTTACATCTGCTATAATAAACTCATAACTAGCCCTTATTAAACATGAGAAAAAGGAAAAAGCACCCCAAGTGAAAATAATCAAAATGAAATAAAGAAATAGAAGATTCAGCTAGCAAAAGCCTTAAGATACTGGAAAAGTAATATGATTTTCGACCAACTGTTTACAAAACTCGAAAGCTTCATGAGATTCAGTACAAATAATTTGTAGCTCACTGATATGTCCTGAAAGTACATTCTTTTTCACCATCCTTCCTAATTCTTTTCCTGTCTAATACATTATTTTCTTGTCTAAAACAAGTGTTCAAGATTATAGTAAGATAAGTGAAAAAGTAACTGACATCTTTAGGTAGTTATAAACTCTTCATATGAATGTTTTGCAAACAGTACTAATTTTAAAAAAATGATTAGTACAAGCAATTCTGCAAATAATAATTATTATACCCACAAAAAAAGTGAGATGGCTCAAAAGTAAAGAGGAAGGATTTAATTCTAGTAGAATTCAATCTGATCTGAAGGCAGTGACGAAAAGCAACCAAAAATGGAAAATATTCTTTCTCAGGACCTGATTCAAAGCACATGGAAGTGAACAAGTACTCTCATTTTACAGGCTGCTTTTGCTGGGGGCTATGAAACCCAGAGAAGTGCTCCTTGGAATTTATGAATTTATATTTCCTTCATTTCCATTCTGGGAAGCATGGTGGCACAGAATGACTGTTTCCTTCATACCATGCACATACTCTCACTGACTACTGTTGTCCTCCCTATAACATCTTAATGTTGAACAGGAGGAGCACTACATTTGGACCCTCCAAACAAAATGGGCTTTTTTTTGTTTGTTTGTTTGAAAATGGTAGGTAAATGTGGAACAGTAAAAATTGGAGGCAGATTTCAAGTGCTATACTGAGTGATATACATATTGGTAAACCACACAAGTGGAAAAATTAAGGGGATGAGCTATTGGAGATAATATGACAAATATAAAAAGAAACAATTTGACCCTATTCCTTATTACTTTAAAGGTAAGTACCAAATAAGTGTTGAAATACTGAATTGTCCTCATACTTACTTTCTTTCCCTTTCAGATTATTCAAGTATAGGTCCAGGCAAGCAAGCCATATGTTGGCAGAGTTACCTGTGACTTGCATTTTATTTTTTTATTTGTAGAGGAATCCCTTTACACTTGGTCTATAGTGAAGAGGCTTTCTTCTCCTTTAAAATCTACATGTGATTATCCTCCTACTCTTGTATGCCCTGATCAATAAGAAGTGCGCTTCTTGTTAGCAAATGCATTTCCCATTTGTTTCTGTTTGCTTAACACTTTATAGCAGAGTATTTTTAAAGTTGTAAACAATGGCCAAGTGCACTGATTATAGATGTTGACGTTTGTTGTTATTAAAAATCAAGACTTCCATGAAATAGCAGCATACACTAGGGACAACAGAACATAACAGCTCAAGACAAGTATAATTTGTTTTCTCCAACTCTGACTAAAATGAGCAAATATTTTCCTTAGCAATTCTAGAAATCACAAGTTAATTGCTCAGAAGGTATTCTTCTATGATACGCGATAAATAATGTGAAATTATAACTTCATTTATACCTATAAACACACACATGCACAGATTCGTATACAATAAACACAGAGACTTCCAAATATATCACATGATGTTAACAACCTAGACTAAATAAAAAGCAGGGAAATACAAAATTCAAGCTGTTTGCTTTGCCTTATCTACTTCTATTATGCATGGTAAATGTTGCAGATCATATGGTCTATAAAATTACCCACTGTCTGGAGACTCCTTCAGAGCTTCACCACAACAGGGGGCTATGAGGATACATGCAGTAGTAACTCAGTATTCCAGACACTTTTTTAGTTGGACTCTTCATTATATCTGAATGGATGTTCTGCGTGTGAAGCTCCTTTACTTTCTGTGCTTTTAATTCAAGAAACACAAACATAAACAAACCCAAAATGTGTTTGGGGGTGGCATATGGAGGCTTTTAGATTTGTTTCTTTTAAGAGGTTTGGATTTTGAAGGAAATAGAAAGCAGCAACGAGTAATGGTGAATGCTTAAATAAAGATGTTTGATGTTATTCAATGATAGGAACTGTTCCTGATTCTAAGGTTGGGCCCTAGTGTGAGCATGCAAGATCTCTCAGGTCCCAGAGCAACTCCCAGTTTTGCACATTTTAGGAATTTTAATGACCATCCAAAATTTCATAAGAGAACTCTTGTTAAAATGGCAGGCAACTTATCAGTTAAGATATACAAAACTGTTCCTTGAAATTCAGTCTGGGGATGGAGGGAAGGTGGGGATAGTATTATGTGAGGTAAGAGTAAGAATTTTGCTTTTCGTGTAACTAAGGGTTACTTAGTTCTCAGAAATCAACATAGCCAATCACCTTTGCCAACTGTATGAAGCATGGGCCAGCAGGTTGATGGAGGTGATCCTGTCCCTCTACTCTGTGTTGGTGAGACCTCATCTGGAGTACTGCATCCAGATGTGGAGTCCTTGATAGAGGAGAGATGTAAACTTGTTGGAAAGCATCCCTAGGGCCCCAAAATAGAAATGATCCAAAGGATCAAACACCTCCCTTTTGAGGACAGGCTGAGAGCTGGGGCTCTGAGAGAAGGCTCCAGGGGCTCTGAAAGAAGGCGAGCAGCCTTCCAGTATCTCAGTGGAGCTGTAAGAAGGAAGAGGACAGAAACCTTAGCATGGACTGTTGTGGTAAGACAAGGAGAAATGCTTGCAAATTAAGAGGGGAGATTTAGATTGGTTATAAGGAAAATGTGAGTTTTTTATTTTATGGTAAGAGTAGTTAATCACTGGAACAGATTGCCCAGAGACGTGGTGGATGCCCCATCCCTGGAGACGTTCAAGGTCAGTCTGGATGGGGCTCTGAGCAACCTGATCGAGCTATAGATGTCCCTGTTCATTGCAGGGAAATTGGACTAGATGACCTTTAAAAATCCTTTCAAACTCAAATGATTCTATGATTGTCTACTTAAGAAATAATTTTGTCTATATGTCTAGAGAAATGTTGATTTTATCATGGGAAATCTTTCCATTAATCATAGAATCCTAGAATCATCCATGTGGTTTTCAAACCGTCTAAGGGTCAACTTTTGATTTAAAGCAGGAAATTACTGTGAATTATTATGAGTTAATTTAAGACCAGAATTTATACACCGGAGAACTGCTAAGAACGGCAAGTTCACTTCATGTGGTAAGCATGTTAGCAGTAATGTTACTTTTTTTAAAGAAAACTCTGATTGATAATGGGACATAACATTTTTAGGCAGAATTAATACGATTATGATGCAAAAGTAGGTTTCTCTTTTGATTGGTTAATTACCTTATATTGTTATTCACATTCTATTGCCTTAAATAATGGATAATGTAATTAGCACTGAGTATTATATCAAGATGGAATGGTCTATATATATATGTGATTTGTCAGTGAGATTTGTCCAGGTGTATCCATAGTAGGTAATACTGTGAACAATCAGATGAGCTATTCCAGCTGCTGGTTGGGCTTAAATAACATCTCCTACCCTCGCCTGTTTACTGCTTTCTGCTCTGTGCTCTCAAATGCTATGTGAGTCTTAGTGGTTTTACTCTATGTGCGATCACTTCCTGACTCATTTTAAACCAGGGCCAGTTTGCAAAACTACCACTAACAGTAAATTTTCATTTTTACCTTGGTTTGTTGATATGGTTAGGACAACTCCTCATTCAAGAAGGAAATGCAACTAGCAGAACTGAGCTTTAATTTCTGCAACAACTAGAAGTCTTTATGTAATATTTGCACTATGTGGTGTAGATGGTTGGTAAATAAATGTGAAGGTTTTCACTTTGCATCTTTGGTTTGCGCACCCACTTACAGCTGAATTTCAGATCTGTTCCCAGCCCACCTCTATGAATTCAAACAGAGCAGAGTTTTGCCTTCAGGTGAATCCATGCCTATTGTGTAAAAAGTTCCCATCTTCATGCTGATTGTACATTGTGTAAATCAGTTGTTTTCTATAAAATACCAGTATGTAAAATACTGATATGCTGTATTCCACAATGGAATAAAAATTATTATGTGTACATAATTTTTGAGAGAAAAGAAATATGATATCATTATCTTATAGGACAGTAAAAATTAGAGGAGTTCTCAGTATAAGTGAATAAGGCTGGCAATCTCAAAAGAGATTTAACTAGAATTCTGTTTTATTGTAATGAATCAAGAATAAAGGTTCCTATGACTATAGTTTCTTAATCTTATGGATTACAGGAAAAGCAGATGTATATTTTCTGAGTTTAGCTTCTTGTTACTTTACATTTTACAAATTTCCGTGGTTCCCCTTCTGTTAATCTTTTCTGTTGCTTTAAAAAATGTTGATGTCCTTATACATAAAATAGGAGCTAGTTCTTCTCTGTCTTATGAGAACATTTTCCCCTTTTACTAGTAAAAATATCTGCATATTCAATTTTCTTCTGAATTTTCCAGTATTGCACAGCCAAACTCAACAAAGGGATTTTTCACTGAGTTAGTTTCATTGACTTCAAAAGCTTTATATCAAAGTCTGTGTAAAGTCCTTTGTAAATAGATAAGCAGAACAAACCCTTTCCTTAGTGTCATTTGAGACTGGAAGTTATGATGTCCAGGCAGTAATAACCCCACTGACTACGCACTCAGCTACTATAGTGAAGGAGAGTTATCATAGTACCAGGATGGGAAAAAATTTTGCTCAAGTCTAAAATGGTGCAGAGATGTTAATACTGCCTGTTACCTATTGTACTCACACCACCTTTGCAAACAACTGAAGGAGAGAACAAGAATTGCTGGAAGGTGCTGATTTTTAAGATTTTATCTGACAGAAGTTTGCTTCTCTAAACTTTGGTATTCCAGATACTTCAGAAAAATGCCAACATAAAGGATATTTGTTAGCATGCCACTAGTATTAGTTCATAGTTCAGATCGGCAACCTTTGTGTGTATCTCAGGAAAACCGTCTTTCAAAGCAGCAAGTCCAGTTCAGGAGAAGAACAGTGATGGCTCACTTGATATGAAAAAGAGGATTTCTCTTTGCAGTAGTTTTCAGTATTTCATTTAAGATAAGATTCATTAAGTCTTCTGTGACATCTTCTTGTCATCTGTGACAATAGAAATGTCTGTGGAGGTATGGGATTAGTTATCCTAAATATGAAAAGTCACTGATGCTGATCATTACTATGTCCTCTTATGTATGTAATCACAACAGATACAGCTTAAAAGGAAAGTGTGGCAGCATATTTACTGATGGTTTTGCGTTAGCAAAATGATGCAGAAGGCTGGAGGGTCAGCTGGCAATCCCACTTTAGGTTCTGGATGGCTAGTAGAGAGGATAAAGTGCTCACTAGGCCTGCTGTATCTTGCCCGTGCTCCAGTTTCTGTTAATGCTGCTTATGACCAAACTATAGCATCTGCTGCTGAGCCTTTGTTAAATTGATAAAAGCCTATTCTTGCTTTGATAATGCCACTAGAAACTACACTCATCTACTAATCCCTTGGACAATGACATGAATCATGTCACTTGATGTACCAGATGTAAAAGCTATTTGTTCAGTGTAAGAACATCAGAGCAGTAGTTAGTTTTCTGACTAGGTCCTATCTTAGAATGCCATCCTATGAAATGAAAGGGAAGCCTCTTAAAAAAGTTACACTGAAAAAAAAAAAAAAAAAAAAATGGATCCTGAGTGTTGTTACAGTATTACATAATATGTGAGCATCTGATGGAAATTTGGGACCTTACATAAGTACAAAACATTTTGAGTAATACTTTGATCTTGAGCAGTGCTCGTCTTTGATGGGAAGTGAGAACAGCAACATTTTTCTTACAGAGAATTTACCCATGTAAATTGTGTGAGAAATCTTGGGATACTGCTCATGGCTTTGAAGCATCCTGCTAAGTGTACATTCTAGCAAGTTCCAGTCAAACTAGTCTACAAATAATTTCACTTGGAGCAATGGAATCTGCTACAAAAGAAGAAAACTGGTGATTTTTTTAAAAGCGTTTTGCTTTCAGAATGGCGTAAGTCTTTGCAAGAGAATTTTTATGAACAGCTTTTATGTAGATGGTTTAAAATGCCTCCCTGGATGCATTCAAGGCCAGGCTGGATGTGGCTCTGAGCAGCCTGGTCTGGTGGTTGGTGACCCTGCACATAGCAGGGGGGTTGAAACTGGATGATCATTGTGATTCTTTTCAACCCCAAGCTATTCTATGATTCTTTGAAAATTTTCGCAAGATGTTTCGTATTGGAACATGATAGAACAGATACTGTAAAGATTTTTTTAGTGCACACAGACAGTGCACCCATGACTAATAATAGTTTATTCTAAGAAGAGCTTCAATTATTTTGTCTTTTCTGTTTATTAATGGTGTTCTAACTGTTCCTAGAGAAGAGAGGGGGGAGAGAGTACACTTCTGTCTGAGTGCTGCAGCAGTGACTGCACTTTCAAAGATAACTAATACTTGGACTTTCCCGAGTTGATCCAAACAGTGGTTTTATTCCACCTGATGCCCCAACTTTAGACTAACATACCACTTGAAGATAATGATATTTCGTCATGCTTTGGTATGCGTTGCTGCAGGTAGGGTGCAGACTTGGGACTGGATGCAGTTGTGCCCTCACTACCATCTGTTCCTGAAGAAGAGACCTTACGAGGAGCAGCTGAGGGAACTGGGACTATTTGGTCTGGAGAAGAGGAGGCTGAAGGGTGAGTTTATCACTCTTTTGCAACTACCTGAAGGGAGTTTGTGGTGATGTGGGGATCAGCCTCTTCTCTCGTGTAACTAGTGATAGGACTAGAAGGAATGGCCTCAAGTTGCACTGGGGGGGAGATTTGGGTTGGATGTTAGGAGAAATTTCTAGTCTTTTTTTTCCTGCTTTGGCTGCTGGTTTGATTACATGTCATACCTGTTCTAAAAACTGGCTCCAGCCGCTTGAGTGTCAGAGCAGGTTGTTGCAGAGAGAAGGAAACAGACGGTGCAATCGATCTTCATGACGCCTGATGCACATGACTACATTTCTCCCTGCCTAAGTGGCGCATACAAGGTGATTAAATAATCAACACTATTACCCTGGAGGAACATAAATCCCTGAAGCAGCCACTCAGAACGCTGCTCTCTGGTCCCTGAAGTGGTAGGAGCAACAGGCAGTGGTGCCTGTTCCAGGCATAAGATGAAACACAAAATGAATTCTTGGTCCCTGGGTGAGCTGTTGTCTTTCAACACTTCTACTTGTTTGTCTCAATTACTGCCTAATCATAAAATGCTTATTTTTCCCTTAGTATCAAATGAAATGGACATAGCAGTTAATCTTAAAATGGGATGTTGTGTAGTCCATAGCTTAGTAAGGAAAAAACGGACTGACAATTCCCTTAACAAAGATAGTTTTATTGGTATGTTTAGCATTGCCCTCTAAAATTATACCAAAAACTTGCTTTAAACTTTTAGACCATTTTTAAAAATTGATCAGGCAGAACTCCAAATCCAAAAGATAAATTGATTTTGAACATCCAGGAATCAAACTGCTTTTATTAGCAAACATACTGGGCAATGACAACAATTGCATTTTACATTTTACTGTAAGTATATGTTTGTTTGTAACATCTTCTACAACAGTATTCTTAGATACAAATCATGGGCAGTATTAAACTAACTTTACTGATGTTCAGTACCATGATTGCAACTGCAGAAAATGCAGTTTATTTGTACATTAAGACAATATGAAAAATATGGTTATGTCTTTAAAAAGAGATATTCAAATGTTTTATTTAAGAAAGAAAATTTAACCCTTGTATCTAAGTCCCTTAATTGCTCAAAGCAGTTGGTTTTATGCTGCCAATGTTTATTAGGTGTAAATTGGGGGGGGAAAAAAATTAAGATATATTTATGTATTTCTGTAATTTTAAAGAAACATCATTTTCAAATTTAATTTCAGAGTAATATAGCAAGAAAGTACTGTAATTGTTCTATCTGGGTGTTTCTAAATGCAGCATAATAACAGCTGAGGGTAGAATAGAAACAAAAGTGAGAACTTACAGTCATTTTGTTGTCTCAACAGAGCACTCTTAGAAAAACACAGAATTTAAATTAAAGGTCCTTAGGAATCTACATGAGTTATAGCTGTGCCTGAGGGCTGCTGTACAAATAGTGTGTTACCACAAACTCATATGCATTTTTTGCTATGGTTTTACTTCAGTATGCAATTCTGAAATGAGTGGTATAATAAAAAGTTTGGCATTCTTCATATTTCTGCCTATGGGAAATTCTTTTTGTGCATGTAAAAAGTCTCACTATCCTTTTGGTACTTACTGGTGTGTAGGGGAAGGATGAATTCATCTTTCACAAAAAAAAAAATATGGGAGAGATGAACTTCCCCAGAATGCTTGCACCTATTTAAAAACCAAATCCCGTGTACTTTTCTGCAGTGAGATTACTGATATTGATCAGGTGATTAACATAACACATTTTGAACTTTAGAGTACTTCTCTTTCCCTCAGGCAGGCAATTCTTTGTTTGCCTTTGTGTCTTCATTTTCCTGTGGTGTCCATGCAATTTCTTCATTTTCAGTTATTGTACAAATAAATTGACTGCAGAATATGTAACTAAAAAGAGAGGTTTTGGTGGAGAACACTAGTCAAAACATTGCAAGAAAACTGCTACCAAGAGACGTGAGTTACCTGTACTGACTTTCTCCTCCAGGTCTTTAGCCCAGTCTTGTTTTGATTAAGATCTTGATTAAGATCTCCTACCTATGAAGGTTAGTATCACGTTACCACAATGTACTAAAGGAAAGCAGAATTTGCTTCCTTGCTTGTCAGTGCAGCTAACCTTTTTCCTTTTTCCTTTCCCTTTTCCTTTTTCCTCTTTCCTTTTCTGTTTCCTTTATTCTTTCACAAACGTGGCTTTTGCACAAATGCGGAGATTTTTCTTGCTTTTATCTTGCAGCAGTGATACTTTGTGGACAAGCCAGTATCTGGTGACAGAGATCATGGGTGGAGTACTGCTGCAAGGGCGCCTGAAAGCTTCATCTTCCTTTGGAGGTCAGTTCTTCCAGTTTTGCATCATTGAAATACTATTTGGCTACACATCCATGAATTTGCATGTATTTCTTTGTCATTAAATATGTTCCAAGTGCATCTGTCAAATTGTCATGAAGGTATTCAAAAGGGTAGATAGAGGAAATAAAATATATACAATTACAACAATAAGAGCAATGTTGGTGGAGTGATAACCTTTGCTTTGTTTTCTTCAGATTTTGACATTTAAAGTACAAATCATGCACAATGGACATACATCCCATGTTACAATTATCTCTTTGTCTATTCTACCATCAGTAGCAATATGTTTTATTCTCTCTGTTGCTCATGAATGCTTTTCTAGTGTTGTCTCTCACTGTCTCCGGATACAGTGATAACTATTAGAAACATGAGTTTCATTTGGCTTTTGCATGCTGCTTGGCATATTTGGTTGAAAGACTCAGGAGTGAATTGTTCTGCGTTCAAATAAAACACAGGAGAGTTGACAGCTCTACAGGCTTTTCCAAATCAACCAGCTGGTGCAGGAGAAAGAAATTGAATATTAAACATCTGTAAGATAAAATTGAAGGCAGTGGTTTTTCAACAAATTTCAGTGAATTGGTCCGAATAGAACATATATTGAGATTAATCATTTTAGAACTGGAAGTTAAATTCAATAAATGGTTGCATCAAAATGTTTATCCTTTCATTAAAAAATAAAAATAAAAAAAAAGAAGGAAGACTAATTTAAAATTTAGAAAAGGTAAATTATCAAAGCAACAGAAGAGATTCCATTATTTAATTGGGTAAAATATTTGTAGTTTGTTTCTATTAGCAGAAAAAAAGAGAAAAAAAAAAAGAACAAAAAAAAAAGAACTGTGTTTATCTTTGGCTCTAAAATGAGTATTTCCTTGCTTTCCTTTCTGGTCTGTTGTTAATAGCTTGACTTTGGAGATAAGAGGCTACTTTAGTGCCATGATTATTCCCTGTTCAGTTGACTTTGACTGAGAGTGCTAAACACAGTTGATAGCTATCACCTAGAAATTCTGCATTGTAGACACTGTTCATTGGAAATTGGATGATACCATCAAATCAACTTCCAAGGAATCAGAAAGAATTTATCAGGCCTAATCACACACTCATTTATGTGAACTTAACTCCTGTTTCAGCACTTACCAAAAGGAGAATGGTTCCATCAGTCTGGTCAATTCTATAATTCCTGTAAGGAAATACAACTTCAGAAAGAAATCTGTATTTGTTTAGCATGTATTTTGTTTTCCTTTGTTGTGACCATGAGCCATATAGATCATTAGTAGCGCTGAAGTCAATGAAATTAGAGAAGAAAGTTGTAAGTTCAGAACAACTTAATAAGTTGCTGTGTCTAATACTGCAACACAACAGAAGGGTTTCCACAAAGGTCTTTCAAAGACACTAAGTCTTTGAAAAAGACTTGCAAACTGAGATGTTTCTTTGGTTTGAACAGTTATCCTGTTAATTCAAGTGACAGATCAGAAAAATAGACTGTGTCCAAAATAACATCAGTGATGTCTGAAATTTGGCAAAGATAGCATAAACTTTAAAAATATAAACATGCACGTTAAAAAATGAGGGCTAAGGGCATGTTTGGAGTAT
Source organism: Tympanuchus pallidicinctus (assembly GCF_026119805.1). Lineage (NCBI taxonomy): Eukaryota > Metazoa > Chordata > Aves > Galliformes > Phasianidae > Tympanuchus > Tympanuchus pallidicinctus. The sequence continues at coordinate 11,613,498 of NW_026294648.1, read as the reverse complement.
TTTTATAGCTATTGCTCAGAATGTTAGTTGCTGGATAGATCACTCTGTTACTAATTCCTATTTATGTAGGCTTTATATAAGCATCTGCTAGGATGTTCTTTCTGCAAATTCCCTTTGGGACTGTGTGTCAGAGTAAGCTTTTTAAGATATACAGTGTACAGTGGCAGAAAAAAAGACCAGAATCTGGCAAAACTCCATTTGATTTGCAAATGAGCTGTATGAGGACACCACCTCACTTCAAAAACAATTAAAAAATGCAGTGTTAATGCTACAGGATATGATGTTAGAACCCAATTAATCAGTTGTAGTTGATTATATGTCAGCAATCTAAAAACAAAAAACAACAACAAAAAAAACTTCCAAATAAAAAAATGTAATTTAACTATGAATTACAATGTCTGTGCTGTAAAATAACATGGCAAATCACTGGACTGAACTTAATATTTGTGACTTCATTCAATCCTGGAACATCCATTGGACGGAATTGACAAGTATTTTGAAAACTTTTTGTTGCCAGTGTCAGATTTGAGCTGGTCCATATTGAGATTCTAGATTGGAATCTGAATATTTTTAATCCCGTATCTGAACACGTTATCAAACTGCTAAGATTGCTGCTTTATATTGAGTTTGAAGTAAAAGTGTTGTTTTTTTTTTTTAACAAAAGGCAGTTCTTACAATTCGTTCTCTCTGTTTTCTGCTGTTCCGGTCACCTCCCTTTCCACAGGCAGAAAAATAGCATTACATTTGAGTGTACTGAGCACAGAGAAAAATTAGAAATGTTTCTAAGAGAACAAGGTGTTTTCTTCCTAGTAAAAGTCACATTAATATACTCAGAAGACAGCAGCTGTAGTTCTACCAATATGTCTCCAAGATTAAAATTTATTATTGATTTTCTTAAAGGAGACATATATCAAAACACAGTGCTCAATAAAAGGAACAATTACATCTAGATGCTCTGGAAAAAGATGTGAAGAATTCAAGGCCAAAACATGGACTAAAATAAAACAGGTAAAGGGGAAATCAAGCTTAAAAATAAGTTGTGACTCATGTAAAAATAACATCTAGGAACTGATTAAGAGGATAACAAATAGAAGCACCTATCATGTTAGGTTTAAGACAGCCTTGGTAGGACTATAATAAAAGTTTTAGTGTTCTAAGATTAATTATTTCTGTTTGTAGGAGTGTTTGCCATTAGTGATTCAGTCTATAAGGCTGCCAATAGAAGTAGAATTTCTTACCCTGCAGCATCCAGTTTACACATAGCATATTTAGTAGGATCAGAAGTAGTAGAGGTAAAATAAACAGTAGAAGCTTAATTCCTGTTGATCCATACGTTCTTAGGCAGAATCTTCATCTACATTTCATTCAGTGATTTCTCTCTAAGATCTACTAAGCAGCCTATCAACTGTTACCCTGTTAAAACAATTTCTGATTTTGGCAGACTGGTTCAAACTGAATACTAGAGAATCTGACTACGTTTATTTAGGGAGGTAAAAGAAAGTGGAAAAAGTAGGAAGTGTTTCATGAAAGCAAAGGAAATAATTAGCTGTACAGCATATCATCATATGATAAATGGTGGCATAGTGGTTAGCCTAATGATGCTGTCTGAATCAGTTATATACTACAGACATAAATCAGTGTAATTCCAGGAACAATAAAGTATTATGCAGAAAGCAGTGACTCTTCAGATTTTTTTTTTATACTTCTAAGAGAATTATATTTCTTTCATATTGTGTGCCTTCCTTTTTTAAAAATGAAAAGCCTGCTTCACTTGTGGATGTGAATCAGAACTCTATGATTTTCATCAAGTAAGTAAACAGAGTTATTTCGTTTTTATATAAAATGCCTGTGAAGATAGTCTCAGAGAATTGCTTTGTGGGCAACAATGTTATTTTATATTTTGCTGAACTAGTATTGCAAACATTCAGTTATCTAGTAATGAAAATGTGTGCACAGCCATGATTAGCATTAGCCAGCACACAGTCTACAAAGTTAGAAAGCACAAGGTGGATACAATTATAGAAAAAACAAAACACCTGCAATTTGTAAAGGCTGTAACATGCAATTTGGTTAAAAGCATTTTAAATGGTAGTGGTATTTTCTTATGGGTTTTATTAAGAATCTTCTGCTAGTGTGATGTGTGTGAGGGCAGCAGAATTACCTGGAGCTCTGTCAATTTCATGTTTGCAGAGTTCTGTCATGCAATCATTATGCTGATAGTTTATAAGGAGTAGCTAATCTTTAATTATGGCATTTGAAAGAAACTCAGATGTATATTCTTACACAGATATTTTACATGTCTGAGAAATACAGATTTTAATATTGCGTGATGTCAAACTTCCATATTTCTTAGGTATACAGTACTTGTGTTTGCAGTAGGCTTCTCAGCAAAGAAGATTGTTCTCCTTAGAGTCTTGGAGCTAGAAGTCACTTCTTTCTCACTGTTTGAAACCAGTTGTGTTTGAATACGTCCTCATGTCAAGACAACAGCTAAATCCTATATGAAACACATTCATGTATCATAAGCCATTCAAGTGGAGAGAGCTACTGAACCATTGTAGTTTTTGTACTTTTCTTGTCGTGGAATCATTAAGGGATAAACATTAATTTTATAAAATACAAATCTTGATCTCTCATTCCATTAGCAGAATATGCTTTTAGACCTTTTATTCAACTGCAAGCTAATTTTTTTTTAATGGCTTGTGCATTTGACAGCACAATAATAATATGAACAAGTAATAAATATTTTCAAATAGGTAATAAAAGCATAACATTAAAAACCTACCCAAATTCTACCAGAAAACTGTGCCTCTTCTGTGCAGATCATTTGTTTGTCTTTAAGCTCCATGAAATAAAAGGTTTACGAAGTTATAAACATTATGTGAAAATTGTATTGTCAGAGATGGGTAATGTTGGGACTGCAAATTGCTTTTATCCTGAGAGTGAAACGACTGATGTATAGCATATGAGAGTGTAGGACTGGGGAAGGGAAAACTTGGTGAGAAAATTACTGCTTCTAGTTTTTTGACTGAGTGCAACTTTATAATGAGCAGCAGTTAAAAGCATTTCACACACTGATTTCTCTTTCACAATTTCAAAAATCAGGACACAAAGGCTTGGGTTTTTTTCTAAATTTTAAAACATTTAACATTTGTGATTCATGCTCAGTTTGCATACGTGCACTGTGGTACAGCTCTATGGGCAACACCTGCAGTCATCCCCTAGAAGTGAGCAGCCAGCCTGCAGCCAGGCTCATGCTTGCCACCAGCACCACAAACACTCTTAAAGAAACAAAGTAAGATGAATTGCAACCTAAGGAGTGTGTAATATTTTAGCTTTTAGAGGAAAAGATTTAGTAAGAGTGAACCCTTACTGTGTACATGTACTGTAGAAGTACTGCGTACTTTTAGTCAAGACACCTTCTGTGAATTAGCATAAGAATTATGCAGATAAGCTCTTTATCTTGCTTCTGTGTAGTCTTTGAAGTCTTTAGAAGTTCAGAAATTAAGCTAAAGGAAACTGAATATGTAAGCTGCATTTTTCAGTACAGATTAACTGTGCTAAGTATAGGTATTGACTCACATCTGTATCTAGTGACAATCAGTTCTTTACGTGCCCATATAATTTTATATCTATGATGAATTTAACAATTCACAGTGCATTGGATTCCTTTGAATTCAAATTTATTTTTATTTTCTTAACAAAACAAAACAAAAAAAGTTATTGTCATGAAAATTTTAGAATAATGCTCTTGTTTTTGAGATGCCCAGAAAAAAGAAAATAAAAACCAAACATTACATGTACTTACAAGCTAGAGAGAGGGAGGGAAATTGGAAATGCTGACAAAGAAAAGAGGTGGGAAACTTAAATTTCTCAAAAAGAAGAATTTGAAAGGTCCTTGGTCCCTTTTAGAGATAGCTGCCACAATTTTTTATGCAAATGGTCTATAGCAAAGATTTTAAAATTGAGGGACTTGTTAAAAATATGGAGTAACCTGATGCTTACTCTAAAGCTGGCTTATCTGTACCACAAGGAAATGATTTATCTCAATAATGTGGTAGATAATAGTCTAACAAAAAACCTAACCCACCTCACCTAATTTAATGTGATTCTGTTCTAGGAACACACATTTTCCACTGAATTACATTTATCAAAACAGATTATCAAAGCTTTATAATTAACATCCTAGCAAATAAAAATTAGCATATATTATGTGAATACTGTGTGTTAATCAAATAATATTTGGTGAGGCACCCACCTATGCATGCCCAGGAATTACAAAGTTAATGAAAAATGGCAGTACACAAAACTGTAACTAATTAAGCAAGACGCAAAAAATTCTGTAGATGTTTGAGTGACTATGTTAGAATTTACTCATTATCATATTTACATGGTAAATTTATTCCAGTACTGAAGTTTGGAAACTTACTGCAAGCAATTTAAAGTCAACTTGCTATCTCCTGTATGCATTTGTACCCATTGTATTTTTTAATGTGCTTTTCAACTTCTGTATTTTAAATTTAGAAAGTGTAGATACCTAAAGGGTTTTGGCTTAAAAGGGAGTAAATACTAGAGTAAATAATGAAACTCCATAGTACTGTAACACCATCACTGACGTGCAGCTCATCTGAGTGTTCATTAATGTGTGACACACACACTGTATTACAGGCTCTAAAGCTGCTGCTGTTGATCAGAAAAACCACAGCAGATCTGATGCTGGGCAGTGCTGTATCCTCACTGGCTCCCTGTGCCCAAGGGTGAGGATGCAAAATAATGTTGCATTCGGCCTTCTTATTTTCAGGTGTCAAACTTTCTGAAGTTGTTCTTCCACCTTAAAGAGGAAAGGATAAATAGAGAGGAAATATCACAGAATGTTTTGACCCTAGGTAGGCTGAATTAGCCTGTTATTTGAATTAGTTTTGTAGACACTAAAGTATGAACATAAGAAGCCCCTCACATTTGTAACTCACCAATCAGAATCATAGAACCATTAAGGTTGGAAAGAACACTAAGATCATCTGGTCCAACCATCAGCCCATGCCCATGACGGCTCTGGGCCGTGTCCCTCAGTGCGTCATCTACCCTTTTCTTGAAAAGGATGGGGACACCTCTCTGGGCAGCCTGCCTTCACAATAGTTCATTCTCTGCATATAGATTAAATACCCCCATGTGAAATAGAATACAATATAAACCCTACTCTACAGCTTCTTGATATGATGTTTTATGTAGGCTTTATGAGAATTATGTGAACTAATTGACGAGATGATTGTTTGTTTGAATGTAGGGACAGTCAGTTGTTACTCTGTTCTGTAATAAGTGCAAAACAACAACAAAATAAAAAAAAGACAGTCAGGATTATAAAACACAAATATGTGCAGTGGAAGAGCAGTTTAGAAACCAGCACAGTTTGTGTCCTTAATTTATTTCCATGATTTTCTAATTCATACTGTGAAATGCTCTGGCTGTTTTAATTAAACCTGTAAACTGAAGACTGTTTGCTTATTTTCTTTCTATAAAAAATATTTTGTTTATAGAGCATATGTAGTTTATTTAGAATGCTAGCTCTCACTGTTCAGATGTATTTGATGTTCCTTTGTATACACTTTGAGCTTGTGAGAGTTTTTCTTCACTAAAATGTCTTGGGAAGCAGTGCCTATCTATCAGTTGAAGAGCATCTTTACTGATCATGCAACAGGAATATAGTGAGCAGCAGTCCTATGTGCTGACACCAAGAAGGATGGGACATCATGAGAAACAAAGCTTTCTGATTTTACTGTCTGTCCATCTCATCCTTGATATCCTTTTTATTTTATTTTTTGTTTTTAATTTGATGCTGTTAGAAGCTCAAAGTCAGTCAGAGTGATATAAAAATATCCGTGTGAAGCAACAGTCTGTCATCTGAACTCTACCAGAGCATAGAACATCAGAAGATCTATTTGGCAGAGCCATTAGAATACTATTAAGGATTTGCTTATACAGTGGACCAGAATAATCTGGAAATACAGTGTCTCCACACAGCAGGCTGTACGCTCTTGTAGCCTTCAGTTCCATTGCGTGCTACATTACTACATGTCATTTCTGGCTAATGCCTCACTTGTTAGTGAGCAAGATTATTTTAATTTTGTAATTTATCTGTTTTTTCACTCTTGAAGAAAGAAACCTTGCTTGCCATATTCATTAAGCATTTTTTTCTTATTTCTCACTAACATACCACTTGTCTCATATATGTAAAGAACTTACACAGATCTTATACATTTACTATTCAAAACTAACCATGTTGTAGTTGGGGGGCTTCTACTTTCTGGTTCTTTAACTGACATTTGAATCAAAATTGTAGAGTATTTAGTTCTTTTTTTTTTTTAAAGTAACTGTTGTTTCTGAGAGTTAAAAACAATGAGACATTGAATCAGAAAAAAAATTACAAGGTGATCTTTTGTAAGTAGAAAGAAACAGTTCTGCTCATGCACAGTGATAAGCTCATTGAAGTAAGCATGATGATAGAAAAACTGAAAATATATAGATTGTTTTATCAGAAGTGATGTTTACTTTCATGCTATAGGTTGTTTTTTGTTTTGTTTTGTTTTTAAAGTTTTTTCTTTGTATGAATTTCCTTTTCCCTTTCACTTTTTGCAATTAAACAGTTTTGTGATTTCCATAGATGGCAGATGTGCTTGGTATCTGGTTTGGCCAGCTGGTAGATTTGTATCAAAGATCCAGCCATCAGAGAACAGGTTTAATTCTTCCGTTTTTGAATACTTGAATGATACTCATTTTACAAATCCAGGACTGTATGTTCTCTTGCAAAGAAGTACTGCATGTTATTTCTCTGTTTCTGATCAGATCATGCACATGTTGTAGGAAAGGTAAGTTAGTCTAGGATAATTAGAAAAGAGATCTTCCTCTAACAGGAAAAAAAAAAAAAGAAAAGTAGATGAAATGAACATTTCAAAGATGATTCTCTTCTCTTAGACTATTAAAAAAAAATGTTTTGATTACAGAAAGTCAGTAGGACAGAGATAAAGGAAAGGTGATTGGAAGACATTAGGCTGGTAATTACAGCGTGTTTTATTTGAGGAACATGCAGTTTGAAATCTGCTACACCATCTTTTGTTGCTTCAGGTGGTACCGTAACAGTGGATTAGAAAGGCAAGCCCACAGCTGGAGATACCATTTTTAATAAATTGAGGAGAGTTCTTCTATCATACGAAATACTCAGGCTTATGATTCTGATCCTTAAGATTTTAATGTTACAAAATTACAGCTTTTTTGCAGTAAGACCCTAACAGTCAGCACTTCAATTAGTAAGTAACATTACAGGGCAAAAAGTTCTTGGGACTGCACGTGTTGCAACACCGGTGAACTCATTGTTACTACCACTGTCATTGTCTGAATATATTAGCAGCTATAATGTGTTAATATGCAAGTGTTAAATCTGATTTGTTAATCAAGAAGACAGTCCTTGGGAAAAAAAAAAAAATGGTGGGGGGGGGGGGGAGATGGGAAATTAAGAATAGTTGTATTATTTTTGTGACCATTGCTGATTTGTTTTTTTTTGTTTGTTTGTTTTTTAGAGAGATCAGGTCTGTCTTTTCTTTGTTTCTGAAAATGTTTAATTTTAATTACAGTCTTTAAAGAATATCAAATTCACCAAAGCACCATCATGACTGATCCCCATGTGAGAAATCTCCCAGTCAGTTATGGGGTGAAGCACTTAATGCAAACAGAACTGAAGTATGTACTCACCACAAAGTGCATTTTTCTCTGAATATTTTTTGCTAAAAGGAAATTACAATCATTTTTATTTCCATAAATGTTTCATATGTGTTTATTCTGTATGTACTGATAGTAGTGTTTTACAAGAAAGGTCTAAACAGAAAGCGAACTCCTGTGATCCATTGTTCCATTTCTTAAAACCTTACAGAAGTAATTGTGTGCAGTTTTTCTAAGGGCAAATTGGGTTTACAGTCATGAAGACTGATAGACTCTAAAGAAAGAGAAGTTGAGTAGCAGGATAAAGTCTAGTGACTGTTCCAGTAAGAATCTGCTGCTAGTAGATGGTAATGCCACCGAATCATCAACTATCTGTAGAACCAATATGACAGAAAACACCTAAAATTCAAAAAAATGCAGACTTTGCTGTCACGTTACTGTTTCCTACAGATATATAAAAGTTATTGCTTCTATTTTTCTTTCTTTTTTTATTTTTAATAAGTTTAAGTAAATTCTTTGTCAGCACACAGCAAGGTACAAGTGGCTTTTGTATGTAATATCTTTGTTGTGAACTTTACTTAGAAATAAAGATCAAGTCAGACTGTTTCCCCTCGTACACTTTCTTCTACTGCCCTTGGGGAGATAAAGCAAAGGCTTTCAAAGCAGTTTGGCTTCATTCCCATGCCAGTCAATGCATTTGATTATGAAGTTCTAAGATCAATGCAGTATTTTGAAACTAACCTCAGTTTCAAAAAAGGCGTGACTGAGATTTGCAGATTGCTTTATCTACATCTTCATATATCTGTAGTAATATAGAAACGTTATGCAGCTTTTTCCAGTGGAATGTTAGAGAACATTTTCCAAAAATCAACTTTTTAAGGGAACAGTAAAACAAATATGATGTTTAGTATTTCACATTTAAACTGTTTAGGACTCTAATTCTTGCTATTCCACAGGTATTAAGATGATTCCTCAGTTTTATAACCAGACAATAGGAATGAGTAGTGAGGGTTAATTCCTAAAATCACAAACACTGAATATGTTAGGCCAGTCGATGCAGGATCCTAATTTACTTTTTAGTAATTTTTTTACATAAACGAGACAGCGAGAAAAGGAGTATGCTTACCTTGCTACTGCAGTTTACCTCGTTATTATTCTTCAAAAATGTATATAATATATAATATTTTGATTTCTGAGTATCATTTTTTGCATATTTCCATTCTGTTACAGTGAATTGGAGGCAAGGTGATGAAAAAGGAAAGAGTTGCATTTGAATGAGAGATCAATCACAGAGACTGAGAGGTAAATCAGTGACACAAATTGGGATTTCCACAAGAATTAGATAAGGCACAACCAAGAAAACAGGAAAATAAAAGTATATCAAGAAAAACCAGCAAGCTATTGACATATCTAAACTAAAATCTATCAAGTTCCTGAAAACAGATTTTCATTTTTTAAGAATTTAGTTGTTCTCACTTTGAAAAATTACTAAATTGCCTGTATTTTCCAATTTTAGAATTTATTTTGTTGTTTGAAAAGCAAGAGTGCATTACATCTGACTGTCCTTATAATAGGTATCTGAATGACTTTATTTCTATACAGACTTTTTTTTCTGAAGTTTAAAGCATTTTTTTTCCTTAATGTTTTGTATTCAGTGACAGCCCTATCACATTTGTTTGTGGACTATGGAGGCAGGCAGAAAGGATAAGCAATTGACAAGGAGGTAAGGAAATCCGTATTTGGGTTTCATTCAGCTGTCTTGCAAGTGGAGTTGTAAACAAATGTGGAATTTAAAGGAGGATTACAATGTTTTGATGTATTCCATTCTGCATGTTCAATACCAGTATTTTCATTTCAAGAGAGTATAATGTAAGTATACAAGACAAATCAGGATTAGATCAGGGTCAATAGTCAGATCAGAATACCAACAGAATTAGTTTGTATTGACTCCTAGCATCTATTTTCTTATGGCTCCAAAGAAGTAATGAAAATTTATTTTTATTTTTTCGGTGACCACAGGTTAGGTAAAAACACACTTGTGTTATGAGGAGATAAAAATGAACATCAAAGGGAGATTACACCTACTTCATAAATACATATGTGTATATATGTGTGTGCATATCTGTATGTAATTTAGAAAAGCCTTTGAGATGGTCTCTATCAATAAAATTTCTTTAATACAAATTCAAGGCCCATATATTAATTGTCCATATACGTACAAAGTAGACACTTCTCTTTGCACTGGGTGATGTCATGGTACTACACTTCCCAAGGGTAAAATTTTAATTATTACTGTCTATTTTGACTTTTTGTGTACTTATCAGTGAATTTCTTTGACTTGATTTTAACTTTCAAGCCAGAGAAGTAACGAAGGAATGTTGTAAAAACCCATTGTTCTTCAAAAAGGTAAATTTCAGGCCAGGTTCACTTCTTGTTCTCAAATATTCACAGTATTAAAGTTGATGAAGAGATGATTTATCAGGATGAGAAGTGTTCAACCATGACATACAGAAATTCAGAGCCCCATGTATGTCCTCATTTGTCATGTTATCAGTCATTTGTCATTTATGATCATTACAGTTTTATGCAGCAATGGTTCAAGATCTGTTTTGAAATAGCTCCCATCATACATTTGTAGAACTCCATTTAAAATCTTTGGAAGTGTTAATTTATTTAAAGCAGAAAATTAATGAAGCTCTTTGCACTCCCAAATTCAGACTTGAATGTATGTGGGTCAAACCATGCTATTATATGCCATCTTTATTCCTTATTTGAGTGAAAACTTTTTACTTTTTCTTTTTTTTTTTTTTTTTTTTTTGTCCTAAGCAAGCTAGACAAGAAAGCAAAACTTAGACCTCATTTCTTTTTTTTTTTTTCTTCCTGAGAACAAAGTACTTGAAAGTAACTTGAATTTTCTATTGCAGTCTTGTAAATTTTCATAGTACTTTATATTAGGGTTAATCAGCTGATAAGAATCAATGCAGTTGATCATCTGATTAGCCGAACTAAATTGTAATTAGGTGCTAATTAAGATCATTTGTAAGCATAGCACATGCATATAATTCCTAAGTTTTCTTAAGCTTGACTGCATTCTGTTAACTAATTTTTATTTTCTTCTTTGGTTTGTGTTTATGTATTTGAATGCTATATTTCCTCCTTGACTTCAAAGTAGTAAAAAACAAAGAAAGTTTTGTAAGGAGGTTGAAAAATGGTTGTAAATATATAGAAGTTTTTTTCAAATTTGTTTCATTCTCTGATGGATAAAAGCAGACAGAAAGCTGCTGAGCCACTCAGTTCCAAAGGCTTTGACCAGTAGTGCAAACTCCAGCTGCTATCTGGACACTGGCGATATCCCTTAGGAGATGACACTGAGGCAGGAACTACTTATTGCTATCAAGAGCCTAGAAATGAGGACAGAGTGCACTGTCAGAAAGTCTGTGGATGATATCTGCTTGGAAAGTGTGGCTGATATGTTAGAGGGCAGGGCTGCTGGTCAGAAAAAAAAGCTCAGCAAACTGGAAGAAAAGAAATTAACACCTCAGACACTTTAGCAAGGGCAAATGCATAATCTGCTGCAAGGATGGAATAACCCAATGCTACAGTTTAGTTACACAGTTACACAGTGTAGATGAAAAACAGGAAAGTACCTGGAGTCTTAGTAGATTAATCAGCAGTGTGTGCTGGCAGCAGAGAAGACAACTGTTTGCTGCATTAGCAAGGGTGCCAGACCGGGTCAAGGAGGTGTTTCTTTTCTTCTTCTCCGACAAATGGTAAAACCATTTTTGCAGGACTTTGTGCATTCATGAGCTTCCCGGCGCATGTGCACATTGGTGCATAGCCAGCACAAGGCCATCAAGCACATTACATGGAAGAGGAGGTAGGGCTGATCGGGTTTAGTTAATCTTGCAAGAAGCCACAGATAAACACCTATGCCATCATAATTTAGATATTTTGCTCTTTTCTAATATGTACTTTAAAATAAGTAACAGATTTGTAGACAGAGCTCTGTTATCAGAGAACTGCAATAGCTTTTGGGCAATTTGATGTCATGCAAAAGCAAAAATAAGAACCCATATTTGGAAAGTGATAGAACCAAATCAAGCCTAAAAAGAGAAAACACACAAATCCCATTAAAATTCAATTCACTCTTATTTCACTCACATAAACAAGGTTTCTTGTTTTGAGAATTAAACGTAATTAACATTTGTTTGCTTGTTTATTTTCAATTTACAATAATGATGCAGAAGTTAATTATCTACTGTTTAATGTTTGTGCCTTAAACAAACATACACACGCACACTGAAAATCTCATTTGGACCAAGATTGTCTGGTAATGATTTTGATCAGAGAGTTATACTATTGTTTCATTACCTCCATCAAAAACTTTGGATTCTTCTATTTATGCCAATTACAGTTTGCTTGGATAAAGGTGTCAGTTGCTCTACATTTTTGTTAGGGCTATTACTCATTAGAAAAGAAGTAAAGATGTTGAGCTGTTACTGTTCAGCATATTAACTGTTCAACAGTTACAGTTAAGCATAGTTTGATAATTTGAAACTCCTTGAAAAAAGCAGGTAATTACAGAGGACTCACCCCTCCTTAGAGTGGGTTTGCATACTACTGTGTCAATAAGGCAGTAATAATAACAATACCTTGATGAAATAGCGAAGCAATTTCAATATCATGATGAATGTTTCAGATAAATTGCTAACTTGTGCATTGACCTTGGTGAGTGCTTTCATGGAAGTGTAGCATCATTATATACAACTTACCAAACAAAACAATAGTTTATGATCTTAAAAAATTAAATGCCTCAACATAATTATAAAAATGGAAGAAAAAAAAAAAAAAAAGACAATAAATGCAAGTAACTGTTCAGGTCCTGTCTTTATTAATAGCATGTCATTAAGCAAACTAAAAAGTGCTAACTATGCCATATCTAGAGATAAGTGGGAGCAGAACCTCATTAGCTCTAACAGGAAATATCCGTCAGATGATAGCAGGGCTGGGAGCACTTCACTAAGTACATCTGTACTGTCTATCCTTATTAAAGGGTCATGTCAAGAAACAAGGTACCTTAAGTGGTGTAATGTATTGGGCTGGCTCAGAGCCTTGGGGAGAGATTGAGGAACTCCTCCTATCCTCCAGGAAGACATTTGCCTGTCTGACGTGGCAATGCCAAATGCTTAAAGGGTTAGAAGAAGATATTTGTCTAGGATGAACCTAGATTGGTCAAGAGAATAATCTCTGTGTGAAACAGCCTTAGTGGCCTCTTGTATTTGTGAATAGGTAAGTACCCTTATCTCCATACCCTACATGCACACCTTGTCACTTGATGCTTTTGCAGTTTCTCAGTATATTTTGCTGTTTATTACAGTGATAATTGTGGCCAGCTTTAGTGCTGTGCTTTCCCTAGTGATGTGCTTTGTGAGCAGCTTCAGCCACCGAGGGCCAGTCAGGTCCCTAAACTGAAGTAAAGGGAAGCACAAGGCTATAGCACAAGTACCACACCTAAAATGATGCTGAACAGTTAAAGAAAAGGAATATCAGTAAGTTGGGGCAAGCCAAGTACTTCCCACTGCAAGACTCTGGATTGAGGTTTCCAAGGGACAGAGTGCCAGTTTAGCCAATTACTCTCGTTGTTGTGACACATCATGATAAAGAGTTAGCCAAAAGTAACTGAAAAAAGTGTGTGTTTGTTTGTTTGTTTTACTTTTTCCCTTTTTGCCTCTGCCAGATTCTTTTGAAAACTATTGCATTATTACAGCAGAGACAGCCATAAGTGATGTATAATCCTATATTTAATCCTTCCAAAAGAGAGCCAAGGTTGGAAAACTAGTTATAAAAAGGGGGGAAAAAGTGGGGTTGTAGAAGAAGATTCATGGTGTCTGAATGCTTCTTTGAGTGTATGCAGAAGGTATTGAAATCATGCCAAAATCTGCTTCATCTGCAGCAGCAGAAAGATTGTTGAAACAAATCAGGAGCTGTTGAAGATACTGTTAATCCACTGTCATTTTTTTCTTGACCATTTATGTGAAGTTATGCTTTTGTAGACTTGTAGCCCTGTAAATATGATGTTGCTCTTACTTGCAGCAGACTGTTGTGCTAACAGCACTGTCTGTAGGATCTTTCAGGCTTTGTTTGGTCATCTGGACATGTGTGACTTCTGTGTTCACTTACTTAGCTGGAACAGTTATCTGACAAACAGACGCTACTACCCACTTTGTTTTTGCTTTCTTACTGTTGTCAGATGTATGCTATGCGTATATGAATATGAATATATATACATACATTGTTCTGTACAACAGCTGCCCTGAAAGTGATGCTTCCTATTTTATTATGTTTGCCTGTGACATCAGAGATGTATGGCACTAGAGGCTGAGCCTTCCCACAAGTATTCCATTATATTTTGTTGTGCGACAGATGGCAGCAGAGAGGCATCTTAAAAAGTGATGTCTGACATGGTGGTGTGCATGAATGAAAGGAGTGGAATTTATTTCCTCTTTGTGGAAAAAGAATGGCAAATATTTACATGCATCAGTGCTTGCTGAATGTTTCTGAAGACCGAACAGTCTTCAGACTGTTGGATGTGAGCACAGCGAGGCAATGGATGACGCATTTCAGTAGTGGCAACAGTGACAGTAGGTCACATCCACAGGTGTAAATTTTCATAAGCACTGTGTTCATTGCTGGGGAAAATGTATAGGTAGTGGTGGTGACTTAAAAAATTGTGTTTTGTAGCTGAGCATTTGCTCTATCAAATAGTGTTACTGTGCTCTTTTTACTTCTTGTAGTTTCCATGGAAATAAATAGGAGACATTACTTTCAGAGCAACCTATGTATATTTCTGTAATTCATAGGGAGGAATAACAGGTAGTTTTGCTGTGCAAAGTGAACTACCAATGACCCTGGAATAAAAATTCAGCATAGAAGAGTATAGGAAAGAGATAACAGCAAGATCTTCGAATCTGCAAGCACAGGATGATATCAAAAGCTCGAGAGCTATAAATAACTCAGCAGTAGATGATTGCTGGTAAAGGAATCAGGCCTTAGACCCGTGTAAAACCAGTTTTAGGTAACAAAGGTAGAAAGAAGAAATCTCTAATATATGAAAACATACCATATATAAAACATTTTATGTAACGTGCTTGCAAGCCAGTGAAGAATGGACAGGTGAGAAAGCATATGAAAATCACCCAAATGGGCCTAGGGGTAAGGAGAACAGGAATATCAGTAAGGACAACATGTTAGAAAGGCACTGTCTTTAGAAAATTTGAGTAGATATTTTAGCCTTCTATATTTTGAGAAGTAGGTGCTAGTATCATTAAAACTGGGCTAATAATTCTTTATAAGACTTTAGTTAAAACAAGAGAAAATGCAATAAGAGTCATCATTGCCTATTTATAGTCCAGAAATATTGTCCTAACTTACAATTGAAATTTCTGTACATGTGAATAGTTATCAATTTGATATTTCTGAATTTCACAATGCCCTCCCAGTCGTATGGAATGTAAACATAACTTAGATAGTTTTAATAACTAGTTCAACTTTGCTACAACAATGGAAGTGTCCATAAAGGCAAGGCAGATGTAAGTATTTCTAAGGTGACATACTGAACTGCCTGATTCATCTCGTAGTGGCGTATTTTAGTTCAGCTGTGACTGACTACACTTGTCCTATGTTTAAATAAAGTCATTAGATTGTCAGTGGAGCCTTCCAAACGTGTTTCTATAATCAGCAGTGTTATAATCCTAACACTTTCTGTATCGGTAGTTTGATCTATACAAACACGAATACAATAGTAGAGGGATTTTAAAAGTCAAATAAATGTCACTGGAGTGCAGCAGTAAATGTGTCCAAGGAACATGCTACTTTAATTGAAAATTCAAATTACTGAGCAATGCTGCTTTTCAGTAAAACATTCAGTGCTGTTGAGTGAAAAATCAATAGCTGCTTTATAGTGCTTTTTCCTTAAGCAGTAGGCAAGCACTCAATTCCCCTTCAAAAGACTTTTATTCTTCTATCTTTAATATTTACAACTCTTTCTTTCTCTCTCCGTAGTAGAATGTTCTTCAATTTCTGTTGTAAACCAAAACAGTGCTCACTGGTAACAAACATAATCTGGCATTCAAATTTGGTAGTCATGGTTATAGTTTAAATCTATTATAAATTCAGCTAGCTGGATTCTTCTAGGATACTCCTAGTGAACACTTAATTTAGACTGTGTCTACTGAGATTTCAGGAAATACTTTTGTTCACGTTTGGTTAGGATAAGAATGTGAAGTACTCAGAGAAGTTTCTCCATGAAGCTTGATGAAGATTGAATGTATTCCTGCTGCTTTTGTTCACTGAATGCACATTTGACAGTCTTCCGTCTGGGCAGGTTCTGGCGGGAAAGGGCCAGTTCTTTGCATCACTTTAGCCTTTCTTTTTTCAATTGCTTCTCTCAAGAAGTAACATAGAATGCATATTAGTATTCTGCTGCATGCCAGGCAGAAATGATACCTGCTGACTCATCTTCGTACATCTTCTGCCTTCTTTCCTTGTCTGGTTCTGAGGCCCTGGCAGTGATGTTTTATATCAAATATACCTGCAGCATTGAGGCTTTGTGAAAGTCCGCACCTCTTACTTCTTCTGGTTCCTATCCCAGCTCTGTTCCACTCACCTCCAATGTGGTAACTATTGCAAGGGTCTTCAAGGTTCATTAAATTCCAGCCTATAAATCACATATAGTGATTATAGCTAATACCTGAACGCATAGTGTCACTCTGTATGGCATAATCTCAAAGTTCTGTGTATGTTGTTTATTCTTTGAGTTTTTAAAGTTCCTTCTAAGCTTCTAAGCTCATTGTTTTCCAAAAGAAAAGGGAGCATGACATGAAGTGTTACTTAGAGTACAGGCTCCCAGGGCAATGTGTCTTGCTAAAAAGTCCAGGAATAAGCTTTAATTTAAGTTAGCATATCAAAATTCCTTGGAACATGGACAAAAATAGTGTGTGCCAAAATAGTCTCATTTGTTTAAATGGAATTTGTCCTTTTGTAGCATTTCACAGATGTGACTTAGCAACAAGTATCATTAGCCTCTGAGCTAAGAATGAGAATGAGAAGAGAGCCAGATCAAAGTACATGCTACAGCAGGAAAGCCACTGCTAATGCATGTGCTGAAAATACTTTTGCTTTTCCTATTTCAGATTGAATCTTTATCTCAGCTTTGAGATTGCCTCTATACTGTAAACAGCTGTCTTTTTTTTTCCCTCAAACCTTATCAAATTAACAGATGTTTGTTGTGGATGCTTGTCTTGAAGCATGTACAGACTTAGAAAAATATCAAAATGTAGAGCTTAGGTGTGTGAATTGATGCTGAACTTCTTCTTTGTATAGTGGAAAGCATGAAGAAATGATGGCTCATCACCCAGAGGCAGAAATCTTATCTGTATTTGTGATAACAGATCTAAATTCTTGGCAACTTTCAATATCTTATACTGTTAGCTTTTAGCTAGCTTAAAATGTGAGCATGACTTTATCTCATCAGTGAAATTCAGTGAATGATGAAAGATCTCATGCCTCAGTTATTTTGCTCACTGCATAGAGTTACTGTCCTTAGGTGACTTCTGACTTTCTCCCTCACCACATGATGCTTTTCTGTTTGCTCTGAACATATCTATGAGTGGTAAATAGGGACCAAAGTGAAGTACAGCATCTGTATTTCAGGTACTTTGCCTTTACTGCAGAAGCTGCGTTGACCGTGGTATAGAATCTTAGACTCATAGAATCCTTAGAGTTGGAAGGGACTTTTGAACATCATCTAGTCCAACTCCCTTGCAATGAACAGGGATATCTTGCCCATGCACGTTATGCTTTGACGTTAAACTCTTTGGATGTTTCTGTACCATGATACCTTTTCTGGTTCAGTTCTCTGAATCAGAACAAGTGGATCTTGTTATCTAAATGAGTCATAGAAGGTGGTATCTGGAGGCCTATAGAATTGGTGATATACATAGAATTCAGATTAGACTTAACTCTGAAGAATTTCATTGAAGTAATTGACTTCGTAAATAAGTTTAGTCAATTATTTTTTAGTCTTTTTCAAATGAAAGTCACCAATTTTTTTGCTGTGAAAAAGAAAGATGTGAGAAAAATAACAGTAATGACAACCCTTCCTGAAGGATTTAGTGTGTTCTAAGAAGAAAGTAGCAAAAGAATGTAAACAAAATTGAAATTAACATTTTACTGATTTTTCTCTTAAGAAAAAGAAGCAAGGAATGTTAAGATTTCCTTTGTTTCTGAAATCCATTTTTTTTTCTCTATTGTGCTGTAGATTTTCACTGTTTGTGATGTCTCTTTCAAGCATAGTAACTGAGAAATGATAAAAAAAAAAATCAAATTGGTTAAGACATTTCCCTAGAGCAACATAGATCCTAGCCTTTGGGTGTTTTATTTTGTTGCCTTGGACTAAGCAGGAAAATGAATGACTATTGCTAATGCATAATCTTATTCTTAAACAATGCTGAATGGCTTCTTCAAAATTAATTTCAGGAAAGACAAATGATATTGAGGAACCAAGCCAATCCACCCATGACCTCCCCTAGAGGCTGTTTCCAAACTGCCACTGCTGCTGTTTGTAAAGGAAGTCATGGGATCTGTAAGGGAGCAAGCCAAGTAACCGAGGCAGAAAGCCAGATTCAGATGCTGGAGGCGTTCCAGATTTTGCTGTCTCTGTCAGATGTTTACTGATAATCTTCCATGTGTGGATATAAGGCTTCAAGAAATAATTTCTGCCATAGCAAAGATACTGAAGTATGATGTTTTAGAATATATTGCCTATGTTATATGCCTTCAAATCCCATGTTCTTATGAAGTGCACTCATTGCAAACTGAAGCAGAGGGATAAAGCAGAAGCTGAAGGGTTGAATATTACTATGCACAGACTCTGAGATATGCAATAACTCAGCAAGTCAGACATGACTAAGTTGACTGCTTATACTGTGGTACTTTCTAAGTCTTATGGACCAGATTACTGCCTGTTTAAGCCTACTTTCTGTTCTAGAGGAAATGTAGAAAGGATAGGGCAGAGTCTTAATGGTTTTGTGATATTTCTTGTTCCAGCTTCCTTTTCCTCATTCTTATCAATAACTCAACATTGGCAACAGAGAAGAGTCATTAATACACAATATCATGTAAACCTTTCCCATTATTTTTTTTTTTTTTTCAATTCAATTTCAATTAGGAATCATAGATGATTTTTGGAACTATGCTTTTTCTACCTATCTCAAAATAAACTGTACAAAATGTGTTGAAGTGCATTAAACATTAATGTCAGAGGGTGGCTCAGCAGACCACATGCAGCTTTTAACCAGTCACAGGGAACTGTGCTTAAGCTGGTTGGCTTATACAGTTAAATGGGAAAAGAGTTTAACCTTACAACTGCAGAGTGCTAAATGCTGTAGCACTAAATAGAATGTAATACAAGACACATTGCTAACCTCCTCATCGTATGCAGTCCATTGTGGCTGTTGCCAACTGGATCAAATGAGCATTTGGAAAGGTGTGCTAAGTAGTAGCCAGATTCCATTCTTTCTTAATTATGTGGCTTTCACCAGTACACAGTACTAAATCATCCTTGCCCAGGGGTAGTATAATTACTGCTGAATAGCCTAATGCTGAATAACTTAATATACTGAAGGCCATAATTATTCCCAGAATGTGTCTGTTCCACTTTGCATATTTACTTGTGTTCTTCAGAAAAATTATCCCACAACTTAAATACTCTTTAGGGCATATCTGGTATTTGCTTTGAATACATTGGTCACCAGCTCAGCCCTTTGAGAGTAAGCTAAAAGACTGCCTTAGAAGAATAAAATGATAGTGGAATAAGTATCTTCAGTAGCTCTATAGAATATACTTTTAATTCTGTCATAGTTGAGCTGTTCATTTCAATTTAATCTCTGCTGCCTACACATTTCATTTGAATTGCTCATCATCCTTTCTTCCTGATTTGAGAGAAAAGAAAGCTAAACTTACAAACCCCAATGACCGATGGTCATTTTTATCTTTCATATTTAAATAACTCTTCTTAGTTTACATTTGCAAGTGGAGAATTTTCATCAGATCCAATGCTAGATACTGTCCTGTTTCTTTCAGATACACAATCCCTGCCTTCCTTGCTCGGTTTGCACCCAGTGTAAGTGGAAACAGTTGAAGATATTATCCCCTCCTCTTTATGTACTGCTTTATTAGATATGTGTTGAATAGTATGGTGATACTGAGAGTTTGATGTAGACTGTAGAGCGATGTGTTGCCAATTCTGCATTACTAGTCTTATTGTTGATATGTCTGAAGGATTTTTGAACAGTAGATTTTGTGTCCCACAAGAACTACTGTGGGGATATTTCATCCTCTTGATGGATATTAGCCTTAGAAAGTACGGTTAGCATTAACCCACTGAGGCATACTGCAGCTGAATATGTTTCAAAATTCTAAATTATTATTTAATTTTAATTATTTAAAATCTGGGTCACAGATTATTTTAAAAATTTACCTGCTTTTCTTCGGGAATGTACTGAGTCATAAATCAATTGGGTCAATCTGTCTCTTTTTGCTTGCTGGATAGTCTGCCTTCAGTGAATCTTAGAATCATAGAATGGCCTGGATTGAAAAAGATCACAATGATCATCCAGTTTCAACCCCCCTGCTGTGTGCAGGTCGCCAACCACCAGACCAGGCTGCCCAGAGCCACATCCAGCCAGGCCTTGAATGCATCCAGGGCTGGGGCATCCACAGCCTCCTTGGGCAACCTGTTCCAGTGTGTCATCACCCTCTCAATGAAAAACTTCCTCCTAATATCCAACCTAAACCTCCCCTGTCTCTGTTTAAAACCATTCCCCCTTGTCCTATCACTATCTACCCTCATAAACAGCCATCCCCCCTCCTGTTTATACAACTCCCTTCAAGTACTGGAAGGTCACAATGAGGTCTCCCCCAAAGTCTTCTCTTCTGCAAGCTAAACAAGCCCAGTTCTTTCAGCCTTTCCTCACAGGAGGAGTGTTCCAGCCCTCTGATCATCTTAGTGGCCCTCCTCTGGACCTGCTCCAAGAGCTCTATGTCCTTCCTGTATGGGGTGCCCCAGGCCTGAATGTGGTGCTCCAGATGGGGCCTCACAAGTAGAGTAGAGGGGAACAATTACTTCCCTCTCCCTGCTGTCCACCCCTTTTTTAATGCAGCCCAGAACACAGTTGGCCTTCTGGGCTGCAGGCACGCACTGCTGGCTCATGTCCAGATTCTCGTCCACCAGGACCCCCAAGTCCTTCTCCGCAGAGCTGTTCTCAGTTTGCATAAATACCTGGGACTGCCCCGACCCAAGAGCAGTACCCTGCACTAAGTGGTGCATTTGCCTTGGGATGTGATCTGAATATCTCACAGGAATTTGACAAGGCAGTCTTAATGTTGTTTATTACTGTTTGACTTTAACATGTGAAAGAGACTGGGAATAAAATTCAAATCTGTATAGGCTTGAGCTAAACTATCCACACACAGCCCCTTGATCTTAGTTTTGTGTATGTGCTCAAGGTGCGAAGCTATTTGATTCCTAACTCCATTTCTGAAGACATTTAAACAGTGCAGCAAACAGTTAAACTCCTGAGAAAATGTGGGTATTGGATTATATTTCTTCCACAGACACTCATTCAAAACCAAATTT
The DNA here is from genome assembly GCF_026119805.1 of Tympanuchus pallidicinctus. Taxonomy (NCBI): domain Eukaryota; kingdom Metazoa; phylum Chordata; class Aves; order Galliformes; family Phasianidae; genus Tympanuchus; species Tympanuchus pallidicinctus. The sequence continues at coordinate 11,592,092 of NW_026294648.1, read as the reverse complement.
GCTTATAACCTTATCTGAATAAAGGCTGCCCTGGTTCTGAAATCTATAATGTTATTTCATTACCCTCACATTCAAACATGCATACAAATCTGACAAGCAGTAAATTCATTGGCTGAAAAGCATCCTCCACTACAGCAGCTGTATCTATTTTGGTATATTGTCTTGGAGGCTATGTCAACGAGCTTCTGTGTTCAAGTGCTCAGTATTCAAGTGCTCAAGTTTTTGATTGAAATTAGATTAATACTAATCTTCAATTATCAAGAAGTCTAATTTGTGATCTATTTCTCCTAACTCTCCAATAATAATAAAAAGTGCCCGTATTTATTTTAAATCTGACAAAAAAAAAAAAAACCATCTATCTGCTGATGTAAGATTTTTTTTAAAACAAAATTGTGAACATCATCATGGTTTCCCCCACTATTCCCCTGAATAGGATGTGAAATTAAACAACTAAAGTGTCTGATGTTATTGCATATGAAAACAAATTCATTTTCTGTACCTTGGAGACAAGACCTACCAGATGAAAATCAAATAAACTAATTAGTGTTGAGCAAAGAACATTTTATATATTATGACTCTCTGGGCTAATTTCACCCCTTTTCAACAACTCATTATATAAAACTCCTTAAATCAGTGGGACATAAGGCACTGTACTGAGAGCAAGGTCAATGAAACCAGACTCTTTCAGGATATAATGAATGGACACAGAATTCTCGAAGGGATCTTCTTAATATATGTCAGGAGCACCACAGATCACAGACTAGCGATTACGAAATAGACCTGTAGTCTCTTTCCCCCCCCTGCTGTTTTCATATTTTATTCTTTAATATTTCTACAGTGAAAACAAAGCTTTAATAGGATGAAGTTCCCATTAACAGCCTTCTATGTCATAGGAAAAAGGTAAAGGTGAACACAGAAAAAATCAGGAATATGTTCCTGTTTCATTGAAAAGGATAATGGATGAGTAGCCATGTAGTATGACTTACATTACTCCTTATTTTATGGAGATAGATTTTTCTATACATCTTTAGCAGCAGAATGCTGTGACGTATGCAGTTAGATGAGAGTGAAGGACTCAATAACATTCCTGAAACTATTAAATATATATATATATATTTAATAAAAGTTTTGTTTGTCTAAAGATTGTTTGTCTAAACTTATCACTGCAAGGTTTGTGCCTTTGAAAGTAGTGGTTTGGCAGTCATGCTCTGTAAACAGTTATGTTGCAGGTTTTCATACTCCATGTAAAGCTTTCATAGATTGTTTTGAAATACTGGTTTTCTTTACCATTTTGAAATGGCTGTAATGAAATCTCATCATAATTGGTTATCATATCTTCAAGTAATATACCGAATACATTTTGTTAAAACTGTGATGTCTTATTTACTCTCATTTTACATCAAATCACAGTCATTCAGTGCCAAGCCTGTGTGAAAAATGTTTCATTATATGAAGCAAGAACGAAATAGTCCTGACCTGGGAATTCTTGAGCCAACTGACATTGGACGAACTTTAGTTGAGTTAGTGAGTAACTTCAGGAGCTTTGATGAAGATATATATGTACATACCTGAATGTTTCAGAGACCATCTTTTAAATGTATAATCCACTGCGAGGAAAAATGTGTAGGTTGTTTTTGTATTGATAATATTGTTATGAATGGTTTGTGTAATAGGGCAGAAGGAGTTATCAGCCTGTGTAGATAATAGAGCTGAGTTGCTGATTCACTATAGTCAATGATTTATTTTTAATAAAGTCTGTAGATTAGTGTGACAGTTAGATTCTAGCATATACAACCCAGGATGTCATTAGAGATGCATTAGCAGAGAGATTATGAAATCCCACTGGAAAGCCAAGATATCAGGAAGCTTTATTTTGAATAAAAGAGGAACTAGGAGTTTTTAAGAAATAATGGAAAAGCTCAAGCAGATGTGGTTTAATTTGTAAAGAAGTACCACATCTGACAGAATCACTAAATAGCAATCCAAGTGCAGCAGTTATGAGAGTTAAAAGAAACAGTACTTTAAATTGTTCTGCTGTGACTGTCTTTCCACACTTGTCCTGGAAAAAGCTCCGTGAGAAAAGTTGTCTTTGGCTATTGGTTGGGCCTGGTGGGTCCATCAGGCTTTTACACTCTGAAATTACGTGGATAGCTGGGTATGCCATGCCGCATATATGCATGCATAATTATGATGCAAGACTGTGGCAGATAATTTTCTGAGACACCTGAGAATCTGAAAGAAAAAAAAAGGCTTAAGTGAAATCTCTCTCCTCAGGACTACATTTTATACATATACAGGACTACATTTATAACATAAAGCATTTTATGTTTTTGGAGGGAAATGTTTTTTGGAGTTAGGACTTAGAGACTCTAAGAGAAGCTATTGAGTTCCTGCGATAGTCTGTCCATTTCGAGAACCAGATGCACAGATATTTGTTCTGGACAGACTTGGAGGTCTTTAGGAATAACAGGAAAATTAACACAATTGTCTACTCAAAACAACAAGAAGAGCTAGGACTAAAAGTATTGGTCATCTTTTTTTGGGGTGGTATTAGTGGGTGCATCAGAAAGATTACCTTTTTTTTTTTTTTTCTTTGTTTTATTTTGGCAGTAAAGGGCAGGGGAATAAAATAATTGATTTATTATAATCTTCTCGGTGTTTTTTTAGGTTTCCTACGTTCACAGAGGCATGCATGCTAGTACTCTGTAGTCTGTCTCTAATGATTTTTGATGTGGTTACCCTTAAGAAGCTATTTTTCTGTGAACTGCTAGAGGATTTCATATCCTGAAGCATCTTTACTTTCTCCATTCATAACTAAATTGGAACACTCAATTTTGAAATAATAGTTAGTGTGATTTATTATTTACCAAGGCAGCACTGAAGAAATGTATTTGAAAAGAAGCCAGTAGCAAATTACAATCGATTTGCGCAATATAAAAAATAAAATGTTTTACAGACGCAGACTTGGTGTTTCAAGTTATGTGTGATCCATAATAATGTCTGCAAGATGTCTGCTTCTTTATTACTGTCAACAATTCATTAATCACCTTCTTACAAATAGGAAAAAAAAGGTTCAGACATCTAAGAAAGTGCTGATTATGGCTCTGTAGTTTATACATATTTTTCACAAAATGCTGTTGTTTCAGTAAAATATATATGAGGAATTAAAGAATTCAAGTGTTCTTGAAATCATTTAACATGGTTTTTTCTGTGATGGAATGGGGATGGTAATTATGATGATGGACTGCAATTATTTGACGTGTGGATTGGTGGATTTTAACAAATACAGAAGGTGGAGTGACTAATGATGGAGAAATAATTAAATTAATTCTAAAATACTGTGCATAGTTTGAGGTTCTTACAGCTAAAACAAACATTCATATTTATTTTCCGGGAAGTTAAATTAGTAAATTTTTGTAACTACAGAATGAATTTGGTTAATATCTTTTTGGTGTGCTTCTCATTATGTGTTGGGTTTTTTTTAATCTCCAGCTAGTGATTTTCTCCTGCATTTCAGTTAACATAACATAATTGAACTGTAATGCAATTCTGCGATTTGAGGAAGGACACTTCTTTCAAATGACAGGAATTTTGTGGCTAAACTTTTTGAGATAATTTAAGATTCTTTTTCCAGCAACATGGTTAAATTATGAGATCTTCATTGTCCCATCCTCTAGTGTATGTTTTCATGACTGTTCATGCATTCCTGAGGTGGTGAAGAAAGTAAATGCAAAAGATGGCCGAGTTACTAAAATGTAACTTACCTTAATAAGAGGCAACTGGACACAGACTAAGAAGATTTGTTGAAACCTCTGCTACTCAGTGTATGTGGTTCTCAGATTGTGCTGGACATTTATATGTGTCCTTTAGGTAACAGAGACGAGGCGCATCAGGGATGAGTTTTTAGCCTCTAGGAAAGTATAAATGAAAAATGACATCTACAAAGATGTTCATATATAAAAAGATGCAGACAAACTCTGATGGAATTATCTAAAGTCCCATGTTTAAACCAATTATTTTAATTACTATTAAGTGTACTGTCCATATAATACAGTAGAAAATGTTATCCATCACCAAGATGGATTCGTACGAGCCACTGTAAGTCTGTCCAAACTGTTCTCATTTATTTTTAAAAAATGAGTAGGAACATCCAAGATCTTACATCATGCACTGAGGAAACTAGAGTTAGTGGCATCTTATCCTTGAGAAAAGCAGAGACTTCTTTTCAAACACAGCTTGTTACTGTGGAGGAGATCATCTTACCAAAAAGACATTGGCTGACCAGGCAGTGCAATCTTTTGAGGCAGTTCTTTGATATGGTACCAGCAGACAGAGAACAATCTGTGTGTCCATTCCCTCTATGATTTTCCCAGACTTCAGCCTGGTTTCCATTCCCTGAGTTAGTTGTATTTCTAGGTATAGCCACGCATTTAGTAATTCGTAATGAATTTGTGTGTTCTATCCTGAGCTAAAGCAAAGTCAGTAAGAAAATTTAGCTTTTGTTCCTTTATTTCAGTCAAACAGATCTGGAAATAGAAAATGACATTAATATCTATTAATTGAACCATCAGCAAAGACTTAGCCACTGTTCATGCTAAATTGTGCTATTTCTGGAATGAGGATAATAGCCAGCCAGTACATCAAGACTTTAAAGAGCAAAAAGATAGTACCTTCAAATTCAATTTAAAAAGATACACTATAACTGAAGCAAAAAATAAACTAAAAGCTCTATTAAATCCGTGAGAATGTTTTCTGAGGGAAACATGACTTAACAGAGTTTTTATGAAATTATAGTCACTGTAATGATGTATCAATATAATTACTATTATCTAGTGTTTTTATTACAGGTAGTTTGGTAGAGAAAATGGAAAAACATGGAAGAGTATAATTCCACCAAAGCAATGGCTTCTTCTCTTTTGAGCTTCTATTTGCATAAGAAAACTGCAGCACAGATTTGTTTGTTTGAATGAGTCATTTGATTTTGGAGAACTGTCTTGGTTTTTCAAAGTCTTTTATTTTGGAATTAAACTCTGCATCTCGGACAAGGCAGACAGGCAGTTAATTAGACAAAAAAAAAAAAAAAAAAGGGCATTGACTGCGCTTGGGAAAAAAAATACACACTTTTATAACTAAAATGATTGCTGAGGATATGGTATTGATTTGATAGTTTTGCAGCTGAAAATGTTTGCTAATTGGAGAACCAATTCCATATTTGTATTCCCAGCACAGAAGCAAGAAGCTTCTGAATTAAGCATCAAGAGCAAATGCTTGCTGAAGGAAAAAAGAAATCCAATAAAAATCCAGGGTTTGATGATGAAATCCAGGATGAAACAGCAGTCTATTGGCCTTGTTCTGGGCATTCTAAAACTGCCATACAAATGGACAGGTAGAAACTGTCACAGAAATGAATTAAAAATTACTGTTAATGAATGCCAGTAGGCAGTTATGGCTGATCAAGGTAATAACATTTTTCAACTATGTTTTTCATCAAAATATTCCATGTGGTTTTAACTATTGTTCTAATGGTTAACAGTGAGGAGCAGAACATTCTGATGCGTTGCCTTCATTTTCACAGAATTGTTTCTCTTTTGGCAGACCATTGTGAAAGAGAACCAAGTAAACAGGAAGAGAAGACATTTTGCATATTTCCCTTTTTAGTTCTTGAAATTTTTAAAAATTCCAATAAAATGTCTAAGCAATATGAGAATTAGAACAGATCATTTTTAAAATTGGTGCGTTTTAAATTTTGCTGTGGATAGTTTTAATTATTTAATCAGGCTGCATTAACCTTGTGTTAATGCTCTATGCAAGAATGACAAGTCATTGCTCTTTTTTATTTCGCATGTCATTCAAATAGCAGAAAGTGTTTGGTGATCTACAGGAGCTGAATACTTGCAAGCTGCAAGTAACTTCTGGCAGACTGACACCAGTCACTTCCTTGCATCTGTTTCCCACTATGATATTCTCATTTCTGAAAAGGTGCCAGTCACTATCTCAGGTAATTCCAATAAGTATATGTCTAGCAGTATGAGAGAGAAACAGATCTTTAATAAATCCCCCCACAGCAATATGCTGCCAGCCCATCCTTTCTACCCCCCGAAAAATCCATGGAGGTGTGGGATGATTGCTAGAAACATAACATAAAATAAAGAAGTATGAAAAAAGAGCACTTGTTTCCTCCAATGTGTGTGCCCTGTGCCACTTTATATCCCTTTCATGTCCTTCCCTTCATCCCTACTGTCTCATTCCTTTTATTAATTGCTCTGCTTTTTTCCCTCTGCCTTTTCTTGCCTTTCTTTTTCTGCAGAAGTAAAACTTCTACTCTACTAATTCATTTTTACTCAATCATTTTTCTTTTCTTCATTGTCTCTTGACCGTATAAGACTCCTTTCCTCTACCCCAGAGATAGTTTCTCATTTTTCTTACTTCACTCCTTGTGGTATGTGTGCCCTTCCTTCTGTATCTAATTCTTTCTATGTCACATGCATTCTGTCTTACTGACCCCCTTCTGCTCTTTCTTTTCATGCTCTGCTCTTTCTTTTTATGTCCTGATTGACTTCTTTCCTACAGCTTCTACATAATTCGTCCTGATTTCCTTCTCTATGTCTACCACAGTGCACAGCTGGCACATCCAGCTGTGTCCCTCCTGTTTTAGTTTTGTTGTGTCATTTCAACTTCTGAACTTCTTCCTTCCTTCCTTCCTTCTACCATCTCACTGGGCTGCACCTGTAGCTACTTTTCTGGTTTATTCTACTCTAAGGGCAAAAAGGGAAAAGAATTACTTGAAAGCATGGCCCCTTTCAGAAAAGAATGAGTTGGTGACATGCCATTGCACTCAGTGTCCTCTCCCTGTCCACCAGAGCATGTCAGAGGCTGGCTGTGAAGAATGGAGGATTCATGGCTGGTGCCTGCTGTGCTCTGATTATTCTGTACTTCCCAGAACTGCAAGAAGCAGGGTATAATTAGATTGGCAATGAAGCTTCTTACAGTTTGGAATCATTTGTTATTCCCACTGATGGTTTTGTATAGTGAAAGGTTGGTTTTATTTAGAAAGACAGTTCTAGAATTCCAGTATGCCAATCATAAATTGTAAGCCCAAGTTTACACTCACTAGAAAAGAAATGTGGGTTGTTTTTCCCCTTAGGTTTTAACTTGGATGACTAATAGGTTAATCCCTACATGTTCAAGCCTTCTTCTAATCTGTGAAGGTCCAAGGCCTAAATCTAGATGTCTTTGACAGTGATGAACTGTTAGATAGGATGGCTGCATCTGTACCAGCCTGCGAACACTCTTGTTCACGCTGTCAAATCGTTAATTACTGGACAATTTTTGGCTCATGGCAACTTAATTAGCATCTACTCAATGCCTGACCACAATCTGTGGATTAGCAGGAACCAGCCCCAAGAGGCATTTGGGATAGGACTTCTCTGTTTTGGAGATTGGAGATAGAATTTACCTCAATGGAAACAAGCTGTGGCTGTTAGTTGGCTGAAGGGCCTGAGAACAATTTCTGGATTTTTTTCCTTACTAACATATGAGGCAAATCTAATCTCTTGCTTCCTTATTTTTTCATTTTATTGCTCATATTTCTAACAGCAGCTGTAATTATTTATACCAACGATCATTTTAACTCAGTGTCACCTCTCCAGTAGTAACTTCCCCTGGTATTCATAACAAATGCAAATGATGTGTTCCTCAAAGAAAGCAGTGTAACGGTGGTCTTCTCCAACTAATTTACTGATCTTTTTAGCTTGTGCAGATTTCCTGTATGCACAATATCCTTTGTCAAGATTTACCATCAGCTGTTATGTAGAGAATCACCTCCTTTTTTGCTTCACTGAGCTTAGCTTCTAACTTCAGCTTTTAGAGCTTGTGTGCAAGAAGCAATAAAAGGCTCACTGCTATCCTTAATCTGTCATTTATAAATGTGTTGAGGAGTGCAGATCTTAGTGCAGACTGCTGGGGTTGTCTACTGCTTATCTCTCACCTTTGTAATAGCTGATCATTTGTGCTTTTACCCTCTCTTGTCCTTTTACCAGGAGATATGGATTTTTTGTTTGGGTTTCACTCAGTACTGGTACTGTGCAAAGTAATGTACTGTTTTTAACCTAGTCCAAGTTGCATAGCACCCTATGGACTTTTATTCAGGCAAATCATTCAAAATAGTCCTTATGTGCCTGAAATTCTGGACTGGCAGAGAGATGATTTGAATATGTCAATAGCAACAGTGTTTTACTAATAGTTGAACTAATTCTTCACTCCCTTCCCTTCACCAGTATAGTATGTCAATCTATTATTAATGTTACTTATGAGCTTTTTAAATCAGTAAAATGAGCAGCACTGGACAAGCATGGAACATATTTTGGTATATACCAAAAGTTTCTGTTCCTTTCTATAGTAACTGAATATATAAATGTCTTTCTTTCTTTTGTTAATTTACTTCAGAGCTAATAACTATCAGCAAGGCAAGGATTTTTAAAAATCTTTAAATGAAATTCAGTGTTTTGTGTCTGTTCTCTCCTGTCTACTGCTTCTTCCATGCGCCTTAGAAATGGGAAAGGCCTCCCAGTGCCAAAGAGCACTTTCCTGTGCTCTTCTACAGGCAAGACCCATATGATGAGGTACTGAAATTAGAAGCTCAGTTTTTTGCTAGGGTAATGTTAACACTTAGTATGTTTTCAGGTTTCATTTTTTTGTGAGCATTATCAGTTTTCCAGATGCTCAATCCATCACTATTTGTAAAATCATTTCCAGTTAACTCTGCAGTTTAACAAGGATTGTTTCTGTCTTTATGAGATGTACTTGTCATTGACCCATCTCCTTCACCTTTTGCTGCAGAAAGATAAATTATACAAGCAATTTATTCTATTTAGAAGTTAGTATTGGATGTGTTTTGCTAAACCTTGAGTTCTACATATTTGAAGAGTTCAAAGTTCAAGATGACAGTGTAAATCTCAAGTGATTTGAATTTTCTATATTCTTAAGTACTGTTTATTCTCAGAGAAGATTCCCATCTGATTTTGCATATGTATTAATTAATGTTTGAGACTGAAAATAGTTGTAGACTGCTAACATACAAAGTAAGTAGAAAATTATTGCATTTTCCAAGAACATTAAAGTGTTAGACGTTTATCTCGATCAGTGAATCTTAACTCAGTTTTTAATTTCTGTAAGTACATTTCAGAGCACTCTGGTTACGAGACTGCGGATGACAAGTCTTTATTCTAATCTCAACTCTGTTTCTATTTTACTAGCAAGAATAAATTTCTAACCTCTCCACACTCACCTTTTGAATTATAATGACAGGCTTATCAGTTTTTCTCCTGGGAGATAACAAAACTTAGCCAATTGGACTTTTTTTGTAACAAGAAACCATATGGTCATTTGAAAATATTTTGTTTCCACTCAGAGAAAATAACATAATTGTGAGACTTCATGGCTGTTAGAGTACAGGTTCTTCATACATAGGGCTACTTGAACCTGCATTTGTAGTCAGTGTGTAATGAACCTTCCTAACAATCAAATGACAGTTTTAGCAGAGATGTGTTATGGCGAAGGAGTCAAAAATATGGTGGCTAAATTATTAACACAAGATGATTATACTATAATATGTATATATTCTTGTATTTAAATATATTTATTTTATTTAAGTATATGTGAATATATAATTATATACTTACAGATTCCTTCTTTTGACTTAAATTTAAATTTGCTGCTTTTGTTGTAACAATAAGAAGAGATTATCAAACCTGATAATTCTCTTCTAAGATCCACAGAACATTAGAACACATTCAGTGTGCACTGTGATAATTTACCAAAGGAGTATCAAAGTGTATCTATGGATCTCATTTTTAAATGGCCAAATACATTTTGTACTTTTACCTTGGCACTTCTAACTGGTTAAAAGTCTCTGAAATTCAGCATTTTGAAATTTCTACTGGGATAAATATTATTTAAACTAATTCTTACAGTACATGAGAGTAGATATTACAGAGATTTGAGATTCCTGTGGTTTCTAAATCCCGGTACTGTTGCTTTATTTTACACTTATTGTATCAGCAACTTTATCTGGAAAGGAAAGGGGATAAAACATTTATTTTGAAGAGATTAATTATGTTCCTGATTTTAAGTATTTCTTACGTATAAGCTTGGAATTGTTTCCTTTGTAGCTTCAGAAGCCATTTTGAGATGTTGGTTGAGTAACATACTTCCATTCATATTGCTTGTTAAGTTAGCAAGCATTTAAATGTGATTAAAAAGAGTAATTGCTTAACTTGGTAAATCTATGTGAAGTCTCTAAGACCATGTCAGAGCTAATCATGACAAAGTATCTTTATAATTCACTGCATTTGGATTTTAAATAATCTATTACTGTTTATAATCTCACATGTATTTAAGAAAGAAATTAATTTGCTAAGAGAGCATGTTTAAACAGCATTCTAGATGTAACAGCAACAGAACAAAAGTGATGAAATAGAGAAGTAAGGCTCACACATCATTTTAATCTGTTTTACAATAAATTCTGGAGAGCTTTCAGATCACGTTCCAGTTACAAATGAGCTACTGAAGCAGTGCATGGAAAATGAGTTAAGGAAAAGACTGATATTGTCTTGTTTGTTTGTTTTTCTCTCATCAGTTTTACCATAATATTTGTAAAGGTGTTTTTTTTTTTTTCTTTTTAATTAATAAACTTAGAATTTTCTTATAAAGTTGCATTAAATTGTGTGAACATTATGTAAATTTAAGATCTGTTTACATATAGTGGCAGAGAAAGTGTTGGTCTGCCTTTGTGCTAAATGCTGCTAATTGAAGTGACCTCTTTTCAGTGGATTAGCAATTTATTTCACTATTTAAGAGCTAACATTACCTCCTGATCTTGAAGTTCAATTAGTAATTTTCTTTTCTTAATCTAGATTAATCTAGAATTCAGCAGAATTTATTTTCTCTTTAAAAATTTACCTGCTGTTTCAACTGTGTTCTCTAGTAAGAATTCAGTAGAATATTTAATGCTTTCTTTTCCAAAGAAAAGAACTCAGACTTTTTAGTTGTAGAAGTCATAATTTTCTGATCCAAAGTCACAGGAAAAGGACAATTAAGAACTAGATCAGAGAAATGTTTGACATCAAACTCATTCAAATATAATAAACTTTTAATGCATATTTTCCCTCATCCTTTTTTTTTATTATTAATTACTGCTATGTAAAATATGAATAATGCAGAAAATAAAAATGAATTTATAGAATTACCTTTTTAGCTTAGTAAGGAAAAATGTCCAAATAGATATTGTTCATTATGAAAAGGATAATTATTTTCAAATTATTTTACCAGCTAATGAACAGATGCTTCTGCTCATATTTCTGCTGTGAATTCATGGGAGTTGAGATAGTTGTTCCTTAAATTTAAAGCTTCGGAGAAGTACAGTCAGTGATCAGTTTTTTTCTTCATTTTACTCAATATCAGATCTATATCAGGTTCTCCTATGCCAACTAGCAGTGTGCTTAGAGGAGCCAATTTCTTGTTACAGCAGAAACTCCCCTAGAAAAGAAGGAAGTTGCAGGCTGTGCCCCTTTTATTTCCAGCACACAGAATGGCAGTGATCTGAAGAGCAAAGGAAAACTGTGAGATGGGAGAACATTGGAATCATGGAGCACAGGTACTCCATAAAAAAAGTGCTATTATTTTTGAAATAGGGTTAACTGTACAGCCCAGCCCCTGCCAGATCCCAGTAACCTCAAAAAACTAATGGCTCAGAAACATAATTTCTTTTCCAAAGTGCTCTCCAAAATTTGTCTTTCATTTATATCCATCTCATAGGTCCTTGGCTGATTAAGTGGTTTGAATCTTCAAGCTTAAATAGCCTGTGTATATCAAAGGAATGGGAAAACATATGTACCCATATAAAATTAGGGGATACCATCTCTCTTTTGTGCTGAATAGATGTCATCTAGCCAGCACCAGATGGAGAAGAACCATAAATCCATTCCTGGCTTACTCAAAAAAAAATGTCTCTAGTCACATTTTGTTTGAAATTCCAGGTCCTTCTCTTAGTCCTGCTCCCTTGATCTTTGTCCAAGCAACAGAACATATGAGAGGGTCAGTGTCCTCTCTGGCTTAAGCTGAAATCATTTGTTTAGGCAGCTTTTCCTAACCAGCACTGAAACCTGCTATTCCGGATTATTTTTGCAATTAGCAATTTGGCAACTTCTTTTATCTAAAGATGCCACAGATGCTGCAAACTCATTTAATCAAAATTGAAGATTCATTTTCTTTGTGCTTTGAACCACTGATGTGTCATCTCAGTTCTTTACTGCTTGTCCTGTGAGTATAACACCAGATGATAACAAACATTTACCAATTTCAGTTTACACTGTATATTCTTATATTTTCTGCTTTAAAATTTGGATGGGTACCAGACAGCTAATGTATTTTTTGTAACTGAAATCTTCATGTTCTTCATGATCTTCCAAAGACACATTTCAGTTCTGTTTTGTAGCATCTTAATGATTTATGCTACTCATTGTACAGGTTTTAAAATAATCTCCAAAATATTTGCTACCCTGGCTACAAGAATCATTCAGTGACAACAGGCAGGAAGCACTCTGAGATAATGCTACAAGAATTATTTGGGAGATTTGGCAGTCAATATTCACTGTAGCTATGAATGAACCAGTTTATACAGGGAAAAAAAAAAAAGAAACCTCCTCTAAAGTACTGTGGCTTCCCTTTTAACCGCATCTTTATTTCATAATCAGGTCTTTATACTGTGAACAATTTAGAATGTCTATATTGATTAAACCGTAGGAGTCTTCACTTTAAATTCTATCTGGTATTCTGCAAACTATAATGAACATTACCGAATGCATGGCATCTTCTGGGAAACACCTTGAGATTATCAAGTTTAATTTCCCCTAGGAAGTTCTTACAGCAGTGCAATCAAGCTAACTTTTACTCTCTGTAATGGAGTAAGATTTAATCTACAATTTTCCAGCAACCACTATTTCCTTATTTTTTATTCTTCAGAAAGAGCTGAAGAATGGAGTTTTGCTCTGATTTTAGGTTACTCTATACTTTTTTCTGTAGTGCACCATAATGAATATCCTGCCCTTTTTTTAAGTATGCTGAATGAGTAGAAGCAGGTGAAACCCTACAGTTGGTAAGGAATTTATGTAAATATTGCAATTAAATCTTGTCTGTAATAATAGGTGACCTTTAATCTAGTTTATATTGAGTCACCTAATCTCTCAGATTCTAATTGAGTGATGAAGATGCAAGGCTTCATGAAAGGAAAGGAGATCACAAGAAAATAATGATTTTTTTGTGTAAACCATGATTTTCCAATTACTCCTCTCAGCTGGGACAGAAAAAACGTCTAACTTGTGATATGTTCTGATCCAAAATTAATCCCTTTGTAAATGTGTGTCTTTAGATTAAAGGTTACTTTGGCTTTCTTCCATGTAAGTTCTCAGCCCTTTTGGTAATATTAGTGCTATCTTTTTTTTTTTCCCCAAAACATTATTAAAACATATTGGTAAGTAATGCTTTCAATAATGCAGAGAAAAACCCGGATAAATAATAATTAAAATGGCATGCAAGCTTTCTTTATTCAACTTATGTGGTGACCTTGGGTAAGATTTGGAATAAGATTTGTGTGGCAAGAAATTCCAGTGAGATATGAGTAGAGACATTTGCTGCACCTTTGCATCACAGAGAGGAATTGGAAAAGATTGGATATACTCACAGTGTCTGTATACATGCCATTAGGATCATGCAAGAAAACTGTGAAGTGTCACAGAGATCTTGTTTGTACAGTAGTTTGAAATATAATGATAACAAGTGCTTTATGCTGCAGTAGCGTTACCTTTGTATGTTAAAAGTGTAATTTTTTCTTTTTCACAAGGAAGCTAAATTCAGCCTCGCAGTGAAGACAGAGAGCTTATATTTTATATGGCAAGAACAGAAATCAGTGCACAAGGGAAAGATTACATTTGGTGTGACAGTCTTGAAAAAGAAAAGGGTTTTGGAGAAGCCAATCTGTGTAGGACACAGATATATTTGCCAAAACCAGAAAGAAGAGTACTTTGAAATGTCATAGAGAAGCGCTCAAACTTCAGTTTCAACAGATGAAGACAGATCCCAAGAAGAATGTAAAAATAGGCTTGTTCAGCTTAGACATGATGGCTAAATTTGAGACTTTCCTGTGAAGAGAGAAATTTGAGAGAAATCCTTGCAGATTCCCTATCCGTAGGTGAAAGAACATTAATACATGTCCTATGAAGGATAAATTTGAAGTTTCAGGAAAAGCAAGGGAGTTGACAAAATATCAAATGGGAGAAGATTTTAAGTAAATGGTAGGCCAGTTGCTGTTTAAGAGGGCTGGGCAGGGAGCAGATAAAGGATTAATTCTCCATATCTAGTTCAAAGAGACCATTAGAAATTTTAATTGGTTTCATTGGAGTGAAAGGGATGGGTATCTGAACTGAAAGAGAGATCAGAAGATACACTGTAAATAAAAAGCTTCAATGAGTACAGAAATGAGTCAGATAAGAATTGGAAAAAAAATAACTGAAAACACAAACATAACTGTGGGGGGTGTTTTTTTTTAAAGAAACCTCATTTTTCCTGTAGAGCAAATGTGAAAGAGGTACAAGAAAGTAAAGATTTAAAGAGAGGTTACCTTGCACATATTGACATTATATAGGGAGAAACTGAAGCAGAAATAAAGAAGCAATCGAGAAAACAGTCAGAAACTGTGGGAAGGTTAATGGGTTTACAAGCATGGGTTTAAAAAGGGGAGTTGTTAATATCTGTTTAGAAAAGTGGCAGAAACTAAAAAGTATGAATCTCTAGTACTGTATCTGCAGTAGTAATGACTACTAAAGTAGCTGTGGGAAGTCATTGACAGCAGAGCTCAAGATGACAACAGGAGCTGAATGACACAGACATCGCTGCAGAAGGTGCGGGAAGAAGCAGACTCATCTGCAGGAGATGGCAATGCAGTAGGCAGAGATTGTGCTTGTTTGCTGAGGGATTAAACTTTTTTTCTTCCTAAAACGCTACAGAAATGTTCCATCAGGAAATCTCCCTCGTACACAACATGGTGCCTCTGTGAACACAGTCAGGAAGAGTTTGCTGATATACTTGCACTCCTTAATTACTTTTTTCCTAGAAATAGTTGCTTTCGTACTCTCCAATTCTTGTAGCTGTTTGCTAAAAATAAAGGGACCTGACAGTGAATGCAAGTTTCATAAATGCAAATACAGCTTTGCAGTACAAATTAAAAATGTGGCTTGAATTAAAATCATTGATAGTTTGTAGGTTGTTCATGTTGTTTGTGTAGACCCCTAATCACTTGAGGTATGTCTAAGCTTTTTAGCTGATACTTAGTGCATTCAAATCAGTAAATTGATCTCTTGGGTACAGAGCAATTCAGTGTACCTTAGGTCACAGTGCATAAAGTTACTTTTGTTGCTATCTACAGATTGTCTTGACATGCAGCATATACCCACAGGTTCAGAAAAATTGCCCTTTGATTACATGTACAATAATCTGGATCTCCCAAGGTATTCAAGTGGTTAATTAAATATCAAGTAATTGCTAAAACTACTAAGTGACATTTAATTAGTATGTTAATTGATATCAAATTTGCTCTCACTATCTTGTTTTATGTTAATAAAATCCCTAAACATTTCTTCAAAATAGATTAGGAAGCAATGTGCTTCAAATATACTAATTCAGAACAGCCTTAAGCATTACTTCTGCTTGTGGAACATACTTTCTGAGTTTAATTTTTATCACAGATGTTTTATTTTGTCTATCTTTAAACTTACTTTTTGCTAAGAATGCATCATATCTAGTAGTATAGACCTCTCTTGGAATGGATTTTAGTTTCTATAAGCACATAATCCCTTAGAAATCTATGTGAAGTGTGATAAATGTTAATAGAAGTCTAGGGCTGCATCTCTTCCCTTTGGCACCTACCGAGTAGAGATAGTCGGGTGCTGTGGGGACTGCTTGGCGCCTCCAGTTGGCTAATATGAATGATGTATTTCTGTGCGGACATCTGATTTGGGGTTTAGAAATCTGTGCTCCACACATAATACAAAACCACCATAAATGTATTAAGTGCCTGATTATTCTGCAGCAGTGAAATTTTGCTGTGGGGTTAGCTCGCAGAGTGCTCCCCTCCTCCTCTCCATATCCTACCCAGGAAACAGCCCTACTGTAGCTTTCACATTGAGCATTCCAAAATTCTCATTGCTTTCCTTTGCTGAAGAAACCAACTGTGATGTAGAAAAGAGATGCCTTTAGGCCTGGGTCCAAAAAAAAAAAAAAGACTGACTGGAGTTCAGGCCGACAATAGCCCCAAGCCTGTCCTTCCTTTCAACCACTATAGTGCTCCCTATGGTCTCATCAAAAACAGGTGAGCAGTCCAAAGTTGAAGCTAGTAGGGAGGAAGTTGTTTTCATAATGGTTAATTTGAAAACATACTGCAAAATATTTCCATGAATATTCATATGAATATTTAAATGAATTCCTTTCAGCTGTGCTCATGCCTTTTGTGTGTGTGTTTTCTGTGGAGTTCCTTTTCCATTTTATTGGTGCCAATGCACAGAGAGAGTTGGTTTTACATATGAGATCACAAAAAGGAAAGTTTAATTTATTCTCCATGAGCATTCACACCCAATTACTTCAGAAGAGTCCAACTGGGAAGTAGAAACACTGATTTATGACCACACACGACTGAACTGCATAGCTCAGATTCCAATCCTTCCCAACTTCAAAATCTAGAATATCCATATAAGCAACATAAGCACTATAAACACTGTGAAGGGGAAACAGGTTGAGGAGGGACTGTCAGAGAATTTTAAATTATGAATAAAGAAAAGTGTGATCTGTTTATTCATGGATATGTCACAAAAAAAAATAAAAAAGGCAGAAAATTGGTAAAATAAATTATTCATTAAAAAGTATTCAGCTGTAGTTATGTGTCATCCAAATACTGTTATAGAATGAAGAATACTGCAGAATGATAATGATAGGTGGAAGTTGACAGTGATTTTCAACTTTTTTTATTGATTTATTTGAATTTCTGTGCTTTTTTATATGTGATGTACCTAAATTTCATAGCTTCTCACAATTTTTTGAAGTTTTCTGTTTCTCTGAATATATTTTAATAATCCACATTTACTAATACAAAAAGCTTGTAATCATAGTGTAGTATTTTAAATCTTTTATAATACAAAGTGAATTTGTTGCTGCTATTTGTATTTTAAGTAGCCTATCAGTTGATAAAGAAAGTCAATACTGACACATATTTGTTAAAAAAAAAAAAAATCTATAGATAAACTTTTCATTGGCATAAGTATTGGTACCTGAAGTTCCTTTCTACCTTCTCCATTCTCAACCAGTGTTAACATGCCTAAATGTCTGGTCATGGTCCTTATCACCAGCAGGGGTTCTCTGTTCTCCCCAGATCTGCCTTCCACCTCATATTATTTAATGCCTCGAGCCCATCTTCAAGTCCAGCTCCAGCTAGAGTGTCTCTGACCACCTTTTCTCTGCCTCCATGCTTCCTGAGCACCAACGGAGGCAGTGGATCGCAATATACCATGCCTCTTCCTTTTCATACGAAGCAGTTCCAAGTCACTGCCAAATCATTAAGCAAATGACTGTATTCTGAATGCCCCATAGGAATTCAGTGGAAACTACTGCCTGACACAAAAGCAAGATGCAGCTAATCAGCTGCTTGCTGCAACACAGCAGCTTTGCTCCCAGAGCACCACTGGGAATGCCAAAACAAATCCCACTTATCTGTGTGATAGGTAGCCCGTTGCCTTCAGACATGAATCTTAAGCACTTCCCTCATTATGGCAAGATGCACAGGTAGCAATGCACACATAGCATCAGGACCTTTTTCTTGCTCCCGCACTGGCCAGATCTATGCCCCTGTTCTTCCCCCTTCACTTCAATCATTTTACAGTTGCGATTTTCCATTCTAATAATATCCAAACCTTATTGGTTCCTTTTTACCTCTGCATGCAGTCATGCTCTCTAGTCATTTGAAATTGAATTAATGAATGCTATAATGTTATGATTTATGTACACTCTTAAGGATATCGAAGGAAAGAAGTATGTTGGCATGAAAACCTGGTAGCAAAAGGACATTACATTTCCCGACTGGCAGAGGTAGAAGTTCTTCCATGCTCATTTCATTATACTATCCTTGGCAGGATAACGTGAGCTTGAGATCAACCTATTTACTTCCTTAGAGATTTTCTTATTCATGTTCTTTTTTGTTGTTGTTGTTGTTGTTGTGTTGTTTTGTTTTGTTTTGTTTTCTATAGAAAACAGTAATTCTTGTGATAAGGACTGGAGTATGATAAAGGTCTTTTTTATTTATAAGTTTCCAGTTGCTTCACTTATAGTTTGAAACAGTTCTTGCAAACTAAACTACATAGCTTGGAGTAGAATGGTGATTTGGACTGTAAATATTCCAGCACCAGTATTAGTGCATTACAGCATTGATTTTTCCTTTTTCGTTCCAACTAGAAGAGTAACCAGTACTTACTAAAAGCTTTGCTTGCAGTTTCATAATTTTCTGCATGGCTAACATAATTTCATTTGTTTCAATTTCATTTTTTTTCATAAGGGAAATATATTGCAGACCACTAATTACAAAGGGATTCATTTTCTTTAAAGTCCAGTAAGGTAAGAAAACATTTGACATTGGTTTATAAATGATTGAAGTTTTCTCAGCATATCGTACATTTGTATGTAGTGAATAATATCTCATGTGTACATGCAGTTTTCAGATATCATAATAGTATATTTTGTATGCACGTTGTCTGTGCACACATTTGTATAATTTTCTGATTCTTGGTTTGTTTTAATGAGTTTTGTTTTTATAATGAATGCATCTACCAACTGTGAAAATCTACACATCACATCTACCCACATAAATAAGAACAGTGACCTCTCCGTGTATTTAAATATATAAATACACAACAACTTAAGCCTGAAAAAAATTCACAGGCAGTAGAGTGGGAGTCTTCAAATGGGAATCTGTCAGAATCAGGCTCAGAGGTAGTTTGTTTGACATCCTGTGTGTGATCATTGCTCTTACTACTTTGCAAACTGCTCCTGGGGAAAAGGGTCCTTTTGACACCCTCTTTATTAAATCCCCAGTAGGCATAAGCACTGCTTAAGTTTACTGTAAAATAGTCCTGAGAGATTATTAGTTTAATTAGAAAGATTATTGCTATATAAGTACTCTAGAAGGTTGTTTTTATATTTTAGAAGATTCCTGGTATAGAATTCAAGTTACTTTGCAATAATGTCTCTATTTTGAAATCTTTCTTCAGTAGAATAAAACCAACAGGTTTTGCTACAGATTCTTGCAGTTTTCAGGATAAGACTGAATATGTGTTCCATCACGATGAATCTTTCACAAAACCAGGCCAGAATTGTTACTGGCTAAAGAAAAAATTATTCTCTGGATAAAATCTGTTTTGAAATACTAAAAACAGATTTTCAATTATCCAGAAGAGATGATTTTTTGAAGAAATGAGTTCAAGTTACTACTTACTACTACTGAGTGTATTTCTCAATATCTTTTGTGAAGTTCTACTGAAGATCTATAAAATAAAGAGAAAAAAAACAGAAACAAAGATGTGGTGGCTAAATACATAGCAGAGGTAAACAAACGATCTACCCCTGCAGACTGGAGAGAGTTGATGAGTGTTGTTTTCATTGATTTAAGTGATTTCTTAGATCTAGACATTCCTCATTTGCAAGCCAATAAATAAATATTTGAAGAAATTTACTATTAAAATCTTCATGAAGACAAGTGTAATGGAAAATCCAACAAAATCATGTTTCAAAGTGTATGAGAAACATTTCCCTCAAGCATTTCATTTATAGAAAGAGCAAATACCTAATATTTGGCCTAAGAGAAGGTCTTAATAATAAGGATGTTTCCCTGTACTTCTGAAAGCAACTGCAGAGAAACTTGGCTTCTCCTACTGATCCATATCTGTTTTAAGATAGAATTGTCTGGTCTCTACGGCTGCTAATTTGCCTTCTTCCATGGGCATTAGATTCCTATTAAAGAAAAAAATACAACTTTGAGATGAGCTCTTCTGAGCTCCTATCTAAACTACTGAGAAAACTTGAGCGAGGGGATGCTCTTTTGTGCTGCACTTTCACGTCTAAAAGCATTTCTGCTTTAATTCATTCTCTTTACTTCTGCTGTGCTGAGTATTATTATAGTCTAGTGAGTTCCTGAAAGTGGGAAATGCCAAAGAAACAGGTGTCAGACTTCAAAAGAAGAATTTGTCAAGACTTAATGTTCTGAAGCTAAAGGTGACAGCTCAACCTAAATAAGCTCTTCTCAACAGGATTTAAGTTTCCTTAATAAAAGAAGTAATCATCGAAAGTAAACTGCTAATCTAACAGCCTAGAGAGTAGTTTTTAAAAAATGTACATCATTTGACAAGATATCTTGATTTAAAGACTATTTGCAGTGTAGTGCTTATAGTCCAAGGTTATTTATATTCCCCTGATAAGGCAATTTATGATCTACAAAACACAAGTCTGCAGCATGAATGTTTGTGGGGATATTCATGGGGCTGGTTGGTCTTTGCTTGCCTTGTGGTAAGGGTAGATTCTAGAAGAAAAACACTACAGAAAGAGCAAGGAATTAGTAGAAAAACAGTCCTAATAAAAGTAAATATTTTTTCTTTGTGTTCCCTCTCCCATCCATCCAGTAAATAATAATAAATAAGATAATTGCTGTTAAAGGGAAACTTACTGAAGAACAGAGGAAAAAAAGAGCAATATGAGTTATATATATATATCCTGCATACTATTTTTCTTGTTAAGTCTTCACTATGTTCATAAATATTATCCAGGCTGGCAATTTATCTGTTTCAATATACATAATCACCAAGAATATTAAATAAGATTTAAGAAGCATAAGTAGCAGCATCCACTATTTCAGAAAAACAGTGCTGTCAGTTTTGATTAAAAGTCTGATAGCATCGTAAATGGTGCCTACTTTGTGACATTTTGAAGTCATGGAAAGTAGAGCTACTCATTAGCAGTATGTGCTAGTGGTATCAGAATACAGCCTTTTTTTTTTTTTCCTTTGAGTCATTTTCCATGTTCATTGATCAAAATGGATACACCACATCATTCTTGTCTCTACTTGACTAGTAATATAAGCAATCTATGAGCGGGAAGTCCAAGAGGAGCTGTGTTACCCTCCATTTTTTATTCATCAGACTTTTTTTTTTGTAACAAGCCATTGCTTTTTGTAAGCATTTATTTGTTAGTTACCTTCAGCACTATCTCCCTAGCATTTAACTACATATTTGGTCCTTTACAAAGAGGGCAGTTAAATAAAGTTGGCTGGTTGTGTTACCAATCTTACCCAAGGATTTGGCATATTACTCTTTGTGTACGCTTCTTTATAAATCATGCTGATATTGATTTCTCCTGTCATTCATTCCCACTTTTTGAAAATCTTTTATTATGTTTTGGGTTTGGATTTTATCACTTTTGTCAGAGGTTTAATTTTGAAGGACGTACTTGCCTATATTTCCATACAACACCAGTTAGTAATTTCAGTTACTTAGTAATGAATATGATTTGTTTCCATTTCAGAAGAATATTTTTATAGGCTTAATGTGTTTCTGCATCCAAAGCTGTTGTACAGATTCATCAATCCATTTGTAGGCTGTAGCAAAGATATTATCAGTGGCTGTGGGGGCTCAGGAGTTACCACTGCAGTTCTCCTTTCCTTCAGGTGGTAAGTGTGGCAGTTCTAGCTCCCATCCTGTAACAAGTTGTTTATAGAGATGGAAGGATGCTTGGACGTTTCAAAACTGCTTTTTGCTAGTATTAGTTGATGTAGAGGTTTATATTAGGAAACCTTATATTTTATATAAGCTCCCACAAACCTTGCTTTGTCTGTTCAGACATCCTATAATTAAAAGACAGTGAGTCTTATGGAAACAGTCAGATGAAGCACACTCTCAGTGTGCATTTTCTCAGTATGCTTGGATTTATCCATCAAAAAAATGACTGTAATTCCTTACCACCAACAATTCAGTAATCAGCTGTATGTGCTTGGTGCTGTCTGCAGACTGTGTGGTTAGCAGTATGATGTATTTTTTAAGGAAAAACAAAGTCTTGCCTGTGTGAAAGTGCTGATCAATATATGGTCTGGTCATCAATGACACTACAAGGTCTAAAGGCATAGCTGTATACATAAGGTATGTGAAAGCACCCTGATATGGATAAGCGTATTCATGGTCTTTTTGGATGCATTTAGTTAGTCTTTTGACTGGATCAGGGTTATGTACAATAAAGAAATAATGGGTGTGCATGTATTTGTGTAACAGTGCTACACTAAGATGAGTAAAAATTGGGCCTTGAGGACATAAGAATAGAGAGCTGCAGATTTTCATTGTTCTGATGAAGTAAGGCAAAACAAAAGTATCTGCACGGAAAAAAAAAAATAATAATCATGTGATGCTCTTGAATGTTTGCTTTTCTGGAACAGTATAGTTCCATCTTCTTGTTCAGCATTTGTCTATGATGGATGATGTGACTCAAAGTCGTCCATAAATTCTAGTGGCAAAGCAGCACACAAGAAAAATAGCTGAATTTTACTGATCTTCACCCTAGAATGGCTTTTTTCCAGTTATTTCCTTATATTTGCAGTTTGTACTTTTGCACATTATCAGAGGCAAGAGGTTTCCATCAGGATGAGCTAAGGGTATGTTTTTCTGCAATTACTATATTGATTGATTCCTACATTTCTAAGGTAATAAACACATCTTCATAAAATTTTGCTCACATTAGAGTATCTGTAATATCACTCCAATTAATTTTTATTCTCCTAGTACCTCATTGTTATAACACTTTAAAATTGCAAAAAAAATGCATGTAGCAGTCACTGAAAATCAGAGAGAACCACAAATGATGATTTTTAGAGGTCTGTAATACATAATTGAAGTGTCTTCTCATAAAGACAAACCCTGCAATGTCTTTCACAGTATTACAATTAGTCCTGTCAAGTTTCCAATTCTCTTTCAAACTAGGGCCAAAGAAAAACCTTGCATGTGCACTTGTCCTCACTGCTGGAAACAGGTCAATCCAGACTTTCCAAAGCATGGGAAGGATCAGTGAAAGATAATTCGAATTCCAATGATTAAAATAGAACTATTATAAGGAATTTAAAATAGCCTACACTAATAAATAGATAGCCCTAATCATAGAGGTCTGTTAGGTCCATTTGTAATACGTAATAAAATCAGTACATTTAAGGAGAAGGAAAGCAGAAGTTATAAACATAGAATCCAGTGAAATAGTTCCATACATAATTGCTGCATTGTAAGTGAACAATAGCATCTCATATTCTACCTTTTTTTTACTACAACTCAGTGTCATGAGTTGTGTTACCTGGGCTTGCAATGCTGGAAATTGGACATAAATTATGGCTACTTTCTACTGACCTATATATTAAATGATCAAGAATTATAGAAGTTTCATGCTATAGTCTGTTCTGCATGTATATTTAGGGAGAATGAGAAGAATATTAAAAAATGGTTGTTTCTTCTATTTCAAATAATAAAAGTAGTTGTTCTGCTACATATACATAAAGCATTTCTCCCAAGGAGAAGTCAGAGCTAAAATAAAAATTACTCCTGTGAGTGGTTTGCCACATGATCTTTTTTATGTTTTGAAAGGTCAAAAACTGTGGGACAAATCTAATAAACAGATCTCAGAAGTATTCTATTCAATATCTGAGGAAACATTACAGAATGGTAGAATTGGAATTTTGCTACACTGAAATGCCGATTGTTTTGAGATCTTTTGTCTTGTAATTATGAAGGTGGCTCAGTTCCAAGTGAGTCACTGATTGGGTAAGCCCCTTTCCAAAGGAGAAAATAGAAGCATTCTTTAGAATTTCTGTATGCTGATATTAGAAAGTGTTCAAAGTGATGCTTGGATCTTCTTTCCCCTTTTCTGTACTGAGCTTTACAAAAGAGTGCACGTCACCAGTAAGAAGCATAACAGCAGGTTAACCACCTCCTGTACAATCAGTAGTTCAAAGTCATTTGCATTTTTGGAGAAACACTTCCTAAGTATTTCTACCGTATGTAGAAAATAACCTTAAAAAAATCTGAGGAATCCCCAGTCCTTTCTGGCTATTTTCTTATTGAAAATAAATAAATAAATAAACAAGAGCAAAAAGGGAAACTGTGGTAACATAAAGGCAGTGTACTTGGAAATATCTGTCAAAATCTTATATCTTCAAAATGATTTTACACAATTCTTAATTTTATTATTTTTAATACTTATATCTATTTATATACTTGTATACAATTCTGCAGACATAATTTTGACTGCAGTTGCATGTGTTGATTGTAGGTGACAGGACAAAAACGTTGGGTTCTCTAACTATGGACGCACATTTCATTTTTCAGTATGCAGTAGTAGTAAAATTATGATGGTATACCTCTGTCTATACAGTCAAGCTTCTGTTTCAAAGATTATAGGTGTGATCATTATCTCACTCATGCTGACTCTTCTTCAATATCATATCACCTGTTTCAGTGGAACTGGTTGTGATTTAAGTTGGCAAGGACAAAATCAGCCTTCATGATGATTAAAGCTGATAACCGCTCTCTATGAAATACAGTAATTTTGACACATGTTTGCACAATGTTATATTGCTACTTGCTCTACTTGCTTCCCCAACATCGCTCCCCCTTTCTTTTTTTTTTTTTCTTTTTCTTTCTTTTGCTATAGACTGTTTCTTTACCCTAAAAATATATTGAGGCATTTATCATATGAGCTAAAGTGTGTAAAGGTGCTGTACTTGACTGGAGCGTATACAAACCTTCTACAATAACACAAATAAATGAAAATAATTGACATATATCTTGTCCGTTTCTTACTAAGGATAACTGTTTTATAACAGCACTATCCAGCCCAGTATCCATGTGGTATCTAGTACACGTCCTTAGGGGGGTGAAAAAAATCAGAACAGAGCAAATATATCCTCAGTGAGGGAGCAGTTGGAGTCTGCAGACAATGTGGAGCATTACTTCAGAGGAGCAAACTGCTATTCTAAAGGCTGGGGACTGAAAGTTAAAGGTAACAACTGAAATGATTTTAGTGTTGTTCTTACAGCAGAAACTTCCCAGAGGCCCCAAACACTTTTCATTCCTTCCCTTGTGCCAGAAGCACCAATTCATTCCTACACAGGATTCAAATTGCACAGCTGTTCCCTCGATAACTTCCACAATGCAGTTTGTTATTGCTAATACAGAAATCCATAGCACATAGAAAAGCGGAAATAAAATGCAAGATATCTAATGGCTGGATACTTTTAGGATGACTTAAAAGAAACCATACAGGAACACTTCAGGATTTCTATGGCAAACTGAAGTTTTCTGGTGGGAAGAAGTCAGCATAAGTCATTGACATCTTCTTCTTCACAGAGGGAGCAACCTGAATTGATGCTTTAAGGGAAAAGAAGAGTATGATATAAACACAGTTTGCACCTGGAAACCATGCTTACTATGCTCTGCATTGCCCACAGTGGGAGAATGATGCTGCAAACTCACCTGGTCTCTTCTTCAGCTTCTGCAACAGGAATGATGCTATCCCCCTGAACATGGAAATGAAAAATACGAAAGACATGCTGTGTTGGAGTTTTCTTCTAATTGCTTAACTTCAGAATTTCGCTCATCTGCTACCAAAGTGTTAATTCTCTGGGACTCTTCATAGTAGTATCACTCCTATATATTTACCTATGAAATTCTTCTAGTAGATGAATTGTTTACTCATAAACCTTCAATTTCCACTTCACTTATTTAAAGTGAGTTTCTTCTTTCAGAATGAACATGGCTTTAATTTAATTTATCTCTAAGTAGCGCAGAGCAGAGCTTCATTTTAAGGAGAATAGAAAAATTGTAATAGTACATTTCCATCTATAAATTTTACCCCATTGTATTACAACAGTTTAGGAACTTATAATATGTACACTTTAATATATTCCATATTAAAGCAATCTCACATAAAATATCCATTGTTGCTATTTATTTTCACTTTTTACAGTGATTTCTATTCCAAAAATAAAGAAGAGGAACTTTGGGTTTTGGTTTGTTGATTTTTTTTTGTTTGTTTGGGTTTTAAGTTGAATTGTGTATGTTTAATAAATGACATCTTCTATTGTCAGATGTAATGTAACTTTCTGTTACATTAACATGAATTGTATTTAGTGAAAATAAAAGATTTGAATCCAAAATCTTTACGTATTAGACAACGTTTTTTCATTTTTTATGTGTTCTTGTAGGAACGTGTATATTGTTATAGATTGTTCTTCATCTTCCCATAAGGGATAAACCAGAAGCAATTATAATTTAGTAGTGTTCTGTATGCTAAAAATGTGTGGTGACACATGATGGAGTCCAATATACCTATCTGATTACAGTTTGCTCTTTAGGCATAGGACAAATAACTACTAGATGGCAATGTCAAAGTAAGACACAATTACACAATGAAATATTAATGAAAATACATTGCACTTACATCTCAATGACATCTAAATGGGAATCAGTTATCAGATCTTCAGTGTTTGCAACAAATTTCTACTCTGCAAAAAAAAAAAGAAAAAGCCCAGTGAACTTTTAAAATGTCATGCAGCGCCAAGTCTTCAAATACATAATTTACTATTTTGTTGGCTTCCTATAAATGGATAATAATAAACTTCTAGCTCAATACAAGCTCATAAATGCTGAATCAAAAGTGTGAAGAACACCATGAAATGATAAATGTGGAACTTTATGATACTAATTTTCTTCTAAGTAGAAAATGTAGCTGGTGTTGAAAATGTGAATGGAAACATCGACATTCTGCTTCTGCAGAGCAAAGTTTTAATAGGGAAGAATCTGTGGCTCTGTAAGTTTCTCCATTCAACAGCAAAACAGTAGCTGCATTGCTGTAATCTCAGCTTAAATTTAATAGCTTTCAATGAGCAGTATATTTTCAGAACCATTTCTGTTATACTTGCCTTTTTGGTACACTCATATTTATTTAAACATATGAAAAGTTGACTGTTGTATTAATCAGAGGAATTAATGAAGTTATTTCTCTTGAAGAAGTTTTACTCTTAATCAAAAATTGATCTATGTGTTATATTTCAAAAAGGCATATAACATTTAATGGTATTATTAGAAATTTTATTGTTAAAATAATTTACACCAGCCATAATTATAATCTATTTTAAGTTACTACTGTAGGTTGAATGATAATAAGAGTTTCTCAGTTTTGGTTCAGTTTTAATAGCATACAGACTACATTTCAAAGTCTCTGTTCTGCTGATCAGTGCTCTTTATGTTTCCTGACTTGATGTTCTCCTCTTTATGGGACATGATCTCCCTTGCTGGGTATATTGTATTAAATCAGTAGGTGTGACTCGACCTGGGCAGGCTAGTGAAAGGAACAAAACTTGGTAAGTGTATCAGGTCATGATGACTGTAAAATCTTTCATTTGGATAAATTTGTCTAAGGCTATAAAACACCATTATGTGGTTCCCAGCCCTAGTGGATTCACATGCATACTTGAGCTAAAACATAACTAATTCCTTTGATTAGATTGGAGAGGTTGAGTGCACCCCTGCTTGCTCTGATTGATTCCTTGGAAGGAATCCTATATTTATAAGGGAGTACTTTATAGCCTGATCTCTTTCGGACATGGTTTCAGTGTGTCGCTTAGAATCGGCAGCCCGTGCCATACTGTGGGACACCTCCATATAACATGCATTCAGCTAGAAGAGATTTTGAAATGATTTGTCCAAATGTTCATACTGACGACAACAGAAAGGTTAATGAAGTAGTGAGGTAAATTGCACTGGATAAATCCTGAATTTTTTTTTTTTTTTTTTTTTTTTTTACATTGTTATCATGCCTTGTGACTACAATCTATGCTGCTTTGTTTTGATGCAACTTGAATTCAACATTTTTTGTGTATGAAATTTAGACCTTTTTTTGCAGTTTTATATTTAAAAATGAAGTCTTAAAGTTCAGACATTTATTACCATGTTAAGATAAAAGAACCTGTCTTAATTACAGCACTGTTATAACAATGATTTAATGAAATTCCTGCTCTGTTCACATTAAATCTTTGTCATGAGCTACAGCATTGTGGAATATTAATGTTGCACGTATTTTTTTATTCACACTACATAGTCTAATGATACACCTTAAAGTAGCAAAACTGTCTGAGTTAATTCTTTTCGTGGTTTAGGATAATATTCTTGGGGAAAAAAAAAGGATTAAAAAGTCCTTCAACACATATATACTAGCTCTCTTTTTTGTTTCTCTTTTTTCAAGTATGTTTAGAATGGACACATAATCCACATATGCAAACTATAAATTGTTTTGCAGTCATTTCTGTGGTATCTATTTTTAAATGTGGTAGAGCCTTAAACCGCTGTTTAAGACAATAGTATAACAATATATGGAAAAATAGGGAAGATAAATATGATATAAATTACTAGCTAGAAAACAATTTTGAGAGGAATGGGCTTGGGATGATCTTAACCTATGTAAATACCTGAAGAGAGGGTGCATAGATGACAGAGTTAGGCTCTTTCTGTAGAACTCAGTGACAGGACAAGAGGCAATGAAACTTCCTTCTGACACTTTTGACTGTGAAGATGCCTGAGCACTTGACCAGGCTACTGGGATTATGGAGACAACCAGCTCTAGGTGGCCATGGGTTGGATCAGAGGAGGCTGAAAGGTCCATTCCAATCTCAAGCATTCTGGGATGCAGTGACATCCACTGCCCACCTTCATCCCTTGACCACGAGGTCCATAATGTTGATGGAAAAACCACACAGCATTAAGGAGAGCAAGCTGGCCACATTATGATCTCCAAGGTAAGTTGTTTATTTGGAACAGAGCGCCTTTCCGTGTTGACAGCACCCAATACTTTCTGAAGCATCAGCAGGAAGGATGCTGAGCTGTACAGAACCATTAATATATTTAAAGATAAATTTATTAACTGCATATTTTCCTTTGTAAAATGATGAATTGTTAACTATAACTTTCTAATGTGGTACAAGTTTTCAGAAGACACCTTTATCTGCTTTCCTCCTTTTATTTATTTCTAAAACAAAATTATTTTTGTAGGCCACAATAGGCAATTCATCCTGTTCCCACCAAAATCCCCACAGCTTTATTGATTCTTCTGAACCTTCTCAAACATCATACACAGCCAGTCAATAAAGTGATGATAGCAATCAATAGAAAGTACAATAAAATAATAAACTTGGCTGAGAACAGCATCAGTACACTCAGACCTCAGAACTTAACCTGGGAACTACATTTACAATTTGACAGGCCCTTTCTGTATTAAAGGTTTCTCCAGTAAATCTGGGACTGAGTACATAATTGTTGCTTGGAAAAGGTAAGGCATGCACTTAGTCTTGTTTTTTTAAATACTGAGATAACACCATGCTTCCTTGTAGGTTTCTGAAAGCCCTGAACATGACTCCAATGTATTTCTCTATCTGTACTGTAAATAAAAAAATTCACTGTGAATTGTCACTTATGTAAACACACTCAGTGAATAATGTCATAAAACAAGCAACTGCCAGGATTTGCATGCTTCAGTTTCCTTTTTTGAGCTCTAACTGAATGGGTCTAAAATCTGAAGATTTAAATCCCATTAATGTATTATCAGTGTCTAAGATGTTTTAAGTTAACATATACACAACAACACATTATAAACAACTTGTATTTGTTTTCTCTTGCATAATATAAACTAGCTCAATTAATCTTTGTCAAATGACTCAGTAAAAATAACTCTTGCAGGTAGAAATATGTCTAAATTGGAAATAAAATCTGCATCTGTTTCTAAGGCATTAGAAACCTCTGTAAAATATCATTTACATTAGATATGGTAATAACTCCTACCTGTAGTACTATGTAGGTATTTTCCTAACAATAACATTTCAATGTACTGCTGATATTTCAGTGTAATTTATAAACATAGAAGTATGTTTAGATAGACTCCTGCCCAGGAGGTGAAGACTGTATGTGTTGCACAGGTGCACAGAATGACAGCAACTACTTACAGTCTCCTTCAATGGAGGTAAAGATCAAGGAGAAGTCAGAATTATTGTTTTATGAAGAATAATATTATACATTTTTGTATAATTTTATGTTTAAAATGCTTTGTTCTGTGGTTATATTGTATCTTACATTTTTCTTTCCCTGGCTTCCTATCACCAACATCATTTTCTCATGAGCTTTGCGAATTGAGTACCCTTAGTATAATGTGCAAATTACTGCCCTTGAGCTGCAGATTGAATCTTAAAGCAAATGTAAACAGCTGAATTGGCAGCAATGGTTTGGGGAAAAAATAAATAAATAAAAATAAAGGCTTTGCTAGGATTCTGCATACTAGTATCTTCTCTATCCATATGTAACTTAAATTAAGGAACACTTTATAGGAACAGTCACACAGCTGTGAAGAAGGAAGAACTGTAAAAGTGACAATGCTACATCTGAACCTCAGCATACAGGAACACTTCTCAACTTCTAACTAAGGGTTTATATATGGCTCCCAACTTTACGCTGGGAGAATACCCAAGTTTGGGCCCATTTTCAAACTTTTGCACACTAACATATTTTTTTCCCCAAACACAGTCTCATTGGCTGCAATGAAAGGAGAGCTGACTGCAATCTCCCTGCTCAGGTGATTAGGAAACCTGGGCCAAAGAACATGGCCATACTCCACATGCCTCTATAAATGCATGTAAGCTAAGGTAGGTGTGGGAGCAGCTGATCTTTGTTCTGCTTGTAGCCCTGTGGATATCTGATGATCTGTGAAGGAGCAGTGTGTAAAGGTCAGTGAAGTTATAATGTTTCTGTGAATCAAATGGTTTTTCTTCACATATGTATGAATCTATAGCAAATTCCCCTGTAGCCTTAGATGCTAAATAATTATTGACTAGGATGTGGTACAGCTGTAGTTTGACTGCCTCATTAGAGGAAATTCTTCCACTCTGGTGCTTCCAAAGATGTTTTCAGTCACATCCCAAGTACCCATGTTATGCACTAGAAGATAGATTGGATGATTGCTTTCTTTCTTATGGGAAAAATGTTTTGAGTACCTTAAATATTTTCAATCTCATGGTAGCTACAGGCAGTGTAACGTTGTCAGTGCTTAGGGGGTTTTGTTGTGTGGGTAGAGAGCACACTGCATCAATGTAATTCATCATCCATGAAGAATTTGCTTCAACGGTGGATAGTGCCTCAGTATTTGCAGTGTGGGTGTATCTATGTACATGCGGACAAATATATACATATAGCAGGAATAATTTCCTTTTATCACTGAACAGCAGACAGAACTTAGATGAGATGTGGTGACTGCTAAGTAGTGGACAGAAGTGTTGGATAAATGAAAAAAATAAAAGAGAGGAATGTGACAAGTTATGCGCAAGAGTTTTTAGTTGTGATATATTTTAATGACCTATATTGGCTTTCCCTGAATTAGATGGGCTTCGTATATTAGTACTGGCAGAAATGGCAGTGAATACTTAACACAAGTCAGAACTTTTACACTTCCATGTTTCATGTTCAATATATCTTTCTAAGTGTGTTATTCATCATACCAAAAGCAATATAAACAAATGCTGCTCTGCAGGCTGCTGTTTACTCTCCAAGAGGAATTTTAAGAGCAAATCTTCCTTCCTTGACATACCACAGTGACAAATTACAGCTAATACTTCTACACTGAGTAGGAAAAGAACATAGCAGTGGTAAGAATTTATATAGCAGAGAGCAATGTGGCATATGTAACTAGCTGGCATTTTTAGTACCCTGCCTTGATTTGAGACAGCTTTGGTAATACATAGCCTATCTTCTTTGTCCTTGACTGTTGCAAGGTTTGTTTTTGTTTGTTTGTTTGCTTTCTTGTGTAAAAACAAGAAAGCCACGAAGGATGTATTTATAACAAGTCACATAATGCTTAAAACAAATCTCAAACATAAGTAAGGAAAAGAAGGGGAAAAAGTGGAAATATGGACAAAAACAGATATAATAAATGCTATTTTATGAAGACTTAGATAAATATTTTTGAAATCTGTTAGAGATCTGTAGTTTAATATACAACATTCATTTGGCAGTCTTCTATTAGATTGCCTTGCAAAAACATGGAACTGACTTCAAAATTGTTCATCCCAGAGTAATGGTATCAGATATTAAAGAAGTAATGTCAGAAAGACAAGAAAAATTCTGAATCTTCAGACCATTTAAAAAATGAAAGAATCTGGTTCCAATCAAGTGCTGTTTTTCTCATAACCATACTTGTGTTCAGCTGTGGAAGATGCTGATAGTGTTTCCATTAAAATCAGCTGGGCTATCTGCAGAAAGAAATACAACAAAAACAATAAACTCTACTTGTGAGGAGTAAAGAGTTGCAACTTGAAGATTACCTCCTGTGGGCAGAGTTGCCAACCACTGGATCAGGAATCCATCCAACCTGGCCATGAATGGCTCCAGAGATGGGCATCCACAACGTCTCTGGGCAATCTGTTCCAGTTCCTCACCTCCCTCTGAGTATAAAATGTCTGTCTTCCTTGCTTCACTTTTTCAGTTTAAAGCCATTTCCCCTTGTGCTATCACTATCAGATCATGTAAAAAAGTGGTCCCTTTCTTGCTTGTAAGCTCCATTCAAGTACTCAAGCTGCAATGAGATTTCCCTGGAAGCTTCTCTTCTCCAGCCTAAACAAGTCCAGCTCCTTCAACCTTTATTCATAGGAGAGGTGCTCCTGCCCTTTTATCATCTTTGTGGCCTTCTTCTGGATCTGCTCCAACAACTCCAAATATATTCTGCTGGAGGCTCCAGGCCTGGACACAGTACTCCAGATGGGCATTACAACAGCGCAGAGGAGGACAATCACCTCCCCCTTCCTGCTGCTGCTTCTCTTTTGATGCAGGCCAGAATACTCTTAGCCTCCTGGGCTGCAAGTGCATGCTGCTGGCTCATCTCTAGCTTTTTGTCCCTCATGAGCCAAAAGTCCTTTGCCGTAGGTCTGATTTCAATATCTTCTCCCAGTCTGTATTTATATCTGGGACTGCCTCGATCCATGTACAAGGCCTTGCTCTTGGCCTTGTTAAACCTCATTAGATTCTCGTGTACCCACTTTGTGAGTGTGTCTAGATTCCTCCCGATGGTGTCCCTACCTTCTATTTTGTCAACTCCACCACTCAGCTTAGTGTCACCAGAAGCTTGCTGAGGGTGTGCTCAATTCCACTGTTTGTGTCATCAAGATGTTCAAGAGCACCAGTCCCAAGATGGACCCCTGGGGGAAACTACTCCTAACTGACCTCCACCTGGACGTAGAGCTGTTGACAACAACCCACTGGCTATGACCATCCAACCAATTCTTTATCCACCTAATGGTCCAGCCATCATATCTCTCCAACTTAGAGCTAAGGATGTGGTGCGGGACCATGTCAAATGTCTTGCACAATTCTAGGTAGATTACCTCAGTTGCCTTTTCTGGGTCTACTGCTTCTATCATTCCATCACAGAATCATAGCATTATGTTTCATTTTGCAACCATATCTGGGTGAAGGAAAAAAATATATACGAGCATCTTCATAAAAGGAAATGTATATGCTTAATGTAGGACAAGGTTGTGAAGGTGGCAAATACTTTAGCCAAAAAAGGAGCTTCCTTCACATGATACAAATAGACTCATGTCTTTTGTTGAAGTCTATCCATAAATTAGCTGAATAGAACTTTTATATAGGAAAGAATCATCTGTGTTGAGTCTGGGCAAAACTGTGAATTTCTAAGAATAGCTTCTAGAATGTAAGCCTAAAGTAGTCCAGGGAAGAAGTAACACGTGTCTAGAGGGTGCTTCAACCATTGTACTTTTTTGGTATGATTTTATTGGGGTGAAGGCAAGTATTAGGTTGTATATGTAAGAGCACAGGCATAAGGATGTCTAGTACTATGAGTTCCTTCAAAATAACGAAATTGTGTAAATAACCTTTTCCCAGAATATCTGTAAAATCTTCTTCTCATACACATCTCCTACAGAAAGACCAAACATGAATGCAATCTCATCTACAGCGCTAAAGAATCATAGCATTGACTAAAAAACAGAAGGAAAAAGACTTAATCCGGTACTCAAAGTACAGCATTATCAGTAACATGTACTTACTGTCCTTCATAAATGCATAGAATAATGTCAGCAGGCATCTTGTGTGTTTAGAGAAAGTGAGGCCATTGCTGAGTCTGATTCATCCATGAGATCTGAATACAGGATTGCTTTTTAAATTATTACTATTAATATTTCTAAGTATGTTTTTCCTTCTTGTACTTTTCCTCGTTACATGATGATTTTGTTGTTATCTTTTGTCCTGGTTGACCATAAGTTTTTTGGATATTTTTTTTTTTTTTTGCTTTTACTTACTTAGGAAACAAAAGGAAATAAATTTATTCTGTAGTTCATTTGATATATGGCATAAAAATTCATCTTCTGTCCTTAATCTGTGGTTGGCACAGATTCAGGAACTCATTCAAAACCTCAGTGACTAAGTGACAGGTGGAATATTTTCATTGCTTCTCTACAGTGTTATGCAAAAGATGCATATTTGTGCTTGTAGCTGTTTTTTGTTATTATTTTAATGATTTTTTTTTTTTTAATTAAAAAGGTAAGGATGTTAAAGCCTCATCTTGTATCAAAATTCATTTCCCTTTTTTTATTGCATACGTCCAAATTAAGTGTTGTCAAAAGTAACCAATTAACTGCGGAAGGGCTTTTAAGGAGTCCAGCTTTTTATACTGATGATTATAATTTACAAAGTTAGTTATGAAATGCCTGTGCCTCCATTCAAAAGTTTGGATTAAAATAGTCTTCTTTTTGCATTGCTGTTTTTTCCCAGAAATGACATGCTAAAATAGAAATCTTCGACTTATAAACTGTCCTCCATTCCACTTGACAGACAAGCTAGTCTCAAAAGCTATCAACCTACCTGACCAAACCAACAAACTTGGTCATATAAAGTCATATAAAATTGAAAGGAATAATTGTGACATAAAGTTAAACTTATGAGAAGAGGACTGCCTTGGTTGCAGATATAGGCAAAGGTAATTAAAGTATGTTCCTGCTTATGATTTTTATCCAGATACAGTCTGTTTCAGTAATGTTATGTTTGACAAGGTATTCTAGGAGATAAGAATGATTATGAGGCTCTGTTAATAGGAATTATAATTAAATATTTAAATTCTTTTCCAACACAGCGCTGCCCTGAAACTCCTACCTTCTTTAACATGAAATGGTTCTTTTCAATTTTTTTCCCTTGTTTTTTCAAGGCAGAAAACCTTTTGAAATCTGTGGGCTTTTTTGTTTTTTTGCTTTTTTGTTTTTTGTTGGTTTTTTTTTTGTTATTGTTTTGTTTTATTTTCCCTAGAGAAACCATTCTTTTAATGATACATTTAAAAACACAAAATGCTTTGCTTCAGTGCTTTACAGATAACCTGTTACTTGAGTGTCTACAGTACTCTGTACCTGGCAAATAGTGGATCAGATTAGAAGACAATTTTGAGTTGTAAAAATGTTTTCCTAAGTTTTGTGTAAACATTCCTTTCAAGTTGAAGGTAAATATACAAATGTGTAACGCAGAGAACGTCTGTCTTTCATGATAGTGTCTGTTTTTCTGCTTTTTTTACTAGATTAATCTTGTTAAAATTTGCACAAGGAGTTGCTATAAGCTTTTCTCTCTTCTCCAAATTGTTTCTTAGAAAGCTACCAATCTGTACATGATTGAAAGCTAAGCACCTTTATTAGTTTATGGAAAGGTCATTTTTTAAAGCAAGGATTGTTAATATGAATTCAGATGAACTGTTCAAAAGCTAATTTGTGGAATGATCTCTCTTTAGTAAGTTACACTTTACTAAGCTACAGATATTAGTTGTAAAGCATTGTTTCTTGAAAACATTTCACATTAGAATTTCATATAGATTTTTCCACTCTTTTCCCTGTGAGATATTGAATTCTGTTAGAGGCTGATTTCCTTTCTTGAATTATTTTTACACTGCTTGATTTGCTTAATTAACAAAAACAACAACAAAAAGGGTAGAGGTGAGGGATGGAATTCATATTCAAGACTGACTAGACCTTTTGGTGACTGCTACTACTAGAACATGAAATGTGAGCATTTCAATTCCAGCCTTGTGAACAAGGATTAACTTCATAACTTTACCAAAGCAAATTCCTACAGCAAAACACTTAATTGGTACAATATTGATTAGATGTACCTCACTGTGACTTCTTGCCATCTTAGGTTTATAAACATAGTATTCCTTAACTTCTTAGGCTGTAAAATTTTTCATGAGCATTGCAAGTTGTTAAAATTATACTTCACCATTGTGGATTGCATACTTAAGCTTCTGAGTAAGTTCACTTTCTTAACTCAGAGTAAGAATGCAAGTTTCATCATATTTAAGAAGGAAGGGGGAAAAAAAGCTCAGAAGAAACAAACCGCTGAGTTTGGATTTAAATAAATTTATTTATTTATTTTTAAAACTATTCAGAAGTTTTCAATTAAGTGAAAACCCTGCTGTGAGTGTGTCTCCTTTTGATGTAGATTATGTTTTAGGTCATTGAAGGTTTCTAGCACTTTGAAGCATCTGATCATACTGATTACTGCTGAAGATGTTGGCTAAACAAGCCTGTAAAACATATCAGTTTGACAAGAGACAGTGCTAGCCTGCAGTCAAGACCATAATGAGTGATTCACTTGTTCCCTTCTCTCTGGGCTTACCCATCATTACATGTTCATTAAGTAATAATTGTCATTGATCAACAGGCTTGTGTATGGATGACGGTAAAAGAAACAGGGCTATTAAACCTTCACTGGGTAAACCAAGTGCATGCCACAACCAGTAAGGTACATTAATGAGAAGAATTAAACTAAGGATAGTTAAATTATGGACCACTTCCTTTCTTTTCATTTTATTTATGATTAAAGTCAAGTGTGTGATATCTTAGACTTTCAGAAACAAATGTATAACAAAACAGAACAGAGCCGTGGCCCAATGCTGTGCTTTTCAAGAATTCTGACCCTGAAGAGTAGCTGGTTGTAACTTACTATAATAGTTCAATTAGTTTGGAGGCTTTCAGATAGGTTGTATAAACAGTGTATAGATTAGTTGAAGTAACAAGACAAGAGCGCATCACCAATAAGATTCAAAGTCAGGTTTCTCATGGATCGCTTGTGGAAAGTCCCTGTATAAATATTTAAAAGACCAAAATAGCTTCTTTCAATTAGATGGTGTTAGAATTATGATGTTTCAAGTACAATTTTTATATTGAAAAACTTATGTAGGAAAATGTTTTGGAATCTACCTATTTGATCAGCTAACATCACATCAGATGAGATTGCCAAAAACCCTTGTAAAGAGCAGTGTGCATTTAGAAACAAGGTACAACTGCTTTCAAAATGCATTCAGTTTTAGGTACGCTGCTGCCCATACATCTATGTATTGAAACATTATTCCCTGCATTTGAAGTAGGAATAGCTCTGTTATTTTAGTAGATTCTTCAAGCTGTATTTTCATGTCTAGATAGAATTACTAAATAATTTCTTTCATGGTGCCTATATTTGTTTCTGATTTATAGCACAATGTTTATTTGTTCATGTTTCCTTTGACTTCTTTTGCTATTTTGCATCTGGTAGGTAGGTATCTGCTGCTATTGGGCTAAATGTCATTAGCTGTCTAGCAAACTTGATGTGTTTGGAGCACAGACTATGTCTCCTTTTCTTTTGATTGTGGTCTCAGGCCTCCTGCAATCAATCTTTTATTACAAAAAGAAATGTCTTTTGTTGATTTTTTTTTTTTTTTTTTTTTTTTTTTTCTTTTTTTTTAGACTGAAGGGTCAAGAATACACTTAATGAGAGCTAAAGATGGAGCAAAAATCACATGAAAAGTCCTCTGGGGAAATAGGAGTTGTTTAATTAAGTGTACTGATTGCAGTCGTTTTAGAGTCTCAGAAAACGCTGTCCTGGGTTACTGCTTTAAAAATACAGCTTTAATTATTATGCTAGGTAAGAAAACAACCGTAGGATAGATTCTGCCAGTGCTTTCCCATTGATTGCTACAGAAATCTAATACTGCAGTATTTTCTCTGACACTGCTAGCACAACTGGCTCAATATCTACTGTAACTGCTTATAATTCAGAAGCAGTATGGACTCTGAGGCAAAAGTTTCTACTCTGCATCTCAATCCAAAGCTGTGGTTGTTTAATAATTATTTTCAAGTTGTAAGGATGGAGAGTAAGAGAAAGATTGTTCAGGTTTTTGAACATATAACCTAATCACTTAAAATAAAATACATCATTTGTATCCTCATTTACAAGAGGAATTCACCCCTCATCTGAACTTCCTGTACATAAGATGAATACTGGGAAAGAGTCCTGCAATATTATTTGCAGAAACACTTAAAAGAAATAAAGATCATAACTTGGATATGTTGCTTCCATCATTGACTGTTTTTAAGAGGACATAAGATATGTCATCTTTAATAAATTCTAACCTGCGCTCATTTGAAAGAAATAAGAAGGATAGAATTACTTTTAAATATTTGGAGATAATAAATTATGGAAAACGTCTTTGCAATTAGTAATACAATAGTTGCTCTTTTGATGGTTGATATTAAACTATACAGCTTTCTGAAGTAAATTTTGGGTATTCCTATCTGAAGTAAGAACAGAGATATTAAATTTTGGATATTCCTAAGTGAAACCTCAGTCATTTTTACAAGGAAAAAAAGTCTTGTTCAGGAGCAGGAATGAGGAAACAATATCAAAATTTTCTGGGGAGGTGAGAGAATATCATCTGTCTTCTGTATATTTACTTTAGACAAGATCAATATTTGAAATTTGACAGCTAAAAATTATTCTTTCAGATTTGCCTTTATTACTTTTGAAACTAGACACTGAGAAACCTTCAGTGGAAAAGTGTTTCATTCCAGTTTGAACCTATGTTTGACCTACTGTTAATTAAAACAATGAAAAATGAATTTAAAAAAAAAAAAAAAGACTCATAAGTGAGAAAAATAGACGAGTTATGCTTGTTTTCAACGGGAAATAATTATGCAAACACTTCTATCCAGATACTTCTACAACTGTGTCATTAAATTAATATAAGTAAAAATTTCTGATTCACCACCAAGTGTTGGTAAAGTGTTTTTGCCAGGAAGCCACTGAACAGTTCTGGTACTCTGAAAGTAATGTCTCTTATTTTATGATGTTGGCCCACGATATTAGAGGTGGATGTTGGTGGTATGGCAGTAGAGTTTGAATCTTCCCACCAATATTCCATTTTGTTGTTCTGATACATATGGCAGCAGAGGGACACTGTGGCAAAATGACACCTAACTTGAAAGCGTGTATGAAGCCAAGGGGTGAAATTGAATTCCTCTATGCGTTTAAAAAAAAAAAAAAAATTGCATCCATTGGCATTCATCATTCATCAGGGCTTTCTGAATTTTTATGGAGATCAAACAGTGCAGGTGACCACAGTGAGGGAGTGGGTTCTGCATTTCAGCAGTGGTGGTGCTGGTGTGGATTTTTACAAACAGAGCATGCAGTCTCTTGTTCATCACTGGCTAAAATCCATAGCTAATTGTGTTGCCTATGTTGAAAAATAGCATTTTGTAGCTGAAAATTTGCTCTACCAAACATTGTTGTTATGCTTCTTGCATCTGTTGTGCTTTCCATGAAGTAAATAGGAGATGTTACTTTCAGAGCAACCAGTGTAAACAGTAATAGAAAATCTTCTGGAAAGAAGTTACTGTGCGAGAGCTGAGTTGTTTAAATATTTGGGTGTCATGTCTAAACCAGTCTTCTAGACATTCTTTCAGTAGTCAAAGGAAGAAACAGCTGTGTCAAGAACCGTGGGCTCCTTTGCCAGCTCATACCATTTCAGGGTTAATGTGGCAGAGGCACACAGCTTAAGCAAAGCAAGGCTTGGCAATTATGCTATCAGGACTAAGTATATAAATCTGTCAGAGCAGGGGGGAAAAAAAAAAAAACCAAAAAAACTGATTTTCACCAAATCAAATGAAGACATCTTGCATTTAAATGAGTTGGCTGTCAAACCTAATAGATACAAAGATTTTGGTATTTGGTCTGCGTTTCAAGTCTGGCTCAATAATCAAAATGCATTACTTTTATTAGATTTGAATGAGCAAAAAGGAACCATTTCTACTCTCTTAATTTCATTATCAGACCTGTAACAGTTTGTAAACACAACTTTTTGGATTTAATTATTTATGAACCTTACTGAATGTTTTACAGAAGTTAGAAATCCTCCTTTTGTTTTCAATTTCAGTGAGGAGATTAAAATAATTAAGTACTGATTAGCCTTAGGTTGACCTTTACTAAGAAACCTGCTTATAAATTTGGCAAATGTCCACACTTTCTCTCTTTCCTGGAATCAACTTAATATGCTACTTAATACACAGCACAAAAGGGCAATGCTTTAATCACCCAGTAAGCAAGGAATTTTATTTATTTTTTTTTTTTATGACCTGCTCATATGCCTGGGACATCTCAACTCTTTTCTGCCTTCTTCTTTGCCATAAATAGCATATAATGAATTATCCTAAGGACACAAGTGATAACTTATTCATATCTAGGACAATGTTGTCCTTGGTCTTTGAGAGCACCTTATCTTCCCCGAGTGCATTAAACAGTGTGCTGTAATATAATTCACCTTGTAATAGCAGCATCATGCTAAAAGGATGTAAAATGGCACATTACATTAAAACCTCTTGAAATATCTTCAAAAACATGAGATGTATGCATGAATGTTTACCTACTCAAGAATGGATATCTAATCTTCAGTGATATAAGACCTTGCAACTAGTAACAGTCTCCAGACTTTTGTTTTTGTAATAGTAGTGTCAGCTAAATATCAACAGTCTTTGTCCAGGAGGAATTAGCACAATCTTCAATAATGATTAGTGTGGAAAATTGCTCAGAGAAAGATACTCAGTGTATGGGAGCACTCTTGCAGTGATTGCTGGTTGAAATGAAGGCTGTCATGAGATCACAAATTTCCCCCAGCAACTGATAAAAGGTGCTGCACCTGTGAACTTGAAGCTTCTCTAGTCATCTGCTGAGATGATAAATTGGTTTAGTCCTATCGCAAGATCTTCCCAGTAAGTTTTATTCATTGTTCTTATTCGTTTTTCTTTTTTAAGTCTCTTAATTTGCTACTTCCTAATGCAATAAGGCTGTAATTAGTGCTCTTAAAAGTTTGAAAATCCAGATGAAAGAAACAGGTATATATTTTTTCTCATATTCCTCATGTCCTGCAATACTTTTGTGTTGACATTTGTCATCATTCCTACCTGGGCAGTATGCAAACATTTCTGCACGTAGCATTGACTTAATCTCCAGGCTGATGATTTTCAGAAAAGGCGGTCGATCAGTGACAATAGGATTCTTATCAAGGTTTTGACTGCCTTAATTCTACACTACCAAAACCACAAGTCTCTCCTGTATAAACTTATTAATACTGATGAGCTCACTGACTCTCTGGCACTTTTTATGTATGAAGTTTTGCTTCCTTACTTGCTAGAAGATATTTTAGTCTCCACAACTTTGAGTGTGTCATTTCTTACCTCAACTCTAAGCCTCACTGGGACTAAAAGACTAGACATTTTTGTCTCTAGTACACAGAAAATGTTATATATTGCATTAAGTATTCAGTAGAACAGGGAGTAGAATTTGTATCTATTCCTCTCCAGGGTAATGCTGTAACCATTGGGTTACAGGATAATGTTACTTTCGTATTTCTGTCCTAGGAAGTACTTGTTTGGGGAAAGATTCAGAGTGAAGGACTGAGAGCAACTCCTTTAATTTCCCTTCTGGTATTTACTAAGAAATGGGGCAAGTGATTTGCCACAGAAGAGCAGGCTGCCATTTCAGGCTTGTTCTGAGTGGAGAAAGAACCCAAAAGTCAGAACTAGGATGAGACTTACCAAATATTCAGCTTAT
This sequence comes from Tympanuchus pallidicinctus, assembly GCF_026119805.1. Taxonomy (NCBI): domain Eukaryota; kingdom Metazoa; phylum Chordata; class Aves; order Galliformes; family Phasianidae; genus Tympanuchus; species Tympanuchus pallidicinctus. Next base: position 11,549,979 of record NW_026294648.1, on the reverse strand, counting down.
GCAACCCGTTGACTTCCAGATTTGTGGAATGATTCTTTAAGTTAATTAGAATAAATAACAGCTGGAGACAGCTTGAGGCTACCTGAACTTATTTTAGAAAACAAAACTACCATTGGTAACAAGATGTTGGAGGAGATCTGGTTCTCCATTCAAATATGGTTGATCTATCTTGATGCTGCACTGATGTTCAGGCTGACGCGTATTCTTAGATTTTCAGTTTTACATGACTGAAGATACTTTCTGCGCTCTTTTCATTTCATGCTTCCATAAAATGAATCCTAAAACACATTCCAGTAGTGCATTATGTTATTTGGGAAAAGGGAAGAACAGATAGGATTAGAAACAAAAAATTTGACTGATGGCATTTAGGTTCATTCTGAAGCACTAGGTTGCGAAGTTAAACATAATTTCTCTTAAAAAAAAAAATGTCTGAACTATATCAAACTTCTGTATGAAGAAAACACTACTAGTACAGCCTTTAGATATACACTGTGCTATGGACAGGGTTTCAGGCTGCATTAAATTTTGGCTCAGGTCAGTACAGATTTCTTTCAGTCCAGTTCTCTAAATAGTAGTCAGGAAAATCATCAACTGTGAATCTCTATCATTCCATCAATGTCTGAATCCTTCCTCTTCACTAATGGGAATTCTGAATTCTTAGATTTACTAACTTTTATATAATGTGTGCCAACAAAACCATCAACGAGAAATCCATTGGTCAAGGTTCAGCTCCTATATTATTTGAGTAATGCTTTTTAACTGTGCTTGTAGCCAAAGGAAAAGAAGCTCCTACATTTGGAATATTGTCCTTACTATAAGTCATTGATACATGTACTAAAATCCCATATAGTCATCGAAAACACCCATGGTACCTCAAGAATTTTTTAATGTATTCATTTCCATTTAAATGATGGAGTACAGGTAACCATTTAGCAAGATACTTTGTATTCAGCAGAAGTATCCAAAATCACAGAAGACTGTTTTCATAATGTGAATATACCTTTGGTATGCTGATTTTATATATGCAAGTGACAAAATTGTGATCTGCTTTCTCCCTATGGGACAGAACGTTAATATATGATTCTGTCAGAACAAGATATGTAAATGAGGTCAATTAAACTTCAAGGGTGCTCAGGCACTTTGATAGTTTTCACTCTGCACCAAGTGAAATTTAAGATAAGTTTTTAAACAGTAGAAGTAGTTCACTACCAGTTCGAATTGGAACTACCACCAAGAGTATCTGGAATTTTGGACTGAGAATGAAAAATCAGACTAGTTGGACTGGAAGGGGGGAATTAATCACAGAACATACCTTACCTACCAGGAAAGATCCAGTTTCTCTATTGAACCTAACGAAAATGACTGCAGTGGAATTGGTTCAGCCCACTTATTCACTAGAAAGGTAATGATAAAAGTATTGCTGTCAGATCAGAACTGACCTATCTTACTGTGCAACTTGCATGGCAGTTAGATCCAGTGCCAGAGAAGTCTTGCTAGACCTCTAGAGAGCAGAGGAAAGAGTACTTCTGGGCATATGCTGTACTTAAGCCAGCTGAAACATGATTTAAAAATAGCATTCTTAGGAACCATGATGGAGCCTGTTTTTCAGGTAAAGCCTGCCTTTCTTAATAGAAGGTTCACAGCTCTACATTTGTTTCTCATCAGATTACTTACATATACATTACATGTAAAAAAATATCGTTGATTCCAAACAGTTGTGTCCATTTTTTTTTATTGCTTTTTCACCGAGATTGATTGCAGAAAATACATAATCAGGCCTCATCATTAATGATGTAATTTCATTCCATGATCTAATTGTACTGAATAGTATTTAGTTAAATAGTAAGTAAAGGCAGATACAGAAGTGAACTATACTTCTATATACAAGCCAGAGATATTTGCACAAAAATGTGAAATTTTACTTTGAAATCAATTGGGGCATTTTTTCTAAATCTGTCCACAGAATGTTACTTTTTTTGTAAACTAATATGTATGTAATGCTTTAATCCCTGATATTTGGAGTATGCTAAACTCCACGAGAAATTTTGTCTCTAGTGGAAAATTCCAAAAAGTTAATACTTCTGTCAGATACCCTTCCTACAGCTCTCACTTTTAAAGTATTTATCCACTCCACCAGAAGGAAAAAGGGTAACCTGCAGAAAATAGACTATGACAGCTTGATTATTGATTTCTTTAAAAAGAGGAAGATGATAACAAAGGTTAGTTTACTATTGTCAGTGTACTTCATAAATCTGTGACAAAACAGTTTTAACACCTAAACAATGGGAAAATCTGGTAGGGAGCTTCATTACAATTTACATTAGTGTGATATGATTTGATCTTACAGCTGCATTCACAAAACACCTGAGCCATGACACTAATGATTGCATTCTCTGCCTGTTGATGCTAATGTGTATATTAATGAATCTCCTTTCCCTCTGATCACTGCTCTGGAAAGAGTAAAGGGAAGATATTGTGCTTTCTGCTATAAGACCATTTTTAAAAGAGTGAAATTGCATATAAAATCTGTTAAAGCATTTTTATTTTTTTAGCAGCCATATGTCTCTCAGTAACTGACAAAAATGCCCCTGTGTATTCTGTAATAAGACCATCTTTAAAAAGATTAGTTACATTTAAAAACGTGTTAATGCAGTCTCATACCAACCATATGTCTCAGTAGCTGCCATCAATGCCCTTTCACTTATATCTTTTATATTTCATGTTTAGAGTTTCTTCTAGATCTCAGGTATAAGCTTGCTATTAATTGAGGGGGAGTAGAACGGGGTGTAGGAAGATGGAGGGAGAAAAATAGTCAGGACTAAATAAATAAGAATTACATTTTGAACTTTTGTTCTGCATGAATTGTATGTGTTGAATGCAGAAAAAAAATTGTCAGTCTGCCTCAGAAAAGACCAAAGACTGCATAAACTCCCAGATAAAATGTCTATCACATTCAGCTCAGGTGGTCATTTAAGATGGAGACGCTGCATCAGCGTAACAGTGTGAGGAAGCCCACCCACAGTTTGTGTGTCTGCACTGTGCTGATTGAGACACTGGGGAACTGAAAGTCATTCAGACACAGGCACTGAGGTTCATCAATTAGATACAAACCATGCAAACAATTGCAATGAAAACAAAGCTTTATGTAGCTAGACTCACGATTTGTTGTACACTTTTTCTATGATTGCTTCTATTTCTCACCAAGAAAACTGGGAAAACTTGGAGCTAGACAAATATTTCCAAAGTCATTTGTAAAACCCATAGGAATTTCTGTCTGTGTCTACCAATGGGATAAACAAGGCACCAAAGCAGAATGCACTCACCTATATGATTTTTTTTTTTTTTTTTTCTTTAATATCAGTTGAAGAGGTTTAGGAAATATTGAGAAATTTTGTAGTACTTAAATGACAGGATGAATACATAATTTAAAAACAGACTTGTCAGAATATTTTAAAATGTATCAATTGTCATAATAATAATGCTAATTCTGTATGTCTGTCATTTTTTTCCTACTGGCTTACATTTCAGAAATGTGAATGCATTTTAGGTTTATCATCACAGTTCAGAAATGTCTCAGCATTGTGCAACAAATATAATTTTATGTAATCAGTATTTATGGACAACTGAAATAATTACTAGTTTGAATTCTGATATGACTGTGAAGCAATTTGAAATGAAGACCGTTTTGCAGAGATGGTACTTTTTTTTTTTTTTTTTTTAAAGTGTTGTGACATAAAACAGTGTATTTATTCTATCCATAAAACAAATGGAGATTCTTTTTAAATTCTCTTTGCTGGTTTCCCTACCCTTGCAATAATTTTATTAGTTTATAACACGTTGCTCGCAGGATAGCAGCAGATGGATCTGAATATAAGATGGCTTTTTAACAATAGTCTGTCATCAGTGACTGTTCCTCTAAGTGCTCTTTCCTTCATTCAGAAGTTAAGTGGACTCTTAAAGCATGAGAAAGAATAAATACGCAACTGATATTATGTGAACATTATTAAGATAAAACATGCTAAGAATCAAATTATTGCAAATCATATTACTATAGTTGTTTGCTTAAATCTAAGAGGACACAGATTTATTTTTAATGTCCTATGGACATCTGTCCACGGTATAGCATATTTCTTTACTACATTTCTGTCATAGAAATTTTTTGCTGTTACATTTAGCAGCAATGAATAGTCACAGCAGTTCTTTTACTATGCATTAAACTATCTGTCATATATGAAAGCTGGTAATTTATCTACCTGAACCAAAGAATTGCTTGGCTCTCTGCACAGATGTGCATGCAAAATAAGCTATCATCACTTAGCAAGCTGGTTCTCCTACCAGAAGGGGAGTAGTCTTTTGCCAAAACAGAAATGAAACTGAAATTGATAACATTACATTTCTTTGGTCTTAAATTATATTAGCAGAAGTACCTACTGGTTTATTTGAAGAAGTTTTTTATTTGAAGCCCACAAAGATCATCTATTTGAATATGTATTTTGGGTACAACAAGGTGATTCATTATGAAAACACTGAGATTTCACACAGAAGCCACTTTTAGTTGAACATAATGCTTTTTTTTCTGCCCAATTTCCTAGTAACAAGAACAGCAATATTTTTGTCTACACATGCAGTTCTAAACAGTTCATCAAAATGCAAGGAGCAGGTGCAGTACCTGGTGGCATCTTTTTTTCAGGAGATATAAATAGTTCTCTGAAATGATGAAACTTGTCTCATCAGCCTGCTATCTAATGCTTAGGACTGCTTTCATTTCCAAAGCATTACTTCCTGCCCTAGTCTAAAGAATCTTGTTAGTTTAAAAAAAAAAAAGAAAAAAAAAAACACCGACAGAAAAGCATGGGGTGCTTTATACTACTGATATATACTACTAAAGTGACTAGTAAGGTAGGGATAGAATGAGAGACTCTTTACGCAATAATGAACTCTTTACTTAAAAATGTATTTCTTCTCAAACTGTACTTTTATCATACTAGACATAGATCAATAAACAACATCCTTATTCTCTGTGTCTTCGGTATCCTACAGAGGTAAATCTGGTTTTGAATGTACAGTTTGAATTTGTAGCTGTGGTACAGTCATCAAAGTGGCATCATTTTCCAGTCCATGGAAATCAATTAAGCTGGTTTCTGTGGTTTGTACTGAGCTGATTTTGGTGCTTTGGTTTGGTCACCTCCCTCCTCAATTTAATTTTAATGAGTGAAAATACAGTTCTCCCTTCTTGTTGTTCATAGTTCAATTATAAGATAGTTTCACAAACCCAGGAACTCTGGTGGGAGGGACCGCAAAAACCTAAACCACCATCTTCATTCTCTCAGTTTACATCACCTTCTTCCTAAATCAGATCTCCTAAAGATGAGGTTGTACCCTTCCATGTGATCTAGAACAGGAACTTCTTTTCTTTTGACAATCACAGAATCTGAATCAGTTTTTACAAACCACAGAGTACTTTCTGTGTGTAATTTTTTTAATCCATCCAACAGACAAATATCAAATTTCATAAGGAGAAAGAGATTTGACTAGGAATACATTTTGATCTGATTTATAGGAGAGTGCTTGAAGAATTATTGGAGAAGTTTAAAGTGGCTTGATGTAAATCTGTACTGAAAAGTACTGACAGCTGGACTGCATTTTCAGGGTTTTTTTAATCACTGAGTTTGACTTCAACTGCACTATTGCCTTTGATCAACAGTATTCAACACCGAATTTCTCAGAATGTCATTTAAATTTTAACATAATAAGACTGACAAGTCTGAAGGAATTCTTTAACAGAATATCTTAAATTTGACTTTTTGTGAGAATGAAAATTACTTATATGGAAATGACAGGTAATAAATGACTTCTGCTGTATTTTTATTAGGTTTTAAACAGCTGTAATATATTACAGGCTTAAAAAAAGTATTTCTTAAAACAAAAGAGTAGGTCCATTCACATTGTTAGAAGTGCACTGTTATCACACTTGGGTGTATGTGATGACATGGAAAAAAAAGTATTTTGAGAGTAACTGGCAACAGAACAGATAAACAAAAAGCAATTTAGGAAAACTGAAGAAATATGTCTAAATATCGCTTAACTAGTAACCACTAATGACTCTTTTTATTTTTAGATATTTCTTAGTTCCTCCTTTCCACCAGTTTTCAAGGAGCTGATCACAGACATGCAAAAACCCATTTCCAATACTTTGCACGGTTTTTTTTTTCAGAGACGTTTCCTAGACAGGTTTTAATTGTTTTTTTTTTTTTTCATTCTTGATAACAAATCAGCATTATTCACTGGATAATCATTTATACATGATTTTAAAAATATTTTGAAGATAAATAGTAAAATAAAATAGACTTTTTAGTCATCAAATCTATGAAACGTTAATTTAGTTTTCCAATGCTGTGTAAGAAATGAGTGTCTTGTCTTTCAAAGTCTGTCAGATACAAAGTTTATTGAGTGGCACAAGTTCTACTTATAAAAACAATACACAGAGGCTTTAAAAAAAACAAAATCTGAAGGCAGACATCAGTATTGCCTTTCTAATTACAGTTATTGGTGGTATGACATTATAATAATGCCACACATTTATTTGCCTCATTTTTGTGTTTGTTCTGACAGCTAGTTGCATGGTTTTCTTTTTTGTTAGTCAGCAGAGATAAGACAAATTGCTTTACATCTCTTAATGATTCTGCATTAATACTGAACTAGAAATACCCTCTGCAATTTTACAATTTAGTCTTCTGATATAGTCAACAATCTTGTAAGATGAGACTATTGAAACATTATCAAACTTAACTTATTCTCGTCATTTTTTAATTATTTTTTTTTTCGTCATAACTTACAGTGTTTTCAAAACTTACTTTCTGATGTTTTGCTATACTTATCTCCATGATTTCATTGCAAATGTGAAGGGTTTAATTGCCAGTCATGTTGGGAAGGGTCTTATCCAACTTCCCATTTCCAACTTCACATCAGAAGGAACTGATAAAGAGCAATTAAAGGGCGAGGGAAAAAGCCCATCAGTTTTAATTTGATCTTTTTAGTGGAAACTATTGAATGATTGGGTTTATGTACCTTGGTCTGTGATAGTCACTAAAACAGAGCTAGTTTCTCCAGTCACACTTGATTCATTATTAGTAATTGAGGATTGGGAGAAAGTGGTATCTTCTAGACCTTTTAAGATTATCCTAGAATAAACAAGGTAATGACTTATCTAAACCAGTGGAAAGAATCAGGCTAACGTATCAACTAAGGACTGAAAAGAGGGCCCTAGAGATGCTTTGGGAATGTAATCTAAGGATGTCTTATTGAAAGAGAAAGAAGCCATAAGACTCTTTTTGTTTGTATGTGTTTGGTGTGTCTGTTTTGTTTAACTCTCTTTTTCTAGCTTAGGGCCAGAACACAAAAACCTATAAGCATTTAGAGATCAGCAGTACAAAGATTCTTGCTACAGAAAATCTTAGAAAATCCCCTTTTATAAGAAAGAAAGGGACAGAGTCTTTGGCAGAGCCTGTTGTGATAGGACAAGAGGAAATGGTTTTAAACTAAAAGAGGGTAGATGTTGACCAGATAAAAGGAAAAATTTTATTGCAGTAAGGGTATTGAAGAACTGGAAGGTCTGCACAGAAAGGGGATTGATGCTTCATCCCTAGAGACATACCAGATTAGGCTGGATGCCCTTAGATTGCTCTTAGCAATCTGATCGAGCTGTTGATGTTCCTGTCCATTGCAGGGGAGTTGGACAAGATAACTTTTAAGGGTCCTTTTCAACTCAAATTATTCTATGATTAATAAAGTCTGAATCAGAAGCTGAAATTTATCTGGAACAGTAAGGCTGGGGAGAGACTGCTCTAACTTTCAGAATAAAATTATGTTAGAGAAATATAGAGGGAATTGCATAGAAAGAGTTTAAGTTCTAGTTGTAATGAGACACGCTGAATACGTTGTTTTTTGCAGTTCTTGAATAATGTAAAATAACACTTATACATACATTATTTTCATGTTTTGTAGGAAGTTCTTCGAAAATATCAATGTGCAGCTATGTCCTATCTACTAAATTCATGCAACAAGTAATATATGTGTAAATTTAATACTCTAAGATTGTCTAGTTTCTTTTTCCTAGAATTCTTGATCCTTTTCAGTCCTGTTGCAAATATTAGAGGATTCAATAGAGTTGCAAGAGAAAGAAAATATTAATGACAGAAAATCTACCAAGATCCCTGCTAATCATTACCTTACAGCATTTTATCTTTTTTTTTTTCACAGAAGAAATTGTTGACTCTTAGAAATAACGTTGCTGTGGTGACAAATTATAAGCAGAGAACACTGTAGAAGACACTGAAGAACGGAGTAGAAGACACTGAAGATTGCTTTTTTTCTGAAAGAACATTTTGTTCTAGATTGAATCTACATCTAAACTTATAGATTGTCATTGCCTTATAATTTTTCTTTCCACTGATTTCTCTAAGTTAGTAATTCCAAGGAGGAATGCAACGGTATAATAATAAATACCTAGTTGTCCCAAAAGTGAAAGAATCAGGTGCTAGAAATTCATTGTTATTTAAACTTGATATTTAAACATTGATATTTAAGCTTGCATTGTTTTCCATTTTACATTATATGGCTGTTACAAATATAATACATCCAATTTCTGGCTTTATTTTGATTTATTATTATCTGTATTACTCTTTCATTTTTGAGAATTTCTTTGAGAGCACCCTCAGCATCTGAGTGGCTTAAATAACTACTGCTCAGTTTCATTTCAGATCCTTTCACAGTGCACTACCACATTCCCCACAGATATCACTGTTTCAATTCCCTCTCTATCAGGATTGCTGAGACAGAATGAAATAAGTCACAGCAGTGACTTTAGGATTTGCTGCTTCTACATTCTACTTGATAATTTCTTTCTTCCAAAAGTCCTCACTTTGTTTTTAAATACTCAAAACAATGAAGAAAACTTCTTTAAAAAAATAAACGAAAACTTGAAGTCTGAACTAGCTTTTGGGCAGGTGAAGTAAGTTTCAGTGCTTTGTGCTATTGTGTATTTGTACCAGCTTTACATTCTGCTGATTCCACTTTTGGAATTTTTACTGCTCCTTTGGAAAGGCCTGCATGCATTTTTTCCCTTGGTGAATACAGGTAGGTTCATTAATCTGTTGGGTTTTTTTTGTTTTGTTTTGTTTTTTCCTCACCAGTTCCCTCATCTTTCATTTCCCACATCAGTAACAGCAAGATGTTGCCCCCAGTGAGCTCTTCCCATGTTTGTCCTGTGCGCATGCTGAAATTCTCCATATAACTACAAACATTCCACTCCTTTTTGAACACATTCTAATTTACTGCTGTATTGAGAGAATTCTTACTGCTTGGAGAAGTGCAGGGTTCAAAATCCCTTTCATTGTTATCATACTACGCCTAAGATCAGATAAACAGGATATTGTCTGCTGTAGCAGAAAACTCGGAATTTGTCAAAACATTTCTGATAGAGCAGATTAGGATTTTGTCACAACCTTTAATTTTGCTGTTATTTTTCTGTAGCATATAAAGCAATGTTGTGAGTTTCTTTGTCAACCAGACAACTATCTAATGTTCACACACATCTTTGTTTGGAATTACTCAACACACCCTAGCATAATAACACATAGGGACCCTTTTAAGTATTACAGATCTGTACTAAAATACTGATGTGGAACTACTACAAATTGAAAAACATAAGCACCCTTTTTCCTTCCTCACAGAGGACAGTGTTGATATTCAGGCTTTCACCTTCATCAACAGTTATGAGAAATTTTCAGAAAAGTAACACTTCTTCCTACAACTGTCATTCTGAACAGTTATAGCAGCTAAAAATATGAATGCAATTGAAAAGCTCCTTATTTTTTCTCTCCCCATCCTTTTTCTTCTCTCCCTCACCATGTTTAATCTCTTCCTTTCCTTCTCCAATCTGTTACAAGCATATTTGATAATTCATTAAAGTTAGAAACATTACAACTTTTCATCTCAAGCTCATAAACAAAGTCAGCTTTAGAAGCATATAGATAGGATTTAATACTGCTTATTAAGTCACCTTTTCTCAATTCAAGGATTTATTCTGGATTTGTTAGACTACTTCTTCCAAAAACGTAAGGTAAATTCCAGTTACATTTTCTGTGTGGACAGTGAGTTACAGATAGAGTGCTGAATTAATACTTTCCTCTGTAATCAAATCTTGACTCTATTTGCACAGTCAATGAAAACTGAAAAAGTCATTTAGAATCAACAGCAACTTTCTTTAGAAACTGCATAATAAATATAGCACTGTGATATTTCTCTACTTCTATTGTACATAAACAAAACACTCCACTTCAGAAGTAGGTTAAAACAGAAGCACATAAATACCCTAGTGTGCCTATTGTCCCCAAAGAATGGAGCGTGTCATGTCCTCTTCTGTATAATTCTACTCTTACCACCGTGTGACATGAATACCTACAGGACAACTTTCCCTTTGGTTTTCCTCTCCCTCCGTACTGTCTTGGATTATACCATTGATTCCTTCTGACTTTTATAGAGGACAGAATTTCTCCCTTTAATAGATCTTTTTTTCCCAATCCCCATCTTTTTCTCTGACCACCTTTAAGACAGAGGAAAGAAAGATTTATTTTTTTTCCCTGAAAGCAAGAAGAATGGTATTTTTACCAAGAAATCATGGTCTCTGAAAGATGAGAGTCCAGTGAGTCCCTAAATCTTCTAGTTATCTGTATTTGTTATACAGCCTTTTGTCTTGTAGTAAGAGATTTCTCTGAAGCCAAAAAATAATACTTTCTAACTATGCTTTTATTCTCTGAGAAGAGCTACATCTCCTGGTGACTTTCTTAATTTTTTAGTGTTTTATAGAATAAATTCAATTTATTCAGTTATAATTCATATTCTTATTTAAATTGAAGTGGGTAAACAATCTGGAATCTGTACTACTGATTGTTAGGTGCACAGATCTACTTGCTCATGAAAATCTGTAGATGCAGAGCCCAATATCATCTGCAGCTAGCTTCTAATAAGTAAGTGTAGATTACATACTCTACATCTACAAACTGTATTTGGGAACAGTGTCTTTTTTCCTTAGAGAGAAGCTACTGCATTTTTGTTCTTGAGGATATTAAAGGTCTCTAATGATCTTTCAAAAATAATATAGGGCAGCTAATTATCTCCTGGAAGTGGTCTCATTTCTGCTTTGTTCAAGTACATGGCATTATTACTAGTGAGAAGACAAGGAAAAAATATCTCAGATGTTGGCCATGAGAAATGCATATTTAGTAGTGGTTTTTCAGTCAACTATTTTGATTATATATAAAAAAAATTCTCTGCAGGAAAGTGACTTATTACAGAAGAGGAAACAACCCTTTTTAGTATCCTAGTAATCAGGAGAGATCTTGTATTCTGATTTTTATTAGAGTTATTAGGCTTGGCTCTGCATGTTACTACTGAATCCTGAATACTTAATACAACAACAACAACAAAAAAAAAGAGTTGGGGATGGATGGATGGATTTGAAATCCAGAGAAGGGAAAGGAGATAGATGAATGAAACTCATTTACCTTGTCTCTTACCTACTGTGAATAACTTTATGTTTTTAAAAGAGACGATCTGCCATTACCCTGCTCTACTCTGAAATCGCACTCAAACTCTGTCAAATGAATTAATTCAATACAAGCTAAATTAAAATAGACCCTTCCATAGCTTCAGCTAGCAGAAACCCATCAAGTAGCATATTAACTACCTTTATTAAGAATGAGTTCTGCACTTTCTGACTTTGTCTCGTTTAATTTATTGTCTTTAGCAGCAGTGCGTTTCCTGAGGAAAATATTTGAGCAAAAATGCACAAGAGAGCTGACCTGTACACTAGTTATTTTACAAACACATGAGAATTTAACAAGAAGAATACAGTCAGTGAAGTCCTCTGGAGGTTACTCAAAATTGAGTGCTGCTATACAATATCTTTTAGAGTATCACCAAACAACCAGTACATGGTGCACATAAAATGAAGACAAATTTTTCTTCACTTTCTTTGCCATTTTTCATTGATAGGGTCTTTAGGAAAAGACAGTGAGAGAAAGTGAGAAGACAGTTTTCCTGACAGATAAGAATTAAGGTAAGCACCACGAAGAAGTCATTTTTTGTTCTACTCTTTTAGTAAACTTGTTTGCTTTAGTAATAAAACTTTTGGATTCTGTCCTTTCACAAACGTTGACTGTAGCATCAGATATAAAATTATTTATGATGCTTTTTTCTTTAAAACAAAAGCTGACATATTTTTTCACTGGCAGCACGGAGCCTGAATAAACCAAACTATATTCTGTATGTGACAACAGTAGCTAATATTACTGCCATGCTGAAATTTGCCAACATGTTATCTGATATTAACATTTGATAATACCAGATAATTATACAACCAGAATTATGTATTGCCTAATGAGTAAATTTGTGCTACAATTACTAAAATGTTACTACTATTACATAAAATAACAACATGAGTTTTTTAGCCATCAGTGTTAGGAAAAGAAGCAATACTAATAATCCAACTACCAGGGACCAACATTTATTTTTTCTTTTCCTTTTCCTCTAACAAAATCTCATTATAACAAGTTTGAGCTCTGTACTGCTTTTAAAGATGCTATCCTGAATACATCCCAATTTATCTTCTAAAACTGGCTAATTTACATTTGTATGCTAGATGCAGAAACAGACTTCACAAAATACACCCAAGAAGAAGGTAAATAGTACTTAATCTTACATGCATTATTTATGGTCTTCATTTGGCTTTTAATCTGTGGAGATTCTGTGAATTGTTATGGACTGATATCTCTGGAGCATCTAGTTTGCTCTACATGCAGAAGACAGAAGAGGTGCAGAGCAGCAGTGTATTGGGAGAGGAATGTTGTATGCTTTTCAAGATCAAGGGAGAAATTAGGAATATGATGAAGCATTCAACCTCTGATAACAAGAGACAAATTTGCTCCAAATCAAATGAAAATTTCTCAGCGAGAGTCTTTCTGTATAAATATATATCATTATAGATTACAGGCCTGATTACCTCAGTCTTTCCAGAGAGTCCAAGGCACTTAGGGTGTGATCTTGAAGATGACCTCTTGTGGTTTGTGTTTTTGCAGCACCTAGTTAGTAGTAAGGCTTGATGTGATGTTTTCATTGGGCTGAGTTGCTCTGGGTTTTATTCCATTTCAATTTCAATTGTTACATGTCACAAAGCCACAACTTTTTTTTTTTTTTTTTTTTTTTTTTTTCCCCACACCACACATATCTGTTCTCAGTCAACTATGCCCTCAGCAAAGCTGTCTTGTAATTAAGCTACTGAATTACCCTAAAGACTACTTGAAAATCCTAAATAATAAGTATGCCTTTTATTTAACAAAATTAAAAATAAAAGTAAATTACTTCCCCTCAAAATCACATCTTTTTTTGAAGCTAGCCTTAAATGTTGTTCAGATGTAAGGAAATGAAATGGAAAACTCGGAAATATTTTTTGCTAAATCTGGCAGTCTTCCAAATGTAAAGCCCAAAGCCAAATATTCATTTTAGCCATATTTTGTTTGGAAAAGATTCTTTGAGGAAATTAGCTTGGTTTAATTCTGGAACTCTTTAATAATGTATGGTTGCTGAAGTTGATTACAATAAGTATTGTGTATTTGAAACATGCTAGACTTGTCTGTATAAATATGCAGTTAGTATACACTTAAAGATAGAGTCAAGTAACTACAGTACCAAGAAACTGTAACAACCATTCAGACTCCAGTATTAATTTAAAGCATTCATTTTGTCCTATTATTCTTCACTGTGATTATGTGAACTTTTTTTCGTACTTCTGAGAAATTCAATCAACATTTATCTAAAATCATCAAAATGCATGTCCAAAAATTGAATTAAAGAAGATAAGTCTAACAGCAAAACTACCTTCTATCATCATGGCAGATAATCAGATCTCCCTGATTTCCACCATCACTTGGCAAATTTGTCTGCCCAAGGAATGCATACTGAGGCAGTTTCCAAAGATGTGTACAGTGATGGCTTTGTTTTTTGTTTTTCCTTCCATAAACTATTCTCATATTAAGCCATGCAAGTTATTTTTTTTTTCCTCCTCCATCTCATTTTCCCCCCCATGACCCTCAACCCTGTCCTGCTGAACAGAGTGTGAATGCAGTGGAACGGCACTTAGCTGTCTGTTGGTGTAAAGCCACAACCTGAGGTCAGTCACTTCTGCACAAGACTGAGTCAAACTTTGTCCCCCTCTTTTGAAACTTAAGCAGTAAAATGAAGATGACAATTTGAATGCCAGTTACTCCTACCTGGCAATTGATATCCAGGTCCAAAAGAAGTCTGAAAGGAAGATCTCTCTATTTTCTTTTTCCCTTTATTTGCCATAACATTTTTGGATTGGAATATTTATCAGTTCTACTTACAACAATAGCTGTTACAAACAGCCTACAGTCAGAGCTGGACAGCTGAAGCCCTGGCAAATGCTGTTTCAGTTCCCTGAACAATAGGAGGTGGCTGTCTAGTACACACAGTACATTCTGCAAGATTTTTGTGCCTGGTTCATTCTGAGGATTTCTAATCTAACTCTTCCAGTGCTCTCATCATCACATTGGTCAGCCATGATCATTACTTCTGTGGAAATTAATAATTGCTGTCTAAGTAAAATGGATGCAACTTTCTTATATTCAAGAATATGTAACAGGAAAGGCAAATTCAGTAATGTGCTCCAGTCGGTAGAGAGTCCGGTGTTCATTTGAATTTTATACTCCAACTTTAGTTATTAAGGTTCTGTTTTATTAGGGGGTTGTGCCTCTGTGTATATATGCTTATGAATAAAATGCAGTGCAAATAAAAACTATTTAAACGTGCTTTTGAACATGTGAATACACTGAACATATTGGTTTAAAACACTTTTCTATAGTGACATAGCAGCATTTTAAGGAAGTCCATTTTTGCAGGAAACAAATTCAGCTGAGAATACCATAAAACCAGTAATGCTATCAGGACAAAATAGGGCTCTTATCTCAAAGGGGTTGATTGATTGATAGTCATTTCATGGAAACAGTTATTTTTAGAAATTCAAATTAGTTTCCATTAATGCTACTGCTTTTAATTATAAAAACATAGATTTATTGAAATTGAAAGTGAGACTTAATAAGATGAATATTTAAACTCAGAAATAGTTTGAAAAATTCAATTTGGCTTCAACATTTTATGTTTTTCAGATATGAATAGATTATTCCCTTTGAAATACAGGGTAATGTTTTTACTAAAAATAGCTTATACTTCTAAATAACCAAGTCTGAAATATCAGGTGTTTGATTTTTGTTGAAGGAAATGTCTTGACAGATATTTTGCTAACCTACAGAATTCAAAGTGAAAAGAAATTTCAAAACAGACATTTATATATAAAGATCAGAAATATTTCCAAAAAAAATCTTTTTTGCTTGTAAAGCTCATGTAAGACAAAAATAAATAAATAAAATTAAAAACTGGATTTGTTTATTTACTTACATCTCTAATTTTTTCACAGGCCACACGTGATAATGAAGTTTGTCACTACATTCAACGACATCTGGTATTGAACAAACCAAATCAAAAATAATTGGTAAAGTACTTTTTATGCAATTGCAAGTGTCAAGGTATTACAGGAAAGGGAGACGCTATTGAATTACTTTGCTTGGATTTCTGAAAGTTACTTGATAAGCAAATGTTTCTAAAGAAGGTGAACTGCTGAAAGATAATAATTATGATGATGATGATAATGATGATGATGATTATTATTATTATTTTATTTTGTCATGGAGAAAAAATATTTTGAAGGTAAGAAGTGGTAAATTTTCAGTACATGTACAGTAATTTAATAGAAATAGATTTTAGACAGGCTAGTTTAAATGCCCTTTTTTTCACAGTACTAGTCTAGAAACTGGGCCAAGCCATAGGTGAAATTGTTTCAGAGTTTAGTTATATTTTATATCATCTTTGCAGCAAAATTTAGCTAAGGAAGTTTGTACTTCCTTTTGTCTTCTTTTCAAGCTTCATTGTCTACTTCCTGACTTATCATTATTTTAGTACTTATTATTATTATTATTATTTTTAGCTAAGACTTCACACAAGCTGGGTATATTACACATATCTATCTAATACTTAATTGCTAGAGACCCAGTTAAAAATCACTCTCTGTGCCACATTAAAATATAAAAATAGCTGAATACTGTAAGGGAAACAGAAGATAATGATCCAAGACAGCTAGTAGCTATCTGCAAGCCAATAGTGAAGATCTTGTATTTGTAACAAAGAAAACAACACTAAATACGAGCTGGACTTGATTTCAATTTTTATCCTAATGTTGGTAAGTTGATAACTAGTGTGGCATGCAATTCTTTTTTTCTTTTTTTTTTTTGAAACACTTCCCAATATCTAAGCTTGCAGCACACTAGTGGCTCCTGAATTCTGTTTCTTCAGCAACAAACCTTATGTCTGCAGTAATCAGACCCATGATAAAGAGAAATGCAGACAAATTGACGCAATAAAGATCAGAGTTCAGTCACACTGAAGCAACTTGAAGAACCAGAAGTTTATGGGTAAATATTACTTTGACACCTTGAAAAGATGTGTTAATCAAACACAGAGTGCCATTGTTATAGCTACTTTATATGAACAGTCTGTTTTTATTGCTGAATTCTTGTGGTCTGTGCTGTTAATGAGATACTGCAGATAAGAGTAAATATAGAGAAAGTGCAAGGTAAGCAGATTCAAGCTGTTAGGCATTTATGGTCATATGAAAATGCAAATTAGGTAGGTTCAGTGTTCTAGTGGCAAGAAATGTTGGAAACAAGATCAACTAAATGGGGAATTACAAACGGCAAGGGTTAGGTAGTGCATCGTACTTGGAGAAATACCAGTAAATGAAGAGTAGGCTTTTATCAAATGAATCAGCAGTCGTCACAGTGGCTGGACGCAGTGAGAAAAGGACTTACAGGCTAGCAAACAAAGACAGCAAGCATAGGCAGTGTGTGAAACTATTTAGGAAAAGTGAAAAGTGTGTAGTAGGTGTGAAGAGCAGTTTATTTTAGGAACAGAGAAGGTGAGAAATTTCATTTAGCAAATGCTGAGAAGAATCTTGTGCTGTCACGCAATGAGCACTTTATAGTCATAAACTTTTATTTATAAAAATATTTGTATGCAGAGCACCAGGCATACTTATAATCTTGTTCTTTATCACATGTAAAAATATAGTTGATATCTACCAGCTTCTTAGAAAAGGGAGAAGCAATTAGACTTCGGTGTTGTAGAAATTCTATTTACATAGGCTTGTATATTAAAAATCTATTTACAATGCAACTTCTTTGTATGTTGATCTTCCTTCATATGTAGA
Organism: Tympanuchus pallidicinctus; assembly: GCF_026119805.1. Classification (NCBI taxonomy): domain Eukaryota; kingdom Metazoa; phylum Chordata; class Aves; order Galliformes; family Phasianidae; genus Tympanuchus; species Tympanuchus pallidicinctus. The sequence continues at coordinate 11,532,584 of NW_026294648.1, read as the reverse complement.
CAATCTTCATGAAAGAGTTCAGGTTGAATCATCTACATTTTAACAATACCCTCAAATTGTCTTTTTTTTTTTTTTTCTGCTTTAAGCAATTGTAACTATTAAATACTGGATATGGATAGAGATATGGAAAAGCAGTTATAGGAGTGCATTAACTTCTCCTTTTTATTCCCAGCACAAGTCCTTGTGTATAAAAAAATAACAATAATCATAGCTCAACTGGAGTATCATAAATTTTCTGGCAAAACAGTTGGGAAGGATGCACACCAGATTTTAATGAAAAATGATATACCAACAGCAATTTCTCTTCTATAATGAAGGAACTTCAATTTCCATTGATCGCATCTGTAGATGTATCACATAAGAATCGTGCAAGTAACAAGATTTAAAGCATTAAGCTTAAGTTGACATCTTCTCTCTTAAATTTAGCTGTAACTTGTCACCCTATTTATATACTTCACAAAGCACTAGGCAGCTTCGCATGAAACTATTCCCAGCAGGAGATCATAGAAAACCCCATCTTCCAAAACACTCTATCTTACTCAAAGATGAAAGCAAGCAAACAAACAAAGAAATATAATGTTTAAAAATAATTTTAGGTATACTTTCTTCTTTAAAATTCTTCATTTTTTTCTAGTTCAGTGGTGAAATTCACACAAATTATGGTAATTCTTTCTCAGTTCCTCATCACATAGAGCAATTCTATTCCGCTTGTTAGTTTTCTTTTGAGCCCTATTTTCTGTGAAATACAGTAAAATCTGTAATGAGATACATACTCTGAGGTGCTGTGTGATGGTCAAGGAAAAAAAAAAAACAATAGTGCACAGAGGAATAAAAGATTCTGGTCTGACTAGTAAGTATTTCAAAGATTGCTACTTGCTCATATTCCATTTGTAATTGATAATTGAAAGGAGCAATGTTGAAACCTTCCTTGTTAATCAAAGAGTTAGAAGGCAAGAAGTGCTGTCAATTCTACATAGAGAAAAACAAGTAAATCCCTTACAACCTCTAGCAATGTGCAGAAATACAGAACATGCTGGACAAGAGTGAAACAGTGCCAAACAGTAAAGAAACATGGATTAGCTGGAAAATGAGCTTTGAAAATGATTAAGGCGAATCACAAAAACTCAAGATGTATATACTACATAATATAATACAAATACAAGCTTACTACCCCAGAAACCCCTGAAAACTGTATGACTTCTTTGTAGTTGCAAATGTTAGAGATAACGTAAGAAAACATTTCTCCTCTCCTTATCCCTTCCCACTGATGAAGGCTGAAGTTTAAACTCTCATTAAACTTCAACCAAAAATATTCTGGTTTTGTTATGCATTTGTAAAATGACTGGGCCTATGTGCTCTTTCATTACATGTGACCATTGAATGAAATGTGTGTTTAAGTATAAAAAAATTACTCTTTGTCATGTCAAATGCTAACCTTAACTGTCCAACTATTTCCATAAGTATAGAGCCAAAAACTGCCTATAATAGCACACAGGAGTTGGTGAATTAATCTAACCTGATGAAGTGTGTCACCTCAGTGCATAAATCAGCTGGAATTATATCACTGATATAGAAGGAGTATGTGGAGAAAAATAAATGAGCCACAGCTGAGAGAAGCCTACTAATGAGTAGGGCCTTAAGTAACTGTGAGCAGCTGGTGGGAGTCAATTTTGGCTGTTTGATTTCCTGGTGATTCTGGGGTATGTATTTTTTTATTAAAAAGAAATAGTTGTATATCCAGCTGAATAATAGAACCGTTATTGTTTTTGTCCTTGTATTAGTTGATGTAATGCATAGTGTATAATTTCGTAATTCCTTGTCATGGTTTTATGATTTTTGGTTATCAGTATTCCACACCATAACATCGTGTAATGCAAATATTTTTGTATTTTGAGTAACAATTATCATGACATAAGTTGCTACTTAACATGTTTTGACATTATTATAAAAAAAACCATATAATGCAAACCATCAGTGTTATTTTTTTAATTGCTAAAATATTTATGTACAATTTACATTAATAACTCAAGTAATTTATATATATATTTGACTAATTCAGAACCCTAATATTTTTCTGTTCCCTATAGAAAGAAAGAATGGATGGCAGAAATTGCCAATCAGTTCTAAAGCTTTAAATGGTTAATACCTTCCAGCAAATTTACTGTATTACCAAAGCTAATTAGGATACTTTTTGCCATAATTATATGTTTATTAGTAAAAAGTCATTACTGCTAACTATTATGTTAAGAATAAATGACCGCACAAAATATGAAGTGATGTAGTAACTTTAAAATTTTAAACTATTATAATCTCCACAGACAAAATTTGATACTTTCTCTATGGCTCACAGCAGGTTTAATGGATAGCAAGAGAGTGCAGTAAAGTGTGAACCAAAACATTAAGTACAAACAAAGAGAAATTTCTTCTCAGCCACTATCATTTTAAGCTTTTAAAGTGGCAGAGGATGTTAGATTCCTAACGCATATAATAATGTCTGTTGTAGTTTCCATTGAAACAACTCACAAGCATTGCTACATATTAAATACCTACGTATTTAATGAGTTACAAAGTGGAGCTGAGACCTTTGAGCCTGATTTTTCTCTCAGCTCCAACAGGTAAAAAATTGTCCTTACAGCATTAGGGTCTGCACTGAAGAGCTGAAAACAAGGCTCATGAGGAACTGCTGGCTGAAATACAAGGTTGTGGCTTTAACAGGAGAAGTGAATGTATCAAGATGAAACCCTTTGTGTGGAGGTGAAAAAGGCAGGTGTGGTGCATTGACTTTGGCCAGCTGACGACACTGCTGTCCCCCTCCTCATGAAATCAGTGGGGAAAAAAATAAATAAATAAAAGCCGAGGTAAATGTAGGAAGATCACTTACCCATAGCCATGGTGGCCAAAACAGGCCATGCTGCCTCTGCTCTTAGCACTCAGCGCTCTCCTCCTCCCCGCTCCATTTTGCTCTGCCCTCAGTGTTAACAGCCTTGTTTCTGTTTTTCCTTTGTCCCGCTCTCCAGCACTTAGCCTTTTCTGGAACATTCACTCAGCAGCTCTGCTGATGGCTCAGCTGTGGAAGTGGCTGTGGTAGGCTGGGCCTTTTTCCTCAGAGGGCCCGTGCTGCTGCTGCTGCTGCTGCTGCCAGCACCTGGCCGCTCACAACAAAAGTTTTGGGGAGAAAATGAAATAAGATTTTAAAAGTTCTCTAAGTCATTTCAGCGTGATGACAGATATTAGTCTAGGAAAAAACTGTAGTAGAAGTTAATTCTGGAATAGAGGCATGAAATGTAAAACAAGTTGAAAATTACTGATACAGTACTTCCTACTTAGTGAAATCATTGAGACTTTTCATCCCAATTTAGGGCAGTTTGGACTCAAAATCTAAATATTCAAGTCTGCAGGGTTTCCTGTAAAGTGTTAGTAAATAAGAGACAAAAATTCTCACACTGCACAAGATAAAGAAATGGCCAGAAATGCATGATGAAGAGGCAAGTGTTCAGTGCGATGCTGCTCAATGCTCTGCATCCACTGGAGTTGTTTTTTTTTTTTTTCTCCTCCATCTCTGCTTCCTTTGTAGTAGAGCTACAGATTCCCCTATTTGTTAGAAGTAAAAGAAGCTGCAGGTTATCACATAGCATGCATCATCATCACTTCTTGGCTAATCACCTTAGACAATTAATTTCAAGCTCTTTCAAGTATTATGAGCTTGGTAGAAGATCAGGAGCATCTCAGGAAGCTGTTTTTTAAAATTGTAGAACTTTACTCTTTTTTTTTTCTTTCCAGTAGGATTGCAGCAAAATCAGCCAAATTATATTAGTTATGCTTTAAATTCCAATTTCCACAGTTCTTTCGTTCTGTATCTCCCTCCTTTTTTCATCTCAACACCTCACTTCCTTAGATTTTTAGTGTAACGAATCTCAACCTCCAGTGAATAAAGTGAAATAGAAAAAGAGGAAGCTATCATGAGCTTCTGAATTTGTGTTTCCCAGGTTCAGAAAGTTTTGTGGGGTTTGATGATATTCCAGCCATTTCTATAGTTATTAGCTGCTGTTGATGCTCTATGCAGTCTTCCTTATTTTGTCCATCAATAATTATTGACCCTGGAAATCAAGAGTGGTGAAAATGAGAAAATGAACAAACAAAAAAACCTGATAATGTAAATGGGTTCTGCTTTCTTACAATGGTTTGAAAACACTGATGCCATTGCATCTGAAAGCTTCTAGTAAGCGCACAAATAGGCCCTATCATATTGTTACATTAATATTTGTTCAAAATTAGAACAAAATATCTACTTTCAAAAGCATTTTGCTGCACTCTAGTCTCCCTAGAAGTATTTGGGAAATGGTTCTTTGGTTTTCTGTTTTATTGTGAAAATAAATTTCAAAGTTCTCTTTGCAGATAACTGAATATCTTCTGTATGCATTTACACAAAATATCCAAATGATTGTTTCAGAAGTGAAATACACAGTCTCACTAGTATTACTTTTCCAGGGAAAGCTCGTTGCCACACTGCAGAATCCACAATCTGCTGTCCTCGTACCAAGATCATATGGGTGCTGAACTAGAGGATGACACATCCCATCTTGTGGCTCGATGTGTCCACTACCAGGTAAGTGCTGTAGTGAAAGTCTGTGTAATCTATTTGTTGGCCTGTCTCATGTGGTGTCTTCTATTTGCGTGTTTTCTGTTGTAGAACCTTTGAAAAAGCCATCTTTTTTGTTATGGTTTTGTGTGTTTTCCTCACCTGAAAAAAAAAAAAAAAAGAACACAGTCAAAATCTGCCTCTAGCTGTTACACTTCCACAGGTTGTAGTGTACCTCCACATTTTACAGACATTTCTGAAAGTTTAGCCTTTATGATACAAGTCATGCTGTCCCACAGTACGGCTTTTTGGGTATCAGCATGAGTGCTTCTCAAACCATTCTGTACGAGCTTGCCAAGGATTTCCAGTGTGTTCTGTCATTTTCATGGATTACTTTCTCCCAGGTACTGTATTTGAAAGACAGGAGTTAAAGGTTTTTTTTTAGTATACTAATGTATTTTAACCTTAAATTGAAAAGACCTGCACTCCAAAAAAAAGCAGCCCCACAGTTTTGCTGTAAGTTTTGCTTGTTTGTTTACAGTAATATATAAAAGAGCTTGTGATAAAGGTATTTAAGTAGTACAATTTTCTCCCCTATAAGTTATGCATATGCTATTGAAGTTTCCAAACAGGAAGCGTTAGCCTAGATGTTTCTTACAATTACACCATTGTAAATATTGCATCACTCAATTTAAAGATCTTCTGTTGATCACAATGTATTTTGCAGTGCTTGACAGCAAGTGTTAATGACAAAACTGTAAAACTGTGAGAGGTCTGTAACAAAATTTCACTGGCAATATTTATGGAGGTTTAAGGCTTCATGATGAATTGAAGTATCAGAAACCTTATTTTTCTTGTAAAGAATCTGTCATGGAAGTTCATTTACATTAAGGCTGTAATGTCTTTTCCATATAATGAGTTTAGTTTGATAACAGTTGCTTAGCCAAACATTATTTGTGAGAAAGCAAACAATATTTATAAGGTGTGAGAGAAAACATGTTTTCTTTTTCTCTGGGGAAAACTTCAATCAACAGTTTTGGAAATGGTTTTCCATATCATATTTTACTGTCCCTGTTGTTTCCCAAGATCTGCGTGCGTACTTCTAAATTAAAGTAGCTTAAAAAAATCTGCAATCTTCTTTGGACCAGAAGAACCTCATAAAAATGATCTTGCTTTGCTTCATTACAACACCTGTTTGCGGTGAGATGGGATCTTACCTATTTCTATAATAAAATGCCATGCTAGAGCTGTGCTCTTAATTATCCTGCTAAATAATGGGACACATTTAAAACCTTTCCACTCCATCTCCCATTTCTCATTAGTGTCACTTATGAGTTATTTGTCTGCCAGTTTTTGCTTTTCCACACACAAAAAAAAAATTGTGTTAAATGCATGTTTTGATATAAAATGAATGAGTAATTAATAGTCCCTCTTGTTTCAGAATTTACTCTTTAATAGTATAAAAAAAATGCCAAGTGTTTTACTGAAAGCCAATAGAGTCATAAGCAATGTAGGTATCAATGTTTCAATGTGTTTTATTGTTGGGGGCAAAAAAGTTTTAATAATGTAATTTTAATAATTAAGCAGGAACAGTTAGATAATGGTTTTCTAAATCTTCTTTTTCGCTTGGCACATTGAACAAATGAGGTATTTTTCAGTTGTGGTAGCTTTACATGTACGCTGCCTATCGGATATAGTATTTGTTGAGTATCACAGCTTGTAAGGTCTGAATTTGTAAGCTTGTAGTACCAAGTAGGTCATGAAGAGATTTAAAAACTATTAAAAATTTTGCTAATAAGTGTTTTTTGTATTGAAAAAAATTACTGAAAATCTAAAAAGCTCTTGGAAGTGTTCATGGAGCTAAATACTTGGAAGGAGTTATTGGTTGAAAGTGTCAATTTAATGTTAGTAACATTATTTAAAATTGACAATAGTGCACATCACTGATCATTAATCATTATTGGGTATTAAAATGAATCTACCTATCAAGTAGAACACTTCAAATGCCTGATAGTAAATGACTAGAATAAATTGTTAAATGGAATTCCATTTAAAAAAAAAAAAAAAAAAAAAAAAAAACTAATTTTCTTTGATAGGCCTTACATTTTGCTTGAGAGTAAAAACTAGCTTCTATGGATTGTCTAAACATGTGTTTTAATTGCCTGATAGAGAAGGAAGGAAGAGATTTTCGGAGTGTTTTTCATCTCATAAAGCATAAAGTAAATTATTGAGTATCCCAAGTTAATATTAATAGAGACAGGCCAATGGCAAGGAGAAAAAGCACAAATAAATAATTCTGACTCAGCTTAAATGAAAATCTGAAGTTAATCAGTGGCAGTGTTACACTAGCATAATGGTTGTTGGGGATGCACAGTACAGAGCACAAATAGCTTGTATGGGCCACTCCACTGCCAGCCTTTGTCCCATGTCAGAAACTATTTAGTCACAGTCTAGACAACCAGCTCTCTTTGTAACCCATCTTGCACTTAGCACATTTAGTGGGCAATTCTGGGCTTGCTGTTGGAAATGCAGCTGATTTTTGGGTACACAAAATCAGATGTCCCTGAAAGAGAGGCTGATGAGTCATGCTTAAGACGGTGTCAGGCTTTAGGCTGCTGACTTCCTTTCTGTAGTTCAAACAAGATAATACCTTTTTCACCAACAGCACTGGTACAAAATTCATTTTCCAGTATGTTGTTAAAGGGCTCTGTTACTTAATATAATTTCTATCATTTTGTTCTGCATAAAATATAGTTTCAGGTTATGCAGAAGCCAGAACTTTTGTATGAATCCTTTTAATAAAAAAAAAGAGAGAGAGAGAAAGGAGAAAAAACAATGAAAAGGAAGAGAGATGGAAAAGTGAGAGAGGAAGCAGTACAAAAGTAAGGTCAGGGAGGAGTAAAGAAGAGCAATAAATGATGGAATTGCCAGAAGGTGAATGGCCTTTAAGAATTAATGGCTTTTGCTTCATCTTTGGTCATTCAGCCTTTCTCCAAATATGAGAAAAAATACCCTCATGACATGCTAAATCAGTGCAGGTAAGAGGAAAATGGAAACTTATTTTCTTTTAAGCCAAGAGAATATTTTAATTTTGCAGATAGGAGAAGATAGAACTGTGCAGTGTTGAAAAGGGTATAGTCAAAAAATGCAGAGTTGGAAGGCTCAATCACTGGATGAAATTTGACATACATAAATAGACCTTAGCAGGAGTGCTGTGTGATTATCTCATCATTCTCCTTTGCCTCTTTTTCTAACAAAAAAAAAACACGTGAGGTAGGCATTAAAGAACACCCAGTTTGTCCAAAGTCAATAGATAACAAGGCTGGACCTTTACAGATCATGAAACTGATTAATATCCTCTAAGAGACTTTGTGCGTGAGGTTCCCTGGGGAGAAATAACTGATTTTTAATCAATTTTTGACAGGTCCTTACTTTGTACAAGGTTATTCAGAAGGGGTCAAAGACAGATTAGCTGCACAGTCATCTCTACAGAGATGTGTGGGGATGAGAAGGACATGAAAAGAAATTATTCTGTTTTTCCGGAAAATACAAGTAATTGTTTGATCCTTGGAGCTGGGTTCAAATGAATGCCATGTAGCTTCATTGTTATGGATTAGAGACTCTTTAAGGTATCTTAATATGATTCCAAGCCCACAAAATTTTTGCACCCAAAGTTTTGGTTTGAATCTGTATTGATAAACCAATATTCATCTGGCAGGTTAGCAGGAATTGTTCATCTTACTCTTGAAATCATAGCATGCCTTTAACCCAAACTCTAACCCTGACCTGTACCAGGTAGCATTCTCCAAGTGAATTTCTTTATATAATCCGGGGAATTTGCACAGGCCAGAGTCATTCCCAAAATGACTAATGACATTTGGTCATGCAGCTAGGAGAAGTAGGGGGAAAGACATTTATGAACAGTCTATGCAGTTTGGCCTCAGGGCTATGCAACACTTTCTGGCACTTGATAATTTACAGGAATAGACGTTGCAGAGGGAACCTTCTCCTGGTTACACTGAAAGCTCATTAATTATCATCAGCGTAATTAATGTTGAAAAACAAAAAGCACAACAGAGATGTTCTTAAACGGAGAAGGTGATTTAACATCTGTCTGGTTCAAAGAAATACCTGTAAATTTTACAAGTGTGAGTAGAGCAACTAATGTAGATAAAACAGTAAGATCCTTATTTGGTCTTTGAAATTAATGCTGGGAAAAGACAGCAATGTAACCTTATGTAAAACTGACAAATATTAGATTAGCATCAGACTATGAATTCTTATGATTATCACTTGTCTACTTACTGAATCTAAGATAACTGCAACTAATTAGGAATATAAAGGAAAAGAAAGATAAGTGTATACAAACATAAATAGACTTCTAATATCTGCTTGTAATATGCTGTTGTTTTTAGGGTAGGATTTCTATACAAAAGCACTGATAAAGCTATCTGCTGTAAGCAATAAATCTGATCTGTAGCTATCTTATTATATCTTACTATATATCTAAAAAGATACAGTAAGTAAATCAGAAAACAAAATGCTTTAGTCCTGAAGATACAAACTGATAGTGCAGTGCACTATGAAAACATTTTTATGTTGGAACTTATCCTACAGATTTGTGCTTTCAGATTGCTGAAATTTAGTAGAGCACTAAGGTTACAAAGAAGATATTATGCAGAATTTCTTAAGAAATTGGTTTAGATGCTTTAGTATCTCCACTTGTCTGACAGCAAGTATTCTTAATGAAAGGGATTGTTTATGTTGATACAAATTTATTCCATTAAGCACTGAGGTTTTGAGTTGTTTGTTTTTCTGTGGTGTTAATAAAGGCATAAACTCACAAACACAAGACATTTCATCTTAAAACAATATAGGAACAAATAGAAATGTTGGAAGCACTTTAGAAGTAGGGTTTTTTTTTCTAATGAAAATAAGAAAAAAATCTGAAATAACTTCTGAATGCATTAAATAATCCATGCAATATTTATCTGTGTATTAATAATACAGTTCTAATATTGATATATGAAGATGTAACACCATTGATGCTTGTGGAGAAAGTCATATTAAAATTAGAATAAGATGAACAAAAATGGAGCCTGAACTTACTAATTACTCAACACACAGATAGCTACAAATAAATATAGACCCATGGAAACATCAAGTAGATGGAAGTATGCAGTGCATAGAAGTACACTGGAAAAATGGTCTAATGATTTAGGTTCAGGTTTTAAGTTCTATTCCAGTATTGGGTCTGTGATTTCTTCTGGAAAATAACAAAGAAGAACCAGTAGATGATTCACATTGACTAATAATAGGCCAAGAAGGAGCCATGCACTCTGCTCTGAAAAATAGGAGTAATAGCATAGAACCTGATATCAGTGAATGACAAGAAAGTAAAAAAAAAAAAAAAAAAATTAAAAAAAAAAATAAATTAGACTGGATTTAGAAAAAGAGCTTGGTGAAATAAGTAATCAGTGAAGTGTATTAATACTATTAACTATATTATAACTACAAAGAAATTCGTAAATTAGCAATTGAAATATTAAAATCAAAGGCTTGAAAGTGTTGGGGTTTTTTTGTTTGTTTGTTTCTCCATCAAAATTTCTGCAGTGTGTTCTCTTTAAACATTCTTATTCCACCATAATCTCCTAAATTGGAAAATCATTACAAAGATGCATTACTCTTAAAACAAAATACACTTTTGCTTTAAACTGTTAAATTTTGCGTATATAAGCTACAAATAGCCACAGTGTGGAGCATCAAGTTATTTTCGCTACTGCTCCAACAGCTGGCATGACAACAGAGGACTAAAGTGAAGAAGTTTTTGTCTGTGCCTTCTTTTAGGTAGAAAAAAACAGATAGAAAAAACTGATGCCTGGCACTTATATATAATGTAGATCTACCATCTATCACAGTGCATACTAAAAAAAACCTACTATTTTCATTATTTGAACATCCAAGCCTGTACCAATTGTACCATTTTCCTTGATATTTTTTACTCTGCTATGCTCACATACTCAACTGTGTACTCAAACTGTCCTCCAAGCATGAGGTTTTTATTGCACTGTTTTTGAGATCAGTGAGTGAAGACTTTGTCTTACTCTTCTCATTTGTGTAAGTAGTCCATAGATTACCCTGAAATAATTTATCTGAGTAGCTTATCAGGAGTCAGCTATTTTTTGCTTGTCCTGTATTATTTGAATTTCAGCCAAGTATAAGTGGCCAGCTGTAACACATTTTGAAAATGAGGCACTTAATGAACATGTTTAGTGTTAATATAGTTATTTATGTGTTATCTCTTACTGTTTTATTGCAGATGATAGGAAAATAACACCGTATATTTTTGAAAAAGGATAACTGGGACATGATTTTATGTTTCTAGAAAACAATATTAAATTCAGCAAGTGGGAATCATTGTTTTAGAAAAATGTACTCTTAAAAAGTATAGAAAAATAGAAGAGGAAAAAGCTGGCAATTAATAAAGCTTCAAAGAGCCACTTGGTGTCAGATATACAGAATTATACACAACCAAATACAAACAAATAAAAACACTAAGCAATAAAAGGAGAATTTTGCAATTCTAATTGTTATTTATTTCATTTTATGTAAGACAGAAACAACACTTAGAATATATATCAACACACCCAAGATACTGCGAAATAAAACTTCTAAACATTTGAATGCAAAAGAAGGAATAATCAATATTTTTAATTTCAAACTGGTATATTATACGTGAACAAAAGCATGTGAATGCAACTATAAAAAAAGATAATGCTGTTCTTCATGAAAATATCTCAGATTTTTACTGTGGGGACTTATCTTGCTGCAAAATCAGACTGAAAGCCTAGGAAACAAATAATCAAACACTGTTTTACTTAGGTGAGCAGCCCTGTTCAAATGACTGATGTAATATGTCCAAAAAATCTGACTAAAGCCATAAAAAATATAAGCTATACTAGAACAGATAAGCAACTGCTTGTTAGCATTTCATTATTGTACAAGAAAAATAATTTCAATTTCTAGCATACTTCTTGTAAGAGCTACCACTGAAGTAACTTGTTAAATGTAAAACATATCTACTTTTAGGGTCATTTTACTGGGTGTTTTACCCAACGGTTGAGACTGGAGATGAAAACAGTCCTTGTGTGCAGAAAGTCAGACTGTATTACCTTCAAACTCAGAAGTCCCTTGCTAAAGCTCTGAAGCAAGTTAGACTTATTCCCAGCTCAGACAGTGTGCAGCAACATCCATCATTTACCTGCAGCGTACTCTAGAGTTTTAACCTGAAGAATTCCTTTCATTATTTATGATGGGCATAGCTCATCTTATGTATTGTTTTGAACCTTTATAAAGCCAAATGAAGAAGAAAAGGATGTTGGAAAATAGGGTGAAAAGTGGGCTAGGTGGTCTGTTTGTCACTGGTGTGATAAAACTGAAAATATGCTTTGCTTTTGAAACATAGATCAAAGAGTATCACGAGTCATTAAAGGAAGAGAAGAAGAGAGAACCTTCTGGTTTCTCTAAGACTAATTTCAGTGTGACTTAGGAGGGTGATAATATTTGCTGACATCGTGTGGTTGCTTTCATCTTACAGTTGTTTCAATTGAGATGTTATAGTGATGTTCTAAATTAAATGCTATTTTTTGTGAGGCAAGATGAAATTTAATCAATATAGATTAATTTAAGGCAGCTGTTATTCATTAAGTAGGATCAGTATCATCACTGAAGAATTTTAAATCCAGCTTTTATAACATAACCTGCAGTACATTTGAATATATTCCCTTGGTCTCTGCAGTGCTGTAATTCTTCTAAACTCAATGAAATTTATTTTTTATGAACAATGTGCTGTAGATCTTCACTTGTTTATTTCTCAGAAGCTTCTTTTTTTGTTGTAACGTAGGTCATGTAAAGCTATTAAACTTCCCATGCAGGTAAGAAAGAAGAAATGTGGTGAATGTTGCACTCTTTCACAGAATGAATCAGGAGAGGTGCTTCTGCCATTATGATTCACTGGAAAGATTGTTCTCAATGGCCTTCACCTACACTTCCCCAGTTGTGGTATGCATATAATGTATGAACCCTGTATTCAGTCAAGGTCACATGAAGGTCCTTCCCTGCCCTATTGATTTCATAGTGTCACGGAGTTGAGAACCTTAACACATAGAAAAATGAAATCTGAAATAATACATGTAGTCCAAAGTGTCAAAAGCCAGTAAATTTTAACGATTTTTTTTTGTATAGTTGGGATCCTACAAATATGAAACTTGCTTACAATGATATGCATGCTATAGCAATAGGCATATAAGTATGCACAGCTAAATCTACTTAAAGCATTTGGACATCTACCTTCCATTCAAAACCTATCCCATAGAGGTTCCATAATTCTGTGGGATCGTGTATAAACGTGTGATGTCCCTTTACTTCAGTGGTGCCTGTGTTTTCCAAAACCTACAAGGCATCTTTGAATAACAGAACCAGTATTTTATATGCTCTTTGTTATAGTAAAAAAATAATAATAATAATAAAATAAATCTACATAAGAATTGAGTTAAACTGTAAATTAGTTTTATGTGTGATGGTACTGAACTGTCTCTGTAGCTCATAGCAGGAGTTAAATAGTCCAAATGCTATATATTACACCAGCGATGGTGGCTTATCTTACTGGTCAGTCTTTCTGTCACGCTCCTTATGGTCTTCCACCTCACTCAGATGGGTATCTGCTTCTCACAGTGGCAGCACTTGCAGTACAGGCTGCGTGATGTGTGTGGGTTTTTTAATAGCTATGAAGCAAAGAAACCTAGTTTCTAATTCGTATGGAGTTATAAATCAGAAATAAGTAGAAATTTGCACATTGGAAAAATTGATGTAAGAAGCAGCATTGGGATCACATGCCCCAGTTTACCTCTGCACATAAAATTGCTGTAGATGATACAGAGCTGAGAAGGAATAGCATATTTTGTGTGACTGGCAGAAACGAATCCATAGTGTATTGCACGTGATTATTCCAACATAAAAATTTAGGAATGAAATATGAAAAGAAGTTAGAATGTTGCTTTCTTTGAACTCTTACTGCACTCATTCTTTTTCGTGCTTTGTGGCTCTTTTTTATGCCTCATTATAAGTCCTTAACTCAGTTAGAGAGCAGTTAATCTTTATCTTCTGACCTGCTTATTAGCTACGAATCTGTGATTCTTTAGTACTAACAATTTTGTTACCATTATAAATGACAACACAAGAAATTAAACATTTATATTGTACTCACCTGAATGAAGATTTTTTAGGGTAAATAGAATTTGAATAATCTTCCAATCTTGGAAAACGGAGAATAGAAAGTCAGATGACTCGGACAAAGATATTTGTTTTTCTCATGCATGCCCCAGCTAAGAATGTAGGTTTTGGCTTACTTTTTAGTATCTTTTGAGTTGACGAGTTTCTTTAGTAAAAACATTAGATACCACTTGTGATAAGGGTAACTGCTCTTATCTCAAGCTGCAAATCTTGCTAAATGAACTCAGAAGTTAATCTCTGTAATGTGTAATGTTTTGTTGACCAAGGTGATGGATATCACTCTTGCAGCAACTTAGTTGTAGTTGACATTTTTTCACCACTGAAAAATGAGTTCTCTTTTAGAAAAAAATTACTGATTAATAATTCAAATCAATGTCCAAGGTTTTGTGACACATCTAGAATTTCAAGCACAGAGTAACATTTTTATAGCTTATGTAAGGCTATCACCAAATCAGTATTCTCCATTGTAGGTATACAATCATACGATTTATACACAGAATTTTAAGGTTTTTTGAAAGTGAACAGTTTAATAATGTAGCAATTTACCTTAAGAAGAGTCAGAGGTACTGTTTACTTCAGATAATCCTATAGTACCCTGGATTCTTGTGGTTGCACCAGTGAAGTGCCTGATTGCATTATATTTAATATTGGTCAGTGTACTGGGTTACAGCCAAAGGTCACAAAGTCTTCATTTTGACAATTACTACAGCACTAATTGCATTTGTTGTTTTTTTTTGTTTTTGTTTTTGTTTTTTAAACTAAAGGATGCACTTAAAAGTACTGTGAGACTTGCATTCATCAAGACTTCTGCCATTTATAAATTATTCCAATCATTATTGCTTTCATAAATGTTTCTGACTCAGAAAAAGATAGATAACTTGAAATATTTTGTTGTTAAATAAGTACATGCATCTTGCCTTTTATCACTGTGCTGTTTTTCAATTTTTTTCTGTGGATACATTCTAAATATTTGTTTATAATTTTCATAAAAATCTTATACCATCAGCTGAGAAACACTGTCACAAATCTAAGCTCTTTGCAAAATGCCAATTATTGTAAAGCTCTACATTCACAATAAGTAGATGACTGAGAATTCTGATGGTTCAAATCCATTTGGCATATTACTAAACACCCACATTTTCTCAGTAGTGACAATTTGAATATCAAAAAAGCCCTTCAAAGTAGATTAAGAAACAATTTGACATCGTAGTATTAATAGGCATGAAATTGGATAATTTGGATGTAATTAAATTGCTAGATTTTTCTTTCACAGTTTCATAATTCAAGAAATACCTGTTTAGATTAAAATTCAATACTTTTTTTAGTTCAGAATGTTATTCAGATCTTTTTTTTATTTTAAAGAAGAAAAAATGAATTTAGTTGTTTGGGATGTTTAGGGAGAGTTTGAAGATGTAGAAAATTAAACAAAAACAATTTATTGCAGCTGTAGAAATATAAAACTACATTTACTATAAATGCAGTTTTTTGCAGGATATTGGCTAGGAATGGATTGGCATGAAATTCCCAAAGAAGCAGATACAAGAAAGTAATTTTGTACATCTCCCTTATGTATTGTGTGTAATGTTATGACCAACTTAGGCTTAGCTTCACAAATGAGTTACAATGAAGTATGAAGATCAACAAAGATGTGCATATACAGAAGAAAGTATTCTATTCCGTGAAGATTGAAAAATGTACCAACTTTTTCTTGGAGTAATGTATCTGCTAAAAATTTGTGATTTAACTGCAGAGTTACAGTATTAGGGGCAATCAGTTAAGAGATCTATGCGCTAGATATAATACCTGATTTCTCATTATAAACTTGGACAGTGGGATTATTTTTTAATATTGTTCAAGCAGCATCTATGGAGAGAGAAAAATAGTGGAAGACATTATTGAATAACTGTGAAATACAACAGTTTGTGTAATTGTTCATATAGGTGGGTAAACTTAGAGGGAAAATAACAGTGGTGTGAACTTTAAGTAGAGCTGAACTCTAAAAATAAAGAATAGAAAATAAAAAGATGCTAAAAAGGTAACTGAATTAAATCCTAAGTAGTGTCTGCAAAATCAGTACCCTTTACCACTGTAAACACAACGAAAACTATAAAGCTGAGGGTATAATTAGAAGTTAAGGAGTGACAATTTTGGAACTTATAAAGTGTGCCTATGTGGGTCCTAGTGGGTAAAGATGTTGGAACAAACATTGCAGTCATTCAGGAAGCAATTAGCCATCATCCTAGGGGAACATATGTATTGTGAAGGCCAATCCCCTTTAGGCTGTATGGCCTTTTCTCATATTCAAGATGTTTTATTTACAGTTGTTTTTTTTCCTGCAGAATGTATTCCATTGCTTTCCTCTGACATATAAGTAGCAGTTAATACAAAGTAAAATTATTATTTTTTTTTGAAAGGCTGTATAATATTCTCTTTAATGTTTACTCGTCAGATGCGATAAATGATTCAAAAATAGCAGGTTTTGATAGAATTATAGAAATAAATATAGAATGAATAAGGTTGTCATTCCCTAGGGATAGCCAGTGCTGTGTTCTGTTGCTGTGCTGCTTGTTTCCTGTCAGAAGGGATCCAGGTTATTTCTCTCATACCAGCTTTTACCCTGAGATTGCATGCCTGAAAATATGAACCCTAAAACTAAAACTTCTGTTTTAGAGTAGAAAGCTCACTGCAGCTTGTGAGATTTACATTTATAGCAATTTGTAGATGTGGCAAGGCTTTTTAAAATTTAATTTAATTTTTAGGATATTCTTCCATTTCATTTGAATGTATGGTCAGAGAAGTAAAAATACATCTACCATACGAACTCATTCTTAGAGCTATAGAAGTTTAGATTAAAAAAATATATAAAGCAAAATGTTATGATGAATATTTAGATTAGTCTTCTAAGAACCTTCCTTAATGTCTGCTCCTGTAATTATATTAGCTAGCAAGGCTCAATACTTTAGCAAAATTTTTTGCAGAAGTCTGCTTTGAATGCTGAAAATTGGTTGTTCTACCTCACCATCTTTTGTTCTGATAGATGCTGTGACTTAGGCATGCTACTGTTCTTACAGAAATGGTAACTGGGTTCTCTATTCCTATCCTTCTACAGATTTAAAATTAAATATATTTTTTTTAATGTTCATATTATGTGTAGCTAAAATGATCTCTAGGGTCATTCCTAAATTATTCTCAGAGTTTGTGTATGCGTACATCCCATTAAACCACTTTTGGTGCTTTTAAGAGTTGTAGGATCTTTGTCACGTTTAGGAGACACCAATGATCCTTATTTTAAAGAAAAAAAGAGCTATGTTCAAAGCAACTTCATGCAAACTTTTTTAAATGTGTGGTTTTGTTATGTCGCATATACCAGAGTAATACTACTTTTATGCTTTTTAGTTTTAAAATTATTATAGTAATAGCAGAAATTATTAGACTACAATTTCTGGGAACTCCACACATATACACTTGCAGTGATTGCAATTATGATAGTTTACAACCATACAATAATACATCAGCTGCGTTGAGAAGAGTCCCTTCCAACTCGAATGATTCTATAATTCTGTAAGCTGTGCGTCCATAAAACCCTTAGAGAGGAAGAATGCAAATGAAATACATCATGTAGATACAAAACAGGCAAGTAAGTTTTCATTGCTCTATTCTCAAGTACTTACTTTGATTTGGACAATGAACTGTTTTCCCCATTTAAAACTCACAAAAATATATGCTATTGTAGAAAGCTTGATTTATAAGAAAATGAGTATTTCCTCAGCTTTTAAGAATCCGATTTGGCCATGCTTATTGAAGGTGACTTTTGAAATCTGAGTGATTGTTCTCCTCTGCCAGAACCGAATAACCAGGATAAGAATTTCTCTGTGTTTATACAACCCTCAGCATGTGACAGTCTGTCCTAGAGGAAAAACAGAAACTAAATTTTTGGATTTGTGTTTGTCTTTTAAATTAGAACCATTTCCAGGTGGATTCTCTTAGTGTTTTGTTTTTAGTCTTTTTATGAATTAAGATTTAGAAATTTTCACTAATTGGGATCAAGAGGGATAAAAAAGAAAGACAAATAAAAGGAAAAAAAAAAAAAAAGGATCTATGGAATGAATTTGTTTTATACTTAACATTTCAGAAAATCCATAAAAATAATCAATTCAGAGTGGTTATGAAAAGCACATTTTGAAACTGAGGATTTTGCATCATACAATAAGGTTACTTTATATTTTTTTATTAAAGAATGCTTGATTACGCTTCTTGGCTACAAATTCATGCTCAGTAATCTTTGGCACTGATTTCACTAAGTGCATAAAAATTGTATTTATGTTTTACTATTTATTTAAGAAATACAGTCTTGGACCGTTATATGTATATACTAGCCCCTCTTGAGAATCATGCTGCTCCTATGAGATACTGTGAGCCTTGTCATTGCTTAACTAGGAAGTAAAGCTCTGTGTATCAGTATGAAGTGTCTAATAAAATTAGGAACATCTGTTCTTGCAGCTTGTTGCTCCTCCCTTGAGGGGAAAAAGGGAGCAGGATGAATGAAAGAACAAAGAAAATGCATAGCAGAACAGATTTTGGAGGGAACAGTGAGCTCTCTGAAGCCTCCTGCTTTCATTCAACTTGTCCTCCAGCCAGAACTCTTCCCTGCTAGAGAAGAGCAGAAAGAAAAGATTATAAATGGTCCCACAGCACAAGCAATCCTTAAAAGGCCTTTTGCTGATGTGCTGATTTGTCCATGGAAGTTTGCTGTGGCATGCTGTGAAGGAAATTTTATTGCTCAGTCACTGAATGTTATTTTACTTTCTACAGCTGCCCGTTGAGTTTACAGGCATATTTTATTCTTTGTTTGCCGCTCTTTCTGAGACATCCAAGTCAGGCCTGCCATGTAATAGAGCTGTTTCTGTGATTACTGCATGATCCACACCTACTGTTTGTGACTAGCTAGCTCCACAAGTGTGGAGATAAGCTATCGGTAAGAATAACTTATTTTGTGAAAATGTTATGTATGTAATGTAGTAATGTATGTAGTAATGTGAAAGCGCCCTGTGTAGGAGTTGTTCCTTGACTAGGCCCTTGTAATACTTGGGGCATAGGAGGACATAACTGGAGGCCACGAACCGCAGCTCCAGGGCTGCAGCAGGGATGTGCACCATGCCCCTCGCCAGCTCACAGTGCAGCTGAGGCCTGCAGGAGCCAGTCTGGCTCTGCTTCTGCAAACTGGCACAGGATGCACAGGATGCACAGAATGGCACAAATCTGTGGGTTCAGACTGGATATTAGGAAAATGTCTTCACCGGGAAAGTGGTCAGTCACTTGCAAAGGCTTCCTAGACAGGTGGTTGATGCCCTGTGTCACTGTTCAAGAGGAATTTAGATGATGCCAGGAAGAGGTCAGACAGTAGTGTTATTCACACTGTATAAAAGTCTTTCACCTAAGTTTTCTTTCACCACTTTTTATAAGTTTTTCTTCCTACTTCCTTCTGCTTATAATTCTACATACATAATATATATCCTGACTGATTCATTATAGCCCTATCATTAAATCAAATATTTTTTTTGAGAAGTCTACTTTTTTTTTTTTTTTTTGGAAGGTAGGTCAATAGCCAGCAATACACCAAAAGATCAGGTGCCTCAGAGAAATTTCATCTCTGATTACGCTGTTATTCATCAATATTTAACATACGATGCTACCATGCTCCCTTGCACTGATTAACTAATGCTGCTTAGTGGAAGAGGATTTACAAATGGATTTACTGTAGAGAATAAGAACCTACAATTCGGTAAACACTCGAGAATGCTTTTAAAAATGTAATCTATATTAAGTGTAGAGTGTACAGTTCATCATACATTATACATGGAAATGTGACATAATCATCAAGCACACTTTAACAACTGTCTTATAAAGCAAAATGTTTGATTTGCAGGAATTCTTATTACTGCACTGTGACAAAACAGTTCAAATCACACTCTCCAAGTAACTGTAGAAAATAACTGTTTTTGCAGGGTACTTTCTCCTGCTTAGTGTAAGACTATATACTATTTGTTAGCCAGTTTCAAATTTCACATTATTATTTGGGAAGTGGTAAACTAACGGTAAATTTCAATTTAGCTTGAAAAAGAGAAACAGACAAAAAAATAATTTGTGAAAGAGAGGAACTCTGGAGTGATGTAGATTTTCGTGGAGGAAAAGTAAATTGAATGATAAAACTGAATTTATTTGCTATCATTATATATGTGGCATAAATAGCCTGTGAGGCTACACAGAATCAAATTGTAGGGAGAAATTGGGTGGGAATAAATTTTGAGAGGACATCCATTGGTTTAAGAAGGTCTGGCTGGAAGTGTAGAAGGAAGTAAAATGAAATGGAGAGCTATGATAATACACGTGAAGAAATCAAATGAATACTAAGAAAATAGTATTTGTGGAGAAAATAGGTGGAAAAAACCAAGGCAGGTATTTATTTCTGACAAAATTTTGTTCTGTCAAAATATAGAGCCCGTGGCAACACTCTGTATTTTCTGCAATGGGAAGAGTTTGTGTCATAACAAGAAAAATGTAGAGTTTGGTAAAGCAGATAAATACTTGAATGCTTCTACAAATTTCATTTTATCTAAATATTCTGCTCCATCACACTTAGTCTCTCCAGAGCTGATGAGCAGGTGTCTCTGCTGTGTACACATGTAGTTGTGGTGGATTTGTTACTTTCTTTTTGCAGAGAGGAAGAGAAAGTTGGCCTCAAATCCAGTATAGCTTGTTCTAACCATAAACTCTTCCTTTTCAAACAAAGCTTTACACCATTTTTGTTGTTATTTTTATTTTTCCTTTCTGTGAGGTCGTCTTCTTCAGGTACCTTTCATAGCATAGTCTAAGGAGAAACTGAGGCTAGAGCTGTTTATTTCTGTAGATATTTTCTAAATGAGAAAAGGAAATCTTTTCATCATTTTTGCCTCTGCATCATCAATGCACGTAATTTTTTCTCCCATAATTAAAACATAACTGTACAAAAGAGCCATTAGGACTCCACAACACAAGTGGAAATAGAAACCCCTGAGGACTATGGAGCAGTTTCTGGTTCTCAATGCATTGCAATAAGCAATCTCTATGGTCACAATGCATTGCAGTAAGCAGCACAGGTGTTTCTGAAGCTGTAAAACTGTCAAAAATTTTCTGTGCTTAATTGCCCTCAGATTCTCCCATCCATCTGTTTAGCTGGTGTGGATCAGTTTACTGGGTAAAACAAGAAATATCGATGGGCTACTGCAAAGGGGTTTTGAGCGCCTTTTTTTAAAGTATCTTCATGTAATTATGTTTTGATTGTGGTTCCACTTCAGTTTTGATTCCATTGTTACCAGAGCGTTTACAGATTTTTGGCAAAGAAAGGATGTGAGAGGGTAAATCTGCCTCTCATTGTTTTCTGACCAGAGTTTGTAGTGAATCACTGCTGTTTTGAAAGTCCAAAGTAATACTGCAAATTTCAGTGCATCTTCTACAAAATTTTAGGAGTGAAAAAGTGAAAATGGCATGAATTCATAGGTTTTGATACATTTGTATCATCTCTACTATTTAAAATGTACACATTTTAAAAGAAACATTGTACGTAATCTATATACCACTATTTTTCTTACCATTTAATTTTAGTAAGCAATTTTATTGGACGTAAGAAAAGTTTCTAAATCTCATCTCTGTAAAACTATAAACCTATTCACTGATTTGTTTCTTGAATAGTTCCATTAAAATTTGCCTCTATAGATTTCCAGAACACATTTATTCATAATTTTAGTGACAGCTTGGTAAATTCATAGACTTATGTACTGAGTGTATCTTCATTGCAATCAGTACTGTTTTCTTTGTATATACTAGCACCTTTTCAAATAGCAAATATATAAACATAGAAAAAATTTAAACATTGTATGAATACTTAAAGCAGCAGCAGCATGTAAGTTTCACTCAACCTTGTTTGATTCTATTTAAATGTTTTTAAAACCTGTGTTAGCTACTTCTGGTGAGCTGAAGTGAATCTCTGCTATACTTAAGAATGAATTCTTCCTTGGGAAATGAGATTAACATTTTTGTCTATAAACCTAGACAGAAAGTGAAGCAAAATTGCTCTCCTCTGTAATTTATTAAAGTGTTTTGGTTGCTTGTGTTTTCAGATGTCTGTGTGCAGTTATCTGATTAACAATTTGGTAACATTAGTCCATTCAGGCAATTGATGCAATGGAAGATAGATCATTTCAGGCTTGTTCATGTGAACTGTAGTTCATACAGATCCCACAGCGAATCATTGGCAAAAAACAAGAAGCAAATGATCCATAGTACAAAACAAAGCCAAACCTCTGTGCTGTCTGAACATCCCCAGAATTCTTGAATAAAAGGTCTATTTTGTAAATAGCACCAAAGTCATACAGCCCCTCTGTTGCTGTCATCTCATTAGAAAGCTGCATTTGAAAAAGCTTGAGTTTTTCCTTCTGTAACACACACAGATGAAGTCACAATTCTGCATCCAAATATGCTGCAATATTATTAGGAAAATGCATTAAGAACTGTTTAGGTGGTTGGCATTCTTGCAGCACTTCTTCCAAGCTCAATTGCAGTGCATCTCTTAAGGGTAAGAATCAGGCAGGAGACCCACGTGGGTGAGCATGTGGAAGGTAAGATTATCAGGAGTAGTCAGCATGGATTCATTCACCAAGGGGCTCTGTGGAGAAGAACTTGGGTGTCCTGCTGGGTAACAGGCTGGCCATGAGTCAGCATTGTGCCCTGGAAGCCAAGAAGGCCAATAGTATCCCAGGATGCATTATAAAAAACTGTGGCCAGCAGATCAAGGGAGATGATCTTCGTCCCTTATGAGTAAGGCCACATCTGGAGTGCTGTGTCTAGATTTTAATGGCAATTAGTAAACTGATGCTGTTTTCCAGTACAGTAGGGCAAAGCTGCAGACACTAAAGAAGTGTCATTGAAGAGTCAGTGCAATTGTGAATGCTTTGTCAAGACACTGACATCAACAAAAATCATGTAGCACTAGAAATTTCTAGGCTCAACCAAAAGTATTTTTAAATGTATCACAAACCCTGTCCTTGAGACAGTGAAACTTTCCCTTCAGATGCTCATAAAATTGAATTGAGTTTACGAAAAGCAAAGTAGCATCTTATAATGGTCATAGGATTCTTTATTTAACATACCAAACTAGGCTGTTCACACCCAATATCTGTCTAATATTGACTTTCATCCTAGTAAGGAGACATGACATGAATGCTTCTCTATCCTCTCTTATTTATCTTTCATTGCATGGAAAAGGCACCTTGCACTTAGCTGAAATGGTTTCTTCAAAATGTGTTTTCAACTTGTGTTGACAATGGCCTTGCCATTGTCACCTTTGGAGGATGCACCTCTCAGGCTCCTGAAGGTAATTACACTTCTCAGCAGTTTTTCAAGCAGTGATTTATATTAATGAAAACTGAATAGTGGCCTGATCAGACTTAAACTCATCGTTCACTACAACTGTACAAATACTATTTGTTAAGTATTTGAAGTAATCAAGCAACTCAATTTTTAGGTCATGGTAATGATCTCCAATTTCAGGAAAGCTTCATTTTAACACAGTAAATCTGAAAGGAACAACATGCAAAGATGAAAAAGGAGGCAATTTATAAATACACAAACACACAAAGAATGAATCAGAATGTAAATGTTCCATACTCTCTACTCTGAGAGAGTAAATCAGGATTATTACAAAAGACTTGCTTTAAAATAAATTAATATGCAGAACTGGAACTCAACATAGTAAAATAAGATGACTGCAAGAAATGATTTTAGCTTCCTAGAAATATAATTAGCTATGTAACTTAAAAAAAAAAAAAAAAAAAAAAAGGCAAATTGATAGCCTCATTCTGAAAATTTAATCATCTCAGTTCACACATAAGAAGTACCACTACAATTAATACCCCACAGACTCTAGAATTGTTTCTGGGTGGTAACTGAAGAGTGGTGCCACACAGCCATGTATTCTGGTGATCTTAAATCAGTCTTCAGCTAAAAGAAAAAATTACATTTTAAAATGTTGTTATTATTAGGAGTCATTCCAAAAATTATCTAAGGAAAAATCAAGATTTTCAGAAGATAAAAACTTCTGCAGCACAGAAGGTCCAGTGATGGTCATTTTTTTGCTTGAGGGTGTACTTTAGGCTTTGAGGTTTAATGACAAGCTGTTAGCTCTCCTGGATACTCAGAGCAGTGCAAAAAGTTAGAGAAGTCTGAGGAAATTTGAGCGGGGAAAGGAGTGTCAAGAAGAAGCAATTCACTGACCCCTGGTAAAACCTGGTACCTTAGTCAAGACAAAATACAAAAATAAAGCAGCATTAAGAGACATAAGTTCATGACATATGAATATTCATAACATGCCGTTATCTGAAAATGAAGACTAGCTCAAAACGTATGAAAAATTGTCCTTATATACCAGAAACAGTTTACTCTTTGTGCTTTTTTCTTTCATTGAATTTTATACTAGGAATGACAGCGGTGCTTATGCATGTTTTTTCAACAAACAGCTTCTTTGTTTGCTAAATGTTTTCTGTCCTTCAATTGTCCACCTTGCTGAAGTAGTTCATGTATTTAGTTTGTTATGAAGAATAGGACTTGCTACACTGTGTTTCTCAAATTTCTAGGATGCTGGGAAGAAATGGAATTAAAGGGTCTCTTCAATACTTTAGTTTTGTATTTGGTCCAGAGTACTCAATGAGGAAAGCCTTTCAGCACTTCCTTGCTATATGCTATTGTTTCAAATCTGGGTTGTGTTTTTATAAAGCAGCATTGTAAGCAATCTAAACCTTCCTATGTAACCTGCTCCTCTTCCACACCAAAAAAAAAAAGTTTGAAAATGCAGCTGAGTGAAGTAACTTCCCTTTAGTTCATTGTCATACCTATGATAAGAAAAATGGATTGTAAGATACTGTTAAACTGTGCTTAGATTATATTATTACAATTAACTAAATCTGGCAGAAAGGCAAAGGCCAATATTCTTTAGTTTTGTTGTTTTGTTTTGTTTTGTTTTTTTCCTCAGAGAAAATTTGCTTCCCTCTGCAGAGGTGTCCAGACCAGTAGAAGCTCCGTGTGTCCCAGTCATTACCTGCTAAACTTATCTGTCAGGCAAGAATCCTGACAAATTTGAATTATCTAATTTGAGAGCACTTTTTTTAACAACCATCACTCTTTCCCAAAAAGTTCTTTTACAATATTAGGAATATCTTAATCCTCCTTCAGTAACAGAACGGAAGAAAGAAATTGCTACAGCTGTCATTATTGGAAGAAATAGCTTTGCAGTGAAAAGATAAAATGGACTTATTCTGTCTAACCTGGAAACCACTTACAGGATTTATTTTCTGACACAGTCTCTGTGACTACCTGAGTGGGTATCTCAAATGCAGTGCCTAACGTAAGACTAGGTCCCTTATTTATTGCCTCATTTGTTTTATCTTTATGTCCCGGTTACTTGAAATGATTGATAAACGATTATGAAAAGTGAAAAATATATATTCCTGGAATTATACAGTTAATATTGTGTTAATAGAGTAGGTATGGTTTAGCATCAGTGGGTATCTAAGCACCACCCTGACACCCTCTCATTCCCCCTCCCCAAAGGGACAGAGGGAAAAATACAGTGAAAAAAGCTCATGGCTTGAGATAAGGCCTGAGAAATTACCCACCAATTAGCATTGTATTTAAAAAATCAGCATGAAGAACCTCCTGACCTCTTCCCCTGAGATCACTCATGCCCCAGCTCTGGCCAATGGCAACTGATCTGTTTGGAGCCATATGGAGCTGACTTGGAGAAGCTGCTGGGCTCTGCTCTTGGGATCCACCCCTGGAACCCTCTGCTACCAAAACCTTGTCATCTAAATCTAATACGTTGGCTTTGTATAAAATACAGAGTTGTATTTTTAAAAACTTGTGTTACACTAGCTCCATAATCTAATTTGTAGCACAGATCTCCAATATTCTCCAAGAGTTGTTTTATCTCACTTAATATAAATCATCTAAACTAGTTTGAGATAGTTGTTTAAGATCCCCCTCAGTATCTAATGCAGACAATATCAAAAACATCCAGAAGGCAAGTAACCCCAGAGGATTCTAAATTAAAAATCTAACCCAGAAAAGAAAGCAAAAAAAGCTTTCAGAGATAGTTCGTTTCTTCAGTAACTAGAGAAAAGACCTACAAATAGCTAAAACTAGATATCAGATGGTTTGTTGACTAAGGTTGGTTGAGATGGATATCAGAAAGGACTAGTAAATAATCAGCCCCTCAAAGTGATAAATAACTGTGCCCAGACAGCTATTGGCTGCCTTTCAGAGAAGCCAGGCAAATTTGATTAATTATAATTAATTCAGTAAAAGGGTGAGTCCTACAGCTCATTAATAATTTCAGAACCTGCAGGATAACACCCATACTGTACTCAGTGCTGTATGTCCACATATTGTATATTTTAAAACTATTCCTATTAAAGTTTTATCATTGAAGAAGCGCATAAACGGTGTTCCTTCCGGAAGGTGGTGGTGTACTCGATTCTAATTTTTGTTTTGGGCAGTGTTTTAGGAGTGAGTGGATTCTAACTTGATGTGAACTCCTATATGCCTAAAATATTTTACAATAGTTGTGGAATGCATTTTAAGTAAATACCTTTTACAACGTAAGTGGTGTGAATCAGCACTGATGGAGGAAGAGCTTCATGTATTATTCACCTTTTATACGTTGTATAAAACTGTTGAAATCGGATACTAAATTTTACATTAGTATTGATCATAACTTGATATCATCTATTATAAATAGCCTTTTGTTCAAAACTCCTCATACAGAGCTATGGAGAGAAGGCAAGAAATGAGCAAGTTATTACTTTTAGTAATTTTTCATTATAGTTTGAAAGGGATCTGGGATGAGCTCAGGTTCTTATAGTCTGTGTAACCATTGACGAAAGATGACAGAACATTACTTTTCAGGTCTGTTATCAAGATAAGTGTATTAAACTTTTGATGTGTATGTAATTTCTTTTGGTTTATGATGTGCCTTTGGTAATTGATACATGTTCAAACATATTACTGGTCAGAAGTTTCTCTTTGTTTAGTTCAGGTGAAATATGGCTAATGAAAATATCCAAATACCCATCATAAAACAGTCATAGAGTGCACTTCTGGTTAGTTGGTAACTTGATGCTACAGGAAAATATTTTGCTTTTCCTATGTTGTTTTTTAGAAGTAGGGGTTTTTTTGTTTGTTTTTGAAAAGAGTAGCTGCTCAGTGTACCTAAAGATTTCTTTTCACTGCTTTTGGGCTACTTTTTGAATAAACTAATGTCGCTTTATACAAGTCTTGCACTGGTAATGGTGTTCTGCATTTTGGTAGTCTAATGAATTGCTTGTAAGGGCATGTTTCTAATTTCTGCATACGTAGTGTGCAGGTTATTATGAATGTGTGCTTCAGTTTTTCAATATTTTGAAAGTTATACATGGAACAGAGGTCTTAGCACAGTTTGTTCCCTTTCTGCTTTCTTGTTCAATCTCAGATAAGAACATTCAGCAGCTACTTTTATAATCTCTGCAAATGCTCTACACATAATTTATAGTAAGTGTTTTGCTTGCTTTTCTTTGAATGCAAAATTTTTTCTCAGTTCAAGAGGAGAGAGCAAATGTGAGAGAACAAGTATAACAAGGGTGCCTGTCACACTTTTTTTTTTTTGTTTTGAAACATGAGCTTGAGTTCACCGAGGCAGATATAAGAATTCAGATTTAGCTCAAACTCCAATCTAACTGGAAGGCAGTCACTATTTTCAGTAAAATTGGACCCAAAAATGCAGCAGCAGTGCACGCAATGCTCTTGGTCCTTCGGTGGGGCAGGCAAAATAAAGCCAAGGTGAATGTATCTTGAAAGGATTTGGGATGAACTAAGAAGATAAGTACTTACCAGACTGAGATACTTTTATAAGCAACATCAGAATTGTAGTTTCCTAGGGAAATGACTTACGAACTTGAAATATCTAGAGAGGTAGCGTGCTGCTGAGTGTGGTTTTGAGGATTACAAGTGAAATACCTAAAAGCAACCCAAGTCATACTTTAAATGCTTTGTGCTCCTTTATGGCTTTGACCTAATTTCATATGGGGAGTTTGGGGAGGAGCAAGAAATTCAGCTCAATTTTTTAATAACCAACTTTATCTACTCAGTAAAGACTACAAAACAGAATTGGCATAACATATTTTTTTTGAATAATTTTGAATAAAATGAGTCGTTTTAAAATTGTCACAATTTCTGTGAATATTTCACAGACAGAAGTACTCTTTACAAAATCTCATTCTGTTTCAGCTTTGTTGAATCCCTGGTGCATGTAGATAAATGTTTCAAATGCGGTATTTTTGCCCTTGTTATGTTTATGAATTTTTCAGTTTTATAGTCATGTTATGTGTATTGTTCAAGCTAGCAAATCAGAGTGAAGTTGACTTGATGCAATGGATGGCATGCAGAATTGTATGTTGGTATAGATAATTGTTCTGACTGCTTCACCTTCTGATGTTTCCCTCATTTCAAGAAAAATTCACACTACTTGTACTAACATATCTTTGTAATAGAGAAAAAAAAATCTTCCAAACAGTCTGTTGTGTTTTGTCAATGGCTTACATTCAGCCTGTGTCCTTAACCTTTAATTAGATTCAACTCTTTACTGCTGATATCCAGTTCTGAATACCTGTGGACAATTGCTCAGTATCTCACTATTACCACCTAAAAGAAATTGCTTCTATTTAAGTACTTTTCTTTTTTCTTTGCATGCATTTTCCCTGAAATTATTAGCATATATGGAAAAGAAATCAGGCTAAATTTATACTGCTAATTACCTATGCTTGTGACAAATAAAATATGAAACAACTCAAAGTCCTCCCAGAGATTAGATAGCATTAAACAGAAGCTAATTAGTGAGAAGAGGCGATCCTCTTTTTCTAGTTGCCATCCTCAGGGCACGGCGACACTAAGTTTTAGGGATGTTTGGTTATCAAACATACTGAAATGTTATACCAAATTTTAGCAGTAATCTATTCTCCCAAGTATAAAAGTATTTACCAGTTTGATTACACTTCTAACAATAATAATACATAGACAAGCAACACTGCTATCATACAGATTCTTACAAAATATAACAAGTCAACAATATGCTGGCATACAGCTTTGGCATTTGAGCGATTTTTCTTTCTGGTGTATCTGGGAAATTTTAAAATAAATCGAAAAAAAGGAAGGAAAAATAGCAGGTGAGAAAGAAACTATCAGAGTAAACATGTACTTTAGATGAAGCTTTGCTTTGCTGAAACTTATCTGTCTACAGGCTTCTGTGCTTCTGTTTTGATTTTTGTTATACTTACGGGTTTGGTCTGGTTTTCTTCTAATATGTAATGTGATATGTCATAACCTACTTTTCAAGATGCTTCTTTAAATAATTTTAAAGTGATTGAGGGCATATTTTTAGATCAATATTTTAGGTGAAGCCATTTTCCAAAAAGATAAAGCTAGGGCATTTAAAATGATGTGGTGCTGTGTACAAGAATTCAATCTTTTTAAAAATCACTGCATTAGCCTTTCAGAACTGTGGAACAGCACATCAATAATACTAGTAAAATACAATCTTTTCTTGGAGCTCAGTACACTTTAGGCAGCCTAAATACAGTATAATTAATATTTGGTCATGTTTTACATTGATTGACCAAAGTTATTTGAGGCCATCTGAAAAACTAATGGTTGTTACAAGTTCTGATGCAGAACATAAAGCAGGCAGTCAGCTGGAATGATAGCTCAGGCTCTTCTGTCAGTAAGAGAAAGGTAATGGACCTAGCTCAATGTTAAAGATATTTTTTGTTACTGTTTTCGACAAAGTTAAATGAATTGTATTCCCACCCTCCCTTTCCTGTACTGGAGTTTGCATGGCTTTGTCTTCAGTATCCCAGAGTCCTGATTGCTGTTGGAATTGTAAAGATTAGTTTCATATTTCCTTTTAGAGATGAACAAATACCACATGCTTTCATGAAGAAAAAAAGTTTCAGTGTCCAGATGCTGTTTTCACAGACTACATTTTTTTTCTGTACGCTTGGTTGTACACCATACTGTGTATACACAGGCATACAGTGCTGTATATATACTTGTGTAGTTAGGTTTTCTAAAAAAACCTTTCTTCAAAGCTTTTTAACCTTTGTTAAAAAAAAACCACATGGATAACACATAAAAATGTGAGTATTTTCTTACTCTCACTTATTCTTTTATAATCCTCTCACTGTTGTCAATTATAAGGAATTACTGTAATTCCTACAGGTATTACTATCAACTTAGAACTGTAATTAATAGGTTGTACTGGCAGTGAATAAATCATAGTCAGTCTAATTTTTTTGCTGTATTTCTGATGCACTGAGTAGTATACTTAGAATTTTTCTTTCACAATCACATAATTTTTTTCTGATTCTATTTGAACTGCTCAGAGGTTTTGTGACAGCAGCTTTGTTCAAGTTCAGACAAAATCTAGTGTTTCCATAGGAATCATAGCTGAGGGGCTTTTCAATCTGGAGAAGGACCAGAGGAGACCTTATTGCTCTCAGCAACTACCTAAAAGAGGTTGTAGTAGGGTGAGGGTCAGTCTTTTTTTGGTATCTACTGATAGGACAGCAGGTAATGGCCTCAGTTTGTGTCAGGAGACTTTCAAGTTGGATATGAGGAAAAAATTCTCAGAATGAATGGTAATGCCCAGATTGCCAGGGAAGTGGTAGTGTCACCTTCCCTGGAGGTTTTAAAGAAAAAGGTAGGTATGGCTCTTATGGACATGGTTTAATGAGCACAGTGGTCATGGGTTGATGGCTGGACTAGATGAGTTTAGTGGTCTTTTCCAATCATAATGGTTCCATGATTCTCTATTATCTTTGGAAAATAGACTGAGTCATCATGACATGTCTTGCTATAGATGTAACATGATTCTTTAATGAACAGTGATATATTTTTTTCTGACTTCTGGTTGCCTTGTAGGGAGTTTGTCCATCCGATGAATATCCTTTATACCCCAACAGTCTATGTTAAAAAACTATTATTTCAATATATCTATTGAGATGTGTTGTCTCAACTATTCAACCAATTTAGTTTTCAGGCATTTAGTGCCCATTTCATCTTTGTCAGAACTGAAATTGCAGGGAGCGTTCTTAAAAACAACAAATTAAACCAAACCACCAAAACATAACGGTCCTTCCCATGAGCCCCATTACATGCGTCAAAATCATTTATGGAAATGTTAACTGTTGTGTGCTTCAAATTCTCTATCTCTCAAAGTCTATCTCATCAGTCTTCTTTTGCTATTATGGCCACCACCTTCCCCCTTCCAGTTTCACAGGAAAATACTTTCATTTTGCTTCTCTTAGATACTCTGCCAGAATCTTTCTAACACAGTGAAGGAGATAAAGCTAACAATAAATCAATTTAGTATTATTTGGTATTTTTGAAAATACTTCCTCAAGCAGTTTTTTCCCTTAAAAAAAAACAAAACAAACAAAAAACCAAAAAAACCAACAGCAGTAAAACCAGTTGGTTCTGCTGAAGTTCGTAGCTTCTAAGAAAAAAATGAAAACAAACAAACAAAAAAGCAAAGATTTTGCTGGACAGAGAAAGGAGAAAGGTAGATCAAAGAAGCCGTAGCTAAAGCCATTAGTCTGCACATAGTTCTTCAGTCTCGGAAGAGCAATTTATTTTTCCAAAATATCACGTTTACCCACTTTGAGTTTTTAAAGAAATAAATTATATTCAGATTTGCATAATACATTTTTGTACCAAATTACTATATTTTTATAGTACCTACTTTTTAATTCTGCTTCCTTTTTCTGTTCTTATAAACATCATTTATTTAACAAAAGTAGCTTGCATAGTGATTTATTTTAAACTTTGAAGTTGACACATCTTCCAATCTAATGTAGCAAAATATTCTCTTTATCAACTATTCTCTTTTTCACAATCAAGCTCACTGCAGTTTTCGTATGCAGAAATCAGTCAGCAATATGACTTGCAGTGTACTCTGAAAAACTGACAGAGATTGTAACAAAAAGCAAGAGATCAGTGGGTAATCTTAGTGATTACTTCAAAGAAACAAAGGGTTTACAAACTAAGTTTGTAAAAGCTGAGCCTTCCCAAACCACAGGGGTTTGTATTAAGCAAAACAAATCAGTTCTGAAGTTCAGCACTGATTAGCACAGATGTCTGTGTTAGGAAGCATTACCTTACAAAAGTCTTCAGGAATTTTTCTTTGGGAAGTGATACCTGGAGTTTGCTGTTATTTCTCATGAGGAAGACGATGAGAAGTCTTAGAATCAGTGCATAAAGACCATTTTAGGTAGAAATATGGTGACAGGGAAATACTCTGTTTTGGGTCAAAGGCTACCCTTTTCTCTATGTTCTGCATGATATGATTTCTGCATCTGCACTTTGGTAGCCATAATTTGTTTCATGATGAATGTAAGAACAACTGTAGGAGAACAGATGGTGTCCATATTCGTCTGGATTTTTTTCCAGCCAAGATTTTGTTTATCTCTCACAGCAGATTCTGCTGCTCATATCCTTTTCACTTTAAATCATTGAATAAATACTATTCAACAGTTCTAAAACTTACATATAATTCAGGACACCATGGAAAAATAGCCAATATAAAATCTACAAAAAAAAAAATCATAATTATTTCTGCAACATCGTAAGTTTTCTCACTTATTTATTTGGCCATTACAATATTTTGTCTGCTGAAGTCTGCTGACTTCTAAAGTACTTCAAAGCTAAGAGACTATCTCACTACCTATAGCTGCTGGCAGACAGTATGCAACTCCTGGCATCATTCCTATCTTTACCTGTTTTTACCTGCTGTTTTACAACGTTATGTCTAACTTGATAGCATATTTAGATTAAATGGAAATGTTGAAAGCATTCTAGTTCAGAAGAAGAGCTCCAAACTCAGATTATTTAAAAATCTTCCCAGCCTCCTAAAATTCAAGAACATATGGTAATTCATCCATGATTATTTTTGTTAAAATGAATTTAATTTAATGAGTCAAGGAAATTAAAGATTTTTTTTTCTGGCAGCTGGCCCTCTTAAAATTCAAGGTCAGTGCACAGCATTGATGCAATTGCACAGCCAGTCCATTTGTGTTCTACAGGTGACAGTCATGTTGAAAATAAACACACAATTATGTATTTTTAATGCGCAACAGAAGTAATAACCAAAAACAAGTTCAAAGACGACAAGAGCATAAGCATATTTAATGTTACTTTTGATAAATTGTTGAGCTTTTTTTTTAATATGTAGTTGAGCTATCAAACTTTTTTACTTTTAGGAAATCCTGTTTAACTTATTACTACTATATCCATCTATTCAAATGCAGTGCTGTACCTTTTTGGTTTGTTAAATGCTTGACATAATAAAGGTTTAAACAACTGTTAAGGATTAATAAATCAGCATTCACCTGAAATGCTTTCAGAACATAAGCAATAAAGTTAAGAAAGCCTTCAAAACATTTCCTTTGATAAATCCTGGGCTTATGTTGTGAAAGGAAAACTCTTATATCTCTAATACAAACAAAAAAAGGAAAAGAAACTAATATAGACAAATGTTGAAATCAGGATGTCCAAGCTTTACCTTGTTTACAATCTAAAGGTCATGAAAAATGGCACTATTTCTGGAGCTAATGTGCTGCCAAGTGCACAAACCCCAGCCCAACCCCACCAAAACTTAGATTAAAGAAAAAATAAAAATACATAAAAATTCAGTGTTCCTTAAGGATGTAGCAGAGCTGCCCTGAGGTAGTTCTACCACACTTAGAAGGAATGCATGTACTAAAAATGTCCCTGTAATGCAGGCCAGCTCTGTTATGTGCCACATCCTTCTAATCGCATCAGGAAGACTGGCTTCTTGAGCAGCATAAAGTGTGGGCCAGCACACCACATGAAATTAAAGCCAATGGCAAAATTTTATTATGGCCTAGATTTCACTCACCTGCAAGGGAGATGCATAATAAGGGAGAATGTTTGTACTTTTCCTCCAATTGTGCAAAATGCCTCTTCATTAATTCTAACAGTTTTGATAGACAAAATGAAATGTGCATATCTCAAGAAAAAGTCTTGAACAGAAATGAAAGTGGGGTACCCTCCTGGCTGATTTCAGTAACTCATAGAATCGTCTGTCAAAGTAAAAATATAGGTCATCTTTTTTCTCTCCTCTATTTGAGTATATTTTCTGACCTTTCTTATAAATAGTGCTACATAAATCCTCACAAGCACAAATGCCTGAAAAGAACTTGTGGAAATAAAAACAAAAGAGACTGATCTGGAACCAATAATAATAATAATTTAGAATAAGAACATAAACCTGAAAGGAAAGGAGCTTTCTCTGCAAATTTTCCATTAAATAAAACAAAAGGGTTTTTGTCGTTGTTTTTTTCTTTCAGATGGAAAACTGCTGTTTTTTGTAAATAATAAGTTTTAACTAGAAAAACAGAATTATTGAATTTAATGACAACAGCTGTCATTTTCATCTGATTTATCTTGTGTGCTATTCTGCTCACTACTAGAGTTATCTGTGCCTAGTCGTTGTGTTTGTCACTTATCCACTCCAAGCAAATAATGTCAAAAATGATTTATGGATTTATTTTTTATATTTGTTAATGAAAAATAACAACTTCTTGTGTTTGGACCTTTGATGTGGACTTTGTTTTTTGTTGTTTTGTTTTTTTCTACCTAGCATCTCAGTGGACAAACTAGATTTGGATTTGTAATATTTTTTGTGGTAACAGAAGAGCATAGTAAATACACTGGTGTATAAATAAATAAATGTTCTCTGTAGTTCTCAATAGAGCCTTTCCCTTGCAGATAGTCTTTGATCTGATCCAAATGATTTTAAGGCTATGCAACCATCTACAAACTAATCATAACTAAACTGTCTGGATTAAATTTTGCTGAGAAAGAGATGCCATTAAAAATCACAACCTTTACATTTTTGTATTAGTTATGTGTTTTATATTATATTATTAATATTAAAATATTTCATATTTTAATGTGGAAGTCTGGGATAGTATTCTCACCTGGCAAAAAAAATCTGCTTTGTACACTGTGTCAAAATTGGATATATTTCATAATGAAATACTCATATTTTACTCATTTCTTGTGGATTAACCAGAAAATAGTATCCTTTTTCAAACTGTTACAATGAGTTCATAATTTAGTTCCGGACGTATAGACATAATTAGAACTTTATGCAAAGTATGGTAGTTCTCTTTTCCTTTTTTTCCTTTTTTTTTTTTTTTTTTTTTTTTTTTTTTTTTTTTTTTTTTTTTTTTTTTTTTTTAAATTAATCACCTCTATAGGTGGAAGAACCATTGATGTGCACAGTGGCCCATTGCATCTATTTGACTCTAACTGAATGTCTTTCCCAGGATTTCGTAATGTGATATAAAATTTCCTGGGGTTCTGGCTTACATGAAATGAGTGGCTGCATCTGTTTTTGTTATGTGGTACAAGAAGTAAGTCCTTGTTGTCAAGCCAAGTGATGCAGGTGGGCTTGGTCTTCTACATTGTCTGTGACAGCAGACCCTGGAATTCACTGTATTTCAAGCTCAGCTCTCTCTGAAGCAGACTTTGAATGCAAAATGATGTCTATGAAGTATGGCTGATCAAGAGATGAGAATCAGTAGTAAAACAGCTGTGAATCAACCTGGTAAAATGTATGCACAGGTGACAAAAGTGTCACTTCAATCAAATTGAAGCATCTAGTACCATAGCATCAGTACAGGATTGGCAAATGCCGTAGGACCGTAAAAGACAAGTTCTTCCAGGTTCATGCTTAGTTGGACATGGTGCATCTTACTCTGATCTGATTTTTAAAAATAAATAAATATTTCATAAGAAAATACTGAAAAATTATGTGATATGCTAGGTATCATATACTTTCTTCAGAATATTCAAATTGTATTCATTAGCTAGACAACTCTGCATTTTATATGAGCATACACTATGCTTCTGTAGCACGTGAACGGTTAGAGTGTAATTTTGTATTTCAAAGTAATTTGAGCAGGGTCATGGAATTTGATAGTTTCTTACTTACAGTGGCAGCAGAAGTCTCACAAAAGAATCTCATAGGCAAAACAATTGATTTCTGACTTCTTCCTGAGCAGAGAACCTTCAGTGCCTAGATCATGTACAGTAAAACTGACATCTGAGAGTAGAACAAAAATATACTCAGTTTTCCTAATGCCTTGGAGGCTTGTGAAATTACTGTCTGAAAACTATAATGAGAATGGGATAATTTGTGACATTTCCCTCTGCTGATAGAAGGTATTGATTTTATGACATTTTTGTTACTTTTAATGTATTACCAGCATAAGGCATTAGAATGTTAATATCAAATGCATAGAATAAACAAGGATAGTGCCAGGTAGAACTTTATTTGTTTCAATTATTTTTCAGTTGTTTGCTGTAGTTTATATACCAGATCCCTGCAGGCTGTTAGCAGATAAACAATCATTCATAAGCTCTGAGAATTCAGAATTAGAGGAGGCAGCCCATACATAAACTTTCTTCTTCCATGAAGTCTATCAGCCCATAAGATAGCTTACCTCTACTGTGCTGAGTTTTGACCTCTGTTGGTTTACCTAAGACATTAAATTTTTCAGCTACATTGTCTGTCTAATTTAGGCTGTCAGTGCCTTGAGGTAATGTCATCTCCCTTCTGACATGTGGGGGACCTGCTGAAAATACTAATATGACAAGTCCAGTACTATCACTTGTATTGTCTGGTTGCATTTTACTTGTCAGGTCTTTGTGAAGTTCCCTCTTCTAGTGGTAAAACCATGCAAGCAAGGTTATGGAGAAAGCTATCTCTTTGAGATTGCCTTGGAATTCTTCAAGCACTGACCTCTTAGCAGCAGAGCAGCACAGCTCTGTCATTAGCTTTGCTTACTGTATCTGGGATCACTGAAGAACACCTGACTTTTGGCTTTTTGGGGAAATCTATGTGCATACCTTCCTGTTTTTCTTATTGTATTCATTCCAATCTGTTTGCCATACTATGCATCATTGATTCCATTCCAAGGAAGGAGCAAGAGCTGCAGATTGAGGAACTCCTACAAAATCCTTGTGAGGTTTCACTGCATAATGCCAAAAAAATTGAGAAACTGAATGAATGAAATCAGTAAAGTTACCTGCAGAGATGTACTGTTAAAGCTGTACAGTGGTAGCAGAATCTCAATCAAAGTAAATGTATGGCAGTAAGATATTAATCATTTATTAAGTACTAATTTGTAGAATCATGTTTTTCTGTAGGGAGAACTCTTATGTATAAAGTGAATCTTTTATCTGTATAGTAAGAGAAAAAAAATGTAGATGTTTGTAACGCTGGCTAGAAAACCACTACACACTGAGGAGATGGTTACCCACAGAGCAGCCAACCTGAGTAGGCCTAGGCCAGGGCTGTACTGTGGTGTTCCTGCAGCAAGGCATCAGACCTGGGCTGGGTTGCTTGAGTGTCACAGCCCCAGAGCAAGCCCAGGCAGATCACTGATACCTACTTACCTATAGGCAACTCCCACCTCATACTGGCCATGACACCATCTATGTGGGCTCACTGTTAACAGTGCAGCAAAAAGTTCTCATGCGAAAGTGATTCTGTTTGACTGCATAAATGATAAACAGAGCTGTTTCCTTGTAAGAAAATCCTGTAATAGTTTGAGAGACCAAAAGGAGATAATCTCTGCTATTGATGGGGTCTTGTTCAGTGCTACACAGCTTCTATACTGGCATAAGATTATGTTCTCTTAAAGTATTAGTGCAAATAGCATTTTAAATGGTAGCTTATAAGCCTTTCTTACTGGGCTCACAATGAACCAGCACCTCCTGATGAAAAAAAACAATACAGGAAGTTATATTTTACTTGCTAGCTTGATGTTAAGCCCCAGAATAAGGCTTCAGCTGTGATTTTGGTCAACAGCATTGAGGAGAACACTAAACTGCTGAGTTAGAGACAGACTAGTCCACTAGTTTCTCAGTTCAGGTTCAAAGAGGAACAGGATTTCTATTTGTTCTTTCTGAAAGTATGCATGTGATCAGTTTATGAATTTATGGTTCAGGTTATGAATATATCAGGCATGGAGAAGAGATTTTATTCCCCTGATGTAACTTTATGCCCTTGTGTAACTTTCCTGGTGGAGGGAGGGAGGAATGGAGTGAATGGGGTCTAAGAGATCTCTCTACTCTTTTCCAACTTCAAGAGACACTTGTCTGCCAAATGCACTGCAGAAAATAGAATCATAGAATCTCCAAGGTTGGAAAAGACCTAAAAGATCACCCAGTCCAACCGTTCACCTATTCCCAATAGCTCCCACTAAACCATGTCCCTCAACACAACATCCAGTCTTTCCTTGAACACCCCCAGGGTTGGTGATTCCACCACCTCCCTTGGCAGTCCATTCCAGTGCCTGACCACCCTTTCTGAAAAGTAATACTTCCTAATGTCCAGCCTGAATCTCCCCTGCTGTAGCTTGAAACCATTCCCTCTGGTCCTATCACTGATGACACGAGAGAAGAGGCCGACCCCCAGATCACTACAACCTCCCTTTAGGAAGTTATAGAGAGCAGTGAGGTCTCCCCTGAGCTCCTCCTGCTCCTTCAGCCTCTCCTCATCAGCCCTGTGTTCCAGACCCCTCACCAGCTTTGTTGCCCTCCTTTGAACACGTTCCAGGGCCTCAATATCTTTCTTGCAGTGAGGGGCCCAAAACTGGACACAGTACTCAAGGTGCAGCCTCACCAGTGCTGAATACAGGGGAACAATCACCTCTCTGCTCCTGCTTGCAGCACTGTTTCTGATGCAAGCCAGGATGCCATTGGCCTTCTTGGCCACCTGGGCACACTGTCGGCTCATGTTCAGCCGAGCATCAATCCATACCCCCAGGTCCATTTCCTCTACGCCGTCCTCCAGCCACACCGCCCCAAGCCTGTAGCGTCGCCTGGGGTTGTTGTAGCCGAAGTGCAGGACCCGGCATTTGGCCTTGTTGAAACTCATCCCATTGGCTTCAGCCCAGCTCTCCAGCCTGTCCAGATCCCTCTGTAGGGCCTCGCTACCCCCAGGCAGACCACGCTTCCAGCCAATTTGGTGTCATCTGAAAATTTACTTAGGGTGCTCTCGATGCCCTCATCCAGGTCATCAATAAAGACAGGCCCCAGCACCGACCCCTGGGGAACACCACTCACAACCGGTCGCCAGCTGGATTTGACTCCATTTACCACCACTCTCTGAGCCCAGCCCTCCAGCCAGCTCCTTACCCAGCCAGGAGTGTACCCATCCAAGCCTCGGGCTGCCAATTTCTGTATGAGAATGTTGTGGGAGAGAGTGTCAAAGGCTTTGCTGAAGTCTAGGTAGAGCACATCAACAGCCTTTCCCTCATCCACCAGATGGGTCACTGGATCATAGAAGGAGATCAGGTTGGTCAAACAGGACCTGCCCTTCACAAACCCATGCTGGCTCGGCCTGATCCCCCGGTCACCCTGCACATGCCGCATGATCTCCCTCAAGACAATCTGCTCCATAACCTTCCCTGGCACCGAGGTCAGGCTAACAGGCCTGTAGTTCCCCAGATCCTCCTTATGACCTTTCTTGTAAATGGAAAATAGAAAATGGAAAATAGAAAACAACAAGGAATAAGCAGCCTTGCTTTTTCAGCTGCCAAGTATGCATTAATCCATAGAGCTGTATTTTTTTTTTTTTCTATCTCTCCAAAGAGAGATTGTGACATCATTAAAAAAAATGGCATTGAGGTTTATAATTTATCAGCATGCCTTTAATAGCAGGAAATATGTCTATGTGTTAAACATAGGAAAATATAAAAAACAGTGAAGATGTTAAAGATGCGTCTCAGATCCTAATTTCCAAATGAATGCAGATAATTGTTTCCAAGTGTATTAAATACTTATTGTACATATACATACATGCAAAGATATGTACATAGCTTATTCTGAAAGTAATGCTCCTATTTATTTCTGCAGAAACTACAACAGATACAAAGAGCAGAATAACACTGTTTGATAGAGCACCAAATACTATTTTTCAACTCAGGAACCACTATTAGCTATGCATTTTTGACAGCTATGAACAAGAGCCTGCATGCCTCCACCTGCCTCTGATGTTGTGAACCAATACCATAAAATAAGAGTCATTGCTTTCAGAACAGCCCTTGTACAGTGAAGTTATAAGCAAAAGTTACAACAGAAAAACAAAGCCTGCCAAACTTTCAGTAATTTCATACATCTTATGAAGATGTAAAAGTAAGCATAATGAGTATGGAGATATCTCCACAGTAGTTCCAATTATCTATAGACAGATTTACAAATAATCTCAACTTTGGAATTCTTAGCCCTAAAATATCTGAACTGTTTGTGAAAATGTTGGCCCGGAAGAGAACCGTAGATACAGCTATGAGCAATAAGATACATAAACTGCAAGAATCCAAAACCCAACTTTAGGAGCTTAGTAGCTCAGACACATTTCACAGTTGTATTTTATATTTTAGTTCCTCCTCTTTGAACAGCATTTATTCTCTGTTGGCCTAAATTATCCTGTGTCATCCAAATATTCTGATTGGTAAATAAGGAGATGTCATAATATTTTTTACTTTCTTGTAATCTAAATTGAAACAGTTTATTAGATTAGATTTTTTTCTCTGACACAATAATAGGAATATATTTGGATCAAATAGGCAGTCAGTTCCTATAAGTAATTTTTTCATCTTATTATGACTGAAAATATTTTGTAGATCTAAAAAAGACTGTTTGAAACTGTTCAAAGCTTCCTGAACAATAGAGAGGGACACTTTGTCTGAATCATCTCACCATTCCTATGTACATGTGCAGTGGAAATGAAGAAATGTGATTGTTCCTTGGGCACTTGTTTTTAAACTGGTACACTGTAAGAAGAAACTTGAACCTCACCAGGACTTTTTTTTTTTTTTCCAATAATTTTTGTGGATATACTGGATTTTACTTTTAAGTTCACTGGAGGGGAATTCAAAACACTTGGATATTGGTAAAGAATATTGCACAAAAATAAGAACTATGGCATAAGGGAAAAGAAGTTGTTATTTTTATGTCTTGTGAAGTTGACTGTGTTGCAGATATGTGAACTAAGTTTGTATCAAATGTATATAGAGCTTTCTTACTAAACAGTGTAGCGAAGCGAGGGGAAAAACAATATCGTACTTAGGTCAGAGGATGAGAAAATAACAGGGTTGTCCAGAAAATAAAGCCACACTGGGATCTCATAAACTGGGATATTGTTCCTCTAGATAATAAAAACATTCAAAATATCGTTCAAAATGAATCTGCCCCTTGTGGGGACTTTAAATGATCCAAGCTTGCTTTATGTGAAATAGTGCTTTTATAAAGAAAATTTTATAGAGAAGGAAAAGTTTTCCTTGTATCCCTGAACAATAAGGTCTGGAAATACATTATTGAAATTCTTTTTATGTATTTCTTCAGAAACCAAATCATGTTGGGCTTCTTCAAAGAAACACAGATTGTGTAGATTTTATCTGATTCATACAGTGCAATCATATTTATCTCAGATTTTTTCTAGTTTATAACAGCCTAATAAATATTTCATTCAGTTATTTTTCAACATAAATACTTCAATTTCTAAGGGTTACAAATTTGTATGAGTGCAAATAGCTTTAAGTAGCAGGGGTCCAAGCCATAGATCTGTGTTCAGATTTGGACCTAACTACTAACATGATGTATGCAAATATTCAGATATGTTGCTAGTGCTTGGATATAAGTATCCAGGTACTATTCCGTATACCTATTGGTATATGCAAAGTCTGGGTATTCAACACCATATTTAGACTTGCTAAATAATATATGGCTTCTGTTCTATAGATTGCACTGATAGTTTCTTATATATTAAGGAATATTTCATCATTGGTTATTTAATCATTACTGAACTAGCTGGTTGGCTTTGGTTTTAAATCATCCTATCTACTCCTCAGTATTACAAATAAGATTCTTTCAGAGTATTCAGATGGTCCATTGATACTTAAAAATTCTTATTTTCCGATCACAAAGCCTGTTCCACAGAACTGTCACTGAGCTCATTTAAATACTCTTCCCTCATTTAAATACTCTTATTTTGTACAGCTGACAAAATATATATATTTAACCATTTATATCCCTTACCACAGAGGTAAAATTATCGGACATATCAGAGAAGCCCTAGATATGGGATTATATATATAAAAAGAGACTCCAAACATCTATGCAGGTTCTGGTCTCATTAATACATTGACTAAAATCTCAAGCACATTTATTTCCATAACTATGAGGACTACTAATGAATCTTATTATTAAATTTCTCTTCTGTGATATCTTTCTAGAGGCTGCACTGTGGGATTTAAATGTTTGGAAATACATTTACAAAAATAAAAACAAATGAACGAAAAACAGTACTTAATATAAGATGAAACCCAAATCCACAGATATTATCTAGTTTAACTAACTAATATAAGTGAACATGATCACTGTTTCACTAATCAAGCAGAAATACCATTAATCAGTATTTCAGATCACTTAAAAGTCAGTATTCTCATTTGCAGTCTCAATTTTTAGTGGTGTTTCTGAAGATAATTAATCCCACAAATTAGGATTCTGATGGAAAACATACAGAAGGCTTTCTTGCTGCAAGTTATTTTTGTAGTAAAACTACAGTATGTTCTTTCAATTACTGTAGAGAGCAAACGCATGCAGATATGGGTTAAGTTCAATCAGTTTGCCATCAGTCACAGAAGAAATTACAGAATCCATTTTAAGGCACTGGTTGAGGAATTATTGGAAAGGCACAGCTTGATCAACAGTAAGTTCTTTCAAATGTGAAGATCATGTTCTAAATACACTAAATCCTTGGAAGGTAATATGACCATAGCCATAAAGTTTTGGAGCTTTATTTTTCCTCTTCGGGCATTCATCAGTGTTTTATATCAAGGTTATGAAATGTATGCAGGGATATTATAAACAACTTTTCATTTTGTAATGAAGGAGTCGAGTGAAGGAGAAAAAATGGAGCTGTGAGAAATTCGAAGCAGTTTCTTTTGCATGATTTTCCAACATTTTTAAGATGTAACAGTTATCAAGAAAATTATGAATACAGTTTTTGTGTAAATCTCTGTAATGTGATTGAATTTAGGAGTGATAAAGAAGAAGGAAATGATGTATTGGATAATAATCCACTTTGGATTACTTTGGAGTACTTTTTGCATCAGGTTATTCACAAAGGAAGTGAATACAGCGCACTGATTTTCTTTTTCTTTTTCTTTTTCTTTTTCTTTTTCTTTTTCTTTTTCTTTTTCTTTTTTTTTTCTTTTTTTTTCTTTTTCTTTTTCTTTTTCTTTTTCTTTTTCTTTTTCTTTTTCTTTTTCTTTTTCTTTTTCTTTTTCTTTTTCTTTTTCTTTTTCTTTTTCTTTTTTGTTATGGGGTTTTTTTTGTTTTGTTTTGTTTTGTCTCTTCATCATTTTTGAAATCTGATGTGGGACAAAATACATGCGAGAAGTATCACCTGGAAATAATTCTTTATTGAAAGAAAAGCATTGAAAAATAATAGAATAATTTATAAAGGATAAAAATGTGAAATATACCAGTGCCAAAGGAACTAACTAGATATATCAGAGATAACATCTACAATAGCCAAAATATTGTGGTGTTAAGTACCGGGGAGTGAGATTGTGCTTCCTTAAAATCCACCAAATTTCTACTTCTGTTGATTTCTCTAGTGGTAAAAGTGTGACAGGAAAGGGTCACCGAGTAGATGAGTATAAATTATTTACCTTCTTAATTATTTCAGTAAACCAGCTTTTTAGCTCTATCTGTCTTGATTATTTGAAACTGAATGTTTTGTGCAGGAAATGAAAATAGGTTGATTAAGCATATTCTTATCCTCACCCCATGCATCCAGTAAATTACTGTGACACCCTGTGATGTAGGATAGCTACAATGCAGAGGTAATAGATGGGAAATTGTTTCAGGCCCCAGTGCT
This sequence comes from Tympanuchus pallidicinctus, assembly GCF_026119805.1. NCBI lineage: Eukaryota > Metazoa > Chordata > Aves > Galliformes > Phasianidae > Tympanuchus > Tympanuchus pallidicinctus. The sequence continues at coordinate 11,488,617 of NW_026294648.1, read as the reverse complement.
TCTGGTGTATGATTATGTTACAGGCTAGCAATCATAGAAATTGCCTCTGAAAGTCATATACAGCTCACCCATTCACTGAGCTGTTCGCAGCATCCAGAGGATTTGTGTGCTTCAGAAAAGCATATGTTATAGAAGAATTATTTATAATGAAGTCTTGTAGATGAGTCTTATTTCTCTAACTCCTTCATGTGGATTATAGCTTATAAAGACAGGAAAGAAGAGTTATACTGAATTGTTCTGTAAGTCATTATCTTCCTTTGACATATGGCACAATTTCTTGTTGGAAGCAGATGCTGTCAGTTTAGCAGCCTAGCACCAATGAAGACATTGTTAGTTGTATGGTTACATTACAGTGAGTGGATAATTAGTTGTTTTACATCTACTTTTACTTTATTTTTACAATTAGGAAGTTTAACAAGAAAGGGTGATAACTTTTCTATTTCAGTCAGAATGCAGGCTTAAGAATTGATGACTACGTATTGCACACTGCTTTTGATTTCAGTTTCAATTGAACCAGCACTGAACTATCAGGTCCTCTGAATGTTTGTATCATAGGTTTGCTTAAGTTTGCATTGCAAACTGAGGTAGGCTAAGTGTATTAGGTATCATGTATCTATGTTCTTACTGAAAAGTTTCATTTCAGACATTTAGAAAGTAATACTATCAGTTTTATTCAGTATCTGTAGCAGTATATCATATGTATCAAGAAGCAAAGCATTCATTTTTTTTGTTTCAGAAGGGAAAATACAATTTTCAGATGTTCTAGATATCTCTGCTTTTCCATGAAAACTGTGAAACAGAGGATGATTACATTTTCTGTCTTTAGACTGTTAATACTAGTTTGTAACTACTCGCTGGGCATACTAGAGTCTAACAGCAACAGTTGTGAGATCAATACAAAAATAGTCAGATGAGGCCATCTAACAGGTACCTGAGACAGATATGTGCTGCTGGGTGTCAGATGGAGGGAAAAAGACAGCCTTCAGGGACTGAACTGTTCAGTTTTCATTTCTGACAGTAGTTTCTGATGTAAGGAGAGCATTCCCATGCCTCCAGAGAAGGTTTTGTTTATTCCTCCAGTAGTCTACAGGTACAGTGACCAACATCCAGAGTTTTTACATCTGGAAATAGTCAGAAATTTAGGAAGCAGTCAGGTTCAGTGGCTGAAGAGAGCAGGATTCTCAGTTTCTCATTAGATGTACTTTAGGATTCCTATTATTTTTCAGAATGGCTTTCCCAATTTTATTTTCTGTCATTTAAATAGATGTCTAACTATACCAAACTTTACTTGTGTGACCTAATATTGTTTTCATAATCAGAGCAAACCCTCCCCAGAGATTTTATGCTACATATCTCAGTCTGATAATGAGGACAACGATAACTGAACAGATTACATTGTACATATTTTACATTTTAATATCACATATCCAAGCTCCTAATAAGCCATACTTTTTATTACAGGATTTCCTCATTGTATATATGTGGTATTCACATCTTTAATGCTCATTTTGGCTAGAAAAGACATAAGAAATTACCATCAGTGTAAAGATATCAATTGTATGCCTCCTTACTGACAGCTGTAATGACAAACTAAAGGCAATAAATATTATTTTCTAGTTTTTTTAATCAGATGTTCACATCCATTTGAACCTTGGGAAGTAATTCAGACATGTCTCATACTGAAAAACATTCAATGAGAGATACTTCTCATGACTCTGTCAAGTTCTGCTAGTACTTTTTAATAATTCAAATTAGTAGTATGGAAATTATTAATATAAACTACTTTAAATTATGAGTCTTTTAAGATATCTCCTGGGACACGTCCAGATATCATCTTATACCAGCTTTACTGAAGTAAACCAGCACTGATCTCCTGCTGAAGCCACAGATGTTCAGTATCACTTTTGACTGTTAGGTCATCTTCTAAGGGGCTAAAAGAGGGACAAAGCTGTACTCTTCATGTTCTGAGAAATGATGTGGCCATCAGTCTGTCACTTTCTGCACTTCTACGCATATGCTATAATGGTATGCTGTGTTCATTTTCTGAGTACTTTTCTCAGTTCCGTAAAATAATACGTCCTATGGAAGATAAAATGAAGTTCATATTATGAAACAGTACATCAGCTGGCTTTTATAGGGCATTACTTAACAACAGAAAATTAACATTAGATATAAAATAGTGGAAATAACAGAAACAGTTTGCTACAACTGAATATTTACTTCAAATTTTTCAGGCTTATTTCTGTAAATATAAGCTTACAAATGTTTTTAAGCAATATGTAAAACCAAGAAATGAAAAGTCAAAAATAATTTCATTCAAATGTTATATCCCTTTCAGAAAGAGTGTAATAACAAAACTAACCCAAGTTGGTCCTCTTCTCATTAAATCCTTTAACCTGTGGTATTCTGATAGCAGAAGACCAAGCTCATTGTTTTGCTTCACACACAAAGCTCTTTATGCAATTAAAAAACAATATTGAAAATGATAATTTATATAAACATTTACTGCAAAGGTTGTATGTGTCAAGTGACTTGTTTTCTGGCAGCGTTTCTTACAGCAGTTTGATTTTATGCAGCCCATCTGGAATAAACTCCAGAGGATTTTAACTCTAGAATGTAATTTTATCTTTGGTCTCCAGATGGTCCAGCTCCTTAGAGTTTTGCTAGTCAAGTCACAAATAAAGTTGTCTATGCAAATATAATAATCAACAAAGATAAATGCTTGCATTTAGAAAAAAAAAATAAAGAAAATTGTCAGCTACAGTGTTATAGTGCGAAGCCCACATTTGACTTCTTCTGTTGATGTCAGCCCACTGAAAATTAGAATTAAACAGCATAATTTGTTTTCTCATGAGAAGCCTCACTGGTGTTCTCTTCCCTTGTTTCAGGAGCTGTGCACAGACCCAGAACCAAATCCCTGGGCTGGGCTGGATTATTGGGAACAGTTAGCTTGTTCCCTTCGGCAAGGCCATAGTCCTGCCAGCTCTCTGTCCTCATGCAACACCCACTCCATCACTCCTTGGCAGAAGCAGTCTCTTGAAATATAATTTTTTTTGTGATTACCTTAGAAATCAGAAAAAAAGTAGAACTTTTAACTGCAGAAATGCCAATGACTTCCAATTATACTCCAGATCTAAGGAATGTGGGATCTATCTTTTCAAGAAAGAACATCCTTGCTGCTGTCAATTTAAAATACAAACAAACAAAGACAAGTTAAGTATCCATCAAGTCCTCTTTGAATGAAATTTTAATCAATATACTTTGAGGCTTGCTTTTTTATTATTTTATTTTATCACACATCCCATAATACTCAAAACCACACATCTGTTTACCCAGTAACACTTAGGATACAGGGATTCGGTGATGTTGTTCTGGGCCAGTTCTTGTGCTGATACCAACCTGCCCAGTTGCCATAGAAGTAACAGTTAGAGTAATAGTACTGCACTCATATGCGTTTCTGCCATTGTTAGCACTTGCAGCTTGGATAAAAGAGGAGGCAGATCACCTCTGAATGTGACTGATGTACTTACTTCCCCTCAACACTGTCTGATGTATGCTGTTTACAACTACTTGAGAATAAAGACTGGTGGCACACTACTGAACAGGCCCAGAGAGGTTAAACATAAACATTTTATACTGCCAGTGTTGTAATTTTTAAAGACTTCATTGCAGATAGCTAAATGGCTGAGGAAACAGGTAGTTCATAATCACTCCAAGTATGTTTTAATGATACTAAAGTTTGCAGAGGAGCTGTGAAGATGGAGATGTGCTGGCAGCACAGGTAGAGCATAGCTATTTCATGAAGGTAAGCTGCCCCAACCCACCGTGGCTCCTTTCTGGTTGTGTCTCATCTCCTTGCTAGACACAAGCTGTTGGAGAAGAAAAAGGAATAGAAATTCTGATTAAATCTGCTGATAAAAGCAAACAACAAAGACGAAAAGAAAACAAGCAAAAAAACGCCACTCTCCTAAAAAAGCTACAACACCAAGAACAGGAATAGCAAAAGCTTTTCAAGTGAACACTTGACTAAGTAAGTCAAGTTACCTGTGGAGCTGTACATGATTTCAAGTATGAATTCATGCTGGAGAAAACAGCCTCCTGAGGTTTAATGAACTCTGTACAAACAACAGGAAAGTTTTCCATCAAAGTCATAAATTTTATTCCTATTACTTCTACAATCATGAAATAAGTGGCTGCTTAATGTAGCCAGATAAAAGCATCTAAGTTGAAAACCAAAAGTGATTTTTACTGGGGATCTTAGAACTCTAGTGGGGCCAGAGAACACCCTAGAGAATACAACAGCAAGCTGTCTGCAACAACATTACTGTGAGCCAATAAAATCTAGAGCTGCTCTAAAACAAGTGTGGCTAATATTCTATTACCACAGTGCTCTCTTGTAAGTTCTAACAGTCCAAAATACAGGGACCAATATACTGGAGACTTCCAGTGTACTCCGAGGCAATTCTTTTCTTATGCCGATGTTATTACAGCCCTTTTAATTAATATAAACACTTTTTTTTCTCCTTCTCAAGTACCTTTTTGTCTACTCCTCAGCTCCAATTTTGTTAACTTTTAAAATTTACAGTGTGTGTTATACTTAGCACACTCCTGTACCTTCTGCAGTATTTACTGGAGAAAAAAACAGATGGTCACAGCAGCTTAAACACATGACATTTTAACCAGAAGTTATTCAGAAAAAGGCAGCTCTCTGCATCAAGAGAGAATGAGCTGTAGAACTGTTGTTTGTTAAATTGGGTATTGTCTCATTAAATTTCTAAGCATAGTGTCAGGAAAGATTAGGTGCAGACTGATAGATTTGACTGGCTCAACAACTTTGCCACAATCACACAGAAAACATTAGCTCAGCTATTAAGGATATACACGAGCTAAAATAACAGAGTAAACATCCTATAATTATAGCTTCTCTGACAGACACTTGCTGTCATATGAATTTGATGTCATTAGAGCTCTTTAAGTATCCCATAAAACAAACATACCTTTGCCGAATGTTGAAGAGAGAAATTAGGGAAGCAGAGAAAAAAAAAATTCTGTGGCTTTGTCTTTTTTTGTATGTATCAGGAATATCATTATCAAATAAACTGAAGAAATGTACTTCAAACCTTCTGTCAAAATCTGAATCTACCCCAAAGACTTCCTCAGGTTTCAAAACATCCCTTTTTCCACCTTATAGGCTGACATATCTCCCATTTACGAAATGGAAACGTGGCAGTACCATCACTAAGGTAATCACACTGTGCTCCAGGTCCACATCTCCCTGTGAAATATTCAGCTTAAATTCTAGGCCGAAGAGTCGAGCCTTAGAAGTGAACATTTGCATGAAATTTGAATGAGTCATACATAAACTATGACTTATAAATCTGCGAATTTTTAAAGCTCTGAATTTTGACTTTATCTTAAACGCAGAATTTCTGTTTTGTCTAAGTTTTGGCAGGACTTTAAGGAAAAAAGACATCTCCCCAGTGTATTTGCTAAAATACAGGGAGGGATTGCGTTCCTCAGCCTCTCCTGCTGTCACAGATGTGAGGGAGCCAAGGCCTGAGGCAGATGGGCTCATGATGGCTGCTGAAACCCCAGGGCCTTCTGGAGCTGACACGCTCCTCCTTCTCTGTCCCTTCTCTATCCTGGCCGTTCCAAGTCTGTTCCTCACACTTTTTTTGTCACTACCTTCCACATTTCCTCTGAGGCACCCTGTATGTCACTGCTGGGCCCAGCTGTGCATTGCTGTATGCAGCACGGAGCAGCCCCTACCTTACCCCACCAAAGATGTCTCCACATGCACCCACTGTACACAGTCAAATCTCTCTGCAGATAAGCAATCGTGGTGAAACTAAAGCAAAACCTTATTCAACAGAAGTCTTGCTTTCATACCGTGACACCTGACCACTCCTAAAATCTTCCTCAGCTGCCAGCAGAGGCTGCAACGGCAGCCATCACAAGCAAGATCAACTTCCGCATTCTGCCATGTCTGAGGTGTGCACCCCCCCACCCTGTGAGGAAACTCCTGTGAGGAAACTCCTCACAGCCATGCTGATTTGTGCAAGTTTCTGCGTGCTTACTTAAAACGAGGGCTTATCTCTGACAGTGGCTTCATTTCCCTAGAGTAAATGTGTCCTGTCAGTGAAGTTGGAGGAGTTTTAGATATCGTCTCAGCTATTGTCCCTCTGTGCCGCAGCTCCTTTTAAAAACAGTATGAGCAAAAGGACTACTGCAAAGGTGCAAGGTGAGAAGAGAGGTTTTGAGCTAGATGTGAGCCGTGCAGGTATATTTTGGAGAAAGGCAATTTGGGAATCTTATAATTTTTTATTAAATTATGGGAGCTGGCAAGCTTTTTGCTCCAGTGACTGCTGGGCCTTCTCAGCCAGGGAACTTTTTTATCCATTACACAATAAAACATGGATAAAACTGTCACATGAAATAGAGAAAATCTGAGAAGTCATGACATTAGAAAAAGCAATCAGTAGAAGAAAATAGATTTTATTTTAAAGCATTTAATATCTAAAAATAGTTGTACCAAGTGAGTACTCCCTACATGCATTTGTACTTAGCTAGTATATTTTCCATGAAGACTACATGTATCAGTCTTAGCATTTATCATTTCTAAAGCTACTTTTGATTAGCTTCACCCCAGCACTGGAAAAGTTTTATAGCCACCGCACCATGCATTTATTTTATGTTCTCCTCTCTTAATTTGTTGCACCTGAGCAAAACAGTAACTGCAGACCATAATACTGGTTGGGCTTTGCGAGAATCACAAAGGAAACTTGCTTCTCTTTAAACAAAAGTTAGCAAAAGAGCCAGGAAATCTGTGCTTGCTTTTGTAGGATAACAATGTGCAGAATAAATAGTATCTGTCAACTTTTAGAGCTGAAGTATTTAAGTCTAAAATGTTATCCCCTATGGTAAAATATGCTTGATGTTGTTAGGTGAAGTGATTTGTTATGACTGGAATGTAGTCACAGTAGTATAAATCATAGGTAGCTTGATAGAATAGGAGCCTTTTTTTTTGTAACTATAGAGTGTGTTTTTAATTTAATATTGGTGTGCTTCTAATAATTGATTATTATCTTTTTATGTTTACAAAGACATAATGAGGGGGAAAATGTATGTTCATGAAAATAAACTTCTTCCATATCTAAGCTGTATAAGCTATTTTTTGAAACCAGGAACTGTATTGTCATCATCCTGTCATTTTGAATTTTCAAATTATTGCTATTTCAGGTGCGACTGCACCATCTTTGAATTTGATTGATAGCTGATTGTGCACCTGAGTGTCTGGGTTAAATGAGAGCAGTCCTTTTGGTTTGATAGTAGAAGAGGAAGAAATTACACAAACAAGGTTTTGACCAGGTTTTCTTTTCTGCCTGGTTTGAGCTTCAGAACAAGCAGTAATGGTCCATACAGCAAAGGTTTTGTTACTGAAGGCTCTTCTTAGTGCATGGTCAACTTACAGCAGGTGTTATCAAATTAGAGTTAATACTTCAGCTAAAATCAGTTTTGCAATCAGAAAATCAATCAGCTGAGCAACACTTCTCACATGTATTCAGTTCATCTGGATTCTCTTTAGTCTCACCCTCTTTTGTTTTTAAAAACTCTCTAAACAAAACTCATTTTAACAAAATGCTATTTCTTTTAATTAAACTTAAATAAAACAACTTTGATTTTTGGAGGTGAAACGGTTTTTGTATAAAATATATATTACAGATTTCACAAAATGTGATTTTCTATTGCTTTTATAAGGAAAAAAAATAAATAAACAGTAAAAGACTTGGCTGATAAAGAATGGTGTCTCCTTAAAGACAGGGTTTACTGTTTAAAATGCACAGGAAATGGAAAGTAGTAGCTCTGCTTCTCTGGTAACAATGGCAGTTGTGATGCAGTGTGTAGAATAAAGAAGATTAATCTCTATTTTCAATGCCAGAAATAGATCAATTTTGTGCCAATTTTCTGTAGTTTAAATCTATGTCAGCTGAGCTGTAATATTGTATGTACAAAACTTTAAATACTTCTTTGTTTTTATTGCTTTGCCTGACAAAAAGTCTTTTTGTGTTATTAATTGCAGAGCAATAGGAAAAACTTATATTTACCACATGATAGAGGTACAAATAAGTTTCACCATAGAAAGGAGTCAGTGCCAGAACTGATGAAATATGAATATCTTGTTAGTATTCCCAATTAGTTATAACCATTTTACAGCAGTCATAAAAGAGATACTAATCAGAAAAAAATAAAAATCAATATGTTAATTAAAAAAAAAATCAGTTCAACAATAGAGAAATCCTCTTGAAAATGCAGGAGATAGCTAATTATTTTCAGAGCTGAACAGGAAATCTAGTTTTCTGAAACTGTCAGAGACCTAAGAAACAGAAAATGGGGAAAAGTGACATGACTGTAATTTTTTGTCAGTACTGTCTCTTTCTGTGAGAATTTTCAGCATTTTTAAAGAGTTTAATTCACATTAAGATTCTGAAATACAAAGCAATTCATAAAGAGAAAAAGGAAAGTTAGCAGGCTAAGTTCTGTTAATATGTGACATAAAAAACAGTATTTGTTTTCAAAACAATGTAAAAAGCTATTAATTCTGTTTAGCGTGCTGAAATTCTGGGTTCAACACATCTTTAATATTTTATTCTTTGTTTTGTGATTTGGGGGTTTGTTTTGTTTTTTTAAGTTTTATTTCTCTCCTTCCTTTATTTATAATATATTAGGTAAAACTAGTACTGATGGACTAGTCTCTTTATGTTAAACAAACAAACAAACAGAATCTCCACAAGAAATTCCATGAATAGTTTGATTAGGAAAATAAAGTTCTATATAAGAAGAGGCTTTATTACTAGAATTTTAGAGGTATATGCAGTATTCATAGTGCATGGAACATCTTTAAAAGGGCTTTGTAAATATTTTTGTACCTGTTTCCTTCAACCTGTCTGTTTGATGCAGGGACTTGCTTTTACAGGAAACTGAAATTATCTTTACCTATCTTTGAGCTTTCTTCTGCCTTTTCAACTTTACTGCAGCTTTCTCTACTCCCTTGATCAGTGTTGGCTCTACGCCTCTTCCTCTTGCTTTCACATCTTTTTTTTGCAAAATGATTTATTCCGTTCCCTGAAAGTCTTCTGCAAAGTTCAGTTTTGCGTCTTATCTGGTTTAACTAGTTTCCATAAACTGCCAATTTTCTTGTGGAAAATCTTGTTTGTTTGTTTGTTTGTTTAATCTTCAGTAGATCTATGTTTTCACTGGGGCCTCTAAGCTTGCATTGATATTTAAATAATTCAATAAAAAAAAAATCTCTGTTGCTTTCTATGTGAAGTTTTGGACTTTCTTTCTCTGTCAAAAATACAGCATATTATGTCAAAGAGTACTGGATAGACTTAAGAGCTGTGTGTGGCTTGTTTGTTTGTGTTTTGGTTGTTATGTTGTTGGGGTTTTTTTCTCTCTAATCATTAGGGTTTTTCTTCACAGCTGCAGACAGTTGTCTGTGCTCCAAACCAGCTGGATACAAGGGAGTTCTTGTTCAAAAGTCATGTGGCTGAGTTACTGGAAATGTGAACTGTAGCTACTGCATCCTGCTTCTTGGTTCAGGTAGGCTAGATAACTAGCTTGTCTCTGGCCTGTTCTGGGATATGAAGTGCTTAAATGGCCTCCTTAAGGGCTACTGCACAAGTTAAAGACTATACACATCAGTAGGCATCTTTTGAGGACTGGCAAACGTCTAAAAAAGGTTTTAAAGGTTTTTCTCTTTAATTTTAATAGTAACATTTGGCAAATTATGTTTTTACTTTATTTTTGGATGAAACTCTTTTACAGAATTTTTATATATACTTTCTAATTTAAAAAATATTGTGTTCAATATAAAAATACTTTTGAAGATTTCACTTGTGCTGGAAAAAGCACTTTGTTTATTGCATCAGAAGAGTGTTTTCCTACAGGGTTTATTCAAAGGTGGATGGAGTGATTGTATTTTGATTGTATGCAGATAATGTACATCATCATGGTCCAAAGGCTGAATTTTTATTTTATTTATTTTTATCTTTAGCAGAGCTGTAAGTAATGTGGCAGTGGCAAACTTGTTGGGTATTTTTTGCTCGTGAAGTCTTACATGATATTACAGTTTATTGTTAGTAAGATATTGAGGGTTAATACGGAGAGAATAATAATTGGTGAAAAACATAACTTACTGAATTGAGAAGACCTCCATATGGATTTGTACTTAATTCATAATTCAGTTTACATTCATCAACATACATTAAGATGTTCCTTAGTAAAGTAACTTTGGCTTTAAAAATAATGTGTATGTTGCTCCTGTATGTTTGGAATATTACTGGTATAGATCATTCCACAGAAATCTTTCTTATGGACCTTTAAAATTGTCTTTCCAAATACTGCTTGAGAAACTAGTAATTATAGCTGTATAGGAATTACGCCTCACTATGTGGAGAAGAAGGAAGTATAATAATGTTGTTGTGTAAGTAGGTATCTTCTGACATCTTAACAGGTATTAGTAACAGTGTGGAAGGAAATTTTACACTGAAATGAAGGTTAAAAAAAAAATAATAATTCCATCAGTAGAACTTATTCTAACATCACAGAACAAAAAGTGTTTTTGTTTTTTTGAGGTCTAGTTTTTGTAATGTTTTCTTTCAGGTACTGTTGACATCGAAATCTAGGTTGTGAATAGAGCTAACAGATAAATAAATTAGATAGTAAGTGGTCTGCACTCATCTCTACTGCAGTCAAATAATGAAGACCACTTGTTAGAATGAGCAGAAAGAGGGGAAAAAAGCCTTTAGTACATTTTACCTATGCAGCATGGAGATAAGTGTAATCAGCCCTCTAGCTGCAATGACATCAGGGCAAGAGACATATTGACTAGAATCTGTGATGTAGCCGTTAGTAACTGCCACATACCCACTTCTTTGACCCCTGCAAAAAATATTGGACAAGCTCTTGTAAGTATTAGCAGATTCATAAAATCAAGATATGAGGAATAAGATCTCAATTAAAAAAAAAAAAAGACAAAAAAACAAACAAAAAAAAAACCATCCTGGTGAGCTATACTTCATATTGTCACCTACTTTGAAATTATCATCTTTGAAAGTCAATTTTAAATGTATCTGAAATGTATCAATTTTAAATGTATCTGAATTTTGAATTCTGAGGTGATTTTATATCTTGATCAATGAAATGATTATAAGTAATTGTTATCCATATTTTCTTGAATTTAATGTTAACTGTATTAAATAGCAATGCAACTCTGTTAGCATAAGTCAGTTCTTGCCATGTACGCGATGGGAAACCACGGTCAAATTTAGTATATCATGAATAGGCTATGTGGAACTTGTCCTGGCAATAGCCTTAAAACTTTTTTCTAAAAGATCAGTGTATTCAGCAGTTTGATTTGAATGATGAAACCGACCTAAAACAAATGAACTTACAAGAAGAAATAGCTAATGTCAATTTTGAAATCGTTCGTTTAACTTTCTGTTGTTATCTTTACAGAACAAATTAATCCAGGTAAGCTTGGATGTGTCATACATAAATTATAGAAGTAGGAATAAAACAAGCAGGGTTATTCTTTAAACAGAAGAGAGAGATGCAAAATAAGAATAAAATAGAAGAAAAAGTAAGCTACATAAAAGAATGTCTTAAGCATTTCATACAGAAATAAAATACTTTTCAAGAAATGAGCTCTATTAGCAGGATGTTGATTGTCTGCGATAATTAGGTTTCAGTTTGAAATGGTGTCTCAAAAACTCGTCTTTAAAATTTCATTATTTATCTAGTGCAAGCTTGTGAAGTTTTTGGAAATTACTGATATGTTAAAGCTGAAGTTGTCACTCATTGAAAGAAGGTATCTAAATATCTGGTTAAGTTACTTGTGGATCTTTAACTTCAGAGAGAACAGTGGGTGATGGTTTTCTTTGAAAAAGACACTGCTTTTAAGTCCTTAAAATTTTCTTCTAAAATCAAATCTGTGTAAGTGGAATCATATCCAACACAAAACTTCATTATGCAAGTAGAACATAAAATCACTTTAAAGGATCATTATCATTAGTAGTAACGATGGCTTGGCAAGAAAATTTACTCTGACAATCACAGAATTGGGTCAATTTGAACTGTGTTTCAGATCTGTTGATTTCCTGGCCCCAGAAGCAGAATAAACCTTCCTGGTTATTTCTTGAATGAAATTATATTTTTGTTTTATATCTGTTTTAATGTTTATGTGAATTACCAGACTACACCATTAATAACAGTAATGTGATAAAGATGGAATACTTTAATAATGGTTTCAATTTTATTTATCCATTTATTTATTTGTATTAATATTTCATCTCACTCATGCTAGGCAAGCAAAAAGCAAGAGGGAAAGTCAAAGCTACTGGTTGTGCTGCAGACTTTCATGCTGTGATCTTATTTTCCATGTAGGAAAGGGTGCTTAGTTTTGAGTACTTAGGGCCACTGCACGTGGGGTGGGCAGGTTGGTGGTGGAAATCTATTTTGTCTCAGTTCTGTGCTGGGATCCCCTGTGCAGATTTGCGGTTATTAGGTATGAATGAGGATTTTTAATTGCATGAATTCTCTGACGCGCGTGGTGTATTATTTTTTTGTTACCAGAGCTCACAAAAGCCCAAACTTTGAGTAGTTTATGCTTAAGAATTTGAAGTCTGCCTTTAGAATAAGAAGCATCATGAAAGCATGTGGCCACAATGTTTTTAGCTACACAGCATTGCATAACATGTAAAACTAATAGCTTTTAATTAAAAAGCAAGGCATACATTGAATTCTCTTCCAGCAGATACCTAAATCATAATTTTTTACTTAATGAAATGGTCACCTTATGTTTTAAGCTATTCGCTCTGTATTTGAAAAAGTGTATAATGGTTAAAGCTAGGTAATGTTAAGGAGGATATTTCCTTTTGATTAAAACAAAAAACTAGAACTATATCCTGGTTTATAGTGCAACTTCCTTCACATATAGCTATGGTATATAACTGTTGGCATGGTTCAATACGTGAGCATCTATAGTATGAGTAGGTAAATACGTGTGTGTGTATATATTAAAAAAAGTTCCTCTTTTACTAAGTGTAATCTTACCTTTGCTGTAATATCAGTGAAATTTGAACATGCTTATAAATACTAAAAATAAAAACAGTAATTTAAAATATTTGCTTCATATTCTCTAGAAGTAATATCACCTGGATCTCTTCAGCAATCTCTAACATCATGTATAGTATCAAATATGTCATGTATTTGTTTTCCACCTGAAACATGCTAGTTTCCCTGCTTGCTGTGGCTTCTCATAAGTAAGAATGACTAATAGCTTTCTGTGTACTTTCTTGCCCACAACTTGAGCCCTTTATCATCAGAAGTTTTGCACTTGAAAATATGTACAAGTTTTTGTCAGTGGAAGGTGTTTAAATAATAACAGTAGAAGAGAATGAAATTATTGATGCTATTTAGAAGGCAATATTCTAGGCTGCTTTTATGACCTCAGAATTGTCACTTCAGGCCTGTACCAGAAATCATGTGATGTTTAAACCTCCAGCTCTGGGGATACCTTTAGCCACAAACTGACAGAATTACCAGAAGTAGCGTTGTGGTTCTTTTTCATTTTTCTTTATGGTTGTACTCTGGTCATGTGTATCCCCTGAACTCCTGATCTTGCTGACTGTTCCTGTGATGATATATGGTTGCAACATATCGTTGGTGTTCTGTGAGAACCTATTATACAGCTATACATCAACAGAAACCCCTCTCTCTCAAGGCAGGTTACTATTATATATCATTAAAATGATGGCTGGTAAGAACATGCATCCCAGAGAGGGAATCTCAAAATTTTATATGAGGGAAAGATTCTAGTTTATAGATAAGTAGAAAAAATATTGGATACAATAGGTTGGAGTCATAATATAAATAATATTAAAATTAAATCTTATTTGTAATATAAATTTTGTCTCTTAAAAAAGTTTTTAGATCGTAAAAACACTCATGCACTGCAGAAGACATTTATAACCTAGATTTTTATGCATAGGACCCACTGTGCTCTGCTATAAGTCACTGTGTTTTGACAAGTGTGGCCAGTTTGTGCAGAACTAAGTGTAAGAAGCATTTTGAAATTAAAGGGGACTGCAGAAGTTTTCAGAATCTAAATGACAAATACAGAATTCATAATATGGAGCAGTGTACAGAGCCATACTAAAGCTGTATTAATATCTCAGTGTCTCAGAAGTGATCATTTCAGTGATGACACGTTTGAGAAGATGAGTACCAAGAGGAAGCTGTGGCTTCTGCTCCTAAGAGTTTCCAAACATATGGAAACTGTAAGCAACTCTGCACATTCTACAGACACACACAACTCCCATTGAAGTTGCCAGGAACTAAATGATTATATCCAGGAATAGAGTTTGATTTAGAATGTTTACTGTAACCTTGTTATCACAGTCATCTTGGTCAGCACGTCTTGCTAGTGGGAATTTTGTATTTTCTTACCCATTAGCACTTCTTTCTAATGCAAATACATTTTCTACTTTGTAACGTGAAAAGGTATTTGTCCTCAAAAATAATAACAAACTAGAACTGTACGTTTTTCAGTGAAGGTAGGGAATTATACGTTTCATCTCTTTCCACTCCAGCAATGACGTGCTGCAGTGAATTAAGTTGCAGAAACCTGCATAGACCATAAAAAGTCCTTCTTCTCCACAATTGTAACAGAACAGTTGAGTTACAAACAAAATGGTTAGAAAAAAAAAAAAAAAAGACTGCAACTCCATAACATTAGAAACGATCCTCATAAGGTTTTATTATTTTATATCTACTAAAACATGAAGCTTTATCACTTTCCTATTACCTCTATTAAAATTAGATACTGGTGTATTTTTTGCTTCCTGTGATTCTAGAGTGCATAATGCAGGCATTGCAGAACAGAGTAATTATTTTTGGTGCTTCTGTGCTTGTTTTTGCAATGATATTTTCAGCATTTCTCATCTAAAACCGAAGTAGTCTTTCTAATCTAAAGCTAAACATTCATGGGTGTGCATACACAGTGTTATAGGTAGAATATCTTTGATTCTTCTGTCGATTTGCATTATATTTCTTGTTTTAGCTTTTCTTAATTCAGAGTTTTCCATCTTTCTAAAATATCTCCTGACTTCAGGCAAAATATATAAATCTTGATATATGTTTTTGTTAATTATTATTAGTTTTGTGGGTTTTCTTGTTATGGAGGGGTCATTCCTGACTTACAGAATTGATACTAAGATTAGGAGGGGAAAAATCTACCAGTGTAAAGGAACATGAGGAAGAAACATTGTTAGAAATTGAATTTGAAACTTTTTTTTCCCTTAAAGTAAGGTTCTGAATATCTGAGTATTCCATCTTCAGGAAAGTGCTATGTGCAGAGTATATCTAGAAAACCTGCATGTTTTTAATTTTAACTCTGGAACTGTAGATTGTTGGGGAAAAATCCGTATGAGAAAATAGCATATTCTAGATTCCTACAAGGGCATACGCAGTGATAGCGAATTCTTGTAATACGGTATGTCAGTCCCATCTGTTGAAACAACAGAGTGATTATGTCCTGCCTTGCTTGCTTCCCTCTTAAATTTAAATTACTGCCTGAAGTATCACAAAAGATGAGAGCTGTGGCATTAGTTGTGTCCCTGCTCGGTTGTCTTGTGCAGTGTGCGTAAGGGGCACACTGATCTTTGAATTTCCCTGTGTATCTACAAAGGGCGAAGCAATAGCTGTACCTGAATGCATGTACTGACTACTGCTGTTTCTATTGATGGTCTTATTTTTCAAGTTTAATTAATGTATTGCTTGTTGAGCTAACCTGGTTATATGTACGAATCTCAGATTTTGTTAAAACGTAAGCAGTCTTCAGGTGAGTTGTATTTAACATATACACATATCTCAAATGTTTTTCTGCCTTTAAAATGATTCTCACTACCCTTTCATGGACATCTTAATGAAATTAGATGCAAGTCAGACTATAATGTTAGCGATTATTGTAACATTATTAGAATGAGTTAAACTAAGAAGTAAATTAAACTCCTTCCTTCTTGTGTATTGATCTTCTGAACCCATGTGATATCTTTTTGTGCTGGGAACAGTTTTAAGCATGTAGATTCTTTCAAATTTCAGATGCCTATTTTCCATAAATGCAATTTCCCTCAGTTTTCTGAGCATTCTATGTTTGTAGCTGTCAAACTAAGACCCCTCTTTTAGTGTAAGCACTAAAATAAGAAATCTGCTACTTTTTTTTTTTTTGAACTCTTCAATACAGTCATTTCTTTTCAAAATAATTTCTTTTCACTATGCTATTTCTACATAATGTGCTGAGCAAGCTGTCCCTTGAAGATAGTGTCTCTTGATCTACTGTATAATTCTTGAGATAATCAGCACTATCTGAATGTTTTTATTGTTATAAACTGATAGTAAACAAAGAAAAGCTCAGGCAAATGGAAAAATAATGATGTCAGACGAATTTATACCTTTTCTTTCAATTCAACTCCTAGAATAACTGAAGCACATTCCAAGCAAGCTTGAAACCTTCTGAAGTTGTATTTGTCTATTGATACGTTTGGAGACTTTAGTTAGTTCATTATTGATGCTATTTTATTTTTTTTTTAATTACTCTATGATCTGTTTTGGTCAGCTTGCCTACTCCTTTGCAGTCTTCTGATGAAAAATTGTTTTACAGTGGCTTAAATTTGCTTCTCCCCTGTGTTTAATTACATAGCTATTTCTGACTCACATGGCTTTATTATTATAAGTAGTGTTTTACATTTAATTCTAGATTAATGCTCAGCCTTTGATCACCTGAAACTGTTGCAAAGCAACCTTTTTGTGGCAGTCAGCTTTTAATTCTATTTCTTTCTGCTGCTAACCCTTTTGTAGTCCTGGCTCACTTCAAAGTTTGCATGCTTCCAATAATCAGCTACCCAGTATTGATTTCAATATTGTAATTTCCCTTTCTGTCCTTATTTTCCATGTTTTACCTCCGTATGCAAATAAAATTGAACTAATTTATTAGTTTATCACATATTGAGCAATATAATACATAAATTTCCTGGTCTTTCCTACTTCTGACGATGTGTTGTTACTGTTTTTCCATAGCTATTTTGAATCATCTTTACGAAAACTTAGTTTTATCTGTTTACACTCATTTAAGATCATTGTATTATTTTCATAGAATGAACTTTTCTGGATCTTGTTTGTTTGTTTCCTCTGAGAATTTTCAATACCTCTTGTTTTCCCATCTGGATTATTCTGAAAACCTTATGTTTAAAAATAGAATCAAATGCAACTAACTCTGGAGTTACAGTTTCTTTCCAATGATTATAGCATACGTACCACTCAATAGTTTATTTGGACTATGTCCAGATTTGATCTTCCTGGCTTAATGATATCTTTTTCTCTCCTGTATTCCATGGTAACTGTAGCTTGAGCAGTAATATTCTTGGCAAAATTGATCTGAATTA
This sequence comes from Tympanuchus pallidicinctus, assembly GCF_026119805.1. NCBI lineage: Eukaryota > Metazoa > Chordata > Aves > Galliformes > Phasianidae > Tympanuchus > Tympanuchus pallidicinctus. Next base: position 11,471,116 of record NW_026294648.1, on the reverse strand, counting down.
ATCTTGAAAAGATTATTTCATAAAGAATAAGATTATAATTTTTACTAAGATACAATATTACCTATGCCATTTTCATTCCATCTACTGATTGTTTTACCTGATTGATTTATGAATTATTACTTTACTAGCAAAGCCTCATCCTGTCACCTAGGAAGTTGCATGTTCTAAAATAAATAAAAAGTACGATTAAGAGTTAAAAAATACAGCAAACTTTGCAGATAATGTGCTGTTTACAAGTGCTTGACAACTGGATAACTTTGTACCTGGACTCACGTAAGTCATCAGACTCAGCACCATTCCTACCAAATATGTTTTGAATATCTTTGACATAATTGGTTTACATTTTAAAGATTTCAATTTTTTTTTTAATAAGATAACTTTAAATTCCCACTAAAAAAAAAAAAAAAAAAAGCGACTTGTTACAAGATTCCGTCAAAATATTTGAAAATAAATGAAAATAGAAAAAAAGTTTATTAATTCTGATGGGAATGATTATAGACAACTGGATGAGTCTTTGTTATTCCTTTCTTATGTTCTCTGGATCATTTGGTATTTTGTTTTTTACCAGCACCAATGATCAGGTCTCATACTGCTGCTTTCTTCTAACAGAAAATACAAATATGAGTAATAGCAAACATTTATAAACTGAAAATCATCTTTAATAGTCACCTGTCATAAAGTGAGGTATTTGATTCTCCTGCATTTCAATTTATGACATCTATAGTAAACAAATATTACTTTATCAACTTTTATCACCTGCACTTGTCACATAGTTTTACTCGTCCTTAGTGAGACCAGTAATATATCAGAGGTGGATCTCAACTTTTCAGACAAATGAGACTAATTATGAACCAAAATAATTTTCAATTAAAAAGGTAGTAACTGATCTTTCAGTTAGGCATGGCATTACCCCTTTCCTGAATAGTGCCTAAAGAGGCCCTGATCTTGGGGGGAAACATCAGCAATAGCCTTGCTATTTAAGGCTTGGTTATTCTGCTAAGTTTCATGAGTCTGAATGCTCCTGCTTTTATTTCCTAATTGGACAATGAATTCAATTCTTGGGAAATAATTATCACTGATAAATTTATTCGTATTTGTCAAATCATTTCACAAGTTATACTAAGCTTGAGAATACTAAGACTTCATAGTAAGGCCTATGAAGTAAGGAAATAAAAGATAAATGAATAAACTTCTTTTGAGAGTGTGTTTCCTGTATATAAGCTCAAGGTAAGCTGTTGTGAAGTAATGACATGGGTAGTGGTGACAGTTGTGCTAAAGCTCTCATGATCATTACTGATTCTGTGTAATTAATTACTCATTGGTCAGATTATGGCCTTGTTTTCTCTCAGCATTTACGCACAATTTTAGATAGTGTAGAGAGGATGACACTTCAAAGGAAAAGCTCTAACAGGTGTGCCTAAAATTTGTCACTTAAAATGTTAGTATTAAGAACTATATATAATCTCAGGAGTACTTAATATTCTTAAGTATAATCTTGAAAGTACTTAATATCACAGAAAGTCAGACAATAGACAGGAAAAGGGAGACTTTTCCAGTCGTCTGTGCAAGCCTCAATAGCCAGGGAATCATAGAATCGTAGAATGGCCTAAGTTGAATGATCATCTAGTTTCAACTCCCCTGCTATGTGCAGGGTTGCCAACCACAGACCGGGCTGCCAAGAGCCCCGTCTGGCCTGGTCTTGAGTGCTTCCGGGGGTTGGGCATCCACAGTCTCCTTGGACAGCCTGTTCCAGTGTGTCACCACCCTCTGTGTGGAAAAACTTCCTATTATCAAACCTAAACCTCCCCTATCTCCTGTCTTAGTTTAAAACCATTCCCCTTGCACTCTCAGTATCCATCCTCGTAAGCAGTAATTCTCTCTCCTGTTTATATACTCCTTTCAAATATTGGAAGGTCTCCCTGAAGCCTTCTCTTTTCCAAGCTAAACAAGCCCAGTTCCCTCAAACTTTCTTCATAGGAGAGATGCTCCAGCCCTCTGATCATCTTAGTGACCCTTCTCTGTTCCAAGAGCTCCACATCCTTCTTGTGCCGGCAGTGCTGTAGTACAAATAATTACGAGAGATGAGATAATGCTTTCATTACTGTTGTCTAATTCTTTTACTGCATACACAGAGTTGGATATGTTTGTTTGTTTGTTTTAATAAGACAATGTACTGCTTTTGAAATGTAATGGTAGTGACAAAGATTTTTGAACAGTATTTCAGACAGGAATAGGAGACAGGAAGCTAGATTTCTCTTATTTATTGATATTTATGGAGAATGTATTTGCATTCTGTTTGAGTATTCCATGCAAGTCTATAACTTGCCTAATATAGGTTAGGGACTTGACCCCTGTCTTTCCCAAGGTGGTTTCATGAACACTCACAATTTACTTTAGGGGTAAATAGTTATTCATTCTAATAGTTTCCACTGCTGAAATTGTTTTGTTTGTCATAAATGATTAAACACTTTTTTTTTTCTTTCTTTCTTTTTTTTTTAAAAAAAAAAAACTCTAACAAGGCAGTAAAAGACTGTGTAGGTCATTTAGGATGTGCAACTTTTTGTGTTGGTAATGTACACTGGTCTGATTCTTGAGCACACTTAACGCAGATGGAAATAGGCACAGAAAGCATAATGAAACTAATAATGTTATTTGTCACTTCGCTGCTCCCAGACTTGAAATGCAAGTGTTCCTGTGTATTTATGGCTGTATTTTTAAAAAATTATTCAGTGTTAAACAAGTTCATAGAATTTTGCAGCACCTATTCAGTAATAAAAAGCATGTGGTCCATGTGCTTAATAGGCCCATGAGTGTTCCAAAGAAGCATGAAACTGCAATAGCTGAACAGCTGGCACTCATCTAAGGGTGCCTGTACCTTAAGCATCAGTTTAGGTTTATTTTTATCATTTTATGTGTTGCTTGCCATCTGGATTAAGAATGATATTAAATACTTGATGTAGTCTCAAATCTTTTAACATTTTCTACTCATGTACCATGACCTATTAGTACTTACCTTTTCTTGTAAATGTTACACTTGCATTCAGATGATCACATTAACTTTATTTGCCTGTCACAAGTAAAGTAAGTAGTTGGCCTTTGGTCTGCTGATTTTTATGTATTTCTCATTTTAAATTTTGGACTCCTGTCAATATTAAGGAAAAGGAGCATTTTCAGAAAAATGTATCAGTGTTTGTTACTTCTTCAGTGTAGACTTTTGTTTCATCTGTGATGTTAAGCTTAATATTCCTTTAAGCTTAATGATATCCATAGACTGTCATGGAATCTACTTGATAGGAAAAACCTTCATAGAATCATAGACTTGTTTGAGTTGGAAAGGACCTTTAAAGGTCACCTATTCGATTTCCCTTCGATAAACAGGAACATCTACAGCATGATTAGGTTGCTCAGAACCACTCCAGACTGACCTTGAATGTCTTTAGGGATGGGGCTTCCACCACATCTCTGGGAAACCTGTTCCAATGCTTTGCTACCCTTACTATAAAAACCTGTGTGTGACTATTTGTTACTCCTTTTTTTTTTTTTTTTTTTTTTTTTTTTTTTTCCCCCTTCACCACCAACATGTGTTATCTAGGAATCCAGCATAAGAAATTTTTCACCAAGTTTGTATGAATTTCTCAAGAAGTTTCTTGAAATATTCCCCAAATAGGAATTTGAAATAGGATTTCTCTTCTTGCTTTTTAGGAATCTCCTCTGTGTTTCTCTCTAACACTTTTTATGAATCTCTGTTGTGCAGTCTATGATGCAGAGCTTCATAAAGATGAAGTTGCTAAGTTTATGGCATGTGGGAGGGGGCCTTTGTCATAGCCTATTTGAAACATAGGAAAACTAAAGCACTTCTTAAATTTTAATCTACTGGTGGTAAAGGCTTGTTATCTCTTCTTGTATGACAATTTTTTTTTTACACCATACGTCTGGTCTGTTTCTTCTATGTTACAAGCTTTTTGGAATAAAGGCTATTTTTTGCTTGGTGTGCAGATGAATAGAGTGGCCTATCTCATCTATTAGTCATGATCATGGAGGTAGTAACTATAAAGCAGAGATATAGGGCAGTAGAAGTATAGAAGTGAAATGGAGGAGAGCTGGCAATATGTTATTTGAACAAATAGTTTCATACATACTTGTACTGAAAATGGCTTTGAATTTAGTGAGAAGGCACAAAAGCACAGAATCAGTGATGAAACTCTTAACATCAGAAGGGAATTGGCAAGAAACTTTCCTTCAAGTATCCTCTAGCAATCAGTTTAGGATAACGTCTGTCTATTAATACACGAAGTATAATATATTTAAAACTGTTGTAACAGTTTTTTATATTAATCTTTTCTATGCGTAATGAATGCAAGTTTAAAGCTGCTCAATATTAGGCTATTAATATTGTTATCTTGGCAGAACACGTGACCCTAGGGTTGCTTCACATTTGAATTCAGTTAAAGGTCTGACAGTGGAATGCTGATATTATCAGTAAAGTGCAATTTGAACCTGTTTTGAAATACTTTCACAGAGTTGTGTTAGAGTTTATTAATAAATACTTGCTGCTTTTATTGATCAGTCATGCAGATCACACTACTGTCATGATTTTCTTTAGTTGTTAAGTGTTAAGGTACCTGCGTCCAAGCACTGCATAATGAAATGACTCTCCTGAGTCAGAAATCTGGAAAGAAGGGTTACTGGTGTGAAGGATCAAGAATACAGACAGAACTGACTGCAGCTACAAGGAAGAGCACATGGATTCTGAAATTCTGAGGCTCATTAAGTTTGAGGGAAGGAAAAAAAAAATCAAGGTTAAGAATTGTTGAAGAAAAAAATGCCTATTTTGTTCTGTGTTGTATTTCAGCTTATAACATCAATACAGTGAGTAAAATACATTGTTTTAAGATCATATATGTATGTATGGTCAAGGAAGGAAGAGAAAACATTGTATCAGAATTTATGATTTTGGTATTTATGCAGGAGCTGAACTGATAATCTGGGAGAATGGATCCTTTGAATATCTGTGTGGGTGGGAGGTGGGAGGAGTGATAAAAATTTCTTAGCAGCTTCATCCATATGCTTAGCACTTGAAGTTCGAGCTAAACTACTTAGTTTGTATCCATATGCTAGCAGCCTATCATGGTGCACAAGGCTCCCAAGTAGTCTGAATGTAGCTAGCCAGAAGTTGCTTTTCCGACCTATGCTACTGTAACTGTTCAAGTCATGGTTTTATTTGATTGCAAAGTAAATGTTTTCCTTTGCAGGAGAATAATGTTGAAATTTTGTTCTTTGGGACCTGTGTGCTATTGACTGCAGGCTTTCAGTTCCCAGATTGCCTGCAGGCCATGACTGCCTTCTGGTGCCCCAGCACATATCTTCTGTTTTGAAATCAGCATAGCTCTCTTAATGGTAGCTATAACAGAGAAATTGTGATGTGTTCAATTATGACAAAGAAACTAGGATAGTAGTGCCTTAGCTTGAATATCTTGCACACTGTGGATTTTTTTTTTTTCCTCACTAACCTTGTTCAAAGATTGATATTGAGGAGACTGAGCACTGTGTTATTCAAGTTTCTCTTATATTTAACACAGCAAGGGACATTGTTACTGAAAATAAAACAAGTAAAAGGCCAGTATTCAGAATCTCAGATTTCGTGTCCTTGAAATATACTCAAAAAACAAACTTCCCAAAAAATTCACTACAACTAAGGGACTGATGTCTGGGACTGGGAATGGGGAAGCTGCTAATTGTAAAAATGAAAAAAAAAAAAAAATAATTGAAACCGAAGTGTTTTGAACATTTCATATACATTTACAATAGATGTTGATTCATTCTTAAATTTATAACAACAGATCTCAGATAAAGCCGCGCAGGAAAATGTTGGAAGGGACTTCTGAGTGATGTCTGGTCCAATCCTCTACTCGGATTAGGGCCAAGGTAGTTTGAATTGCTTGGTGTCGTGTCAAGTTTGATGCATCCAAAGAGGAAGAAATATGAAAATGTTTATCTCGCTTTAAAAAATTTATGAAAATAGGAGGAGGCTGGCAGTTATGTATATTTTACTGCTGACATTACATTTCATTGGCTGAAGTACAAGGCAGGTTCAGACTGAAGGTTCAGACAGCATTTACACCTATTGACTATGGTTGGCTCCTTTGAGCAGTATGTTGTGATGTAACAGGAACTCTTTAGGCATCAGCTGTGTTGAACAGTAGAAAATTTCTTTTGAATGTATTCTGCTAAAATTCTTGCTTTGGCTGTAGTAAGATAGGAGATGAGAAGAATATTAACTCTTGAATTTGCACAGATCTATTCAAGCATATGATGAATTTTTATCTTATAATAGTCTAATTTTACAGGCACCACATTTACCAACTTTGCAAATATAGATGACAGCAAGACAGTTTTCATGGTCAGTGAGTCCATAACAATGTCCACAGAAAATCCAATCAAGGTGCAAATAAGGATTCAGTCATGTTCATAGGAGTTGACAAACAAAGCATATAGTGACTCTCTGATCCAATAAAAGCACTGAGGCAAACTAAAGAAATTGATTTGAAAAAAGTAGTGTAGCCTCTGATCAAAGATAGAACAGAGCCAGCAATTTTTCATCTCTTGTGTCATTGCTTTGATCTACAATAAGCACATGCAAAAGAGAATTTGATGACACATCACAAGTGCATCTGCCTGGTATCTTGAACTAGAGAACTGTGTTGCAGAGATCTGTCAGTTCCTGCTCTGATGCTCTAGCATTTTTGATGCTTCTTTGAAATAACATGCTGTTGGACATCATAACTCCCTCCATGATGAATAGCACAGTCATATGCCAACTGCATAGCAAGCGTTGCTTTGTGTTCTATCAGCCTCTGGACTGATGATTCCAGGTAGTTCTGGATTGCTATTTTTTCATTCCTTTCATAAAGACATTATGTGTGATGACTTGAATTGTATTTTTGTGTGTTCTAATTACCTTGAGGATAAATAGATATTCTTTGAATAATTAATTGAGAATTGGAGCAGTCAAATAAGGTCAGCGCTATACATACGTATGTCCACTGAGGTTTTTAAATCAAATATTGTTGTGAAAACTAACAACTGAACTGACAAAATTGTCTTAGGATGAAGTTCTAAGTGGTCTAACGAGTGAAGACATCATCATCATTATGGACCAAAGTAGAATTTAACCAGAGAAGTGGGCAGATAATCAGACCACAGAGTCTAGATAAATCACAGATGTGTTGTTCATTTAAATTTCTCTTTCCAGTTGGTATAAGAGAGCACAATTTAAGAATGTTACATTATTCATATAATTTAACTCAGATGTTTAAATTCCCAAAAAAGTTGAAATGTGTGAGAGAATTTCTAGGAAATGTTCATTTCTGGGAACCAATAATACTATGCTGTTGTGATTTGAAAGTCACTGTTGTTTCTGTACTGTTTTGAACTTCCTAAGGGAGAAAACTTTATTGAGACTGACTTCTAGTTATCTAGGGAATAGAAACAACCTGGGAGGCCTAGTGTCTTGTTTGTGTTTCTTTCAAGTAAATTTTGCCTAAAAGACCTCTTTGTCTTTTGTAGTCGAGACAGTAAAAACTAACCGCAGACAGAATGTCTGAATGCGTTTCCCCTTCTCTAAACGTGTATTGCAGTGCATTTCAGAGTGTGAGAAGTGGGGAAAAAAAGGCAACCCTATAGCTCTGGCTAAATAGGGTTGTGATTTTAAACTACTGTCGCTGGAAATTTGGTGCCTGACAGGACTTAATGCATCCGAAGGTCAGTAGTTTTACTTTGCTTTGGAGTTGTGTTTTGGGCCAGAAAAATCATAGGTGTTTGCCTACCACATGGGCTAATTTACAGATAGGTTTAAAAATGTTTTGGAGCTTAGCTTTGTACAGCTTTCAAAGGCAGCAATGGATGTAGTATGTCAAGGTCCTGTTACAAAATAAATTCATTTATTCTTTTTCTACCTTGACAGTATTTCTCTAGTTCACCTTACATATTGGGAAATACAGTCTTCTCAGGCTGCAAATTCTTATGAAAATAATGATGTTTAAGAAAACACTTTGTTATTTGTATGTTAAGATTCAAGCCACAAACTCATTCTGATATTTTTTTAAGTAATTACTAGAGCAGATTGAAAACAAACAAAAAATGCTTGTAGGAAAGATAATGAAATACTCAGCTTGATCTAGCTATTTCTTAAACATCTCCACCTCATCTTATTGATTTCAGCACATCAGCGCTTGGATAATATTTTTATTTTATAGAATAAAACAACGCTAACAAAAGTATCAAAGCAGTATGTTAAAATATAATATTGTCGAAATGGATACTAAGAATTTCCAAAAAAGTTTAAGATTGATCACATTTGAAAAGAAATATTTACTTCTTTTGTTTTGATGTGCACCCTTAGCACTTACAGTATTTGTACTGAAAATTACTAGAACTTAGAAACTTAGAACGAACTTAGAACTTAGAAACGAACCATCCCGCTGGCCCCCAAATAATTCTTTAATAACATATAATCTTTTTTTTTTTTTACTGTTTCTTTTGCCTTATTTGATGACTGAAAAATGTTGATTTTGTTTGAATATTGTTAACTAATTGACACTCCTGAATTATTTTTTGTTAGTCACTGAACTTTGTTAGTCTTCTGCTCTTTCATGATACTGCATGCATGCATGAAGTACAGCATGCTGTTTTTCCAGTTGTTACCATTTTGTCTTCTATGTCTTATGTTGAAGGTGTGCTTTGCTTCTCTAGAATTTTTTTGCTTTCTTTTTTTTAGAATATATTGCTATTTAGATATTACAGTACTTGCAAAAGTTTTTATTTGAGAAACTCCTTCAGAGATCCCTACATTTTACATGTTGACACACAGTTGCTTTCATCGTTGCAAATTTGATAACAAACCTACAGTTCTGAAAGAAATCAAAGCTGACTTCATACACTGTAAGCATGATAGGGGCATGGTGTTGTGGGCTAATTTTAATTTGTTTCCAGGGTTGTTGGTTTTTTTTTTTTGAGATCACTCAGATGACATGGTTTACTCATAGTTCTCCAGTGATAGCTGTGAATATGGTTTATATACTGATGCACACAATTTAAACTTGATGTATCACTGTATTGCGTGTAACTAACAGTCATATAAATGATTGTAAACCAAATAGCAGCAAGGATCTTTATCTCTCTATACTTGAGTAGTAGCATTCTTTACTAAATCCCTAAGTTTAAACTAATAAATATGCATACGACTGATCTGTAAATGACGCTCTGAGCTTTACTTGTGTTAGTTACCTTTCTTCTCTTAAACCAAAATATTTTTACTCCAGCCTAGGTCAGCAGGCCAGGTATGCTAGCTCAGGTCAGGTACTAGGCTAGATATTGTGTACGTAAATATGTAGCTTTTTTGCTACTGTGTCCTGGCTCCAAAACATGACTACAGTTATCCAAGTGCAAGATGGCACATTCAATGAGAATTTATATATTTCTGAATTTATTTAATATTACTGCTTATATGGTGCAGACTATGACAAAATAAACTTTAACAGTATGATGTAATCTGTTGGTACTGTGGCCTTCCAAACTCTTCTTGAGAGGTGACAGGAGACGATCTCATAAGGATTTTATTCTCCGTGCATTTTTCTTCAATCTAAATACGTTTACTCTCATGCCAGAATGCCTGCTGTGATTGTGCATGTCTGGTTGCTCAAAAGAGCCATAGCTTGGGAAGACTCACTCTTTGATTAGTGTTTATTTAGTGTAAATACATTAGATAGTAAATATCGCTGTAGCTAAACTTGTTCTTGATCCAATGACTGTTACATACTAGAATATTTTGTTGAATATTTTTTCTTTTGTATTTTAGATTCAGAATAAAAGATAGTGACAGAAAGCAAACAATGGAATGCTGCTATTATCTTGCTATCTGCTTGTGCTTGTGATATGAAGGCTGACGCTATGGGCCCTGGTCAGATGATTTGTTATGTACTGTGTTGAAGTATTTCATTGCTGCCCTGGTAACTACATCAACTTTTCTGCCATAATGCCCTTGAGATAAAAATATAGTTCTATTATTTTCTGTGCTGTGGAAAACAATTAACCAGTTATCACTGTCCTTTAATGCAAAGCTCTCAAAATAATGATCTCTCTTAACGCACTGTAATTTGGCTTGTCTCAATCTAAAACAAGTTACACAATGAAGTGGCAACTTAGTATCCAATTATTTCTAAAAAACCTAAGAGATGCAATGTCAAAAATAACCAAATACTCTCAGATATGCAAAGTATATAAATTTTCTCTTAGGAAGTTTTAATGCAAGTCAGGATGTCAATGAAAGTCATTATCTTCCTACTGTGTATTTTTTTTTTTTATTTCATAAAAATATACCTGAATTCCACAACATTTTTGGCACTATTTACAATTGGAATACTTACGTGCATTACAAAACATTTCCTTGTGCAATCATATGTTAACATTCAGTTCCTTTTGTAGGTAAATGACCCTTCCCATTTCCCTTTTTTCTCAAAAGTTACCTATACTAGGGTAGTATTTACATAGAGTACAACTACTCTAGTCTATTAGAGAAGAAAAAAATATATCAGGTTTATTAAATATGCAAAAGAAAGGAAGAAAAAGTGTGATCTTCCATTTCTGTGTGTATGCCTCCACCACAGACTGTCAGTAAAATGAATTTCCTTAGTTAATGGAGCTCAATACTTAAAATTAATTCCTCTGAAATTTGCTGCTAAGCAATAAAGGGATTTTTGGGGAAGATGATGTAGAGGAGCAGACCTTCTCCTGGTATGGTAGCTTGTGTAAATGGAAGTAGAAGGCAAACCTGAAAAGAGCTTGCTTTTTTTTTTTTTTTCCCTTCCCCCTCACATGTGCATACATGAGATATTGAGATATTGACTGCTTAAATAAGTCCTGTAAGATCAGCTCCAAAAAAATGCCCATCTTCCAAAGATTTGCATTGGTTTCTAAGAAGGAATGGGTCAAAAGGAAGCAAGGAAATTATGTGAGTTATAAGGAATTTTAGTTATATATGGCAAACTCCCAAGTATTATTGCCTCTGAAAATATAGAAAACTGTGGAATTCTAGCTGACTTTGCATATTGGGTGAAGTTTCTCTCTATAGTCAATGAGAACTTAATGGGAATAGGATTAGGCTCCTGCTCTGTAAAATATTGTAACAGATATTTACTGGATGACTGTATTTTTAACTGTGAGGATGAATAGAATAGTTTGTAAAAGTGCTGCAAAAATTGCAATGGAATTATAGTAGAATCTAGCTAATTAAGATGTTTGTCTTCATATGATTTCTTATTATTCACTGTGTCTTTTTCCCATTAGACTGCAATAGAATAGCTCTGTAGCATTTTATCAATAGGATGTAATTCTTTGTAATAGCTTAAGTGTTTCTAGATTTATCACTGAAATAAAAAATACCTCACTTCCAAATTGAAGACAATATAAAAGGAAATGAATGGAGATCCTTTCTACTGCATCTTCCATTTTATAAATCTGCATTGTTATTAATGCCATACATTACTTCCACATGACTATATCTTTTCTTCAATGAGGGTGAGATGTAAAAGGTATTGTGTGGTGGTTCTATTACCAGTCAGTCATTCTAATTTCTTCTGGTCAACATTCTCTCCAAATAAATTTAATTCCAAATAGTGAATTCATTAGCGATTTAACAATAGTTTCTCTGCTATATCAGTGTAATAGTGTTAGACTATGGTCGTCTACAGTGTTAGTGTAGTAATTCTGAAACCCAAGTATCTTAACATAAACAATCTGTAGGACACAAACCAACTAACCAAGATGTCTTCAAATTTCTTGTATTGAACAAGGCTACATCTTTGCAGTCTTTATAAGACCTCATGACTGCCATGACAGAACAGCATAAGGAGAAGTTGTAATTCATTCATTCTTACCCTTTGGATGGAAGGACAGTGATTCCATTTTGTGTGGTTTGTTATGAAGTCAGGTGTGGTGTTCAATACTTGAGTAATTTAAAAACTAGTATGATGTCTAGGGAACAGGAGACATACAATTTCTGCTACTGATATGCCTGTAGAAAATTTATTTTGATATTTTTTCCATTCTACATGGAGCAAACAAATGACTAAACTATGAGACTAAAATGTTGCCCACCACACTTCCTTGTAAGTAGCAGCAGACTTTTACTACTTCTACTGACTTTAGATCTTTTATTTTCTTTTTAAATTCACCTGATTTTGTACAGAAAATTTAAGGGAACTTAATACAATAGCTTAAAAATATATTGTGCCAATTCAATGTATGGATACTGAATTTATTTTAATAACTCCACCCGTGCAGTACTGCACTGGTACTTGCCCAGTAACATTCCTCTTCTCAACTGTTCAGCTCTCAGTTGAAAAAAAAAATGGTTTTTTGATACATATATATACAGATACATATCACAGCAGTGTATTAGGAACAAATGAGTTGCCACCACTTTTTCTACTTTTGCTATACCATTGCCATACCAAAACACAATGAATGTGTTGTTTTTGTTTAAACTGTAGTCCTTTTTTTTTTCCTGGATTTGGTATAAGTCTGAATTCAGAAGCCAAAATACACTGATTGTGCATTAAAGATTAGTTTTGTAAGTGTAGTGTACTAATAAAGAAAAACGATTCTTATTAGAAAATGTATGTAATTCTTCTGTTTTCTTGTGATATATTTATTGGTAGAAATGGAAACAAAAGACTTCCTGATTGAATAACAGATTATATTAAAGAATATGTGTAACCAATTAAAGCATGATTTTAAAATAAGAAAAGACAAATGTTAGCTTTACTTCTGATAATGAAAGTGAACAGACATCAAGGGAAGAAAAGTTGGGTATGTATTGAGCCAAAGCCAAAGCCATTGAAGCTGGTCTGCTGATTCCATTAATAGATTTGATTAGGGCCACTCAAGAAGAATGAGTGCTTGGTGTGGTTTTGTTGTTTTTTGTTTTTTGGTGGTTTTTTTTTTTTTTTTTTCTGAACGAAATATTTGCTTAGGCACTAGGATAAAGACTTACGACTGCAATGTAGACAACTTGATTTTTCAGCCCATCTCTGTGTTGTGATGAACTTATTCTCTGCAACATAATTTTCAAATTAATTACGCAATTTAAAAAATGCACATTCCAGGATCAAATAAGAAGTGTTTAAGTTGCAGAAAGCTCTGTTTCTTCATATATTTCACATTGATCCAAAGTTCAACTAGGGAAATTTGCAATTCGGTATTTGTCAATTGAGACGGGTAAATAGGCAAGACTTTTCCATTCTCATTATTCCATTTCCTGAGAAAGAATACCTAGCAGGAAAGGTGTGTAGTAATTTTAATGAATTTGCAGCCTTCAGCCCTCATCTGTCTGCGATCCAAGGCTTATTTCTGTGCAGTGCAGTGATGTGACCTATGCTTACTTTGGCTAAGAAAATTAAGAAGTTTAAAGTTGATAAACTATTAGCTATGTCAGGAGATAGCATAATTAAAAACATAAACAGAAGAATATTTGTTGAGGTAGTAATAGCAATGACTTGAAGCTATAACATAGGAAAAGGTGAAGAGCTGGAAGACAGCAGCTCTTAAGGGTTAGTACCCTCAGGAATCTGGCTGAGGCTGTCTAGGTGTCTTATCAGGTGTGATGTGTAGTGGTGGTGTCCTTAATTACCTTTACAAAGTTAGACCTAACAATAGAACTGTTGGTGTAGTGTAGTGTCCCCCAGTTACCTTATTATTTAGTGTAGGGGCATTGATTCAGCACGAGTCAGTGGAAAGAGAAGAACTCCTTAATCTCCATTACTACTGCCTATAAAAACTGTGTTCCTCAGAGGACTACCATCCAACTACTTGCCACATGTACCACTGCTTAATTTATAAGGTCTGACAGCAAGGCTGTATGACTGCCAGTACAGTCTGTGGCTGTTTGCAAATATTGGCAGTTTTGTCCCATCTTCTTTTATCTGATATGTTCTTTTTAAGCAGTCTGTGGTACAGCTTTTTTTTTTTTTCCTTCCAAATTACCTTGAGGACGAAATTTTTTAAAACAGAATTTTGTATTTACAAAATCAGCAGTGGCATCTTGCTTTCAATTGTTTCTACACTCATTTAAAAAAACAAAAAAAAAACAAACAAAAAAAACATGCATCAGCTTAAGAGCTTAGTCCTTATTGTCTGTAGCAAATATAAAATTGTCACAGGCGTGTATATATATATAACCTTGGTAAACTGCAGAAACATCCTGAAAACATGCTAGAGCAGAGAATGAACTACCTCTACTCCTTCCAAACATGAAACTGAAAGCATTGGTACAATATTACATGAGTTATTTCATAACTTCCTATTCTGCTTCTGGAAAGACTTCATTTTCTTGTTACAGCAATAGCCTTTAAAACTCCACTCTCAGTAAAATACAAATATTTTTATAGCTATTTTAAATAGGGTAGCAATTTCAAGGCATCAGTAATCATGTAATAAGGACATCAGCCTTAAAAAGGCAAAACAAACATACAGTCCATCTCTTATTGACCTGAACAGATGAAAGTCACAAGGTGCCAAGTTCTGACTATATGATGAGTGTAGTACACAGTCCAGCATGGTTTTATTGCATGGCAGGAGAAAAGTTGTCTTCTTCTGTGGCTTATCTCTGAATGTTCAAGCCTTCAGCTGAGTTTATGTTGCGATGTAGGGGTCATACTCAATGATTTGTTTGGGTTCCAGGAAATCGAGATTGATCCCCCCTTTCCCAAAGACTGTGCACCTCAATTTAATCACTGAGGGCTGCATCTTGAACTTTTTCTTCTATGGGGAATTGAGGTACTGTGATTTCGTGGGCTGCCATTATGACACTAGCTTGTTGCAATGACACCATGTCTCATTGCAGGCAATGATGCAATCCAGGCAACTGTCACCATCAGCCTTGTATTAGTTCAATAAGTCCTGACAAACTTGTGTAAGGTGTTCTTTCTATTTCTTTTTGAGCATTTGTGGGACCTACCTGGCACAAACTTAATGCTCTGATGTTACCATGATCATTTCCAACAATATTCAGCTCCATACATAGTTTCCTGGTCATAATTCCCTGATTTGCACAGATGAGCTGACTGAAACACTCTTTATTTTATAGTATGGCATCTGTGCCGGGCCATCTGGAATGTAACTTGTCTTTCATGTCACTGTCACCACTGCTGAAATGCACTGCCTACCACCTCACTGTGCTCACATCCACTGTTTGTTCTCCATAAGCATTCAGCAAGTGTTGATGAATGTCAACAGGTTCTGTATTTGCCACATGGAGGAATTAATTTTCACATCTTTTCTCCATATGTATTTCTATGTCAGACACCATTTTGTCAGACTGCCCCACTGCTGCCGTCTGTTGCACAGTAGTAGAATGTAATGAAATATTGGTGGGAAGGTTCAGCTTCTACTGCTGTAACACCTATGTCAGCCTCTGACACTGTGGGACAACATAATAAAGTAGAAGGCATTACTTTCAGAGCAGCCCTCTTACATAAAGAGTAAACAGTCTCCCCCAAGCAGCATTAGGTTGTGGTAAAGGTGTGGGAATGACTCTGCTGTTTCTCAAGCAGAGTTCCTCTGCTCTGGAAGTCCTTTTTCTTAAACATTAGTAACTGAAAGAACATGTTCATGTCCTTCTGTAGCCTGAAAATTGTTGTTTTGAAAACCCTAGCAATTTACTGCGACAAACTTATAGCTCCATCACAGTAACTTGTATTTCTTGCTCTCTTGTTCTGCTTTTTCTATTGGAATAATACATCATGTTGTTTTTAGGTGATTTTTTTTTTTTTTTAACCTTCTTGCCCTCCTACCAAACTCCAGATTGGCTTTATCACAAAGGAAGGGCTTGGTGGGTAATGTCAGGATTTCCATGACAAGACTGACATAAAAGATAAAACAAATAAATAGTTATAATCTATATTTAACTTTTCAGTTCCGTTTATCATTCCTAAGATCTACTGTAACTATTAGAACTGGAAATTTAAATACAAAGCAACATTTTTCTGAGTGTTACCCTAGATTGCAACTTGTTTTTCTGAATTTAGACCTAATTCATTTGGGGCAGACAGTTCTGTTTTCTCTTCTATCTCTTTATACCTGTGCTCTATTTTACTGACTTTTTATTTGGATTGCAAGTAGCAAATGCTTCTGATGGCTCCCAGTGGAGCCACTTACTAAAAAGTCCTCATTAATGCTTATTTGTTGAAGTTGAGTGACTTGTGCTCAGATAGGATGTTTTCCCTTTGAATCTATTCAGTATTCAGCTTTTAGCTGAATCCCAAGACCAGAGGAAACTTTTTATAGTTTTGCTTAGAAGTTTATTGCAAGGCATATTGTACAATTTGTTCACTTGTTCTGTGCTACACAGCTAACTTTCTGGAAAGACTGGCATGCAGATAATGAGGCTACAGCCATTTTGCATTTCTTGCTTCAGGGGACCAAACTCCTCTCCAGTTTTCTGAGGAAGTTCGCATCTCATGTAAATGACAGGTAACAAATCACAGCTTTAATAAAAAACTGTTGCACACAGTTGTGTTTCATACTAGAATACTTCTAATTTTATTCTCTCTCACTTGAAAGCAATGAAAATGATGTCAGGTTGTGGTTTTTTTTTTAGTATGTATTTGCTGCTAAGCAATCGTCTATATTTACAGATTTTTTGCTGCTGCAACTGCTGCTCAAATGTTAGATTTTGGGGAGCTTGTATTTGTCTTTAAGTGACGTGTATGCCACGAGTTTCTGAAATAACATCATCTGGAACCCCATAGATTGTGCCAAAGAAAAATTACTTTTCTCTGGTTTAAAAAACAGCTTTGCAAGCAAAATTATTGATCACAATTTATAGAGTATGCCCACTGGAATAACTTATTTCTAGGCTTTTACAGATGTAAAATCATTTGGGAAATGTCTGGGTAAATGTAGGTTTGTCTTTTATCTGTTAAATCAAAGATCCAAAAGCAAAATGTAATGCTCAAGGACATCCTGCGGATTTGTGACATTTCTTAAAGGAATTGCAGAAACCAATGACTTGCTTAGTACAATGAAACCCAATGTAAATTTATTTTCCTGTATGACAGGTATGATTTTAGCCTTGCTCTTTTTAGTGTTTTTCAAAAGGCTGACAGTTTTTTTTTTCTGTCCACGTTTGAAACTTCAGAAGCCATAAAACACATTTTCTAACATTGCTACATTGTGAAGTTTGTTCAGAAATTGCCATGATACTGTTAAAAGCAAACAAACTAATCCCTAAAAACTCCTCCCGCCAGTGAGTGCACTGATCTTACCACAGAAATGTTTTTTGTTTTTTTTTCCCAGTGTCTAGATATCTCACTATTCACTGCTTTTACTACAATGTATGAAAACAAGATCACTGCCTGCAGTTTTACCAGACTCAGAAAAGAAGTGCATTATTCACCGAGATTTTAATTGTTCTTCCAAATTTAGAAATCTTTAGAACACTTCCCCCTCTGTCCTCAGCAAAGCTGAATCGCGTGTGTTAGGTGCTCCTGCCTTAGGAAAGACAATAGCAAAATTGCAGCTTGCTTCAGTAGGAATAGGTTCAGCTCTTTACTGAAGTCTCTTGTCTGAAATACAAGCTTTCCTTGGTGCTTCTATATGATCAATAAAACTAGGGCCAGTGCAGGTAGAATTGCTTCCATTTGAGACTGGCTGGCATATATGTGTGTGTCTGTATTTATATATTTTTACTGACAGTCATACAATCCTGTCATCTCTTAAAGGATTTAATATAGTAACACTAGTATTCACTGTTGATTATATAAGCTATCTGTAAACAAATTTCTGTTACAGTTATAATTTCTGCAAATATTCCTGAGAACATTTGTTCTTCATAGAAAACCTGTCTTGTGGGCACAAGCGTGTACAACACTTATGGAATATCTATGAAATAGATAAAAATAGAGGTGACTATTGCACTGACTTAATGACTTAATGACTTGAAGAAATGGCAGAGAAGATATATTTGCATATTCTGTGAGTGAATGAGGAGTAAACTTTCAAAATGTCACAAAGCAGACTGTTATCAATATGTATCAACATCCTCAAGCTACTCGTTGGCAATAAATGTCAGTAGATATTTTATGGCTTTTACAGCTTATCTCCAGTTTGTAATAAGCTTTGTGCGTGGCGCATTATTTTATGAGTGAGAACAACTGTCAAATGAATGTATTTGTAATGTCAAGAGTTTCATTACAACATGACCGCAGGCTGAAGGCGAGGTGCTAAACTGCTGCTAGGTTTATATCTTTTGACCATTCTTTTACAAAAAGGGCCAAATAACTCGTTACTTTCATTACTTATTCTTTACCTTTTTTAATTAATAATTTAACTTACATTTCTTATAGCCTCATTATCACTCCACTATTTCATTAACTGATCATTATATTATTGAGGTTTATAGCTTTACAGACAAGGAGACTAGAAGTATTAACCAGTAGCTCTAACTTACGTAGCAAGAGCTCTGATTTGCAAGCAGAGCCTGCAGCAGTGTGGTTTTTATGTCATTAGAAATCTTTTCATCTTATTTTTTTTATTTAAAACAGAAGAAAAGATTTTAATTCTTTCTCAGAACGATTCATATCCTGTGGATTCTTCCTATTAGGCAATGAAGCTATGATATTAAGATTGAGTATATAAATAATTCTCATAATTCACATAGAAGAAAGAGAAATAATTACCTCTGAACATTTCATTATGAATGGAATTCTGTCAAAAACTTGAAAAAGAGGGCATTAATACAAATTAAGGTCTTAGGAACTCATATTTTAAATACTTAATCCTGTATTTTATTTAACTTTTGCCAGGCCAATGAGAATTTTTTTAATAGGCAAAATGGATTGCTGTGCTGGAAAAATATTAACTATAGAATATAAAATTCCTAAGATGAACAAATATTTTATATTTTATTATTTCTGTCATTGCAGAGTAACTGGACTTGTATGATTTACCAGTGATAACTCTGAAGAGCTGACCATAAACTTTGAGTCTTTAAATTCCATACACATTTGCTTAGCAGAACAAAACTCATTTAAAGCAATTCTGCAAAGTAGTTAAAGTTTCATCTCTATTCTAGGCATGGTACATTGAATGCTGAAATAAAGCTATATGCTTCATATATACTCTTGGAAAACTGTAGAACAAATTACTTTGGCTGGGAAAATGTTGGTATGCGTTTTGATGGTACTGAGACTTCAGCTTCAATAGAAGTTGACTGAAGTAGATGGTTAGGGCAATACAAACATAGTTGAGAAATCTTCTATATACTCATGCTTATGAAAAAGAGTTTAGCAAAAATCAAGATGAACCCTATGCCTGTTTTGATTTTCAGACTAAGGCTTATGGTTGCTGTGCTAATTACTTCTGATCAGCGTAGACTGAAAAATAAAATCCCTCCTCTATTTTCAGTTCTTCAAAAGTGTTTCTGCAGTCAGGTGGAAGCTTGTTCTTGTATGTACAAATGGATAAGCCTAAATAGAGATGAAGATAAATATTTCTACTATTTACAGGAACAATTTTTATCATAAGGCACATAAAACAATTCCACCTTGTTCTACCACCAAACCTGTTTATAGAATGTACAACTAGAGGTACTGAATAAAATGAGAGATTCCTACAGGAACTTATGCCATGTCTTCCTTTAAGAAAAATGCAGAAAATATATAGCATCAAATAGTTTTCCTTATTTTATTATTTCTCAGACCTCTAAAGGAGGAAGTTTTGTCCTTGACATCAGTGGACATCCAGGCGAAAGAAAAGCCAGTTTAGAACTTTGAAAGGGTAGAGGTTGGATAGAGATTTTTCATTATGATAGAATATCACTGTTGCGTTATTGTTCTATAAAATTACTTGTTAAAAGGCAGTTCTCCCATAATGAAATCAAATTTGTAGAGATGCAGAACTTTTTCAGTTTCCCTTGCTTTTAGCTGGAGCTTTGTATGCTGGCCATCTCTTACTACATCTGTACTTGTATTTGTGAGATAGTACCTGTTGCAATTGGCTGCAGAACACGTAGGAAACAGGGCAAGTTTAAGCTCTCTTCCATACACAGCACTGCTTTTCTGTGTGAACAAGCAGTCCTATGCTTTCCATACTTCAGTCTTCAAGAGTACATCAGCAGATTCTTAACATATAGGAATCATAGAATTGCTCAGGTTGGAAAAGACCTTAAAGATCATCAAGTCCAACCACAACCTAACCATACTGGCTCTCATTTTTGAAAAAGCTTATCTTTAGCTTAAAATCTGGTATTGACTGTTATTTACTTGTGCTCTGTGTTTTTAATATGAATATGTATATATACATAACCTTAAAACTTATTGGAAAGTGTTGAAAGTTCCAATCTTCGGAATCTTTTGGTCTTGAGGAACAGAAGGAAGTGATGCAAAAAGAGCCTAAAGTATTGCATTTTTATTTTTTCAGAAAGCAGATATGAATAGTAACTCTGAAATAGCACTGGATCTGTTTAGTACTTTGCTTTCTGTCCAACTCAGCATCTGGCAAGTAATGAAGTATAAAACTAAGCCACATTCGCAGTGTTGTCTTAAAGAAATGGTAGAATAGTTATCTGTTTTAACTACTTAAAGAATGGACCTTGATCTACCCTTCAAAAACTTACATCTTTCATTGATCTCTAATTTGTGTTTTGATGTGAAAAGCTGAAACATTAAAGACAGTATCCTCTGTGTCTCTTAACTCTCTTGCTGCCTCTAATTGCTGGTGATAGTGGACAAAGACTGTTTTGACTTGCTGCTTGGTCTTCTCCAGCACTGCTGCAACCTGATTACTTAAGACTGCACTAGATGCTGTAGTCTCAGGGCACAAATGTATTTTTAAAGGAAGGGAAATATCAAGGTATATATATATATATATATATATATGAAAGAAGGAAGAGTTTGCTTTTGTCACTTCAGGCAGCAAAGCCAAAAATTCAAAAGAAAACCCAAACCCAACCAAAATCCACCAATGATGGAAAAAAGGACCCACCATTCCTCACAACCTTCAGCCACTCAGCCTCCTTTTCCATCAGGAAGCTGTGGGTTGTGCAGCTGTTGCTTCACTGCAAGCTCTGCTTCTTTCGATCACAAACATTGACAGAAAGTATCAAGAGAGGCAGACAAGGGGATTAGAAAAGGATTCTTCCTCTTTTCATCAGAAGAAAGCTGGGAGAAAAAATACCAGCAAAGAACAAACAAATAAGCAAAAAACAGCCACTAAAATCAATTGTAGGTGCAGTTCAGCGAGGAGATGGGCAATACCACAGCGTGCACACAATGGATGAGTTTCAGTCCAGTTATAGAATTACTTAGAAATTGTGAACCTTTTAACTCCCACATGGGATGAAATCTTATTCAGTGAAGTCTGTAGGTGCAAGGTGTTATCACTCCAGAAAAGATTTCTGAGCTACTTGTGGCAATAGGGAATACTTTAAGGATAGTTTCCCAGCAATTTAAATTATTTTTTGATAGGTCAGTACATTTATAATCATAATCAAAGAAAAAGCTGAACTCAGTAGCTTATCTAGATGTACAAAAGTAATCCATTATTTGCAGAACCGCATAAAACAGTTCAAATTCACTTTTAGAAGTTTTAGATGACTTTAGATTGGGCTAATAGGATATTGCAGTTGAATGGTAGGTAAATTAATGCATCAAAGCTTTAATCTTTCTTGAATCACTTGTTTCTCACTAAGGCTTCAAAAAGGCTTGTATTCCTTTGTTAAAGGACACAGCTTTATTAAAAGATTTAAGCTTTTCCACGGGATGTTTTAATAACAATCTTTTAGCTAGACTTACCTGCTCCATGGGGTGTGTTTGCACCTTAAAATACTGTATTTTCACTTTGTCCTTAGGGATCCTTAGCAATCAAAATCTGAAAGTAATATCTAGCATGCTTTTGTTAAATGTGCTGCTCATTAAACATTAGTCCACAAATGTTTAATAAGTTTCTTTCATCCTTCTAATGCAAAAAAAAAAAGAGAAAGAAAGAAAAGAAAAACTAGGAACAAACAGCAGTTATTATATAAATATATAAATAAAAGATTACTGGGGAGAAACTGGAATGAGGTTTTGGTAGATGCACAAGGGTCCATGCATTTGTGTGAACTTTGTTTTGTATTTAAATAAATTCTTTGGTAAATATTATTAAATTTTCTTCTGAAAACTCAAATCACTTTGCTAGAGGCTCTGCCTAACTTTATGATAGTCTGAGCTTTCAATTTATAATGGCATTTCAAATTTTGATCTGTGATAGCTTCTGAATTTGCAATAGAAGAGCAAAAGCAATTTCAGTATTGACTGGTGACAATCATTCAATCTGCTGAGCATTTTTTCCAGGGGAAATAAATAAATAAATAAATAAATAAATAAAAAAAAAAAAGAAGAAACATAAGAGATGTTCAAATATTTGGTTGTTTTTTCTTTTCCTGAAAATTCTCTCCTATGCTATACGTGCTGTATGGCAACAAGTTATGTTGAACAAGGTAAAATAATGCCATGAAAAAACAGTAGTTTGATATATGAAGCTTACATTTCATTAATCTCAGAATTTGAACTCTAATACGTTGATATGGAAGTTCAGTTTCTGCCTTGGGCCTTTTGTTTGGGGGTACTTTAGAGGGCCATTCTCCAAAGCCTTTTGTGTACTTGGATATCTTTATGTATCTCACTCTCTAATTTTCTCAATGCTCCTTATACACAGAAGCTTAAAAATTTTAATTTTATTGTTTCATGAAAGTGTAACCGTTGGGGTATCTCTGTGGTTTCTGCCTCTTTCATGCTCTTCTGCACTGCAGTGCTATTTCCTAACCTAATCCTTACCTAACCTAAACCTAATCCTTATATGATCAAGTTAGACCATAAGAAAAAAAATGCATAATGGATGCTAAGAATGCAATTGAAAAGCAGGAATAAGTGTCTTTCATTTTAAATTTCCCAAACTAAACTTTTCTCATAAACTGGAAGAGTTGGATATTTGAGGAGAACAGGAAGATTAGGAGGCATTGAATAGTTTGAACAAAAGCCTAAAATGTTGCTTTTTAAAATTTCCTAAAGTACATATAATGTAGTTCATACTGATTTTCTGTCATATGGATGAAATATTATCTGTAGTATGGACTGGTGTCTGCAGGAAAAATTCTCTTTAGTTTCAACTCTGGCTTTCTACTGTTCTCTTGTTCTTAGGGAAGCAGCTAACATAAAGGAAAAATTAAATTCTTCACTTACAGGAGCTTTTCCTCAGCAACTTGGAGAAATACCAGACTGACATATTTCCATTGAGAGACCTCATGTCCAAATGAATGAATTTTAGAACATGCTGAGTTTTGAAATGTAAGCAACAGATGGTAGCTGTGTTTTAAAAAGCAGTTATGTTAGTAATGTATCATACTTAGTGGACAGTCAGGAATATGTATTTTATTCTATAACATGCTGAACCTTACATAAAACATTACAGGTCAATTGAAGCCTCTTGCTTTTTTCTGCTCTAGTCAGAGAAGCAGGCTGCAATGCACATCTCACTAACAGTGGTCTGAATGTAGGATACGCTCAGTCGGTCTTTGAGTGGATTACTTCAGGACACTGGAGGCATGAATTATCTTGCTATTAGAACTAATACAGAGAACTCACTTGTGTATGATGTATTTGTAATCCATGAAAAATAGTTTAATAAATTAAAGACTTCATAAGTCTTCTTTAGTCTTTAATAATTAAAAGAATTTTTAATTTTCTTAGGAAGTAATGGGAATAGACAAAGCAGGCAATGGATGGAATAAATCAACATGATGAATTAATTAATGGTTCACAAGGGATCTTAAATTAGGTCACCTCTGAAAATGTGTCAGCTTGTTGTTTGCTTAAAACTTATACTGGAAGTACCTAGGAGAACTTTTCAGACCTCAAAACGTTCTGCAGAAACCACACAAAAGCAGCTCAGAAGCTTCATATAGAAATAAAATTGTTTAGATTTCATCACTGATAATTCACAATAAAGGTATTCATAATACAAAAGCTGCTGGTGGTATTATCTTTGACTTTTGTTTAGTCAATGAAAAAGTTCTTAAGTTTCATAGACATTCAGAGTGCTAATTCACAGCCATTCAAAGTGCATGTCCACTGTGGGTTTTCAGCACTTCCAAGACATTTCACATCAAACAGTACAACTGGGAAATGTTGGAACTGATATTAAGCTTTTACCTCTTGTCATTATGTGACTCCCTTTGGAATTAAGGTACGGAACCAATTCTTATCAGCAGAAACAGTGAAAAATCAGACTCCCTAATTTTTTAATTTAATAAGGATCCAGTCTGTAGAAAAACCTGCCTTAAACTCTCTCTTAGACTTAAGGTCTATCTGTAGATGAATTTCAAAATAATTGTACTTGTGACTTTCTTGTTAGATTTCCCTGTTTCGTTCAGCGTTCTTATTAGTTATCAGATTGTATTTGAATACCATTTGTCTTGGGCAAGGAGGATGATTAACTACCTGAATGTGATCCTAGCGGTGCAACAGAAAGGCTGAGAATTCTCTGAATTATGTAGCTTGGTTATCTGGGTCAAGAGATAGTTGTCTTGTTTTTGCCTGTTTTTGTAATTTCCTGTTGTTGAAGTAGAAGGTCTTTTTTCTCTTCTTGTCCTGTTATGTTCTGGTTCTATTCCATATGTTTCAGGAAATAATCTCATATAGGTGCATGCTTCTTTTTTTTGTATTGTAAAATGCTGAAGGCAATGTACAAATACAGAGGTATGCCAGATTCTTCAGAATACATGTCAAAATCATCTTCCTTGGCAATTATGTAGGTTTCTTTGAAATGAAAATAACTTTGTTCAGTAGCCCAGGGCTTATAACATAAGCAAGACTTAGATGTAACTTAGGACCTTATGAGATGTGGCTTACATGACTGGCAGCCCAGAAGCACAGGAGTAATGCATTTCTGTGAGATTCAGAACAGAAACAGTGACTTTTCTATCCTGCAGATGAGTGGGGAGGAACATAACACTGTGGGATGCTAAATGTTTACTTTCAGAAAACCAGATAGCAATTTTTATTGATTTATCTCTGCTCAGATTAATGAGTAAAGCCTCAGTAACCATTAAACCATCATTTGTTATTAATTCCTCTGTATTGTTTTGAAAGTAGAGAATGCTGATGCTTTTGTTATGATTTTAATTCATGTGATATCATTCTCTAACCTAATTTGTGAAGGAAGAGACAATATGCTGTCCTTTTAAGTGGAGGAGAGTGTAAAACAATTTGATATTACAAATATTTTCTTGAAAACATAATTAAGAGATTTAACTAATCCTCTGTACCCAACATCTGAAATTCTGCAGAGATGCGTCTGTTACATCTGCACTCTACTAGGAGTGATTCATTGAAAGTCATATAAAAATGGGTTAGATTCTCAGCAAATGTGAGTATCTATGGCTTCACTGAAAGTAAAGTTACAAGTCTTCTCTATATTGTTACATCTGTTACAGTACAAGATCCTTGTCCATTTTCATTGCTGCAATATGGTATGGATAGCTCCTCTGTGAATTAAGTTTCTTACACTGCCAACTCTTGTTGCAGCCAGCCAGATAGGGAAAGATACCAAAATTCACTAATTGCTTGCTCTTCCTGTTGTACCAGGGAGAAAGTATGCTTTGTGGAAGAGAATGCTTAGAGTAAAGTATTCTTACTAGAGTAGAACTATGTCACAGATTGCTGTTGCAAAAGATAGTGTGATTTTTTTTCTTTTTAGCAGTGCTGATGGCAAAGGTTTGCCTGCTTCATGAAATACATCATTTAAAGTATATCTAAATTGAAAAGTAGACTTGAATTAATGTGCAAAATGATTACATTCAATAACCTATAATCAGAGCAAGTCTGGTACTCATTACTGACTGTGTAGAAAGTTGACCAAGGACAGAAAAAGCAGAAATTTCTGCAACTTGCAGATTTTTTTGTTTATGAATTTAGCACTTAATCATTTGGGAGTTCTTTTCAAACACACAGTTTACAAATGAGTTAATGGATTAGTTTGCCATGTTTGATGAAAAACACAGATGTCACTCTTTTTCCCACATACTCCATAAGGTGGAGGGGGTGCTGTCTCAGAGAAGTAAATGGCAGCTCTGTGAGCTTCAAGGGCATTGCTTGATATCAGGCATCAAGAAGAAATCTGACAAGGAGCTGGTAGAAAATTAAATTTGACAGCACAGAAGTGTAAACTGAGACAGAATGAGGACTTACTGGGTATGTAATGGCAGTCGCTCATAATTTTTGCTTCTAATACTGACATCATCATTCATGATAGCATTCAAATATGATCTATGAAATGAATTATTAATGATTTTTATGAGAAGCAGAAATAGAAACCTACGGGCTACCTGTTGAATATGTAACCTACCGATGAAGCAAGAATCTTAAATGAAACACAGCTATTCTTCCTTTGTGTCATTAGTTACTCTTGGTGAGGGGAGATAACAGAGGTTCAAGAGGTCTGTGGAGCACTGCTGCTTGTATGAGCATATTACTGTGGCATAGATGTCTTTACCATGGAAAATGGGTGGTTTTCCTAGGTTTTTTGAATTTGC
Source organism: Tympanuchus pallidicinctus (assembly GCF_026119805.1). Lineage (NCBI taxonomy): Eukaryota > Metazoa > Chordata > Aves > Galliformes > Phasianidae > Tympanuchus > Tympanuchus pallidicinctus. The sequence continues at coordinate 11,444,490 of NW_026294648.1, read as the reverse complement.
ATATATACTGTTCAAATGTCTCATTACTGTACTATAATACAGCTATTCATACCTGCCATCACATCTGCAAAATGGTTTTAAAAAGGATCTGAAGAAATACTAATTAAAGAGTGCAACAGAGATGGTATCTAGAGATGGCTGGAGTTCAGTGAGTGTCTGGACAATGGTCACAGATACATGATCTGATTTTAGGGCTATCCTGAGTGGAGAGTTAGGAGTTGGTCATGATGATCTTTATGGGTTCTTTCCAACTTGGGATATTCTGTGATTCTATGAAACTAACAGAATGATTGAGTACAGAGATTGTAACTGAAGGAAGATGTGACACTTATTTCAAATTTAACATGTATTTAAAAATAAGTACATAATTTTTATGATAATATCAGTGTCAAAAACTGAGCAGTTTCTGATCATGTAAACCCTTATGGATTTTCAATTCACGATGGAATTCTCTTCCTATATTTTCTTGGATCTAGGATCAGCTTAAAAGGCCCTTAGATACCTGTTTCTCTCTTGAAAAATTTTACAACTCATTCTTTATGTCATTTAGAACTTACAGATACGTAATTTGGTAATTTCGCAGTGGAAATAACAAAGTTAAAAAAGTGCTGAAAAATGAGACAAAACAAAAAACCCTGCAGGTGACTAATAATATGTATAAATACATAATAAGAATGACTGAAGCACATCCCTATGTCAATGAGAGGCAAGGTTGATGGACTGCTTAGAGAAACCCAGTGATCAGCCGCCAGTCCTAATGTTGAAGTGAGACAGAACAAAGGGCAGCTTGAAAGTTCTAGTTCATCTTTGCAACCATTCAGGGAAGAGAACAATTCTTAATTTTTTGTACAGCCATCATTGGACAAGTTATTTTATTTTTTAACTGCTTTGGAATGTTTTAGTTCAAAGATCATCTAGTCCAACTCTAGTAAGAGAAGAAATAATCAGTCATAATCAGTTTCTCTCCCCATAGAAGAAAATCCTACTTCAGGCAACAAAATGTGCTTTGGCTTACTAGCATTAGAGGGTGGATGCAGATTGAAATACTTAAAATATATAGGTGAATTCATAAAATGGTGTGAAACTAGCTGTGTCTGGCATCCTTCTGATGTGCTGTACATGCGGAAGGTATGTGTTCTGTGAAACTGATTTTAACCTTGTATCCTTTAATATACTTCTGGTGTTTGGAATACCATTTTTGCTCTCACAGATCTGATATTCTTTCTACTTCAGAATTTAATTTGCATGTAACTTTGGCTTTTTACATCTGGTTACTAACTATTATAAGCAATTACTCGCACGTTTTTTATTATTAACATCAATAATGTTAATTGTTAGGATCTTATGCCCCATGGTGAAAACAAACAAACAAACAAAATAGAAAAACAACAACATCAAAACCACTGGTAGATTAAATAGGTTTGTCCTTTTGGATCCTGGCAGTATTTGTGAATTGTTTTTTACTTATCTGTTAGGACGTTTTTTTTCTTTCAAGCATTTTTGTAAGTTTAAAATGACATTTTACCAAGAAGTTAGAGTGAGTTTGTTTCAGAAATTGTATTTGCATCATGCAATATAGAGCTATACTATAGAGCCATACTTCTCCAACTTTACTTTAATCTTCAGTCTTGTCACTAGAACCATCACAGTTGAGGAAATTTTTCATGAATGGTTTCACGTATAAATGTGTAAACACTATGTAAAAACTTTCAGAATAGGTTCTTGTTGCTTTAAGTATATTCTATAATCCTAAAACGCATGTGTTGCTGTTTTGACACTATCCTTATTTCATGGGAGAACACTTTGATCTCTCCGGTTTTTTTAATCCTTGAGAGCTTCTATGTTTGCGTTTTTGGTATTCCAAATGTTATGCACAAAGTGGATTACAGGGCATTACAAAAAATGACTGGGGAGTTTCACAGTAGGCAGTTGGATGAGGTTTACTCATTTGAAAATCTGTTGTTGGAAAAGGCAAATAAATACATTCCTTCATCTTGTGATGTAAATCCCCATATTCTTTCAGTGCATCTAATATCAGTTATACATTTTTATTGATTTTTTTTCTCAGAATTGTGAGTCTTAAAAATGCTGGTATATGACTAGACAAGTAGAAGAAAAGAGACTGCTGGAAAAATTACATAAATCATAAAAACTAATAAAATCTGACTCTTGATAAATATACCTAAACAGCAGACCAAAGTTATGCCTCATGTACTAGCTATAAAAGTATTTTAAAAATAAGGAGAAGAGGGGGAAGGAAAGGTAAGGACAGCTGAGGAAATCAAGGGTCGGGAGAAAGTTATGTGAATACTTAACCTGTTTCCCTAATTATTCAACAATTGAGACACACTTGCAGTAGCTCAGATCATCATATTAAGCATATTTCTCTAATGTGGCATAATGCTCTCAGCCAAATGATTAATGGACAAAGAGAGGTTGCTTCGTTTTACATTGCCAATTATTTTAAGACAAATGAACTGTTCTTTAAATGTGCTTTGTTTCCAGTTCTATTTGTTAATGAAAAATAATGGACAGTTTTATGGAAGTAAGCAGGAAATGCTTACATAATATTTAGATGTGAAGGTGGTTATTGCTAAACAAGAACAAGACCTAGAAAGATGTGGGGAAAAAACTACAAAATACATGTTTTTGCTTTAGCATGTTTCTGGAAGGACTGCTTTATGCAGATCATAGAATCGTAGAATGGTTTAGGTTGGAAGGGACCTTTAAGATCACCCAGTTTCATCTCCTCCTGATATAGGCAGGGACACCCCCCTTCTAGACCAGGTTGCTGAAAACCAGCCTGGTTTTGAATGCTTCCAAGGAGAAGGAGATGTTTTCTGTTTTGCTGATTTATTCTAAGGTTTATGGTCCATTTTTCTGCACCAAGAAGATAGAATACTCCTTTAACGTGTTACTTTGAACAATTTTTTACCCTGAATTTACCTTAATACCCACAGCATTTTGACTGCTGCTTCTGACGTCTTAGTATCACATAACACTGTTTTATAATTGTTTATTTTGCACTTTTTTGTGCTACTTGATAAAAAATGAAACAGAATTTTTCCAGGAAGAATCCTTTTGCATGAATTTGGTTTTCTCTGTTCAAGATATGCTTCTCTAACAATGAACTGCTTAGAAGAATAATGTATTATTAGATTTCATAGCTGAGTGATCTGCTGAATCTTAATCAGAAAGTTGATGGTAGAATAGTAATAAATCTGTAATCACTACAGTACCTGTAGTTCCATTTACTCAAGACTGTAACATGTTCCCCTTAAATCTGTGAATGAGGGAACTAGGATAATAGATACTGCATTTTATGTCATCTTCTCACAAGAGATGAGCTTATTCCTTTATTATAAGAAAGCTCGCTCACAACCCAGAACTATGAATAGATATGTGCTTTAACGCATTGCTGTGAATAGTCTCATAATGTAGCTTTGGTATAGGTGAAGGAGAATAAGTGAAAAGGGGATGAAGGCAGAGGAGATCCATCCCCAAGTGGGCATGACATTTTTGAATCTTCCCTTTAACGTGCCATGTATAAAGTAGAGAAAAAATATGTACTTGTTTAAGCTTTAGATTGCAGTATTTTTTACTTATTTTTATGTTTATTTTTATTTGTGGTAAATGGCTTCATTCTGTATATTGACTTGCTTGCCACTTATTTATAATGCAAAGCGTATATTCTGCACATGTATGCTTTGTTAGTCTTGATTTCAGAAGGCATCCTACATTTAATTTCATCCTAAACTCATGTTTAATATCAAAGCACCCAGGAGGATGCTTCAAATGGTGAGGGACTTAGAATGGCACTAGAGTTTAATTTTATTCTTTGAATTTGTGTCTGAACATTCCTGGGAGGTAGTTAAAACCAGCAGGCATCATTCCCTGTGCTAGCCAGTATTAACGGCAACCCAAGTGCATTCCTCCTTCCGTCATCCATTAATATTTGCTTGAGGTTGATGGCCAAGAAAATTCTGAATTTGGAATAAAAAACTTTTTGCATATGGTTGAAGCTTGAACCTTCTTTTGAAAACAACTACAACTGGTTTGTTAAGGCTCTATTTAGCAGTAGGGACAAAAACATACAGGAGAAATTATTTTGAATTATCAAGAAATTTAATGATTTCAAATGTATACCTCTACTGCAAATGCAAATTATCTGTTAACTTTAGCTACTTTCTCATGAAAACAAACACACACACATTTTCTTTAGTTGTGAAAATTTTCTATAGAGTTGTCTATGGAAAAATAATTGAATAAAACTATGCTGCTAGGTAAAGCTGAACAAGTGATGGACTTCTGGTACATTAAAACTGAGATGCAGAGAAAAATGTCAGAACAGTGCGTTCAGGAAAGGTTTAATGATGATTAACTCTGTCTTCAGAACATTGAGACTCACACATTTGAGGTATTGCTTTCTTGCAGTCTTGAGTTTGCAAGATAGCATCTACTCTGCAGGTCAGTTACCAACATCTGTTTTTCAGCTTCTTGAGTTGTTCATGAGTGGCATCTCTACTGAGTTTTAGCATTATAATTCTACATTTAAAGCCAGTAAGTGCAGGGCTTTGGTTTTTTGTCCACGGGTTTTATGTTGGTAGGGATTTTTGGTGAGATAGGAATAATAGTACAATTATTGATACTTAGCCTTTGTCAACTATAAATTAAAATTACCTTTCTTTAATGGAGTTTCTTCGCTATTTTAAAAACACAAAAAAGCAACAACAAAAAGCCACTACTATTTAGCCTGTCAGTCCTCGTTTTCTTAAGAACTTTGTATATTTTACACTGAAGTATTTAAAAGACAAGACAATGCAGAGGAATTTTTATATTTACAAGCAAAAATCTAACTAGAAATCTCTCAAATCTAGAAATCTCTCAAATCTAGAAATCTCTCAAATCTATTTCAAGAAGTTAAAGTTAGATCTTCACAGACTGCTGACTTCTTTCTTTTTGTAACCCCTCACATGTAAACAAATGAGGAAGATGATAGAAACCCAATCCCTGTATCCTCAAGCTGGCATATCTTGAATTGGTTCAAGTATTTGAGCTCACTTGATCAAAAACTTGACAAGATCATAAATCATAAGTGCTCTTCATTTGAACAGATCTCTTCAAGTTAAGAAAAAAAAAAAAGAGGGAGAGGAAAAAGAAAGGAAACTTCCAAAGCCTTTTTGAAATTAAGGTGTTTCATGAGTTTTTCCTGGTGCTTTTGTGTTCTTATCATTTGTGAACATAACAATTGTTAAGATGATAAGTGCAGCCTGTGGAGCCTTCATTCACCCAAAATACTGTAATTCAGCAGATGCACAAACTGGAGGGCAATGTTGTAAGCCCTGCCACGTATTTGTTCTGGTACTTCTACAACATTTTCAGCCAGGCCCTTCTTAATAAATGCAATAACTGCAGACTGTCATTTTGAAGATTGTGTTATGAAAGTGATAAAATTGTGATTCAGCTACCTCAAATTACTATGGAGGTCTTTGTTCTAGGTCAGCCTCATACTCAGCTTCTACTAACCATAGTCTTCTAAAAAATCTTAACAGTTCAGTACTTTGTCTTCTGCTTAGGTTTTTCCTGAGGTGTTTGATATCCCACAAATGCTCTTCCATTAGATTCAGATTTTCTTTCTACAGTGTGGAGAGCAGAAAAAGGATGCCAATGTTTAATGATGTTTGCTCAGTTGTTTTTTTTGTTTGTTTGTTTTTGTTTTGTTTTCTTTTATTTGGTTGTTTTTTTATGTGTGTACGTAATGTACATTTCAGTTGTAGATTTTCAACTGGAAGCTATATCAAAATATGTTTCCATTATGTAACACAGCTGACCATCTTCTAATTCAACTTCCACAGCCCTCATGCAGCATTTTTGCACTCAGCTGTGGGAAACTTCTCTGTGAGTGAATGTACTCTAAGAATTTTGTAGTCATAACATGACAGATTAACAGCATTAAAATATTTAGCATTTGATTAGCTGCATCTAATCTGCACTGTATCATGTCGTTTATTTTCTGCAACAGGTGCAATGGTGAAAAGTCTGTCACTGTACTGTATTTTTCTGTCTTGAAAAACTTTTTTTTAACCATCATTAGACCTTTGTATTTCATAATCACTCACTCTCCTGCTGTTTTTTGTTAGATTTAGAATATTTTTTAAGAATTGAAACTTTTCTTCGCAATTTCTATTTTTATGTGCCAATAACATAAACAGATGCCACAAAATGCCTAACAGTAAATTTGGCTGTGAATGAATAACATTTTTACTGCTTGTGATACTACTGCCTTGTATTCTGCAACAACAGGCTAAATCAAAACAACTTTCCACATGACTTAGTAAAATACTGGTTTTCTGAATAAATGACAGTGTACTTAACCTGACACTAGTTTTGCTTTTTCGGTAATCTATAGCTTATTGCTTTGACCAAAATAATTATTTCCCTTGGTTTCTAAGTGAGTAACAGAAGTTTTAAAACAGAAAAAAAAACCACCAAAAACCTGTGTGCTTTCTGCCATTCAGTGAATGAATTATTTTTTTTTTCACTTGAAGCATGGGATTAGTCATCAGGTTTTCAGCAAAGAGGAAGCCTGGAAAGATCAGACAATGGGTCAAGGAGGTGTGGGGCAGAGGGGTAGGAGGACCATCTACCAGTATAGAGTTTCTGTCAAATTAAATCTAGACCCTTTCCATTGGTCTGTGATTCTTTTCAGTGCTCATGTGCTATCAAACAGAACTATAAAATACTACACTTTAAAAACTCTTAGCAGTAAGCCATTTTATTGTATAAGGGACATATTTACATCAAAATAAGAATTACAAGGATCGTTTTAAATTTATCTGGGAGCATAAAGGGGTCTTCATTTGCAATAAAATGTTCTGAGAATGAGTAATGGTACTGTTTAGATGAGATTCAAAAACCCTTTAGGATTATTCAACTTCCTTTTTAATTATGTATTAACTGATGAGTCTGCTATCAGAATCAGATTTTTTCTGCTTACTGATTCCAGACAATTCTCCTCAGAATGGTGTCTTCAAGCTTTCACTTACTTAATGATTCATTATTGTAGTCAAGAAGAAAAAAAAGAAATAGGAAAACCACAAAATAATCACACTTTAAGTTTTTAAAAGTAACACACTTGGGATCTAAAAACTGCAGAAATAAATTGACTATTGTACTTTCTCTCTTTTCCATAAATTGCTGCTGTAATGTTGAGGTCTTGAGTGATGCCATCAAAGGGAGTGAAGGGTCAGCGGACTGGCTTTGAATGAAGCCACAGTTGTTACAGAGGGCACTTTGTATTTTGTCAGGAACCTGAGCGGCTTTTGGATCATACTGTATAGTTCTCAGTCTACGTGAATTGATCTTTAACACAAGAGGAAGGCACTGAATTGCTCTTATTTAGCAAGATGGAAAAATTCCTTTCAGTCCTCAACAGAAAACACACAACTGACTGACCACATAAAACAAATGGGAGCTGCTAATCTAGACCTCTCAGAGGCTAGGTAGGATTTATAGAGACTGTCACATAACTATGTACTAGGTGTAGATGTACAGGGGCTCTGTGAGGGCCCTGAGTGCACCAGCACTTGTGTAGCTCTACCAGCCTTGCTGGCTCCCGCTGACCTGATTTTCTTCCCTTGTAGAGCAATGGGCTGTATAAAAATGAAAAAAATAAAAAGTGAAGACTTCCTTAAGACACTCCATCCTCAACTTACGATTGTCCAGAGGCCTTCTTTTTTTTTTTTTTTTTTTTTTTTTTTTTTTTTTTTTTCAAGTATCTGTCTCAAGGAAATCTCAGGAAAACAGGAAAATAAAGTCCACAGGAAATAGATTTCCATTTAAAGTTTCCCAATGTAGAGGAAAGCATATGCTCATAGAAATGTGTCAGTGCCACCACTGAATATCAATAATGCATTGCAGCAGGTGCTGCAGGCTATGATAGTTTCAATATATTTGAACAGTCAGCTCTGCCTTTTCTGAAGGGAACTCTGAATTATGGATGGGAACAAACTATGCTTTCTGATGGCAATGTTTCAATAAAAGAACAAATACTGTTCTTCAGAAACAGAGTCCATTGTAGAAAGTTTTCAGATGAGACATTAGAAAATGCAAATTTGGATAATCTGTGGATAATTTATATCAGACTCTTCTATCATTTTCCTTATGTAGATGTACATGTCAGCATTTACCTTCTGTAAAAAGACTTCACCTCAAAAACTTGTTCTGCAGAATTTAAAATGTATGAAATGATCACAAACCAGTGACCAGCGCTGTGAAGTAATTCTTAGCAGTCAGGATGAATTTGTATTATTATTTAGCTGGGGGTTGCATTTTTATAAAAGAAAAGTTGCTTTTATTTGTACACGTGGACTGCTGTGTTTCATAAAATAAACCTTTCTAGGAGAAGATAGAGAAGATCCTTTAGAGAATTGATAATTCTGATCTACCTCTAGTAACTTCCATTTTCTTCCTGAAATACATACAATGAATGTGTATTGAATGTGATTACATATGAATCTTGTAACTACATCATGCCAGGGCACTGTGCCTGGGATTGAGCATAGCACCAGCCCTGTATTAACTGTCCTTTTGCCTCTGAGGCTCTGTAATATTTTTGAAAAAGGAGTGTGTTTCACAGTTGAAGAACAGTAAGAAAGAAGTAAGGATGAAAAGCAATGCTTTATAGTGTTATTAGAAATAACACCTATTAATAATTGTTATTCCCAGACATTGCTAAGATATGTTAAATTAGTTAAGAAAAACAGAATAGACAAAATTATAAAAATTTCTTTCACAGGCTTTTTGAGTATAAACCATCTCCCAAAATCAGCCATAAATAGGAATTTAAAAATATGTTTGGAAAAGGCAACTGAGAACTGCCATGCTATAGCTCTTTAAATGAGGAAGATATCACAAAGATTTAAGCAGCTACTTAATTTGTGTCAGGAGCTGTTGCCTTCAGCATGTTGAAACAAGCCCTATCTTTGGTGATAGTGAGTGATGCGTTTGATGTATATTCATTATCAGTCTGTCTTAGAGATATTTGGAGAAAACAGTATTACACATAAAAAGATTAAATAGGAAAAGCTTTAATTTTCAGTAAGAATAATGATTTTAATCATTAAGACAAGATGTATGGGTGATATGACACATAGATCATAAGGATCCTAAAACCTGTAATGTGAAGACATTGCATAGAAAACTCATGCTGAAATCAGGGGACTTTGATAATTTCTCTCCCACAGTTCTGTGAAATGACTAATCCCCTGTCAGTTTTGAGTACAAACAACAGAAAGATGTCTGCTTAGTACATTTAAGTGTTGGTCTGGCTTTGGTGGTGTATCTGGGATTCAGAGTAAATTGTGAAGGATAAGCATACAGATTGAATTACACGAAGCATATGTAAAAATAAAAAGGCAGAACTGATGTGTGATCCATCATGTTGATCTTACTATTCATTTAAAATATTATGATAAAATCTTATCAATGTATCCAATTGATCTTATTTTTCTTTGATGAGAAAAATAATTTCTTATGCAAATACAGTACAATAGATCTCATTTAGCTGACCTTCAGAAATACACCTCTCGGAGTAATGGCTGGAAAACACTTTCTTAACCTGAAGGAGAAACTTATGTAATTTAGCATTAAGTAGATGGTGGTCTGCTATGGCTTGCATTAAAAGGCAGTGTCATGAGCTGAAAGGTTACTCTGAGATGAAGTTTTTCTTTATTAGCGTGGGATGAGTCAAACAAATATGTGCAAAATAAATTTACTAAAGCTACAATGTTATGAAGGATGATATAGAGACAGCCTGGAACGTAAGTAGTACTGGGTAAATTTAAACAATATTAAATGTGAATTCCCCAGTTCCATATTTATAATAGCACTGCTGAACCTTTTGGGACACCATAAATTTTAAGCTATCAACTTTTTTTCTTTGCTAAAATGTGTCATTATCTACAAATGAATTAAATTGAAGCTATTTTATACAGATCGAATATTGAAATTTCTACTATTATTCTTGTTCCCCATTGTAACTCAATATAGGTCTCTTGATTATCGTTTTCATTAACAGCAACTACTGAGAAAAATTAGGGTGAAAAATTACAGAATTCTTTGTTTCACAAGTGCCAATACTGCTATTGAGACAGCAGGCAGGTGCTGGCTTTTTTGGTACAGGAGAGACCTTCAAGTCATAATGGTTGAAAAGTAAAAAGTTTATAATAATAATAAATTACTAGTGTAAGTACCAGCTGGAGTTCAAACTTCTGATGCCAGAATATTTTTCTTAATTTATGGTTAGATGGCATGGGTTGAGGTTTCTTTGTAACTGGTCTTTTATAATTAGAATCAGTCACTTACATGCAGTTTGCATTTAGACTGTTTGTTCCGGACTTTGCAGTACCAGAGCAGGGTGAATTGAAAGAATATTCAGTGAATTAATTGACAGGAGCTCACTGACTTGACTTTCATAGAATGGTGCAATAGACTTTGTTTTTTCTCTTGATTTATGCAAGTGAAAACTTTTTTTTAATCATTTTTTGTTCATCTTTAAGTAAAGGGAATTTTTGAGCCCTGCAAGTAGGGTGTGCAGCCATAACATGTCTGAATGTCAATCAGATGTTGAAAAAAAAGTAGAAACAAGCAGTGTATTCATGAGATCAAGCATATTTAACCACAGGATTCCCTTCATTTGATCATTACATGATAATTTTTTGTTTTTCTCAGAGGAATTATGAAGGACCTGAAGGAACGAATGGCAAAGCATAAAGATAATCTTTCCTTCTATATGATGGGCTCAAACTGAGCTATTTTTGTTGTACTGGCCAATAATTACAAATTAATAATTAGTAGATAATATGTTTCATGAAGGTCTTTATTCTCTTGCAATGCTGGAAGGTAAATGAGACAATTTATCCTATTCCTTCTTCCACCTCTAAGAAAAAAGGAATGGAGGATAGTCATTGAGTTGTCCTAGAAGAATTATGTCATACTAATAATTAGTTTGGGTATGATAATTGTAACAAAAGGGATGTAACAAACAGTGAAATTATTCTACAAATACTGCCAGAATTCTGCATTTTGATAGTATACAAGAGATGAGAAAAAACATTATCTTTGCATAACTGTCATCTATTTGAGCAGTCCTGATGCGCTTTATTTTGACCTATTTTCTGATATGCTTTCTTTATCAGAGTGCTGATAATGAGTATTTGTATTCATGGTTTGGCTGTATGACTAATTGAAGAAATTTGTGATCTTCTTGTCTCGTGTTCGCATTACATTACATTGTTTTATATTAAGTATGTTGCCTCTTTTAATCTGTGGTTTACAGATGCTTATTTCTTTTCACATTCATGGTAGTATTATCCTATTAAGGATATTTATGATTTATTGTTGTCTTTATAGAGGCCTTATCACAACAATATGCAATGTCACGTTTAGTGGCAAAAATACATTTGTTTTACAAATATGAAACGCGTGAAAGGCTATATGAAATATGAAAGGGTGTATTGCTAGCTTTACAAACTGCTTGTCAATAAGACAATTATTGTAGATTTTCTTTCTCGCCAGATGGTGGTTTCATGGTAACAAATATAATGACTATAGCTATACTGTATAGGGCTTGAACTCTTAGAACTTGAGTATGCTGCTGCCATCACTGGGAACAGTGCTGGTGAGAAAGATCTGAAAATAGCATTTACAATGCAAATCCGGTTCAGTGCTTGGCCTGACCTAAGACTGAACTGAATTTCACTTACAAAGCCTCAGACCAGCTTGTTCAGGGACATGGGCACTTGTACCAAGGAATGGGCACCAAATACACTTCTTCACTCATCTGTGACCTGAGAAAGCCTTACTGTTTTCTCTGTTCTAGCAAGAATCAATCTAATTTGGAAGACATTATGACATCAAACTTTGCATTTAAAAATCTCTTCCAACCACTCAGCAGAAAGTGGAGGCAGCTACCTGAATTCTGTAGGCAGCTCTTCTGGAAATTGCTCTTAGCAGCGCAGAGTGTTTCTTGGCAATTTGAACACTATTTCTTCTCCCCCTCAATTAAAAGGGGACTAAAAAGTAGTATAAAATGAAGAACTTAGAATTTTGGATATGGATTTTCCCTGCTTCATCTAGGGATACAGGATCATCTTGTAGGTGCTGGGTTTGTCAGGGATGTTAGGGTCCAGTACTCAGCTGAGAACCAGCCAACTGTGGCATTTTAATCCATTTATGATCTTGATAGTGACATCAGTCATCTGCTTACCTGTTTCTGTTAGAAGTTCTCTGTTTCTCAAAATTACTTGGAAAAAAAAAGCTCACAGAAACAAAAGGTAAAACAACACCAAAAAGATTTTCATAAGGGTTGGTGAGGAAATGTGTAATTGTTTGTAAGTTGGGAATATTCAGGCCTTAATATTATTTACTATTTCTAAGCTCAGCAGATTTGACAGTACACTGGGAAATAGCCATTCTACTCAGGAATGGAAAAGTAATTAAGAAATTAGTTAATTTTTTTCTTCAATTGTTTTTAAAAGATGCGTATTATTTTTAGGTGATGTTTTTGCATCTAAAAAAAAAAAAAAAGATGAACTACAACTGTGTAATTGATATGCAGCAGAAAATATAAACTTTTTTTAAACATCCTATCTTTTTTTTTATTATTACCTTTTGACTATTGGCAAGGATAATAAATGTATAAAGAAAAGTGACTGAAATAATCTAAGTCCAATCAGGAAATGTGCCACAAGTGTCTAGTCATTCTAACTCTTTCCCAGAACAGAAAAGCAAAAAAAGCAAACCATGTAACTCAGTATAAATCATTTACAGCAAAGACTGTCCCCTAAGATTCAGTTAGTTTTCAGGAGGTGTCAGATAGCAGAATACTAATACTGATTTATAATACAGTGCAGTGTCGGATCTAGGTAAGTATATGCTGCTGAATAATAATCACACTTGAGGCTACATAATCTCAGGAGATTTTCTTCTGTTATCTTCAACAAAGCATGTTTAAATTGATATGAAAGGCATGGTTTGGTCCTATCCTTAGAACTGCTTAAGTTGCTATAGCTTCACTTAAAAAGAAAAGCATAACCTTCTGTTAAGATTTCTTCTGTGTAGTGATAAAATTTCCTACATTATCTGTGGAAACTCCTACTGTAATAGCATTTTCGAACTACAAGGTAGGTCCACTTCCACTGGCCACTGTCCTTGCCATTTGAGGTCTACGAGCCCCTTCATCTTCACGTATGTCTGCATATGTGAAAAAGCATTTGTTATTTTTCCTGCAGGGGGAGGGTGGTGGGGAAAAAGGCTTATTAAACAAGGCTTATTAAAAAGCCTTATTTCTTTAACAGCCTGCATAAGAAATAAGGCATTTTTATTTTCAAGGAAAGACTGTCAAGCAGAATAAGTTTTATATCTGTTTTCTATCTTTGTCAGAATATCATCTCAGGCAAGATTTTGAACATTATAAATTGAACTTAATAACAGAAGATTGTGCATTGAAATATTAGTATTCTAAGAGTCAGTTTGTAACAGATGCTTTATAAAATTAAGCTTTTGGGCAGATTTCAGAATTGATCAAAATACTATTAGGTTTTCACTAAATCTGAAGTTTCACCAGACTGTGAGGCCAAGAATTTCTTAGTAAAATTAGTCCAGTGCAGCCATTGGTTCTTTTTTCTTTGTCGTAAAGCAGTGAAGGCCAACAGATTTTTCATTTGCATTCATACTTAAATTTGGTCTGAGTTAATGATCAGTGAGAGTACCAACCGCACTTGTGATCTATTTCTGTATGTGACAGAAGACGTTTATTCATAACTCCTCACCAAAGGTATTTGTTGCTTGGACTACTTGAGGACTGATGTTTAGTAGTCGTCTACATGGAAGAGATTAAGTCAGAAAATACAGTTTGGAAAAATTTTTGTTTTGAGTAACAGGAGAAAGCTGTGCTTTTCTAAAAAATAAAAATAACGGCACATCAAGTGAATTGTAGTTTGTAGTTTCTAGGTCAGTAGGCACATCAAAAGAATTGTACTTACAAATTAAGCAATTATATGGTATTGTCACTCTTCTAAAAGGCAATCTGAAGTTCTTACAGGAAAAAGTTATATGTTGTATGCTACAATTTTCATATGGTTCTGTGCAACAGTAATAAGTTTCAAACTGTTCTGGAATTAATCTTATGCTATTGCTCCTTGCCGAACCTCTGTGCAAATTTATAAGCCGTATTATGCAAAATCTTGTTATGTATTCAGTTTAGCCAAGTTTGTCAGAAGATACAATCTGCATTTTTTAATGTATTGATTTATTTTTTGACATGGACATTGAATATTGAAGCTTCATATAAAGAACATTGAAGTGCATAGAGACTATTAGCTGCATTATTGTCACTACAAGATATGGAGATGGTAAACTGAAAAGGGTATCCCAAGGTGAGGCAGTATGATCAGTGTTGCCCTTCCTTTTGCCTCCCTTCACTGGGGTACTCTTAGAAAACAGTCTCTATACAACAAAATTGTGTTAAGAAGCTTTGGAGATGCCCAATTTTCTTATAAATCTTGGGATATTTAAAATGTTACCCTGACCTTCACTTCCCAATAGTTAGTGTATCAAAACAAATACGTCATTAATATTTTGCCTCTGTAGTAGTGTTCATACTGTAAGACTCAGAATTATCTAGTATTTGTACTGCAGTTCACTTCATGGATAGCTTTGTCGCATTGTGACTTAGTTCCTTGGGGTTATGTTGTTTCATTCATCATATGCTGGAATAATTCTCTCCTGGCACTTAATATGCTGTGACATTTGAGGAGAAAACTGTCTTTATTTATACTGAGAAACAACTGGGAATATCCTACTCAGAATAATTTGCTTTGTAGTCTATCCTTTTGCTTATCCATATCCTTCAAGTAGGAGAGTAGTTGTCACTGTCTCTCTGTTCTGTAAATGTTCCTTAGCTCTTACGGTTTTGTTTAGTAGACACTTCATTGATAAGAGGAACTGTGTCTTTAATGTTTAGAAAATATTTAGGCCTCCAAATATGCTAATTAGTGACTTTACACCTGGAGATTTTCGTTTAAACAATGAGCTTTTATGGACTCATTCTTCGCCAAATGTCAAGTTGTCCTGAATCCCACATGCGGAATAGATACGTATTCAGGTCTCTGAGATCTCATATTTTTGTCAGCTAAAGCACACGGAGGCAGACAGCTCCCTGTTGACTAAGCATCTAGGAGGCTCGTGTTCAGTTGTTTACTCCAGCTGTGATGAACAGCTCTGAACAGGCTTTCTGTTTCATCAAATTCCACTTAAAGGAAAATCAGAGCACTGGGGGCTGGGGGCTCTCAGTTACAGCTCCTCAGCTATGAAACTCCTTTTTTCTATCTGTCTGATGCATTGTCATCTTACCATTGCAAAGTGCCAGATATTTCTCTTTGTGTGAGCATCTCCTCAATTGCGACTGCCAAATGGCCAACAGGACAGAAAGGAGGAGAAACACATAAGAGAAAGTAATATAATATTAAGAAAAAGGCAGGTGAGGCTCTTTTCTCACAATAAATAGCATTTAAAATTTGTATTACTGTTGTCCAGGTCAAAATGAATAAGCTTTTCTAAATTGTTTGTTCCAGAGCAAGTGGGGTCACTGACTTCCATTACAGCTGAGAGAATTTTTTCCACCAAAAATCAAAACATTTCAAAATTGTATTTGATTATAAATTAATTATTTGGCCTTTTCTCATGATCAAATTACATTATTTTATTTATTGTTCTTATAATCTATTGGTACTATGTGTGCATAGTAGTTGGATGCCAAGATTCACATGTTTAGAATAAACAGATTTTTTTTACATGATTTCAAGCTGGTTTGCTTCAGGTAGACAAGAAGTTATATTGTCGTCTTCCCACCTTCATCCTAATTGAAGCTGATTTGTGTTACTTCCTTTCAACTTGGGAGAGAATACACTATTTAGAGTATATATGCAATGTCTATCTAGAATATCTACGAATATCTGAATACCTGATTATCTATCTGTCTCCTATTGGACTTGTGATCATAGGTTCACTTAATAGCTCTGAAAATCAGAACTAAATAATTTGTCATAATGCCAGATCTCCGGGAAAGATAATTTAGAGAAAGGCTTGAAAATGTGACATTTAAAACTAGTCTCCCACTGAGCAATATTAGCATTACCTTTGAACACAATTGTGGTTTATTATACGTGTATTTGACAACTACTCCCTGAAAAAGTAGTTTGATTGTGAAGCTGCACTTCAGCATACTACTATGAACTCCTCCACATTTTTATATTCTTTTTTTTCTACATGTGCACAGATTCGAAATAAGAATTTAGAGTTTTTCATTTAAATAAAAATAATACTTGGCACTTCCTCAAAACTCTCCACCAAATAATCTTTTCTACCTATCTGGTTATACAGAGAAACTGAGATGTAGGGAGAGAACTTGTTAGCAGTCTGCAGCATCACAGTAGTTAGCATTGAATTTAAGATTAAAATAACACTTGTAATATGCAAATCTGTGCTTGGATGAAAAGCACATTAATTCAGAAAATTAATACTTTCACTGTATTAGTGCTTCAGCTGAGATGCCAACTGATGCTGCTTTCCTACATTTTCTGGGAAGAGTAAGTTCATTTGTTAGAAAGCATCTGTGCCAGGTGGTCTATGCACCTTAGAAAGGTGTGTGGAACAACTGGGTTCTAGGAAATGCCTGAGCATTTATGCATTACAGGGAGGTAAAATCAAGTCTCATCTTATGGACGGAGTAGCTGCATCTCAGTTAGCTTGTTAGTGATCTTGGGAGGTGTGGAGGTCTGCCCAGAGAGGTTGTGGATGCCCCGTTCCTGGAGGTGTTCAAGGCCAGATTGGATGGGGCCCTGGGCAGTTTGGTCCAGTATTAAATGGGGAGGTTGGTGGCCCTGCATGTAGCAGGGGGGTTGGAAATTCATGATCCTTGAGGTCCTTTCAAACCCTGGCCATTCTGATTCTGTGATTCTATGAGGTGTCCTGGGCAGTGTGATTCTCATATTCTCTGTGCTTACTGTGCTTTGATTTGAATAGTATAGCAGCCTGACAGCATGAACTGTGAGTTTTTTTGGATGAAACTAAAATAGGAGGTGTTGTGCAGGATGAGACCTTATGCACTCCAGTACAAAACAATACTCAATCCAGGGGTTATATTTGCTAGTCATAATTTGACTTTCAACATTTCATTATGAACATATCTAAATCATTTTGATTTCTTTGTCTGTGGAGCAAGGTCCTCAGCACTGTTTTATTCTGTATATATCCTCTCAACTGCACTGCTTGCTGATGTAGTCATGGCTGCAGAATTTTTTCTTTTGCTTAATTTTCTTTATGCAGTAATGATATTAGTGTCTTTTGTGCTCATGTGGAATTAAAACCTATAATAATAGTAGCATTTCTTTCAAGATAATTTATTATTTAAGACTCCTGTCCAATACATTAATTTCTAATATAGAGGTATGTTCTCTTCATATGATTTACTAAACATACCATTAGTAAAAATGACAAATGTAAGTTACTACTGATGCAAGAGGTATTATAGAGGAGATTGTGATTGCAGATTTGTTGGAAAATCCTAATCACAGAATCACAGAATCACCCGGGTTGGAAGGGACCTCAAGGATCATGTAGATCCAACCCCCCTGCCTAGCAGGGCCACCAAACGTACACATTCAGATCAGGTTGCCCAGGACCCCATCCAACCTGGCCTTGAACACGTCCAAGGACGGGGCATCCACAACCTAATCTTAACTGCTCAATGATCATTCGATTTTAAATAATAATTTTAAAAAATCCACTAAAACCACCTTTTACTATTTCATTTTTCATACATTGAAAACTTGATAAAATCATGTATGCTCAAATAGATTAGTTATGTAGAAAAAATAGATTGCATAGATGTGTAATTTAAATCTCAAATCACTTCCTTTATTTGATCTGTTAGAGATACAATGGATATTATTTTTTATTATGTTTGAGTTCGTCTCTCCTAAGGTATCTCAGTTTGGCCAGAATCAACAAGAAATGTTACCATTTTATTATTATTAATCTCTTAAATTATCTTGTTCTTTTCCTTCTTAATATATGCTTCTCTCTTATTACATTGTCATAGCCTATACTGTCAATTAAGATCAGACAGGGAATTTTACATAGTGGAAAGAAACAGAAGTAACAATCAAACATAAAGAGTTCAAGGAAAATGCTTATGGAAAATGAAGCCATCCATGGTACCAAAGGGAGAGGTAAAGCTTATAGCATAGACATTAAAGAAGTTTTGCAGTATCAGGCATCTATTTCTTTGCCCATAACCAGAGGAGGAAAGTTGCAGAATGCTATAATAGATCAACAAAAAAACATAAATTACTTACTGGTTGGGAAAATTGATTTTATTTTGAAGGAATTATTTTGTTCTCTAAGAGGATAGATAGAGGATAAATAGAGAATATCTAACCGTTGGTAGCAGAAGTGAAAATATTAATACATAGAGAAATATCTATAAATATGAAACCTGATGTTTAGCCTGTGGGAGGATGAAGTTGAAAATTCTTTTGAAAGGATTTTTCTAGGTAATAATACAGTTCTAGTAATTCTTGAACTGTTCTGTACCAGGTAACTTATCAATTTAAGTCAATTGTTTACTAGCAAAATGTTTGATTATAGTGATCATTCTTATATGATAGTTACCATCTCCTAGGGACAGGAGCATAAGTAGTTGCATTGATGTAAAGCTCAGAAATTCTCAGATGAGATCAATGGTTTGTCTACCCAGTGTGGTGCTCCTAACCATGGCAAAATGAGATACTACTAGAGGAGGGCATGTGGACCTCACTGCAGTCCATCTCTCTCTGGTCCTACAGCATTTAGTGTCAATTGGATTAGAATGTAGGAGGGTCTGTTCATCCTTGTCTGCTCTCCTTAGATTCAGACTGGTCATCAGTGCCCTGGAGCTGGTGCTGCTAGCTTCTTTTAAGTGTCAACAAGAGGACAGACTTTTGTTCTTATAAATTCACTCTGTGAACATCCTTGCATTGAAAAAGGAATGTTTTCCCTGTACTGGTTGAAGTTTTTTAACATGTAAACAGTAAAACAATCTCTCTCAGAACTGGCTCGTTTATGACCAGTCTGGAAGCTTTTGAATTTGGAGAGATTTGGACAGTACAGGAATTGAACTATGAGACAGAAATAGGGACAACTGAAAAGCAAAGGAATCTGATTGATGAATTAAAAAGCTGGAATAGCTGTGGGTTCAGTTACTGTCAAAGAGAATGAGAATTCTGCCAAAGAATGTGTCTTATGATCTAGGAGAGTTAGTAAAATGTGATAGACCTTCAGGTACCTTTCTCCTTCTATCAATTTTAAAAGATAGTTGATATAGCATTCTTTTCTGATTGTGACAGGTCCACCAGAGGCATGTTCCATCACCAACAGACTTCATAGGTGTTCAAACACTGCAATGATGAGGGCTATAGAAACACGTAATTAAATGGCTATGCCTTGTAGCTAACCTCCATGCTTACGGAAAAGATCCTGTCTCAGCAAATCTCCCTCATGGCTAGGTTGTCCCTGGGCCAGGTGAACTAGCACAAGCAACATTAGACTTAATTTATCATGGCTTGCTCATGAAGTCTAATGTCTAGTGTTTTCAGCACCAGCTGATATTTGTCTGCTTCACTCTTGCTCCTGTAAGAAACAACCTCACCCAAGCTTCTGTGGCATTCTGACACCCTGGGGGCCATGTAACTACTGCTGAATGGGAACACAGGATTTATCTTATCTTGCTGTCAGGCTTATATTACTGACAGGCCTGTAGTGGTAATAAAATATGCTTTTTTCAGGGAGTCAGCTGTAGAACCAAAATGACCCATACAGCTCCCCATACTCTTCCAAACTGTAAAAGAGCGTGCAGTGTCTGACTATATCTCTTTTCCTTACTTAACTCTGAAGTAGGTGATAATTTGGTGAAGGCTTGCAGACTATTGGTGAAGGCTATTTTTGACTAAATAGGAGTCTTTTTTTCTGTTAATATCTAGATAAATAATTATTTCTAATCATTATGACCTCTGTCTTTTATATCAAGGACACCATCCTTAAAAATAACATGTTCTGAAAAGCGATTTTTCTCTTTCCTTGCCTCCATTAAGTTTTTGTGTTTTTTCTTTATGAAGACAGACAAATCAATTATAGTCAATTATTATTTTATTGTTGATTAAAGATATTAGAGTTTTTAACTTGGAGAATGAATAGTACTTACAAATGGTTCAGATGTGAACACATCTCTTCCAGTCTTTATCACTGCCTGGCTCGCTCCTTCACTCGAATTTCCTGTATGACAAGTGGAGTGAATAAATATTCTCTTGCCACATGAACAATGTGGTGAATCTTCATAATTTCGACCTCTGTGACTTACCCAAGTGGGCAACTACTGCTTTGGAAATGTTACTGTTCTGCTGTAAAAAATATTGTTTTTCATATGTTAATATGGTTCAAAGCTGCAGCATATGCAAATCTGTTGATAATCTGGTCAGAAAAAAATATAGATTATTTGCTTCAATAGATTTGCAAGAGAGACAAAAAACTGTTACTACATGTCTAATTAACTACCATGGTGGCCTTATGACAAGATAATTACTATTACATAGAGAAATGTGCATTTTTCCTATATCTAGAACTGTTCTACTGCTACCAGCAACCTCGCCTCTGGGATTTTTGTTTTGAGTGGCACTGTCTACCCTGACTAGTTAAGGGATCTCCCATCAGCCACTTTTGTGTAGCTACATATGTCACGAATGGCAAGAATGCTCTGAGAAGTTGGCATATCATTTTCTCTTCTGATGCTAACTATCTCAGGGATCTTTGCCACAGTGACTTCAATTTCCTCTGTTTGACAGACCTTATCTTATCAAGAGCTTAAAACATGTTTACAAACACAATGCAATCAGAGCTCTGTGCTTTAGGTGCCAAGTTATTCTGTAAGCCATTGATCTTTATTACAGAATTGCAGGGTGTTGCTAAATACGTTAGTAATTATACATCTGGACTGTCATAGCATCTACTATCTTGGGCAATTGCCTTTTATTCTCTGTTTGATTGATAGTTGGCTATAGACTTGTTGCAAAATGAATTTAAAATCACAACACCGGCATACAAACTGGTTCAAGTTACTTATAACTATTGTTTCTATAACAGCAATTACTTAGTCATGTATGAAATGTAACACTAGTTTTTACTTCTCTGTCCAAGGCAAGCATAAAGATCTGGATTTGTAGTAAATAGGCCAACTGCCTCCTTCCAGGAGTACAATGTTAAGGAACAGCTGTCTAGTAATCTAAGTGTGGTAATAATTACATTGTTGACTTTTCTCTCTTGAGTCTCAAATACTGGTAAATAATAGGTTATTTCTACCAAATGTGATTATTCATATCAACTACCAAGGTTAGTTATTGAAAAAATACAGATTCAGGTTAAGAACTTCTCTAAATATGATCTATGATGGACAGTAATGAGGAATAATAGTTGCTATGAAGACGCACAAGAAATAGGTCTGCTCTTTATGAATAGAAGGTGGAAGCAAAGGCAAGTCTTGGAAATCACTGTTTGTGTGAGACACATGAATCTGTACACCTGACCACCTCTACATAGCTCAAATCAGAAACTATCTGCATGGTTGCCATCATGACTTCATAGCTGTAGTGTACCGTATCTTATGCACAAGTGTGCTTCTGATTACAAACTTATTGTTCATTTCGTACAGAAATAAGTGAGGTTCATCTGCTTTCCATGTGTGGTTGAGTAACGTTTGTTATATTTTGTATGAAGCCCTGTATGTGCAAATCATAGAATCACAGAATCACTCAGCTTGCAAAAGACCTTAAAGATCATGGAGTCCAACCATGACCTAACTACTACCCTAACTAACAACCCTCTGCTAAATCATGTCCCTGAGTATATAAATTTAATAAGTATATTTGCTTAAAGAAGAACACCTTTTGAAATAAAAATTTATTGTTGAAAGATGACTGGGATGAAAACTTTGCCATTTCTTTGTATGCTGCACATTATGATAAGTCTTATACAACTAATTTCAGCTTATCTTAGTATGGAACTGCAAATTCTGTTTGAAACTATTTTTAAAAGTAATGCTGCACCTTGAACTGTCCTATATTAAAATCCCACATTGGCTGCTGTGTATGTTTAAATGCAACCTAAAGCATTCTTGCACAAATCTCTTAAAACATTTTTCTTCTCAATTTAATTTATAAAATGAGTTTAAATGCTTTTGTGTTTTGCTTTCATCTGTATATTACATTTATTATAAGAAAAACCTAAGCACAGCACCTTTTGTTTCTCTGAAGAATGGAAACCATTAAAATTTTAACAGTTTAGAAACTGAATTCACCTGCATAGAAATACTGAATTGCTTTACGGAAAGATACAAACCTGGTTAAAAAGAGAGCGATTCGAAGAGGTCATATAACTGAAAATATCAAAATTTAATGCGTAGGTTCTCTTCTTGTATTAAAGCAGCAAAATTCTCTCACATGTTTGAAGAAAAAATAATGCATTTTCCTTGCAAGAAGTTTGCCAAAATCTTCTAACACAGCTGCTTTAAAAGTTACAATTATGTGTCAGAAAAAAACTGGTATTTGTTTTGCTGGAAGCTAATGTTTGTTTAGCAGTGTGAATCTGCTAAGGAAAGGCCATGTTTGTGTATCAAGAATGGTGGGGTTTTTTTGTTAGTTTTTTTTTGTTTTTGTAAACATTAAATTGTTGAGAATTGGAAGAAATTATTATTTGACTTTTCTTTCTTTATCTGTTTTATGTTTATTTTTATGTCTACTTCAGCAACATGGATTATGAAGCAATGAAATTGAAAGGAAAACAGCCAAATAAGCATCATTAGACTTTTTAGGTGACTTTCAGTGAGTATGGTAATTAATTGCTCATTCATGTTCAGTAGGACATATATGCATAGATTGACTGGAACAGACCATGGGGAAATAGAAGAATTCTCTTATGTTGTGAAAACAAAAAGAATAGGTATTGTGCAAAAGTAATGGTAAATGTAGGTTTTAAAAACACTGGAATGAAAGACATATTGTTATAGGGCATATTTCCAAGGAGGCTATTTACAATTGTATTTCAGTATAAGCTGCACTAGCGTGGGTGAGCTGCCCCAAATGAAAGAGTTGGCAAAAGGGGAGTGGGGCTGTCGGTGGGCCTGTTGCTGATGCGCCTTTCCCGAAGCAAGGAGACAAGGTACCTGCATGGGAAAGAGACAGTAATGCTATGAAACCTGAGAACTATTGAGATGAGAACTGAGACTTTCTATCATTATGAAATGAAACTTTTTATGTTAAAAAACTGAAGATAGAATACTAACATTCTTTGGAGTGCTATGAGCACAAGAATGTAGAAATCAGAATGTAGAAAGGAGTCTGCTAGAGCAAATCAGCTTGTTACCCATCCAGTTAAAATATTCTTGAATCTCTTTGGGATATAAATGTATTCACATCAATGTATCTCAATTATTCAGTGCTTCACTGAGGCTTTGAACTCTGGCAGCAAACACTATTTTAATTTTTCTTTCTAGTCACGTGTCTTCAGTGGTTATCCTTCACCTTTAATACAACTTAGTCTTTTACTTACTAAACAATGAGATTTTTCAGTTGAAAGAAGGCTATAATATTGCATATTGTAATGTGTCATGAGCCTTCTCCTAAACTGTTAATGAGTAAAGGATGTATCTCCTTCAACAGCTCTCTCCCGTGGGCTGTTATGACAACACAGCACAGTACATACAAGGCTATTTCCCTGCTCACAGTAAGCGGCTGTGTATGTGAAAAGAAGCTGCTCATAAGCTGCCTCAGAAAGTGCAAGGTGAAGCAGCCTCCTGCCTTGGATAGAAAAAAAAGTCTGATATTTCTATAAAGGTGAATGGAATAGTTTGAAAATAAAGAATAATCCAAAAGTTATTCTTGAGCTCCAACTATATAAACAAGAATTATGTAAAGAAATGTGAAGAAAGAGAACAGAATAAGTCATATTACAGTTAGTTTAAACTTTAATGTGAGTTCCTTCAGTACAAACTGTACAACTGTGAAATAGTTTTAAATATTAAGAAAATGTAATTAACATTTGCTTATTACATTTGATATGAAGTTCTTTACAACTTCAATTGTAGATTCATTATTAAGACTTGGTAGGGAAGAAAAACTTCTGTTGGTATAGTAAAATCATTAGATCATTAGAAGAAGCCACTCTTACACCTCTCCTCTTGGTCTTTCTTTTCTTGGTGAGGAAAAAATTGTTTCTGACACTTTTCAGAGATCTTGTGTCTGATTCAAATTGTTCTTTAGCCATGTGTTCCTATGCCACTATTCTTTCTGTTTTCCTTAAAGGAACCTGAATTTTATGAAAATTTAGAAGATTTCAAACTCCTCATGTTATTCTTCCCCGTTAGTGGAGTGGGAGGGGAACACCGAATAAAAAAAAAAGATGTACCCTGAAGTCTTTTAAAGACTACGTTCTGTCTCAGCTGCTCAATTCCAAAGGAATCTGTTGCTCTGAGGATTTACATTCAGGAAACATTTTCAAAGTTAAATATGTTGGAATTTTGCACATGTTCTCATTTCCATTGCCAGGTGGAGATGACCCCTTTTAGGTACTTCCCTGTGGGGATGTTTCTTGCTTTCTTTTTACATTGTTGTTAGTCATTTTTCAGGATCTGACATTTATGTTCGCATCAAGGCATATATATATACTTAAAAGAAAGAATCTCTCCTGTGCTTTGAGATCATAAAGGGACTGAAATCTTGGTTTTCAACTTTATTTATTCATTTTTTTGTCACGTGAGCTTCAAAGATAACACGTTTGGTGCAGAAAAATCTTCCATTTTTAGAGATTTTTGAGCCTTATTTAGTGGAATCATTCAAGAAGATTTAAAATATTAAGAAAAAAAAAGGAAAGTAAAGATATTTCAAACCTGTTATGTGACTGTTTGTACATTTCGAAATGCAAAATATATAAATGCAACGGTTTCCCCCCTCCCCCCAAAGGGAGAAGAACTATGTAAACAATGTAAAACTAATTGAATTTAAGACTGTTTCACCTTAAAAAAAAAAGAAGTAATTTTAAGTCTTTCTTTCCTCTCTTGAAAACACAAATCCAGTTCTCAGATGAATTCTGTATGAATCTTAATAGGCCTAGGGCAGTGTACTGAAGTTGTTGACAGTGACTAGTATAATGAAGCAGTGTTGTAGCTTGGAGTTGTTTGTTGCTTACAGAAAAAATGGGAGACAAGTATGCTGACCTTCCTACCTACTTTTAGGTTTTCAATTCTGTTTAGTTCTATAATTCTGCGTTTCCTTTTTTGTACACACACAAATCAAAGCTCACCAAAGGCAATCTTGCATAAAGTGACAGCTGTTTGTTTAAATTATCCTAGCCTCATTGTATTTCTGTCTTTCTCTGACAGACATATGTTCGGTTGGTGCATTAGAAATAGAGGCACATATTGTTTGCCATCCTGCAGTAACTGGAGACTGGACAATACCAGTTGCTCACATAACTATTTTATTTGAGATCTATTTTACAAGCGTTCTTATTTTATATTTTAATCAACACAGTGTGACATATGTTTGAGCAAGCGTTTTGATTATTTTGTATGAAGTATAATTAATTGCTCATAATAATGCTAGGGAAAAATCAACAGAACATACACAATCAAGTATGTAACAGGTTAAAACTGGAATAAGATTACTACAGATAGTTTTCGGGATATTTGATGGTAGAGCAATTTGTCTCCATTTGGAATTTAAATGCAGATTTAATGTAGAAAGGGGTAATAAAAATCTGTGACCATTCACACCATAGTGAAAAACATCAATAGAATAGCACCATCTCAAAGGGTTTATTTCTCAGACCAGGCTTGAGAATAGGTATCTGTTTTCTCTGAAGGATGGTAAAGTGCAGTGAATATACAAGCTATATTTACCCATGGAAAAGAAACATAGATAGCCTTTCTACCACAAGTCAAAGCAGGCACAGGGTAAAAGAACTGATCTTGAGAGAGAACATTCATCCATTTTCGAAGTAGGCTTCATAGTCAATCCTTGATACCTAGTCACTGCTCTGAGAAGTCCTTTCTGCTCAGCTCCCCAAAGGATGTAATTGTTCAACACACGCGCCTAGTTGCCATTCTTTCATTCTTATGAATAGGAGTTAGTTCATATTAGTAGAATTGGAATTCTATTTGTTCTTATTGCCTAGAAATGGGTGGATGCCCCATCCCTGGAGACGTTAAAGATCAGACTGGACCAGGCTCTGAGCGACCTGATCTAGCTGTATACGTCCTTGCTCACTGTCCCTGATCTTGTAGGGGAGTTGGATTAGGTGACCTTTCACGGTCTCTTTCAACTTAATTCTATATTCTGTTAAATGTGAAACTGAAAGGACTTCTTACCCTAAAGACTAGTGGGCAGCTGAAGGGGCTACAAAAGTGGGAGACTGTAATGCAGTCTACACTGCAGAGAATGCGATGGAATAGTTTGAATTTAGATCTAAGGTTTTCTCAGGCCACAAATGAAATTTTCAGACTTTCTGACTGGTTGATCTGTCTGTAGCTTAGGTCCAGGGACCACTTACTGCTTTTATTCATGCTGTGATAGCTCCACAGTGAGAACTGAAGTGAGCATTAGTAGAGAGGGAGGATCCCTGTGATGTCAAAGGGCACATATCTTCTGGAATTCACTGTAAGAGTTGTTGAGCAGCTCAGGCAGGGGCACAGATTACTTGGTTATTGCAGCATAAAGATGCAAAGTATATCCCTGCAAGTCCTGACTCACCTTATGGTCTGTCCCAGCCTTTGGAAACCAAATCTGCTGCCAGGCCCATTCTTGGACTGTATATGAACATGTATTCCTTTAAATAGCAACCTCATTGCTTCCCTAAATCTATATTGCAATGAATGACGAAACATAAAAATGGATAATAATCAGGGTAATATTTCTGGTGTACGAAAGTGGCCAAGATTTGACAGGCATTAATTTCATAGAAGGAAGCATTTTTGAGGCAGAACTAGTGAAGCTAGATTTCCAGCATGATTGTGCTTTAGGTTTGATTGCGTTGGTATTTCCTCTAAGATCTTGTTGAAATTTATTACTTTAGGGAAAAATCTTTAATACACCCTTCTTCAGCAGATAAGTTGTTATCTAGAAAAAGTTTATTCCCCCAGTAGAGATAGAATGAGTATGTTTGCTTTACTCACCTATTTATTTTCTTGTGGTAACAAATCTTGATCATTTTGAAAAATGTTGTAGAAAATATGGAAACATAAAATGCAATTTGCAGTCAAGATTGTACTGCAAGATAAATGGACTAATTGGGCATCGAGAGTAAAACTGAATTGTTATCTGTAACAGTAGCTAGTGAAAGGTGAAACATTTTTCTTTGGATCTTGAGCTTATACAATTATGAAGGGATCAGAGGAGTATGCATTATTCCTGCATTCATATAAACTGCTTCAAACTGTCTTAACCTGTTTGGTGAGTAGGATGGAGTTTCACGTTATCCCAACTGCTGGAATCATTAGGATACTTTAGCATGTCCTCAGGATTTGTTTCAGGCATTAGCAGGACAAATTATAGAATGTTTAACTTTAGGAGATCAACACTGATCACTTTGAAGCCGTTGCAATGGAGACAATAGGAGATATGGTAATCTTGCTCAAGCACACTCTTTACTAATCTTTATTTTCTCTGGAAAAAGGATATTAGCAATGAACCAATTTCTTTTGATGTATATGTGTCTGTAGATAATGTTTCATTCATCAACCAAATAACAAAATTTTAGGACCTTAAACTCTAATGATTTTAATGGAATTCTTTCAAGTACTTTGTTTCCTTTCTTGACCAACAAGCACACTTGACCTTTAGATATTTTGCCCCTGTAATATTTAGGTACTACAAAATAAAATTAATATTTTCCAATTCTATTTTATCATACCCTAACTCACCAGTCATAACATTTTACCAAAAAATATTATTAAAAATGCCTCTCTTTATTTTTATTTCAACATAGTAATATTAAAATCTACATGAATAATTCTGAAGGGTTAATGTTATTGTAATTCCTCAAATGACTTTTCCTATTTGTAACTTGACTTTATGCGAATGGCCTGGACAAAATTAATAAAATAAGATATTAAAAAATAACTGGAGTGGAACTTTGTAATAAAGCATTGCTCTTGTTGTGGACTACGGAATGCATAGGAAGGTTTTTATTTATTTATTTATTTATTGTTATTTTTAAAGGAAAAGAGCAGCCTTGGAGGCTTTCTGCTTTTGCATTGCATTTCCAAGCAAGAAAATTAAGGTTGAATAGTGTTACAAGCTACAAAAGAGGAACAGTAGTGTAATGAGGACAGCATGCTCAGTACTCATGCTTCATTGCTCTGAACTGAGATAACTGAAGAACAATACAGACAGTAAGGGAAAAAGCCTTCTCAATATTGTGAGGAAGCTCATTACAGAGAAAAGAAAATAAGGAGAAAATAAGGAAAAATCTACATGGGATTATAAAGATTTGCACTGAACAACAACAATAAGAAATCCAATTCTAAAAGTTCCATTTGAAAAGAACTGTTCTGTACTTAGAATGTCAGACTACTCATCTAAACACATTTACTCTTTTTTATAAACAAAACCAACCACTGAAGTTTAGCATGGAATATCAAGGGGATTGTTTTCCACATTTTGAAAGTGTTTGTGCTGGGGGAAATCTGCTGCATACCAACAGCTCAAAATCCAAGGGTTGTATGATGTTAAAAATAATTTCTCTATGCCTTTTACCCCCTGATATTGCTTTTTAAAAATTATTTTTGTTTATTCCAGTGTGCTTTTCATTATCAATTTATTTTCAGGGTTAGGAATAGCATCATGGCATAAAAAAATGACAAGATAATTAGAAATCCTCTATAAATATAGTGGCTTGTTTTATTGTGGGTTTTTGTTTTTGAAATTATGTCTTGAAAAAATTTTCCTATGTGGTAGATTATAAAATTTCTTAGACTAAACTGCTGCCCTTGTTTGGTAGCATGATAAGACTTAATTAGTGTTGAGTAATAAGATTATGTAGAATAAAAATCTTAAAAGAAATATAATAATCTGTTGAATTTATTGTGGAAAGTCTTAGGAAATGGTGAGAATCTATACTGTTTTACTATCTAGTAAATTAAGTCTGAAATCTACAAAGAAATCATCAGATTTATAATGTTACTGCAATGTTTACATACTAGATTTTCTGTTATCTGTTTTCGCCTTGTGTTGTGTTCTGGAAATACTCTAGAATATCTCTAGTAATTATTCATCAGTTCAGCAATCCAGAAATCCATTCATTAGTAACAGCATTTCCTTCATTAGCAACTAAAATTAAAAAAAAAAAATTGCTCCCAAACAATTAGATTTAATTTTCACTTCCTTTTCTCTACTGACATCTACTTCATTGCTCTCTAGAGAGACTCTGTGAACTATGCAAAAGAAAGGCTTGAAGGGAGTAGAATAAGGAGCTCTGGGAAGTTTGCCTAAAAACATCAGGATTCAGCGGTTTCTCATTTAGTTTTTAAGTTTTCAATAAGAAAATACCTTTTCTGACCAGTGAAATGAATATTGTGTCTACCTCTCAGTTTCCACATTTACCTTGTACTCAGTTCTCTTGAATACTTATTGGTTCCTATATTGCTAATATGACCATTTTGAGACCCTTTCATGTCCATTAAGTATATTTTCCACAGTTTGATTTTCAAAAATCAATATAGCATACCTAAATAGATGTTTCTATTTTCTGCTTACAAAACAAAAGCAAAAACCCAGCGAGATTACAGTATAAAATGGGAAAAACACAGAACAATTTTTATGTGTGCATGGCTTCTTACAGCTTGTTTTGAGGATGTTACTAAATTAGCTGTATTGTAAATACAATACTGTAAAGTTGTCAGAATCCCCTTTTTAATCAGGAAGCTTGGCTTTCACAGTTAAAATAAGACATATAATTATTTTGATGTTTTTCCAAAAATTTCATTTGTCGGGGAAAAAATGGAATGCCAACACTCTTGAAATGCTTCTGAAATGCAATATTTTGCTACTTTACTTAATGTTTTTAGCACTACATGCATGTTATGAACTGAAACAAAATCATTCATTTGGAATGACTTTTCTCTAAATTTCCACATTTAGTTTTATACAGAGCCCTGAGGGAGTTACTGTATATTCACTTCTTTCATACTTTTAACCTTGAATGACAAGAGGAAAAAGTAAACTTACCAAATCTGTGTATGACAATGGCCTGGAAGGGCCTGCAAAAAATTTGGAGGACAAGGTTACAATTTAAATTAACCTTCATAAATTGAAAAAATGATAGGAACCACACAGATAACATTCAGTAAATAGAAGTGCAAAGTACCACAGCTGGCAAGGAGAAATGAAAAGCACAAATGCAACATGAGGGAGTATTGAGTAGGCAACACTAAACTAAATGTAGGAGTCGGTAAGTCATAAACTGAATCCGTGTCAGCTATGAATACTGTGCTTAGCTATATCTTGAAAAGATATGCTAGTCTTGAGCACTGTAAGTAGAGTTTTGAATAGCTGTGTATATTTAGTGTAGAAAACACAAGATAAAAAAGTAGGCTAATAAGTCTTCCAAGCCGCTAAAGTGTTTTACTAAAGAAGGAGAATCAAGTACTCTTCATGACCTTCAAGGATAGGATTAATTTACATTAAATGACATTTAGAATAGTGATTAGGAAAGTTCTTATACCTCTGAGAAGATTAGTGTTAGAATATGTTACTTTGAAAAGTTGTGGTTTTACTGCCAGTGTGTCTTTAAGAACTGATTAAATATAATAATGAGAATACGGACAAATAATCTTTTGCATTCCGTTCTAGACCTATATCTCTTTTCACAGTTTTATGATCTTTAAATTAAGTTCAGAATATTCATAATGTATTTTGTGACCTTTTGTTCTATGCACTTATTTAGTCTTCTGCAGTCCAATTTTAATTCTCGCAAAATTTGTTGATAGTTTGATATTACTTTTCCTACTTAGGAAACTGTCCAATAGTGTGAGCGCTGTTCACAGTTAAATCCAAGCTGCAGTTCAGCTCAGGAAAAAATAAAACCCCATAATTGCCATCCCCCCCCCCAAAAATCCTTATTTTATTTGTCCTATTTAATTACACATAATGAAAATATGTTATACTGAAAAAATTACCACTCAGTTGTGACAGGCAGTTGTACTCATTTATCAGACTTCTGCAGATGAAAATAAGCAAATCTAATCAAATGAATGTAGAATTTCTAATTTACTATGAAATTATAACAGCATTAATTATAAATTTATCTGTACTGCTATTGATAATGCAAACATTAGAAATATTACTATGATTTCTGCAGATAAATCTTGTATTAATATGACTTTTTACAAAATATGATACCTCTGTTGCAGTTGAAGCTTTTCACTGCTCTTCCATGTACTCAAGAAGCATCAAAGGTGTCTTTTACATTCAGTTGATTAATAATGGGCTTACGGAAATGAAACACATTCTGGAATTTCAGATATTGAACACTGGTTTTCTCTGTTCTCCAAATACTTGCCAGTTAAACCACTTCTGAGTGGTCAAATCCTTTTGGTGAGTTTTACCCAGAATAGTCAAATCCTTTTGTTGTACTCGAGGCATTGACTTCATTTGCTGAAGTTGCATCTCTCTATCATGTCCCTTTTTACTGGGCCCTGTGCTGGACATTGCACTACTATTGTCTGCCCAGAGCTGAGGAGAGGGAAAGGGTCACCTCTCTCCATGTGCTAGCAACATTATGCCAGCAGCCTCCTGCCGTTGGCTGCCTTGACCACAGCAATGCATCAGTCATGGTCATCTTGGTGTGGGCACAAGGAACACCAGGTCCTTCTGTTCAAAACTGCTTTGCAGCTAGTCATCCCCAACTCTAGTTGATGCATGGGGTTATTCCTTCTCACGTTGCACACTTATGTGTTGAGCTTCATGTGATTTCCATTTGCTGTTTTTTCCAGCCTGTTGATGTCCTTCTAAATGGCCTCACATCTGAGCTATCAACCACTCTCTTCCAGTTTTGTGTTGTCTGCAAAAGGAAAAAAGAAATTAAAAATCAATATGTACTTCCATATTTTGTCTTTGCTGCAATTTCTTCTACTAGCCATCTCTACAACAAAGAGTTATGAAAATTAATAGCTTGGAATTGATCAGATTTATATGTTAGAAAGCCATGAACATTGCCTGGAACATTTATGAAGAAAGGAATATAGCCATTTTAGACACTGTCCTTGATTTATGTAGAAAATCATGTTCTTTCTCTAGAGTGGAGCATGGGCCCTTCATAGCCTGTGGAGTTTGAAGAAAAGGAATGAACAAAGGGAAAGGTTTTAATTTCTCTTAAGGTTACTATGTAAATGGGATTCTTAACTGGGAAGTATTAGTAAGGGGATATCTCTTGTAAGAGACAAAACTGTATTTTCTTATGCATGAAGAAACCAGATTAAATGCATAAATGGCTAAGAGGCAAAAACTGAATTTTTGAGTAAGCTTTAATGTGCCCTTAAAATAGTGGAAGCTCAAGAAAATGGGATCAGTTAGCTTTTTTAAATGTTGAAAGGAAGAAAAAAACTCATGAATAGTGAGGTGGTTCCAAGAGCAAAGTTTTAAGAGGTGGTGTTTAACTGGTGTGCTTTTTTAATGCTGTTTCTTGCTTCAGGCTCAAACTTGTAGGAGTAAACAGATTCTCATTTTTGAAGTCAGTGGGCAATTTTTTTTTTCTTCTTAAAGCAAGGAGTTATGAGATTACACACAGAGATTTGTAACTCTGGGAAACTGATTTCAGCTTTCAACCAAAGAATTTGTCGCATACCGTGGTTGTGAGTATGAATGTTCAAGCAGTTTTGGTCTAAAACTGCATTATATCTTAAGGTTGTTTGTTTGACTCCTTGGACTTTTTTATTTTTTATTTTTTTTAAGAAACACTCATGAGTATAAATTTTTGCAAGTCCTGAAAGTCAAAAAGATTATTTGAAAGAAAGAAAAAATCATTTTTCAATTGAATTAATTAATTAATACAAGGCAATACAAAATGTAGAAATTGTAATTATGAAAGTAATTTTAATTTAATTTAATTTAGTGCCATATTCAGACACCTATATTTTTAATCCAAGTCACTAAAAAAATTCAATACCTAAAGGTAATACTGGCCAGTATTTTGTGTATAACTAAATATAAAAAATGAAGAGAAAATCACTGATGTGCATTTCTGTGTGGAGTTGTGTGATATACGAGTAAAGTTTCATGTTTAATTAATATTTTATTTTTATTATTTTGTCATTGCCTTGTTTTTACTCAGAAGCTTAGGACCTCTTCCCAGGTTATAGCTGTTCTCTTAGCCTCTAAGACATACATACACACAACCTCTGTGGATTCTGTACATAATTCTCTCTCTTCCTGTAGTGTTCTTTATTCCAGAAGCTTCTGCTTGTTGGACATACTTAGCAAGTCAAAAGACTTCAGACTGTGTATACCTGCTAGTGGAAATCTGACAACTTCCCTCTATGCAGCCTAGAAACCTCCTTTCTAACAAAGCACACAGGACTTACCTAGGAAGCTAAAACCAAACAAATATAACATTTTATGATTTATAATACTATAGTACTATACTATCTACCATAAGTTTCTACCTCTGACAGATGCTTACACCTGAAGGAATATTCTCTTTATTCTTGTTACTGCTCTTATACAGATGTTAAGGCATTGTTTTAAATGCCAGAAATCCAGTAGCACCAAGTAGACTTTCTTTTATAGTCTTGCCACTGTCAGGCTTTTGCTTTTTGAGATGAGGCTGCAGGCAAGTGATTGTGTATTGTTGAGCAACAACAGCCTGCCCTGTAATTATTTAATTTGTATTCTCTATACCTTCTCAGACTCATTTGGAGAAAGAGAGCAGTTCTGGACTAAAACACCTTACATTCAGGAATGACTTCTGGGGGTATCCTTTCCCCCTCCAGTAGCAGTGAGCTTGCTTTTGGTTTTTACTTTGTAAACTTATTCCAAATATGTGGCGTGTTAATGATAACATGCAGGTTTATAATTACAAGGGCTCTTGAACTATTACAGCAAACCCAGCAATTGCTCAGGGCGACACAATGGAGTACTGCACTATAAAAAGCTTAGCTTTCTGATTTTAACAAAAAATTCCATGTTAGGAAAACAAAGTAATTTGTATTGACTCTCAAGCAGCCAGTCTCCCATGGTACTCTGAACAGCCTTCAATCATCTTCTTACCTTGAGTCTGGCTCATGCAGATTTTTAAAATTAGTTATGTTCTGTTTCCCTTTTCTGTCAAATTGTTTCTTGAATAATTTGCTTTATCAAACACAATGGTTCGTTTCCAAAAAAATTTACAGGTTTTCTTTACTTTTAAGGATGTTTCCACTTTTAGGTCTAAAAGGCTTCCAGTATGGAATCAAATCCTGAATGGTATCAAGGCAAGAAAATGGAAGAGCAGAAGGATTAGTGCTTAGTTTATGTTAAGGTATGGCCATTCACTAGTAATATCAGAATCATCTGCATAAATGACAGGAAAGAAGACTTAATTAGGTAATTTCAAATAACAAGCACCAGCTTTGCTTCCTCTTCCATAACAGGAACATTCCAGGTGATAAAGAATTGCTTTTTTTCCACTTTGTATCTTCCATCTGTTCTTTCACACTATTTCATATCGTTATGTGGTCTAGCTCATGTTTTTTTCAGTATATAGCAAATACTTCAAACTTAGATGAAAAATACTGAGACAAGATTCTCCAGAAATCGAAACCCATCTGTTTAAAAATAAACAAGTGGATTATAGTATTTTACTTCATCTAAATTCTTACGCATGTAATAACCTCTGATGTCATGCAATATGATGTGATGTTATTAGTGTGAATATGTTTAAGTGCGTTTCTGCAGACAGTGCAGTGAACTGAAAGTTTAATTCAGGACAAGGAATGCTGTTGTGCAAGAAGTTCTGTCCAGCAATTATTCCCAGTGTAGGAATCCTCATTATTTTAAAGATTGGCTATATTTTTCATTTTTATAAAATATATAAATATAACCTCCCCTTAAATGATATCTTATAACTTGAAATACAGTGACTAATAACTTGTTGTATAGATGTTGACACATCTGTAAAAGTGCAATCTTAATTCTCTATTGACAGTTTTAAAAGGTCACTGTGTCAGAACAAATCTTCCTAGTCTTAAATGCAGTTAATTTGTATATGTCATGTTTGTTCAGTTTCAGTTAGTTCTCTTGACTTTTGCCATCTTCCACATCCAAGCAAGTGTTCACAATCGAGAATGGTAACTTTTCACCCTATGTGAATCTTAAATTACATTACTTCTCCTATTATTTCTTGGACGTGTTGGGATTTATATTACTCTACTTATACTACAAACCTTCAATTTTGGAACATTATTCTTATGTTTTAAAGCACAATTACTGGTTTACAAATAAACTGCATTGGTGATTAGCGATTAAACAAACCACATTCAATGTACGTAACCTGACAAATATTTTACTCCTATTAATGAGATGATGAGATTTTAATAAAGTGTAATATTTCAAGGCAGTCAGATTAGCAAAGCACAGTAAATAAGACTTTTAAAATATGGTCTATCGAATTAGCACAATCCTGTTTGGCACATATTTACTTGTGAATTGAATGACATGCTTCGTAAATGAACTTATCCTGTACATTAATTGGTACTTATGGCTTCAAATCTGTTTAATTTGAGTGTGTTAATCTGTATATCAGTGAGTAGAATTGGACATTAAATTCAGAATGCCAGTTGTACATTCAGTTCAGAAAATCGGCCAATTATGTAACTTGTAGTTGATATTAACAAAAGATTGGGTGTTTATACCAGATTAATTATCGTGTGTCTATTTTGGGAGATAAGATTGTTGGTAGATTTCTTAAAATTAGGCTTTTTGCTTCTATTTCCTGTCTCTCTGAGGTTAACTTGCCTCATAAAAACTGTAGAACGTGTCGAAGTTTACACCTTTTCTTTTTAAAACCACAGAAATTGCTTTTTTAATAAAACATATCTAGCAAGTTTTTCATTCTTAAGATTTCATCTTATTCTTTTTTTCTTTTTTTTTTCCCGGAAACTTATTAAATGAATAATTAGGAAGATAATAAATTGAAAGAAAAATAAACTTGATTTCAAATCTGTGAGTTGTTCAATTAGTTTTACCATGGAATCAAAGTTAAAGAAAATGCTATGAAAATGACCTCCTATTTTTTTAGCTTTTTTATCTGGTCTTGGTATTAACTTTGAATGGATATATTTGTCAGCTCCTCAATTATCCACATTTTTCATACTTCACTAAAGCAACATAGATATTGTTTAGAGCCACTTCATCTCTCAAGTACAGCTAAACAATTCTTCCAGTCTAACTACATTACCGTATGCCTTATTACACTGATACCTTTACTTTACTCAAATGTATCCTCTATTGAAGTTTGAGCACATTGAAAAAGTACTTTTGGCCTAGAAGAATAAAAAGCAATTATAAAACAAATACATTCTTTAAAGAGTTTTTAGATGACTGTAGATGATTATGTAAAATTTGCAGTCAGTACACCATTCCTCTCTACCTCATTTCCACCCCAAATGATTTGAGAGGAACTTACATTCAAACTCAGTTTCTAGGAATGCCTACCCGGGTTGTTTCAGAAATGCTACTGTAAATGATGGCATACAGTGTTCAGAATATATTAAAATAATGGCTTGTATAACTACGTTGTATGGCATGCATTCTAATATCTAATGTTTTTACTTTCATCCAAGTCCTCATAAAATAAGCTGTTAACCTTAACTGAGATAGCCAATAAAATAACTGTGATAAATTTACATTTACAGCGCTGTAGAAAAGACATTAAATCACAATCTTTAAACCTAGGTGCAATCAATAAACATCAATGAAAAATTTGTGTTTAAATTGCAATCTGAAATTTTTATGGACTGCAAAGAAAAAAGTGTTTTTCTAACTTTTCAGCTCTCCTTATAGTCATTGAAGCTATGATTTACTACAGCATTAGAAATCAGTGTCCAGATATATTAGCCTGATCTTAATGGTTTTAATTTTCTATGTACAGGAAAATAATGCATTGGAATTACAAAGTTAATATTCTACATTAGAGTTTTCTTTTGCTTATATTTCATCACTGAAATAGCTTGGAGATTTCATTGTGTCTTTCAAGTTTATCAGTACTTTCAGACTGGACTGAAGCAATAATTTCTGTTTGTTGATATCATGTAAGTACAGTGCATCTGAATGTCTGCCAGAAAAGTGCTTGACTTGGTGTAAGAGCTGCTAGGCAACAAGTAAAACAGTGGT
The DNA here is from genome assembly GCF_026119805.1 of Tympanuchus pallidicinctus. Classification (NCBI taxonomy): domain Eukaryota; kingdom Metazoa; phylum Chordata; class Aves; order Galliformes; family Phasianidae; genus Tympanuchus; species Tympanuchus pallidicinctus. The sequence goes on along the minus strand of NW_026294648.1, from coordinate 11,406,982 downwards.
GTGTTATCAATGAAGTTTTCATCACACATCCAAAGCATATCACTAGATGAGCTACTATGAAGAAAGCTAACTCTATTTCATACAAAACCAGCCCAATGACTTTTGTAGATGTTTAGGACATAGGAACCTTGTTTTCTTTTTCTTTTTTTCCCTTGGTTTTTTTTTTTGTTTGTTTGCTTGTTTTTCAAGATCTCAAAAAGAATCTTAACCCGAAGCATACAACGAAAAATATGCAAAGACAAATTTTGACAAATAACCAGTGATTTTTTACCTAAATGAATGCAGAAAGAAGCTGTGAGGATTGTTTAATACACTCTTTAGTGAAAGTTGTGTGCATGGTGATATAAACTTAAGTTAGTAAATGATTTGAAAGCCTGGCCAGATTTGAAAAGGAATATTTTCCTGTATAAAGGAAGGTTTAATGGAGAAGTGTAATGCATGTTCCATGAAACAGTTGAAAATATGTTCTGGGCTAACACAGTTTATTGCAAAACATGTTATAAATCTTGGGAAATAAGTGAGAAATTGTGTAAAGGATATGCAAAACCAGAAAGAGAATATCTAATTTGATGGTTTACTTTTGAAAATAAATTTATTTTTCTATAAAGCTATTTTCTGTATTAGGCAAGTCTGAGTGTATAAAAATAATATGTTAAAATAGCAATAAAGCTAATTTGGACTCTTTTGCTAGAAAGAAGAACCAATAGAGAAAACTGAATTGTCAACAATAGCTGGTCATTTATAAATCTTTTTTATTTTTTATTTTAGAAATTCATACTCATCATATATGTGTAATGCTGACGTTCAGTTTATTTAGTTAGAATGCAGAATGGCATTGATCAAAAAGTGACAGGGCAGTTTTGTAAAAAGTACTGTTTTTGTCTTCAAGGTTAATTCTAAATCAAGCTTTTGTAGTGCTTTGCTTTAACATTTTAAGTAAGATGAACTTAAAATTTCATGATGAATGAGAAAATCAAGTGTTGACCCTTTTTAATAGCTGAAAAACATGAATTGTAAGTCAGCAGGCTGATGATTGTACTTATCCTATTATTTTTTTCTAGACAGAGCACCTGAATGAAATGTGGCATACAGACTAATTATTCTTAAGCTTGTTCTTACCATCTGACTAAATGTCACATTGTTTTTCTTTAAAATAGAAAACTGGATATGTGCTTACTCTTTGCCTCACTTTGAGGCAAGCAGAATGTCAACCTTTTCAACTGTGGCAAGAACTATGAAATTTAAGTTGTAAATGTGATATAAGACAGAAAATCAGCTTTATCCTGTGCTTATAATTGTGATGTAAGAGGGTGTCAGGGCTCTGCTTGTTAATAAGTATCAGCAGTCATAACAAAATAGGATAGCTGAACTTTTACTCCAATGGTTGTTAACTTCATGTATCATCCTGGTGCAGATAAATCAAATACAAACATGTGCTGCTGACATCGGTAGCAAGAATGTATGGCACTGTAGCTTACATATGTAATAAGCATCTATATACTCATATCTTTGAGAACGTCTTAAGGTTCTTTGTTCTTTTTTTTTTTTTACTTTTAAGTACTTATTCTAATGTTGTTTAAATGACATTGCAATTGCCTTGTCACTTAAGATATCATAAAAATATTTAGATAATGCTATATGTATTTGGATCCCTTCATATCCATATCTATCTACAAACTTTAGTGAATCCACGTTTTGCAAAAATGCTTGGGCTATATAGCCTGATTCCACACAGTTTATATGGTGATTTTTTCAACTCTGCAGTAGTAGTCTACTTCTGTAAGTCCTCAAAAGCTAACTGACAAAAAATAAGTTAATAAGTACAATTCATTTCAAGTATATGAATACGCTTAAAAAATCTTAGGGGAGTTTATAAAAAGGGGAAGTGTGTAAACCGCTGTCTACACTGTTAGTTGGACACCTTCACAGTAATTGAAATGAAGCTGTACTTCAAAAAGAAAAAAGAAAAAAAAAAAGCAAAACGAACAAACAAAAAACTACAACCAACGTTATAAATTTGTATGTCATTGTTTGTCTGGGTCTAAAATAGCTGGCTGTTACAGGAGGTCAGAATGTGCCTTGGCTGATGCGTTATGCTTTCTTAAAGTAGGCCATAGCAACAGCATGTTAGAAGTCTAAATGCTGTTCTGTGTTTTCTATAATAACCAATCAAGTGCAGAGATCTAGCTGCAATGTAACCAGATGAAATGCAGTGTAATGCATCAAGCTAACACACACAGCGTTAGTTTGGTTAGGGCACCTTTTGGAATTCAACTGTGTTTTGACTAAGTCTGTGATATGTTAAATGAAATATCTGACTGAAGAAATATGGACAGGCTGAGGACACTTATCTGCAGTAAAGGAAGTGTCTTCATTGCTCTTTGAAACTTCCTTATGAAGAGAAGTGGTGAGGGAGATGCTGGTCTCTGCTCCTGGAGAACTGAGGATAGTGCATGCAGGATCAGCACAAAGCTGTACCAGGTGAAGTTCAGATTGGACATTAGGAAAAACATATTCCCTGTGAGGATGAAGATGCCCCATGCCTTCAGTGTTGAACAGGCATATAAATGATGCCTTCAGTAATACACTTTAGCTTTGAGTTAGCCCTGAAGGTGGAGTTGGACTTGATGATCCAGGTAGATCTCTTCCAACTGAAATATTCTATTCTAGGTAACTTTTTTTGATCCTATAAAGATAGTTTCTGACTTTTCTGGCATACATTGTAGTCCTGAAGCAAAGGTTGGAAATAATTTAAGAAAAGAGACCATTTTACGAGGTTGTCATAAGTGAGTACATATACATGATTGATTCCTCAATATAAATGTGTTGCTTGAGCCTAAGGAAAGCAAAAAAGTGATTGTACTAGATTCTGACAGTGGCCAAAAGTGGATGTCAAGGGACATGTAAGAATTTGTGGAGCAGAGATTTCCTGAGCCAGAGGTAACTCTGGTTTATACAGTAGCCCCCAGTGGGTTTACCTCCCATTTACAGGCTTTGAGCTAGAGAACAGAGAGGTTAATGTTTTGTGTCCATCACATTTTGTGACAAGGCAGTCTGCAGCTAAACTATACTTCATGTGAATTTTATCTGCTCAGAATTGGCCATCTACTAACTACTTTTGCCGACAGCTTATTCTTCTATCTGAAGACGTGATGAGCAATCAATCCTGGCTCATTCTCTGCAAGTAATTTGTAATATTACATGGATACAGGAATTAGTAGAGAGGATTATAGGATAGCAAATTCTTATACTCTTTCAGATTTTATCTTTAATCATTACACAGCTTGTGCATTAAGCTATTACTAATACTCTTTTTATACTGTGGGGGATTCAGTTCATGTGTAATTGTCATCTTCTCTCTAACGAAAATGACTCCAATTGGTTTGTTCTTTCCTTAACATAATGCTACTGTGTAATAAAGGTACATATATATGTATGAATATAAATTTAAATAAAAGAGATTTGTTATTCTTGCAAATTGATTCATAGTTCCTAGTCTAAGTGGAAATGGTTATGAATAGCTATAAATTAAAATTAATTAAATCTAAACTAATTACAACCCGAGTGTTACATTTTAAAAAACAAACAACAAAAAACACCCAGAAACATAAACACAAAAAACTTACTAGTTGCAGAAAACCAATGATTATGAAATTTTTATTTACTAACGATATGTGAAATAGACATCATTGTAGTCTCTAGTTACTAGTTCTGAACAATTATTAGGTTACTATAATGGTCTAGAAGACACCAGATGTTTTTATCCAAAAGGGAACAAAGGTATACTGTGAGAATTCAAAAGGTACATAATACATTTGTCAATAGTATTACTGTAGTTACAGGATTATTTTTTTTTTTACAAAAGATACTGTCAGCAACCAGTGCTAAAAATGTAAGCAAGAGAGCCAATCCTCTAATCCACGGTGCTCACGCACAAAAAGAGAAGTTAAATTATCTAGACTACATTTTCTTCCATAATATTACTGGCTGATTTTCCTCTTAACAGCAATAAGTCTAATGCATCTTTCCTCAGTGAAAAAGTACCTATTCTTTTCACCTCGCTTCTGAAAGTTAGCTGACCTTGTTTCCTATCTAACATGGCAGAAGCTACTCATCATGTCATTTCCTGCTGATGTTCTAGATTTACAAGCTATGTATATACCATCTTTTGCATGATCTTTTTGTAAAAAGCAAGTCTGAAAATTGATTTTTTTGGCTTCATAAGCTAAAGATTAGCAGTGAAACACAAACCAGAAAGAAGTATTTGGGAATAACTTGAAATATTTAGTTGAAATAAAACAATTGTTTTCTCTTAACTACTTTCAACGTAAGTTATTTCTTAATGCCAGAGTGGTTTGAAATGAAAAGTAAACTTCTGAACAAAAAACTGTAGCAGCCTTGTATAAATATATGCATTTTTAATATGAAAATATATTTTTAATAAACCTATTGGGAAAGATTGGCTAAATTTTGTAGAGATGAATTAATGTCTCTAGAACTGCACATTTAGTTTATCTGCTGTTTCCTCAAAAGTTTGCCACTCTATGTTTTCAATATTGCATTAGGGGCCTTTGTGGAGCCCAAATTTTTAGTGGTCAAACTTTCTCACTTTTTAGCATTTATAACTAGCAGCAGAGACCATCTCACATCACTGAGATATGCATTTGCTGATGAGTTCTGAGTTTTCTGTTAAGTATATCACCCCAGCCTGAGTTTGGGTGAACCTGCAGTTCCTTTGAAATAAAGGGAGCTTCATCTTCAAGTTAATGGGGTCAGGAATTCAGTGTGTGCACTTAGTACCAGGAGAAATACAAGTGAAGTCCTTGAGGACATATCTCACTGCCATACCTAAAGCAGATGTCTAATTTTCTCCTTATTATGTTGTTTTCATGCTATTAAGTGATCCACTCAAAGTAGTTTAAAAATCTTGGCATTGTGCCCTGAATTCTTGTCAGTGGACTTTCAAGCTATTGTATTTTATCTGGCAAACCTAAGCCTTTATTGATTTTTCTTTATTATTTTATTTTATTTTATCACATTTCTCAGCAAAAACATGGTGAGTATGCCACTAGACTGGGGCTTAAGAATTTTCAGCTTAAGCCTTTTTTTTCACCAGGTTTTCTCTAAGTCATTTAGGTTTTAGTATCTCAGTTACTCAAATGGAATAGATAACACTTCGCAGTTTTACAGGATGCTTGTAAGGGTAATATCATTAAAGATTTAAAAACTGATACTACAGTAAAAAGCCATCTGACAACAATTTCCTACCATGCAATATTGGTGAGAAAAGAATGTTTATTTGCCACATTGACTTCAGAGTCTCTTGTTAATTTATCCCAAATAAAACTCATTCAAACAGAGACAATTCGTAGTATGAAAATCATAGATGATGCAGATTTGGTGTTCTTGTGGTGCTTGAAAATGGGAAACTACAAGCCCTGATAAATACTGCACTTCTGCAAATAGGAATCTAGAACGATGTGCATGATCTAGAATATTTTTAATGAGATGAGATCCCATTAACTGATTCTTATTAATGTTGCAGGGTTTTATTTCTGTTTCTTGTGCTTTTAGGAGTCATTTTAGCAGTGAAATGAAAAACTAGAAAGTGTTTTATATCTTTTTTAATCTGCTTCTTATGCTTTGAGTTTTGTGGTAACTTTGTGTTCCGAGGTATATCATTCTTGGGCAGAACAACTGATTTTAAAAACAAAACAAAACATGTATATGATATGCCTTTAAACTTCCTGTTTTTTCCTGGGGTAACTGGGAATTGCACTGTATTTCAGTGTAGAGCCACAGGGCTTTTTTCAATAGATTTTAACTCTAACCAAGAGCTTATAGCAGATGTAATTACCAGTTATATCATAATTTATAAACCTACTAGAATCTATAATCATCTTAAAATACTGTTTTCTTTCCTTTATTTTAATTAAGCTGCTTTTTATCCTCGCTCCCTGCTTAACATTTAATTTTTTTAATTCTAACCATAATAGCTACCAGGCACATCAAAAATAAAATAAGTAAAATATGAAAAAAGTATATATGCTGCCTCTAGCAAGAGGTGCATTAAGAACTAAAATGGCCCTATTTTAATCATTGCTGTGACAAAATTATAAATTTTATGCTATCAAATTGGAACTAAACTAAAATATAAAAGAAATTGCAATTAACAAGAAAAAACTAGGTCAGAAAATGCTTTTGTCAACAGTAATAAATAGGCTTTTACCATATACTGAATTCTCAGTGCCAATGGGTAAAATCAGCACATTTCCAATACAGAACCATGTCATGGTTATTGGCAGTACAGGCCCTTGGAATTTGTATGTACATCCCTCTCCGATCCTTTAGTTTCCATTTTCAAACTTGCCCGTGGGTCCATAGGAGCAGTATTTTCCTATTTCATCCCAACTGAGCCCTTTATAAAATCTGTCTTCTGGGAATAACCCTCAAATGGCACTGGAACTGCTGGCCCAGGCCAGTCATCACATAGCATTAATGTAGCTATTAAATACTGTGATAATGAGTTCTCTGGCTGCTAAGTGTCTGAAGTGGTTTCGTGACTGGAACTGAATGGAAAGGATTTTTTATTTGTCACAGTACATTGACAACATTCAAGACTATCTGATACTTCTTAAAGCTTTGCGAAATAAGTTTAAATATAGTCAAAAAATGAACAGATCTAGTTTCTTATTTATATTATGTAGATCTGTTTTACATACAAAAAGCAGCGCACAGCTTTTCTTCTACATGAAATAGGAGAGAACCGTATTGTTAGCAGAAATTTATAATGTGCAAGGATACCACAAACCAAGCAAATGATAGATGTAAGTATTTTGGCATAGAATAAATGAATAATAGATAATAAGGTAGTTCGTTATGGAAACCACCTGTTTCTACCTTGCTTCCAAATATGGAATCATAAGATAAATTCGTATCTTCCAAGACCACCTGTCTGTAAAGATCAATGTTTTTGAATTACAAAGAAGTTTTTAATATCATGTTTTACTGTAATGGAAATATCGGATGGTTGTTTCTCAATAAAAATAACTCTTCAGCAGACAAAACTAAAAAAAAAAAAAAAAAAAAAAAAAGTAAAAAGAATGTCACATCTTCATTACTTTTAAGTTTTTGCTTCTTGAAACAATTAATTATTCCTTACTATGAATGCACTGCTAAAAAGAAATGCTATACAGAATGGTGTTTTTTCTGTTTTTCTAAAAATTTAGTCTTTTGCACGTGTGTAGAAAAAGTAACAGCTTATAATTTGCATTATGTGTTACCTCATGTTCCAATTGTATTTCTGCTTTAATTAGTTTTATTTTCAGTGTCTGTGGTTATTCTAAGATTTGTGTCTTTGCTGGTTATTTGATTAGAGAAGAAGCATCTTAAAGATGAATGTCAGAAGAAAGTAAAGTGATTCATAGTGGATAACTTGGTCAAATAAACTTTAAAAAAAAAAAAGCCCAAACAAAACTAATAATGGATTCCATTTACCTTAAAATTGCTTAAATATTAAGTTTTTTTTTTTTTTTTTTTAAAAAAAAAAGATGTAAAAGAGCCTTGGGCAAGCTGTTACAGGACGCTCACCAGCAGAGCCATGTTGTTCTCTACAGAAATCACATAAAGGATTGTGTCAGCCTCTGCTGACATAAGTGCACTTGGTTGTGTGCAACTCACCCTCTGCCAGTCCATCTTTCTGGAGATTTTCCCAGCAGGCACTGCAAAAATTGATTCTGAACACTTTTACAGTCATTTGGGCCTTAAAGGAAACTGTTTAGGTATGAAGGGACAAAAGAGACTTCAGACTCCAATTTTACCTTTGGAAGAGCAATATGAAGAAGGAAATTCCAAACATGCTGAGAAAACAGAGGTAAAGTCATTGTGTGGAGAAGGCAGGAATAGTAAAGAAGCTAAGCAGAAGATACTGGTGCCTAACTTCTGGTGAGGTTTGGACTTGAAACACCTTAAACTTTCATCCGTTTTGCTGGGATGGAAGGAGGAGGCAAGTTCTGCTGGTTAGCTCTTGAGAATGGGCCTGGAAAGTTCCATGGGCACAGCCTGAGTTCATGAGCTCAGGTCCCTGTTGTTACTTCTCTGCCATTTCAGGAGCGAACTGGGCTGTGAGGCCATATAGTCTGACTCAGAGATTCTTAATTTATTGTCTAAGGAAAATACAAATGCATTATGCTGTGGTTTGCAGATGGCATATGATATACGTCATGGGCTGATGTATAATTTTTTTTCATCTAATGCCAAGAAGGAGTGAATGTACTTAAATATTATGACAGTCAGCTAACAAGATATTAGTGTTGTGTTTAAACAGACTAATGCTATGTTTTTATAATGGTTTTCCATCTCTGTTGTATAGAAAAGCCAAATAATTTCTGAAGAAAAAAAAAATCAGGTGGGCTTTTTTAATGCAATGAATTTTAAAAGTTCTAGAAACAGTGAGCAGGCAGAGATAAAAGTGAGGTAGGTGTAGGGTCTAAGTAAATATAATATTAATGTGAAATATTCCCCATAGACATTATGCTTGTTCTCATCTTGCAGTCTCTTCATTAGTTTGATGTGAAGCTGTTTGATACAGAACTGATTGCTTCTGAAAAATAGACTACAAATTTGAATGGCAAAGATATAGAACTTTGATTTTCTCTGCAGCTTTATTGTACTTTCTATTCACAAATACATACATTGTTCTGAAAGTAATGCCTCCTATTTCTTTCCATAGAAGTGGCAACAGATGCAAAAAGCATAATAACACTGTTTGATAGACCAAACTATTGGCTACAAAACACCATGGCCTGCATGCCATGCTTGTAAAAATCTGTACCAGTGCTAGTTATCCACTGTTGCCATCACCACTGCTGAAACGCACCACCCACTGCCACACTGTGCTCACATCCACTATTTGGCCTCCAAAAATATTCTGCAAACATTAATGAATGACAGTGAGTGCCATTTTTTCTGCATGGAGGAATCCAGTTCCATCCCTTGGCTTCATACACACTTCCAACAATTTCTCGGACTGCCCCTCTGCTGCCATTTGTTGCATGGCAACAGAATGTAGTGAGATGTTGGTGGAAAGACTCAACCTCTACTGCCATCCTACCAACATCCTCCTCTGACATCATAGGCCAACATAATAAAATAGGAGGCGTTACTTTTAGTCTTATGGGAACTGCTGAATCATGGCCTGAACCTCTGATTGACCACCTGGGGCAAGCAATGAGTCAGACCTGGGAGCACAGGTGAAGACAATTCTCCTGTGCTACTGGAAAGGGTGGAGCCTGCCTCCACCTCTCCTAGACCCCATTTAAGAGCTAATTACTTGGGGGTAAAGGTGTGTGGGTTTTTTTTTTTTTGGAGATTATTTCTCTTGGAGTCTTCTCAGTGACCCAGTACAAGGGTAAGCTTTCTATCCATTCTTTTTTATATTCTTTTTAGATAACCTGTTTAGCTTAACTTTCCTGTATATTTCTTAATTATAATATCTGTCAATTCATTGATTACACAGTTCACCATAGTTTACCCTAGAAAAAGATTCAGAAAAAGTACTCAATATTCTTCCTGAAAAGCATGTAGTCGTATATTGTTAGCACAGACACGCATTCAAAGCCTTCCATTATAAAGTTAGAAATTTATTTAGGGCTACCTTCTGGATACGTAATATATCTTAACAGAAACTATTTTTTCCTACCTTGTCTTGGAGCCATTCCTCATCTGAGCAATATGAAGAAATTGGAGAAGACAGTGTTTAAGGGATTACATATCTAAAGTTAGCATTTGCAAAAGCTGTATTTGAGGTACGTTATTTATTTAGCTTAATTAGTTTTTTAAATTGAATATTAACACTAAAGTTAATATTCTTGCCTAAGGATATCCCAGTTTTTCATTTCTGATTTCCTCTTGACTGACAGATTAAAATTACTTTTAGGTGCTAAGGAGGGTAGTGACTAGGACTAAGTCTTCTAGTGCGTCACATTGCCAGCCCTGTTCCAGAATAGTAAGGCAAAGCATCAGTTTATGTTTTCACCACTTTTTTTAATGCTTTCTACTGGGCAAAATGGCCATATGTTTATGGCAGAATCTTACAAGTAATGCCTTTTTTAATGAAGTCTAATTTTTCTTAGAGTTTCTACAAGAGTGTTGAAGTACTGTGAGTAATCTGTGACACGGTTATTATAAATTTATTTACTACAATTGCTGAAATATTTTTTTGCTAAATGTATTCCTATTGTGATACAGCTATGAGCACGTGAATCGGGCAAAGAAAATGAGATGAGATATTTTTCCAGAGATGCTTAATGAACATTCTCATACAGGAGCACAACAGTGGATGCAGTCTTTAAAAAGCTTAGGAGACTGATAGATGTTTATCTTCAGAAAAATATGTCAGATATTATTGCTTCTCTAAACCGTTCTTCGAGATTCTGTTGCTTCTTGACAATCCTTTTATCAATGATTAACAAAGCTTATTTCAACACCTTTTCATGCAGCTTATAATAAATATAAGGAGATGTGTTATTTATGAACTCAAATCTCTTGTTTCCTAGGAGTACATAAGCAGAATTTAGGTAGCATTTCACAGAAGTATTTCAGTATAATTGTTGTGATACTTAGTATATATGGTCCTAGTGCATAATAGCTGGCTAATAATCTTTGGTGCATTCAGATCTGTTGCTTTATTTCAGGTCTGTTTTCAAGCTTAAGTACTGTTTCTGCTGCTTCTCTATAGAAATTTCATTCTTACCAAAGTAAAATGGAAGCAGTGGTTGGATTCATAGTGATAAGTTCCTTTGCTTTTGCAAACACTATCACCTGTTATTAGCAATTAGCTTACAGAGAACTTTCTAAAATGCCTAACTAGCAAGGTGATATATTGCGCATTAACAAAGGGAAATTTTTAACGAATGTAGGTCATCTTTGAACAAAATTAGCATTCAAAAAAGTATGCCTGTTAGTGTCTCAGCTTTAGGAAGTGAAGCTGCTACAGTTTTTAAAACATGGTAAAATGCTGCCCTCTTCTGGTTATTCCAAACTCATTTTCTCTCTGCAGTACCCGTAATGCCTGTTAGCAATCTTCATTCTGTTAGACGCTATGTTGGGACTTCTGTTGTTTGTTTTTTTTTTCTTTTTTTTAAAAAAAAGTTCATGACTGCACTTCAAGTAAGCATATGTTTAATGTTGACACTGTAGGAAAAGTGCATAGGATATTTTAGTGGATGTGATATAGTCCATGCATTCTGTTCATTATGTTATATATAGTAAGAGTTCTTTCTCTTGGTTCTCTCACAAATGTACTGTAGGAGATGGAGCAGGATATTAACCTAAGTACACTCATCAGTTTGTCTGGTGATGAATATGCCTGTTATCCATTGCATTCTCGTAACCAACCTGACGGTTGTAAAGTGGTACAGATCTACAAAATACTGCAAACAAATCTAACAGACTTGTATTTTATTTGTAACCTTGGTGTAGACATCCTGTTTTCATTCATAGTATTAGCAGTGAGTTCTAAAGAACTGGGCTTTAAAAATGTAGTTTTCAGGGTTTTTTCTTTATATATATGCAGAGAGCTATTTTCATTTGAGAAATAATAATTTTAAGGCCTAGAACTGCCCTTTAGTAGGAAGATGTTGTTCATTTAGTTCAGCTCTCCTGTAGACATTACATCAGAAATCATTGAAAATTACAGGAATTAAGGCAAGATAAGTGATGAAATAGATTGTTTCTACATTTCAAATTTGGAAATTTGAATTTCTTAGCAGTTTTGCAGTTAAAATGTATTTTAGTAAAGATTTGTTTTGATTGTAATGGTATGGAAATGCAAATAAAGTACCTTTCACATATTAGAAAAAATTTCTAGTGAGGAAATCCTTCTCAGAACAAATCACAAACCAGACTTCTTATTTTGGCAAGACTACCTCCAAAGATGCTTACCACTGCAAAAATTAGAATGCTTTCCACAGAGAGAGGATCTGTTTGTATTGTATTTTTGACGTTGCTTATCAAGTTTTGTAGTTTTCATCTTAACAGTATAATCCAAGCTGATGAGAAAGCAGTTAGAACAAAGGAAAGCCTTGGTTTTAGTCTATCTTTAAATCTAACACAATTCTTTCTTCTGCAGAAATGTAGTTATGATTCATGATCCAGTCAGTGTGGCTTTTTGTAAACATAGTCTTTCCACATACTCTGACATTTCTGCAATGAATCATCAGGCGTGAAAAATGTACGTTGTCGTGGGCTAACACTGAGAGAAGTCAGTGAAGTAATAGGTTACTATTATGATTGCCATAGGATGGAGCTGGTAAAAGATGATGCTGCGTTTCAGTATATATGCTGACAAATACATACTATCCTATGTGATTTCCATGATGTTGATTCATACACCTGTTGAAACTCCAGGAATTATAATACGTCTTGATTGTAAGTTAGCTATAAACTACTTTTGTTTGGTGCCTACCATTAAAATAACAGTGCTTTTCTGACTAGAACTGTATTAAATATGTGTCTGTTTTTTAAATTATTGAAAAGCTGATGCAACCCCAGTTGGAATTGACTGCATAGAATTTCACAGAATTGATGCTAGGCATTGGAACAGGCTGCACAAGGAGGTAGAACAGTCACTATCCCTGGAGGTATTCAAGGGATAGGTCTTCAAGAGTGTAGATTAAGGACATGATTTAGCAATGGACTTGTGTTAGATGATGCTTGGGTTTGATAATCTTGAAGATCTTTTCCAACCAAACTGATTCTGTGATTCTATGTTTGTTTGCAATGTAAGAAATATAGTCTGGTTCTACTAATAATAAGTTAAAATGTAAAGATCTCTTGGGATATAGGAAAGCAAGAGATGGAAATATTTCTTGAGTAGTGCTAGTTTCCTGTTATGTAGGATTGATAACATGAGGAGAGAATATGCAACGACTAAACTAAGTGATGATTTTTCTCTGTTGTGGGTTCATGCCCCAATGGCACTACAGATGCAACTTACATAATATATCTGCATATATGTTTTACTTACCTTTTACCATTTAAGTGACTAGCTGAAGTAGGACTCTGGATATAAATATAGATACAAGGAAGCTGAGAGAGAAATTAGATAAATTAGCTATGAGATACCACTTTGTATCTGGAGTAACAGAACACTAGCAAGAAGAAAACATACAAGGCTGTAGTTCCTTTGTGTGTAAGTTGTTACGAAGTTTAAGAAATGTTAAACACTGCACATTTCAGACTGAGTGTAGATGCTGCAGAATGCGAGTTCTAGTTCTAGACCAATAAACCTTTATTAAGCTTTGAATTTATTTGCTTGGAGAAAGACTGGGGGGGATGGACTGATTTGGCCTGAAGAAGAGAAGGCTCTGGATCCTTTCAGTATTTGAGGCATGATGGGGATCTTTTTACATGGTCGTCTGGAGTTAGAACAAGAAGGAATGGTTTTAAACTAATAGAGGTGAGATTTAGGTTAGGAAGGAATTATTTACTTGGAAGTTAGACACTGGGACAGGCTGCCTGGAAAGCTGCGGATGCTACAAAGCTGGTGGCACATGAAGCCATGGTGGATGAGGCCCTGGGGAACCTAATCTAGTGGGGGCAACCAGCCCACAGCAGGGGATTTGATGTAGGTGGTCTTTAAAAAACCTTTCAACTGAAGCTATTCTCTGTTTGCTTTATTACAGGATTGGACATAAGAATTTGAGTTCTGTTATTTAAAGTGGGCCGCCAGTAGACTCCTGCTTATGGGAATTGCTGCTGGGAACAGAACACGATTAATATGGAAATCTAAATGACTTTTGTAAAGCTATAAAATGAAATATATTAAAAAATCCATATGTAAAAGGAAATATTGCTTGTAAATTGAGGTATGTCCTCAATGATTGAAAGTGGTGAATTCAAATGTGAAGATGAATAAGATGTACTTAGAGGTATAGGCTTGTGTGTGGATCACCAGCCAACTAACTCAACAATAGGAAAAGATATTTATATTGGTATCTCTAGGATACCAGAAATTTAATTATGTCCAGAGCAGGTAAGAGGGATTTCACTATAGAAGTAATAAATAGGCAGATGTTCTTAGTTTGCTGCTGGGCCTTAATCCCTTTTAATTCTGTCCCTCCTATAAAGGAGCACAGAGAATACTAAACTCGATCTGAACATTTTGCTTTCACTCTGTGTATAATGACAAGAATCTCAGGTCTTATTTCCTGCAGGAGTTAGTCCTGAATATCTATCAGTGGACAAGAGCATTTCAGTCAAAACAAGATTTATAAACTCTCTTCAACCCTGTGCTGGTGTAGCTCTTCTGTATTCGGATCAGTTATCAGAAATGATTCTGTCCTAATGTGATGTGAATTTTTAAACTTATTTTACAATGTAGCAATAACGATAAAGGCATAAAACCTCAGCTTTTCTGGGTCTGCAGAGACAGCTCAAGCAGGAAGAAGAGATCTTGCCATCACCTCCTCCATTTTTCAGGTGGCATATGGGGGGTCCCAAGCATTGCCACTGCTGGGAAAGTTCCCTGTCCTTACTGGGTGGGGCAATATTTTTTTTTTTTTTAACGCTGCTGCCTTAACTGAAGCCAAGTGCCAACCTGTGTTTCAAAATGATAGGCATTAGATAAATGTGCTGTAAATTTGGAATGTATTTTCATAAACAGCTTCAAATGTCTCAGCTGTTTACATTTGTGGTTCTGACCACAAGTTCATCTCTGTGCACTGTTGAAAAAATGGTTGCCTGTGGGATTTAGCTTGCAACTCAGCCTGTTGCTGTACCACAGATAAATGTAGGATGGTCATATGCAAAGCAGTGTCAGTCCTTCCTGAGTGACCGTACGGTACAACCTGATCTTTAGAAAAAGCATCTCTAGTTCATATGCCAAGCTGGTATTTTTGCAAGATTTTTGCACAATGCTTTGTGAAGTCATTAGGTCCAGTCAGTGTTGACTGTGGGTTCTGTATAGAATAAATACTCTTGAAATCTATCTGTTCTCTTAGTTGACAAGGTAGTTATGGAGGATTTTTATATTGTGTGGAAATATTGAGCTACTGAAGTAAGGACAACTATCTAAATACTTAGAAATACAAAATCTGTAAGTTTATGATGTCAAGGGCCAATACTTGACAAAGTATTAATAAAAAAAATGTAACAAAATATACAAAATATAACAGTAGCCATAGATCAGTGAATTTAGTCAAATATTAAACTTAAGCTCACCTGTAAAGTATTTGCTAGCTTGTAATCTTCAGAAGATTTTTTTTTTACATTTGAATATACTGGCTCAGTGGTAGTGCTCATTTTATCTACGTAGGGTTTTGAACGCTTCGGCCAGCTTGTTGATGAGGCTCACGGTGCTGACTTTTTTGGGTTCTGAAATTGAATTCAAGAATGAAATATTTGATTAAAGTAAGTCACCAACAGTTTAAATGGTTGTGCTGACTTCAAGTGTCTACTGGGACATCCTTGTCTTTTCTAAGACCTCCAAGAAAGTAAATAAACTGTATCGGTACAGTTTATGCCTGTGGCTACATCATACTTTGAACACTCAAGGGATATTTCAGGACAAGTTGGGTATGGATCTTACTGCTGCAGTCTTAAAGCAGAAAATATGCAGCACTTGCCAAAGGAGGGCTAATATGTTGCCAGAGAACATGTAATTTCCAAATAAAGTATAAAGGAAAATGATGATTTTAATAACAGTTTTATGAATAAATATCTCTTGACTTCATAACATGTAGTGTATTTCTATTGTACTTTTTAGTTACTTTTGCTAAGGTCAAACATACCACCTTATATTTACTATGCTAAGTGGAAAAATTGTTTACGTAGGTGAAACTTAAGAGAAGCTAAAGATATTAGCATACAAGAAAAGACCGTTTTAATTAAAGTAAAAATATGGCGATAGCTATCACAATATCAGCAGTGTATTTCCTTGCATTTTTTTCACTGTAGGATAGAGAAAGAAATACAGGGAAAAAATGAAGATGTAGAAAAACCAAACTTTTTTTTTTTTTTTTTTACTTCACTCTGCTAGCTAAACTAATAGTAAAATCCTTGAACTTGCTGGTTTGTTTGTTCAAGGTACCTCTAGACAAGGAGTTTTCACTCTAGAAACGGGGAGATGAATTTGACCCTGGGGCACCCTGCTATTGGTGTCCCTTGTTGAGCAGGGGGCCTGGACTAAATGGACCCTGCTCCCCATTTCAACCGTTCTGTGATTCTGTAATAAAACTGATTTATAATCTTATCCCTTTAATGTAGGATCTTTCAAAAATTTCTTCACATTCAAATAGAGATTTTAACAGAATTTAAAAGATAACTTGAAGTGAGCAAATTGGCATGGATATGTGTTTGTGTGTCTGCTGCTCAGAATTTTATACATAATTAGTAGCAGTGCTTGAGCATTAAAGTTTATTCATGAACAGAGAGGAAAAATTCAAGGAACTTGGGCTGGATAGCAATATGCCGTTATAAAATCTCTGACAACTAGGCTTCAAATATTTGACAAAACTGCTTACCAAAAAGTGATTTTTTTTTTTTTCTCTTTTTTATTATTCCCATTCCTCCTCTAAAACAATCCTTTCAGTGGAGTTTCAGGGATCTGTGGAAAATGAGGCAGAAAGTACCTTAGGACAGTGGAACAGCTGAACCCTTTCTTTGATGGTAGGTATGCAGCCTGCTCTGGAGCTGAGAAGGGTGAGAAGCCAGTGCCAGCATCACTAGGCTCTCTCCTTACTTCCTTGTCCTTTGACAGGTCTAACTCTGAAGTCTGAAAAATCAAAGGAAAAAAGCAATTGAATTATTTTCTCAGTAACGTCTGTGTCCTTTGCTTCCTCTCTATTTAACTAGACAGTGAGTTTATTGAATGGTAAAATGTCCAGAATGGTTTTTATTTATAGTGGTGACATAACAGGAGATCTTGACATAAGGTGTAGTTTAAGGCTGGAACAACTTACGTTTGTATATATTTCAGTTGTGGTATTTGAAATGGAGCAGTACTGGTATGATGTTGTACTGAATGACTGCAGTAATGTGCTTGGTTGTGCGCTGGCATCTTTCCAGCTTTTTATTCTAATGAATGAGCTTCTTCTTGTTCTTCGAAGCTGTGTCACTAAAGCACTGTTCAAAGCTTGGTTTGGATGATTTTTTTTCTTTGCATACCTCAAATAAATACTTATAAAAAGACTGGAGAACAAAGGAAGGGTTGCAGGAAATTATCCAGGCCAGCTCCTTTGCTTTCTTTTTCTTTTCTTGTTAGAGGGTGTGAGAATACAAAGCATTATTATGTTATCTCCCTGTTCATTATGAATGTATGAATAGAGCAATTTCCTTATTCACACATCTTTACAAATTACTGGCTTGATTTCCTGTCATTTAAAACTACAAATATATTTAACAAAGAAAATAATAGAATCATAACAATTATTACATGCATTAGGGTAATATGAAAAACTCATTGGTTTAATTAAAAGCTGATTACTTCAGAAGTAAAGTCTAGGTTGTATCAACTGGAAAGTACAAGGAGAAAGTATCCAGCAACTTCACAACACCAACACTATACTTTCAGAAAGGCAAGAAAGTTTTTCATATTTTTAATTTAATTTTACATGTAAGATATTTTAGCTCAACATTTTTTTTTCTTTATATACAAACACACACAATCAGGAGAAAAGAGATCTTAAAGGCACTAAGCACAGCTGAATGTAAATCCCACAAAACCCTGGAGGAGGCCCCTGATGTTAAAAGCACCTATGCAGCACCATCAATGTCGGTAGAATTAAGTGCTCAAAAATAAAGTATCTCTTTCAGTGCCTGGCTGATTTGGGCTAGAATTAAAGATTTAGCTCAGCAAGTATAGGTGTAAGCTTAAAAGTTGTATGCGTTATATTAATCTTCTAGGGGCCATAAAATTAATGAAAATTTGCCTTAGATAGAAATTTTATTAGATCTTAGTCAAGTGATGATAAATCCCGGTGGCGCTGTTGCTTGAGGTCATTTTTTCCAACACTTAGCCAGGGACAGTCCAACCTAGAAAGGAAGGTACAGGTTATATAGAGGCAGCATGTCTTACAGAACATATTTTCTGAGCAGTACTGTTCTACCTATGAAAGATGACACTAGGAGATCAAGACCTCTTTCAGATGAATTTATTTACTTTCCCATGGAGGAGACGTCAGTCAGTTTATGTTCAGTAAGAGTACAAATTGTTTTGGATTATGAACTCATAGAACAGGAATCTGGTAGATTTTGTTCTCCTCACAAGTCCATGCTAGAATTTATGGGTTATTTTGCACATTGTCTTGCTAAAGATGATAGATATTATTAGAATTATAGTAGTCTAAATTAAGTGGTAGTTTGTGAATTACAGAAGATGTGGGCCAGCATGTATAACAGGGTACAACTGTTACTACTTAAGTCATGCATGTTTCTTTTCTAGACATATGGGTTATTTGTGGATGTTTCTGTTTCCTCTTAAAATAAGGTGAAGCAGGTTACGTTTCCTTCAGGGGTGGCTTACATTACATATTCTGCTTTATAGTGAAAAGGATTGTGATCATTGACAGTGTGAATACCATCTCAGTGGACATGTGTTAGCTAACAAGTGGAGGATATAACTCTTGAAAAGCTTTCTCACAGTGTATGTTTTAAATAAATAAAGTCTTTTCTGCAATGAAGAGGACCGAATAAATAGCAATGCTTAAAATACCTATTTCAAGCCCACACTTTTTTTTTCTCTAATTATTATACATCCAGGCCATTACTTGCTCTTGGAACATAATAGATGTCAGGGAGCCTTTCACTGAAGTAATTAGTGAGTAACCAAAAAGTATGAGGAAAATCTCAAACGTCTCAGCCAACCTGATGCTTATGCTTATATCACAGAAAAAAGTGTTTAAGTCTTGTAACAAACAGAGCATCATTACAAATGTAAAGGGTAAAGTACTTCTTTCTTCCCTTTTCTTTCTTTCTGTGTAAGAAGATGCCAGCTGGTCAGTATGGTGGTGACCTTCAGAGTACAGGAGCATAAAAAATGTTTTTTTTTCCTTCATTGGTGTTGCTGCTTTCTGTAACAGAGCTCTTGAGAGCAAACTAGTTTTGTTAAATTTTCTAAGCAATTTTTTTCTCCTTTTGAAGGCTTTTTCTCCTTCCAGTTTTTTTACAATATAAAATCTGGTTGTTATTTTATTTTAATATAATGTAGATTAATTTTTCTAATAATATTAACCCTTGTGTTATGTAGACTTCAAGAACTTTGTAAATAATTCAGCGTAAAGGATCACATTAAAATGCCGACCCTTTATAATTTATTCTAAATGCAATGTGCCAGGCACTTCATAGGAACAGAGGAAAAAAAAACTGGACACTTTTACATCTTTAACGTATGTTAATTAGGAAATTCTTAATATTAGAAGAGCATGCTCTTTTTTGAAGAAAAATAATGCTACTGTTGTGCAAATTTCATTTCTTTTAAAGAACTGTGGCACTTCTAAAAGGTGTTTCAGAGCATATGCTCACGTTAAAAGTTGTGACATCTTCCTTTCCATGTAATTATTACGCTGACATTGTTTTGCATAGCAGAAATGAAACTCAAATGCAATAGTTTATAAAATTCATATGAATAATTGGTCCAACTATAAGGAACACAGCTGTTGTGAGATTAGGTAATCATAGAATCAAATAATCACTTGAATTGGAAGGGACCTTGAAAGGTCATCCAGTCCAACCCCCCAGCAATGAACAGGAATGTCTCGATCAGGTTGCTCAGAGCCTGTCCGGTCTGACCTTGTAATTACAAGGAAACATCTCTTTTTGGTTTTTCATATCATGTAAAGCGTTTTTCAACAAAGCTGGTGTTTGATCCCATAAACCAGGCAGTGTTCACATTCAGAATTCGATATAAATTTTGTGAATAATTCTTTACATTTCGGTTTCAGAATGCACAACAATAAATCTCATTCCTTTTTCTATCTTTTGGAAATGCAATGTCCTCATGGAGTACTGATCTTTGAATTACCTGAATAAGAAGCAGAACTGTTTTGAACCTCAGAATGCGATGACACCTACTTGTGTGATACTTTGTACTTTTTTTAGCACAATCCAGACCCAGAATTTTAGGCTGTTGGAATTACTTTGTGCTGAGCTTCCCAACTATTGTCCCCGAGCTCCTGTAAGTATGACAGGCTGAGGGGAAAAATCAAATCAGTTGGCTGGTAGGATTTCTCCAGGTAAGGTTTTAATGCACTGGCCTATTCTAAATCCAGTTATTTATGAAAGATCAGTATTATTATATTATTACTGAATTCTAGACATATATGTGTGAAAATCAATGGATTAATAACATTGCATGCTTTCAGTTGTCATCACATTTCCTATGTGTATATATAAGCTGAATTAGAGCAGGAAAGAGAGAAAATAGAAAATAATTACACAGATAAACCACAATCTTTTTGTCTCAGCTAAGTACCCAACATTTTTGATGTGAGGCACTCTATTGCAACTAACTGTAAACTGCATTTAATGCCTTAGGAAATGAAATGCATTTAAATATTATAGTGGGAAAATCAATCTAGATTATTATGAGGAATAAAACAGCTATATTTTTGGCTGTAATTTTTTTTAGGATTTCAGTAAAAATAAATGGGAATACAGAAGTAATAGACGAGCACACAGAAGTTTAATCACTCTAAGTTGCTAGAATGATCTTTGAATAAAGATCATTTCACTAATTCAGCTGTATCAGCTATTGCAGGGAAATTAAAGTGTTGCTGATTAAGCAATTATAACAGCCCTTCCCCCCCATCCCGTACTTTTGAATATAAAATCTTCTGAATGTCTTTATGTTTCTTGAATAACCTTTAGAACAACTGGCCCTTATTCTGTCATGTTTCAGTGCTAAATGCTAATGGACATTCTGAAACTTTCATCACAACAGAGGGTAACAGTGATATTTGCTGCTGGTCTCGAGGACCATAAAAGGTGGGGTAGACTGGGGAGTGGGGAAATGTGGGGATACTGGGGATACTTACATGCATATCCACATGCATAGTGTGTAAAGAGTGAAAGGAGTTTACATAGTGAAAATTCATGGTCAGGAAATCTGAAATACTTTGGTTTTTTTACAAGTCTGTTTCCGGAGTTTTGGAGAAGCAAAATAGTGTACACTGTAATTTTGCAGAGCTACATGAGCAATACAGTGCCATCTGGGAAATTTAAAAAAAAATAAAAAAGTGTGCCTGCAGCAACTGGTCGCCCTACTCAAAAGCAACAGTGCAAAAAGCATAGAGGGAAATGGGGGGGGGAAAAAAAAAAATCACACACTTTCTGATTTGGAAACAGCCCTGATGCCCAAGATTTCTACTCAGGTCCATGTGCTTTTTGTATTTCCTAATCCATTAAAGGATGGTTTTACAGTGATGGGTATTTACAAGAGGAATTGCTTACACTGAAGAGCACAGAAATGCTGCTGATTTTACTGATGGAAGTTCCCATGCACTGGGGTGGAGGTGGTGGAAGAGAGTTGCTGAAAAGCAGCAGATAGGATGGTTCCTCTTTCTGTAAGGGAATGGTGCTCAGATGGCTCATCCCCAGGCTGCAGGTAGTTCAAAGTCAGTGGTGACATTTGTAGTTGTTGTCAATATTTCCCTGTGAAATTTGTTGCCTCTGGCAGGAGACTCTCTATTAGCTGGGCAAGATACCCTAAATCATGCAGCCTTACCAGCTCATTTCCTGCATAATATTGCAGCTCATCATGGTGAGCTAGAGACTTTTTTTCCTCAATGGAAAAAAATTCTGTCAACCACACTCACAAAAAAGAAAGTCAGAATCACATTTTTGAGCCATTATCTCTAGAGGAATGCTGAAAAATCCGCAAATGTCACTATCAGTCCTTTTACATGTTTGGCAGTATTTCTTTTTCATCTTTATACGCACATGCACACACACATATGTATAATGAACTTTCTCAACCGTATTTCTATCTAATCGTATGTTTTCCAGGTATAAAGCATCTGACATGCAGTTCCTTAGAATCGGACAGATTTTTTTCCACTTTTTTTTCCTCACTTCTCAGAAGTTACTTCTCACATTTTCTCTGTTTAAGCCACCTGATCTGAACACACTCTTATTTAATTTTGCTATTTCTACTGAAAATATTACGGGTTTTTTTTAGCCTTGCCAGTGCCTTGTTTTGATAAATATCCTGACATTCCTGAAACGTCTATGGAGCTGAATGAAAATTCATGTATATTGTCACCATCAATGCTGAAGAAAGTGTATATCGAAAATCTAGTTCTGTGGTGGCAAGAGCAGTGCTGCCAGACCTTATACCTTCTTTTTGTGGCTTTGTGGCATGATGAATGTTTAGGGAGTTAGGCATAGTGTAAATATTTTTCAGTTAAGCAGTTACTGGCATTGGCATTGTATTGCATGGCTTTGAGTAGAAAGAGGTGTAGGAAAATAGAAGGGTTTATCTCCTTTGCTGTGTTTTATTTAAAATATTTTTGTTTCAGTACAAGTCTCCATTTGTAGTTCTCTATTCTTGAGCTTGGAATTTGCTTCTCCATGGATTTGAAAAGCAATTTTCCTCATCCAACAGCTGGGTGTTTCACACGGATGAAAATTTAGCACTTAATTTTGAAAACTGGTGATGAACATGAGGACACCAAGATGTATGTTCAGCAGGAAGCAAGATAATAATTTCCATTCTCTTGACACTAAAGGACAGACTTGTTAAATAAGAAAAGTAAAAAATACAGTCCTCTACTGTCATTTAGGCAGTGACTTCAACTGCGTATATCTTCATCGTGTTTCTATTGTTGGAGTTTTTTGTGTTTAATGGATGAATAGTAAGGCCAGAGAGGTGAAGGGAATTCTCACGCCAAAATTTTTTTTATTCAATTCAGTATTAAAGACGACTTTTTCTTATTTTAGCTTATTGCAATTGCAGGACTTTAAACTGATTTTCTTAAGAAGTAAAACTTTGGATTATAGAGCTTTCTAAGATGGCATAGTTCATTGCTGTAGTTAATGTTTTTAATAATATAAAACAGCAGCAATGCTGTTGTCAGTCAATCAGAAATGAGAGTTTCAGAGGTACAGGGAAAGGCTCTTGGGACAAGTTGCAGCTCTCCTGGGCACTTTGGCAGTTTCAGACCCAAATGCACCAGGGATGAACCTTGCCTCCTCAATAAATTTTTAGTACCATCTCTCCAAAGTAGCAAGCTGAAAATATTTCAGGAGAACTTTAAAACCAGTTTTTCCTTCTTTTCATGGATTTCATGTTTTTCTTTTATTATAGTGATGATATCTTCTAATTCACCTCTTCTATATTCTGTAACTCCATTATTAGAATAAGAAGCCTGTTCATCGATCATATTTATTTACTATAATGTGTGATTACGTGGGATATAGATTAGCCACAGTTTGAAACTTTCCTTCTGGCCTTTTTGTAGTAACTTTTAATAGAAATTTGGCAACTGAGGTAACAGAAAGAATGCTGAGCTCTGGGGAGTCGTTTGGCTTGGTACTTAGTGTGCAGGGAAATGTACATTTTATGCTGGTTTTCATGCAAATCTGTTAAGGGCAGAGGAGTCAAGATGCCTTAAGATGCTGAGCATTTTAGTTTTCAAGCTTGGTAGCACACTGAAGGTAGCTTTTTAAAATATTCATAATATATTGTAGAAAAAAAACATCTTAATTATACTAAAAATAAATGTTCTATAGTGAATTTCAAATGTTTTTTACAGATATTTTGTTAAACTTTGTCCACCCTTGTTTTAAAAACGGGAAGACTACTAGACCAAAATAATAGGTGCTATTAATGTAGTATTTCAATAGTCTTCATTTTATTTTTAATTTTGGCAAAAAAACACCAAACTTTTGGCTGCATGTTGTGGAGTAATTAAGCAGCACAGCTATAGCGGAGATTAATGATTTGCCTTAAGAATCTGAAATTCTGAAAAAAGAGCTATCTGTAGCTATCAGTGATGTATGAGCAGAGAACCAGAAGGATACAATCAGAAGCTCATTGTAATAGGAAACATGCTTATTCCCACTGGCAGATGCCTTAGTGCTGATGTCAGTGGGTTTCCCATTGGTCTCATATGCCCCATGCACTGACAGCAGTGGCTGGGTATGGCTTTGCAGCACTTTTTCTGAAAGACAAGAACTGTTGGATGACCTGCTGGCATCATCATTTATTCTGCAATAGCTCAGTGTTCTTGCTAGTGATGATGCAAAAGGAATTATCATCTGGAGCTTAGTCTTTGATTTTACTGTGTGGGTTTTTTTCTGGGCAGATAAAAGCCATGTACTGTGAGAAGTAACAAATATGGCTGAGGAGTTGGTTCATGTGCATTGATTCACAGAGATTGCGTGATTTTAACAATAGGGTTGCATAATAATTTCTTTAAGGTGTATTTCTATAAATAATACCTTAGAGGCTACTGATGAGATGCAGTGCTATATGAAAGGCCCGGGAGAAAAGCAATCTATAAAAGTGTTATGTGTTCTATTTAAAAAATGATAAGAGGCTTAATGTAAATCTATACTCTCAGAAGGGGGAAAAAAAAACAAACCTAAAACCTGTGTTCTTTACTGGAGCTAAATTTTTGCCGAACAGTTTTCTTTCTGTGACAAGTCAAAATTGCTCTATCTATGAAACATATTGAAAGTAGTTGGTAGACAATAAAATGGCAGATTAATGTTCAGAGAGAAAATGTCATCCATATAAAACAAAGCGTGCAAATGTGAACTATCACATACAAGGCTTTAGTAAATCAAATACATGAAAGGTCATATTGTAGAAATTCAGATCTGTATCTCATCAGATTCTCAACATGAAATTAAGAATGAATATGGAATAAAAAGTAATGCTTTCTGGATGTATCTTGGTTATGTATGATTCACTGGAAAGTACACAATGTGAGAGATTGAGAGGAGCCAAATCTTTGTCCACATAGTTTAAGCTGTACCTTTAAAATGCAAAGGATCTAAAAAATGGTGATATTCAAGACCTAGTTAGGTAACTGATTCTTAAAAGTTAGTAAACATAAGAACTCTTGCATCTGTTCTTAAGATCTTGTGATGTACTATTTTCTGGAAGTATGTTCTCAAAATACTAAATATTTATTATAATATTATGAAGAAAAATTCACTGCACCTGAGAGGAAAGTGGAGATGTCGGTGATCTCCCTCACTTCTGATGTACCCAGAGAAAGGAACATGTGGACTGAAATATCTAACTGAAGAAAAATTATCACTACGGGGTTTTATTAATAGTATGCAGAGAAGGGTTACTTGAGTCAATTTTTGGACACTCCTTTAAAATCTAAAGAGCAAAGCTTGAAAATTCAGATCCTTAAGTATTTCTGTGGCTTACTGAAGATGCTTTATGAATTGAGGTTGTACTTTTTTTTTTCTTGTTGTTGCTATTAACTATCTTCACAGAAAAATTAGGAACACAGAAAATAAAGTTATGGTGAAAAATAAAAGCATTAACCAAAAGGTGAAATAAGATAATCAATTATCTACTTTCTTAATTAGGATAAATCCAGTGAAGTAATGAAATTGTAATTTTAGTTAATGGAATAGATGTAGAATGACTTCATTTCCACATTTTTTTCATTGCAAACTGACATTCACTTAAATAGCACGTAAGAAATGAACAGCTGGAGCTGTCACCACCTCTTTCCCTCTGTTAGTTGTCAGCTGGTCAAAATCTTATTTCTGATTCTCAATTTCTTATGCATATGAAATGTATGAAAAATATGAAATACAGTACAGTTCACTGATGCTATCAAGCATCTATTAGTAGCATTATGTAGAGCCTCAAAAGCTTCATGTCTTTGAGATGGTTAAAGAAAAACAGGTACTTCAACATATAAAAACAATTTGCACACTGATGTACTACATATACACCTATCTAGGACTGTGCAGCTGTCTAATTAAAGATCCTGTACAGAGCTAGTTTGCAAATTTCTCTGAAAAAGCTAGTATCTCATAAAGACTTCAGAATTCTTTTGAACATGTTTGTTCTGTATAATTATCCCATTCCCATTATACAAGTAGGTATAATTTGTGAAGCCAAATAATGAAAAAATGCAAAATTTGCCTTTTTACCACCTGAAACTGCACAAGTGGTATTTCAAATTAAATTGTTATATTTTAGCTTAGAACTTGAGCTGTGATTTCCCTAGATACCCATAAATTACACAGGTTTTCATTTCTTTTTTTTAACCTGGCTATGGGCATTTTGTACCACTCCACTTTCTGTTTGTTGATTCTCAGCTCCTTTTAGAAGGGTATGCCTGAATAAATACAAGTTAATAAAGGACAAGGTGTGCATTGAGACTTCTTGGATCATAGAGCTCTGTTTCATTATTGGAGGCAAGCAGATCATGGAAACGTGTCTGTAAATTGTGTTCATTTTCAAGTTTTTGCTGGTTTTACCACTATTGCTTGTGTTCTGACATGTTAACAGGCTTAAAATCCTTACTGGTTAGAACTGCACACCAGTTTCCATTACCAAATTGTTTATGTGCTTTGTTGTTGTTTTTTTGTTGTTGTTGTTGTTTGGTTGGTTGGTTTTTTTTAACCACTCAGTTGAAGTTATACTGAAAAAGTGAAGTAAACATATTCATTGTTCAGCCTTTATATAAGGAAATGCATTTTTAAAATTTCATCTGAGAAACAATTTATGCAGTCATCTGCTATGACTAAAGATCTCTTTATTGTTGATTAGTAGCCATCATCATAATATCTGACTAGTCCTTTGTTAAAAAATAATTAGTATTTTTCAGAATGAATGGGATAATTCTAGAGATTATTTCTGAATTTGAGTAACTTCCTCAGGATGTTGTAGAAAAATTTCTACTAGAAGATGCTCATATCTTGCTGCAATGAAATTAACTGAAGCTAATCTTGTTTTACAATAGCATGTATTAATAATAAGCATGATAGAAAACGCCTTAAGGCAAAAAGGTAAAATTGGAGCCATCAAATATCCACACAAAGTTGTGTTGATTTGAGAGTCTTACATCTCAGAAAGGATTTCCATTGCACCAAATGCAATTCCCCGTATAGAATCCCCTATACATATTTCTGAATCAGTGAAGAAGGACCTTATTCTGTCACTCTGTAAAGTCAAATACCAGCAATGAACTTTACTTCTATCGGTACTGTGTTTTCTTTCTTCTCCCACAGAATATACATAAAAGTTTCTGTAAGATATTCATTTCTATCATTATGCAGTTTAGGCAGGTATCTCACTCAACTGAGTTTTAATTAATTTGGTTTATTCAGGAACTCTCTTCTTTGTTTCCGCTTTGTATCTAATAAGTGATTTATAGGCCAAATGATTGTTCATTTAAGGCTTAACACACATCTGGGCACAACATAAATGAAGTGATTTCAACTTATTCTTTCTGTCACTAGAAAACAACAATAAAACTCCTTAAATAATAGTAAAATGAGAATATATTCTGAAACAAGATGGCTTTATGTCTGGTTAAAAATTTTAGCAGAGTGTTCTTCTTATCTGGTGTGTATTCCTAATAATTGCAGTGAGGAACAGAAGAATATTTCTTTGAAAATACTTTCAAGATTCTAAACCTTCAGGGATTTTATCTTTCATCATCAAAACTTCATTATACTAAAGATATTAACTTTGTAAAGACTTTGCTATATGAAAGAGTTACCATTCTGACAACCTTGTAACAAAGAACTTTGAAAAACTCACAAGGCTTTCTGATGAAAGCATGTTAAAGCATTTGATGTAGATAAATAACACACATGCATATTCATGTTTAAAGGTAATACGAAGTGATAAGACAGTACTGAAAACAAATAACTGATTCAAGATAAGATTACTTTGACAGTAGAAAAATAATCTTCAAGATGAAATAAAGTAACATCAAAAAAAAAAAAAAAAAAAAAAAAAAAAAAAAAAAAAAACAGAAAACAGTAGTTTTTTTCTATTAAAGAATCATAGGGTTAATAGCAATACAGCTCCTCTATTTCTAAATTTCTTAATTTCCTCAGACTGTTTGTTGTTGTTTTTGGGGGAGAGTGGTCAGAAGGGAGATGTTTGTCCATCTGTTAATATTGTATACAACTTTTACCTGTATTTTATCATCATGATTACCAAGACATTCTTTGAACAGAACTAATTTGCCTTCTATCAAAGTGAAAGATGCTAACGCTTATTGTCATTATTCTCTTGACTCTCTTGTCATCTTGCCCTCTCAAAGGACAGCCTTTTTTTTATGGTTATCTTAATTACAGTCGAGATGCAGAATCTACATAAATACTCACAGTCAGGATATTTTCAAGAAAGAAGCAACATGTTTTTATGTGTTTATAATCAAACTGGACTGCAGACACTTTCATCTGCACATTCTGAAATACAGAACACATACTTCGTCATCTTCCATCAAAAGAAATTGAATTCTGATTGAGTAATCTAAAGTTTCTTCTACTTTCATGTTCTTCTGCACTATATTATTGCCATGTTTTATGATGTAATCTTCAAAATGCTTTAAAAATATTCCCAGTGAGCAGCCCCAAATTCAGCACCTCTCTTGGGGAGTAGTAGATGGAAACTGGAAGGGTCAGTATTGCCATGTGAAGTCTTTAGTTAGAAATTTAGAACCATGGAATCACTAAGGTTGGAAAGACCAATAGGGTCATCTAGCCCAACTAGTCCAACCATCAACCCATGACTGCTTTAGACCATGCCACTCAGTATGACATCTATTCTTTTCTTGAAAACCTCCAGGAACTGTCTCCACCATCTCCCTGGGCAACCTATTCCAATGCCTTGCCAATCTTTCAGAGAGATTTTTCCTAATATCCAAACCAAACCTCCCATGGCACAATTTAAGGCCATTTATTACTACTTGTCCTATCAGTGTTAACTGGGAAAACTGGCTGACCTCCAGAGTGCTTTGTCATGGTTGTACATTGTACTCCAGTCCTCTTAGTCAGTCTCATCTGTCCTGGCTAGGTTATAAGTTAATTACTGGTGTAAATAAAACACCTTCTGATGAATTGTAGCAATTTGAGGTAGTCATTGTATTTTTAACCTGATGTTCTTAAAGAATGTCTCCCAGGATAATTTTTTACAAAAGGAATTTGAAGGGGGGCATACAACAGAAGCAATTAGTCCTAGCAGGTGAATTAATACAAATCTTCATCTGTTGTGAATTAGTACTTGTAAATACTGGTGAATTGAAAAATTGAATGGTGTATGTACTGGTCATATACTTTGCTATTACCAGTGATCTTTAAATGCATGGGAAGGAATAAATTACAGTGGCACATTTTGATATTCAACACAAAACTTTTTTTTGTGGGGGTTGAAAATCTATGCCTTGTGTAGCTATCCAGTATGTCATGCAGTCTTTTAAACTATGAGATGTCTCACTGATCTTGGTCCTTAAAAATAACTTTCTTTGTTCAAAATTTGCAGTTGATTCAAACCAATCATTCCTTATAATTTAGCTTTTTACATCTTGCTCAGAAGCCTTACGAGCAATCCCTGGGCTAGCATGAAAATCAAACAGGTCTTTCTATTCCTGTATATGTGGTATTTGAACTTGTGGGGGTGGGGGAAGACGATAAAATGC
Organism: Tympanuchus pallidicinctus; assembly: GCF_026119805.1. Classification (NCBI taxonomy): domain Eukaryota; kingdom Metazoa; phylum Chordata; class Aves; order Galliformes; family Phasianidae; genus Tympanuchus; species Tympanuchus pallidicinctus. Next base: position 11,377,352 of record NW_026294648.1, on the reverse strand, counting down.
CATTTTCAAAACTGAGTTATTCATGTGAAACAATTGATGTTTTTCAAACACTTCCTGTTTAAAATTATAGCCTATAAGAAATTTATAACAATATATTATTTTAGAATAGATGCTATATTGTACGGTGCTATAACATTTGCACTGAAGAAATATATTTGCTATTGTTGCAAAAGAATGTGCTTGATCAGAAAGGCTAGCTGTTTTAATATCAGTGTATGGGAACTACTGAGTCACGGCCTGAACCTCTGATTGATCACCTGAGGCAAGCCATGAGTCAGGCAGAGGAGCACAGGTGAAGGCAATTCACCTGTGCTGCCGGAAGGGGTGGAGTCAGGCTCCAGCCCTCCTAGACCTATTCAAGAGCTGGCTGCCAGTGGGGAAGGATCTCTTCTGGAGATCACCTCTATTGGTGTTTTGTGGTGAGCCCAGCTGAAGGGTAAGCCTCCCATTTTATTCTCTTTTGTTATCATTGTCCACTTTGCCTAACTCTCTTAATTATATTGTAACATCTTGATATCCATTGATTATACAATATCTGTTTTAATATCAGAAAAATCTATGATTTGTTATTGTCCTCTTAGTAGTCTCCATGTTTTGAGGGATGGAGAATTCCTTACTCTCCAGCTTTATATGCAAAACTTACAGATGATTCATTAAGAAGGACCAGTATCTGTACATGCTTTGCATGTTATTCTTAAATGTAATCATTCTTTAGTTAGTGCCCTGATGTTGATTTAAAGTTTTTAATTCTTCCTTTGAATGTTGGAAGGTCATAATGAGATCTCCCTGGAGCCTTCTCTTCTCCAGACTGAACAAGTCCAGCTCCTTCAGCATGTTTTCATAGGAGAGATGCTCCAGTACTGTGGCCTTCTCTGGACTTTCTCCAAAAGCCTGACACATTTCCTGTGTTGGGGACCCTTGACTTAGATGCAGTTCTCCAGATGCAGCCTCATAAGAGCAGAGTAGAGAGAGAATCACCTCCCTCACTCTGCTGCCATCCCTCTTCTGATGGCCCTGGATACCTTCTGGGCTGCAAGAGCACTGAACTGGCTCATGCTACATTTTTCATCTGCCAGAACCCCTAAGTCCAGATAACCACTGCAGTGTTTTATTTTTGCAGAAAGGAAATAGTTTTCTATATTTGGGAAAGCAAAAGGATGCAAATTAATTCAGGCTGCCAAAACATAATTTTATCGTTTACTGCCTCTTTCAGTGAGTCATTTGTTGGACAGTTAGAATTACTCTGTATTTCACAGATGTTAGCACATAGACTCCTTTTTTTCTTGTCATGGCTAAGTGAAGCTGTAGTCTTTGCGCTCCAGATTTACAGTTCTTTTCATTAGATATGGGAATTTTAACCAACTGAACTATGGAGTTTTAACATGCTTTTCCTGTACCTTCACAGTAACTTCAAGTTATAAATTTCAGTGAGAACACATAACATCTCAGTTTTAGTTTGTGATATCTATTTTTAGTGGGGGGTTTGTTTGTTTGTTTTTAAGTTTAAAATAAATTAGCTCTACCTCATGGCCCATGGGTTTGTCAGAACTGCAGCTGATTCACTTTTTAGTTCTTTTAGTGAGGGGGTCTCTCACTGTCTTCACGTATCTAGCTGTCTTGGGAGCATCCTCTTCCTGTTGATGTTGTTTCATTCTGTAGGAAAGCCTTCTTAGTCTCCTTTTGGCCTGCCAAGTCTGAGATTTTGCTGTGCAACACATGAATTATTTGTCAGTCAGGCAGTCACATGCGGAAACTTCCGTGTGTGACCAGTAACTTCCTTTGCTCTCTTAAATATTTTGACCTATTTTACTCAATCTGTTTCCCAGCTTTGTAGTTGCTGTGAGTGCTTCAGACAGACTGGGTGTGAGTACACAGCAGCCCTGCTGTAGGGGCTTCATCCTGTTGCAAACCCTGTGTAGCAAAAATAGGCTGCAGCCCTTCTCACATTTTAGAAAGATAATTTTTACAAGTGAACTTCAATTACAGAATACCCATTCCCATACGCATGTCCTGTCTAGTACAACTTTTTTTTTTTTTTTTTACATCTCCTGCATCTTTTGTCATTTCAATGTATAGAAGAAAGTGGCTTAGGTGCCACTTAGAAGGAGTTGTCATAAAACAAGAAAAAAAAATTTAATTTCTCCTTTCCTGAAAGAATATCCTGACAACATATTAATTAATATATCACTATATTGTGGAGCAACCTGTGACTCAGACATGCTCCATGTTCTTTTTTGGATGTAACATCAGAAACTATTGATCATATCTAGCATAGGTCCAGGTATATATATATATATATATATATATATATATATATATATATATATATATATTATTTTTTTTTTTTAGGAAACTAAAAATAATTTTAGAGAAATAGTAAATATATCTGTAAATATATAAAAGGAATAAAATAAAGCACTGATTTTTGAATATGCTTGATACATAATTTTATTCTAATTTATTTTTCGTCTTACTCTACAGTTATTGATAATTTCAGATATTTGCCAACTTGATCAATGGTTTCCATTTAATTTAGGGATTAATATATCTGGTTACATGAATTCTAGCTGTTTCTTTTTCTGATGTACTACATTGATTCATCGGTCTGTAGACTCTGAGTCACTATGAAAATGTTCCTGTGTTTCCTTCACTCTTTGTAAAAGCTCGTGAATTATCCAGCTGTAACACTTTATCCACTCTTAAAGGTTCAAATATTCAAATTATCAGCTGATTTGTAACCATAAAAAGCATTTTATTGTTCCACTTACCTGCCCTGGGAAAATTTATCCCACTGCTGAGTTACATGACCTTTAGATTCTTTCACAAATAGTGAAGCAGGTAGTTACTTAATTCAGGCTTTTAGTCAAATCTAGCTCACCAGTCTGTGTGTATTGTTGAGCTCCATTCTGAATTGATTGAACCTGATACCATTATAGCAATACTTATAGAAAGATACCATCCCATTTCCTACTTATTCTGGGGCTTAACTTAGAATAACTTTTTTTTTTAATCAGATACAAAACTGAAAGAGCTTTTGTAACTACAAGTACCAAATGTTTTTGAAAATGAGACTGTTTAAAGTAAGAAATCATTACTTTTCAGCATGTTGTCTTCTCCTAAATTTTAACAGTACTGTTGTCTTTACATATTCTTAGTGATACCGTAATTCTATCTATTAATAAGAGATCACAGAATACACATATCTATCTACTACAAGTACACAACACAACTCTATGAATACTGCTTTCAGATTGAGACTGGTCACTTTATTTCAAAAGCTACCGAGTCTCCTCGTTGACCAGTGGTGTACTGTGTGAGGTAGAAAACTGGGCTTTCAGTCATTGACAGTGGAATTGAAAATGACTGTGAAACTAGATGGAAGTTTTAATTAATACATCCAAAGATACATCTATACATTTTAATACAGTAAGTCTTCTTCCTTGCATGCTTGGCTTCAAGAACGGTATGTATGAAGTTCATAGCAGTATATTTCTTACCCAAATAGTGTTTGAATCTAATTTGTAAACTGTCATTTTGCATCTTCAGAAAGTCACAGGCCAAATTCAGATGATTCTGATGAGGTTCCTCGGTATTGAATCGGGTCAATACCTGAAGCATTTTTCTATGAAGCTATAATGTTTATAAACAGAATAAGGTAGGAATTTTGAAGCCAATTTTATCTTTTTGGTTTCCAAGGTTACTTGTTCATTTCAATTTTACTATGGTGCTTGTCATCTGTGTAATCTACAAAAGATCTCAGCAGTGGATTGTATTCTGCTTTCTTATTTTGCAGTAAATATTTCCTCAGTTGCATGAAGAGTGGTTATGTGACCAAGATAAGATGGTAGACACTACTAATAGAAAGGTTAAATTATACAAAGATAAATTATACAGAGATTCAAATTTAACTCAAGAGGATAGTGACACAGTTGACTATGCTCCCAGGTGGTAAGGCCTGGTACTTCGCATATTCCAGAAATGCATCCACAAGTAGTGCATGTAAAGATTGTAGCATATTTCCATTTTTGCTGTCAGTAATCATTAACATCTGCTGTATGAGTAGTTTTTGCCTTAAATATCTATACAAATGTCTGTTTTATAGAAAGATATAGAAATATCTGCATAACTTAAACCAAATTAATAAACAGCAGCAATAAGAAAAAGGAATATAATAGCAGTTTCTATATAATTGACTTTATGAGAAACTTTATCATTAAAAAAACCCACACAATTCTTACTGTACTTTCATTTTCAAAATCTGTTGATCTTAACATCAACTGTGTACCTTATTTTTGCAAATCCATGTTTTGTTGTCTACTATTAGTAGCAGCATTCCAGCCAAAGCATTTCTAAGTTTGAGCCATACCAATGAAATTTTTCATTAACATTTCAATTCAAATTTCCTGTATCCAATTTGGGTAGTTAATGAATGTCTACATAGTGTAGTAGAATCAAGCTCAGCTGTGCTGCTTATAACAGCACCTGTCCGAAAATATTAATGTTTTCTATGTAATCTCCCTCACATTTCAAAGGAAACAAAGATGAACTCTCCATGTAAATGTAGAAAAAGTGTCATGTTATTTGGCGTGGTAGTATGCTGTGTAATTAAGTGACTTCACAGTTAAAGTGAAATTCATGTCTGTGCAGATAGCTTTAGTATGGATGTGGTTGTTGAAATTTCTTTCTAAGGAAGCTTGTTGTTCTAAGTATTTTCTCTCATTTGCAGTTCTAGACCTTTAAAGTAATAAGGTCATTAATGTCTAGTTGATAAAAGACTGTATAGGCTTACCTTCTGATCAAAATGGATAAGTTTTCCTTTCAAATATTGTCTGAATGTTTCAAATCTTGACTGTACATTTATGTACAGCTGTATCCTTTCACATATTTTTGTAGCCTTCATTATCATTATATGCTTCCTGTGAAGTTTCTAAATTACCTGTAAACATGACTTCATTTTCTCCCTTTCTTCCTCTTTCCCCACCTCCAAATTAGGTAGTAAATTTTTAATTAAACTTGCCTTGACATTATAAGGACACTGAATATCTTTGTCATTTACACAACAGATAACAAAGAAATCCAATTTTCTGGCCTCCCACAAATTATCCCTTCAAAGAATACAGCTCTTGCTTCCCATGTTTAAAATAAGCATTACCCTTAGCCTAGCAACCACTGTCAATTACTAATCTTTTATTATTTGCTCCAGGGAAAGATTAAAGGAAAAGCTGAAACATAGCTGACAGTTCGGGTATCACATCTGGAGTAAATGAAAAGCATGGCCTGAATCCATCAGGGAAGATTAGGGAAATGTGAGAAAATTACTGATGTCCTTTTGCACATGTATATTCAAACTCATTCAAAAATTGAGGTATCTAACTTTTGTCAGATCTTCTCTATTGCTTATTTCACTTAGGAGTAATATAGTAGATGGCAAAGTTAAGGAGGAAAATGTGCTCTCATCGCTGATACAATTGCAGTAATTTGCTTTACTGTGTATCTCAAGAGAGACCTGAACATGCGAACAGTGCATAAACTGCTCCGACTACTAGCTACACTCAACAAGGGGAAAGGTTTGAGGGGATGCTTGCTCTTTGTCCCTAACAAATTTGATTAAATTAATTATGAATAATTGGTGATAAGAGAACAATTTGTACAGTTTACTTATAGAATCTGGTTAAAAGGTGTCAAATTTCTATGAAGATTGAAGAGCATTTCATAGCATATTAGAAGTGAAATATAAATCCCATTTCAGAATATGGTGATGGAAAAATCAACTTTTGGAACAGTAATTTTTCAGAATATGACATAAAAGGTAGCTGAGTTTGTGCCTGCATATCTTTTAATATGATGGGACAATAATCTTGATCTTAATTCGGATGCAACTGCAACATTGGAATACAAAGAGAAGTAATTCTTTGAAAGGAATTGTTGCTATATAAAATAATATCTAGTGGATGAAAAACTAAATGCTTACTATCAGACTTCACATCTTTAATCTTATCAAATTGACCCTTTTTCTTTAATGACTTAAATGTTAGGCTTACCTCCTACAGTAAATGTAGCAATATAACCCTTCTATTGAGTGAACAGGACAGTACTTCCAAGAAAAATATAGCCTCTATCTACACTAGTTTCTCAAATTTTCTTCCATGAGTAGAAAGCTGGAAGCAACAGAACTTAATTTCCATTCCTTTACTCTCTTTCCTACCACTCAAGGCCTATCAGTATGCTTAATTTCATTTCACTTTGATAGACAAAGTGACAATAATATTCAGTTTTTCATTTAAAAACTTGTATTTTTAAATGTTTCCTTCAGATAAAGCTAAACTATGTTATGTAAAAATGTTTGCATGAATTAAGGTCGTAAGAGACTTAATGCTATACTAAAATATATAAAAATATGATAAATCATTAATAAAACTCTGTATAGATTTTGAGTTTGGAAAGCTGGAAGCAGTTATTTTAAATTTATTCTGATAATACTGGGATGTTTACACATCAGTGGGACAATATATGAAGCATGCAATCCTGCTTTTGGATTTTTATAGTCCTTCCAGGGCTGTGGGTATGCTGGGTGGGGTAGACAAAACCAAAAATACTAAAGGAAAACAAATAAATATACAGATAAATCTTGAACTACAAATAAGATGTAATTAGCTCCTTTGTGGTGTATAGGAGTAGTAGAAAATAATCCTTTCATTTCAGACGTAGTGTGCTTTAGATAATAAACTGAAGTATTTTAGGTTATCTCCCTATTTAATAAAGTGTTCAAATGACATAACTTCAGTTGTGCTCACAAAGGGACATATTAATTCAGCAGCATATCATCTTTCAGTCTAAGCATTGTAGCTGACTAGGAATGAAAACAGTATGAAAGAAACTTTGATCTTTGCAGATTCAGAGTTAAGAAACTCCCCAAATGGATTTAGCTTCTTCATGAAAGCTTTCCTTTCTGACTTTTTTCCAGGAAGTTTAAGGAACCCTAAGATGATAATAAGACCTGGAGATTGTATCTGTCAAAGATAAACGTATGGCAGAAACCCTGTACAGCTTCAACTCAGAAGTTACTTTAACAGGCTTTAACATCAGAAATCGTTATGTTCTTTGATTTCTTCGCAATAAGAGGATGCTCTATTTCAGCTATTTATGATGCTTAGGATTTTAGTATTTTTTTATTTTTTGACTGGGCAGTATTTTTATTACTGTTCTTATTTTGGACTTCTTAGTTCATGCTTCTTAATTCTTTCAGAAATGTCTTTATCTCACAGGGACATTGTGTATCTTTAAAACTGCCTCCTACTGTTTCTTGAACTTTTCTAGTAGTCAAGTCTGAATTTCACAGTAAAGTAAAGCTACAAAACTAGTCTCTATTATCTTGAAGTCTCAGGAGGTCCTAATACAAGAATTCTTAGTGATGTTTCAGTTTTCTTGATCCTGACCTTAACATAAAGATGACAGATACAATACTTAAAAAGAACTGTACAACAGAGTGCAGAAATTGATTAATTTTGATATTAAGAAAGGCCTATTTCCTTAAGGAAGGCTGCCATACAAAAGGATTGAGCACAAATATTAGGAGACTTGCCTTCAGATCATACGTTTTCAAAAAGAATATACGTACCCTGGATTTATTTGAGTCCAGATTGTTTGCTAGGGTTGCCAAACCCACAGAAAACAGGAACTACTGTGCTAATACCAGTGTGTTCCTTTTACAGTAAACACTTAGTTGCCGACATGAACCATAAATTTGGTAGTTAATCTTTTTCAAAGTTAAGATTATTTTCATAAAATTTTGGTTACATCTTAGTAGTATGCCCTATTCTAGCTTTAGTTATGAAATCCATATCATAAAAAGAAAAAAATGGAGTAATTTAAAGAAATCAGCACATTAATAATTTATAAACAACAAATCTTAATTGCTGGTTAAAAAAAAAAAAGACTTGAGTTTTGTAAGTTTTCTGTCCAACCGATATGATTCTTGGAAATTTAGTGATTTTTATTTAATTTTAAATTATTTCCAAGATGCAAAGAACCATTTTTATGTTGTAGTACTGCAGTGATGATGCATGTAGGTTGCTCTGGAAGTAATTCCTCCTTTTTATTTCTGTGGAAATTACAACAGATATAAAAAACACAATAACACAATTTGATAGACCGAATTCTCAGCTACAAAACACTACTTTATGTAGTCACCATCATTAGCTATGCATTTTTGACAGCAATAAATAAGCCTACATGCCACACTTATAAAAATCTGCACCAGTGGAGGTATCCTGCTATCACTATTGCTGAAATGCACCAACCACCGCCTTGCTGTGCTCACACCTGCTTGATCTCCAGAAATGTTCAGCAAATGTTGATGACTAACAACGACAAGCTTTTCCTTGAGGAGGCATTCAGTGACACACTTTTGCTTCAGATATACTTCCCCATCAGACACTATTCTGTCAGACTGCCCCTCTGCTGCCATCTGTCGGATGGCAACAAAATGTAATGGAATATTTGCGGGAAGGTTGAATCTCTACTGCCATACCATCAACATCTGCCTTTCACATCATGGAGCAACCTAACAAAATAGGAGGCATATATTAGAGAGTGATATGTATCTAATATTACATTTCATACAAAGCAGAATTAGTAGCACTGTAATCCGTCGAAAAGTTTAGTTGGTTACTGAATTATACTATGAAATACCTTGAAGAGAGCAATACAGCTTGACTGGAGATTATGGAAGAAAAGGTGTAATGATGTAAGGGGTAATATATGCTCATAGGTAGACTCTTTCCATTTTCTTCAAGTTATAGTGTTTTCTAATTATCCCAGTACGCAATCTTGAACATACCTTAAGCTTTCATTCTAGTCTTCCAAATACTGTGTTTAATAATACATATGGGATAAACTCATATTAAGACGAAGAACAATTTTCTTCATATCATCTTTTTTTTTTTTGTTTTTGTTTTTAGTTATCTTATAGAAAATTTGGCTTCCATTTATAACAATCTCATTCTTTTCCCAGTAAATGTGGACTTTTCATTTTCATCTTCATAGAAAGCAGACCAATGTGATTCCTTGTGAATTATCCACATTTAAAGCCTGTGTTTTCCAAATTCAGAATTTCTTAGTTTAACTATTTTGGAAATTAATTTCAGAAGTCTTATGGGAAGCCTTCCAAAGTGCACTATCTCTTAGGCATGTTGAATGCCTGAAAGTTGGCAGAATAATGATTTATTCACTTCTCAGAATCAGATTCAGGGCAGATCTTCAAGGAATGCAGACTGATCCCAGGTCAGCTGTTTTATTGTAAAATGTACATTTTGAAATGAGTTGATAATTAATCACTCAGCTTTTATCTGTCAAATTTAAATAACTACCCACAATTTATTTCTGTTAAAGGAGACATCAGCACTTCATGATTTCTTTGCTATAAAATGTATTCTGAATATCTTACAGCAGAATATGATGAATAGAAAAATTATAATGATTCAGCAAATATTTTTCTTTTGTCTTCCAGAATGTTTTTCTTTCCTGATTTTATTTCCCTAAAGCTTAACTTCTTATTAGGTAGTGTCTGATTCCATTCTGAATGTTTGGAAGGCTGACATCTGCTGTCCTTATCCCAGCATTTCCATAATGCTTATTATTTCACATTCAATAGCTGATGCTAAAATAGATTTCCATCCCCTGTCCTAGTGCCAGAATCCTCAGCTACACATGGATTATCCCTCAGTGCATTACAATGGAAGGAACAGTTGACTTCTGTGAGATACAGTGAAGAACAACGGTCTTCTGGATCCTTTTAAAATCCCACTAAGAATGGTTTCACTTGTAGTTTTCTAATTTCATAATTTCATTCTCTTCAACCAAAAATAAGTGCATTCATTTTTTAATATTTGTTGTGCTTTGTGCTGTTAGTCTTGCCAGAAATGGCTGTGGTAGAAGCTTTACCTGACTGAGGAATTTTTGCCTTCTAGGAAATACAGCGAATGTTCATCTTGTCCTTCATTCTTCCACTTAGAAGCATTTTGTCAGACAGATTCTTCGATTCCTCTCTGAACCCTCAGTTGTTCTCCAGAGCAGTTTGTCATGAGAAGCTCCAACAGGAGCCATTTAGTAATTCTTAGACCTAGTGCCTAACTCTCCCTGCCTGAAAGAGCTTCTTAAAGACTCAAGTTTCCTTTGGCTTTAGTGAAACATTATGACAGCTTTGCAAACAGAGTGCATGGCTTTTATTCTCAAAGAAAAGAAGTAAAAGTTTCTGTTAAAAAGTATCTAATTAGTTTTGTCTGTGAATAAATTATGTTTCTCAAAAAAGAAAAGGACACATTTTACGTTCTGCCTGAGGGAGTCATGCTTCTCCTTTCTAGATTGTCTATTTTCCTCTCTGGGCCTGTGCTTGTAGTTTTAAAGGGTTCTCAAAAACAGTGACAGTGAAACAGAGGAGGCAGTGGCCAAAGTCAGAGATGTTAAGATAACACATTTCACTGCTTACTCACTTCTGTTTTCATTTGCATTGGTGTCAGATTAAGGATTATTTTCATGGAGCTAAGGCTTAATAAGTAAATATTGGTGCTTTATTAATAATAATAGTACTTATTAATAGCTAAGTAATAGTAAATAAGTAAATAATAGTAAATAGTGGTTTTCTCTCTGAGAAAATCAAGACCAACTATGCCAAAATCGCTGGACAAAGAAAGACAAAATTCAAAAAGAAGAGGCAGGCAAAGGGGATGTGAAAACACATAGCTATCCAAGAATACTCTAGGATTAATTTGCCTTCAAATTTCAGTAGCACTGTGCTCTGCTTCCTATATCACTTGTTAAAAACGTCACTAGTTTCTACTGTGATTTCTCGATGTATGAGTGACATCTTTTTCCCAGAGCAGGTTGCGGTTTGCATTTACAAGGCTCCAGTGAGTGCATTACTACACATACAAAAGCATTGCTACAGCTTGCACTCAGAGAAGGATTGAAGGCTAGTTTGTGATCTTAATCTGTGAGCTCAATCTGATTTTAATCTGTGAAAAGTGAAGGAAGCTTTCATGATATACTTGATCTTTGGAAGAAATTTGACAGAAAGTCTGTTCAGTCAGTCTTTGATTTCAGAATGATTGCAGCCTTGTGTAACCCTTCACAAAACTCATTTGTATGGATGGAGCTCCACTGGCCTTATCCTGGAGGGACACTGTCCTGGATTTGAGCCAGATTTCAGACAAAACCAGCTTGGGTTGCTAACTGGTGAGACTTGGCATGGTTGGTCTGGTGAAATTATTACTGACAAATTCCTTTAGGATCTAGCTGTGGACACAACATGAAGTGTTCAACACCTATTACCACAGGCTACCTTATAATTCAAGACTAGTGACTTTTTGATAAAAATCTTTCATTTCTTATAATCTCTAATCAAAATTTCTGTGTTATGTTCAGTGCGTATCATTTCTTCAGGTATTCTTTCTTCTTCATAATCATCAAAGCATTATGTCCCCTAAAAGCAACTACTGTCAAAACTTCAGCTCTTTTTGATGGCACTGGCAGTTTGCAGAGTAAGAACTTTTGCATCTTCCTAATGTCTTGCTCACATCCTGTACAGCTTTATCTTTAGTGGGTCTCTTTGACTATTCTACTTCTGAATTTTCTTCTGTCTAATTTACTTCTGATATAAGTTTGCTGCTTATCAGCAGGTAATTTTCAGACAGTATTGTACAGGTCATCTTCCTTCAGTGTCTGAAATACCACAGGCCAGTAGAGGCTTTTATCTAGTACTAACATCAGTTTCAAGTAAGCAATTCCAGAGTTTTTAACATGTGTACAATTCTGTGTATTTTGAAGAATAACTGATATGTGTCTGAAATCTGTTTGTTGGGGTTTTTTTGGTAGCTTGTTAGTTTGTGTGTATGTTTGTTGTAGACATATAATTACCAGTTTTTATCTGGCATTCCTCTCAATTTTAGGAACAAATAACCTATAGTGTATCAGGAAAAAAAAGAGACTACCCCATATCTAATACCCTTTACAACATGTTCCCTGCTAATTAATTACTGAAATACTTTTGGGAACCTTAATTATGTAAATAATTATAAAATAAGCTCAATTGGCTGGAATGTTTTTCTAATTATATTTTTTTTAATAGGAGCTTTTTGAATCTGATGGCATGATTGTAAAAGTTTGAAAGATAAAAAGCGTTCTCTTATTCAACTTAAAGTCATCTCAAGTTTGATAAAAACACATGAAAATAAAATGCTCAGTGAATTTGAAATGCTCAGAACTTTGAAATATCTCATAGCTTAAAATTATTTAGTAATCAAATTACTTATTTGATTTGATAGCTTATTTTTCCTGTTGTGAGAATCCACTTATGAAGAGTACAGCTCTATGCTAGTGAATTAAGTGTGGACCACTGAGTCTTGTTCTGTAAATTCAATATGCGTCATGGAACGGCACCACCAATTTATGCATATCTTAACTCTCAACCTTGAGCATAAAACCTGCTTTGCTGTCATTCTTTAGGCAATTAATATTCATGATATGGCTTTTAACTTGGATGAGTTACAGTTGTTTTATTGTTTAAAAGAATTAATTGCATATACTGGAGTTTCCCTATATTTATACCACACATAGAATTAATGTTTGTATAATGCAGATAAAAAATCTTTGTTCAATATTTGTGTTTGTTTATATTTTGAGAATAGCTGTAGTAGAGAGCATCATTCAGGGGAAAAAATAAATAATTTAGTTTCCCTACCGTTGGCTTGTTACCTTGAAGGAAGTGCTATTTTAATTATAAAATATTACCACAGAAAACTAAAGCACATCATTAGATAATAATGTGAATTCTATGCTTTATAGGAGTACTGTTAATCACAAAAAGAGTATTATATATCATATACTGAACTGTAGGCCAATCCTGCCAATGCAATCCTGCTGCATAATTTTCCTTCAGGAGAGATGAAGAAACTTCAAAATTGGTTACATCTCAGGCCTGAAACTCTGATCTATTTTCCCATGGAACCTGTTCATTTTTTGACTGAAGGAAGTTTGATAATTTATTCCACACGGTGTAAACCTAAGTAACCCTTTAATGAGAGGATTTTACAGGCAGATGTGAACAGTAGTGATGAGACCCCCTCTAGTAATGCTTTTTTAATGGAAAAGAAGACATAGGAAGCATCAAAGAAGCAGGAGCAGTGCTTCTGCACATGATTGACCTTGATTTTTTGGAAGCAGAAATTGATTTTCATACCTTTTCAAACTACACTAAGAACTTGAGCACGTAATTTCCTCCTCTCCCTCTGATTAGAAACTGAAATATAATCAGAAATATATATATATGTCTTTTTATGGCAGAAATTTACCTATCTTTCTGAAGAGTTCACTCTCAAAGCTAACAGTGTGGGATGTGAACAAAATAGGAGGTGTTTCCTACTGTACCATTCATAGGCTTGTTTTTCAGTTCTTGTAAAGTGGCCTGTTAGTAATATCAGAGAGAAATTAATACAATAGATTTGTTGAATTCAAGTGGCTTAGCAGAATTACATTTTGAATGGGTGTTTGGATGTATGTGTTTAACCTTTCTCTTAACAATTTATCTAAGAACATATTCATAACACTCCTTTTACTGATATTAAAAGCTGAGTGATAATAAATACTGTTTTCCTATGAAAAAGAATCTGTATGTTGGCAAATAAAGAGAAGGCAAGAAGGACATGCCTAAATCTGGAGGTTGACATGAATGTGGAAGAAACCTTTACAAAGATTTTGGGAAGAAGTATAGAAAAAATGTAAACACCTATATAAGCACATTATTTTAGAGGATTTTGTAAAGGATGAAATCGATATCTGCACAAACACAATTTAATGGGGAAGAGCAACATGGCGTTTCTAAAGTAGAGTCCTGCGTTGGCAGCCATCTGGGGTTCTCTGTAAGCACAGAAATAAAGGCAACCTGTTTTCTCATAGTTGCTATTATTTCCAAGAGAATTTCAACATTTGGTGGTAAAGGAAGTAAGAAAACCGTTGAAATAAAAAGAATGTCCTGCTATAGACCAATAAGTGGCTAGAAGAAAGTTGAAGTCAACAGCCAGCTCTTGTAATTGAGATCCCAAGTGCAGATTTGTAAGGGTCTCACTCAGGAAATGTGTTGTTTGTGGAATATGAAGTAACCACTGGAAACAAAGGAGCCAAGTATTCCACTCAGTTTTTGTATGAAAGTTGCTTCTTGAATGTTTGTGTGCAGAAATGTGATGTGAGAAGTAACTGTGCAACATTTTCTTTATATATTGCATGCGTGATGATATCCAGTGTCTTGCTTGTTGAAATAATGTAAGTTATAATATAAAATATCCATACAAACACTGTATATCCATATAACACGTTAAGAGAAAGGCTTATTGACTTTGAGCTTTGCAATGAAAGAAATATTTAAGCTTTAGGATTTTCGCCACTTAACATCAAGGCCAGTGGAGAGGATATCCTTCATATATGAGTGCACAGAAACACTGGTAGGGCAAATATGATGTGGATTTATGTTTCAGCTTGACAAGGTCATTTAATTTAAAAAGTGTATTTTTTATGTGTTAGGAAAAGTTGTGCAATACAAATCATTGCTTTCTTGTATATGGAGATTAATCTAATGTTTCCAATTGCTGCTTAAGCTTGTTTTTCAGATCTATCTCTGCTACAAAGCAGGTATATTTCTGAGCAGGAAATTTCAGTTGTGTGGGAAAAGATACGTGCAATACCTTCTTGATACTTTAAGACAGGAGACAACAGTTAATTATAAATAAGAAGTCTGTTTGGTATCAAATCTTAAAGAAATGAAATGATGGACTGCATTAAATGTATCCTAAATAAAAGAGATTGTCACCATTTCTGTGTTCTTGTTTGCATAGTGCAATGTTGTGACATTACTCAGAAATCTAATCAACTATAACTTTGAAATATAAATCTATTTAATTGCTTACCATAATACAAGTGAGGCCTTAGGAAATAAAAAACAGTATCTTATCTACCGAAGTGTATTAAGCAACCTCCAGAGTAAAATAGACATAGCCTATCAGGAGCTGTGCTGATAAGTTTGTTGCATGTTTGTAGTGTTGTTTGTAGCAGTAGTATCACAACAGAGCTGTCAGAGCATCCTGGCATTCACTGTCCTCCAAAATCAGCTTTATTTTCTGAGATAGTAGTTAGTTATGGGATTATCACACTGGTTTGGTATTGTTGCTTTTTTATGTCTGGCATGACTGACAGAGAGAGAAAATCATAGATAGAGAAACTAGATAACAGATAAACTGCTAAAGAGCAGGCAACAATAACATTCAAGCTTTTGGATTATGTTGTTAAAATTTTTCCTCAGATCAGATTTCCTAAGAGCAAGTTTAGGAATATTTCTGTAGCAGGTAACAGGCCAGTCTTTGGTTTTGTGTCCTTTATCTTCTACCTGCATTTTTAGATACCCAATGCAATCAGTTGCTAACAGTATCCACTGTTCACACAATTCAGTTGTCCCCGTGAAATCCCCAGCATTCATGTTGTTCTGCTGGCACCCAGGTTTGATCTAAGATGGGAGTGGTCTGTAACTGCTTGGCTTTTTCTGGCACTACATGACTTTGAGGTTTTAACTCAGTCCGGTGTTCTGATGTGGTCACTGATTAAGTTCATGTGGTATTTAGATAATTCCACTTTTAAGATATTAATTCCAAGGAATCACTTGTGATAGCACAAGAGTGAGGAAAATTCAATTACTGGTAATGTTATAACAAAAGGACAGCTATTCAGTCTAGTTTATAATCTAGTTTATTAATAACAATCTAGTTTATAAACTGAATCTCCTTAGTTCTACTGCTATTTAAGAATTCTGCTTTTTGGTGCTTTGTTCTCTTACTTATAGAACTTGTTTTTCCTTGACCTAATATTCTTTTTTTAATATTAATATTCTTGCTGTATTTAAATATTGCTTAATATTAACAGTTGAAATTATTAATTTCAACAGTGCTTCACTTAAGGTGAATCTCATCACTAGATGAGAACTTAAATTTTTAGTATACAGTGTTTTTGCAATTTTCTCAAATGGGGAAGAGATAGGTGGTAAGCAGGCAGCAGATCTTTCTGCTTTAGAAAGAGTGCCCATAATTGCCACAAAGAAATGTGGGAGGTTTGAAAATGACAGCATATTAAGAAACATTACTTTCTACGTTTAAATATATATATATTAAACTAAATGTAAGCCTGTACAGAAAGATTTTACAAAAGTAGCATCTCGTTTTTATTCTAGAAGCTCTGAATTGCCACATACAGTATGGTAAGAAATCACCATAAGAAAAAAAATTTTGAAATATTATCTTCCTGTTATTTTTTGTTCTATAATATGGAATGTTAAAACATAAAAGTAGGACTGCCATTTGCTCTGAAACTTAAGAAGCTCTGTGAAAGATTTGGAGAAAAAAAAAAAAGCAATTATTTTTGCTAGTAACTGCATTTACTTTGGTCTGTCTAACAAATCATTTTAAAGAAAGTGCTAGATCATGTTGTATTACATAGGGTCACACCATCTTAAGTAATACTTAATATAGAAAAAAATAAAAAGAACAGTTTAGAATTCATACATTCACAAGCACATTGTCACAAAATACTTCAGCTACAAGTAGACAAGACAAAGTTAGAAGATCCAAAACTCTGTGAATTCATGGTAGCACGTTTCTGAAATTGATTGTTACCTTTCCCAGTTAAAATGCTGTTGTATTGTATTCTGAAAATTACTTTGAGTCCAGATTGCTATTAAGGTAAAAATTGGCAGTGTGGACCTGGGAGTAAACCCTAATGTCTGCATTTCTTCTTGAAGAGAAACAGGGTGCATAGGTAGAGACAGGGATAGACCTAATCCTACAGTGTGGGAAGCTGCTCTCAAAAGCTGGTGTTTGGATCAGCTTTTTAAAATTTGTTTTTTAGGAAAGTAGAAACATGAGAACTGCTGAATGGATGCTTGTTGATCTTGTTTATGGTACCAAAAGAGAGAAAGACCTTACACATATGGAGAAATAAAAATATGTTTGACATCTATAAAACATATAATCTAATTAGGCAGCTGATGCGTGTGGTGTAGGTGGTGAGGTTTAGAGTTTCAAATCAGTTAATACAGTTCTCACCTACTCTAAGCAACAATTGGAGCTTGCCTGTGTTTTCTGCTCTTGGTACTTTCTCTAATTGAAAGAAATGTAAGAGCTGAAATTGCAGATTTGTAATTGCTTTTTTAGTAAAATTATTCATTGTCTTACTGGAGAATGGGACATGGAATGGAAAAACATTGGAAGATCATGCCAAGTACAAACAAAAAAAAAAAACCTCAAACGACAACAAAAAAAGTCCTGCATTTCTACAGCATCTCTAAAATCCCTACACATGATTAATTCACATCTAGACAGTAATATTCTTCATTTCCAGTATGGTGTTAGTCAGGAATTGTTGCTACTTTCCTTAATGGGGTTTTAATAAAGCTTTTCAGATGCTAAAATCACTTGAAAGTTCAGCTCTTCCTGCTGAAAATGTATGCAGCACATTTTTCTTCAAAAAGAAGTGTTAGGTCACATGAAGAGTTTGTGTGTATGCATGCATTTGTATCCAAGCCCAAGTAGTAAATAAATGTGGAAAAATGTAAAAATAGCACTTTCTCAGCTTAATTCGGTATCTTAAATGTAATTCATATTTATAAAGCACTTGTATTTCTGTTAAAAAGACACCATTGTCAGAGAATGCAATTATCATTTTGTAAAATCAAGGTATAACTGGTATGACAGCAGCAGTAATATTCAATGATAATTCTGTATTGCTGACTTCAGTGCAGAACCAGCCTTTCTCATGCACATGGTACATTTGCTTTCTGAAGTTGCTTGCATTGTCTGGGGATGAGGATTAAGGCTTAGGCTTTTCATGTTTGAGCTGTCTGTGTCCAGGAGGTATTATTTATATTGCATGGGATTTAGGACAAGATTCATGTTTCCAAAAGGAATAAAGTCATTTGTTTTCAATTGGAAGGTTCAGTCTGTGAAAAGACGTATTAAAATTTTCATACAGTTCCTTTGAAGAAAAAAACATATGTAAGAACTTGTTTGGACATGACCAGCTAATTAAACATTGTCCAACTCTTAATTACTAGGGCTATGATGCAGAAGGAACAAACATGCATTTTGTTGATCCATATTTGACCAATAAATCTTATTTTTAAAAAAGACATGTTTGTGTGTTTGTTTTCATGATTAGAAAGGCACTAAAATAGAGAAAATATTAGGAAAAAAATGTATCTACTTATAAATTAAATTACTAATTTTTATATCTTTCTATGTTTTCTATGTAATTTTTTATGTGTTTTCAAAACATGGATGTCCCTGTTTCAAAGGAGAAAATCAACAAATGAGACCAGGCTAAAGATGTTGAGCAGAGGAAACAGTAGACAGCAAAAAACTGAAATGTTTGGGCACATAGAGTCCTCCACTGATGATGAAAGATATTTCTTCAGTCATTTATGTACTTAATCCTGTAAACTACCTGGTTTACACTGACTGGGCACAGGCCAGCTTCAGCAGCTGCTTCCAAGCCTATGGAAACAGTTATTTGCCATCATCTCTTGTCTGAGATGGGAGAGAGAATCAGAGAAAATACTAAAGTGCCACCTAGTAAAAAGGAAAGAAATATTTGAGTATAGCAAGAAAGCTGTTGTGTAGCTTGATATCCCCTGGGGACAGGGATGTGTGTACAGAGGAGAACATGTTTCACAAATGACTATTAAAAAGTTATGCTAAATGAACTTCCTTGAAGTTTTTGTGCTGCTGCTGGTAGATATTTGTTTTACACTGGAAGGATTTTGCAAGAACTTGGAGGAGATGTTTATTTTGATTTTTGTTTTCATTCATTTGGAATATGTTGTGTGTGTACACAACAAACTGAGAATATGTAATTATTCTTTGATGCATGTAATCTACTGTAATTGCAGATTTTGACTTGTCAATGTGATTGATGGAATATCCAACAACATCCACCATTATCCAAAATGGCAAAAGTAGAAGTGTTGTTTACGTACATATTGTTGAACTATGAAAGCTAGAAAAAAACAACGATAATAGTGTTCACATAAGAAGAATGTTTTCCATTAAGTAAATGAAAAGCGGTCAACTATTTGAATCAAAGTAGTATAATGCAGTATGACTCAGTCTTGGTGCTATTAAAAGCGTAAAATATTTTAAAAATCTATAAATGAAATTACAGTTTTACGTTAACTTTTTTTTTGTTCAGCAATATTTCTCATTTTATCAATTTTCTGCTAATGGCCTTAGAGATTTAGAGAAAATAATCTGAGTATTGAGCTTCTGAGGGAACTCAGTCTGCTTTTTGGATTATTGTTTTGGGATCTGTATGATTTAAAATGAATGAAACCTCCCTGTATAGATGTGATAAAGATTATAAGGTTAGCATATGTACAATTTTAATTTGATGCTAACTCCCTTGGTGTCCTCCTTGGCTTTACCTTCCTTATGTGCACTACCTGTGAGGTGTTCATCTTCTGCAACATATATTTCACTGCCAACTTGTACATTTAACTGCAGAGTGCAGCTTTTGTGACTATAGTGAATAACATCATCAAGAACGTTTGTTGTGAGTTTTTTTCCTTAAATTATTAGATTTGTGCAGTCTAATACTTATTTTCAAATATTTAAGAAGTCCCATGTTCCCTGGGCTGAGACAACTCAAACATTTTTTTCAGTATATTGAGAGAACTGAAAGCTGTGAAATGGAAAATTCAGCAGTAAGTGTAATCAATATGGATGTTGTAGTACAAGTATGCTTTACAAAGTCATTCCTGTATTTTCCTGTTTACATAAATGTTTCTATCCACCCTAACTGTTGTAATCTATTCTCAGTAAATAACATTTCTTTCATTAGGCGATATAACAAACACATTTCCTTTTGATGTGCTTAGAGTGCTATTGTTTATGATACAAAGTAATTTCTAAATATATTTGCAGACTACAAAGCAACTTCAAAGTTTGTTTTGATCTGTTTGAGGTGCTTATTCAAAACTGTGTTAAAATTATCATATATGATGGGCTCTTTGGCTGCAATGACAATACAGTGTGGAGAAGCTTTAAATGCTATGAAAGGCTGTCTCATCGTGTTTTTGTACTACAAAAGGCTCTCATTTCAAGCTTAGTCTCTTGAAGTTTGCCTCATCCTGTGTTTCAACAAATTAAAGCCTACCTCATTTTTGCCCCTGCAATTAGTTTAGCATTCTTTAGGTATACAGCCTCTTGTAAAAGTATATAATCTAATTTCAAGCTTAGTTTGCTTCTAATGATCTGTTCATCAGCAATTGAGAAGGAATTTTTTTTCTCTGGACTCACAAACTTTGAGTTTTAGGAACAAAAGAGCATTTGGTGTTGTGAATGGGAATTATTATTTATTAGATTAGAATACATAATTATGCACATTTAATTTGCTTTCATTTTAGTGATGATCAGAAAAATACTCTTCAGTGTTCTTAAAAAACAGGCTCTGAAATCTACAGAAGTTTTGTGGGTGTACATATCACAAATTTATTTCTACGTAGGAGCTATGATTAATTCTTTAGCAAGTAAGACTTCAGTGTTGGGAGGAAGGGTTTTCCTTGATCTTCTGGTCTTCTTATAGACATAGCCACAGGCTTACTGAATTTGGGAGATTTCTCTCTCTTTTGTGGTTTCTTGGTCAGTCAATTGGTTAGGTTTTCTTATTTGCTTTTCTAGTAGGCACTGCATGCAGAAAAACACAGTAATCCTTTTCAATATTTTCCAGTTTTATGGGAGAGTTGAAATACTCTAATACTAGTGAATTTTCCCAGTAAGAATGAGCTGTTGATGACTTAAGAGTCTGAGTTTCATTCAAGTCAATTATAAATCTCCAAAGTGCCAAATCTAACAGTTACATTAGATCTTTCTGACAGATTCCCATTTTAAAAGGAAGAAAACAGAACCCAAAGGCTAATTATCATTTTAACCTTTCTAGTTTTAAGAAAAATGTATCAAAAGTTGAGACAAACTGCTGTGCAGCGACTTCGGTAAACAGAATAACTGAATAGAATTACCTACTTGTAAACAAATATGCTTTAATTTGTTTGTTTGTTTGTTTTAGGAGATGAAAACAGCAAATAAACAAAAACTTTCAAAACCAGAGTCTGCCATTCTGCATCCAAAACTGTTGCTATGACTAATTAGATTTTGAGGTATACTGGGAAAGGTCATCAAAATGGGGAACAGAGCGATTTCAGCTGTAAAGCAGGTTTCTGTAATGTTTCACATGTATTCTAGAAAATACTTTCAAACAAACAAACAAACAAAAACTCAACAAACAGAGACTGAGAAGAGAAGGTCTTGGAATGAAATAAACCTTTCTGTGGAAAACACAGAATACATGGCCTTCTTAGATGTTGCTTTTAAGAAAATAATATATATATCCATAGAACTTATTAGTGACTTATTATATGATAATGAAACAGCTTTATTGACAATGAAAGGGGAAAAAGGTTTGCCAAATGTTTTACCTTCTTTTATCTAACACTGTACAAAAATTGTACTCTATTTTAAAGAACATTTTCCAGACCATTTATTGAATAGTAGTGATTTATACATATTCTGATTCTTTAGAGTGCTTTTCTATGATACCTTATTTGTGAGGAAGAGCTTGCATACAACCTAAAAGCATGTGTCTTTTTATTATGCTGAATAGTTTAGAGAGTGGCAAATACTTTTATATGAAGGGCTTGTTAAAAATATTGAATTTTGCCTAACTCTAAGTTTAAAAATATATATTTATAAGGTAAACTCTGTAGAAAAATAAACCTATTTCTTCTCTCGATCTTCATTTTTAGCTCTTATTGAAAGAATGATGAAAAGTCTGTAGTCGAGCTTGTCCTCTTTTTTGGCCTTGGCAGTTCTAAAGCAAATTACTTCTTTGTAATATTTTTGACAATTCATATCAACTTCTTCCATGATTTTGGATAGTAAATTCATCTCTGTTTTCAAGAAAGGAGGGGAAAAAAATAAACCTATTGTAGTAGAAAGTGTGTAAAATACAATAGTAAAAATCATTTCCAGTTAATATAGTCTTTATTTCTTTTACTGGGTTAAGGAAAATTATGGTTCTAAATTCCCTGAGATTTCAGATTTTATCACTTTAATTTAGGTTTTTTTAGTGGTTACATCTAAAATTAAAATATCTTTTCTATTTTAGCATTAAATTCAATTAAATAGGGAGACTTACAGTTCAATAGGCTAATGTTTAAACAAGATTTGAATGTCAGTTAAAGCTACAGACTCATTATTGCAGATAGACTTATTAAATTTTGTCATTATTCAATATATATCTTACAATCCATTATACTGAATATTATCACCAAGTTATTATTTTAAATATTACCTAAAATATTGGATTCTTTTTAATTTTCAAGCATTAAAATAATTTAATTCATCTTTAATGGATATAGTTGTCATTGTCACAATCTTGGAGATCCATTCCTCCTCCAGCAAGGTACAGAACTTAGCAGGCCAAATTTTCATCTCCAGCAAAAAAAAAGTCTTTTCTGTACAGCAGTCTCCTTTAAGGTCTTCGTAAATCTTGATGAACTTCAAGACCGGTTTTGAGGAAGAAGGGAAGATGGAGGGGAGCAGCATTCCAGGAGCACCAGGGTAAAACTTGCACCTTACTCAGAAGTTTACTATTAGGGAAAGAAATTAGATTAGAAGAAAAATGGGACTTAATGTGTTAAAGTAGTTGTGTGGAAGAGAAGATGTAAACAGAATGTGAAAGCTAAGTGTGTAATACCACTTGTGATTTTCTATGTTACTGAAATCTAGTGTGCTGATTCATAAAAATAGTAATATAAATGAAAATGGGTAACTTAAGGAGCCCTGCAGTAGCAAGATTTGGAAAAATAGTATTTTTGTGGAAGGAATCTTAGTTTCTGGCATGCAAAATGAAACTCTGGGATACAGAGCATGTGAAATCTTTGGGAAGTGAAAAATAATGGGGGGAAAAAAAGTTGAGCAATTATTTATTTGTGACTGCTAATGCTGGAGGACATAAGAAATAGTAGTTATTAATTTATGCTTAGAACTGACCATGTAAAATTTACTAAGATCAAAGGAGGGAATATAGCAAAAATAATAATAGTACAGATTATGTGCATCCTTTGGATGTTAGGGAAATTTGTTAGAATTACTATGGTGTACAGCTAAGAATTTCTTTATGAAAAGTCATGTTTAAATGGGAAGGTAAGCAAATATTAGAACAAAATAAAGGAAGTTTCCCTAAGGGGGGTACTTCCCTTCCAATGAAGTTTCCCTTAGGGAAAACAGTTTAGGTTGAAAGGGCTTCAGTTATTCAGTCTGGTAGGGTTGTGACCTAACAGTTGGGTAAGCAAAGGAGATGACCATGCAGTAAAGTGAAAGAAAACTATGTGCTAGCCAGCAGGTAAAAGTGTCCTCAATAGTAATCAAGTACAGTGAAGTGTCAACTTGAATTCAGAGTCACAGGAATTTGTTTTGGTTGCACAACATGCTTCTTAATA
Source organism: Tympanuchus pallidicinctus (assembly GCF_026119805.1). NCBI lineage: Eukaryota > Metazoa > Chordata > Aves > Galliformes > Phasianidae > Tympanuchus > Tympanuchus pallidicinctus. Next base: position 11,353,771 of record NW_026294648.1, on the reverse strand, counting down.
ATGATGAACGAGAATGCAAGAGTGAAAATTATGCATATGTTCTTGTGATTTTGACAGCAGTAACTTTTGTATTATCTCTTGACTGAAGTGACTGATTTTGCCTGTGAGAAAACTTGCCTGTGTGCCTGTGTTTCAGAGTTGACATGTATGAGACACAGTTATTCCCTTGGCTGTTGAAGGGTGAGCAAGCAGTAAAGCCAGGATTCCTCACTTCCAAGTGCCTTCTCCAGTGATTTACAGAAGTAGTTATCATACTCGCTCTGCCTAATTATGATTTCTTGAATCTTCACTTTCTTGTGTTGTATTTTCAATAGATAGAGTCTTGGGTTGGGGTAAAGTACTCTCTAGAATAAGTAGAAATATGAATTTAAATCAGATTTGAACCTACCTACTGTATCTGCTGTGTTTTGACTACCAATTTTTTATAAAGGAGGAGAAAATCCCATCATTTCTAGATTCTAGATAGGAAGTATGTTGCCAGACTCATTCTTGTTAAATAAAGAGATGGGTGATTACTCAAGCACTAGTTGTAAAATATGAATTCTGAGTGCAAGCAATGAATCCTGAACTCAAAGAAGACCTGAGCATAGTGTGAAAATCTTTCATCCGCAAACCCATTTTCCTTCAAAGTTTAGATGTGACAATTTTGCTGATATTTTTTCCTATAAATGATATGAATACTATCCTGAGGAATATAACCCTCCTTGAAATGACGTAACAAATACAGTTATTTACATCAAGGTATTGGATTTCAGTGAGGAAATAAAAGTAGCATCAGAAAATACCCTATGTTTAACTGCAGCTGCAATTCTGAGCAAAGCCGTAAAAAAAACTTTCGAAAACTTGACTCCTCTCTGGTACTGTAATTCTATAGTTACTCTAGAAGTAATTAAGAACTTTAATCGTGTGATAACTTTTGCTTTCTTGTAATATTACTCTGAAGTATTTGCATTGCCAGTATCTAACAAATTGTGAATAGGAAATGGTAGCTGTCAAGCACATGGCATCAGACAAAAGCAGATGAATCAAGGCTTGAATCAGCCTAGCAAGGGGTGTCTGAGAGTATAATTTCAATCTACCAGATTTGCATACTCAGAACTTAAAATGTCCTATCTATATGGATGTGTGATGACATGCTGACAAATGCACCTAAAATGTATTCAAATTTCTGCATTTCAGGAGCAAATGAACAAACTGCTTACAGTGTATGAACAAGGCTCAGAGCATGGAAATTGAATGAAATGTCACTCAGAAACTCTGATAGAACTAAGAATATTTATTTTCTGAATTGCAAATAATGGTATGATTTCCTCTAATAAAAAGATTCATTGTTTTCTTATGTAGTTTAAAAGAGTTTTTTCTGTAAAGCTATGTATCATTGATGTAAATTTTCACAATTTGTATTTAGGTTAAAAAGTATAATGCCAGAAGAAAATATAATGGAAGTAAATATCAGAAGCGTTTGTTAGACTATCTCAATAATTAGAGAATATATTCTCATGAGAATAGAATTATTATAATGTATGCTAGCAGGATGTTTGAAAACAACCCACTTAATAAACGGAGTTGACAGAAAATACACTGCAAAAGGATTATTGGCATAGGCATGTAAAATGAGAGATTTGGCAGGAACTTTGAGAACACAAATATGCATCACTCAAGGGAGAAGATTTCTATCCAGGGAACAAGCTGTCTTTGTAAACAGGATTATACCCATAACAAGCATCTATAAAGCATATATGAATTCCATTTAAAAAATATTTTATATACCAAGAATAATGGAAATGAGGAATAATTCAATGACAATTACTTTGTTATTACTCTAAATAGTTAAAATTGTGATATCAATTTTATCAATTTTTTTCATTTAATTGTTTATTTAATTGTTACATTAACCAGTCACTTTCGTTCTGTATCCCCATAACAGATGTTCATTATAAAATCTGAATACATTAAGATGATTACATTATTCAAACTCTTTGATAATTCATTTGTATTAAAACCATAAGACTCTGTTGACATTTCCCTAGGGTACGTTTGGTGAGGTTAAGCAGGATAAATGTCACAGTTAGTAATGCTGCTAAGATAAAAACCTTGCAAAGGAACTACATATTATTTCTCTGTTTTATGATCCTCAACAGCAAGTTTTAGAATTATATTTCCTTTCTAAATGATGCATTATACTTGAAAAGCAAAGTAAAAAGACCTGAAATTATGGTTCTTGCTCATTTTATCAGGAATAAAGGAGTAGGGGAGGAGAAGTTTTAAAGAAGTACGCATAAATATTTTTAAGTCTTTTAAAAGAAAAAGATTGTGCTATATTTAAATACAATGGCCCTGGTGAGATATGATATGGAAGAATGTAGCTTAGAAAGAATATAAGATATGCACTAATATCTATGCAAATGCTTCAAAACAGGAAGAGAACTATAAAATGACAGATTTGGAGAGAAATCTCAAAAACAGCACAGACTTCAATATTCCAGAAATAACTAAGAAGGATCATGTAGCTGAAAAATAGATCAGGGTGACCTGTAAGAGGTCCCTCATTTTAGACTCCTCAAACCAGAACTAAATATTAAGTTTAATTTTAAATAAATATATGCACAGGCAATTTATATTTATAAACATGAAAAAGAAAATTCCAGTTACTCGGGACCTTCTTTGGACAAGCTCTCAAAACTCCAGAAGCAGATGTTATACATGAGCACTTCAAGCCATGGCTCTGCTGCTCATGTTTTCCATTTCCTGCAGCCCTACCATGCAGTGCCCAAGAGGTGAATGGTCACTATCACCTCTTGAGTTGTGCTGTGCATGTCAGAGTAGTCTCCTTTCTGTCTTCTCTAAGATTCTCTGTTCTTTGGCTGACTGTCAGTAGATTCTTCTAGTTTATTCTATTTTATGTAGAAGGCCATTCTCATCTTGGAGTAAACAACTGCAGTGAATGCCCTTGGTCTTACCTTTCCATAAGGCCCTGCACCAAATCCCCTCCCTGGCACTTAAGCTTGGTCCATCTCTTGTACTGTGGGCCATGTTGAGCACAGAGCAACATTGGCTTCCCCTGACCTGCTGCCTGGGTACAGTAGTGCCTGCCAGTAGTATGAAATACTGATTTAGTTTATACATTTCATTAATCTAAGGTACTGGAAGTTTTTGTTCACTTTTTATTTAAGCACATTTTAAAAGGTAACTAAGAATATTGCATTAAAGAATTAATTGCAACAATTCTAACTGGCAGTAAAATTAGGTGTGCATAAAGGAATATAAAACTTTAAGCAAAATTAACAAGAAACTACTTAATAATGGAAGTTAAATTCTTGCTTTTCAGCTACTTGAAATTTTTTTGTTTGGGCTGTGACTTGTTGGTTTTTGTTGTTTTTTTTTTTTTTGTGAGCCTGGGTCATACCTAATATCTGAACAGAACATTAATTACAGATATTACTGATCATCAAAAAAGTAACAATTTCATGGCTATCTTTAATTGCAATATCTTTGACTATACTCAGCCAAAATTGGTGCTGATAAAAATTTTATTATTAATAAAAATACTCATAATGCATTCTTCTGTGAAATGAGAGCGACAATTTCAGAGGCTAATAAAAACGATCAACTAGCTAAGAACTAAAAAAAAAAATAGTTGAATCCTAGAGGACTCTTCAAGCTCTATTACTGCCCCTACTCATACAGCAGGTTGTTCTAGGTGAGTTTTGTGTACCCCCAAGGTTGGCAACGCCACAAGTTTTCTTGGCAGCCTGTGGCTGTTTGAACATTCTCACAGCAGAAATTTGAAAAATGAAGCAACCTTTTTGTTATGTTTGAGTACAGTTTCCTGTGTTTCAGTTTGTGCCCATGATCTCTTGCCCATCACCATTCAAGGGGGTCTGGCTGTGGTGCCTTTACTACCCCATCAGATGATTAGGCATATTGACAATATTCATCTGAGCTTTTCTCCTTGAGAGTGAATTGTCCCAGCTCTCTTAGCTGAACTCGTTTTACATACAATCCTTTAATCACCTTTGTGGCCAGTTGCTGGACTTTCTCTTTTGTAATGGGAGCTCTCACATAACACTTAAAATATGAAGGAATGCAATAATTGTCTTCAAATGCAAAACATTGCATTGAGTATTTTTTTCTCATAAACACATTTTTCTTGCACAGATAAATAATAATGGGGTTTAATTGCAGTAAGACATTCATATCTTCAAGGAATGCATTCATAGTAAAGATTCTGAAGCACCAGCTTGTAGTTTCCTAACTATTCCTGGCAACTTTTAGGAAAGGGGTAGACAAACATCTGTAACTTAGTTAAAGCTAATCTCCAGGGAAATGGCCAGATGACCTTCCAAGGTCCCTTCCAGCTCTAGACTTTTCTTATTCATGAATGCCACAATAGGGAGTTACTGACTGACAACAGAATGAGCTGTTGAAAACAACAAATAAAAGAGCAATGAAGTATCTGTCTCTTTCTGTGCTGTATCTTTCTCTATGCAAATCAAGGATATCAATCCCAGGTTTGATTTTGGCTGCATATGTTGTCAGTTTTATTCTTTGTCTTATCTGAATGTTTACTTTTGTTTCCATGACTACTAATATGTCAAAGGTCTCAGGCTATTTATCTAAAATGGCAAAAACTGTAGATGTTGCCGAATATCTCTGCATTGTTTACATCAAAAATTCTACCCTAAGATTCTGGCTTGTTCTCGATTATTTTGGAAGGGTGATTTGAACAATGAACACCAACCTTTAGATTCACTTATTGCCAAAATCAGTAATTATCTGAACAAATAGGAGCTTTGATACATTTTGCAGTACCTTACCCATAACACTATTAGGTCATTTTTTAAGGTAAATCCTTGCCTTGAATTATTTTTCAAGTACAAACACGCAATGCTTAACTGCCTGCTATAAGATTTTATAATGACTATCTAATTTGAATGGCAAGGAATAGGAATATCTTGAATTTGGACAGCAGCATTATGTAGAGATGGTTCATCAAAATGAATAGAGGACTTCACATTCTGACTAAATGCTCTACATTTTCCCATAGCTGGTTTTGTGTACCAGCTCTGTAAGTACCATGCACTGGGTTTTCAAAAAATGTACTGCCTATTGCTATATACTTTAATTGTTTTGAATGTTTTCACTGTGTGCTTCCAGAGAAATTAAGACTTAGGTCCATTTAAAATTGTGTGCGGCCCTGGAGTATTGAATTTCAGATGGCTGCATAAGAGCTTTGGAAAATTTTAACCTTACATTAGTGCTATTTTTATTTTTAACTAAACTGTATCAGAAAAATTGAGATGCCTCATTTTAGGGCTGCTGGAAAGTTAACCTGTATATTTTCGTATAGAATTTTTGGGATGTACAAGAAAAGTACTAGAAGTAAGTTTTGTCTTTACTGTCACTTTAATAATATATTTAATATATAAGAGAGAGAGAGATTTATGTCAAATTTGATTTGACAGGAAATTTCCTGTCTCAACTGACATGAAATTATTTTGAATACAAAAAGCTATGGTGAGAATGTTGTTTAAATATAATTCTACATCTGGGAGAGGTTGCATTAATGGCATTACTGGTCTTCACTCTGTATGCTAATAAGTTGTCTTTATTCCAATTCTATTCACAGAGACCTTACACAGTAATTCCTCTTGTCTCTTCTCATTTTAAGCTTTTGAACATTATTGCCTCCTTTTTACTGTGACTTCAGGATAAACATGTTTTAGTAACTATCAGGCTTTCATTATTTCCTCAGTATTTTATAGAGCCACACTTGTGGTTCCTGTTCAGATTGAAGGAGTAGAAAAAAAGGGAAAGCTTCTTTTAATTACTTTATTGTAAGCGAGTACAGGAAACCCCATTGTATACTGTTGAAAACTCTAATGAGTTCTTATACGTTCTTTTAAATTATCACTTACTATGTACTGTGAAAGTGCTACATGGAAATTTCAGGTGCAATACACTGGTCATATAAAAAGTGGATTTTCTGCTGTAGAAATGTATTTCAGACATTTGAAAATGGCTCTTTCCTGCTCTTTCAGTTTTGGAAAGTGACTTTATCTTCTCTTTTATATTCAGAGTGTGTGGATGCTCAAGGACAGTGGTCAGCCAAATAGTCAGGGTAGGAAGAATTCTGAAGGGAGCACCTATGCATTGTTGTATTTATAAAACTGGAATGCTTAGCATCAATGATATTAAATATATATTTACAAATGACATTAAAATCAGAGTTACTTATATTAAGAAATTTGAGATTATCTTTGATAAATTTGAGCATATTTGATAAATATGGCTCAAGAATATGGAAACTGCTTTGAGGCCTATTTTGTGATACTGGAAGATATAAATAAAAAGTACTTGACAGACTGTGTAGTATCTGTGTTCAGTGGTAAAACACGTGATTTAAAACAGAGAAAAGGATCATTTAAAGCAACTGAAACAACTGCTTGTATAAAAATAACATATAATAATTCAGATTAGGAGAATTATTTAGTTCAGTTTTGAGAAACTCATTGATTTCAGTGATTTCATTGTTTTTGCTTAGCAACACTTTCTCTGTAGGAATTTTGACACTGATGTTGATAGCAATTCGTTGTCAAAAGACTTGGAGAAAGTTTTCAAGAAAAGATAAGCAATTTAAATCATTAAACTTATATTTGTTAGACAATGTCTTGAAATGTCTAAATTATTAGTTCAAAATCTTTTTGTTTACTTGTTTGTTTGTGTGATTTTTTTTTTCTTTTATGCCAGTGCGGAAACATACTGCTTATAAATTAGTAACATATTGTAAAATGACTATTAGTTTTGAATGTTTTTATAGATTTCCCGTTGTGTGATTTTTTTTAAGTTTTGTATTTATTTTTCTCTGTATTAAAAGTCAATAACTTGCTTTGTTTTGTGTGCTGTTAATTTTGGATTTCAGTAATGTTTTTAATACTGTTTTTCATAGTATCTTTCTGAGCAAATTTCCAGTATGTGGCTAGACAAAAACATGTGATAGATAAAAAAGATGCTATCTGTGAGCAACCGGCAGGTGGATTGTGTCCAAAGGGTTGTACTAAATGGGGTTACATCAGGCTATTGGGATTCCTCAGGGCTCCATTTTGGGGCCAATTCTCTTTAATGTGTTCTTAAATTATTTTGATGTAGGACTAGGTGTTTTGAGCAAGTTTGTTGATGATACTAAATTGGGACGATACTAAATTGGCTCTGTCAAGGATGGAGAAGCCTTGCAGAGAGATCTAGACAAATTAGAAAGCTGGGTAATGACCAATAGTATGAAGTTTAACAAGTGCAAGTGCCAGATTGTGCACCTGGGAAGGGGCAACTCTGGCTATACGTACAGACTGGGGATGATAGGCTGGAGAGCAGCACCACTGAAAGAGATTTGGGAGTTTTGATTGACAGCAAGTTGAACATGAGTCAGCAATCTGCTAAGGCAGCCATGAAGGGTGACTGTATCCTGTGGCATCAAACACATACAGTTCTTCTGTATATTAGTATGGAACTTCCTGTGCACAAGTTTTAGATCACTACTCTTTGTCGTATTGCTACACACCACCGAGAAGAGCCTGGCCTCTTCCATCTGCCTCCTACCTCCCTTTAGTTATTTAGAAACATTTATCAGATCCCCTCTTGGTCTTCTTTTCACCAGGCTGAACAGACCCGTTCCTCATATGGGAGATTCTCCAGGCCCTTGATCATCTTTCTGGCTCTCCGCTGGGCTCCTCCTAGGAGATCCCTCTATTTTTTGAACTGGGATGCCCAGTACTAAACACGGTAGTCTTAATGTGGGCTCACCAGTGCTGAGTAGAGGAGAAGGATAACCTCCCTCGACCTGCTGGCCATGCTCTTTTTAGTGCACCCCAGGATGCTACTGACCTTCTTGGCTGTTTGTTCAGCCTAGAGAAGAGGAGAATGAGAAGAGACCTAATTGTGGCCTACAGCTTCCCCATGATGGGAAGAGAAACCAGATCTCTCTCTTGGTGACCAGTGATAGGATCGAAGGAAATGGCATAAAGCTGTAGCCAAGGACGTTCAGATTGGATATCGGATAAAGGTTTTTCACTGAGAAGGTGATAGGGTACTGGAACAATCTCCCCAGGTGACCCAAGTGGTCATGGCTCCAAGTCTGATGTAGCTCAAGAAGTGTCTGAACAATGCTATCAGACATACGGCATGATTTTAGAGTGCTCCTGTGTGGAGCTAGGAGTTGGATTCAATTATCCTTATCTGCCCTTTCAACTGAGGGTATTCTGTGATTCTATGATTTTTTCTTAGGGGTTCTTATGTTTCATATAGCAAAGTGAGACTGGGATTTACTTTATTTCAGAAAATTAATAACTTAGGCAGTAAATGGTTCACTAATTGTAGGGTCTGATATTAATAAATGTTCTGTTCTTCAAAATTGTCTTTTAAAGTACATATATGCTGTAGCCAATTGTATTATAGATATAAAAAAATAGTGTTTCAAGCTATTCTCAGCTTTCTTGTAGCATTTTTCAGTGCAAACTCTAAATCTCTACTGGAGGAAATTAGTTTTTGAAGCAAAGATTTGCAGAAGACTTAATGATATTTTAGGAGCAAAATCTACATCGTAAATGTGAACAGGTTATGGTCTGGGGCTCAGGGAGGAGGAGGGACAGAGGCGGTGTTAATACATGATGATGTTTTTTAAAGTTCAGTGAGTTGCTAAACAGTGAATAACAGAGGAGGTGATTTTCCTATTCTGTTCAGTCTTGTGTTTCACCAAATAGAGAAATACTTAATTTGGAAGAAAGAAAATAAGAAGGTCGTATCTGCCTAGTCAGTGAAGCCTGGAATTCAAGTATGGATTTTAATTCCAGCTGAAAAATATCTTGTTACAGTGAAATTTCTTCAGAAAAAAATACTTGTCTGTAATTGTAGGAAAGCAGGTATACAGAAAATAGAAGAGCTTAGATTATAGGGGTTTATCAGTTTTATTGAATACACAAAGCTATTCTGCTAAGAAAATCTGATTTCTGTAGAGTTGTGTAATTATTAATATGATTACACTGTCAGCTTGTTTAAATTACAGTAGAGAAAATGGTGAAAAGGAGAGCATATTATAGACTTATTTAAAAGTGCCTCAGCAACTTGCAGAAAATCTTGTATTTAAAGAACTCCTTCCAAGAGATCAATTACTAGTACAACATCTCTAAGCTTAGGGATATTTTTTTCTTCTTTCTTTTTTTTTTTTATATAACTTTTCTTTCATTTCATGGTAAATTTTGAAACAGTTAACAGGAAGTCTGCATCATGCATCTAGAAAATTTTCTTTGCATCCAGATTTACAAAAATGTGGAGCAGTAGCAGGTAAATGCACACAACAGAAATCACACATGGAAAAAGTAGGGTTTCAGGTTACTTGGGACTCCTAAAATATCTGGGGTGACATGGCCAGATCTTAATTCAGCCATTGACTATCTGTTCCTGGGTTACAGTAACTAACAGTATGCCAGTAGGGCATACAGAAGTGAGAGCTGCTCCTTTCGTCCAGCAAAGGTTCTGCAAAGCTCATTGTGCTGTACAGGCGTCATTATTCAAAAACTGTAGGTCAGTAGTGGATTTTTTATTTACAAGTAGGAGGTTGTGGAGATTCTTGTCATTCTGAAATGAGCCTTTGTAGTTATTGAATTGAATGCTGCCTGTTAAATGCACTTGTGGGAGATTACTGAGTAATGACTTTTCAAAATGATAATAATTTTTAAAATGACCACTTCCCTTGATTTCTTCTGTAAATTTACTTCATTGCATGTGTTTCATGACTTTATCATTTCAGCCTTTTCTCTTTTTGTTTTGCCCCTGACACCTGATGGCATTCTCTCACAGTATCTCTCTCTTGTATGTTTACTTTTTCTCTATTGTACAATTTTAATTATACTTTGAGTTCAAGAGATTGTATTTGTAGAAATAAGTAAAAAACACACTTAGAAGGGAATTGACAAATTTAAAAGGATAAAATATTCTCTTTTCAGTTTATTTGTTTGTTTGTTTGTTTGTTTATTTATTTGGTAGGAAAGCTTGGATGTTTGGATGTTTGCAACTCTTTCAAACTATTCTAAGCAATTAATTGCTATTTTCAATATGTTTCTCTGGACACGGTATCCTATCTATAACTCTTGACTCCATGGTACATTCCCTTTATACCTAGGCTATTAGCATTAGAACTTCTTCCTCTCTCAAGTTATGACAATTCAACTCAATCTTTCTTCATCTCTTTAGTCCACCACAATATATATTTTCAAAAGATTTCTTTAAGACACTGCCATTGTAATTGTTTGTTTACTTGATTGTTATTAATAATGATGGTTCATTTTTAGAAAACAACATGAAAGAAAAAAACATGCAAATATACCATTTCTTATGTGCTCTGTTAATTTTTAAGCTGATTTTTTTTTTTGCCCTTACAATGCACCACTCAACTTCTTATCAAAACTCTGTTGCAAAAAGACAAACTTGCCCATGGTGATTTCTGGATAGTGTAGTTGTTTACAACTGCTATCTGCTTAACACCCACAACCCTACATGTTACTTGTGTTTTGCAGGCTGTCTAATTTTAGATATTCTACTAGTGTAGGAGAGCCACAAGTTTATCACTAACTTTTGCTTCTCTTAATAATTCTTCCGTATTACAGTTGTAGAAGTATAGGTTTAATTAGCTGCTTCTGCTCTTCTGGTTTTCTCATGTCATATTGTCTTTCTCATTAGATTTCACATCTTCATTTGTGGTAGATGTTTGCACATTTCCTAGCTTTAAGCAATCTGGGCTATAATTGGGGATATCTAAAGTTGGAACATGTCTTCAGTTACTGCTTTGTTAATTCCTTCTATTTTCCTGTCAGAACTGTATTTTATCATGTATTGCCATTGAAGTGGAAGAAAAGTCAAAGGTAATCCACATCAGGTTTTTGCTTCTAGCAAAGGCTCTATGTCTTTATACTTGTTTTCTGTTATAAATGTTCTATGAATGTATCTATCCTATTTTCAATTTCTTCATAGAGGCTGTGTGCAAGCATGTTACAGAATGCTCAAGGCTTTTAAGTTTGTTACATCAAACATATCAACAAACTGGTTTTCTCAAACTCTAAATTTATCTCTGTTTTTTTCTGTCACATAGAAATTTGTTTTTTTATAATTTTAAAACTGGGATTGTGTTAGTGAAAACAACTTAGCTGAAAAGTTCTTAAGGTAAAGGGTCAAAGAAGAAAATGCAAAGCAGGGTCAGCAGGCAGGAAGTTTGAGAATATGATGGAAAACAGAAAGATCCCACTGTACAGATGTTTTATCAGGTGTATGGAATAAGCTTTGTTTTCACATTACTGGGAATGACTGTGGGGACAGTTCATGCTCCTATTCTGGAGAGTGATGTTTTCAGGTGAAAATATGTGCAGACAGCAGTCATGGAGCTCTAGTTTTAATGTGCTGGAATTCTGAAACAAAAGTAGTAAAAGAGAACATGCTGCTGTTGCATATCTTAAGAGCAAAATAAAATTTGTCTTCAAAATGATTGTTTTTTTCAGGTAAAGCTTTTCAGGTAAAGCCTATACTCCTCTAAGTATTTTTGAGATTGAAGGTAGCTAGTTTGATTATTCTGACAGTCTTGAAATTGAGCAACATATGGAAGTGAACTGCATAAATTTTAGTAACCTTGTCATCTATTCTGTGCCATTTCATACACAAAACTAAAGCAACTGCAACAACAACAACAAAAAACCAAACACATAAAAATTGCTCTGCAAGACATCGGATCTCTTTAGGATTTGAACACAGTTCACTGTCACAGCCTTATTCAGATAGAGTGAATTTTGTATGTTTCCTGTGAAGGCCTTGCTTAGTAAGTTCAAATATGATACTCGGGACTGTGTAGCAGGAAGAATGAATGTGTTGTTCAATCAAAAAAATAAAAAACCAAAAACAAAAAAAAACAAGAAAAATAGCCTTAGTGTATGTTGAATACAAATGCAAAGACAAATGGTTTGAGAAATAACGAAGATGTATTGTTGTATAGACAGAAGCAGAACACTAGACTGAAGAGAAGGATTTCTGCTTTTCAAAGAGTCTTTAAGAAACATTTAAAGCAAAGCTATGTTTTGAAACAGATAATTAATATTCCAGTTAAAATGGGGCTTTAAAAAAGTATCCTGAAGTTTGGCATTTTGGGAGATTGGCTTTCCTTTTTGTTAACAAACCATTAAAACAAAAAACAAAACAAAACAAAAAAAAGAGATAATTGCATTCAAATTGTATTCTTTCAGATTTCCTTTATATTTATGAGGGTATCTAAAATGTATTTATTGAACATCTGAAAATGATATGGTATGACACACAGAGAGATCTCTTACTCCATGCATTTTCCCTACTTGTATGATGGCATGACATTTTATGCATTTCCTTCCAGTGGGGTTTCCAACGTAAATCTTTTTGGCAATACTGTAACAATTGCAAAGACTTATGCAACAACATAGTATGAATAATCTTCTAGATATTATAGTCTGTGTTCAAGTGTCACTGAATGAGATTCCAGAATGTGTTCATATTTGTTTGCAGAAATATCTGGAATATCTGTCTCAAACAGGTTTTTTTGGTTTTATTGGTTTTCTTTTGCGTCAGTTCACCTTAAGTTTTAAAAAAAATCATTTGAGAAGTGGTTACAATAGTGTTTAAGATGCATAGTGACTTGAAAAGAGAGATCAAAGAACGTTTGCTTTTTAAAAAGATGAACTAAGAATGAAGAGAGGCAATGGCACTCCAATGTGGAAATTTTAGAAGAAACTATAATAGAAGTCAGAATGAGAAAAGTGTTTTGGGAAAGATTGTGAAAAAAACAATCCTTAAGGCAGTGTTTTCTTCGATCCTGAAGTCAGTGTTTTGTTCTCCTCTGAATTCCATATACAGATTTAAATAGATGCAGTGATTGTTAGTGTTATAGAGACAGGTATTCTACTAAGATCTGTTTCATTACAGTAGACACTAAATTTGCAAATGTCAACTGAAGCAAATGCTGCCAATAATGATGGAAATTTTTTACTTTCTTATACAATAGTCATTAGATTCCATCACTGATCCAATCAGAGGATATGCTATTGGCAGGTCAAAGAAGATAACCTTGGAATAAATAACCATGAATTGATACATTCTCAGGTAATTAATAGGGTAGACAAAAACAGCTTGGTTACTAAGTTTCTGATTCCACAACAGACTGAGAAATTACAAAAACTAATTAGTTAGCAAAATTGAAGTGCCAAGGGACTTAATGTGCAGTAGTTCTGGAATCTGAAATCAATATTTCAGAACCTATCAAAAACTTCAATGCAAACAAGGAACAGCAAGTTGAAATATTTCTTCAATATTTGTTTAAAAACTGATTATCTAGAAGGTAGCAGACATCAAAAAGGTATGATGGAATTATTTTTTAAATAATTCCTTCTTGGAGATAGGTGTATAGATTACAGTGGTGCCCTAAAGTCATGCCAAATAATGCCTTATAGATATTTTGGCCAGTGTGTGTTAGTCATAGAGAGCACAAGAGAAGAAATGAGCTCAGTTTGATGAAGCAGGCTTAAGTTCTCATAAATAAGATTTTCCAAATACATCCCTCAAGTCCATTTTGGTTTGAACCTAATTTCAATTGGAACAATGAGAACAGGTAGGTTAATAACAATTCTAGATGCCCAGATCTTCTTGGCCTCAGAAACAGCCTGTTAAATCTCTTTCTACTTTTTGATAAACATAGCTGTAATGGTAAAAATCAAATCAAAGCAAAAGAACTTGCAGGTAGTTAAGGGAAACAAACTCAAATATTTTAACTGATTACATCTGCAGTAAAAGAACAGCTGTTGAAAAGGTTTGTGTTGTGCTTCGTACATTGTGATGATTAGGTGACTATTTTGTCTTTATCACTCCAACATTTATAAATACCTTTGGATGTGAATACACATAATTTAGCAAGTACAACTTTTAGATACTTTTATTTCCTAAATCTGGAAGATGTTTTCTCTGATCTTTCTGCTTTGGGCATATCTATAAAACTGGAAGGATTTTGAAATTATCATGCAAGAAATAAGTCAGCTTAACTATAAATACTGTGTTGTGATGTAATATGTGAATTCATAACCTACTTACCTTCTCTTTACAACATATAACAAGTAATACATATTTTGGCATACATATCTTAATCATAAAAGGAAGCTTTTAGCGTTTATTTTAGTATCTTTCAACAATTTTGTAGATTTTCCACTATGTTACCAGCTGTTTTTTGGGGCATGTTTTCTCCAGATTTACAGCCAATTGAGTAAAGTTGTCAGGATCAGCAATCCTGAAGCAGGTATCATTACAGTGGAATTTGATGAAATGTTCTCATATTTTGAGTGTAAGAGTAATCATCATGATTCTAAATGTTAATATTTTAAAGCAGCATATTAGGTCACACATTATTTGAAGCACTTAAATTTATTGTATTCATACCTTTCCTTACACTACTGTTGGTTTCCCTAATAGTATAGCTTCAGCTTGCAGATTGAGCAAAATCCTCCTTGCATTACAATTTCCTGAATTTGATTGTTTCTCCTCAGAGTTCAGTGTTCATCAGAAGTTTTTATTCCTTTTAAAGAAAGGAGACAACAGTGGTTGATTGTATTTTTTTTAAGAATAAATTTATCCAGAAAGAGAAGACAGTGATCTTACAGTTTAGATTGGCATGTAACTATTCTGTTCCTGATTTTGCTCCACATGTACTTTCTGACTGAAAAAAGATGCTTATTTTATACATACCTTGTTGTGCCTTGACCTATGATCATTTTCATGTTTTTAATACAGTAAAATGTTTTTTAAATAGTTTATATATAGGAATAAAAGTTATTTTTATGATACGCTTTTTGAGTGGGAAACTACTTTTTGCAACTGAACAATAATTATTCAGTAAAATACCACTTCAATGAAACATTTATTACATTGGTAGAATATGATGAACATTAGCGATCTATCCTTTATATTTTAGGAGGTGCTATGGGCGGATGAGACGAAGATAATCAAATGACTTTATGCTAGCAGTATTTTATGTTACTACCATTTCATATTATTCTTCTAGCTTATATTTGAAAAGAGTATTTTGTAGCTCTATGTAAGAATCAAGGCAACGTGCCTGTTTTCAGCTGCTTTAGTGTTAGCAAACATTTTCCACGCTGTAATGAATGCACAGTCCAAGTAAATGTTCAGCTGTGGACAAATTAGGTGTAAGTTCTAACAATTAAGAACTTTTTATTCTTCCCATTTCACTTCATAATGTAAGAACTCTTCCAAAAGCAATTAATGTTCTGTGTAGGTAATGACCTCAAGTTCTTACACATGCCAACACTGCACTGTCTCCAAATGCTCTTTCCTTGTTAGAGAGTGATGAGGTACCTCATCTCTTAGTGCTGTTTTAGTCACTGTGACTGAACTTCAGTTCTTGACCATCCCAACTTTGTGGATATCTACACAGCTTAACGGGATTTGATCTAAAATTAGAGACTTGATTAACTGTATATGTTTCAAGACTGTCAGTGTTTCTTAGAATTTTGATTGAGCTATTCTTCTGTAAGAGATTGATTTATCAGGGTTTATCTACTTTGATTTTTATAGCATCCATATTAAATTTTTTGAAGAATAGGGATGTGCTTGATCATATTTGCAGAGTAATGGGCATATATATTTATCTATTTGTCTCTGGCTGTATTTTTCTGTAAAAAAGAAATATTTTTAACATTGAAATTACTAGTAGGTATAGGAAAAAAGTTCAAAATGGGACACCGGTTATGACAGTAATTAATGAAGTAATTTTGATATGTCTTTAATTACGATAGAAGAAATAGTGAAAGAACTGCATCTTTTAAATTGCTAAATAAGTGGGATGATTACTATACCTCATGCTGGGGCAGCGCTTAAATACCCTTGGAGTGTAGTATTACTATTTTCTGACAGTAGCTTTTGTCTTAATGGTAGTACAGAATGCTTTATGGGTTGCAAAGCAATCTTTCTCTGAATAATAAATCACTGCTCTTTTAATGCCAGCTCTGACCTTTTCTGATTGAAATTGTAACACATCATCATAAAATAATGTCAGCATGAGAGAAAATCATCTGTCTCATGAAGAGTGATTCTACACATGGACACTTAAAGAGTTGGCTCTGATCATAATTACTCTTCAGTTACAAAAGAGTGACGCTAACCTGGCAAACTGTCTTAAAACAAACAAAACCAGCTATACGCTGCCTTAGAATATAAAAGGGCTTTTGATAGTTCCTTGTCTGGAAATTTCTCAGGATACAAAGGAGGTGAGTACAAAAAGTGGTGAGAGGTCTCAAAACCCAAGAGCTTCTTTTCAAAGAGAGTTTTCTTTCACTGTTATTAGTCGGTATGAATATTGAAATGAGGACTTTATTTAAACATACTGCTGGTTTTTAGATGAGACTTCTTTCAAAGCTCTCTATTGCTCCTCTCACATCAGTTTTTTATGCGGACAGGACATAATATGTCCTGATCAAAATTCATGATTTCACTTTCCCTTATTACTATCTGCTATATTTTTAGATTTGCACCTTTTAAATTCATTTTTAACAGGTGCAAGGTATAGGAAGAAGCTATAGGATTACATTTGTTACCATGCAAGAATTTGTTCTGTTCTTCATCTAATTAGTTGCCTTTTGGATTTTGTACAATGTAGCAACTGGACTTTAATTCTCTTACAAATTCCAATTACTGAAAGCAGTTGTCTTTGAAGGAAAAAAAGTCAAACCTGTGCATGTTTGTGTCAGATTCCTCAACTTTGTCTAGAATATTTCCATTTGCATTTCCTCAGGTGTATGTATATATGTGTGTGTCTTTATAGATAACCAAATACACATGTGAGAAAGAGAATACCAATCCCTGAGAGGTGCCTGGACCCCACTGAAGCTGGAGTATTATTTTCTCAAGCAAATATACTGCAACTTCTCATTTACCACAGTATTTCTAGGTTTCATCCATATGTGATTACTTATTAGTAATTTTTACCATTGATAACACACACAGTTGATTCTTTGCGCAACTTTATAGCATTATATTGCACAAAGCTTATACATATATATATCTTTATTTTAAAAAAAAAGTAGATCTGACTTATAGAACCTATGTACATGAGTTATGAAAAGAAATACAGTGAATTTTTTCCTTTCCTTTTTTCCCCCTGCTCTCTCATGTCATCCTTGCACTTAACCTTTACTTATTTAATCCCACTTTAGTCATAAATGCATGCTCTCTACTCCATTCATTTAGCATCATTCAATTTTTGTGTGATCTTAATATATTGCACCATTGGAAAGTAATCTTATGAAAGTTTCAAATGTTATCCATGTTTCTTCTACTTGCATTACGACACAAGAATAAAAGATATCACCAAGGAAACGGTAGACTTCACAGACAATTTATTCTTTTAAATCAGACCAGAGTTTAATTCAGATTAAAATCCTGGAAGACATAATTCCTCACAAAGTCAGTAATGTTCTCCTTGTTACCTGGTAATGATAGTCTAATTCTATTGAAAGAAATTTTTAATAATATAGCTGCATGTCTGAAACTTTGCAATTTAGAATAAAGATGTCACTATACAAAAGCTTAAGAAAACACGTTAACTGAAGCTCAAATAAATCACCAATAAAGAACACTGTCATTTTTTCAGTTAATGTTTCACCTTTTTAGCCTCATCTCATTTGTATTTTCAAATGGCATATAAGTAATCCGAATGTCCAATCCCACATAAAGAGTGGAAGAGGTCACATTTAGAAGCTTTATTTAACTTCTAACATATTTCCTCGTTTTCTTTGTACCTGTCAAGTATCTTTCTGTTTTTCAGTGTAGCTTTGTCGTATTATTTATTACCATATTAAGCTCTGTGTAACTGAGACAAGAAGCGCTGATTCCTGGAGGTGGTGAACACATGCAACATTTGCATGTTGTCCATGTGTCTTACAGGTTACTGCAATCAGTTGGTGACTTCTGATTAAGCTACGTAAATATGATCAGAGTTTACCTCCTACTGCAGAGTAGTCATCAGCAGCAACAATTTAAAAGAGCTTCAGTGTGAACTCAGAAACAAATTACATACTGAATGAGGGGCACAATAGCTGTCAATCTTGAAAAGTTTTGCTGCATTCCCTTGCAAGTGTGAATATGTCAAGAAGTTAGATGTAACAATGCATTGATGGAATGTGATTAATCTACACAGTGAGCACTATTCAAATCAACATTTTTATACAACTAAGGGACGATGTGAACCTGCTGCATTATAGCACAAACATAAAAGAAAGCATCAAAGCATCACATCAAGTAATTGAAGCGCCAAGACATATAGATGCCAACAGGCCAAAACAGTAACCTTTCTGTAGAGTAATGTATGCAAAAAATACCATAATTATAAACACAGATGTTGAAAAACAAGCTAAGAGGGAGTGCTATTTTCCTCATTGAAATACGGAGATTCTTAAACATGGAACCCAAAAGTTACTCTTATGAATTCATTTACAACTCAGACAATTGGATTTCGAAATGTTTATCTTTTAATACAGTGTGACATCTTCAGACTATTGAATTAGCGTTTGTTTTTGAACATTTTTCCTTCTATTATTTCACCTTAGAAGCAAAATATGGCAACAAAGTTCCTGTTCTTATATGCTTTTTGATTGTTCTTCCATTTACTTGCTTTTTGATTGTTCTTCCATTTACTGAGTTTATATATAAAAAAGTCTGAAAGTTAATGTTTCATTTAACATCCTTTTAATAAAAAAAAATGAACTTTGTGATTCGCTTTATGGTCCCTTTATAGTGTTACATGTTTTGGCTACAGTTTCGAGCAAAGATGAATTTTCCTTACAATCTCAGAAGTTTAAGCTTAGAATTTAACCCATTGTAATCAGATTGCACTAATATTCATCAAAAGGCCTGCGTTTCATCTTACTTCCATATGATGCCTTAAGTAAAATTAAATATAAAATCCTACAAAGTTTTTTATATTTTCACTAAGCTGTTTTCCTAATCGTGTTAATCTAAACTTTTTGTTTTCCGTTAACATAGTCTTTATCTATCTCCTGCATGATTTAAATATGATACAGACATGTCTTCACAACGTCTGCATCCTCTTGCAAGGGGAATATTCAGACTATGGAGAATGTCTATCCATTTACTTCACAAAGGAATAAAAGCAAGAATAATAACAATACAGAAAGAATAAATTATTGTAGTAATCACAGCCCTTCATGATAAGCATTTTGTAGGTTTTGCTGTGATAGCTCTACACACATCATGTCTGAAGAAGTCTTTGCCTCATCACATAATGACTCTCTTGTCAGGCACTAGTGATATGTCTTTGCAAGGCTACAGCCTAAACTTCTGCTCAAGCTTTCAAATGTAAAAAGCATCTTCACGACTGATGCAGCATGTATTTCCCATTGCATAGTCCTGCTTTCCTTATGCTTCTAGATTACGACAGTGTTATGGTTTTATGATTTTTGGTTATCGGTATTCCACATTATAGAATCATGGAGTGCACTGGGAGTTAAAGAGTTAATGCTCCAGTTCCACGTATCTGTCCCAGAAGAGAAGAACTACATTCCCTAGAAGGCTTTGTGTTCAGAGAGGAGTTATAACCACTTGCAAGGTTGTTGTTTTTTTTTTGGATGTCATTATCTTTGATTTATTAGCTGCAATTCTAATTGTATTGTATTGTATTATAGTGTATTATCTTGCATTCCAGTATCTTATTTAGTAAATTAGTTTGTTTCTCCTCAGATCGTTGCTGCTGTTTTGTTTTGTGGCCCATCTCTCTACCCTTTTTCCCTTATCCCTTTCCAAGGTGGAGATCTGCAACTCCCTCCACCCCAGTAGTCACAGAACTGGACCGAACCAGCCCCATAAACTGTTGACAGACTGAAACAACTTCTGTAGTTGTACTGAAAAAGATCACAGATGTATGGCAGGTTTCCAAGTTGTTTGTGACAGCACTGCTTACAGGAGGATGTAAAAAATTATCTACTTTGCACCCTCTCTTCAGATATTTATATACATTAACAAGTTCCCCCTGGTGCCTTCTCTTTTCTAGACTCTCAGCTGTCTTGACCTTCCCTCATAGGAAAGATTTTCCAGTCCCTAGATAATCTTTGTGGCCCCTTGATGTACTCTTTCTTGTACTACACAGCCCAGAACTGGACACAGTGCTCCAGGTGTAGCCTCACGAGTGTTGAGTAAGGAAAGCTGTGCTTTCCATTTCTCGGGAAAAGAAAAGAGAATTTAATTATTGAGTTGAAAACTAAACCTTATTTAAAATTGAAAGTGAAATAAGGATTGTGCTTAAGTTTTTTGTTTTTTGTTTTTTTTTTTAAATTGGATGTACTACTTCTATAACATTATGGATATCTGAGACAGTTGGAATAAGCAGTGTTAACTAAGGGGACAGGAGTGATAATGATCATGGGGAAAGTAATCACAGAGATTTCCAAACATCCTTGATTAGTAGAGGGCAAATACATTTTAAAGGACATAAATCTAAGAGGAAATTGGTATGAAATGAAGAAGTGCCTTAGTAGAAATAGGTCTGGAAAATCAACTTTGGATTTATTATAGTTAGAAACCGTAAGACTCTCTGCCTAACACTCATGATTTGAAGAAAATTAGCAGATGTTTCACTGAGGGAGTAGAATATAAATCAGCTTGAGAACATTAAGCTATGCAGAGCTGAGTTTATTATTTTCTGAAGAAAAACTTCTGAATTAGAGAAGCTAAACTAGTATGATTTCCCACTCATCCCACTGTTAATTACTGAAGGTTTTGTACTATAAACAGTTTAGGGAGCAAACCGTCTTTGCTAGCACTAAATTGGTGTATGGATTTCAGTGCATTCATACAACTTCATTTTTGTAAACATCTCTTCAACTTCATCCATATTTTGTCTAGCCAATCTTTTCTCTGTGTGTTTTTCACTGTGAATGGAAAAAAAAATAGATGTATTTCATTTAAACGTAATGAATGGCATCAGTAATGGTTACCCTTCAATACTGGACTGTTTTGTAGTGCCAAGGGTGAAATTTGGTTTGTAATTAAACAAAATTTCTAAATTCAACTTCCTAAACATTATTTTTTGTAAAAATGCAATAAAACTGTAATTCTAAGTAAAATTGTACATATTGTAAAGTTTTGAATCTACTATGAGAAAGTGGCAATGCATTTTTCTCCAAATAATTTCTTTATTAAGAACTAGATTAGAGAAATCTGTTTTCAGCATGTTGAATCCAGTCACAAGAATTAACAATTGCATCTGATGTAGTTTGAGGCCTGATACTTTTGGTATCATCTCCGAGTGACTTTACTATCCTTTTCACTCCCTGTTGGGAACAATATCTTGCCTAATATTATTAATTCTCTTCTGCTTCCTTTTAATTTGGATTAATTGATCTTTCTTAAACTAGTATAAGCTAGTTTAGCAACAGCATGTACGTGTTGTTATCTTGCTGCCAAAGATGTATGTTAATTCCAGCAAGTGGATAGATATTGTATATTTATTATTTATTTATTCGTCTCTATATTTTGAAAATGTTGGGATGAGAAAAATATGTAGCAGGTATTTCTGAGTTTTAAGCTTTTTCATTTTTTAATTCCTTTGAATTGCTTGTCAAGAAAGCAATATGTTGGACTTAAGCAGTAAGCTGGACAAAATATGTCAGAATATCCATTGGATCACTTTGAGGTGTTGCAACAGGAGAAATGGGAGATTAATAGATAAGTAATATACATTATACACTTTTGCTTAAGGGTGCAATGACATGAAGAAAGGTTAAGATGGAAGAATCTGAATGAAAATGCATGAGTTCTTCAGTTTCCTGGAAAAGAATGCCAGCAGAATACTAAAAGCTTTCTTTGTGGAAGGATCATGTGTATTTCTATCCCCTCTAAATTTTGTCTTTCAATTTTATTAAAATACTTTAGTAGACCTTGTGATTTTTTTTCTCTTTTGAGAGTTGGAAACTTTTAATTTGGCTGTTTTTTCTTTCTTTCAGTTAGAAAAACATAGCAATTTAAACTCAAATGATGTCAGTCATCCCACTGTTATCCACAAATACTCCAGAATTCCAACATTAGTGAGATTCTTCATCACATCACAAGATGTACCTCCAGCCTGCCTTCGGAAAAATAAAATTGTGCTTTTTAGGAAGAACGTATATTCATCTTTATAAACACATCTCAAGGCTTTTATTGAAATAACCAATAATTTCACCATGTTTATTATGTATAGTTTCTTCTGCTTAGATTTGTTTATTGATAGTAGGTACAGACAGTGTTTTTGTAGAAATTTTAGATCTCTGGTCAAAGAAAATGAAGATTTATTTATATATTACATTTACACTGTATTGTATGTAACCTTCAAACAATAATCAATTCTGCTAGGACTATGGATCCTGAGTCTACCACTCAAAGGTCAAAAGTAAGAAAAATTGATCATCTGTTGTGTACCTGTATATCAAGATATATAGTCTTTCTTCAGTGCTCCTCTCATTACACTTCTAGAATAGCATTCTTTTATAGAGTTTTGTCGGCTGAAGTCTGAGACTTTTTCTTCAGAATTATTCTAGATTTTAAAAGTACAGTTTGGAATTACAGCAAGTTATTTCTACTATGAGAGGAACCTGTTAGTTACAGAAAGAGAAATCAACCATTACGTCACTTCGAAGTTTTTACAATTAAAAGTTTTATTCCTAGAGGAACAGAAAGACAATTAAATGAAATGCTAACAACAAATTAAATGCTTTATAGGTCAGTCATCCCATTAGGTCTCTTTAGGGAAGCTGTTCTCATATAAAGCATGCCATAACCTATTTGCATAATGATTCTATCTTAACTGTGCCTTCTGCTCTTTTATGGTGTGTTGTTTATCCTACTGCATGGCTGATATAGTAGAATTGCAAAGAAAGTAAAATCTGCTATTTATGGCAGACAAAACAGTGCACCATTCAAATATATTATGCAGGACAGTACCCAAACTGCAAGTATGATTTAACACACAGAGACATTCTGCTCCCGCCTTTGCAACTGTTTAATTGTTTGAATTATATAACTGTTTCCATCATTGTTTTCGTAAGATTGTGCACACAAAATCAGCTGCAGCCAGAGTGTTCGAAAGAAAATGAAAGGTTTCTGAGGATAGTGCTAATGGTTGGTGCTTGTTTGAAAAACAAAGCCTTTTCCATAGGTAGAAAAATGCTTCTGATAAAGGCTTGTCTCAGGTATACACTGACACAAACCTTTTTTTTTTAGATTTTTTGAGGTAAAGAAGTTTCATAAAATGAGAATAGGTTTCTGCCCTGGCATTATCAGGTAGTTATTTCTGACATTTGTTTTGTCTTCTAGTGCAGAAAGTGAAGTAACTAAAAATCATTCTGGCGTGCAGCCAGAAAAAAGCCAGAAAACTCTGTTGTTTGGGTTGTTTGTTTGGTTGGTTGGTTTGTTTTTCAAACTATATAGTTTTCAGACAGTAGATTCGGTCCTGTACTAAAGAAATGTGAACAAGTTTCTATTAGTAGCATTTGAACTCACAACAGTATCAATTTACTTGTCACAGCTGTAGGGCTTTGTTATTTTCCTGAAAACTCTGGTTAGTTTCTCTGGCTTTCATAACAGCAAGTTCATAAGTATCTCAGAAGAACAAGATGTCTTCTCTTTGCTATTGGTTGCAAATTCTATACTGGATGCATATTTTTTGTAGGATTTAATAGGTCTTATTCTGATAAAGCTGTGTGTTCAGACATCATGCACAACATCTTTTAATGAAATAGCAGTTTACCATCTTTAAGCAGTTAACTTCAGAGTCCATCAGTTTATAGTTCCACGGCAAGGAAAGAGAATTCAAAAACAGGGCAGAACGTCCCATCTTAGTAGTAGGTAATCATTGGATAGGCTGACTTGACTCATCAAGCCATCAAAGTATTCTGAACAAGATGTCTCAGTGTTACAGACTGCACTGCAGCAAAACTTGCAGTTAGGTTTTCAAAGTTCATTAAAGTATCTGACTCATTCCTGAAGCAGTACTCCTCTTCTGTTAAGGAACTGTGGCTAAGTTTTCAAAAGGACAAGGTACTCAGCAGTTCAGAATCACTTCAGAAATACGTACTAGAAAATACCTCAAAAATACCTCAGAAGAGGCTTTTCAGAATAGAATACTGTTAAAAAAGAATTAATTCTTTCATTTTTAATGCTTCAAGCATAGCCATTTTGATCTTGTGTTTATGCAGCAGTGAAAACTAAACTGCTATGAACCACAGACACTGCAAACAATTTTAAACGTTATTCTAGCACATGCTGCAAACTACTTTTGCAAGTGCCTTGATCCTGTGGTTAGCAGTATTCAGACCCGCCCTTGATTCCGTGCCTGGACCACTGTTGACCACATGATTATACTGATCCTTCTAGACTTTATTAATGAGGAATCTGGACTTTGCTCTGAAGTGCAGTCTCCATCGATGTGATCCTCTAGTGCTATTGGCATTAAACCTTACTGCTCTTTTCCAGAATTTGTGGAGAGCACTATGGCCATGCATGTCAGTATAAACTCTAGTCGGAAAACTTCAGAAGTTTTAGACACAGCCACTATCTTTCCTGTCATTAGCCAAAACAGTTCTTAATATGTTATTTGCTTGAATATTAGCAGAATTTAGAGTTCTCTCTATACAAAAACTCTGAAAGTTGAAAATTATATTACATCTTTAATGACTGATTCCCTTCCAACTAACTATGCATTCTGCAGGACGAATTAGACACTAAATGTCATATAAATGAATTAAGCAGTTTTCTCCAAAGACCTGAAATAACTTCCTTCTGTTACTAAGGACTTTAAGTCAACATCCTCTAGTGAACCTTAACAAATTAAAAAGATTATTTCTGCTGTTCTGGTGTCTCAAACCTTATTCTCAATATATATCCACCACTTACCTTTCTTCCTCATAGTATGCAAATGTTTGTCATGATTTTAACTTAAAAAAAAAAACCTCACTACTTTTGGTAGAATTGAAGAAATTATCTCTGGAGAATAATGTTAGCATATATGTTTAACATTAAATAAGTGGTGATTTAATCTCATACAAGCAATGAACATTGCTGACCAGACATGTTTTGTATAACTATTGCCTGGCATTATGCTTGAGTGCACCACTTCTGCAAAAGGCACCAAGATTGCTGCTATTTACCCCTGTAAATGCTGTTAAATGCTTTGTTATCTATGTTGAATTATTTCATGCTTTGAATCATAGTACTGCTGCTACTGTTTGCTGTGAATATATTATTTTGAGACCTTCATCTTTGTCTAACTTCTCTGAGTGGAAGTGGAAGATTGTGAATAAATTGTTTCCAGCATTATTTTTAGAGTAAGTATATATCCAGAGGAAATTTCTAGTCTTAGCTGTAGCTACTACAGAGCTCAATTTTCTTTTTCTTCTTATCTCTTCAAGTGCAAACAGCTAAGTAGGGCTTTCCATATTTCTTTAGTTCATGTACAGATAGAATATTTGTACCATACCTGAAATTGATATCCACTTTCCTATTGTGGTGGAAAACATAAGGTAATAAATAGATGTCTAACCAGTTTTCAAATATCTTCAGTAACATGAAGTCCTTTAACTCCTCTGTCTGTCAAGAAGTTTATAGGTATTATTTGTCCCAACTTGGTCTAGAATGCTAGACTTCAGCCTTTTATGTTCTGTTTTCTGGATGATGCTGAGTATTCAGATGTCTAAATAGTCATATAATCTTTTTCCTAAATCCTAAAGCATACTCACTATTTAATTTAATCCACTTTCTATTATAGGATTTGATATGTTTTTTTGCTTATGACTGGAAAACGTGGGTCTCAACAGCATGCTCCTATACGAATGAGCCTCAGCCTAAGAGTTATGGAGGAAACTCTCCTTTTTAGTCCAGTGAACAGAGAGGAAAACATTTTGTGGTCACTTCCATGTTATTCATCATAGACAAGGAATATGGAAGAGGCAACAGTAAGAAGTAAATTAGCAGCATATTTTCAAAAAGCCTCATTTGCTTTCCCAATATCTAATCGTTCAGCTTACATTTGTTTTCCCAGAAGTACCTCATTCTGCTTAGTACAGCTGATTTTTTAAAATTTATTTATTGCATTTCTTTGGAATATTATCTTTTTATCTAACTTCTTATACAAAAATACTTGCCATTACTACAAAAAGAAATGGACACAGCAGGAAAACAAATTTACTTACAAAGTATAGACTGGGGTACATTCAACTGGATTATTGTCCAAATTTAATGAAGTGCAATATGATTATTTTGAAGTCCCAGTGAATATGGATTATTTTGAACAAACAAAGAAGTGTGAGAGTTTGCAGTGAATCTAACATAAGGACAGAATGGCTACTTAGATTTGAAATGTTGCAGAAAGAATTAGGCTTTGTCAGAAACAAGTATTTGAAGACTTCCTCTGGAAATGTATTATAAACAAGACCTCTTCCAGAGTCAAAATTACCACGTACAGAAGATTATTCCAAGTAAACTTAAAGGATACTTGTTGAAGCCA
The DNA here is from genome assembly GCF_026119805.1 of Tympanuchus pallidicinctus. Lineage (NCBI taxonomy): Eukaryota > Metazoa > Chordata > Aves > Galliformes > Phasianidae > Tympanuchus > Tympanuchus pallidicinctus. The sequence goes on along the minus strand of NW_026294648.1, from coordinate 11,327,154 downwards.
TATACAATATTCTGAATGTTTTAAAAAGCTGTTAGTATATGTATGTCACTCTGAAAGTAATGCCTCCTATTTATTTCCATGGATACTACAACAGATTCAAAGAGCACAGCAAAACTATTTGATAGAGCAAATTCTTAGCTAGAAAGCACCTTTTTTTCAACATCACCACTACTGTTAGCAATGTATTGTGATGAAAAAGATCCTTCCATGTCACACTTGTAAAAATCTGGAGAGTCTCATGGAACATTGCTTGTCTTTCACATTGCTGTCACCACTGCTGAAATGAACCACCCTCTACCTCAGTGTGTTCACATCCACTGTTCAGTATCCATGAATGTTCAGCAAGCATTAATGAATGTCAGTGGTTACATCTTTTCTGCACAGTGAATTCAGTTATACCCCTTTGCTTCATATGCATTTCCTTGTCAGGCATCATCCTGTCAGACAGTTGCTTTGCTGCTATCTGGCACCACAGCAACAAAATGTAATGGGGTGTTCATTACATGAGTACAATGAGGTTCAACCTCTACTGCCATCCCACCAACATCCACCTCTGATGTTATGGGCCAACATCGGAAAAGGCATTACTGTTGGAGCAGCCCTTATAGAAAGTATATATTATATACCTTATAGAAAGTATATATTATATGATCAGCAGTCTCTGATTTTAAAAACAGATTGTTTAGCAATGAGGTATTTGCAGTTTATCTCTGTGACCCTACCTGATACTGAATAAGATTTATGCATGGGATAATATTCTAGAAGCTTGTCCAAATGCCCAAAATTACTTAGTTTGAAGACAGAAAATTGTGTTGACACCTTGAAAGATTGTAATGTTGATATTACAAAGAGAACATTTTGCCAGATTTTGATTCATCATTAACAACATTCAAAGAAACACATAAAAATACCAGTCCAAATGGTCCAGATTCCCAATGTTTTCTTCTGTTGACATCAGCAATGTCTTACCAGTTCTAACGCACTTCATTAATGAATACCCATGCCAGATGTGCCCCTGTTTAAATGACTAAAAATAACTCTTAAGTTGTTTCCTGGCAAATGCTAGGCTGACATTAAGATGAGCTTATGGCAATAATTATATTGCTGCCCTTAAGGTTTATATTACACTTGCAATTGAACACACAATTTTACATGAGAATGTTCTTGAGGCTACTACCTACAAATGTTAGAGAAAAGTTGAGATGTAAAGGGAGAAAATCATATAATTAATTTTGTCTAAGAGTTATGTTTAAAGTAGCAAGCAGATGGACAGTTTTTTAATCTGGAAATCCTATCTCTTGCCAGCTGTAACATGTCATATATAGCATGTGTGGCTCAAATACAGAAATATTCATAGAAAGTTGGTAGAGACTTTAAAGGCCATCTAGTTCTAACCTCTCTGCTGTAGGCTGCTTGCAACCAACCAGATCAATCTGCCCAGGGTCTCATCCCACCTGTATGGGGCAGCAACAGCTTCTCTGGGCAGCTTTTGCCAGTGCCTCACCACTCTCTGAGAATATCCACCCAACATCCAACCTAAATCTCCCCCACTTTTAATTTAAAGCCATTCTCACTTGTTCCATCTCTATCAGACCATGTTAAAAGTCACTCTCCCTACTGTTAATATGCTCAGTACTGGAAGGCCACAATGATGTCTACCTGGAGTCTTCTTAAAGGTAAACAAGCCCAGCTCCCTCAACCTTTCTCCCACCCTCTGATAGTCCTTATGGCCCTCCTCTGGACCCACTACAACAGCTCCATGACTTTCTTGAATTGAGGACCCCAGGCCTGGACTTGAAACTAGAATGTTTCCTGTGGACTAATTAAATATCACACCACTGTTAGTATTTCAGCTACCAAAGACTTCAGAGAGGCGATGCAATTGATGATGTAAATAATGCCAGAAACATCCAAACATATCTATGGCCAGTCCAAAAACTTCTAGAGCTAATACTAGAATAATTTTTTTAAAGTCTGAATATGGTTATGAGCATTAGGGTGTGAAAATAGAAGTGTTCTTATATAGAAATGAGATTGTAAAGAGGAAACCGTGTTCCTTTGAATAAGTATCGTGGCTTAATTCAACAGAGAGGCCCCAACTAAATCTGTTTTAAGCCAAAATGAAATTTAGCACGTATACAATGTCTAGCCATCCTAAAACTTATTTAGATCTCTCAAATCCTTTTCCATGTAGCCAAGAAGTTATATCTTGAGAACATTTAATCCTTCAAAAGATTTAAAATGAAAATACATTTCTGAATTTCATATTGCAACTCTAATGCTGGTATTGGTAAATGTTTCAGTGAAGTAATTTTATTGATATAAATTGTATACTTTAAAAAGTTTTGCCAGTTATTCTGTATGGTCTGTTGCCCAAATACTATCATCACACATGCTTCCTATTAACGTCCATAGAAAAGAATGTAGATCTATTAGCTCATTATCTGTGAAAACTATTACTTTAAGTGCAAGTGATATTCATTCATTCTTGTCCAGAGCAATTCTGAAGATTTATCATGACAAAGAATAATTGTAGTTAGATGTAATGCAGTTGTCTTTCCATAGGAATGAGAAAACATCAGCTGTAAAATAAATAAATAAACACATAAATTATTTTTTCCCCATCTCTTTCATTTCATTAGGAAATGGGAAAAAACATCTGGAGTTGTCTGTGAATCCAAAGGCACAACCTGAAAATTTCTCTGTCGGCTCATTACACCCATTATCTGTCTTCATTTTCTGCCCTTCATATACTATTTCCTTCTGGACTTCTGTTATTCTCTGCTTCATTAGCTGCTAATGAGTTGAGATACAGAACAGCATGTCTTCTTTCTTTATTCTTTTCTAACATTTACTAAGACGTTGAGAGCATTGTTCTTCTCTTTAGGTAGAGGGAGAGGGTGATTTGAGAATGAGAATTAGAGATACCAGGGCAGATGATATCCCATTCAATAATCACAGACTTAGGTTTACTTATAATTTATTTTTTGTGTGTGTTGTCTGATGAAAATGAAAATTATCTTTGACTATTTTAAATCATAAAGATCTCTTTGCCTCTCTCCTGAATGAATCCTTTTACTACATAGTACTTATCCTGATATTCACTAGCACTAGGAAAGATTATTCATTCCTACTTCACATGTCTTTTTAAAGATAATTTGTAGTGTAAGAAAAATATGAAATTATTTATATAGGTTGGTGATTGAAACACCAGTGATGATGATGACACAGTAATTTTAATGGATTGATAATATGCTTCAGTTTTACAAATTTAAGTGTTATGAATTAAGAAGAGATTCAGTATTTGGTCCTTCTCCAACATATCTATCAATAGTAAGGATTATGTAAACTTTGAAAGCAAGATACTGTGTATTCATCTATTTTATAATATTAACAAATTCTTAGATGTAAAATTCTACAGTTATGACACATTTTCACTGAAAAAAATGACTTTTAAATAGATAATGCCCAGCACTTTCACTCTTACACAATATACTTCTAAGTACAAAAGAAAGTTTATAACATTAGTGTTGTATTTGAATTTAGAATTTCAAACACCTTTTCACTTGCATTTATGCAATATATCAGTGTTGCCAGTTGATCTGTATGTACTTCTAGTGAAGATGAAATATCTCATTTGCAGAAATATTTCATTTTCAAAAGTTATACCTGTGATTAATACAAATGTATTATTGGCTTGATATTTAGGCAGAATATTGAATCTAAGAGCAAATGCTTAAAACTGTTGGAAAATCTCTTCTGTAATTCAGGACACATCCTAAGCTTTCTTCATTAGATGTGTGAAACAAATATTAAAGAACTAGATAATCAGAAATTATTAAAAGGCCTAAAGGCATCGTGTAAAATCAGTCAGATATGTCACTGTCTTGAGACTGCTAAGTATTTTAAAATATGAATCAGTTTTCATGACCTTGAAAGTTCGGATGAGTCAATCATTAGTTTTAGTTTGCCATGAAGAACTTACATATCTGCATACAGGACGCCTTTTCCCATTGACTGTTATTTGGGGTGAGATTCATGTTAAAATGCCTGCAAGACAAGGATGTCCAGCTACTACTGGTGGGAGCTGTCTTAAATTTGAAATGGTTTGAGAAAATATGTACTGTTTAGCTAGTAGGGATTAATTCATATAATAATTTTGGGTGCCAGCAATGGTGATACTGTCAGAATTGCATGCTATATACTTCTCCAGAAGAAATACTGAGTGGGTTTCACCTAGAATTTTACTGCTTTATGCTTTCTTATTCTTTGCAAGTTAAATCATCTAATAGGGCTCTTCTGGGTCAGAGAGCCTTTGTGTTTGACACACTAAAGAATTACAATATCTTTTATAAGGAATAACAAGAACTGTTGTCAACCATTAAAAATATCAGGTGAAATTGTTTATGGTGAAAAAATATATACATAGAAAAAAAAGTGCAAATATAGTATTTAAGCCAGCAAAAGTTAGTGACAATATTTTTCAGAAATTCTATCCCACCATTAAATAAAAAACTAACACCCTTCAGTCTCATCACAATAATAATAAAGCAGAAGTTTTATAAGCCTTTGGGACTGTTTTAGTAATGTTAATGAAGAGTTAATAGAGGTATTTTGTACCAGTTGTAATATTTTCAGTCGACAGTTCTAATCAAATATTCTGCCAGAAAAAGGTGTATTTAAATATGTTTAATTAGAGATGAGATTGGTAACTTGTGCTCAAAAAGCTTGGTATTTCCAGCTCAGAACAATTTCGGATGTTGCACTGTATTCAGACTGACTTCTCTGAATGCCTTTTAAAGAGAGCTGCTGTACATTAATTCAGTAGTCATCACAATTTGTAAGGTAGTATAAATATGTATGTTTGTATAATGATTTTCTCCTTAAATTCTTCTTTTGACTGCTCATCCTACTCCTATTCTTGTTCTATTTACATGGCATATCCGGCCACAGCTGTCAGTTGTGACCCTGTAGCATTGGTAGAAGGCAACACAGCTGAATGTAAAGACTGTGGCTCAAGGCAGACTTCCACTTCTCTTTGCATTCTGAGACCAGACTTATGTCTGAAACAATATAAAGAATTTGATTGGCAAAACTGATTTTTTATGTGAATACCTTTTTATTGCTCATTTATTTGTAGAAATATGGGCAGATTTGTTTCTACGCACTATCATTAACTGGCAGATTTTTTTCTTCTCTTCTTTATCTTCAAAATGTGATGGAATGATTTTTAAAATGCAGGTTTTCTCAAGAATATAAGCTCTCATTTTCTATCCCTTTGCATAGGAAGGGGTGGTATCTACATTTTCTTGGGATAATTTATAAGTTTCTTTTGAAGTAGATATAGATGCTGACATAAACCCAATTGTTTGAATTATATAATTACACATATAATTACAAAAAATAACACTTCCCGTGTTTCAGTGTATATTTTACTCTGACCTTCTGGTAGCTCCCAGGGCTTTGTCTTTGTCATCAAGCTTACAAACCCAGCTCTGCATGGAGAAAGAATCTGTGAAAAAAAATTCACCTTCAGGAAAGGAGGATAGCTTTGCTTTTGATGTTTGAATTTGGCCTTCTGTCTTGTTGCACATGCAGTACAGTGAAAATCTTGACCTAAAGTTTGTAACATGTAGCCACAATGGGACTCCTGTTCTCCACTCCTTTGATCTAAAAAACTGAAATTAGTTCAAAAACTGTATTGTAGCAGAATCAAGCAATGGAGTAAATCTCAGACTTGGAAAGGAATTTCGAGAAATTTCTTTTTCCCTAGGCAATAGTAAAGTTTCTTTCATGAAAGGCAAAAGAAATGGGAAAGAGGAATCATTAACTAGATCAGATTTGACAGAGGTATGAAAATGAGTTTAAATAAATTGAATAAAATCTGAACATGAATACTAATAAATAGGAAGTTGTTACCATAATATCTACTAAATTTACAATCTTGGAAGATGTGCAGTAGAAAAGTCTGGGAAAATTATGAAAGTTTAGACTCAATAAAAAGTTTCAGAGGTATAACTTGAAATAAAATTTGAAATGAAAATGACCTTAAATCTTTCTAAATATATTTGCAAAAAAAAAAAAAAAAAAATAGGGGAACAGTGCACCATGAGCCAAGTACTTAGATAAATCTAGTATATGAAAGCTCAGATTAGAATTGTGTGCTTTTTATATCTGGACTTTTTTGTTTTCCCAGTTGTCAAGAATACAAATAAAAATATCCATTTGTTTCTTAAAATAATAAATAAGAGAATCAGAAAACCTTAAGATTGTTGATTTGCCAATAATTCCATGTAGAATATAGGAAGTTACATATCATGCAATAACCACTAGGTCTATATGTCCCACAGGGGAAAAAAGAAAAGATATTCTTGAGTAAATTACTCCTATATTCTCTGCTCACAGAAGATCCTTTTTAGGATCTTGCACACTAAGACACTCATAATGGTACAAGTTTTTAAGTGTTCAGATTTTCTGAGCAAAGCAAAAAAGGATGAATAAGAGGAAGATAAAATTGATTACTGAGAATCCTTTAAGTACGATTTAAGGATTTATTTTATTAATCTTTTAAACTGCCGTTTGTTACGGCTAACAATTTTTACAGTGTGGATAGAAGGAAGTACATATAACGTGCTACAGCTAAAAGGGGAAAATAGTTGTGTTACCTTAGAAGGCAAACAGGAAAAAAAAAAAAAAAAAAGTGTGAAAAAGTTTGAATGCAAATAATATTAACAACAACAACAAAACATGAGTTTAACTTCTTAGCATGCTACTCATTGTAAAACACAAAAACTTCTTTTAGGACTGTTGTCCTAAATTTGATAATTTCTTCCACAAAAAAGCTGTGATCTGTCACTTTTTTCTTGAAGAATTTCTTACTGTAGTTTCACAGGGTGCAAAAAAAGCGAAAGCTTCTTCCTTTGTTCAAAGAGATCTGTAGATTATATTTCTGCTTCTTTTTAGAAATTCACCAGATTACATTACCAAATAAGTTCAGACCCCTGTGAAGGCATCATTACTTAAAACGTTCAGCCTCAGACAAATATTGGGATGGTCAATCTGATAAAATAATATGTCCTTTTTTGTTTTGTATATATATATTATATATATATATTCATTCAATTTCATTTAGTAGAAGTAGTTAGTTAAAGGCATGATTTGAGATCTGTTTCAGTATCTATGGAGACCCACCTTTTTTTTGTATGTCATGTTATCTCACTCTGTATTTTGCTGTTGTAGAATATCATTCACATCTCTATCCTTCAAAAGTTTTCTTTCAGTGAGTCACAAGTCAGGTACATTACCCACGCCTGTATCTGCTTGCCTTCTATGGAGCTGTCATGGTGAAGCTCATTATAATTTTCACAGATTTATTCACTGTTAATTGACTCTGAAATTCAGAGTGCTAAACCCGTTTATTTACATTATGGGAAAGTGAAATGTTGCCTTCAGTATTTATCCTAGAAAATGAACAACTCAGAAAAACAGCCTAAGCAGCCAAGAATACATTATATTAAATATGCAATGAGTCAGAAAAAGGAAGAAAATCAATAGAGTTATAAATCCGATTAGCCCAAGGGCATCAGTGACTTGCAGTATAAGTCAACATGTTAAGTGTTTTGTTTTGACAATTTACTCATAAATAAATTTATACTTTCTTAGCCTGAGAGTACTAAAAACCCCAGCTTTGGTATTTCCCTTTTCATCTCCACTATTTGTAGATACACTAACTCGCAGCTCTTTTATAGATGACATCACATCTTGCAAACTTTTCAGCATCATTTTCTGATTTACTGAAAACAGTAAAATGTATGCACTCATATGACATCAAAACTGGGATAAATTGAGGCATGAGAAACAGAAATAATCATACAATATAGTTTGTTCAAGCAATGATCATATTTGTTTTCACAGATTTTATACTCAAAAGCAGTTTGCAAGTTTGAAGGGAACTATTTTTTAAAACTACAGTACTGCAACGTGTGCTGAGCTCCATTACTCTGGTGTAGTCACTGAGAGAGAACACGCCTAACAAAACCACTCTGAGCATTTTTGACCAATTATTTCAGTGTTCTATTTAATGTCTGCAAAAGCCTTTAATTGAATAGATTTTCATCAAGCTCCAGGAAAGCCATGTTTCAAATCAGAGTATTTGTCCTGTCCTGTGGTCCTATTTATTTGCTAGCCATTGCTTAAAAACAGTAGCTTTTCCGAACAAGTCAAAAATGATGTTTGCTCATAGCTGCAGCCAATTTTCAAAGCAGCCACAGGTTCAGCTTTTCATAGAGAGTGGATGCACTTCAGATGAATAAAATAAAAGTGAACAACTATAAAAAGAAAATAGCCAACACAATCAAATAGAAAGAGGTCTGATGATGTTACTCTTTTGATAGCTTTTTGATAGTTCTGTTTCTGAAGTAGAGGCAGCCTCTGAATTTAGTGAGGTAATATTTCTCCCTGAGCCTAAAGGACAAAAAGCTCATTGCAGATGGACTGACTTAATGATCAAGATATCAGAAATTAATTGTAAGTTAATCTACAGTGTCAGCTTGTCAGTGTCCCCTATGTCACCACCGACAGTTTTCTGAGGTTTGCCAAGAGCAGAAGGTTTGCCATTGTGCCTGTTTGTCTCAATATCCTTCAGTCTTGGTAGCCTTACAGTAGAAGAGTTAAAAAAGATGGTATTCAAAGCAGACTTCATTACAAAATAAATCAATAAGTAAATTGAACTGTTCAGAATGGCCCTTCTCAGTCTTAATTTCGCCTCAAAGCCATCAAGAATGTTAATAAATTTATTCACTTTTTAATGGTTTTTAGTAAGAAATTCTGTAATTTTTTTGATAAAATAATTTCTTAAAATCTAGAAGCATTAGATTTGGTACATTAGAATATTATTTATTCTTATTTTTCCTTTGAAATAAAATATATTGTCCCTAGATAAAATTGTCATTACTAAATTTTTACCGGTGGTACTTAAGATAAGCGTGTGCATCACTATCATACTCTTCTGGTTATCCCAGAAGGTTATGTCCTTAAAGAGCTTTGCTCACCCATTTGTACTAGTAATTGTCACTGATATTGCTTCCCTGAACTGCTTGTACTTTTCTGCTGAGTTCTTTTCTCATTTATTCTCAGTACTGTTGAGAGGTAGAGGTTGTTTTTGTCTGGAGAACTTATTCACAGCTTATTTTGAAGTAATTTTTTTTCTTCAGGATTCCTTGTTCTAATTTAAAATTCTACATCAAGTCATTAAGTTCACTCTCTTTTCCTGCGTATCTCCAGATAAAGAATTAGATAAATTGGGATCTCAGTTTAGTACTCATAAATATGGTAACTACATTGTGTGGCAGTTAGCATGCCTTTAGATGGACTGCTGTTGTATGAATATACTGGATATACCAGTTTTTGATATGATCAGATTTGGTAGTTTCAAATAGGTTCAACTAAGTTAAAACAGTGTGAAAAACTGATAAATGCAAATAATTGGTAAGTAGCTAACAAATTTATGACATTTCTCAAGGCACGAGAACATATGACGGTAAAAAAACCTTTCAAAATGTGCAGATCACTCATTTTGCAAGTTCAGTGCAATAGTATGAAAGGAATCAAAACTGCTAAGATTAAAGTGGTAATTTCATATCAGTAATGGCCTGGATTCTTCAAATTAAACAGCAATTTTTAGGGCATATTTTATATTCAAGCATATTTATAATGCATTTACTGTATATTCAGATTTGATATCTCTTACTCTTTGTTAGTTTCTGTGTTCAAAGCCATTGCTCACAGATCTAAAAAGCAAAAGTATGAAGAACAACATAGAAATAATGGCTATGGAAATACCTGAGGACTTTGTGATGGAGTTTACTGTATATTGCATTGTTTCTTGATGAGTTTGAAACACAATGCCTTCTGATTAATCTGAACTCTTCTGGACATTTTACATACAAAACTTCTTTATGTCCTGTTTACAAAGTTTATTGGTTCAAAAGGGTTACTGTCTTACACTTCTGAGGAGGCTATTCAGATGCCATAATACATCTTTGAGATTTTTTCTGGATAAAAAGCTCAATGTTAATACCATTCATTTGTCCATATGCTTGATCTAGGAAATAGTGTAACTGAAGATCTAATTGTATTTCTATTCTAATATTTTAATCTTTCTTAAGAAATGCACTTAGCTTTTTTTATTTTTATTTTTTAGGAAGGAATTTGGAATTCTTTAGGTCAATGCATGAGTGGAATTTAATAACAAAAGAATGTGATTAGTGTTTGCTGCTCAGAGCCATAATATTTTCAAACATCAACAGCATTGAAATGACAAGTCAATGTACAATTTAGTCTTGTCAAATAGTGTGGGTGTATTTGAATTTGACAGGGCATAAACTGTGAAGTGGTATCCCTTTTAACCAATATAGCACGAATGCACACTGATATGATGTGAAGGGATAATATAGTCTTTCATGATCTGAAACTGCAAGAATTATGAAGGATTTTCAGGAGTTAGTTCTGTTGCTCTGGCACAAAGTATTCTGAGTTATTCTGCTATATGAAATAAACTTTTTTGGACAAATGTACTTAAGTGTTGTTATTACCATTGTTGTCATTGTATTAGTATTCAATACGGGGAACAGAAATAAATTTATTCAAAATACTTTTCAATTGAGACTGTCAGAAAAGGCATAGGAAGTTGGGAGACAATATCCCATCAAAACACATATGTTTTCAAATTATGTAAAGTTAAGAAATCTGTTTATAAAGACGTGAAGATGATCAAAGATGATCTATTTACTGAGGATTTAATTAATAAAGCATTAATTCTGAAATACTAGATAACATTTGTGGGCTATGATTATTCTGATCATTTTTGCCAAGTGCCATATGTTCTCTAAGTTACCAATATAATTAATCTAACACCTAAAAGTTTATATAATTTTGAACATAATGTGCTTTTATATTGCTCATTTGTTGAGGATGTATTTTATACAGGATTTTAATAGGTATTGCTGGATACTATGCATACTTATGCATAGAGATGATGAACTACATGGTAAAAAAAATAGAAAGAAAAGGAGAAGTTTTGAAATTCACACTGAGGCCTGAGTCTGTGGCTTACTTGACTGCAGATGCAGTATAGGAGGCATTCACATGACCAGCCACACAAAGTACCCCTTGGAGAAGATGGCATCCAGACCATCTTGGATCAAGGCTTATTAAGCACTTACAAAGAAACTGTGAGCAAAATATACATCACTTAAAAACATAAAGTAGTACTTCATTGGCTAATGCATATGTAGTCACTAAGGTGCTGAGCTACTAATGAGCTACTGAGCTAAATATTTGTGCGCTCTGTATGGGAGAATTGTCAGAGTTCAGTTTGTTCAGTAACATGCTTTGCAAAGTCGTTATTCCCCAAAACTCCTGGCTATGAACAATTAGATGCCTGTGGAAGAGAGGTTCCATAATCAAGACCCCAGCTTTTCTCATCTCTCAAATGCTCTGGGAAATGGTCCTTGCGATATTTCTTACCTTAACATCTAGTCCTACAAAGGAGAGGAACTTTCAGATTTTTTCTATTATTAGAGCAAGCTTTAGGCAAACTACTTAAATTGGCAAGTTTAACGTAGAGTTACTAGTTCCAGTGCATCTCACACAGCAGTAACAGAAAAAAAGCCTGAAAATTTTCTATGCTGAAGTACTGGCTGCCTTTGGTGAGGTTTTCCTAGATATGAATTTTCATCTCGGTTTCCACAGATGACATAAACACATTTTGCATCCTCTTGAATTTGTGCGAACTTAATCTAAAACTATCTTTGAGCTCATAACCAGTTGTATAATATTTTGTAGCAAACAGTTCAACAGTATTTCCAGCTTGAGGAACTAGTAACTGTGTAATTAACAGAGGTTGGATATGAGAAATATTTTCAATTTGCAACTGTATTTTAAAGAAAGCTTCATAAGTTATTTACTATGAAATGTAAGAAAATGGAATTAAGCATAAAAGATTCATCAAAATTTAAACAATTTACAGACAACAGGGAGGAAATATTTACTTAAAGAAATTGTCTCATGTGTGCACTATATGCTTTGGAATAGAACAATTAAGGTCTCTACGTTTTATAGGGTTTTATTACTTATAAAAAATAGCAGAAGGTTGTGAAAATAATTAGGAAAATAATAACCAATTTTGAGTATTTGTGCTGAGCTTCTTTTACTGCAGTACACATTTCAACTTCAGCTGCCAAGCTTAATGGCCAAGCATACTCTTTTTAATCACAAATTAAATTTTGTCTTATTAAGGTTCTTCCAGTTTTGCACAGTAATTTTTAATCATTAAAATTTAGTTCATTGCTTTCTGTTAACAGAAGTTTCTTTTCAGCACATAATCAGCACTTGCCGGTTATGACTACATCTCTTTTACAGGAATGTGTCTTAGCAACCATGTCCTCTTGATTCCTTTGGGTACACGGGAGAAAGAAATTAAACTTTCTTTTCTAATTAACATAATGCAGTTAGTCCAGATTGACGAAGGGGTGGCTGTACATCTGTGACTGAGGGAATAAACCAAATATGTCAATTTGGATAAAAAAGTAAACATTCTGTGTTCAGTACAGAATTTCAGATTAATTGTCAGCACAGTAATTATGTAATTGTAATCAACGTTTAGACTCTGAAGTCACTTGAGTAACAAGAATGCCCAAATACAAATTTGTAGTGTTGTCAACATATATGCAAGTACAGGAATTTTAAGGGTGCTGTTACATATAATTAAGTCAGCAAGCTGCCTGCTTATCAGCTAAATAAAATGATTAATGGTTATGACCCTGGTAAATTTTTGACAATCATGTCTTGTGATTGTAACGAGGCTGTTTTATGAAATGACGGCGTTTGATTGCATGTTGGCCTGTCAGTTGTGTCTTTGCTTTCACCTTGCTCTTCAAGCATCTTCTCCACCTCTGGTTTAAAATTTAAACTGAAGAGGCAGTTGGTAAAAATATCAATCACTGAATTTGTTCTTACAGTAAGTTCTTTGGGTAAACTGAAGTACTGAATGTATATTTCAGTTCAAGATCTGTAATTTCTGATACTGTTTTCTGCAGTGTGTTTTGCACACTTGAACTGCAGGGGAGTTTGAGTCCCATTTTTATAATGGATTTGTAAATAACATAACATACATTATATCATTTCCTTTAAAATAATTTTTAGATTTGGGAAATAGGATATATACTTTGTTAGTTAATCACAATTTCGGCAAAAGGAAAGAGGCAGTTAAAGATTACACTTCCTAGAAGTAGCTGAGGAGTATAACAGAGTGTTGGAAGGCATTACACAGCTGAGTATGACAGACTAAAAGTGGGAATAAAATGAAAAAGGGAAAGACCAAATTATGAAAGGTACATTCATGATTGAAAAGGAATATAAAGTATTTGTTGTTGCAGCTGTGAGTTCAGCAAACAAGGAATACAATTTTGGAAGAGCAGACATCTTGAGAAAAGAAAGATCTGTTTGAAATACAGTTTGCATTTATCTTTGGGGATGACAAGAATTTTTTTAAAAAATTAGCAACCTGGAGATGAAAGCTGAAAACTCAGAAATATGAAAATGTGAAATAAATTGCATTAATTGAAACTTATTTCTCCTTTCAGAGACTGCCTTTAGTCCCCATGCCAACCACAATTATAAACACTAGAATCCAGGACTTGCTTTTGAGGACACTCAGCTTTGATCTCCTTGCAGCCAAGTGCCTCCCTGAGTGCAACCGACTTCCAACTGGTGTGGAAGTCAACCTCACTTTGCAGTTCTCTAAAGCAGCATGCACTGTGCACAAAATCTTCATGTGGTTGAAGCTGCATGCATTTACTTCACTGGCCACAGCACTATCACTGATCAGCCAACATTTTTTCAGTGCAGGAGGCCAGGTCACAGTTAACTTTGTTTCCAACTTGTGATGACACTGAAATTTCATTTTTTACTCTGAAATTTGGCCTTAGTTATCATAACTGTTTTACATATTCAGATTCTGACAGCTATTTACTTTTAAATATTCAACAACTACCATTTATGTAGTTTTCCAGTCGTTTACCATAATGGAAATATTTTATAAAGATACTATTCTTATTCTTTAGCAGAAAAATGAAGATGTTACATATGTTATTCTTTTTCAATTATGATTCAACTGAATTAAGAGGATCAGCTGAAATAAAGTTATTTCTAATAATATTAAATACATTTTCTTTCACACTAGCAAGAAAATTTGGTACCAAATGACACAGTCAAATCACAGACAAAAAAAAAATTGTGGTATTACGTAATAATATTATTTAAAGTTCAGCGAAGCAAATTAAGGCAGATGTAGTCTCATAGTCCAAACTTTCTACTGAAATTCTACTGTCTAGGTGTTGTCTATATTTTATGATGATGAAGAATTACTGCAGTAATCCTGTAATAGCTAGACAACTTTTTCAGGGGCTTCTCAATGTTTCTGACTTTCCCTTCTAAATATCCATATGCTCTGAAAAAAGAAACTATATTTGGATTCTTTCCTTTCAGTTTGTAATATTCTAAGTATTTGTACTAAAAGCAATAGATAACATTAAATTATGAGTAGAAATAGGTAAGGTGTCATCACATTCAGAAGAGCTTAGTACTGATGTCACAGTGCAAGGAGAGTGAGAAACTCTACCTGTGAATAATACCAAACAATACTTTCATTCATGTTTAAGAACCTGATTCATTTCTACTTGCATTTCAGATTTGAAATGTGAACTATAGTGTGTCCTGGAATGTATTTATGTGTACATGAACGATAACAATAACAATGAATGCAACACATACTTTATTTAGTAAATCCAAGAGGTTTGTTATCGTGTATGAGAACTGCTGAATCACGGCCTGAACCTCTGATTGACCACCTGAGGCGCAATGAGTCAGCCCTGGGAGCACAGGTGAAGACAATTCTCCTGTGCTACTGGAAGGCTGGAGCCTGCCTCCACCTCTCCTAGACCCTATTTAAGAGCTGACTACGAGTGAGGACAGATCTCTTTTGGAGGTGGCTCCTCTTGGAGTCTTCTGAGTAAGCCCAGGACAAGGGTAAGCTTTCTATTCGTTCTTCTTTAGTGTGATAACCTGTTTAGCCTAACTTTCCTGTATATTTCTTAATTATAAAATCTGTATATTCACTGATTATGCATTATGGCTATCAGAATTAAAGGTGATTAAAGAATATGACAGCTTGGATAAATTATAGGAACACCCTTCCAGGTTGAGCTAACTTTATAATATTGCCAAGAATAACTCAAGAAACACTTTATCACTTCCAAGGGAATGTTTCATTTCTCATCACACGAACAATTGAATGTATCCATTTAATCTTTAGTTCACATAGTGGCTGGTTGTCAGTCGTATCTCAGCTCTCTTTCAGATTCCTATGAAATTGTTTAGGACAGTTTATTTGTTGCTTTATTTGTCGCTTATGTGACTAATTTAGCCCTGGATAACTCTTGTCTTGCTCCAATTTATCAGAGGGAAAGGAGGTTCTCTAATGAATATATACCCAATGTGAGATTAAAAAACAACAGTTCAAATGTTGGTCTGATTAGATTATTACAAATCTTAATTAGGGAGATGGGGGAGGCCAGCAACTATTACAAATTAGGGTGATGGGGAAGGGAAAGCGGGCAATAGAAAAGATAGGAAAGAAACAAGAAATACATAAAGCAGGGATAGTCACCATTGAGATCCAGCAGCATCCTGTTGCACGCCGTTCGGATGGTCCAAGGCAAGAGCGCAGGGGAGAGAGCAGCAGCAGCATGGCTGGCTTTGTACAGCAAGCAAGTAGAGCAACAGACTAAGTCCAGGATGAAGGGGCAGGTTTTGAGTAGCAGGCCAAGGAGGAGTCTATCAGCAGTCACGCATCATGTCGTGAGGCATCTGATGTCAGGCTACTTTCCTTATGGTTGTTAGTCCCATTTTTATTAATCCTTCTTCTTTTGCCAACATGGCATTCCTGGGCACTTGGGTAAGAGTCATGTGCATACCCCCTGAGATAGCTATCTCCCTCGAGATAAGCCCACACAAAAGACTTCTTCCCAGCTGTTGATCTGTGGCTTATCTCTCTATCTCTCATTGCCCCCGGCCTGCAAATCTTCAGACAAAACATTTCACCAACTTTGACCAGGACTTGCCTGGCCTTGTCCATCTGTGTCCCTCAGACAAAGGATTTCTCAACCCTTGCCCAGGATGTGTCCATCAGTGGTTCCTCAGCAAACATTGAGACAATGGTGCAAAAGAATAATCTCTTACAACTCTGAATGTGTTCTTTTCTCTTTTTTTTTTTCCCAATAGTTGGCCTGAAAAGATGTTTCTATCTCCCTCTTTATTACTCATGTGAAATAAATTATTTAGTTTATAAGTTGTGTATATTAATGGGTGTGTATTTAGCAAAATTCTACATTGCTTCTTTAGACATCTTCTCAGAAAGTTGTCTGCTACCTAATAACCTAAGCAGCAAGCAAATGTTTTGGTGAGAACAACACAAAGCACTGTTAGGAATTCATTATTTGGAAAACAAAACAAAAAGACTAGACAAGATAAACAGTGATCAAAATGCGAAGACATAGAGAGCATGCCAAACTTGCTTCTAGTTCTGTTGCATTGCCTCCTATGGTTCTGACCTAAAACCAGGCCAGAACCAAATGACTGCACGCACACACAAATATGATGAACAGCAAAATGGCCTTTATTACATGTGAACTCTAGCTTATATAACCTATGTGCTTCGTCTACGCCCCTAAGGGCACGTGTCACACATCAATCATAGAGCAGGGAGAGGGCCTATCGCGTCACATCCTGTGGGGGTTCTTGCAGTTGCCGACAACATAGTTCTATTTTCACTTATTTCACTTTTTTATTTTGTTTCATAGTTTGTGTGTTTTTTGTTTGTTTTGCAAATACATAACAATATATATTTGTCTTGCGTTTTCTACTTTTAATTGATAACAGGCGGGTCAATTAGCAGTTTAAAATTTCAGAGCACAAAATCCTGAAGGGATAACAATAAATTAACACTAATTATTTAAGCATATTAGCAATTTATTTCCAAATAAAAAACTTAACATTACTACTTAATTATTTTACTAATGAATGCAATGTTAAAACCTGCAAGGCAGGGAAAGAGAAATGTTTTATGACAATGCTGCCAGTGATCCAGTATAAACACTATGTGATGACCAAGTTGGCATTCCTTTCTGTATTTCTTTTCAGAAGAAAATAATCGTATTATTAACAACTAATACTTGTAATGCAGACTATCTCCTAAAAGAGATGCTCAAAGTCAGGCAGTAAAAGGCAACTTCCATAAATAGAAGAAATTTGAAACACATAGGGGAAAAAATAAATTAACCTAAATTTATCTGCAATTAATAAGGTTATTAAATACAACTTAGCAATTTAGAATTTTAGAATAAAAATAGCCAAATCCATCATGCATATTATGAAAAAAAATTCTTCTGTTATGATTATGATATGATAAATATCATAAATGATCATATGATAAATATGATTCAGCATATTTAATATATATATTATATCATATGATATCATATGATATGATCATATGATATATATGATTTGGCATATTTAATATATTTGCCATTGTCTATGTGCAAATAATAGTTTAATTTTCTTTCTAGACAATCTGTACATGTTAGGAATGAAAGATGAAATGATCATGCAGAGTCTGAGGCATGGACTCAGATGTGAACGATCCAAATTGTGTAGTACTGGTTCTAATGTATGTTATATACATTCAGAATTTTTCTTTTATCTTTTTCACCTGCCTTTACATGTCAACAAAACATTCCACAAACACTCCATAACCGTGTGTGTGGGCACTTATCAGAGTCATGAGTAGTTCCTCACCATGTACGCTTCCTGCAATCAGGATCTTTATCACACAGCTTAATTGACTTTGTTTTTCTCTTCTGGAGGTGTGCTTGTGCCCTTGGTTCTCAGCATTGATTTCTCTTGCCGTTTATCTTGCTCCACAGTTTCTGCTCTAAATATACTTTCTTGTATTCCTACATGATAATGATAAAAAATACATAATGTTGGTTCAATTCATCTGGAAAGTTATGTGTCTTCAGACAAAAGTTTTAAATATGTCATACTTCAAATAAAGGCAGTCTTTGGTGCTTAAGGTCTAGGATTACAGATTTCATAAAAGAATTTGATGATAGCTAAGGGGATGATGTAGTGTAGATTGATCATGAAAAACGTAGAAGATAATGTAAATTTCTGTGAAAATAGTAAGTTTCATGGTGATTTGATCTTGGATTATAGTCAGGCACCCATTCAGCCATTCTCTAATTCCCAGGACTGGGAAGGGTCCTGTATTGCACAACAGTGACCACAATCAGAAAGCTCATGGGGTGAGATGAAGATGTGGAGCTTAATTTCTGTCACTGACAAAATGGGCTCAACCTGGGGAAGATTAATTTAATTTATTGCCAAGTAAAATAGACTTAGGTAGTGAGAAACAAAGACAAGTATTAAAATACTTCTTGTTTTCCCCATTTTCTTCTCTAACATCAACTTCAGTTATTCATTCCTAACTCCTCTGCCTGGTCCCTCATGCAGCGTAGGGACAAGGAGTGTGGAGATGGCCAGCTATAATCAGCTCCCTGCTGGTCCCACACAACTGCAGGGAAAGCCCTGCTCCAGTGCCTGCACCAGTGTGTCTCCTCCTCCTTCTCTGACCTGGTTGTTTCTGGGGCTGTTCCTCACACTCTTACCCTTGCTCCTCAGTGCTGGGCAGTGTTTTGCCCTCAAGCGCACTGCCCTGCTGCTGGACCCAGCTGTGCCTTAAAGCAGCTGTGTGCGGCACAGGGCAGCCCTGGCCTCACCTCACAGAACTCTGCAGTCACACTGCTGCCAAAGCCTCACTGTGAGCACCCAACATAAATCTTCAAGGTGGTTTCTTGTCCACAGGCTACTGGCTCAGCCTTGACAGAATGCCAAGCAGGGGCCAGGAAGGCAGCATCAGTGAGGAGGGCCTGAGCATGTCAGAACTCTCCACAAGCACTGTAAATCCTGTCTTTTCCTTTGATTTGCCAAATATTGCCTGAGTTTGTGGACAGTCATGTTTCCAAACTAGAAAAGAAAAATGATGTCTTCTTAAGAAGTACAAAGTGCTTAAGAGAAAGTACAAAATAAAATTTTGAACAAAATGATCTCCAGATGGTCATTAAATATGTTAAATAGCAGTCTGCTTTCAGCCCACCAGGCACCAATTTTATTATTCTAATAACATCTTAAAATGAAAAAGATAAAGTCTTATAAAAAGAGGCCGTTAACTTTGATGACACTTAATCCAGATAACTTTTAGAATATCCATTAATGTGCAAAGATACAAAACACATTCAGAAACAAAAATAGTTCTTTGCTGAAAGGTGCTCCTGTGGACTTTTGCCAGCTCTTTTCTTTTACGTGCAGATGCTGAAAAACAGAAATTTTCAAATGCGGAAATGTAACAAATGCTGTGTTGTAAAATAAACCAGTGATGTATTTAAAAACCAAGATTATGGATATTGAAAATTCAGATGAGTAAGCAAATAAGAATTTGGAAGAGTAGTTCTATTTGAAGTCTAAACTTTGCCATATTTCATATACTCATATTACTTGTACTTGATACAAATTCCATACCTATGTCAACATTTGGTCATGCAGTAACATAAATTATTCTCATCAATTATGCATTATTTTACAATAGTTTACAAAGGCATTCAGTTTCTGGTTTGGGCTTTGTGTATTCAATTTTGGATGTTCATGTATAAAAGTTTGTTATAGCCTAAATATATACTATCAGGATTTCAGAGAACTCAGTCACAAATAGTAGACATTTTCAGAAAGGAGTAGGGAAGGCTCTTCACTTGAACTCTGGAAGCACAACATGCAGAAGAACTTCTTTACAGTAAGGGTGACAGAGCACAGGAACTGTTTGCCCAGAATGGCTGTGGAGTGTCCTTCTATGGAGATATTCAAGACCTGTCTGGCTGCGTGACTTATTGTAGGGAAACTGCTTTAGCAGGGATTTTGGACTTGATGGTCTATTGAAGTCCCTTCCAACCCCTGCAATTCTATGATTTCTACAATCATCCACAAATGTATGCTGTGTATTTTTTTTTTTTTTTTTTTTTTTGTAATATTAGGATTCAGGAGAAGCTCTTGAATTGTCTTTCAAATTATCAAATAAACTGATACCATCTTGATAGATGAGAAAAAGATAATCTTCTATAAGATACTCAAGTATTTAATGTTTTTGGAATGGCATAAGAGATTATGAAATGCTGATGGCATTTCATAAGGTTTTTTTCCATTCACTTCCTACTGAGGATTTAAGAAAACCCCAGGGCGTTTCTGGAAATCTCAGAAACCCAGGGTGACTCTTCTGGGTTTCTGACTGTGCAGTTATAAACCTTCTACTGTGGCAGACAAATATGCTTAAATCTTTTTGTATGAATGTGAAAATATGTCATACCAATAGATGAATCTTCAAAAAGCTTGCTGTACTTATAGGAGCCAGCAAGCCATACAACTTACAGTATGAAAAATACTCAGGAACACTGTAACTGTAAGGAGTAAATCAGCTGTTCTTTTCTCATTTTGAGTATGTCTGACTGTGAGAGGAACATCAGAAAATAAGCAAGGAAATCTCCTGCCACTTTTGCCTACAGATTGAAGTGCGGGGGGTATTATAGCTACTTAGCTGCTTCTGACTGGGAGAATTTGCTTGTTGAATTATGGCAGCCTAAAATCACATACATCTACAGAAAGAATAAGCAGCAAAAGTAGAATGGATCTCAGGGTTTTGAGCCTCAATGCAGAGGCTGTTACTTTTCAAGCCCTGTAAAGTAGCAAGAAATTTTCCTTAAGAATACCTAAACAAAGTGGATTGGGTTTTTTTTTTCAATCTTGAACTGTAATCTTTCTGAGATTTTCCTTCCATTTTCCTTAATAAATATGGACAGAATTTGTACCTCTGTAGCAAATTAATAAATAGAGCTGAGAATGTCAGACAAAAGACAAACATCAGATAAAGAACTAGAGGGTCATATTTAGAATGTCTTTATGAAACATATATTTGAATTATGGAAGCCATATACAGCACTACACTCTATAACAGTGTCTAGTACAATGCATAATTCAACATGAGTTAAACATGATGAGACTGGAGATCAGTGGAGATCAAAAATGGCTAAAGAATACAACATCGCTAATATAATTTCTTCCTCATTTTAAAGTAAATTCTTGTTTTTTTTCTTGATTCTCAAGAGGGATTGCTGAACCGCTCTGACTCAGCAGGGGGTTTGGAGCAGATGACCCAACCCAGGATTCCTTCCAACCTCTGTCATTCTGTGATTCTGTCATTCTGTGAATTGAAAGTAGAAACTGATGTGATTGATGGAGAGCAGAATTCTGATGCAGAATGCATACTTTCTTCAAAATGCACTCTTCTAAAGTTTCAGATGTAGTGCTTGAGAAGTTTTCTGTTCTTAATAATGTTTGTTTAAACATAAATAGAACTGAACAATTGCATGTTTTGATTAAATTTTAAATGCCTTAATAACTTTCTTTACACTCATAAGTACAGTGATTATTTTTGTTATAAAAAGTTGAAATAAATGAAATTTAAAAGTATGTGCTATAAAATTAAAATGAAAGAACACAATAGGAATTCTGGAATAATTCAATGTTGCCTAAAAACCTATAAAATATTAAGTAGACATCCTTAAAAAATGCAAATTTCTTTCTGCCTCTTTCATGTTTAGCTTCACTGCATGTACAATCTTTTATATTTATTGATTCTGGTGAATATGATGTCAGGTAACAGCCTAGGGGGTCATAGATGATGAAGGCACAAACTCGCTCCCAAAGTTAACATACAAGCTGGAAAGATTTCTTTGTTAGAAAAGTAGTTCACATTTTAAAATCATAAGGTTTTTAATTTTCAAGAGGAAATGTGCCAAATGCTTCTGTTTGGTTCCCCCTCACCACTACCCCTTTTTTTTTGTTTGTTTTAATTCACTGAGGCTTAGGTGCCCCTTAATTTATTTCAGAAGCTGAAATTTGTCCTCCTAGTCTAGTTTCATCATTTTCAAATAATACAATCTTGCAGCAGTCCCGCGTTAAAATAGGAGGCAAACCATTTTCTAGCTTAACTTTCAGGGTTCTGTAATTCTGTTATCGCTTTCAAAAGAGAGAACAAACTTTGCTTATCTAAACTAGTCATATGTTGAGATTCATATAGAATATAGCAAACAATACTTTTATACCCTGCACTGTCACTAAGTCAACCTTCTTAGCCATTTGAAAGGGAGCACGGAACTTGAAGTTTATATTTAAATAAATATGTAAGGCATCATTCACGGTCTGCCAAGGCTGCTGCATTGGTAGATGTCAAAACTCTAATCCCAGTGAAGGAGTAAGCCAAGGCAAGCTACTGCATTTATTAGAGTAACATGCAGAAGCCTACAGTAAGCTGTTTTCTAGTTGATCCCAAACTCATTGCTAGACTTTCCTATTGTTATAAAATTGAATTAGTCCTTCATTATGGAGGAAACAGGTGCAGATAAATGTTTGATATTCTGCCTCTGGCAATGGCTAATACTATGTGCTTCAGAGGAAAAAAAAAAAAAAAAAAAAAAACACCAGAAATATCCCCTAATAGCACTAAGTCCAATCTGCAATGCTAGACGTAAGATAACGTGCCTTCCTGATGCCCGTAGGGCTGAATTATGCCCTGTTGCATGAGACTAAATTAATCTTTTCCTAAGCAGTGTTATTTCAGATACTGCTATTGGTCAATTATGCAGACCCTTTTAAAATTCCTTGCTCAGCTGTTGTGCTGCATAAGTAATTATTTCCTATTGGGTATTACATGGCTACTAACTATAAATCTTAGTGAATAACCCACTTGTTTTTCCGTTCTGACAGATGCTCCCTGGGAATGCTTGTTAAAATGGAGAAGTACTTCTGTCTGCATCTGGTGAAGTCAGCCCTAAAGTAGATGAAATACTAAACTGCCCTGGCCAGAGATTACGCATCCTGATGCTCCCAGGTAATCCTTTACTTCCCTTTGGAATGTTATATACTTGGGAAAGCAATATTTGAGTCACAAACCTTAAGGAATTTAGTTTTTGTTTACTATACATTATGTTAATCTAAAACTATGCTGTGCCCTTAAATTTCTCAGTGATCATAAAGGAAATAAATAATACCTGCAGGGTCTGTTCTTAACCTGAGCTTGCCAGTGTTTAACGTAAAACGTTTGATTTGATAATGAAACATATAACAGTCATTATTTGTTCTCCTTTTTATTTGTTACAACTGAGAAGAACATAGTATGTGGAAGAACAGACATTTTCAATCTACTCTGAGTGATATCTTAATCCAAACTTTTTTTAAGTCTCTCTTCTGATAAATATACCTTCTTTACGTTAGTGGCTCAGTGTCCTCCTTCTGTTTCCCAGGTAATGTAATTTTCATTAAGCAGGGGGAATTCTAACAAATAGTAGCAATTTTAAAAGAAATAATTTTGAGCTTGGCTACTTGGCTTCAGTAGGCTTCAAACCGGTATCACATGGCATTCCTGACATGTCCTTATTCTTATTAGAATACATGAGAAAGAATATAATGA
The DNA here is from genome assembly GCF_026119805.1 of Tympanuchus pallidicinctus. Classification (NCBI taxonomy): domain Eukaryota; kingdom Metazoa; phylum Chordata; class Aves; order Galliformes; family Phasianidae; genus Tympanuchus; species Tympanuchus pallidicinctus. The sequence continues at coordinate 11,303,462 of NW_026294648.1, read as the reverse complement.
TAGTAATTATTTAGCCCTAAGAATCTGTAGATAAGGGGAAGACATTAGGCTGTGTTATATTTATAATTCATTATGAATAATTCTGCCAGATCTGCCAATTTGTTTTTCTCAGTTTTCTTTTTGTTTTGGTGTATGCCACAAAAGCTATTAGAAGAAGAAGCCTTCTGCTGCTACCAAACACTGTCTGGTACAGAGTTAACAATATTTGAAAGACTTCTTTTTTGTTGCAACCTCTTTTACTGGTGTAAAAAAATTTAAAAGAAACAAAAAAAAATCAGAAGCAGAACTGCATGCTTGGTGATCATTACTCATTTAGATGATCAAGCAATAGCCAGTTTTCTATCTGCTGGTGATTAGAATAGTTCAGTTGTAAGGAACTCCTTTGTGCCTTGTGTTGTTCTTAGGCCAATCGCAGGTGAAAAAAGCCCTGATCCTTGATCCCAGACTCCTTTTTTTCAGAGATATGCTTGTAATCACACCAGTATATATAGCCATGTTTTTGGCTACACAGGGTTCTGAAGTAGATGTAGCTTTGCAACAGGTTTGCACCAACTGTCACAGCACAGGGTTTGTTGAGGGCAGGTGGGCAGATCAACAGCACTTCCCTTTGTAAATATCTCACATTACACTTAATCTTACCTGCTCTTTCATTGCTGAGAGCTTCCTCTGTCTTCAAACTATTTCACTCGCATATTTTTCTTACCCATTATATCTTTTTTTTTTCCCCCATGTTTGTTTGTTTGTTTCTCCTTGCTGTTCCTTGAGTTCTTAAACCTGATATCTCAGCCAGGCAAGTGGAGCTGGTTTCTAAACAGAAATATCAGAAATGCAGTATATAAATTTTGCCATTGTTTCTGAGAAACTACTTCCATTTCAGCAGCCTTAGAGTCTTCTGTATTTTTTTTTTTAATAAGGTCAGTCTTCCTCATAAAAAGTAACTGTTAAAAGCAGGATGCTATATTTTACCATAAAGTAAAACCACTTTACCTGTGAAGGGAATGAAACTGAGTGATCATTTTAAGAACTGGGGAAAAAGTGCTGTAATAGTGAGGAATGAACATTATGGGTAAACCTATGTGCACCTATATCATAGTTTTAGATCACACAAGTGGGACTGTAAGCAGCTGCCTGTAAACTGTGTGTTTTGATCAGTGTTTGAAGAACTTTTTCAGATACACACTGCAGGAATGCTTCTCCTGACAAGTAATCTAGAGGGAAGAAAGTAATTGAATGCTAGCTTGGAGATACAGATCATCAACTGATTTTTCCTCTGAGATTTATACATGGATGACAGAACAGGAAAGTAGAAAGGGAAGGGAGGGTATTTTGAATATATTGAGGTTTACTGCATCTTCATAGAAGTAGGGCATATATGAAAAAAGAAGAAAGCATCACTTGAGTATCTGGGTTTTAGTAAGCAGCTACTCAGCTCTGTTTCTTTGCTGGAATTTAAAGAATGATGTTTTAATAATCAGTGAATAACAGCTAATTAACTAGGTCGTATTTTATCAGTATTTATTTAGCATAAGTATGTATCAAGATACTGAAGTTGCACATGAATTCTGATAAATTCCGAAGAAAAATTATGACGCTGTTGATCAGTAAAAATGTTAAACTTTCATACAATCCAATTCGTAGTTAATAATTCATAACCGTTAGGTATATAATCTAATAATTTTACACAGTAGCTAGGTTTTGATACAGTATATACTATATCTAATTGCTAAATTATTTAGATGGTTAAATCCAAACATGGGAATGAATATTGATCATAGTGTAGATATTTTTAAAATTTATTTCTTCTTTCTTTCTGAGAAATCAGAGGGTTTTTATACTGTTTCAATGATCATTTACCTCAAGAGATGTCTGAAAAAAGATGTAGTTTCAGAATAGGATTAGTTATCTTATTCCACTGTTCAGATGTGTACATTAAAATAATCTCCAAAGTAAAAGTTGCTTTGTGAGAGTGAGTTTACTGTTACCTTGAAGAATAGTTTCCATTACTTTTACCTTGAAGTGCAGTTTCCATTCCTGTAATCGCTTTGGGATACAGTGATTGCTGATGTCTGTTTCTGTATAGTGCCTCAGTCTTCTCACAGCTCCCAATGCCATATATTTTGAGTGCTTCTCAAGTTGTAAAATCATGAAATAATACTGCTTCAGAATTTCATTGCTGGGGGTTTCTTGAACACTGTCTTTCAGGGCATGGAAAGAACATTTTAATGTTCAGAACTCAGAAAAACATTTTTCTACCAGATACAAATTTCATTCAGTTTGAAGTAAAACAATCTGGTTTACTTTACAAAAATAAAATAAAAATTGAACAATATGCATATTTTTGTTGGATATCTATTAACATAACTGCACGTGATAAAAAATCTAAGCATTTGGTCTAAAATATATGAGAAACTTAATAATGCTGAAAAGCCTGTTGTTGTTTAGGAATACTTGTGTATCTGTGTAGTTCCAAGAATAATATATGTAAAGCAGTGGAGGAATTGCAGTGTGAATCACCAAACCAGTGAAAAAGCACTTTTGCTTTAAAAAATAAGTGTAGAATTTGAAGCCATTGTGCTTGACATTTAAAAATCTTTTCTGCTATCTAAGAATGTGGTATTGTTTCAAATACTGCTATAACAATAATTGTTGGAAGTAATCCAGCCAGGAGAAGAAGCTGGCTTTTTAACTTGTTTCTGTTCCAAAACTGCCCTTCATGAAGACATGCTTAAATGTTTCTTTAATTTACTCTTAAAAGAAAAAAAAAAAAAAAAAAAATTGTTAAAATTTGTTTTAAGAGCTGTGATGGTCTTTTCTTTATTGACATAACTGAAACAAGTACAGCACTATTGCAGTAGAACAGTTAGAGGCATATTTCAATACTTCAAGGCATGGGCAATTGTTTTTTGCAGTGATACAAATACATATTGCCAAATACATGCACGATAAAGATGAATCTATCAAGTTGTGTAATGTTCACCAAAGGTCTCACTGCTTTGCTCTTCAACAATTGTGAAGGCCAAACCCATGTGATGATTAATTGGCTGACACCTGTAACATGCTTCACTTGGGAAATTTTTGAGCTTAGGACTAATTAGGTTATGGCCTTTTGTGTTATATAATGACTCAATTTCCATCATCGGGAAATGAGATTCTTAGCAATGATCCAATATTTTTGCTGTCAAGGTATGAGAAAAGATACTATCATAAAACATAAACTTAATTGTTTTCTGAGATAGGTAAATAGAGAAGGCGGAAGTGGTTGTTCTGCACAAGGTAGAAGGAAAGCAAACCCATTTGCATTGTACATATGTGCATATGTAGCACATATCCTGACACAGCCAAATTACCTAGACATCATTTTAGAGTGTTAGAGAGTGGGGGAAGAGCACTAGGTTCTTAATGTGAGAAAATAAGGGTGAGAAAATAAGGGGACGAAAAAAACCTTATTAATTTCTTAATAATTTTTCCTCTACAAAGAATAGTTAAAAATCCTCTTTCCACCAGTTTGCTTTTTTTTCATCGTTTGTTATTGAGATCTTGCTCGTTAATCTGTTATAGTTCATATAGTTTATGCACTGTTATATATTTATTTAGTCATTTCTTTGGGGCTGTATCATCTGTCCTTTATGATGTTTAGTCTTCTGCAAAATTCAAAAATTGTAGTAATGAAGAGATTAAATCATTGCTAGAGAGAAAATGCACAGTCCTAAACACCATGCTATAATGAAGATGAAACTTGGCGTTCTTTGCTTTTATTAATCCGCAGTCTATCATTTCACTATATGAGAGCAGACATTTCTTTCTTTACTATTTAATCAAGTATCTGAAGATATTAACACTAGAATAAATTAAGGGCTTTTAATAGACTCTGAAAAAGCAGCAATTTCAAGATGGTCCACAATAATTATCCTTTAATTAAATGCAGTATGTTAAGCCTAAAGAAGTGCAGAGATTTGGTTTGAAAAAAGGTGGTAAGAATCTATAGAAATCAAACATATTAATAAAGCTTAATCTGAATTAGGGCAAGGAGAAAGAAGGACCAAATGTGCCATACTAGAATCAATGAAGGAAGAGAAATACATGATTACAATTAGGAACAGAAAACAGTAGATTTGTAATGTAGGGGAGGGCTACAGAAAGAGTTAACTATGCCAGATTTAGATTTTCAGATGAATGTAAAGAATTAAAAGAATAAAGCCAAACCAGTTTGTAAAGGTGATCATGATCTTTTTTCTTGAGCCTTCGCTCAGCATGTAAGGTTATGTTTCATAAAATCTTTAAAAGCATGAAACTGTGTATGAAGACTTACCTTGTGGAGGCTAAATCCTTTTGCATTACAAGGTTTATACAGCAGTGTCACAACCTTGCTCTGAACATCTGAATATTGCATTATAATATACAGCAACCAATCATATAGGCGAATGTGAGCAATAAAACGTAAGGCTCATAAACTCTCTCAGGCTATGTACCTGTACTGCATTTTAATACTATCTCTCTACTTTCTGAATCATTAAATCTGACACACCAAATTTTATTCCCTTTAGTAGCGTTGTTAGGTTGACTGCCCACTAAATATGAACCCTAAGTGAAGATGACTTCACCTTGGTACTGAGCTTTCTTTGCTTCAATTAACTTTAGTACTTAGCTCGCTTCAATTAACTTTGCAGGATCTGTGAAAAGGTCTCCTTATTATTGTGAGATATTTTTCTAAGGCATGAAAACTATATTGACAGTACATAGGGATATAGAAATGACTTAACTGAAATTGCAACTTTTGGTAAATAGAAACACTTAAAGGCCATATTTCAACAATAATAATTGCTTTTGTCTGTATTTAGTCCCTCCTTAAAACCTAATTCTCTTGCTAACCTATGTACGAACTAGACAGTGGACTGTATGATATACAGGAAATATCTTCACCTTGCTTATTTGAATTTTATTTCAGACTTCACAAGGCAGTAAATCGTGTCTTGTGTATGTTTCAACAATAAAAATACTGCGTGATTTCTACTTTAGACATATACAAAATAACTATTTAGAAATTACTTTTTAGCAACTCTCACACTGGAGAGAAGTAGTGATGTTGTTAAAGTTTTTAAGAATTTGTATAGTTGATCCTGCAAGAGAACAAGCAAAACAAGGCTGGGATAAATGAACCTGTCTGTTGTTGATATATATATATATATATATATATATATAGTAAATGGCGCAATGTAACTTCTGGATCCCTTAAAAAATGAGAGTTCTGCTATTTTTTATTTATCTTTAATCTCAATAGTGAACAGGTATAAAGCTTTTTCACATCCAGGCTTGGCTCACTGCTGCAAGGCTGAACAGGAGTTTGAATCACAAATCTGTATTAATCAATGCAATAGCCAGTAATGGAGGAAATTGGGACATGTATATTAAAAAAATATATTTTAAGCTAGCATCTAGAAACTGATCTAGAAAGGATATAGTCCTTAAGAACAGGACATTTATGTTCTAATCAGAAAATACAGGATTTGGCAAAATGTGAGTTAGAGTAAGCTAATAAATAGAAACACCAAATAGCTGTGATCTAGCTTCAGCCCTAAAGAAATATTTTGTGAAACACGGACATCCCAGAGGAGAGTTTGTTAGAAACAGTGACAAATACTAGCATGTAGAACTAGTACTAGCAGTTGTCGAGAGCAGCTGCTTTGGAGCTGGCCCAGCCAGCAGCAGAGCAATCGATCCCAAGGTGTAAGGGGCTTTCCTTTGCCAGGGAAACATTGAGAAAGGGAGAAACCCTACAATAATGGGCAGTTCTCACGAGAGCTTGATGCAGTGTGGGCTTTGTCAGGGCAACAGAGTCCATATTCACACCTCTGAAAGAAGTCTAAGAGTCTACAGTCTGTCTCTGAGAAGAGTCAGTCCTTGTGACTTTGGCTTTTTTTTTTTTTTTTTTTTTCTGTGTGTGTGTGTGTGTGTGATGTGTTTGGGTTTAATTCTGGGTGCATTTAGCAAACTTTTATTCTGGCATATAGAAGCTGTCATGAAAATATACATGAGATCCTGGGGGCTGAAGCTATGTCTTCCCAATGTCATCCATTCAGGTACTGCATGGGACAGGCAGAGCTGCTGTAAATGTCACATGAATCTCTTAACCAAGTTGAAATTATTCCAACCCTTCCTAGTATCTTAGGTATGTCTTATGTTTATTATCCTTTGGTACTAATGCTCGTCTTGTGTCCCAGTAGATGTGTCTGATTCTTCTCAGCCACTTTCCCACTCCCTTGAGCAGTATCACTGGTGCAAATTAAATTGCTTCTTTCTCTGCTGTTCTCTTTTGAAAATAATGTTTTACAGAGATTTAACCAAAAATGTCATCACCTCCATATAGTCAGCTTGCTGTGTCCAGGTGGTCCAACTGAGGCATTGCATTAATACTGATACACATTAGGAATTGTTGAATGGTGTTCTGAGTAGCTTCAGCTAATTAACTCATTTGTTTCTGATCCATTTGGTTTTCTACAAGTGTATGCAGCGATAGACTGCCCTGAAGTTGTCAAAAGTTAAGTAGATAGCAAGTGCCTACTGCCTACATGCGCCACGCTGAAAATGCAGCAACTGTGATCTCCTCTGACTGAGAGTACTCAGCACCTGTTTGCATTAATGTGACTTGTGCCTGTGCTCGGAGTACAAATTCTATAGCCTCTGGGTAATAGACACCCTTATCTTGCATTTCCATATTGCTGTGTGAAATAAAAGCCATTGTACAAACAAATCCACCCCATCCCTCCGTGGATGTTTTCTCTTGCTTCTCTCTTCATGAGAGCTAATTTGCAGTGAGACAACCCAAGGCTGACAAAAGAGATTTGTTACTTGCTGTTGGCTTAAAGAGAGGCAAGCAGAGACTTCTTGACATGCTGCCATTGTATGGGCCTTGTCTGAGCTTTATCTTCTTGAGATGCGGTCTGTGAGTAGAAGTTGCCTTTCCAGAAAATGCTGTATGGTTTCCATAGAGTGAAATTTCTGCCTGTGGATTAGATTGTGGCTTCTGATTTATGAAATTGTCTCTGTCCAAGTGGCTTCAGATAACTCTGAAAAGCTGTGATAAATACTGGTATCAACAAAGGAACCAGCCTGAGCACTTATCAGCAATACACTTCTGCTTGCTGCCCCACCATCTTTATCAGGGTGGCTGCTAGTTGGGCATCATGAAATTAGAACACCAAAATAATGGAGATTCAAAAACAAAGAAGAAAATATAAAATCGTAGAACGGTTTGGATTGGAAGGGGCCTTTAAGATCATCTAGTCCCAACCCCCATCCAGCCTGGCTTTGAATGGTTCAAGGGTGGTGGGGTGGTGGAATCCACCATCTCTCTGCACAACCTGTTCCAGTGCCTTCATAATATTTAGTCTAAATTTACCCTCTTCCAGTTTAAAGCTATTTCCCCTTGTCCTGTCACTACCTGCCCTTATAATTGTCCTTCCCAGACTTTCCTGTAGACCCCCTTCAGGTAGTGGAAGGTCTTCTTGTGTTCTTCTTGTGTTGGAGGTCATAGAACTGGACAAGGTAGTCCAGGTGGGGTCTCACAAAAGCAGAGTACAGGGGCAGAATCACCTCCCTCAACCTGCTGGTCATGCTTCTCTTGATGTATCCCAGGATACAGCTGGCCTTCCATCTGCTCTCAAGCCATTCTTTGCCCAACTTGTATCTGTGTTTGGGATTGCTCCAAGCCAGGCGCAGGACCTCACCTCTCCTGAAAGAAGGGAGATCTTTTGATCTTTATGTGACCCAGTTTATAACACGACTACAGGGGATTAGGATGCTGAAGTGCAGCATAGCAACGCTAACAAAGGAACAGGGTTTTGGGACAGCAGTATAGTATCCTTAGACAAATAGTGGAACAAGAGGCAGCTGAATTTACCATAATGCTATTTAATTCCTTTATGGGGGTTCTGCCAGCATCCTAAGTTTTATGAACCACTTCATTCAGGAGTCAGATTATAGTAAGTAGTGAAGCAAGCCTTTAAAACCCTAATGCCTGTCTTGTACAGTGAAACTCAGACTCAACTTTTGTAAATAGTGCAAGGTAAAAGTATCCATAAATGCCTTACATTCAGAAAATGTAAAAAAACTTTGGACTTCATGAATGAGTTGCCAGTTCTAAAAGTTCTTGGGGGGAATTATTCTGGTGAAAGTATCTTTTCTTCATATGATGAAATCAACCTAAATGATTACATTCTTGGTATGAATATAATTGCTCCTTCTTGTTCTGTGTCTTGACATATTCTAGGGTCTAAAAGATGACACTGGTTTCCCTTTTGGAGTCAAGCTGTATATCACAATGACCACTGGTTTTCAGAATGGTGAGCGGGGAAGGAGATATTTCTCTTGTAGATGTTGCTATGAGAAAGAGCAATTATGAGAGCCAGAAGAAAACAAAAATAGGCAAAATGTGACAATGGTCATAAACTTACATTTTCTTCACAGTGTTTCTGTTTCGTTTCATGCAGTTTTCTCTGAACTGCTTCCTTGACAGAAGACTTGGCTCTCTTCTGCTGCAGTTGATCTCCTTGTGTCCTTTTGGACAACCCTGATATTTGATCTGGCCTCTTGGATATTTTTCTAAGGTATCGTGTTTGCACAGTACGTCTTGGAAACTTGTTATGTCAAATCCATCTTACAGTCGAGATACCCATATACTGTCAAGAAGTCCTAATATAGCCCTGTTTTTATAGAATATACCTTGGAAGAAAGGTTCACAACTTCCTCCTACAAAACTGTTAATACATATTTAGTGAGGTTTTTAACATGAGTGCTCATAACACTGAAGCTTCCAGCCATCCTTTTATGACAGTCACCTTAGCAGACTATAAGCATGAGCATCTCTAGAAGTCTACAAAAGCTCAGGCAGCTTTGGTAATATCTTTTACTCTTTGTGCACAGTGAACTTAGATTCCAAAGAACTTTATGCAGCACTAGATTATTTCTGGTACCCACATTATCCAACCCTACTTGTAAAGCACAACTGGAAGTAAATAGGATTATATTGTCTATACAGTTTTGTTCAGAGAGAGGAATACCAGTTAAATGATTCAGTTAGAGAAATGGTTGTTGCCAGAGCCAAGATTTGAATCATAATCATCCAAGTCTCAGTCTGCTGCTTTAGTGTTACAGAAGGAGAATAAAGCATTGTACACTTCCTTCATAAGGGGAAGACAGAAAGATATATTTATGGATACAAAGAAACAGAAATCGGTAATTTGAACATTGTGGCTTAACAAGTTTTGAAATGGCTAGAAATCCTTGACTATTTGCTATATAGAGGGTGCATAATGACTCTAAGATCAAATCTTAATGAAGCTAGTATAGCTTAGAAACAATAAATCCCTTATTGAGGGTCTGTTGGCAAGGCATCGCCATGTCCCAGGTGAATCTCTGCACACCTTGAGAAGTGTCCCTGCTCAAGGGGAGGTTCTGGTGTGCCACCAGCTGCTTCCAAGGGCTTCTTCATGTTATTAATTAGCAAGTCCTTTGATAATAATCAAACCATGCTTCATATTATTCATTTCCTTCTTTAGTAATCTAGCCTAATCTCTTCTTTCCTGAAATCATGTATGGGATTGAAAAGCTTAGATTAATTTGAATGTAGCTATTTTTCAGGTATTATATTTTGGTAATTGATATTTTTTGGCATTAAATGTACAGCACAGTATCACAAAAATGCTCTCCCTGCTTATTTTTCATGGTGCATTTCTGCCACTTCTCCTTGTTTCCATGCAATCATTAGCAACTCTTTGCACAGTAAAAGCATACCTTGCTTTATTCTTGTGCTTTGTTACAGTATTTTTTGTATGTAATCTCAGGACTGTGCTGCTTCACATTCAGAAGTGCTGGGAAAGCATTTTTTTTTAAGGGCTTCCACAAAGATTTCTCGTGTTTGTGTTATTTTTCTGGACTTCTAGTTATCTAGCTGTGAAGATCAGACTTTCAGAATTTCCTTTTGTTGTTGGTACGCTTTTTGGTTTTATCTTTTACCAAGTCCATTGCTTCCTAAGGCATTTTTATGTTCAGTATCCAGTTTTCTCCAGCAGTTAATTACTTCAAGATACACCTGTGCCTTTCCAGGAGAGTGCTGTATTGCATTTGATACCATTATGTTTTGGACTTCTATTTTAAGAACATAATACTGGAATGTTCTAAACTATTCTAAACGACTTTTTTGTTGTTGTTGTTGTTTTTTTTTTTTTCTTTGTATTCACCTGTCTGTATAGCTGTTATGGCAGAACTTCTTAACATTTCAGTTTCAGTGAAGCCATACAGCCCATATTAGTTACTAATGTTATTTATGCACTTTTTTAAAACAAGTTAACCTGCACACAAAAGAATTTTGGTAATCATTCATTTGCCAAGAAGGCTTTTTTCCCCTGTATTCCTAATTTTGACTATTTATTTAACAGCTGCAGTTAATCAAGAATTTACTTGGGTAGGATTTTATCCTCATTCTTCTTGCTCTATGTTTCTGTTAGTATTTCTGATTAAATAGTCCTCTTAATACAGTGGAGAGCTACTGCAATGCATTTGTTCTCTGTGGTAAATAATCAGTTGGCCTGTGTGCTTTAGAAGCTTGCTACATTTCTCTTTTTACAGCACATTAAACTTACAAAAAGAAAGCTGATGAATGGACCTGAATGTGTGGCCCAGAGTTCCCTGCAATATCACACACACACACACACACACACACACACACACACAAAAAGGTTTACTATGCTGGAAATAAAATGGAGGCAAGAAGCTATGCTTTAGTAGCATGTGACAGCCCCCATTCAGAGGTTGATATATAGTAAATTGGTTTTAAAATTGGTTTTAAACCTAACTGAAAATCAACTGTTTAGTTCTTTTTTCAATTATTATTTTCATGTAATTTAGGTGGCAAATGCTTTCAGAGCATTTTTCTGTAGAGAAAAAATGACCACATGTATGATAGATGTTTGCTACCATCCCTGGGATGTTTAGATTCATGAGTAGCTTGTGGGAATTGAACTGAGCATAATGTCACACCAATGATGATCCTAGCAGTGCGAGGTCACTTGCTGCTGGCCAGGATCTTTAATTAAACCATTCTATCTTCTAAGAAACCTCTGGAAACATGATGTTTGAAAGAAAAATTCATTGTATTCTCTTTCAGATGAAAAAGTGGGTTTCAGGAGCAGAAAATAGTTTCTTCAGTTATATAAACTATTTGTACTAAGTTCAGACTCGCGTAAACCTCTTCTATTCAATTTACCTTATACCTTAAAAGATGCTTTCTCATTTGGAGATACTCAAAGTAGACTGAAGAACAACAAGGAATAGGGAGTTGATAAATGTAACATTTTCTGTTTTATGTTTTAAAGGATAAAGGGCTTGGTAGTTACACTGTGTTTAATGTGTGTAAAACAAGTGCTCTTGATGGAAAATGTAGTAAAAATCATTACTTTTCTTCTCTTGGGATATATTTCTTAATTCGAAAGCTGAAGAGAGCTGTTTCTGTGTTAGGTTCCTTCTTTGAATCTACATTCCTATTTATCTGTAATTCTAGTATGAATGAAATTAAAAAGGAATATCAGTAAACATAACAACTTACAACTAATTGTAGATTACATAAAAGTAGTAACGTGTAACAAAGATAAAAGACAATAAATGAAATCTCTAAAATGTTTCAACATAATCTAAATACAGTGGGAGACAATAACATGAATTGATAGAATTTTTAGGATTCCTACCCACTTTGATTAACAGAACACAAATACATTTATTTTATTGCTTTGCTTTATGCGTTACTGTCTGTGGAATGTTTTATCATGAGTATCAATTAAACTGGATTTTAGGAAGTAGGTGAGAAGTATCTCTAGATGTACCGGAGAAATGCATCTACAACACAAACATTTAAAAGCACTTTAGGGCAATCAGGGAGAAATATGAAATCAATAATTTGGAGACACTGACAGCAATTTTAGTAAGATTGACTGTTACTTCCTATTTTCTAGTAAGAGTAATCAAATAGAAGTGTAAGTAATGATATTCTGTTTTTAAAAAGTAGATACTTTGTCATATTTTATACTTAATACTTTTATCAGTATTATGTTCTACTTCTATACTGATATTCTTTAATGTTAGCCTGTTTTGCCAGGCCACTCTTTTATGGTTAGTTGTTGTTTGTTGTTTTTTCCAACAAGGTAATTTTTAAGTTCTACTGTACAGCCATGAAACGTGTGTTGGTCACACATAAACAGCTGAAATCAAAGAGATTACTTCCACTAGGATTTCCAAGATTTGTGATTGTTTTTTTTTTCAGTCAGTGTTCTCAAACTCTCTAAACAACATTTGGGAACCTGCTTTTTAGGTTATTGTGCGGCTTGCATGCTTTTTCCCATTGAGATGCAGTTTCCCTCATAAATCTAGTCTACTAATGATTTGTGTGTGTTGTAATTGATTCTATATTTTATAGAAGAATTTGTTGTTGCAGTGTAACTCAATTATTAATTGTTATGTTTCCTAATCCTTGTCAGTCTTGCATTTGGTTGCCTTCGTATTTCTGAAGTAATTTCTCTCGGTTGAATAAATGGAACATATATTGCATTTGAAAGTATGACCTCACTTGAGCATAGTTGGCTTTTCCTTTCTTGATAATTAACTTTTGATGATTCCTGAATGGACAGCGTACAAGGTATATAGTGTAGAATAAACAACAGTGTTCCCTCCTGTACTCAGAAAAATCAACTATGTAATTAATGTGCTCAAGAAGCTGTGGTCTAAGATAAGAAAAGTCAATCCAAATGTGTGCTAATAGCTTCAACTTCAATTAATTTTCATCAGAATTATCATACTCCTCCAGTGTCCCAAATACTACTGAAGGATGGTTGTCCATGTGGTTTTTTTTTTATGAATTAATTATGCTGAGGGAAAAAAAAAACCAAACAGCAAAATGGCATAAATAACATACATACATATAAAACAATAGCAGAAATAACATACAGAAGTACATATGAAAAGAAGTAATCAGATGTTCCATCTGATCATTTTGTACATAGTACAGGTATCAGCCACTGCTCAAAAAAATGTATGAAGGTCATGCTATTCAGATTTTCTTTTTCTTGTTGTATTATAGATTTTTTTTTTGCAAGTTATTTTCTTGACAATCTGTTTGTAAGCAATGTATCAATTTTTTGGGATACTTTTGCTCAGAAAGAGTAGAATGCATTGGCACTCAATATACTATGTATTATCAAGAAAGAGGTGACTTCCTTGTAATGGGAAGAAATACTATAGCACAAGCAAAGTCAAATTTTATATTATGGCCTACTTGACATGCTTGGAAAGATAAATGTTTTTTGGGGGGGATAAAAGTTTTCCATCTTTATCTATGTAGGTTCATCATGGTCTTTGGCCTTGTCTATTGAACTGCAACCAAATTTGCATAGTATGGGGATTCCTGTCTTAGTAAATGTGAAATGTGATTTTTTTCTTTCCTGGCAATAATTAACGTATGCTTGAACCTGAGCTACCCCATTCCCCATTCTCTGAATACCTTTCTCCTTAACTTGATTCTTACCAGCTGGGAGACATGTTAGGTGCTTTTCTACCCCACTGATGTGTCTCACTGACTTAAGCAACAGGTCTGCTATGTGATAATGTAAGACTGTACTTCACCAATTTTAAAACTCCACGTATCTCTAAACAGCAAAAAACCTAACAGTTTTGCCATGAGTATTTCATGACAGTTGCTTGAAAGGCAAAATAGAAATGTTTCTCAAGTAAATAGTATGTTATGCCATCAAAACTGTGGCATGTATGATCTTGTATGACGTTGTATTTGGTATTTTTTATTTGCTATTTTTTTATTCATATTGAAAGAATTATTTATGTCATTTTAAGCATATATGATGTCTGATGGATTTGAATACATGAATGTCTTCTAAAATTTGGCAAAACTTTTGGCAAAAATTTGGCAATGTGGTTCACATAGCAGTGTGTTTTGGTGCGAATAGCCCAGCTGTTCAGGTTACATCATGGTTTTTGACTCACAACAATGGAGATTTGAAAAGTCATGAAGTTCAAAGCCGGCACCAGTGGCATTTTCAGATGAAGTCAACTAATGTTTGTGCAGTGGACTAGTCTCATCTGAAGCATCCCTTCCTAAAACACACTCTCAGCCTAAATTGTTTAGTTATTAGATCAGAGAGTTCAGGCTGAGAATGTGTTTTGTGTTTTTTTTTCCCCACAGGATTTTGTTGCCAGGCATACGCATACACATATATCTATAAAGTTTGCAAGACCTGGAAGCTTGTCCTTCAGAATGAGGGGCATAGTCTTCTGCCTGCCCAGATTAGAGATGGTTTTTGTTCTTTGGCTGGTGGTACGGCCAAATCATTCACTGTATTTTCCTTCTGAAAGCCTAGCTCTTTCTTATGAGAAAACTAAGGAGAAACTTGTTGAAAGAACCACACTGAAAAAAGAAATACCTAATTGCAGTGTGTCATAACATTCTACTTATTCTTGAAATATGTATTTGTATTTAAAATAGAGCTTTTAGGCCAGCCATATTAAAGCAGTGCTTTTTACTCACAGTGTGTGAGCTTTTCTGTGTGCTCTTTGAATGGAAGGAATTTGGTTGAAGAAGAGATGAAACAGTTTTTAATGATCTGGTTTTAATTTTTAAAGAAGTTTCACTGTTCCAAATGAAATCAGTATTCTTATGATTGAGGCTAACATAAAGATACTCTGCGTACCTTGGTAAATTATCTGATCCAGAAAGTACTTTCAGCACAAAAGAGAAGCTTCTCAAAAAACATTAAGCTCCAGCTAAGATGAAACTCAGGAGCAAATATGAGATATTAAAGTGAATAGCCAGTACATATTCACTCATACTTATTCCTGGAAATTTGCAGCTGCCAGTTGACTTATAATGAAAAATGTGTAGTGATTTTCATTTCAGTATTTCTTCTTCCTGCACTTCCACATACCTCAGAGCTGTAGGGTATAATAAAGGCATTATTTGTTGTCAGTTGACAGTTGTCTCCTTTAGCTTCCCAGCCCTTAGTTGGTTACAACTGATCCAATTCAGACCTGGCTGAGAGAACTGGGGAGTTTGGTGAAATCCATTCACCCAGGGGTAGGACATCTCCAAAGCAGAGCTCTCTTCTGTATCATGGACAGGAATTTTTTTTTTTCTTCATTCCCTACCGGAGCAGTTAGTTAAGGTTACTGTATTTAAACACAGATTGCAATAGATATGCAGGAGTCTGTTCATTTCAAACCTATCAGCCAGGGAAATGTGCTTCATTAGTTTCAATAATTACCAGAAATAACGATGAAAAACAATCAGCAAGAAAAGAGGAAGGCAAAGGAGCCATCCTCCTTCATCTGTCCTATCAGTCATGAAAAGGTCCTCCCACAAAGAAAAAAGTGATTCTTGGCTTGTGTCCTTTCTCCATTATTGCAGTTGCACTTTAATTTCACTCTCTGCTTTATATCAGAGAGCTAATATACAGATAGAGTTGGTAAACGCTTAAGGGAAAGGAAAGAAGGAACAAGAACAGAAATCTTATTGATATACAAGCATGATTTTTTTTTTTGCTCATACCATAAGGAGTATCTTGAAGATGTTATGTACTATTTGAGCTGAATTTTTGATTTTTTTGACATACAGCTGACCTATGTAACATCATATGAAGGCACAAACATGGGGAGGTGTACACTAAATAAATGGATTTGGTTGCAGTAATATGTGAAAGCAAAGTGTTCTTGATCGCTAATAAATATATATTAAATAATTCAATATTTAAATATATTGAAACAGACATAATGAAACCTACAAAGGATATGCTAGTTTTAACTTGTATTATCATGTGTAGTTCTGTTAATCTCTGTTGATCTGTTGAGTTTTGTAAGTACAAGTACATAATAATTTTCTCACGTGATAGCTGTAATCTAGTTAGTGGGATGATGTAGTAGAAATGCTTGCTCATGGCTTGATCCAGTGACTGAGCACCCTGGGGGAAGGCAAGGCCAACCCAGGGGAGCTCAAGTACATGCAATATACCTGAGTGACTGGAAGGAGTGGAAGTAGTATCCACCTCTTTCCAGACCTCATTTAAGGGCTGAAAGTGGAGGTAAGGGTATTTTGCTTCAGATTCATCCCTGTGTACTTGAGGTCTTCTGAAAGTACGCAGCTTCTTTCCTTTATTTCTGTGCCCACAGTTGTTGAATGTGAGCAAATCCTCACTTGCTGCAGCCTAGGACGTTGCTGCTCTGCTGTCATTGCTGTGCTTTCTATCACGCTGCAGAGGGGGAAGTGACTTGTTTTAGCATAGATATAAATTTGAGAAGTTTTAAGAGTGATCAGTTCTCTGATAATGTCAACATACTCAATAGACAAAGGGAACTAAATGTGAAGTCATAGAGCATAGGATTATTTCACTTTTTTTCTTGCCTTTTCTTTCCATTCTTTTCTCCCTTCTTTTCTTCATCCCTTTTTTTTTTTTTTTTTTTTTTTTTTTTGTGTGTGTGTGTGTGTGTGTGTGTGTATGTGTGTGTGTGTGTGCTTTTTTTCATGTTACAAATGGCTACATGCAGCTAGGCCATCATTCAGAAGTCTTGTTATGGAAGGAATAGGTCATTTGCCTCATAACCTCTCAGTTTTTCTAGTAGTTCTAAATTAAGTCCCTTGGATCACTCTTCAAGGTCAGTGGCTTTTTCATTAAGTGTGGAGAGCCTTGCCTTCTTTCGAGTTACTTAAATTCCCTATGCCCTGGGCCACTAATTTTTACTTTAGTTCACTTTCATTTTTTTAATTTGACCGAAGTTAATATAACAAGCTGTGTGTGTTATCAGCTTTTTCTATTTCCCCTTCCCACTTTTTTTTATTATGGAATTCATCCTTTCAGTCTCACAGGTCACCTACATGACTGTTGAAGTATTAAGTCCTAATAGCCATTTGCTTGCAGTAGATCAAGAACATGGGTTGGACCACAAGCAGACCAGAAAGACTGCAAGATGTGATTTTTTTTTTTTTTTTTTGCATTTTTTTTCATACTGTCATACAAAAGGATGGGCCTTTAATATTTTTCCGCATGAAGATGAAGCAATTAAAAATCTCTGAACACTAACTATTAGGTTGATAACTCGACAAGAAAGAATATGGATAATGTGTTACGTATATACAAAACAAATTTATATAAAACATTTATGTCTACCAGCCATTTCTACCAATAAGGAACTTTTGCAATTCTGAAAAACTGGTGTTAGCTGCAAGCTCTTGTAATGAACACTCGAGCTCCTCTAGCCTTTCTTATCTCAGTGATATATATATATATTTTTAAAGCTTGAATTGTGTCCTTCAGCTCCACTGTGTTGTAAGTCAGTTATTATTTCCTTTAAAACAAGTGAAGATAGTTAGGAAGATACACATTATTTTCCTCAATAATGTGTGATGAATTTATGACAGAAGCAGAAATAATATCCCGCTGTTCTGTTATACTGTTATATTTCATGGCTTGTAATGCCATGGGAAGGAAAATCAACACTTTGTCAGAGTGACTAAGCAGTTGGAGGTTCTCTGTTAATGTTGAAATCTCTCATAGGATTTGGTTTCACTTGACAATTACATTCAATTAGAAAACACCCCTAAGTGACTTCTCAAGGTTGTGGTTTAACTTGGTGTGATTTCCAAGTCAAGAAAACCTCTGGAGGAGATATTATTAATTGTACACTCCACAGCATTTCCTTGGGAGCAGCCAAGGTCAATGCAGTTTTCTCAAGCATTCTGCAAATGAGTAGCCAGGAAAGTTTTCCATTTAAATAGTTCAGAATGGACAAGTGAAACAAGTAACTGACAAATGTCATTCTTTTGAAGGAAGATGGATTAAGAGTTTGTATAAAGAGGCTGTAGGATGATGCTGATAGTAAGGCTTTTTGCTGAAGTACATGAGTGAAGCTCTGTCTGTGCTTTCTATATCATGTCACAGTCCTTCTTTGTGTTGAAGGGTAGGTAACACATTCAGTGGTCCCCATAGTCTTCTTTCTTTGCCTGGTCATTTAGCATTGGACTTTCTGGCTGCCTTTTCTTTTCTTTCAAAACTAAGGGCCTTTCACAGAAAGGCTTACTGACCAATCCTAAAATAGCTCCATATGTATATGCCTTTATTTCCATTCAGATCAGATTCCAGTGAGGTAAGCACAAATGAGAATGACACTGAACAAAATACAGTTTTGAGAGAAAAATCTATGAATATTGTGAATTTACCTTGCTGTTTGCTAATATGCTGTAGTTTCTTAAATCTAATTTTCAAGGCATCTTATCCTAACGGGGAGGAGAGCAGACTGCTTATTTCTATAAGTCATCTCCATCGCCATTTTATTTCTTCCAATACTGAACAATTTTTAAAGCAGCTGAGCCAAAAGGACAAGTGAGTCAAGTGTTCAGTTTAGCCTGCAAACTGCAGACTTCAGGGAGTCATGGGAAGGAACAGACTTTATTTGCTCTGTTCTTATGCTCCCTTCCCTAAGTGCTCACTTCCCACTCTCCAAGGTAAGAGTCTCTTAAACACATCTTTCCTCCCGTTTGGTTTTAAATTCATCTTTACTAACTTTCACTTGCCATAAAATATCAAATAGCTAATATTGATACTTTACTTGGTCTGTGGGAGGTTGAGGTTAAAGATAGTGCTTTAGTTCAGCAAGGTAAATGAAAATGTTTCCTCTTCTAATCAAGCACTTGAAACTATACATATTCTGCTAATATGCAATTGTTAATGGGCCTGCCTATGACATATTCAATAAGCGAAATGAAAATATAATGTGTGAAGCTATACAAATTACCTTGGATTTTAGCAGAATACTTTTGCATCTGTCAGTTTTATTTCATTTGTCAGAAACAGAACTTGGTCTTATGATTCTGAGAGCAAATTACAGAAATTGCATCAGTATCAGTACACACTTAAGGAAGCAGTTCAAGGTCCTAACTGTGTCTTAACAGAATGTGAAAGAACCTGCATTTTAGAAAATAGTGGACTATCAACAATTTTCTGTTTGCAAGAGAAGTTTTCACTTTTTATAATTACACATAATTTTCTTAGATATAAATAGCCTAACAGCACCATCTTCTGACAAGCCGTAATTTCTGCAGTAACCTTGAAAAGCACTTCTAATCTTTTACATACATATTTATATTGCTGTCACACACACACACACACACACACACACACACACACACACACACACACACACACACACACATTCTAGGGAAAATATATGTAAGTGTAATCCCATGAATCCCAAGAGAAGACATTGACTAAGAGACCAGAGAAGTCACTTGCTGTCCAATCTCATTTAAAACAGTGAGAGAATTTCATTCAACTATAGTCGTGCCTCAAATTGTTGTTGAAACATTTGCTTCAGAAACATTTCAACGGTATATTCCTGTCAAATATTTGGAAGGAGTAATTTATATGTAATTTGAACAGCGGGCAGTTCTACCAGCTTGAGACGTCTTGAAACATTACTGTTAAAGTGTACATCACTATGAAAGTAAAAAATACTATGTATGTCTAATTTTTTAACCTGGTGTTGCTGTATCTGTGTAAAAAAAAAAAAAAAAAAAAAAGAAAAACCTGTCTTTTTTTTTTTTCTTACTGAACTGCACAGAATAAATGCTGATAATCTTAATACACTTTTGATCTATTTAGGGCAACTATAGTCTTAGGTGGTTGTATTTTGGCAAAGGTTATTTTACTCATGTTTATCTTGTGTTGTCCATGAGCTCATACACTTGATCAATTACCATGAGTTCATTCTCTAAACTCCATTCTAGGTTGAGCCTAATGTTTCAGCCAGGTCTCACACTTCCCAGACAAAATCCATTCATACTATAAAGTATAAATAATTATTTATACATTTAGTTTTAAATGTAATAAAATTAATATTTTCAAGATTGAGTTAAATTTTGATTCTGGTATATTCTATGGAAGCTGCTTTATGAACATTAAAAGATGAGGGATTTAGACTTAGCTCGCCTGCTTTGCTGAAATAAGGAGTTCTAGTTTTATGTAGTGAACTCCTGGATTGTCAGTGTCATTTAGAAATATGTATGTTTTTGCTGGTGGTGATAGGTGCAACTGTAATGAATGTTAGATGAGATTTGATAGAGAACCAACTATTATCCAACCTTTCTCAAAAGAGTGATAATAAACACAGTTCTGAAACAATTTATCAAAGAGTAACTGTGCCTCTCAAGGGAGCAAGCCCTATTTCATATTATCCCAACTAATTCCACACATACACATTTACATTAGAAACTTGCAAGATATTTTTTTAGGCTCTTTATATGTATTCATGAGACTTTAGCCAGATAACTAAACCTGTACTCATAATGAGTTACACATTAACACAATTAAACATTAGTTGTATCACCACTGATTAAATAAGGAAATATATGCTCTAGGCAGCTGCTGTGACTGGAAACTTATAGCAGAAATAACTGAAAAATTTCAGCGTCTGTCACAGTGGAACATTTACTTAGGGGCTGTGTTCAAAGAATCTGATGTATGAATGAGACAAAAAGGGAAAATTCCAGTCCTAAATCAGTGAATTAAGCATGAAATACTGTGCTACATCTTCAGACTAAAATGTAAGACACTTTTTTGTAGAAAAAATGGAAATTTGAGAATGAAAATTTGTATGTTGTACTCCAAAAGTACTCTTAGATTTGATGTTTTGGAGTAGGGCTTATGTATATTCTCTCTTACCACTCTGAAAACAGTAGGAAAAAAAACCTTTTTATATTGTATTTTAGTCTAGAAAGGAAGGTTAAGAAATATTTTCAAGTCATTGCATTGCAGCTTGAAGACATTGATGCCTTAGTCTCGCAGCTGCGTACTTTGCAAAGGTATTGATTTGCAGTATTGATTTTACTTCCAGAAAAAAATAATTCTACTTCTGGTGGAAAGCAGAGTTTGGCATTCATAATTGCACTACATTTTCATATGTACATACCAAGGGAGGGGAACTCTGGTTGTAGAAGTCAATTCTATTCTAGCCATCTGTCATTCAACTTACAAACATTTCTAATGTATTTTGCAAAATCAACAGTTAAGTTGCACTTAATTTTAAAAACTCATTGACAACAAAATAGTGATGACCATCTGAACAGCTTTGTAACTTTTTTCTTGCATAAGTTACAAAAATCTATTATACTGAGAAATATTTGATAAGTTGGTAAAAATCTCAGAATAACTGATACCTATCACTGAATTAACTCAAAATATTTTTGTTTTCCCTTACTACTTTTGTATCTGTGTTTACTTGTGTTTTGTTTTACTGCATTTCATATATGAATCAAGAGATCTAATTATAAGAGACAAGGGCAGGTTATACTTATTTCTACTGCTAGAGTCAGAGACTTTCAATTTTGATATGTTTGCAATAACTTATTTGTTCATATATTCTACAAAACTTAGAATTTCCCTTGAGCCATTAAAGACAGAATTGATGCCAAGAAATTGTTGTTTTTCTGTGCATCTTTGCTCAGGGATATATTCTACAAACATAGCATAACTTAAACCAACAGGGAAAAAAACAAACAAACAAAAAAGGAAATTCTAAACCTACTATATTACTGCCATCAAAATAATCTGCTGTTTGCATTTTCGCTTCAACATGGAAAAAAAAAAAAAAAAAAAAAAGAAAAAAAGAAAAAAAAAACCCCAAACCTGAAATGTTGTGAAGGAATGGATTACAACCATTTGTTCTCACCAAGAATTTCCACGCCATGATTGGTATGTACACTTCTTGTACCACATACTGAGATCTCAAACCTGATCTACGTGATGAATAATTCTGTGGACAACTTGGTATCTGAATTGCATAGTTTGTCTTAGATTTATTCAAAATATTAAGTCTTTGATTTGTTTTCCTCATCATCTGCTAGAAAAACTTTCCCTATTCTTTCAAAGGAGGTAAAATTTCTGTCACCCTTTAGGGCTGATGTTGTCTGATGTTGATGAGATTAGCTTAAGATACATAAATGCTTTATATCCATTTATTTTAGAAATTGCTATTCTTTATATTCTCTCTTTGAATCTAGTAATATTTAGGGTCAGAGTTCTTCTGAGTCAAAACAGTTGATGTCAAAATACAATGCATAGGAAGATGAAAGAGACATTTGTAGCAAAATGCTAGACAGGTATGCAGTTCTATATGTGGTTGGATTCAAGTCTGCTAACCACGTATTTCAACCTATTCTTCTGAAAATCATTTTCCAGCAGAAATGGTATGTTGTGGGAATTATGTACTCTCTGGAACATCTGGTTTTGCTATGGAAAACAGCACGATACTTTGCATAACCAGACAGATTACACCAAAAAGGAATCAGACCTGGGAGGAACTGTGGACTCCTGGGTATGTGTGAAATTGCTCTTTCAAATTCTGTTGTCATCTCATCATAGAAATTGAATAACTCTCCTAGATCACATGGCAATAGTACTTTTAACCAAAGCAAATCAAATTAAAAAAAAAAAATGATAATAAAAAATTTCAGGCCTGAAATAATTTTTCACTGGAAAAAAAAAAATCAAAATTGTAAATTACAATTTGAACATCTTTTTCTTCATAATGTTCCTTTTCATTTAATTGTGCAAACTTAATTTTATCCACAAATAGTAAAGCCAGAACTAAGGTACATCTTCCAAGTCAGGAGTTAATACGTAAGATATATTTTCTATTCTTGGGCTGTAGAAATTTAAGTACTTGATACCATATCTATCAAGAAAGATTATAGTACCTTTATATGCAAGTGCAAAGTGAAATCATCGAATAAATTAACAACGTTACTCAAAAAAATCAGGGAAAGACTATTTTCATGTAAATGTCTATGTTAATCTTCATCTTGAAGGATGTGTTATCAGATCTTATTAAATTTGGACTACATTTATTGCACTAGGCATATGAAACTTCTTTTCGGCTCAGAAGATCCCCATGGTGTAACTAAAAAACCTGAGCCTAACTTTGAATGCCCTTGCTTTTCTGGTTTTACGTTAGATCCTTGTTATTATTTTGACCATATAGTTCTTTTTTATTTTTAGTCTCTGAATATGTTTGTTGTTGTTCTTGTAGAGTCAGAAAACAAGACTGTAAATCCCAGTGGTGGAACTTGAAAAATTGTGTTTGTGTGGTTCAAATCTTCTGAAAATTCTATAAAGCAGCATGAGACATTGTTCTATTCAATTTCTAGCTATCGATCCAACAGAATGCTTGTTTGGAGATTTCCTTTGCAGTTTTGTTTGAACAGAAGAAATACTTTTCAGAGAGAGGGAGTGTAGGGATTTCACTTACAAGGGATGCATTTCATGCATACGGATTTCTTATGCTGAGGGCAATAAAGAATTTTTGCCCTCAATGCAGAGTATTATACCTACAAGTTGATAAGTTTATGTATGTGTTACTTAAAAAAAAAGAAAGAAAGAAAGAAAGAAAATGGTAAGCAGCTCATTATTGGAAAGATGAGTGTCTTGTCTGCCAAAGGAAAATATTAAAGATATGTCATCCAAGCTACCCTGTTTCTGGATCGGATGCCCTGTGAGTAAGCCTATGTGTCTTATCCTGCCTGTAAAGCAAGGGGAGGGGTGATTGGATTTGCAAGTGTTCTTTATTGATCCATTATATGATGTGGGGAAGAACTCTGAACTGGGAGGCTTGGATCCTGAGCCCAAGGAAACAGTCTACAATAAATATGGAGACCTTTCCTTATGAGAGGTGATAGGACTTGACCCAATTGTGTAGTAGTTAGCTTGCTGACCTGAAGGTCACATAGATGTTCTTACCCAAAGGTCTTCATTTTAGTGCTTGCTCCTGAAATGGAAGAGTTTTTCGGAAATAATTAGCATAATTAGAATAATTAGCAGTGCTAAGTACACCTATTCACCTCACCACAATTCTTTGTATTTTCCATTTCACTGTAAAGCAAATAATCTAATTTTGATATTTTTCATTTCCTCTGCTTCATGGAATCATAGAATGGAATCATAGATAATCTAGTTTCAATCCCCCTCCATGTACAGAGTTGCCAACCACTAGATCAGACTGCCTATTCACTGTTATATTATCAAGTTATGTAACTTTTTATGTTTATATGTGTGTACATTTTATGTACATAGTATATAAAATGAGCTTCTGAGAACTAAAAATTGCCTGTGATACAAGAACAAACACTATTTATAGTAAATGTGTTTTGTAAAAGATGTAATACTAAGAATTAAGGTACTAGCTACTCATGTGAAAATTCTTTCAGTTAGGGTAGAGACAAGCATTAAAGCAAAGACCCCAAATGAATCGTGGCTACAGTTTATTGTTCTTGCTTTGTTTAAGATTCTACAATAATAGGTGATCATAACACTTAAAAAGATTTGTATGAAAGTTTGCTGTAACAATGTTTTCTATTACACGAGTTTGTGTTTTCTTCCACGCTATTTGATTTGAGTGTGAACTGAAGGTATATGAAAGATAACTTGTTCTAATTCTCTGGAACTATGTCTCTGTTAATGTTTTTTTTATGATATATAGGTTATGAAATAAATGGTATTTTTCCTTTAGAAAAATTAAGAATATCAGAGCCTCAGAGTACCTCCTCATCCTGCTCACACTAATAAGAAGGACATTTTGTGAAGAGCTTCCCTGCACAAAATTTGTCCTCCAACCCTTCTCTTATTAATTGCAAGATTATACATGCACAGATACAAGATCCATGGCTCCTAAACTTCAATTTTCTGATTTGGGCAATTTAAGTTTGCATTAGCTTAACCTTTTGATATGGGCTTTGGAAGTTTAGGTTTTATAAGGCCAGTAGGGTATCTTTGGACTGATGACAACTTTAGGAAACTAGTGACTTTAGTGTTGGCCAGTGCTTGGTGAATTAATGTCTCTAAACAAAATCTGTAGACTTCACTGGTATTTTCAGTACTGTTTGGTATTGTACAGAATTGCATTACATTACAAGCATGATAAAAATACAGTATTGACTTGGGGTTTCATACAGTCTTATAGTCTTTTATAAAACAGTATTGATCCATCTTTACTTTCGAAGGTCAGCATAAAGTTTACAAAGAAGTATATGAGGTTAGGAAGAATTATACAGGAGTTGCCCACTAAAGTATTAAAATACTACCTGCTTTTGCAAGAGCTTTCAACAAACCCTGTTTGTATCCTCATCATTGGCAAGCTACTTATGTATAATCTAGATTTTGACTAATAAAAACAAATATGAAATTGCAGTTATTAAGATATTTAGTATTGCAATCATAGAAGTGTTCAAATTGCATCTGTAGACAATTCCTCCAAATCATGAATATATTTAGTGATGCAGTAAATCCATTACAAACAGAAGAATGAAGAAAATCTGATTCAAAATGTCTGTTTTCCAATTGGAAGAATGAGGTTTCTGTACGCTGCTGATGAGCTTTGAAATACATAAGCACTTACGTATTTAAACTCACGGCAAATATGAATGTAAGTACGTATCTTGAAAATGAAAGTGAGAGTTAGACAATAATAATATTGGAAGTGAAACTGGAAATAGAGCTCACAGCTTTGAACTTGCTAAATAAAAAATTTATTGGGATTTAATTTGGAGCAAGCTTTTACTCAGGATGTATACAGCTGATCTTACAGGTAGGATTCCTTTTATGAACTGTAGTACCTTCTGATTTACTCACTGAGCAGAAAGTAGGAGAGGAGGGAATAGTACATCTGTATTGATGGTGTATTTTGTATGAGGATTCTGCTTTTGCAGTGAATCTGGTCATTCCTGTTCTTAGAAGTTTGGTAGGGTCAGACAGCATGAACTGAGTTGTCAGATTAAGGTGAACAGGAAGATAGGATCTAGGAGCATTTGATTCAGTTTATCTCATCACAGTGTTAATTGCTTTAACATATTTGTTAATATTCTAAATCTCTAGAAAAAAATCTCTAAAAATAGATTTGTAATTGTGGGGGAGACAGAGTGAGGGCTTGGGGTGGTGGTGGGAAGATTTTTTTTTTATGTCTAGTGTAAATTTCTCCTGTATAAATTCTCTTTTATACATAAAAACATTTTGGCATTATGATAAAAAGTAAAAAGGAAGAAAGAAAAAAAGAGAACACTGCACATTCTCCAGTGTAGTAACATGATGCTTTTCAGAACAAGAATAGTCTCATGGAAAATAAAGGAATAAATATTTTTTCAATCCCTGGTCAGCCAGTAATAGCAATACTGAGCAAGCTTCTCTATGAGAAATCTGAGAAATAGCAGTTCCAAACTATGTATTATGGTATTTATTTTGCAAAGAGAATTGTGGTGATGGTGTACAGCAGAAGTCTGCTTTCAGAAAAACTAACGACCAGTAGACACCAGAGGGTGATCTTAGAGCTGCATCATTTTCTAATGATACAACCATACCTTTTCTGTTTATTCATCTTGAAGGGAAAGGAGTAAGGATCTTGCCTTCAGACTAATACTGCGAGTTGCAAGAAACAGGAGATTAAATCTAACTTCCATTTTGGACGCAGTCTTATGCTTATTGCTGTGACGCTGCGCTTTAGTACTATCACGCGATTCTTTAAAAAAAGATGAGTTGTGCTACTGACATATGATATTTTCATAATTTAATAATATTCCAATTTTCTTTTGAATTCATTTCTGTGTAGTTGCATATGTAGCTGTATATTGCTAACAATTTGGTTGCTTTTTATTTAAAGAACTTTCCAGATGAATGGAAGTGTACATTTTTGATCATCAGAAATGGAGAAAAAAATAATCAAATTTGTATTGGAAAGAATTTTTGAATAGAAATGGAAACCTTAAAATCTTTAGTGTAAAATCTTACTGATGAAGATTTAATTATGTATTGTATGCTTCTCTATTATTTTTATTTAACATTTCTGGCTTTCTTAATATACTGCATCTTTAGATGGTTCAAAGGTGGTTAAAGTTAACCTTCTGATTTCATTTCTAATATATTTCCATACTTTTACATGGTAACATAAAATGAAGATTTTTTTATCTGTATGTTATATAAATCTTAGATAGACAGTAGTGTTCATTAAACTGAAACTCATGTTTTACATTAGGGAATTCTGTCACCTTTTGAAAGGAGCTATATCATTTACAAGCATAAATTGTGAACTATATAAAAATTTAACATTTGAAAACAAGTTTATGTCTGGTTCTGAAGATTGAAAAACAGTATTCTTCTTTCAGATAAGTCTTTTAAGACATAGAAGTTCAATCATCTTTTTTTAGATCTATGACTGTTTACCTGAATGCTGGGAAATTAATGGTTTCCCCCAGAAAAACAAAAACAACTGTCCTAAGAAATTACTTGCATCATAAGATCTGGAGTATATAAAGATGGAATTGGATGCTTTGATAACTGATCTTGAGGAAATCAGGGCTCTGCAGAACAAGCATGTTTTATGAAAGAAGGTATACAAGGGTATTTCTGAAAGTTGTTAAATGTTTGCAGCAGCAGTAGCAGCTAGCGGGATGGAATCATCTTTGTCCTTTGGTAAGAGAAACCCTATATTTTGTTAGATTGAGCTCAAGTTGGTGGTATTTATCAACCCTTCTGCTCAAAGGCAGCTACAGCCTAGGATGGGAGGTTATAATACTTAGTTCACAGTTGTACATTTAGTTAAAGCCCAGCACAGTACTTTTGTAGTTAACTGCTACTAGTTCTAGTCAGAGGCTTTATTCAGCAATGATTTGAACTGAAATTAAAAATGAATCTCTACATTAGTTGAGAAAATATATTAATAAAAGACTTAAAGAAAACAAAACATTCACTGAGCTGTTGTAATTGAAAATACACATGAATGTCTTCATCTTATTTGACATAAGATTCTTTGGACTAGATAGTGTAATAAAATGAATAATCTACTGTGACACAAGTGGGAAATAGTTTTGCCAACAGTGTCTTTTCACTGGTTGTTTTATGAGTGAAATATGTTGGAATGAAACTGTTAGTTTTTCAAAAATTTGGACATCTTCCTGACTTATCAGCATTTACCACTCTCACATTCTTACATTTGCTAGAAATTTAGACTACTAACTTGGTGTCAAACTGATCACAGTTATCAAATCAGAGGGACTTTTTTTGTCATTTAATTTTTTTAACTTGTCAAGTTTCATTAATTGCATTAAATTCTAGCCTCAGTAACCATGTCATTGGCATAATATGAGACAGGTATCACTGTACTGAAGTCAAAGCTGTAACAGCAATGTAAGGAAGATGAAGTGATCCCTCATGTTAACCTTTTATGACACTTAACGTAATCCAGAAGTACATTTAACTTTAAAAGTTTAGAAGTTTCATTCTGCCCATTATAAAATAGTTTTTTTCTGTTTTATCACCACACAGTTGGACTCGGAGGAGGTTTGTTTGTTAATTCTCGGTCCAGACAAAGCTCAGCAATACTGGGAAGTACTGCTGTTTAAAATGGGCAATATGTGATGGGGCACAAAGAATACCTTCTTTCTAATTCTCCTTGAAATATTATATAGTATCTGATTGTAATGATGGCAGCTATAAAGTTTAGTAGATGTGAACAATATGACTCCAAGACATTTACTGGATTTCTGAGGCAGACAAGTTCTATTGCACTGTGTGTAGACAATGGGTACCTTTAGAGTCTAGTGTATCTTTTTATTTATCTTCTTTTGCTCTTTCACCCATTGTTATGTTGTTTTAGTACTGGTGTACTTCATGGTCATATGGTCTATTTTATCTAAAGTATGAGCCCCTTGATGAGTCATGCTTTATTTTTCATTCCTAACTTGTGATTCTGGCAGTGTTCTTCTGGATATTGTTGCTGTAAATGCAGCTGCTTTATAAATGATGTGGACCTTACCGATAGAAATTAATTATATTCCAAATACTTTTTCAATACAACAATCAATCTTAGATAAGCTATACTGTGCTGTGTGTGTGTTTTTTCCTAATGGCAGACTCACACTGGCCTTAGGGAAGAGCAGTTTTCATTGTAAATGTTTTGCTAGCCTTCTCCCCTCTTCAAGACAGTGGGCTCTTTATTTTTGTTTTCCATGCCTACCAACTCTCTAGGCAGGCTTACGCTCTCCATCCCGGACTCAGTATAGTCTCTCTTTTTCCATATCAGTTCGTAAAATTAATTGGCTTACATATGCAAAAACAGAACCCCCAAAGAGTTCAAAACCACAATTTTGCTCACAGCAAATAAGGATTTGACCTATGAAAAAGTATTCAGATAAAGAAATTTGCTGTACTAGGGCCTTTAAAATAGTTGGAACTCTGATTCATTTCATAGGTAGACTGGACATCAAATGTAGTCATGATGCTTCTTAGTGTATGCTGGCCTGTGGTATTCATGCAGGTCTGTATACAAGAGTGCGTTCATTATCCTAATTGCCTGTCTGCATTTAGCTTATTTTCAGAAGACTTTAAAGGAAAACATTACATTATTTATTGATTTATATCTAAGCTCAGAATTTTTTTTTCAAGATGCCAGGTGTCAGGACAAAACAACAGTGAATAATGAAAGGCAGTTTGCTGTGAAATTACATTTATGTTAAGCCATATACATACTGACTTCAAAGGCAATGGCTGTCCTTCTGAAGGTATTTGCTGTCCTATCACTTCAGATTTACAGATGTGCAATGTCTGTAATAATGATATCAAAGACAAATCCTTACCTCCCTGCATTAAAAATGAATGATTACTGGATTGATTTTTGAGGAAAAAACACTTTCAAAATCAAATGTTAATTATCTGTGATCTTGTAAAAATGAAACAAAAAAACTTGATACAGTAGTTGCAGCTGCTTTTTACATAGGCTGCTCTGAATAATGCTCTACATAATTTTCATGGTCTACAGTAATAAAGCTACAGCTGTAAAAAAAAAAAAAAAAAAAAGAAAAAAAACCTTAATTTCTAAAATAAAGAGTTCTATTGCTGTCAAAATAAATTTTTGAGCTTTTTTTGGTTTAAAATTCCTGTGCATAGTAATTTCCCTTTCAGTTGCATTTAACTCTAAACACAGATGACTGAACTACCACATCTGAAAATCAGAAGAGAATCGTGTGTCCAATTTAATCATTCACAGAATGATGCTAAGACAATATGCCATACCCAAGAGTGCAGTTGGACTACCTTATTTATCTAGGAAAGTCATACAGACATCAAGATGGCTTCAGAAACTAAGCAACTAAGAAACTATCAGTGGAACATTGCCTGGAAGGAGTGTGGAGATAGTATGGAAGAAAAAAAAAACAAGTAGCTGACTTTTTATCTGGCTATCCCAGTAGAAATTTTATAAATAATAGAAAAATATTACACAAGTGTGCACATCTGTCTGTACACACCTATCTTCACTTTATTGATTATTTTGGTAAAATGTGTGGCATGAATTGTATTCTGATCTTTTTCCCCCATCTGCCATCATAGCTAATGCTTAGAGTTTGTAGATGAAGCACTGTGAAGGAACTGACAGCACTGAGGTCTGAGAGTACATCTCATATTGGTCCAGATTGCCGCCCTTGGTTAGTGCACAAAGGATTGCACCTCTTCCAGACTCTGGGAAGGACTGAATATTTTGTGACAGCTGTTTGCCTGTACAGTTGCACTTGCAAGTGTCATCTGTTTTTTCAGGTAATTAATTTGGTTAGGTTCAGGTGGATTGGTGGAAAGGATTGTATTTTCCTCTTTACTTAGAATGTCATGGCTTATGCCTTCTTAAGGCTGGATTTGGCAAAATATGCCAGTATTAACGAGTGTTTTTTCTCGAAGGTAAGACATTTAATTGGCACATGCTCAGACTGTGAACCTACCATGGTTCACACAGAGTGGTTGCAGTGAGTTTATGATATTAATCATCTAATCAGAAGGAGTTACAGGGAAAAGGCACAAATATGCTGATAAGATCCAGCTGGCTGATGTTGAACTGGAATTTGGCTTTGTCACAAGCACTTCTGATCCTGATACAGTTATATTTAACGTCCTTCAGAACTGCTCATGTTTTGTCTGAAGTAATAAACACAGGTGTCTTCAATAAGTAGTGAGATGCTTGGAGCCATCTCTCCATAGGTATGCTAGAATGTGAAAATCAGGAGCTGGCATATCTGGAATTTTTACAGCTCGGCAGTGCTAACTTAGTAGCAAGCTTTGGACTTTGGGAAGTATTCATATGGATTAATTTCTCTCCTCTATTCTAAACATCTCAATAAGCCTTTAGTAGAGGTCTGTATCCAGGCCACTGGAATTTGAATAGGAAAGGCAGTGTGGAAAAGGTTCTTTCCTTGTGGGGTAGCATGTGTATGGTGATATGCTAATGTGCTTTCCAATCGCAGTTTTTCAATCACAGTCAGTCCTTCCAGTGCATCAGTAGTGGATTTGACATGCATGGTAGAGAGTTAAGGTTGTACTGCTGCAGTCAGGCTGCAGTCTTTGGATACTAGTATTTAATAACATCTGCATTTATCTAAAAGATTAACATCATTAATTTGAAGTGACTAAAATGCATATGGAGCACAGTTGTCTGTGCATTGAAGACAAAGAGAGTTCAGATATTTGTCAACTTTTGAGGGTCTTTGTCAGTGTTTAGTGATTTGTCACAGTATAAGCTCCTTTGTTTAAAAAAAAAAAACACGGACATGCTAACTGTGATTTTAGCTATGGCATTCTAAAAGCTATATAAAGTGACTTTTTGTGATTTAGTCAGAAAATTTAAAAGGAGATAGGTATATTTATGTGAAGGATTTTGTTTAGTTACCTCTTAACTTGTCTTTGGGGGATTCTTTTCCGTCTTCAGGTTTTCTGTTTTCTGACTTTTGTAGTTACAGAATGTTTACAGTAGATGAAAGTATTTAATCTATATTTTAATTATAAATTATGATCTTACTATGTTAGATAGCTGGGAAATTCCACATCAGATTTCATGGTGATTCTGGACAGCTAATGGCATCTCTTAGTGACACTTAGCAATTACTAACAAAGCCTCTCTATGTCCTTGACTCTTTTGAAACTGCCAATCAAAATTTGTCTTCCCTTTGGGCATATCTTATGATCTCCTCAGATTCAGAATAATTTATAATGAGTAAATCAAACAATTCTCAAACATGTTAATGGCTTTAATTTCCTCCTTCTCCTCAAGGTCTAAAGATTTGATTGCTGTGATGAGAATATGAAAATGAACATTATAAATTGAAAGCTATCACAGATGGTCAGAATGAGAAAAGCGCTGATATAGAAAAATGTTACAGGCACACAGAATTGGAAGACCTCTGAGCATAGCTCATACCATGCCTAAGAAATATCTTCATGATTGCTACTAAATGAATACTGTTCATTTTCATGAAATATGCACTGTATGGCACTGACTCAAAAAAAAGACAATCCATAATGGATATGATGTATACAAGTATATTGGAATACTTGTAAAACTGTAAATGTATTTGTTTGCATTTTGTATGTGAATAAAACTGATGACGCAGAAGAAAATTTAGAGATAAAAATATATATCTGTTTCCTGGAAGTACGCAGGATTTAGTTACAGCTCATAGTGTAAGCAGTGCGTCACTGAAGATGAAAGTACCATATAAAAGAAATTACATTATGAGAGCTTTGTCCAATAATTTTGTATTTGTTATAGTTAGTAATGGAGATTTTTATTGCACTTGGCCCTTTAATTTATTTTGTGCATCAGCAGAATGTTGCTTTAACTCAGGCACTTTGGAGTTCATTCTGTCCAACAGTTTTTTTCTTTTTTTTTTTTTTTTTTTTTTTTTAACTCACATGATGGTAATGACACAATAATCTTCATAAGATCTTTTTTGTTATTTTGTCATAGGAAAAAAATTATTTCAACACATCCTCTTTCTTTCCCAAGGCCATTTAAAGGTAGTGGAGTACTTGCATTGCTCTTATTATAAGATGAGGGTTTAACTGTTTTCAATTAAGGCAATAAAAGTGTAGTCAAGGTAGATTTAAAGGAGCTGTTAGATATAAAGTTCTCCTTCAGCAGAATGTGTATGTTGCAGAGATTGGTTATTTTTTTTCTTCAGTTTACTGTTGTAAAATTAATTTGTTTCAATTTTCAACAAGGTTCTTCAGCATTCCATTTTGCTGACTCAAAGCAAACCTGCATCTGTGATAAGCAATTAAAACATTTATACTAAATACTTTGTGAAGTCTTGACAAATAAACTTGGTGTAATAAACCAAAGGCTGCTTCTAGAATGGCTGGGGTGAAAGCACTGACAACTTTGGTAGTCATTAGCCTCTTTTACTAAAGGCCAAAAATAAATTTATCTGGCTAAAATACAAATGGAAACAGATAAAATAAATGATACATTGCATTTTACATGCATGGTAAAATTTTGAGCTGATGGAGAAAGCATTTTGGGGGTTTAATCCTATCATCATTTTTGAGATTTGCAGGTGTTTACACAGATCTACACTATTAGGAAACAAGGACTTTTGTGAGCAACAAAGCTCACGGCATCTGGCCACACATAGCTGAGATTTTCACCAGCTAATAGCTATGCCTGCAGCTTTTCCAACTGTTCACAGAATCACAGAATCACCCGGGTTGGAAGGGACCTCAAGGATCATGTAGTTCCAGCCCCCCTGCCTAGCAGGGCCACCAAACACACACATTCAGATCAGGTTGCCCAGGACCCCGTCCAACCTGGCCTTGAACACGTCCAAGGACGGGGCATCCACAACCTCCCTGGGCAGCCCGTTCCAGGGCCCTACTACTCTCCTTGTGAAGAACTTCCCCCTAACATCCAACCTAAATCTTCCCTCCCTCAACTTGGATCCATTTCCCCTAGTCCTGCTGTTGTCAGCCCTTCTGAAGAGTTTACTCCCCTCCTGGCTGTAGGTTCCCTTCAGGTATTGATAGGCTGCAATGAGGTCACCCCGCAGCCTTCTCTTCTCCAGGCTGAACAAGCCCAATTCCCTCAGCCTGCCTTCATAGGGGAGGTGCTCCAGCCCCCTGATCATCTTAGTCGCCCTCCTCTGGACCCTTTCCAAGATCTCTGTGTCTTTCTTGTACTGAGGGCTCCACACCTGGACACAGTACTCCAGATGGGGCCTCACAAGAGCCGAGTAGAGAGGGACAATCACCTCCCTGTCCCTGCTGACCACCCCTCTCCTGATGGAGCCCAGGATCCTATTTGCCTTTCGAGCTGCCACTAAAAGCCAGCACTGCTGGCTCATGTTAAGCATTCACCCCTTCTCTTGCTCTCTCTTTCTTCTGTGTTGATACTTCAGTGTTTCAAAGGCCTGGCCTCAGCCTTAAGGAGAAGTAAAAATAGTGTCTATCTTCTTTGTTACAATACCTATTTCAATCTGCAAAGAGAAGTTTAGTATCTTCTGAAGTGTGGCCATGGCAATTGTGTTGGACATGAACTACACACTGAAAAATCCATATGGAAAGCAGAATGTTTGCTTACATGCTCTTACACAAAGTATAATGCTACAAGAGGCATGTATATTTCTATTTACGTTTATACCATAATATGCTGGTTTTTTGTAATTATTTTTTTTTATTATTATTTTTTAAAAATTCATGCCCCAGGCTCAAAAATGCTGAAGAAAGAAAAGTTCTTGGAGAATTAAGTGCTAATATGTATTTGTTACAGCTTGTTGGATACAGTGAGGTTAATGTTTCTGCAATTTATTAAACCTACCAGAATATTTTAGATTTTTGACAGCATATTACTCAGATTGTTTCCGGAAATGCAGCTGACTTGTACAGTGTTCAAATGAGGAATTTTTCTAGATTAAAAGCTGAGCAGCAGAAAATCCACCTTTAATTTTATATTAAGATGAATAGTCATGCATAAACGGGGCTTCTTCCAGGAACTGACTAATAGGAAAGAATAATTCATTTGTAATAAATGAAAGTAATCACTCTTTAAACTAGTTGCTTTTGCTGCTGTAGTTATGCTAAAATCCATCTTGTCCCTCCAAGACCTTTGACTTTACTATAATACCATAGGATTTTTTCTTGCTTCCATGAACAGATTGCAAATTATGTATGTAATAGTCACATATGGATACACTGGAGACAACAAGAAACACATCTTGCTAGAGTTGCTCTACTGCGTATCTTGAGTTTTAGGCAAATTTAGAACTGCTTTAATTTGTATCAAAATTTCAGCATTCAACCTTTTCCTAAATCAGTATCTATTTACTCAGTGTGGGAAGCTGCTATTGAAGTTCTGTATTATCAGCCAAAAAGTTGCATATTGCAGGACATAAAAATTGGTATTTGGAAACAATCATTTTGACATTTTTGTATTTTCTGGGCTCCGTCTTGCAGGCCTATACAAGGCATGGTCTTCTTTCATTTCTTTGTATACAAGCTCTGTACCATGAAAAAAAAATCACAGTGTTTGTGTGTATGAACTTCTTGGTGTTACCACTTCATAGCTCCAACATGTGGCAATTCACATTTATCTACTAATCTCATGAACTCCTAATTAATCTTTACCATATTCCCCTGAGTTCCTTACAGAATGAGAAGACTTGGTTACATACAAGTTTACTGCCTTTGCTAGTTACTGTTTTTTGTTTTTTAGGATATTGGATTGTTGGATGATTGTCCTTGTTTGTTTGTTTGATTGCTTTGATGTAAGGAATGTTAGTACAAAGTGTTATTCTGGCAGATTTGCAGCTTAAGAACTTTTGTGTGAATGGGGATCAGATTCAGGAGTTTGCCAGTCATGGAGTTCTGGATTCTGCTGTGACCAGAGTTGGCCTTTCCAGATGATTCTCTCAGTTCTTTGGGAATCCCAAACTTATTTCCACTGAAATATTTCCATTCCAGGAGGCACAAACTGAACTCCTAACATGTAAGGGGCTTTCAAATAACCTTTCCAGGTTTAAACTATGTTATCACCAAGGTAGAGGAAAAGAGGAAGGAGAGGAGAAGAGAGATTTCTGTGTTGATGATTTTGGCTTTTTCCAATTCCAGACATTTGGAACTTGTGAAGTTATGGGAATATTACTGTGCTAGCAGCACTATTATCTAAATCTTTTAAATCCTTATTAAGTAAAATGCATCAAAATGTCTTTCCTGTATTAATGCTTTATAGTTGTGAGGATATACTGAGATTATTTATGCGTGTCCTGCATCATCTTTTGATTCTGTAAGGCTCCTTTTCTGGTGCTTGCCAGACTCTGCTTTTGTATGACAGTACTCATAAGCCTTGTAATGAGGATAGAGCAAGTCAGAATATTGCATTAAGTGGGCATTACAGAGCAGCTATTACAGGACAGAAGTTGCTTTAGCAGAAATCTATGTAGAGTCTTGTATGAAGTTATTATATTGCCATTACAGTGTCAAAGCAATCTCTAAGCTGGTCCTAGGAGACCACATTATTATATCATGATAGGAGATTACGCCTTTGCACTAAATGGTTTTAGAATAAGTCTACTGAGACCTAATTATATTGCCATTGCTGCTTGAGAAGATTGTTTAATAGTAAAGCACTTTCTGTGGAAGCTCACTTATGATGACAAAATAAAATGAAATTATGACAGTGTATTTTTTGCTTAGAAGAAGAAGAGAAATAAGGAGCGATCAATTACCATCTCAGATTAAACCATAAATATGTAGGAAATGCTGAACTTACAGCCATTGTAACTTAGCTGCCTTCCTGTGACTGAAACTTGCTAACAATTAATAGTTCTCTTTAAATTCCAACTGTTAATACTTTTTTAATTGTGGAAACTATTTTTACTCATGCAGTGCAATGATGAGTACTAACAGTTAATTTTATGCTGCTGTATGACTGGTTTCTGAAAGAATAATTCCTGCACTAAACTAATACATCCAGTATTCCTAAACAGCAATTTAAAATGTGAATTTATGTAAGGTTATAAATGCATGGGTATTACCAATTTAACTGTAATATATATTTTTAGACCCTTATGCAGACAGAAAAAAATTATTGCTATGAAAATTAGATTAATACTAATAGCGATTACACAAAACTTTTCCCAAGACAAAGGGCATTACAAAGGCGAGATCAATTCTTGCAAATGTTTATTTAGAGTGCCTCTCAGACTATGAAGATGTTGTTCATTACCTGTGCTGTAGATGCAGTGTCTCTTTTAAATTGGTATAGAAAATCAATGCTCTGAGTAGGAGAAAATCCACTCTCTTCTATAAATCACAAGAATAGATTTCAGTGCTATAAATTTAATATAGAAACAATGAAAACAAAACAAATATCACTTTGTCATTTTTTTGTTAATAAAGTACTACAAAAGTTTTTTAGAATAACATAACTCGAATCAAGATTCAAATTATTGTGCAAGTAATAATAAAAACATGATGTAAATTTATTACATATGGAAGCACTTGCCTATATAAATATTTTACTTAAATACATGCATGTTTTTCAGTTTTAAAATGTGTGCTTTTTATGTATGTAGTCAAGCTCTATGTGTCTGTAGAAGTCTTCTGTCTCTTAAGTTTACGTCAGCTAAATGGAGGAAGCTGAAATGAGCCACAATTAGTTCTTCAAATTGAAGAGTTCTAGGAAATTGGTTAGAGTTAATAAAGCTGGGGTTTAGAGTACAGTAAGGGGAATATAGTACTCATCAAGTAATCAATCAACCTTAGCACATACAGTGCTAATTCTATCTGTCTAATATATCTATTTTGGTATTCCTGATGTATCTATCACTGCCTAGATACTCTATGTCAGGTTTAGCAAACCTCATTAAAGCATAGCATAACACTTAAATTCAAAATTTCTTTGATACAGAAATTCAGTAATAAAGAAGTAAACTAAAGAAGAGTGGTCAAAGCTATTGTATTTAATCATGCACAGTTTCATCGTGGTCAGATACTTATTCAATGACAGTAATCTGAAAATAATATTAATTTGATCATTACTGACAAAAAATTGTTAAGGCAAAGCTGAGTGTAGATTCTGCAATTACAGAGCTCTGCTCAGTGTGAATTGATGCTTCTTCCATAGAAATGTAATGATTTACCAGTGAACTGATAATGTTGCTGTTGCATAGACTCACAGATGATATGAAACATTACTTATATGAAGACTAGCAAATTAAGCAAGTCTGTAATAGTGGGAAAGAGCTACTAATGATATTTATATAAAGAAAGGCTGTGTATTTAAGGGTAGAATGTTATGGAAGGAAATGTTGAGAAAGAGATATTCTTAAATCTGAAGTTTGAGATTCCCATACCTATTTCATAATAGCAAAATCACTGTCATGATGACATGTAAAATACGATATAAAAGCTCTTCTTCTCAAAGGATTGTGGGTTAAATATTATTATTATTATTATTATTATTATTATTAAGAGAAAGAAAGAGACTTGGCTAAAAAAATATATTGGAAACTGCCCTTTAGAGACA
This sequence comes from Tympanuchus pallidicinctus, assembly GCF_026119805.1. Lineage (NCBI taxonomy): Eukaryota > Metazoa > Chordata > Aves > Galliformes > Phasianidae > Tympanuchus > Tympanuchus pallidicinctus. The sequence continues at coordinate 11,265,047 of NW_026294648.1, read as the reverse complement.
AATCTGGGAATGATCAAGGAGAGCTTTGAAAAAAGACTCATTCCTGTAGCCTGCTTGCAGCAGTGTACTCAGAATTTCAATAAATGAAGGTAACCTTGACTCTAGTTTAAGATAATGATCTGATGAGGAAACAACCTTAAGAATGTATCTAATAATGACTTGACATTATTTGTGTAGGACAATATGGTTACAATGGATGGGTTATTAAAAGCATTATATAAGCACAAATCAATTTTTACAAAAATAATTTTTCTTTTTTTCTCTTTGCCTCCTAACTAGAAGTTGAGGTAAGGAATACATCCTCACAGTATACATCCTTCATTTCAAACAAGCTTGTTAATCTGTGGAAGGCACAGAAAGCTTTTAGAGGTTCTTCACTTTCATAGCTGAATATTGTACTCTCACTTATCCATCATTTGACCCACTGATGATACTCGCAGGTGACAGATGTTGCCAGTACACCTTACATGATATACTGCTGATAAAAAGAGGATGAAATTTTCCAAGTATGCACTGAAAAAAGCCACCATACTGAAGGCTTATCTCACCTCCCAAAATTCCTGCTCTCTCAGATCACCTCATCTATTAAGATCAATGGTGTGTTATGGACCAGCTCTTGTACTTCCACCAGTTAGGACATCTGTGTTTAGCATGGTGCATTGTAAAGGGCTGTGACTTATTTAGTCCATTGCACTGCCAAAGAGCAGAACCATCGTTACCAGGCTGACTGAAGCTAGAATTCTTGCAGGTAGTTCCCCTTGGCTGATATCAGATTTAAATCTATGCTTTTTAGTGTTCAGGTGAATAGGTTTTTGATTCTCAAAAGGCACAAAGCATTTGTGTTCACTCTTAAATATACTGTTACATTTTGTTTGTGTTTGGAAGAGGGGACCATTCATTAAAGACATTCAAAAAGCCAAGATGCAGCCATTCTTCCAGGATTGGAGTAAAATCCAGGCAGTAATATTGGAACCAGTTGAAGGAATACTTATTTTGTTATATTTAAGAGCCTATGTTTTCCTTCTATTTCTCAACTAAAACCAACGCTATACTGTGACAGGGGAATGTTATCAACAGATTTTTTAAATAGTCCTGAAAAAGAACTCAGAACATATAATTGGAGGAAAATATGCAAGCTGTAAAGCATAGATGTAGCATAATGATACTTATTTAACAATGAATTTGCCTTACAAAACATATTTCACAAACTTTCTAAGTTATTGTCTTTAACAAAGACAACAGTGTGCTTATCTAATTGAACTCAATCTCTAAATACAGAATATCTGCACGCATTTTTTTTTAGAATATGTTGACTTCCTGATAAAATTCAAGGAAACAATTTTGCATTTTTCTGGTTGTTTCAGTCATTGCAACTTATTTTTTTTTAGATCCAAGGAGTTTGCCTATGCTTTGCGAGCTGTGCTCTTACTATTTGTACCAAACTGTTTCATGTTCTAAGTGTACTGACTGTGTGAGCTCTTTGGATTTGGGGAGTAATTTAGATTTTTATCTTTTAAATCAGAAGTCATGAGCTAGAGAACTACTGTTCTTCATTAGAGAAACAAGGGCAGTTCCAAAGTCCATGAAGACACAAATCTTTAAAACAAAACAATTCCTACCATGAATTTAAATCTGGCCTTATTTAGTGAAATAAAGCTTGTTTGATTTCCTGTTTCCTTTTAAAATTCTTTTGCATCTAATTGGCTGAATTACATTGTGCAGTGAGCGCATTTTTCAAGAAAAAATATTTCACAATTATCTGACAGAAATATTCTGATTCTTACATCCCAAAATAAACAATCTTACTGAAGCATTCAAAATTATTTTAGGAAAAATATGATAATTTTAGAAGTCATTATGTATATAGCTCACAAGTAAGTTAAGTTAAAAATGGAGCAAGACCAACATCAGAGAGCTGGGGAAATGCTAAAATTAAATTTTTCTGTACAAATAAGTTCAGTCCAATATATACTTGAATACATATAATACTATATGCAGTGATTAATAATGTAGTTATCCAATACATTATCTTCTTTTTACACAGAATCATAACCCAAATTCTACTATTTCCTAACATCTAAGACCTTCATTTTGCAACTTGATAGGATATTATTTTATGTCAGATGTTAGTTTACACAGTCACTTGTTTTATTGGATAACCTTAATTACATAAGCAAGATTTAATACTAACTTCTGCGTGGATTATTTGTGGGATTGGTAGCTTCTGAGTACCGAATGATAACTTTAAGAAATCTGTGAAATAGAAGTTTCTTATGGCTTTTTAACATGTGAGATTATAAAATTTGATGTATTTGTATAATATAATTAGATTTTGTCCTTGTGCAGCACGTTATCACTTTAAAGGTATATATATAAAAAAAAGCAACTTAGAAAATATTATCTGGAGTCAATGAAAGATACACTGCATTCATCCCAGTATATCTTTTCCAAAGACACAATCTCACCAGAATGGTGTATCTGATATGAACCTTGTCCAATCTCTCCAAAGATTTGATAATACTGTTTTGGTATTGATAATGTTGGAGAAGTCAGATACAAAATCTCTTGAAATCTAAAAGAAGCCTTTTTCCCCCTTCTGTATATATTACGGCATTTTTATTATTTGTTATTTAAAGTGTTTCCTACTGAAATAAATGCTGTTGGGAACACAGAAGATGTACAGACTTTTTCCAAGCAAGTTTTAATTATATTACCCTTGAAACGCTATATACTTCAATGCATTGCTTCTAATACAAATCTCTTACTTTATCCATAAAAGTATAATTTCTGCTTGATGAACTCTTAAATTAGTTTCAGATAATTGCGTTTTCAACATCTTCCCACATACATCTACTGTCAAATTTTTACAGCTCACTGAGCCATTTCAAATTACGTCTGCTCTGTCTTGCAAAATAAAAATGAGTGATTAAAGATGTTAAGTGTTTCTGTATCAAAACCTTTGTTTTTTACTTTCTGTGTTACAAATATTTTCCATTTGATTAGGCGTTGTTTTATGTAATGTCTTTGGGCTACATGCTGCGAAGAAAAAGGACTAATCATGCTATGCTGCACTATATAGTACACTGTCTTTATACAATATGTTGTTCAATGCTTAAGTGACAGTTATGCTTTCAGGCCTTGTCCTGTCTGATCCACAGTACCTGTATTAGCTATGCTAACATAGACTGTTTGGCTCCCACACAGGCTCAGAGCTCTATGCTGTGAATATACAATGGCAGATTGTATACTTATACTTTTAGTAACATTTCTAAAGTCACAGCAAAGAACTAAATACATTTAAACATCTGTTTGCTTCCATCAACACTCTGCTATTATGACTTTTTCTGCATATCAGTCTTCTTATTTAATCTACTTTTAAATGTTCATGCATTTTCTCTGCCGTTGTGCTTTCACTTTGTGTTGACTCATTTAAACTCCTGAGACTCACTCATTCATTGCATTAAAAGACCTGCAGCCTGTGTGGATGTCACTTGCGATAATTGCTCTTCTCTCCATTTGTGATTTTATCAGTTCTCACACTAAAAGCTGAATAAAAGCATTATCAAATTAATTCCTTTCTAATAGTAGTTGCAGAGGGCAGAAAACTGAACTGGAGTAAAGAAAGTCAATGATAAGATTTTTAGAGTGTTTCTATGGATTCAGAGCAGTTCTTACTAACAAACAAAAGTAGATTATTAAGAGCTTTTTCTCTGACTGGCTTTTAATAGGCAGATATGCATTTCTAGAGGTAGCTTCATCAAATTATAAACAAATGTATATGGATAACTGAAAGATAATGGCCCAAAAATGCATTTCTTTATTGCACTTTCCTCATCAGTAACTCAGAGATTGTTACTCCAAGTCTCCTGGAAGACTTTAACTAATACCTGAATTTCTCTGGGGCTTCAGCTACACTGAGCTTCTCTCCCTTTCAGATGCACCTCACAAATACCCATTTTCCTTATGCATTAGCTTTCTGTCAAAATGCCTGTGTTAGTTTTGTGTTTCAATAACAAATTTTGCATCAGACTCCCACTGTCAAGCTACAACTTTGTATCTGTTTGGGTTTACAGATCCCAGAGATTTTGCAACTTTCCTCATTTTCACGTCTTTTCTCTCGCAGTTTCTGAAAAGTTTTGCTCCTTATGCTCAGTCTCATCAACTCACTGGCCTTTCAGTGAATAGAGTTATTTCAGGACTACCTTAAGGTGAACATGCAAATTTTACACAGGTCAGAGAGTAAATGCTAGAGATTCATGGTGTGACTTTAGTCTGCTTAAACACCAGAGTCTAGGAAAAAACACAGTATAAGCAACTCTTGAAAATCTTTTTATTATATTTATGTAGTTTTGAACTGTTGGTAGGAGTGCACTGTGTCATCCTGCAAAGCAGAGAGGGATGGGGATGGGGCTAGGTCAGCAGGAAGGAGCAAATATCTCAAATGCATCTTTGATTCATCCATAATTCATGTTCTGCTCTGCAAAACAATACTGTGGAAATTACAGTACCCCTCAGCTTGTTCCTTTTATAATAATTTTGCTTCATACGGAGAAGTTTTGGAAGTACTTTGACTTGGATTAGAGCTGTGTTTTTTTCTGGAAAGAATAGCCATGGTACGTGCTAGTGGAAGATCCCGCTTTGGGATTTAACTTGATAGAAGAAACTTTTTGGTTTTGTATACTAACTGGGAAGCTTGTAGTGAATGTAAACGTAACGGTATGCAGAAACATAAAAGGACTTAATTTTTTCCCATTTTATTTTCCAGTGAATTTGTTTTTGTAGATGTATAACCTAAGCATAAAAGAAATCAGTTCCTTCATTTGAGATATTAGTATAAACTTGGAAGAATGCAGTGATGCTCAAAGCATTACTTCCAAGTAACTGGAGGATGAAATATTTAAAAAAATTTTTTTTGTACAATTTTTATTTGCTTCGGAAAATGCCATGCAATTCCTTCAGTAGGAATACAAGCCTTTTATTTGCTTTACTCCTTATAAAATATAATAAGCTAATTGTTACCAATTATTTGATCTTAATTTATTTAATTTAATTTATCATATTAATTAAGTGCTTACTTAAGATATCCTATTTATCTTCTGCAGACAGCAGATGTATATTTTAGCAATAGTTGTAGTAGCATTGACTGCAGATGGTCCAGATTCCTTTCTCTTCCCTAAAATATACTGTGGGGATCTTTTTACTTTATAGTGATAATATTCTGCAATTTTAGATCAATTACTTCAGCTTTGACATACCCTATCATATGGGTTTAAAGTAATTTAGAAAATATTTCCCATCAGTATACATAGGAACAAAACTATCTGAATCAAAAATAAAGAGATACCAAGCTTTAGATAATGGGTCAGATCATGCCTTTTGTTTGAGATGAGACAAATGATGTGGTCTGATCTCTGTTACTTAAACTATAGTCTTTGGATTCAAGTACCAGCTCAATTAATGATTTTTGTTAACAAGCTCATATAAAGTGTGACCTGAGACTGTAGAATATCATGTTATGTAGCATCATACAGAAAGGTAGAATCATCTGTCAGAGATTTTGGTTTTGATTTGGTTTGTTTGGGTGGTTCATTTCTGAGAGAGAGAGATCTATCTATATTATTTCTAATTGAGAGGAATTTAAACACAGCGTGGAGTCATGAGCATGGAAGAACTAAAGCTTTGACAGCAAGCTCCAAAACGTTACAATAGTTACTTTAATCCATCTCCTTTTAACAGCTTTCACTGTTGCAAATCTGCAAATATTCAGCATTATAATCATAAACAACTCACAGCTCCACAGAGATATTATTACCCCTTCAGAATGGAATAAATAATATAAATTTTAATGATATTTTAACAAATGCTGCGATGCCTACTCATGTACGTAATGGGCTACCACACTGGGAAAAATGCCTGGTACAATGTTCATGGCACAGCACTATTAGAGAATGCACATTTTTTAGCTTTTCCAATTCGGCCTTCATTTCTAGCAGATGGCAAATTTTATTCCTTAGAATTCAATTATCCAAGTAGATAATTAGAACTTTGAGATATTAGAAATACAGAGCCTTAATCATACAATTTTTTGGAACAGCAAGTTTTTGCTTAATATATTTCTAATATTTTGGCTTGTCCCCAGTAGATGTACACCAAGGCCCCTACAAATTTAAGTGCATTTTAGTGTATCACGCACGGGTAATGATCTCTTCTTAAAGAACATGTTCAGAATCTGCATGTTGTAAATTCACACTCTTGCTGAGTACAGTTGTCTCTAACTTAAGAAGACACATCTACTATAAGAAGAATTTTAGAATATTGCTCTTCAGGGTTTTCATGAATAATGGAAAAATTAGCCATTATATTAAGAGATTCATTTAGCTGAATAACCTTTAGGTTGCTTGGAGTCATTTTCAAATAAAGTCTGAAATTAAGATGTTCATTTTTGCATTCAGCTGTGATGGAAAGTGCATACTGCTATAAATCATAAAATACTCTAAAAATATGAACACCTTCTGAAAGTTTTCAGAGAAAGATAATATATAGAGAAACTGCAGGTTTATCCTTTCTTTAACTGCCTCTTACTTCAATTATTAAATCAGAAGCATTTCTAATATGTAAATGGTTTTCTTGAAAACAAAGATTAGATTCCGGAGACATCTCAGCGAGAAAATGATAGCTGGAAACATCAGTCATAGTGAAGAAAAAGTAGGTAATTTGCACAGCTTCATTTCAGCCTTGAAAAATTCAACAATATTTTCTTCACATTCTGGCTAGTGTCCTTTCTATTGTTCCTTGAAGCAAAATTGCTCACAAAAAGGGAAACAGCATTCCTCCTCACACAGACCAACAACAGCCAAAGCACGAGCCATGCAGCCATTTGCCAGTTTACTACCTTTGCCTGCCGAGATTTCTGAGTCAAGTTTTTGCTGATGAGAAGGCTATAATTCCAGTAACCACTCAGTGACACAGGGTCACTTAAATTCTTAAAATCAATCAACAAATGAAAATTGTATAGCCAATATTCAACTAGAAATGTATAAAGTATCTGCAAGAGGTTTTCAAATGAACAAAGTATGTATTTATAGGAAAAAAGGATTGACGTGCATTTGTGCAAATGCTTGAGCACGTGTATGTGTCCTGAGTATACAGATTTCACAATCTGAGACATTTACAAGGCAAATATTATTAGCTATCTCTTTAGTTTTTCCCTATTTCCATAGCAGGAGAATCAGTGCTGGATTTGCCTGTTTTCTGAGGTAAAGAGTTTGTATTAGATCCAAGATCAAGACTTAGACAGATTGTAACCCAATTTTTACTAAATAAAATTAAATTCTCTGTAGATGCAGTATTAAGTGTATTTCATCACGTCTGTTGCCAATGAAAATGTTTGCTTATATTTGACATAAATCTGCATGTTCTAGTCTTTATTTTGAGAAATGGGGGCTGTAAAAGAAGAATGAAGCAGGAAACATTGCTTTTATGTCAGCCCAAAAAATCTTTTCTTACGCAAAGGATTACTAAAATTTAAGAACTGGCAAAAAATAATTGAGAATTGTTCTTGTTAAGAACAGCTAAAGCCTGTGTAGGAAAGGAATTGGGAAAGATTTTGAGAGGAGAAGCAAAATTGTCCTCTTTAATTGCAAATTATTTTTTGTATCTTCTAACAGAAGCTAAAAATGCGATATGAGAGGCAACTTCATGGGGAAAAACACCATTTACACAATTAAAAATTTTACAGCTGCTTAGACTGGTTTGTGAATGGAGAATCCATCAGTTAATAACTATTTTTTTATGGATTCTTCATTTATTTTAACATAGTATTTACAAACTTTTTTGTTTGTTTGTTTGTTTTTGTTTTTGTTTTTGTTTTAAACCTAACTCTAAATGTCTGTCCCAGGAATATTCATCTACATCCCATCAAAATGAGTATTTTTCTATTTCGGATGAACTAACCAATTATAGTTTTATCCTATAACACTGCTGAGTTTATTGATGGGATAGAAACACTTGACTTTCAAATACAATGCCTGAAAATGTGATTTAGAAAATATGTTTTCTATTCATTAATTCAAACAAACTTAATCTGTCAGATGTTGTTAGAAAGCAAACACATACGGCTGTGGCTATGGATGATTAATTTTAGATTGCAAATCAGTAGACATTTTTTTTATTTTTTTATTATTTTAGTTTATTTATTTATTTATTTGTTTTGTTACTAGGTCTGGATAATCAATGTCTACTAGTAATTATTTTAGATAATGAAACTGTCGATTTGTGCTTCCCTAATTTATTTTTTTGCTCATTTGTGCTGTGTTTCTTCTGCTGGAACTTTGGCATTGTAACTTTTTAATTATATTTTAAACAAAGTTTTTAATCAGAACCCTTGGGTTTTGCTTATTCTGAAGTAAAGTCCGTACAAAATAATGGAACAAATTGTGTTTACTCAATGAAAACTTTAAATGATTTTAATTAGGTTTTAACTTATTTGTGAGTTTTGCCAGTGATTAGACCTATAATTTGTAGTGCAAATTAGAAGTGAAATCATTGAAGCAGATATTTCTGTGATATTTGCCCTTGCAACTCAGTATTCTGAAAAATCATTTTCTGTATATATTCCAAAGAAAGACTCTAACATCTGCTGCTTCTTTCTTTCGAATAGCTAGCCATGTTGGCCCTTCCTGAAAATGAATATGCAAACAAGGCAAATTATCTACCTTGGTTCCTTATCCTACTTACACATTTCTTGTTCCACTATTTTTCTATTCTGCCTCATGAGGATTAATACATAAAGTCTGTGTATATGTGCTTGCTTACAGGGCAAAACATTATCAGTTTGCATAAAGAATCAGGGAAGGAAGTTTGGAGTTTCGGTCACGTTCCTGACCCTAATGGTTAGTAAGTGTATCATAATCACTGCTACTATCACTACTAAAGGCTATAAGTCACCACTGAGTGCAGTGATTGCTTTTATGAACACTGTCTATGCCTTTGAAGACACTACCTATAGACTGCAAGGAATGTATATGTTTTTTAAAAAACTGAAGTTGGTTAAGAACTGATGCTAGATTAAGTTCAAATATAAAAAGTAGATTTAAAATAACACTTTGCTGTAATGAGTAGAAATCATGATGGGAGAATAAAGCATAAGAAAATATCCTTGGGGCATAAGTGAGATGATTAGAAATATCATTAAAGCGAAAGCATCTGCTTGAATCCTTTGTGAGACACCCAGTTCACCCACGTGCACACATAAATGAGGACTCAGTTTACTAATGCTGCAGTTTGAACACTAAATAAAACATGCTTTGCATTTAAAGAACATACAGATTAAATATGAGATGCCTGTAAAACAAGGGAGCCTGCAATAATGAGACTCTGTGGATTTAAAGATTGTGTGTAAACAGGCAGATGTCCAAAGTGAGCAAATGTTCATTACAGAAAATTTCACATCAAGCATCTATTTTATACCACTGAAATAAAATAAAGAATATTTTTAAATGTTTGTAGGAAAATAAAATTAATTAGTAAAGATCTGCAGAAAGGTGGCAGATGCTATCCTGGTAACTTGTGAGAAAAGAACACAATGGGAATTGGGCACCTGCTTTCACCAGGGTAGATGCCATCTGATGCTGAGATGCTGAGGTGAAGCTGAGACATATGCAGGGGAACTTCAATGGTCTACTTGGAGAAACTGAGGAGTGCATGCACATACCCACAATAAGAAACAGGGTGAAAACACAATTTCTGTTTTACACATGTATAAATTTAAAGTACATACCTGTGTTCCATGGTCCAACGAGGGTCCACTTTAATTTTTTTGTATAAAATATTAATATATAAAGCCAAATGCTAATATCTATTACTACTTTAAGTCACTGGTATTATATGTAGTGCTGTCTGTTGCCATTAATAACCCACAATCACATGGGATGTCTGTACAAACCCCAGTCCACTGTACAGCCAATTCTAACCTCATTATCAGCTATTTTATGAGTAGTTTTTTAATTATTTCATTAATTTAGAATAGAATGTAAAAAAAACAGGAAAGTTAAATTATTTTCAAGTAGAACACGTTGTAAGAGCAAAGGAGAAGATCTATGGTTTTCTGACAGTATTTGATTTGAGAAAAAAGAATCAATTTTGACTTTTTTATGTAGCTTTCTTTATTTAAACTTAATTTAAAGGTCAGTGTATGTCTAGCTTCTGTTTTAGTTAATGGTAGCCAGCAGCTTGTCAGCTATATGAAGTCAATGAAGAAGCATGGATTTTTTCTTCATTTTTGGTTCCTATGAAGCTCATGAAATAAGTCAGTTTACTTCTGCTGTCATATTGGACGAGAGACTTAACATGAGCCAGCAGTGCGCTCTGGCAGCTCGAAAGGCAAATGGGATCCTGGGCTCCATCAGGAGAGGGGTGGTCAGCAGGGACAGGGAGGTGATTGTCCCTCTCTACTCGGCTCTTGTGAGGCCCCATCTGGAGTACTGTGTCCAGGTGTGGAGCCCTCAGTACAAGAAAGACATAGAGATCTTGGAAAGGGTCCAGAGGAGGGCGACTAAGATGATCAGGGGGCTGGAGCACCTCCCCTATGAGGACAGGCTGAGGGAGTTGGGCTTGTTCAGCCTGGAGAAGAGAAGGCTGCGGGGTGACCTCATTGCAGCCTATCAATACCTGAAGGGAACCTACAGCCAGGAGGGGAGTAAACTCTTCAGAAGGGCTGACAACAGCAGGACTAGGGGAAATGGATCCAAGTTGAAGGAGGAAAGATTTAGGTTGGATGTTAGGGGGAAGTTCTTTACAAGGAGAGTGGTTAGGCCCTGGAACGGGCTGCCCAGGGAGGTTGTGGATGCCCCGTCCTTGGACGTGTTCAAGGCCAGGTTGGACGAGGTCCTGGGCAACCTGATCTGAACGTGTACGTTTGGTGGCCCTGCTAGGCAGGGGGGTTGGAACTACATGATCCTTGAGGTCCCTTCCAACCCGGGTGATTCTGTGATTCTGTGATTCTGTGATTCTGTGATATTTGAGAATTACTCTCTCACTCTGCTCTGGAAACAGTAGTCTGCTTTATTCTGCTTTGCGTTGTTAACATTTTTTCTAACATGAAAAACCAAAGTCAATTCATTGTTTTTTTTGTGCTGTGGAAGGCGGCATGTAGTAAAAACAGGTGTATCTCCCAGTTACAATAATGAACCCACTATATTTGAAAAACATTACTTGTAGATAGGATAAGTTGTTATGCATATTTTTTACTGTTGGTTCACATAATTTATATGCTTCAAAATGGAGAATGCTTTGTAAAAATTTTAGCATTTTTAGTGAAATTGAGTATCTCTTAAGATGGCTCCATTTTAAGTTAAGATACAAGAAACTTCTAAATCACACTAATATTTAAATACCTTAATATTGACATCATATGCTGATGTCATATGTGAGAATAAAAAGCCCTATTTGGATATAAGAACCCTAATGTTTGGATTTACTTACACAGTGATTGAATGGTAGCACCACAAGGCAGACTTAAGCCTCTCAGATTTTCTAGGTATTTAATACTTAGTTAATGGCTTTTGCATACTTGAACTTTCCACAGAAATTCTTTTACCAAAAATTTATGAGTTCCTTCCTTTGTGAAGGCCAAGGAATGAGAACTGTAATATGTACAATATGTGGTAACTGCTTTGTAATACCTATTAGTTTCAGCAGTGCCATCAGTATTTTATCAAAATCACCTTACAACATCATGACAAAATACTGTTTGCTGCTGTAAGCACACCATGCGACAGTTCAAGTTTTTTGCCTGAGTAATTCTTCATTACTGTCATCTTAGGTCTTTTTTACAAGCTGCATCCAACACCAGGGTATGTGCTGACTGTGTTCTTCAAAGACACGATTACAAAAGTTGGGAAAATTTCCCATGTGCTTTTTACATTCTAGTTCCCTCTAATCTTTTAACAAAAAAAGAGTGAACATTCCCCATCACGATGAAAAAATTAAAAGAGGTACAAGTTGTTTTCTGTTTCACTTTTTACAGTCTAGTGAAGTGGCTCAGGCCTTTGCACACATACAATACATGTGCCTTTGGGCTTGTTCCAAGCTGCAGAAGAGCCAGCAAAAATGCAATCCCTAGCACTGTCTGCTCTGTAGAAGGAGAATTCAAATTTCTATTGAAACTGGCTTGAAAGAAATTAGTTGAACAAAGTAATCTTAATGATTTTATAGAATATGTTAACAGATCTTCAATAGTACTGTCACTTCAAGGTGTTCATGTATTAACTACATGAAAATAAAAATAAACAGTGCTAATAAACGCTGCTATAAAGAGTGCAGCCACTCACTGGTACTTTTAGGCCAGAATCCTGAGGGCGATAATAATTATACTTAAGTGTTCCCAGAATATTTATGCGTGTTTCTTTTAAAAGGAACAGATTTTTGCCCTTAAGGCCAACTCAAGATGCAATGATTTTAATTAGTGGCACAGATAGCTTAATTCAACTTATTCTACATGCACTATTAGGAATGTTTAAATCAGCTAACAGGTCTCCATAATCAAAGAGCTGAAGGTGTATTTGATATGAATTTAATAGAACAACTCTCTTAACTCAGACAGGGGACTCTGATTCTAGGGCAGACATGATTACAGAATAGTCCATACTTGTAGAGAAACCACAAGTTATGCCAGCACAGGGTAAAGGGCATTGATCAGCCCTAATTGACTTGGGCAGGCAGACAGTTTTGGCTTAGTTGAGATTCCTGACTTGAACCAAGTTTCTCTAAAGGACTTAAGTCAAATCTGCATAGCAGTTTTCTCATTTCTGCCTGCTGTTTTTTAGCTCCTTTGTGAGATACAGGACCACAGACTTTTCAAAAGAGCACCATTCAAACTTTGCTCTGTGTGCAGGTGTGTGTGACCATACACCCAATAAGCTATCTGTTTTTCTTTAAATGCCTAGCTGTGTTTATGTGTTCGATAAATTGTGCTTTTTCATCTGTAAAGATATTCTGTGCTTGATAGCAGTTTTGTTTTGCTTGGACAGTTACATGCATCTTGTAAGTTTAATAGTCTCTATCCTTGATTATAACTGGTTAAAGACATTCACAAATACATGAACAGAGTAATAATAGTATGGTCCCTTCTCGCCCTATTTTATCTTATCCGTTTGAGAGCTTTAAAAAGGTACAAAAGAATATGTGTTAGACCCATGGGGAGTGAGGGTAAGTGCATTCCCACAAATTTATGACAGTAAACAGATTCTTTACTGTAAGACTTTCTGTCCTTTCTCTTTCTTCTTCCAGGCTATGGTTCTGGCATCCTAGACCACCTAGGGAGCACTTGTTCCAGGTGCATTGTGAAAAGTGATTCCTGGTTTCAGACTTTTCCATACTTTCTTGTACATAAAGCTCTTCTTTTTCCTGTTCTTACTTGTCTAATGGAGGTTCCTCTTAAACAAATACACATATGTAAATTCCAGGCCAGCCCTTCACAGCTCTCTGAATGGAGAAGAGCAACTCTTGAGCATTGCAATTCTTAGGTGTTATATGTTACACAGGAGAAAACAAAGTCCTTTTTCCTTAACAAAGCTGAAAATATCGTTGGAGTGCTGAGTAAGAGATATGCAGAAGTTGCTTTTATCTGGCACTTTTACATTAGAGTGTTCTGTCTAATACAGGGCATCACTTGATGTAACAATGCAGTTTATAGGCAATATAAATTATCATTTTCACAGGTAGGTTTTTATTTTTGTGTGTGTGATATGTACTCCTTGGAGATACCATTAATGGCCTATAAATCACATTATATCCCACAAACATGAATGAGTGAAGCTGAAATAAGCACAGTTGTAATCTCTGTGCATTTATAATCTCTTGAATACAAATCAGTGACTTGACCTATCATGGTAGAGTCCTTGATTTTATAACAGCATGTTTTGTTTGTTACATTTACAAGAAATACAGTTTCTTTAAATTTGTATGTACTTGCTTTGCACAGTTACAGTATATTAAATGTAAGAGCATCTAGATCTGTTGTTTGACAGATGCATATCGCCCTCTACAATTGCTTTGTTTACTGGGAAATCATAGCACATAAATGTTTTTAGTTAACTAAGCTTTATTATAATCTCCAGGAAGATTTGTTTAAGTCTTGGGTCAGTGCTTTGATTATATTAATTCAGTTTAAACTCTCTTTTATTTTGTGACTGAAGCCTGGACATTTTTTTAATGTGCATTATTGTGCAGATAATACCTCTAGTAATTATACTTAGGTGTATGAGACATTCTGAGAAAAGAACAAAGGATCTCCTTTAATCTTGACAGGTTACAAAACAAGTTTGTGTTTGTAAGCTGCAATTTAAGTTGGATTAGTTTTCAGGAAGAGGAAAAAATAAAAAGAGGTGCTTTGAAGTGTTTGCTTATGGTCCTTGTTCTTAAACAAATGTGTGTCTTACTGTCACAAGGTTGATTAAAGTAAAGCTCAGTGAATATTATTCCTGTCTCCACTGGTCCATGTTAAACAGACCACTTTAAAATGCATGCATTGTCAATGATACTAGCATCCTCCAAATCTCAGCTTTGCAGAACTGAGGCTTGGCAACGTAGCTTTTCTGAGCATTTCTACTTTGTCAGTAGATAGCCTTAACAACTACAGCCAATAATATACAGAACTGCCAAGCTTTGAGGTGATAGAAAAGTGTATGAACCTTAGAGCTGCATAAAGTAGATGCCTCCAAGAACTTCATATTGAGGTCAGAGTTTAGAAGGAACTGCAATTAATCAAATTCTTGGGATTTTGATCTTTTATGTGTATTTTGGTCATTTGGTATTTGATCATTACTAAAATGGGAATCTTGGATTTTGAATTAGATCCATTAATCCACATATACTCTAAACTGAGACAGGTCTCTGCACTGATATCTGAGGAGTTTCAATTTTTTTAGGGTATAAATGTTCTGGTTTTGACCTACATATTACACTCATAGCAATTCTCTCTCATTTTCTCTACAGTTCTCATAAAGAATCCTCTCAGGAGGATATAGGAGCAGAGCATTTAAAGGAGTTTATGTACAATTACTACTTTTCTAATTAAAATAATTGACACGTGCATAGTTATTAATAAGATTAAAGGAAAAATCCAAAAATACTCTTTTAATCACTACAGTGTGACTTCACAGACCTTTTCTACATTATAATAATTGAGATCTTTAAAACTCAGGCAGAAATCTCATTCCTTTAAAAATATTCTTATTACAGTTTTGATAAAAATTGAAACAATCCTAAAAATAAAATCTGTTCCTAATATCCTTCACTATTAATTGATTAAAAGACAAGAAGTTTAGGGAGCTGGTATTATTGGCAGCTATATCCTCTTGACTGTAGAAGTACAGATGAATGATAGAGCCACACACATGAATGACACTTTACCTTCCCAGCTAGTCCATGATATACTTGTTACACTTTGTTACTTCATTCTGTTCTAAAGGTTGTACATTGTAAGGCTCTTCCTGCCTCAACTATGGGGCATCCGGACTGTTCACTGTCTCAACCCACATGGGCAAGTCTGCCACCTTGTTTTGCTCCAATTTATAGGAAGGAGTTGAGGTTCTTTTAATATCTGTATACCTGGCGTGATTTTAAGAAACACAACGGTTCAAGTGTTAGTCCAATAAGTTTATTACAAATCCTAATCAGGGAGACGGGGAAGGGAAGGAGGGCGATAGAAAAGATAAGAAAGAAGCAAGAATTGCGTAAAGCGGGGATAGTCTCCACTGGGATCCAGCAGCGGTCCCGTTGCACGGCGTTTGGAGGTCCGAGGCAGAAGCAGTGGGGGGGGGGGGAGGAAGGGGGAAGCAGCGTGGCGACCTTGGGCAGCAAGCAGGCAGCAGCAGGCAGCAGCAGCAGGCAGCAGCAGGCAGCAGCAGGCAGCAGCAGGCAGCAGCAGGCAGCAGCAGGCAGCAGCAGGCAGCAGCAGGCAGCAGCAGGCAGCAGCAGGCAGTCGCGGAGCCAATCCGGGAGGAAGCAGCAGCGCTCAGGCAGCAGGCCCAGGAGAGTCCACCAGCATGTAGGAATTCCGTCGTGTGAGGAATCTGATGTCAGACACCTCTTCTACTTCAGCATGCAGGCATCACTTCGTGAGGAATCTGTTACCAGAAAACCTATCCTCATGGTTTTCAGTTCCTCTTTTGTCCTACTTGTTCTCCTGCCTACATGACAAAGATGGGCCTTGAGCAATAGGCATTGAGTACCCCCTGAGGCCATCTTCCTGAGATAAGTCCACACAAAGGAGCGCTTCACAGCTATTTAGCTGCAGCTCATCTCGCTCCTTGCCCCTGGCCTTGTCCGTCTGTGTCCTTCAGACCAAGCGTTCCTCGCCCAGGTCTTGTCCATCAAAGTTCTCCAGGCAAAGGGTTTCTCCACCCCTGTCCAGGACTTGCCTGGACTTGTCCCCAGCGAGCTTTGAGGCACTGATGTTAACAGAATAACAGCTCACCCGCCTACGGCTACCGAATCTCTGCTGTTCAGGCCCAACAACGTTCACACAGGAACTAAGGGAGCTCTGGTGAGTAAATTATTTGGGTTCTCATAGCAAGCAAGCATATGCTTCAATTTTTGCAAATAATTTTTACTTCAATAGTTAAGGGATTGCTGTCCTGATAGGAGTTGCCTTTGAAATATTTCTGAATTAATTGTGTCATAGCTAATGCCCAAAGCAGCTTGGACAATTAGTTTGTGACACTAAGACTTACTACATTGAAAAGGAAAGTAGTTTCAGAGACATCTAATACATGTCTTCCAATCACTACTGGAATACTATTTCTTCAGTAATATAAATATTACTATAATTTTTGAAACTCTTATTAAAGTTAATTCTTTATTTGAAAGATTTACTTCAGATGAATTCTCTCCCTGATAATTGTTCCATACATCCTGTATGCAATTTAAATGTCATGCTTCCCATGTCACAGAACAGCTATTGGCATACTCTTCAATGCCATCATAACCTTTGGATTTTAAGAAAATTCTTCCTAAGTGATATACTTTAAGTCAGAAGGAGTGAAATAATTTCTGTTTAAAACTAAAGTTAACACACTGACTAGCAAGTATAATGAAGCTGAAAAAGTGCACTAAAGTTGATGAGGTACTGCGTGTGATACTGAACTGCTGTGCTAACATGATTAATAGCAAATCTATTGGTATAGGAACTTCAAATGTATAACTTAGGATTCCTAAGGACAAATGAATTTAATAGTATGAAACTGATCAAAATTAACTGTAGTTTTCTAGTTCCCCTGTTTTAGAACCTTTTGATGAGTTAAACTTAGCCTTCTTCCTGAAGCTACATTTCTTTGTGAAAATAGTATAGAAAACACAACTGTTTCTGAATTATGCTTTCAATAAGAAAAAAAAATGAATATTTATACTTTAATTTTATCCACAGCAACGTTTCTTTTCCAAATACTGTATATTTTTGTGTTATGTTAGCATGTTTCAGAAAGATTTGAAGAGCTTTGCTCAACAGGAACTGTAGACATGTATCAGTAGTAAATTTCCACTTTAAAACGTTAAAACTTTTTATGAGGTGCAAATAATTTTAAATAATTTTCTGTTTGAATATGGAGATCAGTATTAAAGTGCTAATTCTCTGTTCTTGAGTTTAATGAATGCCAGAAGAATTATTCACATTTTGGTATAAATGGGGTATACACTTTTGGAAGAGTCTTTTGGAGAAGAAAAAAATCTCACTTGAAAGTTTCACATGCACACACATTAAAATGTTCTCATTTAAAGATAGCAACCAATGTCTGCATAGCCTTGAGATTACTCTGCATTAAAAGAAAAGGTATGATACAGTTAAATAAAACCCAGATTAAGTGAAGGGTTTTATTAGGGCGAACAAAATGTCTTATTCTTGGTCCAGTTAGCATGTTTACTTAAATTGTTATTTTACTGTTTTCTACATACGTTGTTTAAATGTGCTCTAACACTCTAGCCTAGGAAAAAAATGGTTAAATCCAGCGTATGCTTAATCTGTAGTTAGCAGTGTGACCTCCTGATGTATGTGGATCTAGAAATATCTAGTCTCAATATATGCAAAAAGGTTTGCTATCCATTCAGGTAATAATGACTGTAGTTTACTGAACAGAGAAAGGCTCTGTTTGATGCCTTATTAACACAGCTGAATACTTAAGTAGAAAGTAAATATTTAACACAAGCAAGTGAAGAAATAATTATTTACTGCTTTTTGGTTAACCAAATAATTCTGCAGGGAAGTATAGCACAAGATCATTGTCCTTTCTTCTTTCAATATAAAAATTATATATGATGCAACACATTTATGTTTTCAACTGTTTGATGTAGAAAGCTCTGGTTTAATTTATAGCAAATTTCCATAGGTCAGTATAGCGTCAAGGTTTTTTTTTACTTTCTTCTCCAGCAGGAGATTTTATATAAAATGGTGTAACCAAGACACGCCAATATACCTGCCTGAAAATTATCTCATTTATTGATTGTTACGGGTTTAATTTTTTAGTAGAATTAATTTCAAAAGTACAGGCAGACACTTTTTGAGAAGATGTGCAAGGGCCTCTGCATGATACCAGCTGTGGAGTATCATTAAAACTGTGGCTTATGTTGACATTTATAATATTTCCCTGCACTGTTGGAGAGATGCAGAGTCAGTGGTGTTGTCTGACAGTGAAGTTAATGTGATTACCGTTCATTGATGTGTTACTGTTCATTGACAGCTCAGGTGAAAAGGAATACATCACTTCTCACACCTGCTGAAAGCTGGAGGCCTGGGAATTGGCCAGGTTTATCAGCAGGTTCCTCTTTTGAATTTTGTTACTGCCATTAGAGAAGAGGAGGAAAATCCACTGTCACAGAGATAACTGTGTGAAAGAGAACTTCTTTGTCAAACAAAGCACTGATTCGAAAGTGAGAGAGGTTGCAATCTCATGTCACTTGCTGAGCAATGGAAGGCATTTACAGAGTAATTACTTTCCATCCTTATTGTAAAGGTAGCCTTTTTTAAGAAGATGTTTGTTTTTTAAGTTGTATATGTTCAAGTGCAGTAAGGAAAAGAGGTAAAAATACATGGATTAGGAAAAGAATAAGTCTGTGCAGTGGTTTTCCTGAGAGGATGATGAACAAATGCACAGAAAGTCACTGTGCTTTTACTAAAGAGAGAGAAGCTGTTGACAAGAAAGGAAATAAAAATGAATTTAAAGGGTCAGTATTTCTCTTGAATAATTAAATGAGAGCATTCTTGTCCTTTATTAATTCTAGGAGAAGGGAGATTTTCTTTCGCTGCAGTGCCATAAATTATAGAAAGGCACTTTGGTTTCCTGGATTCTTTGGCAAACCAGGTTTGGAGCATGTGCTACCCCATTTCAATCATCTGCTCCACCTGCCCTCTGCCAAATGTCCACTGGATCCTAAGTAAGATCCAGAAAACAATAGCAGTTTTGTTCATGTTTATATTTCCACGTAGATGATGTTCATAATCTAGTTTCTAATGCTGTTCCTCGAATATCAAATGGTGAAAACTGTGGTGTTGAGTCTGGGCTGAATGACAAATATGAGGAAGCAATTGGCTCTTTGCACTGTATGTGTTAATATCTACCTTTGCACATTGCACCTACGTATTTTAATTAACATTGGAGTGAAGTAATGAATGGGGGGATGGGTCACAGCCTGCTCACTATTTCCATCTTTTCCCTTCTCTGTGGACATGAGAGGAGCTCCTTTTGTTTATTGATGGCTACAATTGAGACACTGGGATTAGAACTTCGGAGATTGACTTGCATACATCCTCATATCATTCACATAAACTTTCAGAAAACAAGTTAAAAGAAATACCTTATTTTATACTGATATAGATAAAAGTTATCTTTGTATCACTGTAAAGCACAAACCTGATTACCTGCTTGTCAGCAAGTATATATATATGTGTGTATGTATTTACTTTTTTACTTTTGTGTTATTTAATAACAGAGTTCACGAGAGAAAAACATTTTAAATGTACTTGGACATCATATAGAAGAAGACAACTTGTAAAATAGTGTATTTTCTTTTAGAAAAATGTGTGCCTAATTAGCTGAACAGGCTTTTACAAATGTGTCCTCATTCCTTCAGGAACTGAGAATATATTTTCTAAATTCTCAAAGCAAATAGGCCCCAGATCCCCTTAAAAAAAAACAAAAAGAAAAGCAAAAAAAGAAATAGATAGAAAAAGTTATTCTGATTACTATCACAATTTAATAGGGCTTTAATCTTTTATTCATCCATTTAGTTTGACAATGATTAATAATCATCCCACATAGGATAAACTTCAGCTAGACAATTTTTTCATGTTCACTCAGGAGAATATTATGGGAGACTGTAAAACACAAAGGCCACAGTGAATTACTGTGGTTTTTGCCTTATCCTTAAGACTGTACTGGAAAACAAACAAACAAACAAAAAAAAAAACAAACAGTAAGATTGTTTCATTTGATTTGATTACCAACATTCCATTCTGGAAAAAAACATTTTGACGTTTACTTTTTTTAATCTACGTATTCCAAATATCTTATACATGGATTCTGTGCCTATTCCAGAAGCAGAAATGAAAAAAGCAGTCAATTTTTAGATGTTACATTTTGTCTTTTTAAAAATGCTTTCATTTTTTTATCTGCCTTCTTTAAACTGTTCAGATGCTCTAAGGAGAATTTCATCAGGCTACATATATATATATTCATCATAAATAAATAATAGTCAGGAGCAAAACTGAATATAGTGGAAAATAACAAATTAACCATTGAGTTTAAGCACCTTAGAAAATCTGACTGTGAAAAAATGACAATCTAAACTTAATGGTTTATTTTTTACCAAAACAAAATTACCCTCATATTAGAAACAAATCATTGTAATTGGCCAGTCAGACTGGAGAGCAAGATGCTCATTTTTTCAATAAAACACTTACCAATATATAATGTTTTTTACATTCCCTCTATTCTATCTATTAGCTCATAAAATGTGCAATTCATTAACTCAAAGATATTTTACTCTGTATAGGAATAGTTTGCTTTATGATTTTTTTTAGAAATAAAGCTTTAGGGTGGAAAAAAAACACTTTGAGAATTAACTTTGCGTAGCAGCTCCCTTGAAACAGATAGGATGTGTGGTGTATCCACATATTTAGATCTTGATTACAAAATTAAGATCTGCTCTAGGTTCTCAAACACAAGACGATTCCATTTAGTTTCATGAGCATGAAAAATAACGGGCAATGTAACTAAGCAGAAGTTTCAGCATAGCCTTTTCTGTGCTTTTTGACATTCTTCTATCAGTCTCTCTTTTGATAAACATTTTTTTAAAATTAATATTTCATTGGATGTATGCAATGTATGTACATAGAAGATGAAATAAATGTAGTTTAAAGTGTGTATAATTACGAACGATTTAGAAGAGATTGATCTGTCACCTACTAGTCTTTAAAATAAAAACCTGATCTAACAGCCTTTTATAAAATTGCATTTTATTCTAAGCTACTACATCAGAATATGATTCACATAAACATTAGGAAAAAAATGAATTGCTTTTAAATAACTGAATTATAATAATTTGAAAATAAATCAGGCAATTTTGACGTTAATATAAAAAGGCTTGTTTTTAATACTTCAGTAGGAAAGATCGTACAAGATAAAACACCAAACGTAGAAGAATGTGTAGCGCCAATGTCGATATTGCAGGGTGCAATGTACCTCTGGTGCTCAGCACATTGTTTGAATGTTGATTCCTTACACTGAATTTAGAATTGACAAAAACACTTTAGATCTAAGATATCTTCATGTCAAGGGAGGTATTGTTTTGTTGGTTCTCATTAATATACTGTATACTTACTCTTCGTATTCCAAAATTACAAATGAAATGTGGAAATTCCCACCATAGTGTAATGTTACAGAGTGATGATGATTACAACAGCTTTTTAATTTTATTGGTATTCATAATGAAATTTTAACATATACCCAATTTTAAGTACACGCATAATTAGCAGGTAGTTAAACTTATATGCTTAAGTACTTTCTTGGAGCTGGGCCTAATGACCTAACCTCTCCCCATGAAAGTCAATGGTAACGTAAGCTATTTATGTGTAATAGTGCAGGATATGGCTTTTAACATCTAACTATTAAAACATCGTAATTTTTAACCTTGTCCTGCTAATAAAAAGGGACAACTACTACCAGGGCCTTATTTATTCAAAATTTTAAATTTATTTCATCATCCTGATTAGCATCTTCGGACATCCCTAACTATTTTAAACATCAAAATATATTCCAGTAATTTGACTAACATTTCTTCTGGGTCTATATCACTGAGTAGCAGTTCATTTTAAGAATGAAGTCTATTTTTTTAATTCCACCTTTTTTCTTAATAATAATGGAAGCCAAAATACAAATATGGTTATATTTTTGAAGATTTTTGAGGTTAAGATACTCTGAAGGTAACTACAGGCAACCTAAGTTGTTGGTAACATGCACATTATCATTTTGTGATAAAAAGCTGATGCTTATGCTACACTTAAACATGAATCTTCAAACATTTCACCCAGTGGGTTAACTGACTATGAACCCATTTAAAGTGTTCAGGAGGTTTTCTTCCTCTTGCCAAGATGACAGATTACAAAATTCAAAGTTTTATATTTCTTTTTCCCCAGTTTTCATGCAAACAAATGTTCACAATGAATTTGGTGAGCATTGCTGTTGTTTTCCAAAACTAAGCCTAAACGATACTGGAAACATAGGAGCTACTTAACAACAGTGTTTATTGCTTTATTAGATTTTTACCTTTGCAACCTCTCAGTTTTTCAAATGCTTTTCAAATGACCTGTACATTTCTTCACTTTTCAGTAACAATTTGAGGGTAGAGAGAATAAGAGTTCCTTGTCAAACATTAAGATGTGTTTCAGCTGTTAATGCTATTAGAATTGTTAATCATCTACTTGAGCAATTAAGAGGCTGTAAGAATCACTAACAGTATTGTAGGCTGGTCTGTATCTCACCTTCTGAAAGGTAGTGTAAGGTTGAGATTTGCACTGGAAAAGAACCTAAAGCCAGTGAGCCCATGCCAGCTGTGCTACTCAGCTAGGTTATTTTTGCTTTGTATTTTTGTTCAGTCATTCATAATTCTGAGTATCTTGAGAGAATAAGAAGGTTTTGTTTCAATGCCTGCCTGTGTAATTTAAAGTGCTTGTATGCCTTGCTTGTTTCAAAGTGCTGAAAGCTGGTACCCACCTAAACATGTATAGTCTGTGCCACTCTTGTATGTGTAGCTTTGAACTTCAGGCTTCACACAACCTGTTAGTCTATCAGCATGACTAATTTGAAAATATGCACATGGAAAATGTGGTTTTCAAATTCAGAATGGAATAACTCTTCAATAATATGCTTTGATAGGACGAGAGCGTAGCTGCTTTAAATTCCCTAAGCACCCTGAGCACATGGAACATTGGGTCCTCTTTTGTAGAAGGGGCCATATTTCCTCCCCTGCGTATCATGTGACGTCATTTTCTTGAAATCATGTAGTAGTTGGAAGGCACCATTGATTTATTTATTTTCAATCCCCCCAAAAATTTTTAATTGCAGTGAGTGCCTTCTAGGAGTGAGCACAGCTTCCCCTGTTATATGAATTCCTTGGACAGATCCAGAGAGATAAACCTGAGTATGAGTGACGGCTGGCTGCCAGCTTCAAAGGGGTGAGCAGTGTTTTGTGCACATCTGTGTACCTGGGTGGCTCAAACTGTGGGTGCTGGGGGAGTTCCTTTTTGGCCTTCAGTTCTCTTTCCCCACTTCTCAGGCAGTCATTCTTGGCAGGTGGAGAAAAGCCAAAACCCAGTAATAAATCAGATTGGCAAGCACAGTTCAAGCTTGAATTTGGAATAGTAGCTGTTCAAACCATTAAATGATGCCTTCCATGTATTGAGTTAAATTCATTGTAATAGTGTTGATTTAACAAATGAAGAATTTTCTCCAAGTAAAATATGTGCAAGTCCCATTCATGTACATACAAAAGCAACTGTATGTGTGTGTAATTTCATATAATGCAACATTTCAGTAATATCTTGACGCATAGGATGCCTTTCAGTAAACAGATGTTTCAGAGTCTGCCACTCCTTTTGAGCTTTCATCAGAAATCAGTGTATAACATCTTTCACTTCAGCAAGAGATATTTCATAAACCACAAAAGGATCTAGATCTGTTTGCATTTTAAGTTATTTTTATACTGTTCTGTGCTTTTGTATTTGTTCTTATAACGTGCTTAGTTGTCCTAACAGGCATAATTGTTACTTTAGATTAGATTTAAATTACTATGAATTTCTCTGAAGAATACTTGTATCATTATATGAAGATTACAAAAGTCTCAGTCTCATTTGTGGGAATTAACCTCATATTGAGAAGAATCAGATCTGTCCTATCAAAAACAGGAATGCAACTTCTAGCTTTCATGGACTCTGTGCTAAGAGTAAACCAATACTCTTTGCTTTCTGTGCAGCTTGCGAAGCAGTGTGGTGACTGTGTGCACTTTCTCAAATGAAGCAGTGTTTTTTCTCTCTTGAACCACACATTCAGCTCTGAATCAGACTCTCATTTGCAGTCTTTAGAAAAAGAGATTATTAGGTTTCCTTAAGAAATCAGTGATAATCCTGCCCACAGCAGGGTGGTTGGAAATGGATGATCTTTAAGGTCCCATCCAACTCAAGCCATTCTATGATTCTGTGACAGTTCCATCTTATTTCAAAGAAAAAATATTACTTTCTCATTATTTACCAGACCAAAATATATATATACAGACTTATAACTGATCTCATTTTACCAGCTTATGTTCAGTAAAAATCCTTTGGAAGAACATAGATTATAAATTACATTACCTTTGGTGTAGGGATTCATCCTTTTGTGCGCAATTAGATTGATATCTAATTTACATCTTTGGGTTTTTTTGTACGTAATTTACTGAAAACCTGAAGTGAGCTGTCTCTACACATAATGTATTATTACAATGGAAAGTGTTGGGAGTAAAAGTTATCATTTCAATAATTAGTTAATAGCTTTGGCTATTTTTATTGTACAAGAGTGATATTTTTAATAGAGATGCATTCTGAGCAATGCTCAGCAATAAAAAATAGGAAGCAGTGCTTCTATGAAACATGACTCACTTAATAAACTTGGATTTAATATTGATTTACTTATCCCTTATATTTGTACCTGGCAGTAACTTTTCCAGTTCTTGGTTCTAATAAGTTAGGCTTTTGTGCATATTGTTTCATAATTCTCCTTGAAGATTCCAGAAGCAGACTGCAGAGCTGTTGATGCTTGCAATTTCAGTTTACAAAACTTCCACATCCAGAACTCCTTCCTCTAGAAAAAAACCAAACAAACATATACATATATATATATATATATA
This sequence comes from Tympanuchus pallidicinctus, assembly GCF_026119805.1. Taxonomy (NCBI): domain Eukaryota; kingdom Metazoa; phylum Chordata; class Aves; order Galliformes; family Phasianidae; genus Tympanuchus; species Tympanuchus pallidicinctus. Next base: position 11,239,619 of record NW_026294648.1, on the reverse strand, counting down.
TATATGCCTTAAAGTGACATCATTAGTGCCTTTTGGAAAAATAGATTACTACTTGTTCAGATTATATGAGGCATACAATGGAAACATCAGCTTTCTGCAGAAAACAGTAACATAATGCACTGCATTGAAAGGAAAATGATATCAGATATCTTCTTTGAAGATGTGGTAAATGTATAATTTTGTGTCCATGTTACAGGCATTGCGCTCCCTTTGGCTGCAGCCAACCCTTTACCTTCACCTTTTCTGTTTGGAAATTTAATTTTACAACTTTGTCTTCTTACCAGCTGTTATTTTGAAGGCTGCTGCAATTCTCCACTTGAAGACAGCTTGATGTAGGGAGGCTTTGTACTCTGTTCTTGCTTCATACTGTTTTCTGCTAGAGCATAAAGGGACTTTGGCTCCAGTGCTTTAAAATACACTTGAGAGTGGAGCCTCCAATCACTTTCAGCAGGTTTCTTCTAACAACTCTTGAATTCAAACATGAGTAAGTGAAAGAATAAAAACCAGCTGTAAAGAGAATGTATTAGAAACTGACGCTTTTATTTAGCAGTTAAAGAAATACAGAATGTAATTTTAATTGCTTCTACCAATCACTTGTACTGAATAAGGAAGAAAAAAAAAGTCTACCAAACAGTAGGAAGCCCTGACCAACAGCAGCAATAGATATCCATTTGGTAAGATGCTTTGTGAAATGTTGCGTAAGTGTTTCATTCTGATGTGCATGAGAAAGCTGAGGAAATTTGGAACTTGGGCTGTTGGAGAAAATTAGATGTCAAATAGTTTGATATCAACATAATAAACAGCCAGAGAAAAGCCTGTGTGTACTGGTGACACCTGGGAGGTGATTTGTAGCTGCAATAGGCCCTCACGCAGAACCTGTTGGGTTTTGGCTAAAGAATGTAGAACCCCTGCTCTAAATGTCTGCACCTGTCTCACAGAAAGTCCCAGTGGTTTAGCAGGATTCAGTCCTCATCATCTGTGTCCATTAATCACCTTTCAGGAGGCCAATTTCCTACAGCCAATCTCCATTTCTTCCAGGGATTCAAGGCAGAGTTAATTTTTACCCTGAATATATTAACCTGAAGGAGTAGCCTACTTAATTAAAATAGATATTGTTTCACTTCCTTTAAATATGCTAATGTCTTTTTTAGACACAGTGTCATGTGCTATACTTTCCTGCTTAATTAATCTCAACCTTAGTTTAATCTTTCTCAGTGGGAGTAGAACTCTTCCACTTTCTTTTGGAGACTTACCTCAACATGATACCTGCAAAAGCCTGGGTTTTGTGAGTAATCTTTTTCCTTGCGCAGAATGGACAATCTGTATTAAACTAAATATACTTTGTGTAAACGTCTGAAGATGATAACCTACATAAGTGGGTCACATTGGCTTTTAGGAGACAATTTAGGATTTCCCTAAATTAATTTGAGGAGATGGATCCCTCGAAGCACAGGGTTGTAGCAGCACTGTAGGTCTCAGTGAAGTCCAAAGGTTTGAGCATAAGAAGGGGCAGATATTTTCATCTTATAGATTCACTTAGTTCCTACTTACTGAAAGATTGGAATAGCTCTAAGATTCTAGAATTTGTCAATCTAGTCTTTTGTACACATAGCTAACATAGTGCATTTTCTGCTACGAGTACTGTGTTCTGTATACAGGACAAATACTTTATGTGAGGTATTATTTAAGTTGAATGCTTTTCATTTAAACATATCAGTATCATTGCTGAGTTGTATGCATTGTATAGAACTCAAATACAGAAAAAAACATAGTTCCTTTTAAGTTCCGTATGATCTTAGTTCTCTTCTCCAGTTATAGAAAAACTTGAGTTTTAAATTTAGTTTAACATCCATTTGTTCCTTACTGCCTATCTGTTATTTCATCTTTTGGTGATTTGTGCATCTTGACTTTGCAGCTATTATTATTTTTCTGGTAATCAATTTTATCTTTCTTTATTTGCAATTTTGTGTTTGTTACTATGTAAAGAGTAAGAGTTGCTTTGGTTCATTCTATAATCTGTGGTATTTGATAGTATTGCCATTATGTCACCCAGCAACAGTACTGGCAGGAAGATTCAACCTTTACTGGCATCTCACCAGTATCCACCTCTAATGCGGTGAGCCAACATAATCAAATAGGTGACATTACTTTTGGAGCAGCCCTTTTACATGTAGGAAATCCAGAAGTTTCCTAGCTATGAAAGTAATGGACTGTACTATCCTATACTGAATGGTCTATTTTTGTCTATTGCAGTGATCCAATCAATCACATGGGATTTTTGGACTAGTTTATTTTTATATGCAAGTCGTTAAACTTGTAGTTACATATAGCATTAGATGTATAACTTAGTTTACATGATTATGTGGAATATTTGCATTGAATAAATGTGTTAGATCAAAATGTTAATTGAGTAATTACACTGCAAGGCCAGATTCTGCTCCCATTTACATTTTTGAGAAAACTGATGGAGACAGTAGAAATTATTCTGGGTTAGCACTAATGTTATTTAGATGAATCTGTGGGCCATGTTTTCTGCTTCATATACATGAAAGAAGCCCAGTGATGTCAATATCACTTGCATGAATATTTGTAAAACTTCCAGAAAATAGACTTAATTAAATATCTAACAATGAATTGCAACTTTAGATTGAAATAGATTGCTTCAACATCTTCCTAAGCCTACAGGAAATTTATATCAATAAACAGAAATAATTTACTTTGACCTTCTTTTTGAATTTAATTTTGCTGAAACTCCAATTAAATCTAAAATCACATACTTCAACAGCCTGCTTTATTAGTATCCAATCTCTGTAAATAGTTACATTCGCACTGTATTGTTAATTTGTCAGGGATCAGTCACGTGGCAGACAGTAATTTGTTAGGTTTTAAATTAATTGGAGGAAAAAAATCAATGAGCTACTAATACAGGATTCTGGGTTTTCTGTTTGATCACTTTGTCTCTCCCTTAGATTTACTCTGCATGTTAAACTGCTAATTAATACAGTAATCATGTCACTCAGTTTGCACAGCCATTGGCTCTGACCTTTCTGTGAACTTCTTGGCCATTTTTTCATAAGTAATTTTCTATTTCTCTCTTTGTTTGATGAGACTGACGTTGTGGCATCTTCCTTACTTTACCAGGACAACAGGCAGTAGAACACTGAAGTAAAATGCAAGTGATCAATGCTTTGTGTTTATATGGAACTCTTATTTCTAATCAAATACATTAAAAATACTGGAATATGAGGCATTGAAAGCCTTTCATCATTGCCACTAGGTAACAGTGTAAGATTCTTAAATCTGTTTGAATTTTAATTTGTGTTTTAGTAATCTACTGTATTTACAGAGTGTATTGAAAGGTGTGGAAGGTAGATCTGTATCCCCCAGTTTTAGTGGACGTAAACTGGACCAGAGTTACTCCTTGTTTTTGTGATCTCAGAATTACAGCTGAGCTGCCTTTCGTTGCGCCTAAACCGTTTCTGTACCAGACAGATTCTTCATAGAGAACTAGCTCATACCTATAGCCTTATCTGACTGCATCATACCGACTGTTCCATCACCTTAAGGAAATCCTGTATGACTTTGAAAGAAGAAGTGTTAACCTGTTCCTTAATGAGTACAAGTGTATAAATCAAGTCATCATCAGTCTTAGTAACTCTATTTTCAGTAATCATTACACATATGAAATAATCTGTGAAATACAAACTACTGCTTATTGGAAAAGCCTTTTAAGTGAATGCTCTGAAAGGGATGTAAACCACTTCCTGCACAGCCACTTTCTTTTCTTGCCTGTTGTAGCTGTGGAGAAAATCATATCCCTTTACACTTCTGAAAAAGCTGCAGCTATCACAATGGAGAGGAAACCAAAAGAAGGAAGGGGATAAGTAAAGTTTGTCAAGAAGTTACTATTGAGGCAGATGGAGACTGGGATGGCCAAGTATATAGAAAAAAAACAGGACTTCTTACAAATGTCACTGTTGTGCTGGTATGAATGTTGAAAATCTGCACAGATCTAGCTTTGTGTGTAATTGCCATCATTTGGTTTGCTGTGTAAATTATGCATGCATTAGTAGAGATATAGGCAAGTAAACGTATAGGAAAAAGAGCAAAATATTGTGCTAAAGCTGAACTTAGGCTGCTCTGCATTGTACACATAATGAAGGTACTAAAACTTGTCTATTTTCCAAATGCAGCTCATGTTTTGCAAAGACATATATAAGCATTTATTTTTTTTGTGAATTTTAAAATTAAACATAGGTACACTTCATGTAGTCTTAGAAAACAGTTCTCCTTACATACAGGAATGATCACAATATATGCCCATAAAAATATTTTTCTGCCTATGTTCCTTTGTGGTACTTTGATATCCATCAACAATTGAATGTTCTCTCTTCTATAAAGAGTTAAGTGGACTGAGAGGAACAATAAAAAGCAGAAGTTTGGTCACGCTTTCTGAAAGTTTAAGAAAAAAAGTTAACAGCTGCTTAAAAAAGCATGAACTTTGATAATGCTCTGTGAACTCTCAGTCCCTCAATTAGATAGCAGATCCTATTAGTGGATTTGGGTTTAAAGCATACATTATAGCAATGCTGGAAACAAAAGCCAAGGAAATTTCAGTCCCATTTATTTTAATCTTCGTTGTAAAGGGATTTATACTAATGGAACACTATTACATTAGCCCACAAGATTTTAAAACAGAACTGAAATATAATTCCATTTTATATCATTTGTAGTTGTCTAACTAATTAGCAATTATAAATAATGCCCTCTGGATTAATTGCTTAGATAGCATTTAGAATGTAACTCTTTTCAGATAACATTTATATTATTCAGACTGAAAAACCAACTTCCATTTTAGTCTTGGCTGATTTGATCCTAGGTCACTGAACCAAAGCATAAATCATCTACCTCTATCTAACTTTTGCTCCAGTCATATGTCACTTATAAAAAGCATTCAATTTTCTTTTGATTTAAACTTGTTATTAATTCTAATTATCTTAGGGACCTTTTTATGAATCAGAATCTCTCAGACAAATGAAATTTGTTGTTGCCACTGCAACGTCAGAGATCTTCAGTACTCTGATAATGTGCTAGAGAAATTCAAATGTATATCTGGCATTTCTAGGCATATGACTCTTCTATGTACTCTGCCTGATTGACTCTTAACCCTCTATTCGTTTCTATTTAGAATATTATAACTGACTTTGATTAAATTCAAGGCTTAATTTCCATAATCTAATCTCGCTCTGAAGAATAAAGTGTTACTGATACAGCATAACTGGAGTTCCAAAAGATTATATTGGCGATGCCCTATCGCTATTTGTAACATAAAGCAATTAATTCCATCCAAATAAAGTCCATCTGCTATTCAGTAAAGAACCTCCAACTATGGAAAGCGTTGCCAAAACCTTTCTTTATATAAAGACCAAAGCAATTCAACAGACTGTTTAGCAAAGGATTCGGCTAGAAGCTGGAATGTACATTTCCTGAATTTTTGTGTTAGCTCCAGAGGTATGCTTGTAGAATCTGACTTGTCTTGGCATTGGCAATGTTGACCACTCTCAAGGGATTTGTCTCCTTCTCATAATCTCTGACAGAGAGATTATGCCAACACATTACATTTTTATCTAGTTTTATGATGTATATTTTGTCCAAAATGGTACTGGAAGAATTGAAAGCTTTGTTCAAATCAAGTGTGCTCCACACACAACAATTTGGGCAACACAGAAAAATAAAGAAGCAGTAATGCTAGGAAGCAAACTCCAATGCAATTTTGGAAAGTTTGTAAGTTCCTTTTTTTTTTTTTTCTTTTTTTTCACAGAAATACAAAACACTATTAATATATTGCAATAAACATCAAAGCTAAAGGTCATTTTGCTAGTACTACAGCAGTTCTAAATTGACTTCAGCAAATTTAGTTCAACAAATCTTTACAATTAGATGGTTTAGGTTAGGAGATGAAAGCATTTGAATGAACCAGTGAAAAAATATGCTTCAAACTCAGGAAAGATTTTTTTTTTGTATTAGTTCCTCTAACTGGAGAAGAAAAATGGACAAATCTTCAGGTGTTCCGATCTCTGGGTAGCATGAAAAATATACTTTACCCATGGTTTTATCTGATAAGAGTTCATTTTTCACAAGATCATTCTTCTGTAGATTGAGTTGTCTTGGATTTACTTTCTTCACACTTTTCTTCACACACAATTCTGTTCCTTTTTCACCATGACATGTGCTCTGACAGTGGCTCTGAATGAAGACCAGGAATAGGGAGACCAAAAGGCACTGAATGGTGCTGCTCTGCTGTGTTGCCAGGAGTGACAGCAGTGCAGCCACTCCCATCCTTGTTTTCATTCTGCTGTCAGCCAGCTGAAACTTCATTGCTTTAAAGTACTACTGAGTTTTTGGTAGAGTGAGAAGTAATCATAACACTAAACAGATGTCCAAGTTGCCTTGTTGTGAGACCAATTTGAATAAAACTAGCAGTGTCAGAGGAAGCATGAAGCCAGGGAGATCAGTGAGTTTCCAGGATGCTGCTGTTGCTTATTTTCTAAGTTGGTTTTCTAAGTTGTCCTTTTGAATCCTGTTTGTGTACTTGTGTGAAAGGGATCATACACAAATAAATCTCATAAATTCTCATTCAGAAGACTTTTAGAGTCTTCTGAATTTTTCAGACACCATAAATACTTTATTCTAGTCATGACAGGCTTAAGCGTACATTGGATGAAAGGAAGGGGAAGTAAGTTAGAGAAATTCTCAGGATGCAGTATGTGCTCCAGTCTTCCCTTTGTTTTCTAGCTGTCCATGTATTTACTTGTTATTGAGAGTAAAGGATAAGTAATACTGAGGCATATGAAATCACAGCGATATATTTCACGTGTAAGATGAGAGTTGTACAGCTCAATAATGTAGCACTGTGAGAAGTTGTGGAGGAAAATATGCATCATAACTGCTAAACGTGTTAACAGTGTCTGCAAATTAAGTTAAAAAAAAACCTAGTTGTTTTGTTTTGTTTTTTTTCCCAAACAGTTGTATTGAGGAAAATACATTACCCAATTAAGATGAAAGGGATAACAGTCTTGGTAAATTGTTGTCATAAAGAGTAATGCATTAATGGAATTTAATTTTATCATTATATGTATTTAAATTGCCTTTTGTATACAAGTATGTATTAATTTGAAATAGATTTAAAAGCAAACATAAACATGTTGAAACAGTTTCCAAAGCTTTTTATAATCAGGAAGAAAATAATGTTAATGAAATATTTGATCCCTTTTATTGTTAAGGGAAGCTCAGAATGGTCTCCTGTCATTCCTGTGTTGCAATCCCTGAATTGCCTCCAGGCTAATTCAGCCCTCTATAACCAGACTATTTTACTGACATACAGTAACACTCTGGAGAAAGAGCTAAAAATACTTGAAATGGGGAGGGGAAGAAGTGTTTGTATAATGTGTAGGCAGACAATTTTTGCCATATGTGCAACATACAAGCGTGCTTCCACTTCAGCTCTCTGATTGAGAGAAATGTGTCATTAAAAGGAGTGTGAACTCTGCTACTGCTATACATTTAAGTTTTGTAGGCTGCTTTTCTTTGGTTGGTTTTTGGATAGTTTCGTTTGGTTTCCTTGTGAGATTCTTTCTCAGCTGGTCCCAGCCAACAGGTCAGTGCTTGGAAATTTGATGGCAAAGTAAATGACAGCTACATTTACAATGAATCCCATGCACCTCAAAAGCATGCTTTTTTTTAATGCAGTTGAAAACAGTGCATGCAGTATCTGTCCAGTACTGTTCCCCAAGAGGATCCAGAGCTGGTTGCAATCCAGCTGAAGATGAAGCTGCCAAAGCCTATGAGACCAGAGTAAGAAACTTTCTAGAATATACTTTCATAAAAATAATCAATATTAAAGACTTGTTGAGCATTTAATGAAAATTTAAAAGATTTTTTTTCTCTATTCAAAACACCTATTTTGCCCAGAGCCATATTTTCAGTAACTGCTGAGAGCTATCAATATTTCCAAGTATTAGAGACATTTCTGGACAAGGTCTTTTGCAGTAGGTGATAACAGTCAATCTTTTTCTTCTACATACATGTGGAATTTTGCATAGAAATAATGACTTCTTCATAAAAGCTATGTTGACTCATTAAAGATATTTATTCAGATGTCCTTTAGTACAGTTTTTTTTTTTTTTTTTGTTAAAAATTCTGCTAGCTTGTGCGATAAGGTATCTAGTCTTACTGACTGTAATTTTCCCTATCTGTGCCATAGCTGTCTTTTGGAAAATCAGTGTCATATCTGCCCCTGGCGATGAAATATCTTTGTCTGTTATTGAGACGGTTTTGAGTTAAATTGCAGTGAATAATTCAGATGTTTCATGCTTGAATTCTGTTGGAACTCTGAAGTAAAATACTTTCTGGAGTTGGGAATTACTCTGATTCAGCTGAATTTGTTCTACAGTTACTTCTACCAGAATTGTAATTTAGGATAATTCCTTGTGTTCCTTACTTCCATTTCATATACCAGAGTTTTCCTTTTCTATTTTTTTCTTCACTTAGAGATAACTTCAAGGTTTGAAGCATATCTTAATTCATTTGTTTTCCCTTTCAACCACAATATGGATTGTTTTTGTTTTCTTTTAAATGCATTTTGTGAGGAGTTAAATATCTTGGTTTCATACATAGTGGGATACATTTTCAGTGGTCCTCTTCTGGATGGGTCTTCCTTCACTCTGTGAAGCAGCATTTCTTTTTCCAGCCTTCTTGGTATATATTCTTGATTGATGTGGTTGACGAGTAAACATAGAATTGAATTGCTTTTGGTTTACCACTGATGTCAGATTCAGATTTCTCAGAACAGCCAGTCCAGTAGCAGCCTTAAAGTACCAGGAAAGGGGTAAGGTAACAGGATTCTTCCTCAGAAATTTAAGTACTGCATTTTTAGGATCTGACTACAAAATTTACAGGAAGTGTGGGCTCAGATGTAATTTTATTTTTTACTAAGCCAGTGTTAACCGATCAGGTATGCATGGTTATTATTATGGTCCCTAGTTCCAAGTTTTTTTTAATCTATTTCAGTCATTCTGACCATTTTATTCTGAACAAGACTTCCGTTTTGTTTATTTTGAGGGTGTCATGTGGAAATTGTGGAGTGGGATTCAACAGATTCGGTGAAACAATATACTGATTTTATTGTTATTCTTTTAATATTCCTATAGCACTTCGATAATTAAAGTCAACATAGTTATTGAGTACTTAAAATAACACTTTGAGTAAATCTGAGAATTATGTCAACACACAAAGGAGTTGATGGAGGTGGACTGCTTGAGATGGGGCACCTCACCACTCCTCTACCAGTTATTTAGATATCACTCAAAAACACAAAGGAGCATTTTTTGCGTCTAATTTAATGTAAGATGAAGTCATCAGCTGCTTTTTCTGTCATTAAGTACACGATGCTTATAATTAGGAAGAAACAAGAAATATGAGCTGTCCCTAGCCAATCTGACATTAAAATATGATGCAAATAAAAAATACTTCAAGCTTAGCTAGCACTAAAAGCAACTTAAAGTGATAGTTTATTCATTGTTTTTCTAGATAAATAGCCTACTTCATAGTCATATAAGAGCAGCTGTTTCATAGGAATAGTCTCGTCAAAATTCTGACAGCAGTAATTTTTAAAAATGCTTAAATTATTATTTCTTGGTTGCTCATCATAAAAATGTCACATTTGGTATATTTATGATACGATGCTTGTGGGAGCAGAATATGAGATGTGAGACAGTATGCTCTGAAGTAGGTTCCTGTGGTACTTTAGCAAAATTATGCAATTTGCCTTTCCACTGGAAATTTAAGAGAATTGACAAGTGGCAAAGTGTTGCAGCGCATACATTTGTGGACACACCAGTCTGAGGCAAAAGTAGTTAGACCTGATCCTTGCTGTGTAGTTCCTCAGTCAGCTACTCAGCACCAGATGTTTCATAGTTTCCTGTACTTGTGTGATTGAATTTCAAATTTGGCAAGCTCGTGTACCTACATCCTTCAGTAATACCAACAAGAATGTATAGAAAGGTTGAATTTCTGATAACGTTCTCAAGATTTTCCCCCTTTGCATAGTGGATGTTTCTAAAATGAAAGACTAATTAACCTTGTAAATAAGTTGAAAACTGTCTCTATTGCTGTCTCATTGCTGTCTCAATGTGCCAGTGACCTTTTGAGGTACTACCTTCATGTGTCCTTATTGCATTACTGCGTTAGTGGTGTGTCTCCTCTCCTGTTATTGGTGATTACATTTTAGAAGAAGAAGGTGTCCATAGAGTTGAAACAGGAAATCACCCCCTCCACACTTTTGGCTCCCACCCCCTACACTTTTGGCTTTCTCTGTCTTGGAAATTACCACCTGAGCTCTTTAATAATGCGTACTTCTTCCTACTAGCTTTTCTCATTCATTTTCTTTCTCACTTTTCTTCTTCTTCTTTTTTTCTTTAAGTTCTTCCCATCGTACTCCTCTTCTTACATGTGACAGTGCTGAAAAACCTCACTTAGCACTGGAGAAATCTTTCTAGTATTACTGATGCTTGTATGTGGCCTCCTTTTATCCTGAGCTCTGTCTCTTCTATCTTCTCTAAAATTATTCTGCCAAAACCATCTTTTCCCCCCTCCAATGTTCTCCCAGTGCATCTTCTGATAAAGGTGCTAACTTTCATGCGCATCATATTCTCAGTTTTACATTACTCCTCAGTGTTTTTTGCTATATATTATTCTCATTATTTTTTCTCTTTCTTAACAGAAAAAGAGGGTGACTTGGAATGCAGTAGGTTATTTCCTTCATTACCTTCTTTACTGTATTTTTCAGTTAAATCCTTTCCACTATAATAGTTTCTCATTTCTCATCCTTTATTCCTTCCATGCTCTTACTATTCCAGTTTTTCCTATATAATACTCACCCATTACTTTCTTTGTGTAACATACTGTAATTTTTAATTCACACTAGAATTTTCAATTCCAATGTATGTATACCATACTGGACAAATGTTTATTAATCAGGAAGAGGCTGATTACAGTAGATATTAAAAAAAAAAAAAAAAAGATTTTACTAATGCTCACAGACATTTTGATTGCTTTGCTTTGCTTCATTTTACACCCTGATGCTAAGGAGTAATACTGGATGCAGGATAAAAACAGAAGTTTGTGCAAAGTGAATGTTTTGTGTATAGAAACACACTGGAAGCCGCTAATAATAGGAATTTTAGTTGAATGAGTGTACTGATCTCAGCCAGCCTGAAATCAAACAAATTTAAGAATATTCATATCCTTTAAGGTTCAGTGCTACAAGGCACAGCTCTGGACTGTAGCATTATTTGCCTGAACAGTCCTTTCTCCTAAATTTCAAAATTCAGACATGGGAAATTTTAACTGTACCACTATCTTCCTGATATCTTAGTAGTCTTCCCAGTAGCAGTGATGATAAATCAAATTTTCACTATTTTTGCTGGCAAAACTGTTTCATCTGCATATCCAGCGTTCTGGAAGATCACAGCACTCATTATTCATTACTTAAAATGGATTTACTATGTGTTTAGCCTGTTACATCGCTTCAGTTGAATATTTAAAAAAGAAAGTCATTGAGTTATCATTAACAAGATTTGCACATTTGAGAGTTTTTTACTGGTTTCAGTTGTGGTCATTTCCATTCCAAAGGACAGTTTTCATGTGTATGGTGGAACATAGATTTCAAACCTATCAGCTGGCAGACCATTAATTTTAAAACATTAAAGCAAGCCATCTGTGACTGCAACTTCTACATTCACTTAATGGTGCTTTTAGCTGTATCACTGTATTATTGGTTTCCTTTTTTTTTTTTTAAGTACTTGGAATGTATTATTGCTTTAATGCACTTCATGGAACATTGCAAAACACTTACTTAAATTATTTTACTAATGATAAGCAAGGCTTGCTGCATTATTAAACACCAGACAGTAGGCAAATCAGTACAGGCATGAATTTAAAGCACATTCTTTGGGTACATGAATGTTTATGTATCAAGGCAATAACAGAAAGGTAGAGAAGTACCATAATATTACCAGAAGAGTGTATTATGAATAGAAGTTCAGATTTTATTGTTGTTCAAATTCATATTTAATTTCAGCTTTATTCTCATTTCTGATAGACAATTACTTCCCAAAACTAGTTTAATTGAATATATAAACGATACACATGTAAGAATACTACATACATCTATAAAGCAAAGTGTTTGTCAGATGGTTCTACAATTGCTATAGCTGTTTTTGTCCTACTGCTCAGAAAAACTCGAAAGCTATACAGCTTTCTTCTCTTAGCTAGAAGATTATCATGTTTTTTATCTGATCTTTAGTATCTTTATCTCCCAGCATCAGCAAATTCAACTCCATCTTTACCTCAGCCGTGTTTTCCAAAATGCTCCTTACCCTTTTTGTTCTCATTCTGGCATGTTCCATTAGCCAATATTTTCTTAATATCTGGCTGTTGAGAATGGTTAGAGTATCCTGGGTCTGTCACTAGCATTGCTTTTATCAGAGTAATTACCTCGTGTCCTGTATACAACATGTTTCTGGGATAAGATATCCCAGGAAAAGATCTCTCTTTAATCTGTTGCCACATCATTGACTTTCTGATGTGTTTGTTTTGTGAGTAATTGATAAGTAAAATCTCCCGGTACTGTTCTGCTGCACACATAATTACTCCCCATTTTATCTTTTCATTACCACTTAGAAATCATTAAACAACAGTACTTGGCAATACTAAAATGAAGAACATAATACAGCAGAATGTTTTCAGTAGCAACAACAACAACAACAAAAAACAAGTAAAAAATGCTTTAAGTAAATAAAATATTGTTTTTTACCATTAAACAGGCAGAGAGCTTCTAAGAATTAGGTACATTTAGTATTTATTAAATTAATATTATTTACATATTTTTTTCATAGTATTTTAAAGACAAACATTTAATGGTAAATTTATTATATATGCAGTGGAATTCTTAAGGCATAAACATGTTATTCTAAACATTTTTTTTCTTTAAAAGTACAATTTTAAAAATAGTACCTCAGGAATGCTAATATTCTCTAACAATTTATTGTCATTTCTACGTTATGGAATTTGAGTTAATTTCATCGGATAATATCCGGTATGGAATATATTCTAAAACTCTAATATATTGTGAAATAAGGAAATGAATCATAATTATTTCATTTTTGAAGATGTTTAGCTGTTCTAAAGGGTAAAATCTGCTTTAGAAGTAGTTAGTCTGGTGCCTATCAACATGTGCTTGTCAGTAGCATTGGAATTTGAACAGGCTACGCACACTGCAAATTCCAGGAGGATTTCACGACTTGGAAATTCCTCAATGCTTTTTTCTCTTTGAAAGTAATTTTAAAATGATTGTGACTGAACCTGTCTATTTTAAATCAAGTACTCTCAAGAGAAAACAGGAAGAACTGCTGACATTGACATTTCAAAGTATGAATTACATCGGTGCCTTCAGTGAATAGTCATATCATGGGTGAATGGGCTCGTCTCCATATGAAATACATTGAACAACAGTTGAACACTGTTTCAGGTTCTCTTGTTTCTTTCATTTGTTGAGAGGAAAAATTGCCTGAAAGAAAGCAGGAAGAGAAGTATCAGAGAAAACAAGATGGTAGAAAGAGGCTGACAATACACATACATTTTATTTTATAAAATGTTAGGAACAATTCAATAACAATGCAAATTTAGTAGATCAGTAAATTACATTATTGATGTTAGATCCTTGAAAATGGATGGTAGTGCCTCTGTTCATACCCAATAAGCCTTCCATAATATCCCCTATGAAAAAACTATCTCTCTGGTAGTAACCCAGTTTGAAAGCATAAGATAAATACATACTGCATGCTTGAATAGAACAGCAGCTAATGTCAACCTGGGAATGTATCCACTCAAAGGCCAAGAGAACCTACTTATAAACCACTTCAAAAAGTTAACAAGGGACATTGGCTAGGATTTTGTAATTCACAAAAACTCTTTAATGTTCTGCAAGAGCTCTAGAGCCAGTCTTTCATAGTCATAGAATTTCTCAGATTGGAAAAGACCTTCAAGATCATCAAGTCCAATGTAACCATACTACCCTAACAATCCTCCGCTAAATCATGTCCCTGAGCACCACGTTCAGAAGTTTTTAAATACATTCAGGATGGTGACTCAACCACTTCCCTAGGGAGCCTATTCCAGTGTTTAAGAATCTTTTCTGTTATGAAAACTCTGCACAGACAGTGTTCATAAAAATTAACCATAGCTTTCAAAAGTTAAGCTATCTGGAAAAGCAGGAGACGTATTTTCATACTACTTCCAAATGAAGCAGCAGTTAATTATTCCCTCCAGTAAAGGGGACAGTAACTAACATAACTGAGGCTGTGATTTGTAGGAAGTTTAGATGGTGAGTTTCAAGAAGAAAACAGCACAATCTGTTAGCTCAGAGGGAAGGACCTGTGACTGCTATGAACTGACAAAAGCCCTGGCTGCATCTCACAAAGAGGCAGACAAAGGAGCTGCAGAGGCGCTTTTCCAAGATGCTGATGGTATTATATATGAAGTAGATACAAACTCAGGACAGCTCTGGAACAAGAATGAAGACATCTGCAGAGTAACACCTGATGTCTTACATGAGCAGACGAGGCCAGAGTCAAGGGAAACTTGGAAAGAACACTCTCTATCTGCCAGCCAGATGAAAGGAAGATAAAAGCAAGGCTCATGACCCAAAGGACAAGTAAAATGTCACTGTCAGAACAAAGGTAGTGCTGCTATGCCGGGAGAAAATATTTCTCCAATTATACAAACAAAAAAAAAAAACTGGCTTGATAATATAGTATTTCAATCTCCAATCTGTAGATGACATGAAGAGGTACACAGATTACAGAGAAAACAAGAAAAGAATATGGGATTTTATCTGTCAGTACATAAAAAATGGGTTGCAGTCTGAGTAGTTCTCTTGGTTACAAACTAGGTTGCCCTTTACTTTTTCTGCAATATTTTAGTGGGGGATGAGGGGGGCATTGAGAAAAGAAAATTAAAAAGTAGCTTCCATACAACTACAGGCTTTAGCAGAATCCTACTTTCTGCTTTGGGATCTGTCGTTTAAATCTTTGGATACAGCCAGCAAAAAACCTTAGAGTTTTTGACTAGTAAACTTTTCTCATGAAAATAATTAGGTTGTTTTCAGAGCTGTGGAGGTGAGGTAGCCTTTGTACCTCTTCACTGTTTTAATGTAGTACTGTTTTGATGTTGCAGTTTGTCTGCCTCAAATACATTATTGTCTCTTCTTTGCATTAATGCCATATACATATGTTCAGTGAAAGTGCAGCTGGAACTTTGCAGAACTAGTTGCATAACCCAGTAGCTAAATTCTGAGGTTAAATGCTCAGGTGTTACATTCCTCAGTTTATTTTATTCAGTTACTTAGCTACAGCTAGATGTATGTATTCCTTTTTAGAAGAATTTTCCTAATACAGTTTTTAAAAGTCACTCCCAAGTAGATGAACTCTGAATACTAAGGAGCAGGTTAAAAACTTCAATAAAACATCATAATCTTAATTATTTCAAGATATGGAAAGATGATGTGTTATATCTCAAGCAAGAGAGCAGATTTATACTCAGGAAATTACAATGAATTTAATCTTCATAATATCTCTTACAAGCAAGAATAACATGTCAGACATTCCTGAATAAAATGTCATTGGGTTATATAGAATCTAATAATTTGAAAATAGAGGGTGTGTAAAACGAGTGTCCTGGGATTGGATTTCTCTTAATTGTGATATGGAAAGGGAGGCATGGTCTAATATTTCTAATATGTATAAGCACTCTGTTTTAATAATCAATTTACAATTGTAAAATCATAACTGAATACATTTACTGAATCAAGTCAGTAAATGCAAACAACAGTGATTTCATTTCACATAAAATTGCTCATAAATGTGTTCCTGGTCTTTGAATATATATATTTTTTAAGTCAAGTAACTGATCCCAGAAAAGGGCTTTAAAAGTGTCTTTAATTTTGAAATGTCATCAATACATTACATGGAAATTAAAGAGTGTGCCTAAATTACCAAGTCACCTTAACTGCAATCAGAGTTTGGAAGCATGAGTGACAGAGGACAGACTTGGGCAAGAGGGGAAAAACAAGAAAGCCTACTGTCAGAAGCTTGCGTTAAGTTTGAACTGCAGTTAATTCTTTGACGCCCAGTTAAGAAGGCTTTGTTTGTAAGGTTGGGCTTTTTTGTTTGTTTTTAAGAGCTTTTTAATATACGCTGTATTGAAGCTCCTATGTCACATGCAGTCCTGCCAGCGTCTGCAATAATGGCTGTCCAGTGTTCATCTAAAGACATTTGCTCTTAACATGAATCTATTTCCAGTTTCCTATAATTGAAAACAATAGACACAGGTAGCATCTACATAGATGACGTATTTACTATTAATGATATAGTGAATCCACAGTTGAAAGTCACCCTACATAAAATCTTGGTGGCTGAATAGTAGAAATTTTCTGGCCATATCACTGTGAGTTGTGCAGATGATTAAAAAATGATATTTGATCTCATGCAGTGCATGCTGAGATAACAAGAAAATTCCTTTTAAGAAGAATAGTACATTTTAGTTCCACCATATGTGTGATTATGTTTTCTTCATACCCATGGAGATTCCCTGAGGTTAGAAAGCAAGATATGATAGCCCATTAACATGTCCTCTTTTAAATAAATTATGTACAATGACCTTACATGTGTAAAGATAACACAGGTAACAGCAGAGGCAATAGCTGCCATTGAACATTCTTGGTTGTTTTTTGTTTCTTTTTTGTGTGTGTTTCCATAGAATTGTGAGCTGAAAAACAAAGCAGAAGTACTGTTCATTTCTCTCCTATTAACCATCTTCAGGTCCATATCTCATTACTGAGAAGGCAAAGTGCTGTCAGAATAAGTACAGGACATAAACAGAAATGAGTCATTTGTAGTCTTCTTCCCAGACTTCACAACCAGAAAACCTGCTTCATATGGCTTCATTTAAGATTCTTATCAGAATCAAATTGCAATCATTATATTGACAGTACTTTCTTTTTCTCTTTGAGACCTTGATCCCTATCTTTTAAATTTTTAACATAAGATTACATTATTTTAAATTTTCCTTTATGTTTACACAAATAATTTTGTTTAGAGCATAATGAATGTGGGTGGCCCTTAAAATTGTAGAAGGCTGTTTTGTTTGCATATAAATGTATATGTTTTGCTTGCAGTGATAAAAGGGAGTGGTGGCACTATTTATATGACCTTTGAAAAGCATCCAAATGTTTTCACCTCGGCTTTAGGAAAACAAAAGATACTTTCCCTTTTGCTCCCCACGTCTCTCATATAATCTACAAAATAACACATCAGTTCGTAATACAAATGCTGGATTCTGGGGAGTAAAAGGAAAATGTTTAATTAGCTTATTTTCAAATTTCAGCTTATGTAGAAAGAGATAACGTAATCTTATGTTGTATGTCACAAATCATTATCTAGTCTTTCCTAGTGATCCTATTAGAGGAGTTAGGTGATGAGATTTCATCTGTCTGTTGATGGCAGGAGATTAACTCACACAAAAATGTTCATGATATTCGAGAAAGCACTGAAGGTGTGTTTCAAAATTTTCCGCTAGAAAAGCTGATGCTGTGATAAAGATAGTGCACTTGCCATGACAAAGGCCTCTGGCATCAATCAGGCAGGTGCACATCTCTTAACAACATTTCCTCTTATTCATCGTTAATTGCCGAAGCGGCAAACTGAATCCTGTTCCTGAATCTTGTTGAAGTCCCTAATATCAGTGAATATTTCTTTTCTGTCCATAGTAATGTCAAAGATGACTGCAGCTAGAATCTACAAATTATTAAAATGCCTGCTAAAAGACCAGTAGTACTCTGGATAGGGAAAAAGAAAATCTGATGACATAGAAAAAAGAACGCTTTACAAATATGTATATTTAATAGATATTTATTGAACTGTGGAACTTTATACAGTATTCCTAAGGAAGAATCTTTGAAAGTTAGTTTGAGGTGTGTTACCTGTCATCATCTGCACATTACATTTTGGAAAAACAAAAGACTGTATTTTCACAGGGTATTCTGGCCAGAAAGATCAGAGGACTTGGTACTTTTCAGGTGACTAAAGCTATGCCTTTGACACTGTTGACTGGATTTTTCATTTTCTGTGACCCGTATGTGTGCAAGCTATAGCAATCTTTTTTCTTTATACTATGTGATCTGCATCTAAAAAAGTCTCCATTTGCACTGTTTGATAATGGTGAGAACTGGGATAGAGGAATCCGGAAGGCTAAGAAAGGCCAAGTGCTTCTAGGCAGATTGGTGGTACTTCGCAGGTTGAGTTGTTTCATCCATGATGGGATGGGATGGTTGCTATCATCTGTGTGCCAAGATAAAGTTCTGAGGTAGTGAGACATACATCCTCTTGTTATTATCGTTAGTTGACAGAATATAGCTCTCTGTCAGGAAAAGCAGTGTTATAGGCTGAAAATGTACTTGACCAAGGCCAAGAATCAATCACTTTTGCAGACAGAATATGCTTAGGCAAGTTTTTCTTAATGATACATATATATATATATATGTGTGTGTGTATATATATATATATATATATGTATATAATTTTTAAGAGAAATTGCAGAAAGAATGAACAGTAGCCCAAAGTTATTTATTTTTTCTTGACTGTGTATTTTTTTACCTACTTCGTGTAGTTCTTTTTTTAAGAAGGCATTTAGCTTTTACTGAGAAAAACAAGCACTCCCACTGCAATAGCAGGCAACTGTGTATACTTTCGAAGTCTTTCAGATGTCAATGAAACACCAGCAGTGCACGCAGATACCTTTGTAGGTAGCTTTCAAGCAAGGACGTTTGTGTTGAGCACAGATGTCACTAAATGAAGTTAATCCTTCTAGCATCTTTTCACCTTTTTGTGTGTGTGTGGCTTATCAATGGTAACTGTCAGCCATAACGAAAAAAAAAAAAAGAGACAACTTGACATAGCTAAATGTGAAAACCTTTCATTTAAGATTTTCTTTACGGTCTGCATCCAATTATCAGTACTTTTTAAAAATCATTTTGAGAATGATATACTAGTATTTCAGTGTATTTTATTATTGGTTATCTTTGTTTCTAAGGAGGCAAGTGCAGTGACAGATGCTGCAGATATACCATGCTTTTTCTCATGTTGTGGCTTTAGTGGGCTTTGGATCAAACTGCAATATATTCTGAGTATCATGAATGAAGAAATCCTATAAGCAGAGTGAAAATACTTCTCTATATCCCAAAATATAATTTCCTCATAAATATAAATGAGACAGCTAGAAAAGAACAGCAACAACAAGTTCTTTCCTTTGATTTTTTTTTTTTTTTTTCCTCTGACTGCATAATGGGAAGTGTAGCATTCAAAAATCCCAGAACATGGAATGAAATTCAAAATATCCAATGCATCAAATAATAGTTCAAAAATGAGAATATATGCAAGGTGTAATTGTAATTTACATCTCCATAACACATGTCTATAGATTCTCAAATTCCCTAATGCCTTCAAAATCCTCTAAGTTGTCCATATCAGTAAGGGGGAAATTGTCATGATAATGATATACTTGTAAGTAAGACAAGATATAGAGATGTAAAATTTGTATATGTGTCCTAAAAAGTGTGTATCATTTTTATTTACTGATTCCAGGGTTTACGCTCTGATAACAAGCCTATTTTTGTCAGTGGTGTCTTTTGTGAATAACTATATTTTTAAAAGTACCTTTAAAGTTATGTAAATTTTATTATAATCTTTAATTCTCATTTTATTTAGTTTGAGTTGACACTGGTTTAAATTTTATTGAGAGCTCTTCACCTTTTCAGGAAATACGGTCTCGTAAGTAAGATAGATAGAGGAATACAAATTAAACCAAAGTTGCCTTACATGTTACTGAACTTACGCAACCAGTTCTAACAAATTAAAGGTAATGCATTTATTATTACAAAGTATTAGTACAATTAAACTATATCCACTGAGGAAGGGAATGTGGAGAGGGAGGTGCTGGTTTCTTCTCCCTGATAACTGATAACTGGATATGCAGGAATGGCACAGCACTGCAGCAGGGACCTTCAATCTGCACCTCAGAAAAAACACCTTTACCACTAGGGTGGTCAAGCACTGTCAAAGGCTTCTTAGAGAGGTGGTGCCCTCAATAACTTGCTTTAACTTTTGGTTAGTCCTGAAGTGCTCAGGTTGTTGGACTTGAGGTGGTTGTGGATTTAATAAATCCTGTCCAACTGGATTTGGTTTTATTTTGCAAAGGGGGCGCAAAAAGTTTTATATACATGAAAGTGTGTGTGCATGTATATATCTGTAATTTTTTCATGTATGTTATATATATTTATACAGTGCATCTTTTACCTATCTACCAAAGCTATTTCTGACTGGAACAGCACGTAGCATACCAAGTGCTGCTACCAATCTTCTCTTATTTCCAGGTTTTCCCTGGAAATCTGCAAATAAAGCAGTTTCTATCCAGACCCAAGGGAAAATTAAGTACTCTACAAATGCATATTGGTAGTTTGTACAATCCTGATTAATCTGGAAGCATATTATGAGAATCTACATCAAAGAAAATTTCATTGGTCAGTATGATAGAAAGGGTCTGGTGTGTTTAAGTAATCCACAATGAAATGAGTGATAGTAGGAAATGATGGTGAATCAGAAAAGCTGTAGCACATAGTGATGAGAGTTTCAAGAGGCAAAGTGAGAACTGATACAGTGGTTTGTTCTTTCTTCTTCAATTACTTAACATTTCCTATCATGGTTTCATCAGTGAAGTATAGTTCCTTATATGAATATCTCATCTACGTAATAAAAGTAGACTAAACCCTGTTTTTAAAAGTGTTTTCTCCTCAGCATGAAAATAATAGTTTCCTTAACTGTCAGAAATCAGCTTTTCACATTGGTGATATTCACATGGAAATTTCCTTCTTTTAGCTCTAGAAGGATCGAATTTCAGAAAGAGAGAAAGGAAAATTATGACTTTTTCCACAAACTTATTCTAACTTGTGTAGAATCACAAGTGCCTGCTGTGAGTAAAAGGAAAACTCTGTCCCCAGAGTTCCCAGAAAAACACAGAAATTCTCTGCACAGGAGAGAAATGACATGCTGTAGCAAAAGGTCAATGAACACAATGTATTCTGAGTTCTGGACTTGAAATTTTAAGGGTTCCTGTAAAGAAACAGAGAAGAAAACATAATCTTATATTCCACCATTGGTGTAAACAAGTCAGAGGGGAGTTCTTAATAATATTGGGTTTTGCAGAGTTGAGCTAAACAGATTTGACATTGTCAAATACTTTGCAGCTGGTTTGTGTTGGCATATGTAAAATATATTTTCAGAAGTGGGCAGGAGTTAGCACAAACACAGTAATGAAGGAGCATTTCCTCTAACAAAGTTTGGATTATTTAACATGTTAATTATACATCAAAGTTTCCTAGGAAGTGAGTGAAGCTATTTCTAGGAAATAAACAAGGTTAATTTGCTAGAACAATTAGTTTTTGAGAATTAACGATGTATTATTATTGTATATTATCGATATGAGCCTCTGTTGGTTTCTGATGCTTTACAATCCACCCAAGAGAAAATCTTAAGTCTCAAAGTAAGCTAAATAAAAAATCTTTTTGTCAAAAACTTAGCAGATGCAACTGGGGATGAAGGAAAAAAAGTGTCTTTACCTTTTGAGCTGCTCAGGTTGGGTCTGTTCACAGATCTGAAAAATGTTACTGAGAATATTAAAGTAATTCTATGCACTTTAAAAAGAAAGTGGAAAAAAAAAAAGGTAATAACTTTGTAAGCAAAATAACCATGTGCCTTCCAGACGTTATTTTGATCTTTAATTTGGGGCTTTCTCAAAGTGTTTGCATGTTGGTAGTTCTCTGCTTGGTAGGTGAAATTCCCCTCTGTCCTGCTGAAATTCTTCATGCTATGGCTAGAGAAATTAATTACCAGACGTTTTATAATTTACCTTCATGGAAGAGTAACACAACAAAGTTGTACCATTTTAAGACTTTGTTTTTTGTTGTGTTTTTTTTTTTTTTTTTTTTTTTTTTTTAAATCATAATTTAATTTGTAAATTAAGGCAGAAATGTTTTCACTCTTTTTTTTGTTTGTTTGAATAATTGAAACTGTCACACAGCTTGAAACATTCTTAACTAGTGAATTTTCCCACAGTATTTTAACTGTAGGTAGTCTTGGCATTTGACAGTATATTTGCTGTTTGGCAAATGGTTAAAGTTAAATGTGTATGTGCATGTGTAAGGGAGAGAAGAGAGGAATGGGGAACTTCATTTCTGGTATGGAGAACTTTACAGCTGGGTATGCTTTATTCGCATGTCATGTAAGAAGTCACTGAAACAAACACTAATCTTGATCGTTATCTGATTTCTCAATTTCACTCCAAGTGCTTCATATCCTATCCATAGCTCATATCCTAATTTCTTTCATTTTGCAGTGCGTATGTTTCAAATAAGAGGTTTGACCTTGAGCTGAGCTGAAGTACCACACCTTCTGTGTTTGAAAAGACAATATTTTAAAAACCTCGTTTCTTAAATATAACTGAAGACATTTTAAAAGGCTTGAATAAAAGGATAGAAGATGTTAGTCCTCAATGGCTATTCCTT
This sequence comes from Tympanuchus pallidicinctus, assembly GCF_026119805.1. Lineage (NCBI taxonomy): Eukaryota > Metazoa > Chordata > Aves > Galliformes > Phasianidae > Tympanuchus > Tympanuchus pallidicinctus. Next base: position 11,216,887 of record NW_026294648.1, on the reverse strand, counting down.
ACAATCTTGTACAAATGGCACTGTGAGATTTCATATTCGCTGTGTCTTATTGATTTTTCAGTGCCATTTCAGTTTGCAAAATATTTCTCTTTCACTGCAGGCACTCACATTTAAGCTGTTTGCTTCCATTTTATACATAATAGACCAATTTATGACCTCATACATACTTTTACCATTGAATTATCTTGAGGCTATGTCCTCAAGAACACTAGTGAGAATTCATTTACAGTAAGTGAGCAGTGTTTATGATGCCACTAGTGAATTACTTGAAAACTGAAATATAGGACACAAAACAGCAGCCATTGCTGACTGCTCCCAGTCTCTAGTTTAAATTGTTCTCTACTGTAGGCAGTAGGCTTGATTGCATTTTCTGTATTGAAATAGCAATTTCAGTGTCCTATTTCTTGTACCGAAGTATCACTTTTTAATTATTGATAAATTGAGACGTCAGAGAAGAAACTAGCTTTGCATAATCTTATGTCTGGTTGTGGCTCATAGTTCTGTGGTAGGACGAAACTTAATTGCCCCACTGAGAGTCCTCAACATCAGTTTTCTTTAAGTGAACCAGTTGGAAAGCTTTCATTGACTCATATATTTCAACTTTTACTTCAGAGGAGGAAAAAGAATGGGAACAGTGATGACAATTATAAAAATGAGTAAAGACTGACTTGAAGAAAGGGGTTATTTGATTTTTTTGATTTCCACTGTGAAGGGATCTGTTTGCTAATGAGAATCATATCATTAGTAGAAGTTTTCTACTTGCCTTACTTGTAAAAAAAAAAAAAAAAAAAAAAATCCGGGACAAATATTGTCTTTTATCTATATCAAAAGACCTCTTGTCAAAGTAAAAATGACACTTGACATCTCAAAGGAAATGAAGTAGATTAAAAGCAGAGCATACTCAATTTGAATAACAGAAATTCATATGCTCAATTAAAAACAAGTAATTTGAAGATAATTATTCCCAGGCATAATATTCATTTTAGTTTTGCAAATTACTCCACTGAAGTCACTACATCATGCGTATAAAAAGATTCATTCTTCAACAGTGACTTGGTCATTCCAAGCATCAGGGGGACTTGTGTGAATCAGTTGTTTATCTTGAAAGCTGCAGAATCTCCTATAGACCATGATGGATACTGAGAAGGATTCTGAAGAGCATCCAGCTTGGGCACAAAGAAGTTCTCACTTGAGTTAGATTTGCCAGGTCACTGCTATAGCATAACAAAAAAATTGTTGGCCACATTGACCTATCTACCTTCTGGTCTTTGTTAGTTGCCAAAGTAATGGGAGAATCTAGCCCAGTAACCATAACGTATTAGTTCCTTGCACTCTATCTTCTTGGCAGGCAGATGTTCTATTAATATTTTTTTTCTGTAGTAATTAATCACAGAATATTTAAGTCCTGTGCCTTGTGATTTGGAAAGGAATACTCATTTTTCTATTTCATGAGACAGAAGCAGAACAGGACCAGATGGTCCAGAGTGTCAACACTAGAGATCAATGAAAATATGTATAGGTATATTTTAAATAAGACTCAGTACAATTTGGTTGAAAAGGAGTTTCACAGAATTTCACCAATTTAAATATCTGGTGCCAGGGTGTTTGTATGTTTTAAAGCTAAGCAGCACTTTCACGTATTCCGACTGCAAAAGATACCAAACAAGTGCTTCCATATATTGTATAGTTACTGAGAATAACAGCGTGATCTGAATTAAAAAAAAAAAAAAAAAAAGGTGAACACAGCTTCTTATCTGTGTTCAGTCCTCTCCCACTCAGTTATGGTAATGAACACCTCTAATAATCTTATTATAACAAAATACATGGAAATAGTTCGATTCTTGATTCTTCTATGGGGAGATGCCGTAGAGAGGAACACGTGCTACTCTTATCATATATGTCCACACATCTGAAAGAAGGAAAGAGAAATAGCCAGCATAGTACTTGGCCTTGAATATTATTGTGCACAACATGAGAGAGGTAGACAACTACAAAAGAAATAGTCCATGCAAGCTATATTTCTAAATTGTGCTCCATCCAAAGATGTTAAATCCAATTGCTGAGGAATTAAAATCAATCTCCCAGCTACACAACTGGGAGATCATACTATAAGAAGAGAGAGGCTCTCTCTAAAGATACTCTAGATCATACTGAGAAGAAGAGAGTGGCTTTGTAAGGTGCATCTTTTTTACAAGTAGAGATTTTTCTGCTGACATCTCTATTGTACAGTGCTTTTAGGGAAGATTGTATGTGCATGTTTGCATTGTTTCTTGCTTTCTCTGACATCTTGTGCACAACTAATGTAAGAATAGGTTTTGACAGGGAGTTGCTTGGCACTTTTCTAGTACCTTTGAGGAATTTGGAGTGACAGGAGCTGTGGTGTTGTCCTTGTATTTGCCTTGATAACACACTTGATAACACGTACTTTTTCTCCCCACATCCATACCTCCAATTCATTAAAGCTTAAGTGGTGATTAAACCTAACCAATAAAGAAGGAAAAAAAAAAAAAAAAAAGGAAAAAAAAAAAGAGAAAAACTAACCAAGAATCTCATGTCTAATGCAATACATCCTAGTGTTTGGAGCTAAACTGCAAAATCCAAACACAAGTGGGTTGACTGAGTTCTCAGTAATTAAGCTTTGATTTAATCTTATGTTTTATTAAGTAGTTTCCCTTGTTTCTAACTGAAAAGCTGTTGCTCAAAAGCATTTTGTCAGCTGATGCTCTGAATACTTTTCCTCAAGGCCAGTTTCAGGCACATAACATGGATTTTTAGAAAGACTGGCTCCAAGGTGGTTGTTGATGGTTTTCAAACATGAAGTTTCACTTTGATGACTGAATGCTTTGTCTTTTTTTCCTGATTTCTCTTTTCCCATCTTCTTTCATGTAAGTAATAAAATTGTTTTTAAAGAGAATTAGAGATGGGTTAATTCTGGGGAAATTCTTGCATGCAAGTGTAAGTGTTACAACTGACAGACATTAAATATACTAGATTTTTTTTAATGTCTTAAACTTGTTTGTTCATATTATGTATGCATTCTGTATTGCATCTGCAAACTATTTTCATGATTGCTTTTACTTGATTGAATTAGACCACTGAATTGTCATTCAAAGAAACTTCATACAAACTTTCAAAAGCCTTTAAAGTACTAAGCTATCACATTACCTCCATGATCCCACTGCGATAGCAGAACTTAAGAATCAATGTAGAATTTGTCTCTAAGCTCTTTCTAATGAAGGCTCAGGTATGAAAAACTAAACCTACTCAGATTTCAGTACAATTTTCTAACAGAAAAATAGGTTCTGTTGAAGAACATGAAACATAAACCTCCCCATTTAAGTGTATAATTAGGAATACATTTTCTCTGTTAAAAAAAATTAGGTATTCCGTTGGCTGCTGAAGTATTTCCTGTATTTCTGCTTCCTTTTCTCAACATGTCTTTCAACCCAACAAGAGCTTTTCCAAGAAGTAGGCACCACCAACAAATATCATGCATTTATTAGCTGAGTTCAGAGTTGCAAAAGAACCAGCTATACTGTGCTGCTCAATAATCTTAATTATGTTTTGCCTATCCTACATGAGTTTAAAGATTATTTTTAAAAGATCTTACTCTCCAGCTGTGTTTTAATCCTCCAACCTGATATTAAATCTTTGCCATTCTAATCTTCTTTTAACATTTAAATTTGTTCATAATTTTCTACAATTTACAAATTTAAAATTGATCACTGCTGGTGATGGAATGTAAAACTTAATTGCTAATCTGGGGAAAAAATAAAATTAAAATGAAATCATATGACAGATTCAATTTGTGGAAGTTAATCCATATTCATTGTTTCTTACAATCAAGGAAAAAAAAAAAAACAAATAGAGCATAAACAGAGGTTGCTTTCACCATTCTGCAGAACACAGGTACAATTAGTATTTTCAAGCCATCACATATTTTTCCAAGAGTAGACTTTTGGCTTACTCTTTTTTTTCAGACTGAAATAATATGATTATTTTAACACAAAAGAAGGTACCCAAGAATGACAATATTAAATAATGTTTTCCCAACTTACAAAAATAAAGCACATCTTGTGTGCTTAAGAAAGACCCTTAGTCTTTCTTTCTGAATTAGAAAATCATGAGTTATGTTGTAATGAGCCCCTGGGCTGCCCTGCTTTCTGCTAATATTCATTCAAATATTTTAATATTCATTCAGAATATTTTTAATATCTTCAAATATTCATTTGTTAATTATTCTAGTTGTGAAACTTCTGCTGGATTCTAATGTTTCTACATATTTGCCCAATTCATTCTCCCTCTATAGAGAGTACTCCAAAGCATAGCAGAGTTTGTCCTGCCTCAAAAAAATTCCTGCGTATAGGAAATATCACTTTTTTAAGGTTCAGAGGGGCAAAAAACTTCTCTGAAAGGAGCATTAAGCTATACTTGAAAGGGCACTTCCACATGCCTCAAAGATCCTTGCAGAATTCAGGGTTTAGCAGAAAGGAAGTTTGGTCCGAGCATTTCATTGCTTTATCTGAACAAGAAGTCTTGTATTGCATAAACATGGTGTGATGTTTAAATGTGACAATATATTTATGATACTATTTTTGACATGGTGCTTTCTTCCACACTGTTCTCAATTGCTGTGCTCTTTTAGGGAGCCCAGTCAGGTAGAAATGTGTAGAAGGGTTGTCTGTGCTCCAGTGGGAGCTCGGGGACAGGCTGGAAGGGGAAAAAAATAAGAGGCTACAGGCTTGGGCAGGTAAGTGCTCACAGCAGAGAGTTGGAAGCCTTCATGCAGCTCATGCTGAGATTGAGAGTGCTTGAGGAGTTGAGAAAGGACAGTCAGGCCACAAAAATGATTAGAAGAATTTCCTTGGGACTGTGCAGAGTTTACTGCTTTAGTGCAACTCAGAAAGTCGCCGCAGCCAAGCCTGAAAACTAGAAATCACCTGCAGGGACACAGTGGGCATCGAGAGCATTGTACATCTCCCTTTTACTCACGCATGCTTTCCTAGTCTTGGTTAATTTTGGATTTTTATGTTTACTTTATTATCTGATAAAAGCTTTGTTGCTGCTCTGACTTAAATTTAACGTGTTTTAGTCTTCCTAGCAGACCAGTTGTAAGCGGATCCACCTCAAAATGGATAAGTAATAATACTTGTAGAAATTAGATCTGAAAATCATAAACAAGATGTTTTCTGTACATTACTAAAGATGTACAGACTTTACATTTGCTTCATTAAACAGCTATTATGGAAAAAAACACAGATTACTTAGCTGTTGAAGCTGCTCTCTAATTATTTCTAGTAAATTTTTGCACATGAGAATAAAACTAACTTTTTCACAAGGCCGAACTTCATATAAACTTCATATTAAGTGGAGATGCTAAAAAACAACAACAGATAAAAACACCTCCAGGAAAAACAGAAATCAGTCTTATTCAAAATGGCTGCAGAACTATGTAATAAGTTAATTTGACACCGGCTTATCTGCAAAAAGTATGCTATTTTAAAAAAGGCAATAGGAAGATGTCATGCACTCCATTATATTTTCACAAAAGGTAACATACATGACTGAAAATCTTGCAAGTAAAGGGGAATAATTTTTCAGAAGTGTTTTCAGGAACTCCCTTGGCTTCACAAGTTAGGCTTCACAAGTTAGAATTTTGCTGTAATAAGTGATAATGTAAAATAGCTTATACTGTAGCAGCAGTCCTTCTAGACCATCTGCACAAAGAACTTAATAGGATTTTCAAACTCTTTTAAGTCCAAAAACAATGCTTGAAGTCCAAGATTTACTCTGCTTATAAAATGTCTATAAAAATACCCCCTAAACCCTTCTAGTACCATATCCTCAAAGTGTCAGATGCTTCTTCATATTGTAATCTTCATTAATTCACTTCAAACGGTGTTTGCAATTACTGAAAGACTTGGGAAAAAAAAAGTTTTTGAGATTCTTAAAACTTAATGCAAATGATACAATTCCTCTATAAATTAACCTTACCGAACATGACTGCTCTTACTGGATACGCACTCAGTTGTCTGTCTATATATGAGTGTTTCAGATACACAGAATAGCTCTGTGACTGCAAGCAACCCTAAAAAGACTTCTAGGAAAATATGATATTCGTCTGCTTTAAATGTAAAGCCATTAAATTATTCTACTTTCTTTCTTGAGCTGCTCAAATACCTTATCTTTTTGCTAAGGTATTGAAATATTAAAATGTGTTCTAACAGGAGTCCACACTTAAACTCCATATTAACTCAGAAAATGCTCTCAGTCTTTTCTAATAATCTGTAAACATGTAAAAGGAGCTGCAGAAGATTGCATTCTGATGGTGGAATACTAGCTTGTTGCATGTTACCAGTATCAAAAAATGCCGCAGAGATTATTTAACTGACAGAAAAACGTTCTGAAAGGGCTGCTGGTTGATCTAATCTGAGCAGTGCATTCCATGGTTTTTATTTCCTTTGTAGTAATTGTTTGTATGAATTTATTGTTAATCACAAATGTTTTTAAGTGATTCTGCTTGATGGCTCACCAGAGTTTTCTTCAGTATGCTTACACTGCCATCTTTAGGGTACGTTTCTTTCCCCCATCATTCATGCAGTTAATTGGAGTGACATGGCATGCATAAATGTTACTGGCAGTTACTATTCCAGTTGTGGACCACAGCATAATAAACATATAAAATATATTGAAAAGCTTGAGAAAGCAAGTATTAGAGACTATAGATTTTTCAAGTAAGTAAATGGATAGTCAGTGTCATATTTTAATAAATCAGTATCAGGGCACCTTGCTTCCCCAGCTTACATGCTGCTGCAGAGGACGGTCTCGTGTTGGTCAACATTGTGAGTAGGAGTGGAATATTCCTTCATGTCCTCAATACAGTTTCTAGATGTTTCTAGATAGAAGCCATTCATTCTGAAAGGCTTAATTCCTCCCAGCTTAATGGTTTTTCTAGCTCTGCCAACCTGAACAAGGTGGCTAGCCATGGAGGTTCTTAGGACCAATAACTTGTGAGATATTTCATGACTCACTCAAGCTGTTTTAAGTCTTTTAGTCTCTTCCATGATTTATTTGAATTCAAGTTGCATTCTTTATACAGTTTCATAATGAACTATAATAAATAATATTATTTTAACATAAGTATAGTAATATATATTCTTATAATAACATGTAACTATGCAAAATGAAACATATTGGTTAGATACATTAGGCTGCAAGCAAATGCAACTATCAATAGATACTCATAATGCCAAAAAACATTCTGAGCTCCAATAATTTTTAGAAAGAAGAGAACCTATTTTGTAGGTAAGGTAACTGATGCCGTTATGCTTGACTACCTCCATTCCACACCAATGTCTTCACAAGGTATTCAAATATGATGTAAAGTATTCAAATATTCGACACTTAAAAATTCCTCCTTTCATTATTCTGAAATCAAGGGGCATGCACATCTATTTTTGAACAAGAACAGTATTTCCTCCTTTAAAGCATATGAAATAGCATCAAAATATGCAGTGAATGTTCAATAAATTGTCTTAAGAAGAAATTTTTTTTAACTATTTTAATTGTTGGAAGTCTAGTCTATGTATATACATGTATATATTTTCAGACAGAAAAAGATTGGTTTGTTTTCCAGGGGTTGGTTGGTTGGTTGGTTGGCTGGTTTTTTAAATGATAAATGTGGAATGTTGCATAAAGATAGAGAAACAAGATGAAACAGCATTTCTACAAACAGTGCACTGGCTTCAATATTATCACTTTTCTGTGACTTTTATTGCCGACTGCTTTATTCCTTGGTAAGTCATGATCCCATATCACATACATCTCATCTCTGGCAGGATTACTCTCTCAAAAAAATGGAAGAAGTAAGAAGATGAAATCCTTAAATAACTTGCTTGCCTGGGTTTAGTTCTGCAAGTATAGACTTGAAGATGAAGATTGTTCTGTTATCTTAAGATAGTAGGAAAGCTTTTACATTTTCCATTCTAGCTATGATATCTATCAGACAAACTCAGTTTTTTTCAGTGTCCTTTAAAAATACTTAATTAGTAGTAGTGTTCACATTTGAGCGCAGGAAAAGCACTTCAAGATTAATAGAAGCATAATTCCTATATAATGATGTTATTTCTTTCAAAATAATGAAGTCTGGACCAAAATTGTGGATGATGAATACTATAAGAAACACTGAAAACTGAAACCTTTCACATAATGTGAATAAACTTTGTGGAAAGGAACAGCTGAACAAATTGTATCTTCTCATCTATGAAATTAATATTTTTAATCAGAACTTCTTTCCGTTTCTCATCCAATTAATCTCAGATTAAAAAAAAAAAAAAAAAGAAGAAAATAAATCCTGCTTGCTTTTCTTCAAATCTCATATTACTGAGATACAATATTTTGTAACAAAGGAACACTTTTCATCTATAGAATTTGAAATAGCATATAAAATTTTCAAATTTAGTCTTGTGATCAATGAACTCAGTGTCTCTCTTCCTGAAAAAAAAAAGCATTTGTAATTCTCATGGCAATGTTGATGCAATGTGTAGTTTCATATAGCAAGATGATGTGCAGATGCACTATTCTTAAAGCTAGGAAAAGCTTCTACAATCATAATGCCTTGGTGTTGGACTATCATGAGTATAAATTTCTATATAATTAATAACCTTGGGGATTTTATCAGCATGACAAGTCTGTCTCAGAAAAGATGTTTATTTGAAGGCATACAAAGTTGTTTAAAGAAAAGTAAAATTCTGCCTCATCTTAAAAAGATTCCACCTGTCTTATGACCAGACAACCTTAAAGGTTTTGGAACCTTTGGAATCTGTATAATGGAGAAAGTCAGCTATTCTTTGTTCCAAGAGTCTGTTCTAATCCCATTAAATTTATTTTTCCATTTTTTTTCTTTGAGTACAGCTTATCTTAGGTTCAATCTGAGGTTACTTGTGGAAACTTTTGCTTATACCAGCTAGAGTTTAGATGGTCTACAACTGAATCCTTGTATTTTATCAAGCTCACATATTTGAGGTTTTTTTCTCTTATCTCAGTATTTATATTTCTGTGTTTTATTTGAGAATTTAAACTTCCTTTACTTGTAAAAACTGATGATGTTTTCTCCCCACATTTCGGTACTTCATACACTTCTGATCTGTAAAACAACAGGAAATGGAGGTTGTATCAGTTGCTATTGTGCTGCTAAGTACATTTATATGAAAACAGAGGGAAAAAAAATATGAAAATAAGGTGCAATTTACCTATTAGTTAGTTAATTACAGTTTTCATTTGCAACATTTTTCTTTTATATCTAATTCTGTTCAGAGTAGTTATTTTAAAGGCTGTCGGATTGCAGCTGCCTCAAAAGAATCATGCGTTTAAGTCTCAAAGAATTTATATTGGAATGAATTTAAGATTAATTCCAGTGTACTGAAAACACAGCAAAAATGAGAGCAGGTTTATAGCAGTATCCTATGACATATATCTTGGCAGTTTTTGGTGTTTCAATTTTGTTATTTTAAAGAAGCCTAAGTGGATTCAAAATCAAATCTATTTATAATTCAGCCTGGCTTGCAGTACATTTCTCAGTTTGCCAGCTGGCAGCTGATTTCTGCAATCTAGCTGAGAAATTTATCTGATGAAGGAAATACAACTGTGCCAATGCTTTTTTTTCCAAATAAAAATGATTAATGAAAAATAGAAGTGATGCAAGAGAACACCTGAGAATGTTACAGATGATGAAATCACAGTATACAGTAAAGCATATTTTTCTGTTAACATACATTCATTTTTAAATGCAGCCAGGGAGTCACTTTCTGAAATGATGGGCTGTATTCGTCACCCATTGCTCAGTCAGTATGGCATGTGTGTCTGTGGCTGGCTGTCTCCCCCGGGCACTCCAAAAGGAGCTCAGGTGTGAACAGACATGCACACTGCACTGACAACTTGTAGACTATCACCCACAAACAAAACAGAGAGTAAATGGAGTGACACTGCAAAATTGCTGGCATGCATCTGCATTCCCTGAGTCTGTCCAGACAGCCTGTTCGACCTGTGGCTTCAAATTGTGCCATAACAATCAAGCTGAATACTTAAGTAAATTAGATTATTCTTATTTGACAGGATATTTACACATAAACGGTCAGGTTATGATAACAACTGTCAATATGCTGTCAATACAGAAAACATCAGAGCCTTGAGAGCACTCACCAATCTCCGTGGCCCTGAGCAGTACTTCCCTCAACCCATGGCTTTGAGTCCCAGCCATCCCCAGTGCCCTTCGCCAGCCCTGCGGTTGCTGCAAGATGTCGGCTGTGGCCCTGCTATCGCATAGCAGGCTTGGCACCAGGCCTGGCTCCTGGGGGCTCCCTTGGGCTGGGGAGCAGGCAGCCAGCCCTTATGCACTGCTGGTGGGAAGAGTGTGTATGTGCAGATGATACAAATGCCATGCAGGGTTACACAAAAAGCGCTATTTTTAGTTGGGTGTTTTAATGCTACCAAGAGCCAGCGCTCCATTTTGTTACTTGTGGCTCTAAATGAGCTGTGAGTTGCAAAGAGTTCAGCTCTCCCAGGCATGGCTACTTTGGCCTCATTAACATGTAAGTAATTGTCTGGAGTCCCAAGAATGTGTACCCGGCTTTGTTAGCACTAGAATTATTTTCCTTCCATCTCTCATTACTGTGAAGCTATGTAAGTGGCTGTTCTTCCTATGATCACAGTGAATAAAGCTTGCCTGTCCTGTCTTAATGGTACTGGCTGTACTTGCACTTGCAAGCCCAATATTCTCCCACACCATCTAATCCATATTTAAAACATTATCCTTCCTGTTCTCAACAGATCACACAGCATGGAGACAAATAACAATTTTAACTTCAATTGAATTAGGAAATTAAGTTTTGTCAAAACTTACTCTAAAAAAAGAGTGGAAATCTAATCCTAGCAATAAATAGCATTATACTTTTGGAAGTATGTTATCAGAATAGTATGTAACTTCCAGTTAATAGACACTACATTCTAGCAAAATGTAGTCAGAGCTATAGTCTGAAAGAGTCAGGTACAGCATTTCTGGTTCTGAGCCTCTACCATTGTTAATTCATACTGATTGATTTATTTACCATCATTAAAAAGCATTGCACATTTGAGTTGGTTGTAATTAAGATGCATGCACTCTTAATATTGCTACTTGACTACAACTGTTTCAAAAATCAATGTAACCTCTTAAATAAAGAATATGGGCTATTTATCATTTGTTATAGAAATCTGCATTACTGCAAATGTGCCCAGCTAAGATAGGCTTCTAAAGCATTACGTATCCTGCTGTAATTTTATCACAAATCTTTCTTATGTAGATTGTTCTTACATCTATTGAGAATCTGTTGTTTGCCATTACAGAAGTGTATTTACATTTTGAGCTAACAATTACCTGAATGCAACAACAAAAAGGCAGGACTGTGTGTTTAAATAATTTATTTCTTGTAAAATGAACTTATATAAGGTTATCATTTTTTAATGTATTTCACATATATACATTATTGTTCATAGGCAACCTTTCTAAGACTGAAAAGACAAAAATGAGCCTAACTGTAAATAGTCTTCCATGTTTCTTTACTCAAGCTTAGAAAGGTAAAGTTTTTAAATGTATTTTCAATGGAAAAAAGCATGTTTTTTTTTAATTTAGAAATAAGAATAGATGAAATATATTATTAAAATATATAATTTTTAAATTGAGAGAATATTATTTATTTTGAGAATATCGGCTTAAAATGTGATCTGAATAGCTAGGTGAATTTCTTTAGCAACATGCTGGAAGTGAAATGGTCAAAGCTCATATAAGATGTTGCTTGTCCTCCAAGATAGGAACAGGAATTCACTACACGTCAGAATATGGCAGATGGATTTACAGCTTTTTATCAAAGAAAAGGGAGGAAGCTCTTCATTTTGCTGGAGTCCATCCCATTTCAATCAACTGTTTATGTTATTTGTCTGTACAATGTTTCTATAGCACTTTTCATGGCATTGTTTTAAAGGCAGGGAGGCTAGGTCCAAAGCCTAAGTCACATTTAGTGAATGTTGAAATTGAACCAGCTACATCTCAGGAATGTCTTGGCCTTTGTCCCAGGTTAGGGGGAAAATTCTCAGAACAGAATGCTTCTTTGAGAAGTCTCTCAGCTTACCTTCAACATTTTTTTGAGGCAAAACAAAGTATTGCCTGTTTTCTTCACAGAATGACATTTCCCATTAGAGTAATTATCTGTTCCATCATTTTAGCTTTTCAAGAGAGCAGAGAAATGAAATATATCCAGCTGTTCTTAAAATAACTTCTGCCTCATAGTATATATTAACCTTATTCACGTGGAAAGGAATTTTGCTAAGCTTGGGAAAATGATTTAGATAAAACAAAAATCACACCTGGGATATAATGAAAACAAAAATATGCATTTCTTCTATTTAAAAAGTAAGATTTCATCTAGAAAGTCAGCCTTTTTGAGGTGATTTCAAGCTGTGGAAAATTAATTTTGCCCCAGTCAGAATAATCACTGTTACTAACATAGAAAGATTTGTTTCTGGATAAAGTAAAATGTCAAGACAGCTCAGATTTGTTCAAAATTGTTTAAAATTGCATCCAGGAAGCTTATCATGGTGGATAATTCTGGAATGAGAAAGAAAAGACAAAGAAGCAATCATTCCTATTCAAACATGCATGCATCAGCACTGAAGTTCAAAAAGTTGAATTCATCAATCAGTCAGCAAGAATAATCCACGTTGTCGTAAAATTGTTTAGGCATGATCATATGAGTGAATTATAGAAGCTGATGATTATGGTTCCCTATTAAGTTTGGAATATTGTACTTTTCCCCCTTACCTCTTCAGGAAAATGTTGGGGAGTCCATAAAACCTACCAATATCTAAAAGCTAAGAACTGAAATATGAGAGTTACAATTTTTAATAGGAGTTTTATTCTTTCCTTAAGGATTGCACTGACATGAATTAAAAATAAGTTCAACTGACCATTTAACCTAATTGAATATTTAATTCAATTTGCATACATCTTTGTACATTAACATCTTTTGCTTTCCTATTAAACTAGCTTTTAAACTATATAATAAAAGATATTGATTACAATGAGAGTTAAAATTGCTTTTCAAGTAAAGATTTCTTGATTCTCTGATCCCAAGAGATATTTGCCCATCTGTTACTATGCAGAAAAAAAGGAAACAATTGCAGGTTTAATGCTCTGAAAATCTTCTTAATTTGTCTCACAATTAAAAGTGGTTGTAAATATAAATTTGAAAGAACTGTCTGCAACTGACAATGTGTTAGTGATGATAAGCAATGGCAAATGATATTCACCTTGTATAATTTAAAGTACGTATAGATTACCAAAACACAGCCATTGAACTTGTACGTATAAATACATCTTTTCACATGTGGTAAGTATACTGCCTATTGTTTCCATGCAATTAATACATCCATCTAGGTTGTTAAAGTATTATAATACATTTCCTGTAGTGTAAAATTCTCTATAATTTTTAGGTAATAATCTTGTATTTGTAGAATCATGATTTTAATTCATTTCAGTGTAATTTAAATGCTTTCTTGTTGATTCTAGATTTATTTCAGTTAGCTCTTGTGCTGTGATGCTGCTTGCTTTTGCTGATGAAGCCAAAGCAGTGAAGCTTCCAGTTGGCAACTTTGATCCATTGTACTTTGCTATTCATTGCTTTTAACTTGTTTAGAGCTAGCATGAATGAAGTAATTACCCCATAGATCGTGGTTTTCCCACCTGAGTAGGAGGAACTCCTCTGGGAGATGTACAGAATTAAAATGTCATGTGTCAGGTTGAGTCTTTCCTGGAACCTTTGCCTGTCTTGTCTGACAGTGGCTTTTGAGTTCCACAGTAGTCAAAATTAAAACTAAAGACCAGCTTACAGTAATTACAGAAATGTCAGGAACACTACTTCTGATAAAATTAACATGCCTGAGTTCTTTCAAGCTGTAGGATGCTGTTACACATTCAGCTCTTTATCCATTCCCTTGAGAAAAATCATACTGGAAAAGCCATGTTTGGCTCACCTAATAAGTGGGACCAAATGAATTTGAGATTGCTTAGCCTTCAGGCAATAATACACCCTAGAGCAGTTTACAATCAATATTTCTTCACAAGGACCCTGTGAGTGCAGTGGTAAAGAGGGAATATGTAGCTACAGTTAAAAGCATGAGTGATTCTTCCAATTTTAATACAGCTGCTGAAGTACTAAAAACTTGGAAGTTTGTAAATGCTCTAACTTTGAGTCATTCTCCACTGTAACTGCAGAATTGTGCCATCGTAGAGTACCTGTGTGGTCATCTACACAACCATTTCTGTAGAGTCTTGATTAAGTGACTGTCATCCTCTCAAACATTGCATTCCTTACAGGAGGCAATTAGAAAAGCTTTTCAGAGAAAAAATTGTGTATCAGATGGTAAACAGTCTGTATTAATTTTTATTTTTAGTTCCTTTTTAGTCAGTTGTGTAAATGATAAAGGAGCTTAACTCTCCTGAATTATCGACTTTCAGAATAGTGAATGCAGTTACAGTTTGCCCACATTTTAAACTATCAATGTGATTATGACAGAGAGAATGGGTTACTTGATGATTTAATGGTACATTCATCTGAGTTACATGAAGAAAAAATGACAGTTTATCAACAGGCACAATTACTGGCAACCTTTTCTACATATGAACAAGTTGCAGTTTTGGAAGAGTAAAATTTGTGCCAGAAAAAAAAACAGATTTTGATAACGGGGCCAGTCAGGAAAAACCTGAAGGTCAGCATATCTATGGATGAGACCTAATATAAAGCAAACAACTTACTGGATGATTCAGCAACATTTTTCAAGGAGCTTATCCTTTATCATTGTTATAACAATTGAGAGAAAAAAAATGTGATTAATTTCTTTCTAGTATTTCGAAGATTTTGGAAGTATACATCAATTTTGTTCTTCATTAGATAACTCATTTTTTTATTGGATCTAAAGACAAGAAATCTTTGAGCATTTGATAACAGTGTGATTTTAAAATAGCATCCCACTTTGGTTTGCATTGTCCGTTCACAGGTTCTTGCAATAGAATGAGTGCTCTACATTACTGATGTTCTTGATGTGGCTGCTGATTGTAAAGAAACAGAATTCCCCTGATATATTAAGGAAGCTGTGTAAATACAATGGTATCTATGGGAAAGTGTAGGGTTTGCAGAGTGTACTGTTAAATATGTGCCATCCTACTGTCAACTGGTGTTCGACAGTCACATACACTAAATAAGTGTGTTGTGTAGGCGTAGGTAGATGTATGGAAGACCAGCTGTGATAGGGCTAGGGGAAGCACTATATATTAATGATAAGAAAAGCTAATAGCTAAATTGTTTCTGAAGCATCATCCTGAATAATGGATGTTTACGCATAATGGATGGTACATTCATTCTGTATTGTCATGCAGGCATTGGTGTTCACAAACTGCTGCTACATGCAAGGGAGCATAGACATGATGAGAAGCTGCAGGGATGCAGGGGGGTGGCAAGCTGACAGCATAGGTTGGGTTGTTCTCTGCCCTCACAGAAACACGCTCAGCTCCAAATATGAGGAAAAGAAAGAAATACCTTAACAGAAGCCTTATTGAGACTTGTGAGATTTGCAGCAAAACACATGATCTCTAGAAGTTATCAGCAGCAATACTTGATTGAAAGACCCTTTTATTTTGCCTTTGCCATTATAAAACTGTATCAAGACAAGGGATTTTACATAGAGAAAGAAATCTTAATCCTCATTTGGTTCTCTTCAGAGAATGGAAACACTAAATTTTTATCATAAAATTGAAGGCTACATCTAGTATCCCAAAAGTTGCAGCAGTGTTCTCTATTAGTTGTATATATACTGCTTCAGTAATACCAGTCTTCAGAAGATTATTGAAGTTTCTGTCTTTTTCATTCACTGCATGACTTTGCAGGCTTCTTTAAATTCTGGTCATGGTGGGCTTGTCTATGAATTTTTTATGATTTTTATTTGTACCTCAAAAAGTAGCCTTTAGTATTTTTACATAACAAAACAAGTTTAAACTTCAGGTCTTCATCTTATAATGACATGATAATTCTACAGTGTAGGAACTTTGTCAAAAAGTAATTTTGTAATTGGGCTGCAGGGGAGATTAAAAATGAGATTTGCATTAGAGCTGACAATTTGGCAATCAGATGTGATATAACAGAAAACATGACCTGAATCAATCACAGAGAATTAAGAAACTATAAATGATTCACTTTATGTCCTTCATGTTTCTAATCTAATCACCAAACAAAATTTGTATTATTAACAGGCATCACCTTATGACTCCAAATGTGTTAAGAGGAGCAGTAGTGGCTTGTGCCTACTATCTGTACTAACTGATTAATTGAAGACTTCGGAAAGAGAAAAATTAAATTGTTTCAAAATAAAATCTGAGTAAACATAATTTTGGTTTCCAAAGATTTTCCATGGTTACATGGCTTATGTAGATACCTAACTATGTGATAAAAAGTATTTTGAATAGGTATAATTTTCAATCCTTTTGTCTTAAATCGTGGTACAGATAGTTTTCTATTGACTTCAGATAAAACTTTCACTGCTAATTCTAATATGCTAATTCTAATATGCTAATTCAGCATATTTTCTGGTCATAAGAATCTAAAATTATCTTCAAGCTAACTATAGATTTTTATTTAAAAACAATCTAAGAGCTGAACCACCCTCTTATCTTCATGCATTGAGCAATCATAAAAGTACTAAAAGAAAATCTAAAATGCTTGTAGTTAAGTATATGCATAAATCTAAGTTACTTCCATTTGGCTTTGTTTTTAAATTGAAGTGAAAATATTAAGGAAAAGAATT